>NC_072893.1:68170000-70570000 GCF_027943255.1 Anastrepha obliqua
ACCTTTACAGCTACCCTCGTATTAAACTTCCATTTGTGGGACAACATCAAGTGCACGCCACAAATAGAAGGAGGAGCTCGGCGATACGCCTAACAGAAGTGTACGCGCCAATTATTTATTGATTTATTTTTAAATAATATTTGTAGGCTCAGTGCTCAATAAATAAATCACACTAGTGTCACCCGTGGTCGATAACAACTAATAACGTTACTCACTTTAAGTAGCAGGTTTCACTCAATTTCAATTGAACTATACAATGTAACTATATGACGGTTTCAGGTTTTTCCAATATCTACCACTTTTCACCGCAAGACAGATATTAACAATTTTTGTAAACGTAACAAATTTCATTATCTTAGCTTTTGTGGTTCCAGAAAAAGGTGATTTGGAAATTTCTATTTATATGGGAGGTGACACGCCCCATTTTCTAATCGCTACCACTTTTCACTATAAGTACGGTACATAAAATTTATGCATTCGTGCCAAATTTCAGCTGCCTAGCTTAATTGGTTTTAGGGATATATTGGCTTTTACATTTTGGTCCGTATGCCAGAAGCCACGCCTTCTATATGTTGAAGTCAACATTTCAGCACTAAACAAAGTTACTGCCTAAAAATAGGTGCATGTTTCATTGAAATCGGGGTCAGAAGGGGGTTTAAATATTTTAATGTGCCGTATTTCCGCTCTCTGTCGCTGTTTCCCCTCCAAGAGCGAGCACAACTCCCTATAGGCTCAATACTAAGTCTCTATTTCCTTACCAAACACAATTCAATTTTCTCAAATGTTTCAGTTGGAAATTTGCTAATCTACACTTATGTATGCTTTCTTATAAAGACGGTTATATAAAATAAATCAATAAAATGTGGCAACCCTATCTAGGCATGCATACCATTAAACCTTCAATATCAACTAATAACGCTTTGCTCACTTAACTATGTACTTCGAATTGTTCTTAAAGAAAAAAAAACCATAAAAATGATAAATGAAAAATCGCAAATATTTGACAAGTCTGCAGTTTGTCGCTTTGATACGGATGCATACGCGTGTATTGGAGAATGATTTGGCAATAATGCATTTTTGCACAAGTATTTACAGGCTTTCTGCTATCTTATAGGGAAATAATAAAATGACAAATATGCTAATGTAAATAAAATAAATTTTGGCTTTATATGTATGTATGTATGTAGATGTATATTTGTGTGCAATGGCGGCAGTAGCACGCAGATAATGTTGATAAAAAAAAATATTCGACAAACACTGACTTTGTCACTTCAAGTGAGAACATATAACATACATATACACATGCATACATACATGTGTTTGTGCACAAACAAAGTAGCATAGCAAACTGTTTGTTCTTGTATTTGTACAAATGCAATCTAACGCTAATTGCAGTTCACTATGACTTTGTTGTAGGTTAGTTTTGTTTTCATTAGCGCAATGGCCGCATTGAAAAGGAACAGGGGATGGAGTATGCCTTCGCGCATAAAACTTACATCTTACATCCATACATATGGGTGCATGCATAGCTGCATACACACATGCACATCTACACACACTTGTTCAGTACAGAAATTGTAGGTGGGTGCTAATTGCGGAAACACACCGTCAATGCCAAACTGTAATTCCGGAAGACCTTAGGCAGAGAGTGATTAAGCGTAAGCATGTTTGAGGGGCAAATAATGTGTGCGAAGTGTGGATAAATACATTGTATTGCTTTTGAGTGCTTTTTTGAATCGCTTTGAAGAAAGTAAATAAATGTTTTTTTTTGTTTTTTATTGCATGTAGTGGCCACTTACCTTAAGCTTTGGTGTAATTACTTAATACGATAACTGTTGCTGCTTTTCGACGAGATGTGGCGGTGGGTGTTTAGTAAGACACTTATCGTGGCACTTAATTTAATAGACTTTTATTTTTACACATTTGTACTCAAATTTCATAGATAGGACCTGAGCGATTTGGGCTTATCAAATATAATTTTAAAATTACAAAATTCATAGTATTTGATTTCGAGCATTTTCTTTAAACACTATGCTAAGATTTACGTAAAACTAATACACACTTCAATTGAACTTCAGAGTTGATTGGAGATCTGCAAAATAAAAATAAAAAATAGAAATAATTAATTAAAAAATAAATTAAAGAGAAAAAAGAAAATGAAAATACCAATTATGAAATTAAAATGTATATTAAACTTTTTAAAATACGCGGTATGGCTACTAAATAATAAGACGGATGTGCATCATCACGCCGCACTGTAGTGTTTTGGCGGCAAACAAAATTAAATATCGGGTTGGGGAAAAAGAAATGCCGTGTTTGTGATCGAAATTTGACGCTGTATTTAACGTACTTAGAATTATTCGATTCAAGTCAAATATGCCCCGTTTTGTTCGCAAACTTGTTGTCATTTAGAAGGCAACTTCATTATCCCCCCTTTATAAAAAATAAATAAATAAAAATCAATAAAAAAAACAAAACAAACAAACAAATTTAATAATAAATAAATAAACAGTCAAAACTTTGGACCATGACGCGCTCCCATAATTCGCAACACGGATGTTCGCATGCATGTTGTAGGTGTTTGCACAAAATTCTAATATTTTATTTTTTATATATTTATTTTTTGTATATTTATATTTTATTATTTTATTTATAATATTATTTTTTATTTATAATATTATTAAAATATGTAACTACAATCCCAAAAAATGCATAAACAAAGAAAAAACTAGTAGTAAAACTTAAATACCGGGAAGTCGAGCATATTTTAGCGCCACCGCTAACAGCTCAAAATTGCTTGTATTATTCAATTTACCATTGCTCGCAAGTACAGTTGCTGTCAAAAAAGCAACAAAACTTTTAAAGCGAATGCAACAACAACAACAACAACGGCGTGAAAAGCTCTCATTGCACTCTCGTTTTTGCTAAATCACCACAAAAGCATTCATATGCATGTGTGAATGTACATTTGTATGTATGTACGTATGTATGTGTCTATAACAGACGAGAGACGTAAAAAAGACAAAGTCAGTGAGAGGAAGAAGCAGAAAGCAAAAACTTGAAACCTGCCGGCCGGTTTTCATTGACGTGTCGCATTTTTGCACACTACCAGAATGAGATACGCTTTTGTTGTAGTAGTAGTAGTAGTAGTAGTAGTAGTAGTAGTAGTAGTATAAATTGTACAAGTAGTAGTATGTAGTAGTAGAATCAAGTTGTCTCGTACATGAAAATGTAAATACTCGGGGTATCATATAGAACTGAATTGATTTTATCACGGAGTGGTGTCAGTGGGTTGTAGGGGTACAAATGTGTATATTTCACAATTTTGCAACGATTACGACGAGTCACTCGGTCGGTACTAGGAATTTCACAATGGTATGAAAATGGTAAGTACATACATGCATATGTATCCATGCAAGTATGTACATTTTTAGATACATACAAATAATTCACATTATGCCATACATACATATTTATGTATATAATATAAATATGTATGTATGTATGTATATAATTATCAGGGATTTTTACATTTTCGCAAATATCATTCACTTCTTCTATTTCCTTGTGACTCTCACGGCACTACTAGTCAATTTTATCTTAAGCCGCATTATCACTAATACTACATTCTGCACTGGCAAATGGAACCCCATTGATATTGTATTTACGCATTTATTTGCAATTTATCACACATTCTCATAGACTTACATATGGACTTAGCCATATATACTTACATATACATATGTATATATATACGTATATTTAATCGTGCAAAGCCAAATTCTGCGACACATCACAAAATATATGCATGACTCTCTCGGTGAGACAGAAAGAGAATTGAGAGCGGAGATAGCGTACGCTCATCAGGAATTCGACGACGCACTCAAGAACCAACAAATACCGGCTTGGTGCGAGTGCAAAAGCCGGTGAGTGGAAGAATGGAAATGAGTGGAAATTATTTGAGTGTGGAGAGTAACAGGTAAAATAATTTGGCAGAGAGTCGTTCCCGATTAGGGTTGCAGATGTAGTTTTTAAGAAAGAAAAATAGTTTCTAGGAAAAATTGCGGCAAATAAAAGGTGTATTACTATTTTTTATTTTTGCTTGTGTGCGCGCACTTTTTCTGATTTATTTTTTTTTCATTTTCATTACGGTACTTGATTTTTAAAAGTACCAGCAACTGATTCGTTTTATTTAATCTAATTTTGTATAAGTTCTTGGCAACAACCTGTGGGGGCGTGGAATTTAACCCTCCGTTGGACACATTTTTTAAGACCTTCGGTTGGGCCCAACGGAGGATTAAAAATAGGAAAACAAATAACTTTCTCGATTTTAGCCATTTTGATAAAATACAAATACAAGGTTTATTAAATAAAGGGTGATTTTTTAGCTATTATCTTTTTAAACAGTTGGTTTAAACAGCTGACGCAAGTTTCGTGTTTTGTTTCACTGTCAAACATCTTCAGTTTGGTCTATAATTTAACCATGAATCGTCTTACAAACGAACAACGCTTGCAAATCATTGAATTTTATTATAAAAATGCGTGTTTAAAGTCGGAAAATTTTGTTCAGCGACGAAGCTCATTTTTGGATCAAAGGGTAAGTAAATAAGCAGAATTGTAGATTTTGGAGTGAAGATCAGCCAGATGAATTGCAAGAGCTACCAATGTATCCAGAAAAGGTCACAATTTGGTGCGGTTTATAGGTTGGAGGTATCATTGGACCGTATTTCTTCAAATATGCTGCGAATCGTAACGTAACTGTGAATGGTGAGCACTACCGTGAAATGATATCCAACTTTTTCTGCCCAAAATGCAAGAGTTTGACTTGCATTACATGTGGTTTCAGCAAGACGGTGCCACATGCCACACAGCACGCGTAACAATGGACTTGTTGAGAGGCGAGTTCGATGAACATTTTATTTCACGTTCGGGACCTGTCAATTAGCCACCCAGATCGTGCGATATATCGTCTTTAGATTATTTTTTGTGAGACTACGTTAAAGCTCATGTCTATTCAGACAAGCCTGCTTCAATTAACGCATTGGAAGACAACATTAAAGCATTTATATGTGAGATACCGGCCGAAACATTGGAAAGAGTATGCCAAAATTGGACTAAGCGGATGGACCATTTGAAGCGCAGTCGCGGTCAACATTTGCATGAAATAAATTCAAACATTAAATTATATGGACTGTACTATCGATTTAAATAAAAATTCCATGAATTTTTCTGAATTTTACGTGTGTTTTTTTTAAAAACTTTCCTATAGCTCTTAAAAAATCACCCTTTAGAATGCGTGACAACTAGAAACATCAGCTTCACTTATATTTGAAGGATGAAAAGAAGGAAATGAACGAAAGTTGCATTTTTTGTAAAAATTAAAATATAGATATTTCATTGAAATTTTTCGCAACACAAATATAAACATTTTGTGCTGGAGTATACATATCATACACACAAATGTGCCATAAAGCTATGCACAAACATATCTAAATACGATAACAAACGAAACAACCTTGTGAGCTGCACGTAAAATATTATTATATATAATTTAGTTGAAGAAAAAGAAAATCATTATTTTATCGACATTTTCGACATTTTCTTTAACATCAAAAATGTCTGAACCAAGGCGAATATATTAAAAGTGGTATCGGTAAATCAGCTGATTTTTGTTTTCTTTCACCGTGTCCATGTAGCCAGCACAGAGTGAAACAAAGCGAATTAATTCTTTGTTTTCTACTTCGCCAATTCTTTGTTGTGACAATCAAACGTACAAAACATTGGTGTTGGTTTGGTGCCGTCATCTTTATTGAATTCGCCTTGGCCTGAACGGAATCGACGAAGCCAAAATTGCATGTAATAATTAGGTTGGGGAATAAGTTCGTAGCGTTTTTACGGAAAACTTTTATTTAAATAAAAAAAAAACGATAATTAAATCAATAACTTAATCTGTTTGTAACCTCTTCCCACCTCTCGCCGTATTTATTGATGCCGTTCCGCCAAAAATCGCCTAGTCTGGTGGGAAGTTGTTGAGCTAGTTTTTAAGGACCGTCTTTGTTATCGAAGGTAACGCCCTCCGTATGGTTTAACAGGGAGCTGAAAAGATGGTAATCGGTCAGTGCAAGGTCCAGAGAATATGGCGAATGTTGAAGGACCTCCCATACGAGCTCTTGGCGAGCTTGGCCTGGCGTTGTAGTGAAGGAGTATGGTTTGATCATTTCGATCCTGGAGTCACCCACTTCTTTCTTTGCTTCATATTGATGTATAGGCACTATTTCTCTTCTCCCGTGACGATTCGGTACAAAAAGCGCTGTTTATGACAGCGTGTTGCTCGAGGGCGGGCGAGATCCTGAGAAGCAATTTGAAGGCGACTTTGTTTGTTTTTTTCGTTGAGCTCTTGAGGCACCCAGGCACCCAATTTCTCGGTAAATCCCATGGAATGAAGGTGATTGAGAATCGTTCTATAACCGCAGCTCATTTTTTCCGCCAATTCACGACTGGTATGGCGACGTTCTTCATCGAATTTAGAAGGCCTTCCGTTGCGGGACGTGTCATCGACGTCAAAGTCGCTATTTGTGAACTTTGCAAACCATTCCCGGGCTGTAGACTCGCCTATGACACCTTCTTCATACACTTCGCAAATGTCCCGGACTGCTTCGGCAGCTTTTTGACCTCGATGAAAAGCAAAGAAGAGCAGGTGTCGAAAATGTTGATTTTTGCCTCCTGGGTACTCCGTTTCTAAGCCTCAACACTAATAAAAAATTAAATAACTCAAAAATACAATTAACACAGTTTTGAAGAGCAGAAGGAGAAAATGATAGAAATAGCAAAGAAATCGTTGTAAAAAAAACAAATCGCTATGAACTTATTCCCCAACTCAGTGTTTTGGTTTTGGATCCTTTGTTAAATAAAGGGTGTATTTTCGGAGCCGGAAAACTTTAAATTAGCATAACTGCAATTTTAGAGAAAGCCAACTTATTAGCTCTCAATTCTATTGAAATCATTTCTTGCAATTCGACGCGGTTAGACTATTTTCGGGCCTAGGTAAAGGCAAACATCAAGAAGGTACCAGCAGTAAGCAGCTGATTTTACGTTTTCTCTCATTTTATTCCCTCTCTAAATGGTCAAACTTTGTTTACTTTTTCCTTTGCTATTGTCTAAGGAGCAACAAGCATCAAGCAACAGCGAAATACACGCCCGTGAAAGATTTGATGTTCTAGAGAAATTCAAGCAACAACAAAATACACGCCATTGTTGTTTTTGCTCTACAGCTGCTACCTTATTGATGTGACTTACCTAAGCCATACGCCAGGTACGATTGAGCACTTGAAAGCAGTGATGAAATTTAAGATTTCCAAATTGTACTTAGAAATGTACTTTTTCGAGCCGTACTGTACTTTAGACTATTTGGCTTCGATAAGATTATTTATGGAAAATATGCGTTCAACGCATGCCGATCAGTAAGGTAAAGATAAAACGTCTCGGATTGATTGATGGGATATGTTGGAGGAAATACATAGATACTCAACTAACTCAAACAAAATCTTGATGCAAAAACTTATCGATGTTGAAATTGTACTAAAACTCGACAAATTTTCATCTTGTATTTATTACCGAAATACAGCCGAATTTACTGTGAATAGTGCGTGAAAATTAGCCTGAAAATCTGAAATTTTATTCACAAAATTATTTGTCAAATAAATCCAAAATCACGCATATTAAAAAAAACCTCTTAATTTAAGCTTCTCAGTCTCTAAAAAAGCATATTTAGGTAGGTAAAAGTTTTGGCTACTTATTTATTTTTTATTTAATTTTGTTGTGTAATTTGTTTATATGATACTTTATATAATTTTTTTAGTTCATACTACAACAAAAACCATGTAACGACACGTGTAAAGATCCTTAAGTCAAGTGCAGAAAGCTCAAATTGCAATAGGCCTTAGGAATAATGCGATTTACAAAGAAGAACTCTTAGTCAAAAACAACATCTAGTTCCGAAAATTCATTTCTACAGTGGAAAGACGAGCACTAAAAATGGCATAAGTAGAGTAATCGAATTCATAACTTTAGCGAAGACCATGCGGAAAGATTATGAAGTTTCACCAGACATCTTGAGGACCTGTACTTCGCCGAAGACATCTGCCTACTCTCTCACAAACTCTCTGACATGCAAGCGAGGGCGGACAGACTAGTCGCGCTGGCACGCACTGTCGGACTGCAGATCATCGCTAAGACCAGGGCTATGAAAGTTAACCACAATAACGCAAGGCAGATATTGATTGACGGATGCTAGGTGGAATCTGTCGAAAGCTTCTGCTACCTCGGCTGCATCATCAGGGCAGATGGTGGAGCAGATGAAGATGTCAACTGCAGGCTAAACAAAGCAAGGGCGGCATTCGGGGAATGCATACGGTATAGGGGAGTTTGCAAATCTCCAGGCGCACTAAACTACGAGTATTCGGCTCATGCGTAAAGGCAATATTGTTGTATGGAAGCGAAACATGGCTGGTCACACCGTCACACAGAGGCTACAATCCTTCATCAACAAATGCCTCCGCATTATCTGCAGAATATTCTGGCCAAACACCATCAGTAACGACGCATTGTGTAGATTAACGAACGAGGAGCCCATTTTTAGGCAAATCAAACGCAGATAATGGCGATGGATAGGTCACAAACCACCAGATAGCATCACGAGGATGGCACTGATCTGGAACACGCGAGGGAGTAGAGGTCGCGGTCGACCAAAAAACACTTGGAGAAGGTCGAACTAGAGAATGAAAACATCTTTTGGGACGGTGCAAAAACAACAGCACAGAATCGCGTACGATGGAAGAGTCTTGTCGAGGCCCTATGTTCCCGAGAGGAGTGAATAAGGAAAAAAATGCGGAAAGATTTATTGATGTTAGCGACAATTTGTTGCTGTGTTACTGCATTCGCCTAGATTACATAAATCGCTTAAAAAAATGCACAAATAACAACGGACCAAGAATGGTATCCTGAGGCACGGCAAGGTGGCAGCGATATTACCAATATTAATTTTTTTTTAATTTTAGTAAATTTCTTTTGAATTCATCATACTTAAGAACATACATGAGAACGGTGCTGATTCCCTAATGAAACTGATTTCGTTGGGGTCGGGAACCAACAAATTTTCAATAATTCATATTAAGATCCTCCAAATGTATATTTACGATAGAATTACTTGAATGTATTCCAAACTAATATGGCGTATTGTAACATAAGAGCCACCTAGTATACGAGGGTTGCTAGTATTACAATATTTCAGGGTTTGGATACTTCTAGTGTTGTCAGACGTCATCTGCCGTTACCATTAGAGAGTTTTACATATTTTACCACAAATTCATTCAGAACATTTTGCTGTGTGAGCCATATTAGAGTTTTTTATAGTGGCTTTAAAAATGCATCACGGCAAAAAAATTAAATTAAACCGTAACGATATTCTTGCAATTATTTTTCACAAATTTCGACGGAGATAAGGATGCGACAATGAACTAAAATCATTAAACGGCGAGCAAGCAGCAGCCATTAGCACTAAAAAAAATTGTTACCCTGAATTTTCAAGAGGTCGACGAATTCCGCTCACCGACGAATCCCGTGAAGAATGTCCGAAATCAGTTGTTCTGCTATCGAAAGATCAACGTTGTGTGCGAAATAATTGAAAAAGATCTTCATATCACATGCCGCGAGTTTAAGGCTTCCTTGGACATTAGTATGGCGCGCATCGATGAGATGTTGCATGATCAGCTTGTGGTAAAAAAGTTGAGTCGCGTTAGGTTAGGTTGGGTTAGCCAGGTTGCTTATCTAAGACAAGACACTCGGTGGCCCTAAAGTTCATTGTGATACTTGCATTTGATTTCCATCTCCTAACTTGTTGCTTAAACCAAGAATTTATTTTAACACGATTTTCAATATTTTTCTTGAATCTCATAGAGCAAATAGAGTGAGATTTTTCGAAGCGTTTAAATTAGTCTCAGGAAAAGTATATGAGACTTGCCAGATTTTGCTCACGCCGTTTAATAATTTATTTCTTATAATGAATGGAAATGTGTCCGTAATAATTGCTTAAATGAACTTTAAAAACATTTTTTAATATTGTTTTCACCTAATTTTCTTTTTACACGATTTTTTGGCGAACGTATCTATCGTGTAAAAAGAGAAGTGTACGAGTATTAGTCCCTCAATTGAGAAATTTTGCAAATTTTCCAGGTTTTCAAAGAAATAATCGACAAGATATTTGGCACGGCTACTTTGCAGGACATTCGCAGAGGAGGTGTTGTATCGACTCTATTTCTTCTTCATCTCCACAACTCTGGCAGAAGTCATTATGAGGTCCACCCATTTTGCTGGCTAGGGTGCCCATAATGCAGTGACTCGTTATAACACCTGTAAGGACTGTAACACCACTGGTACTTGATCCCCGCACACATTTTCTCCTTTTAAGATTCAGTTTTGGCCAGAGCGCTTTGGAGACCCTGTAGTTAGTAGTCAGAAACCAGTGAGTTCGAGTCAGAGAGTGAGTTCACATTGGATCCACGTTGGATAACAATTAAAAAAAACAAAAATGCCATGGAAACGCGACTGGGCAAAGTACTTCGAAAATCTCTACAAATAAACATTATAAAAAAAAAAGTGCTTTGAAAATTGGTTCAAACGAAATGAAAAGTGTATTGATCATCACGGAGAAAGTGTGAAAATAAAAAAAAAACCGTTAACAATAAAATCATTTTGAACCATAAATCCTCATTTTTCCATTGTTAAGCCAGAAATAAAGGGTGTGCAATTTAGAGGTATTGTATTTTAAATTGAAATAAAACAATGAAAATAAAAATTGATTTGGTAAATATTTATTATTTTTGTGTAGCACCATTCACTACATGTATTTCTTAAAGATAATCCCTGCCAAATGTTGGCCGCAACTGCGCCGTATTTCGGTCAACCGTGAACACCATTTTTGAATGACTCGCAGGAGGACTTCGGGTGGTATCTCGTGAATACCTTTAGTAATGTTGGCTTCCAATGGCTCAATCGGAGCTGGTTTACCCACAAAGCATTTAGATTTCACGTACCCCCACAAATGAAAGTCCAAAGGTGTGATATCACATGACCTTGGTGGCCTATCCACTGGTCCGAGGCGAGAGATAAATTGCTCATCGAAACGACGACGCAGTAAATCCATTGTTTCGCGGGCTGTATGCCAAGTAGCGCCCTATTGCTGGAACCAAATGTGGTGGAGCTCATGGGCTTTAATTTTCGTTCATCCAGCATCAAAAAGTTGTTTCTCAGGGCGCGATAACGTTCGCCATTCACATTGTCACCAGCCTCGTCTTTGTGGAAATATGGGCTGATGATTCCTTCAAACCTTAGGCCGCACCAATCGGTTGTTTTCAATGGCTGTAATGGATTTTCTTGAATGGCTTCGAATTGCTCTTCAGTCAAAATACGCGAATTTTGCTTATTGACATAGCCACCCTTTATAAATAGCAGCCCTCGTACATGTACTAAATAAGATACAAACAACTTGGCGCTATGACGCACATTTTGGGTTGATTTTACAAAAAAAATTATATAAATAAATAAACAATAAGCCAAAATAAACCATTATTACACCAAACAGATTTAAAAGTTTAAAAACGCTTACATATTTTTCAATATTTTGATCGAACTTGAGAAAAAATAAATTTGCTACTCCATTAAGGAAAATAATATCCAGCAGAGTTACTGTAAACTCATACATACAAATGTAAGTATGTATAATTCCTTAGCTGGCAATTATCTATATGTTTATCGCAGAAACCGAAAAATATGTGCATACGTATTTACATACATGCATCCATACATATCCACAATGCATTCAAAGGAAAAAAAACAAAAAATACACATACACGCATGTACTTTGTATGTATGTGTGTATTCTAATTTGTAAAAGCACAGATGCATAAGTATGTTGTGATAACATACACATACGTACATATAAATATACAGACATACATTTGTACCGAATTGTATCTGAGCTTATTGGTTGTGCTTTTGCTACGCACGCACTCACGCACATGCATATGCAAGCGCTCGCCTGCAGGGTAACAAAAACCAACACACACTCAATTGCAGAAACATTAGAAAATTACCCTTATTTTGAGAAATTAAAGAGAGTTGAATGACCTTTGCATTGTCTGCGAACTTAGTTTTTACTGACTGAAGGTCATCGGGGAAGCCAAAGCGCATAGCCACCTGCCGCCGCCCACTTTTTTTAGTGTCCATAGAGCAATAGAGAGAGCAATGGTAGACGATTGCAGAGTGAAAGGCAGGAAGCCGGACTAATCTTTGGAGAACTTAATTTATTTTTTGGGCAAGTGTAATTTTATGCACAATTAATAAATACATCAGGGAATTAAAATTTTATGGACAGGCAGCGATGATATCTGCTAATAACGCACATCAGGGGCGTAGAGGTTCATAGAATCACGGTAATGGAGTGAACGAATGCTGTCATGTAGTACAAAATATTTTCATTTCTTATTATTAACATATTTCAACTGTTACTATTACTATTTCTACTATGAATTAATTCGAAAGGCTCTTTATTCACCGAAAACGACTACATTTTTCCATTCCTTTGTCGTATCTCGTATCTCTCATCTATGGCGAGAATTGGTGTTTTTTTTTAGTTCAAAATTATTCAGAATTTACTATTCGAATTTTATTTTATTTTGTACTGAACTACACAAACAACACCTGCAGAAAGTACCACTCAGATTTTAACCCATTCATTATATTTTTTTGCCCACACACGAAAGGCTGAGATAACCCTGCAGGGAAAAGCTAAATTAGTATAGAAACATTTCAGTACAGGTACTGATATTTAATAGAAGAAATCATATTAGTTCGCCTTTGACTAGAACAATGATTCACTTGTGGTTCTTGTTGTTGTACTAACTCAAATATTCTCCTTACATGTACAGGGAATGCTATTGGAGTGAAAGCCCTTTCCGGATCGTTCCACTGTCGTGGGGGAGATGATTAATTTTAGTTAATTTTTTTTTAAATAAGAAAGTTTAAGGCTCGTCTATGGAGGCATCAATGCATCACGATGATTAGAGGATTATACTGATCAATACATCTATCTGAAAAAAAACTATGTCTAAGTCTAACAAATAAAGGCATAAATTAATTGATATTTGCAAGAAATTTATTCTCTTTAGATGTATATTCACATCAAAAGTGGGTAAGATTAGAGGAACGGATTTATATAAGGTGGCGCAAAATTAATCACCCTTTCGGAAGAATTAAAATTTCCACAAATGACAATATATGACAACAGACAAGCAATGGGGCGCGTAAAGGTCAAGCTAAAGGTTTCCATCACTCAAAATCTTTTTTTTATTTTAGTGAAAAAGTTTTTCAAAAACAAAATTGGATGATTAATTTTGTGCCACCATGTATTTGCGCATGTATCCATACCTATGATTTGTGCCGTTGCTGCGGTCCTGGAATCGCTGCGTTTGTGCAGGTGATAAACGCTCGGAGTAGTGCGCGTTGTTGCCACGGTTTGTGTCCGGCGTTTACCTACACCGTTCGACCCTTCTCCGTTTTTTGTAAATTTTGACTATATGTATTCTCTGCAAATGTTGTGAATTTATTAAGATATATATCCTTTCTCTCTCTCATTCTCTCTCGGGTCTCTCCCCCTTTCTTTGTCTGCCTGGAAAGTTTCACTTCTGTTATAGTACTACTTAACGACTAGTATTTTCCCTGCAGGGTAGCTAGTTTGCAGACGGATGTGTTTGCATATGTAGTTGTATAAGCAAATTTGTATTCATGCATGTTTTATAGCATCTGCGAATAAAAATGTAAACAAAGTGTAACACATTGTTGTAACTTAATGTAAAATAAACATAAACAGACAGAAAGCAAAACAGCAGAACAGCAAAATGTGAGTTTGCCACAATTTGCATACTGAAATACAACAATAGGGAGATTCTCTCGGCATTGCTTAACCTTATACGGTGTACGGATGTTAGAATAGAAGAGCACGAAGTTTGAAGCGGGGGAAAAAGAACGTAACTTTGCTGTGACGTAAGTGTACATAGGAGAGGTGCAAGGCGCTTTGAATCGGGTAAAAGCGACGATTGCGACTTTCCCTATTTTGAAACTGAACAACTGAAATGCCAATTCTTAACCCTCAACCCTTAACAATTCATAATTTTGATTTTTTCGTTTCCATGTCAAATTTTTGAGCTAAAAGTACGTTCATATAATATATATATCATATATTAGGAGTAAATCCACAAAAATTAATCTATCCTTTCACATAGGGTAGTTTGGCTGCAAAATTGACAATCAACTGTTAAGACTGTTTTGAAAGGGTTGGTGGAATATTCTATTGTTTTTGGCTTGTTTAATTATTACTAACTACATATATAGTTGGAGGAAATCCGTAAACGACATCTACTGCGGTTGCAAAACTTTATGGCAGCACTAGGCATGCGAAATTCGATATTGCATTTTATAATAAGCAATAACAGGTCAAAACGACTATGAACACACATTTTTCTCTGTAATAGGTCTTTGACCGGAATGTCCTTCAGGATGTCGGTACAAGTCTTTTGATTGGCCTCTACGGACGCAAAACGTTTTCCTTCCGTGCCCAAATGCAATTTTCCGAAAAAGTAGAAGTCACAGGGAGCCGTATCAGGCAAATACGGTGAGTGATTGATGGTCAAAATGCGATTTCTAGTCAAAAAATCAGTCACATGAGTGGATCGATGAGATGGTGCAGTATCATGCAATAAACGGCAGCTTCATCCTCTACGGTATTCAGGGCGAATTCGACGAATGCGATGTAACAAAAGCTTCAAAATGCCAAGATAGAAAATTGCATTAACGGTTTGGCTCGTTGGCACGAAATCCTTGTCGACAATTCCCTTGGTATCGTAAAAACAAATGAGCATCGACTTGATTTTTGACTTCGCCAAACGCGATTTTTTGACGCTTAGTTACAGGTTGATGTTGGAAAAACTACGTTTCATCACCAGTTAAAATGTTGTAAAGGGAGTTCTCGTCTTTTCTTGCCTCTTTAATAAGGTATTTCGAATGTTGAATTTTGAGCAATTTTTGGTCCTCAGTTAACTTGTGCGGAATGAAACGTGTACAGGCCTTTCGTAAGCCCAAATGATAAGTTAAAATGCGATAAATCGAGGTTTTCGAGATATTCAACTCCGATTCCATGACTTCAACTCTCATTTCGGTTCACTTTTTGATAAATTTACGAACAATTTCGATGGAGTTTTCAGCGATTACTGATTTTAGGCGGCCCGTATGTTCATTGCCATTTATGTCCTCACAACCATCTCTGAAACGTGTAAACCACTCATGAACTCTGGCACGAGATAGACAATCATTGCCATAAACTTTTTTCATCAATTCAAATGTTTCGGTAAACGTTTACCGATTTTAAAACAAAAGTTAATATTAGCTCAAAGACTCATTTTTGTACCGATGACACAAACATACTGACACTTTAGAGGCACTACCTTCGCTTCCTCTGAACCGAATGTTATCAAGCTTTCACTGGAAGTCAGCTAGAGATGTAATTTCTAACGCACTAACTCATTAAAAAGGTTTTATGAAGCCAGTCTTGTTTATTTTGTACTTTGTACCTTGTAGACTTGTGAATATATGATGTACACTTTCTTTTGACGTTGACTGTATATTAAAAAAAAAAAATACTGAGGACGTTGCTAAAATACATCTAACGGTATATTTCCAAAAATGATTCATGCATCACAAAGGGTTAATTTGTTTGTTTGTTTTTTACATTACACACAACCGGTGAGGTGTGCGAGAGAACTAAGAAGAGAGTATCGAATGGGGCAGCTTTTGTAAACAAAACTGAAAAGTTGGGTTAGGCTAATGCGAACAGGAAAGTAATGGAATAGAAAGGAAAATATACATAGAGAAAAAGTTGGTTTGTAAATACCAAAAAAGCAAACAATAATCGACAATTAAGTCAGCTCAACAGCTGATTCTGTCAAACGCTCCCAGAGCGGAGTAGCGGGTGCCGATATGCGACACAAAAGCTAATAAATAATAACAATAATTTGTTTGAACACTTTTTAATATAAAAATATACCGATAAATCTGATTTCCAGTACAAAATAAGAGAAATAATTCTATATTAATTCTAGGCGAGGAAAAATAAGTTATTAGAAAACAACAATAAATGGTTCAAACAATTTAAGAAACATTAAAAACAAATCATAGTAAATTTTTTTTGTTATTAAAAATTTCTTAGACCAAAAAAAAACAGATAAATATTTTCAAATACTTTTTATAAAAAATACTTTAATAACACTCCATTTGCCATTTTTTCTTAGACCTTCGGTTGGGCATCTGGCCTTTTTCGACCTATTCGAAAATTTTTTATAAAAGGCTATTATCCGTAAATCGATAGAAAATTTAATTTTCGGAAGCTACATGGATGTTCAGGTTGTCAGCTATAATAGAAAAATGTTAAACTCATGAGCCAAAGGAAAATCTTCTCTTCTGATTAAATAAAATCAATCTGTAAACATTTTATACCGAAAAGTACACTTTTCCCATGAAAATTCAATGTAAATTTTTTAAGAATTGGTGACTCAGGTAAATAAGACAAAAACAAAAAAATAAATAAAAACAATCGGTGTCTTAACTTTTTTGACCAAGAAGAAGAACAAATTTTTTTTAGGTGCCATCCTAATGTACATATACCTACAGAAATATATTCATCTGCATATTCATGTCTAAAAGATCCCCCACTTATCCCGTTCAAACAGTCTAAGCAAATATGTCGATAGTGAGAAACACATAGTACATCCATTTCGGAGCGAAATCAATTCAAAGTTGCACACGTTTATGTACATACATATATATGTGTGTATGTAGTTCGAATAAGGCGTCAGCTGACCCTCACATTGATATTAACATTTTGCGTATCAAACTCAATTCCAAACGCTTTTCGCTAGTTCACTACATTCAATGCTTCCAGCCTTGCCGGTGTGAATATTTGTGAGTTTTTACATTTCCCGAAAAGTCAGGGGAACGCAAGCGAAGGCCTTGAATTGTACAGGGTAATCTAAGTGCAAGATTAAAAATAGAATAGAATGAGCAAAACTGTATTCTTCTTAATCAATTGTGGCTTGATTAGAAAGAAAAATCTTTAATTTGCTGTTCGGCTGGGTTCGCACACCATGTCATTCAGTCTAGATATCCCGATAATTTATGGATTAACTCGTCGATCTTCAACGAAACCCCATAAAAAAGTTACTGAGTTCAAATCACAGCTACAAAGAGGCCAATTAACATCGTCAAGGCAGCTGATGACTATAAGAATATCGAAATTAGTGCTCAAAAGATCGGTTGTTTGATAGGTTTAGAGATATGCTCAGTGATGTGGGTGAAACCAAAGCAACCAATGCTAAGCCACATTTTCACGATTGAGATCACGAGCTTTCAGAGTAGGCTCTAGTGTCGCTGCTCATGTACGCTGTCGGCTTGTCGGCATTGGTGTTGATCCATCCAAAAGCGCCACCTCTCTATTTCCACGTTCCTGTTGGGTTTCGTCGAGTTTCGTTGAAAGAAAGGATTGTTCAAGTTTATAATTTAGATTTTCAGCTCACAAAATATCGGTGATCGGTGCTGTGTAGCGCTCAGCCACTGAAAATAGCAAACCAGGAACTTTGAGCACAAACTTGCGTACAGCTTGCACGGTGAATGTTTCATTCTGCAAGAAACACAGACATATTGTATTTGTCAACATTTACCAACCTTAAGGCGACTTATTACGTTTCGTGGCGGTATGAAACTGACTGGCCCCTAGGGCTGTGAACAGAAAAAAGCTGTCAGTGTCAAAGATATATTTGCTAATGAGCCACCCAGTAATTATTCGAACGCTTCTTAATAACGTAGGTATGTATATATATATCTATGTTCATGTACTGTATAGCGACATATTCGCACTTGAAAAAAAAAACAAATCAATTTTTTTCTGCTTAGGGGCGATGCCGATAAGCAAAACCAAAGCGCCTGAAGTGAGAAATGTATTATATTTTTGTTGACAAAAAAGATGGTAACCCTACTTCTTTCCTCAAGAAGCAAAAAAGCCAAACAGGTGGAAAAAGGAAGAAAGAGGATGACAGTGGATAATTACGTTCGTAGTAACCGCTTCAAGCTACTGATGAATTCCATCAGGTGTGTGATATTTAAACCCGTAATATCCGGGCGGGTGCAGCAAAAAAGTGATAGCCCAGATGTCTAAATCTTTGCCCGATGAGAGCGAGGCAGCAAAGAAGGAGACGTTACGATGATACCACTCATCCTCCAGCAGTTTCGCGCTACGCCACTGTGACCAGGGACCCAAATGGGCCTAGTATCGAAGTATTGAGATGCAATCGAGAGCGAAGTCAATCATTTCTCGACTAATTTCAAACGCACAAACAACGAACCCAAGGCTCTAACTGTTGCTGGGCTGTCGGAGTAGATATTAACGCCCTTTATAGTAATTACAGTAGTAAGTAACCAATCCACTGCTTCCTTGGTTGTGGCTACTTCCGCTTGGTAAAGCTACACCGATTCGGTAACCTAAATTTGAGCTGAATGGGGGCCTCCACGAAGAATACTACCCCACCAACTCTTCTGTTTAACTTTGAGCCATCCGTAAACATGTTTGCCATGCCCTGTTTCCATATCCTGCACCCCGCCCACTCAAATAAATTCGTTAAAAAAAAAAATTACTACCTACGAGTATATTTATTTTTAAGAATTATACAATCGAAGATGTGGCAAGCACGACTCTCTCATTAGTCTCAATATGCATACGTAGGGCCGAAACTTAGAACCTAAAATATTCAGTTTATTAAGTTAAGTTTTAATTAATCCCTAACGCAGCTTTCGAAAAAGCAGGTGGGTCAAATTATTAACTTATGTTAAGTTACGTAAATTAAGTCTAGTCTTATTGAGCTCTAGGATATGATATACAGAAGGTATTCTCCTTGAAGTTACGACACAATAAACACTTTTGAGTTTTGGATATTAGCTCGCAAAAATGTTAATGTAAGAGTGGGGGCTTCTTTGAAACTAAAATCGGAGTGTACATTTTTGTAACAGTAGAAGTCTATAGTTCGCAATTCCTTTTCAAACTGATGTTGTCAGCAGTACTCTCCGTGAGTGGACAGTTTAAGGGACAGTAGCTAAGTTTTATATTTATAAAGTGGTCTAAAGTTATGCATATGCAAAAAGTCTTAGTCCCAACCAAGGATGATAGATTTACAAGTTTTGCTCTTTATCTATGAAGAAAAAGAAAATTGTGAGAGGAACTTCGGCTGCCAATTCACGGGGGTGAATCTCCAGCCCTGCAAGATCGTTTCACATGCATTCACAAACTCGTTTAACCAGTCGTGGTCCAGATGGCAACGAAGTAACATGAGTGCAAATTGTGTTCAGTTTTTCCGTATATCACCAACACGTTTTTTTGTAAACACATCCCAAGTGACGTGAGCCCATCAGCTCAAAATTCGCTTAGAGCCGAATAACGATCTGTTAAAGAGCACATCTCAAAAAATCTTTTCCAAAAAATTGTTTTCTCTGCCTACAACATTTAAAGGATAAGTTAGGTTAGACTAAGGTGCTTGTCGCCCTCCACTTAGGTGTGGAGGCCTATTTTGATACCTCTTGTTTGGGCATAAGTCTCTCCTCTAACTCCCGCTGGTGAAACCATTTTGTCTCTCTGATAAGCAATGAAAAATTGCGGATAGTTGTAGATTTCAAGTCTGCCAGACATTCAAAGAAGTAAGAATTTAGACAGCGATGCCATTTTTTGACAAGCGAAAGACAGTGGCAGTGTTCTCCTCGTTCCTGCAGCTGGGACAAAAGCCATTAGAGAAAACCCTCATGCACTTTTCATGGATTCCCATTTGGCAGTACCTGGTGATGATGTCAATTACTGTCTTAAGCCGGAAAGCCGGTCTAGATTGATGAGGGACCTATTTCTGTTTTCACACCTTCTAGGTCACCTCAACTAGACAGATGTAAGCTCCATGACCGATCTAGTATAGCCTGAACGATGTAGATCGACCTGATCCGGAGCTTGCTTGAGGATTATTCGATGTTCACACACGTTGAATTCCCTTCCTTGTCAGCTTGCCCGCGATGGAGCGTCTGTACCCAAAGACCCAAACAACGTTCGTAGTGTATCGCTTAGCCAGCTCATTTGGCATATTTCTATTTAGAAAATTTTTATAAGTTTTTCATTTACCATCAATTAGATCTGCATGTGGTTGTTCATTTTATCTTCACACCAGCTTTCAATTATAGTTTTTGCTCTCATACCTGGAGAAACCTTCGCCCATTACGTGAACATAGACAAAGGTACGAAAATAAACAACATTCCACAAATATCTACTACAACAAACATACTAACATGCTTACAGTTATTTCATTACCAAAAAATTGTAACACAAACAAAACGAAATAAATGTTTAATTGGTTGCGCCCAAAAATCGTTATCAAGTATTTAACACACCTGACAGCGAGTGCGGGCTCCGCTGACTTCCTTGGGTATCTGAGAAAGCAGGTTGGGTCGATTGGTACGTATGAAAAAAAATCTCTGAAATGCTAAAACCGACAAAGAAGTGGTCGACATTGAAATTGCGTGATGACGTGAGAAGTATTTTATTTGTCGAACTTGTTTAGGTTTGTGTTGTTGTTGTTATATTCTGTTACATATATATTTCAAATGCTTCCATTGCAGCATAAGGATATTTGTTTTTTGTATTTAGATATCCATACAATTGTATGTACTTGTGCATACATATACTTATATTATACATATGTACAGTTGTGGTCCAAATAAAAGCAGCGCGACATACTATAAAGTTTTGAGGATGTTTTTTTTTTTAATTTTTAAAAAAAATTTATTACAGTTTATGCTGTGAAAACCCATATAACACGGAGTTTACAACGTTGCACAAAATTAAAAAAAAAATCCACAAATTGGCACCAAAATTTCAAACTTTTTAGTCAAAATTGAATTTATTTAAGAATTTGTTGTAAATTCGAATTTATAGAAAAAACTAGAAACTACTTACTAGTATACTATTATAGAAAACCTAGAATTTATGGAAAAGCAGGTGGCCCAAAATTAATCATCAATTTGCTTTTTTGAATAACTTTTTTTTTGCTAAATAAAAGAAAATGCTTTTGAGTGATGGCAAAATCTGTATTTTGAACTTCGCGCGCTCAATTGCTTGTCTGTTTGTATACTGCAGCTGTCTAGTTCACAAGTGGGATATATATTGGCGTACGACGTCATTTGCCAAATTTAAGAACTTTCTGACAGGGTGATTAATTTTGCGCCACCTGTTTCTCTACAAATTCTAGGCATGCAGTTTGAAATGGAAAATTCTGACTAACAAGTTTGCAATTTTTGGATTTTGTACAAAATTTGGAGCTTTGAGTTGGATGAATTTCGTTGAACCATATTTTTATAAAAAATAAGAAAAATAAAATACAAATTAAAAAATAATCGAAAAATTACAATATGTGGCACTGCTAATATTTTAACCACCACTTTTCGGTAACTTTTCTGCATGAACTTCTCTGTAAGTTTTTCCCTTCTCGGCTCTTACCTCTCGGGTTGCTTTGTTCCCTCTATGGCTTTAATAACTTTAACCTTTCTCAGTTCATCGTCATTGCCTAGTAAAAGTACATACATACATATATACTTGGATATACTTATATATGTAGCAGAACAGTAGTACGTATGTACGTCTGCATGTCTGTGTTTATCGCACAAACTGCGAGAGTTCAAACACAAAGTTTACTTTCCGTTGTTTTGCTTTGTCTCGGTGTTAGTTTGTATTGCGTTTAAGTTGTTTTTTCTCAAATGACTGAATTGAGGCTATGACCTCGAGCTTTTAAGGTTTTATTCTGTTACGCATCAAAGGTGGCAGCAACACCACTGCGTTTCTCACGTCGAAGGGGGTGTTCTTCTTTTGCTCGCCGCAAACTCTTTGCGATAGGGACCTCATCTCTATTTGTCTGTGGCGGGAACAAAGAGTGTACAAAGACTGTAAGGAGATAGAGCTTAAATTAATAAGGAACCACCGATTTTTAAAAAATACGACGATATTAGTGAGGCAACAAGATGTGTATTAAATTGTTATTATTGCTAAAGTAATATCTTTTATATCTTAAACTCAAGTGAACTCCTATTGCTGATGGCATTAATGACCAAGGCAGTTCTTACGCGTTTCTGCGATATTCACCTTAAGGGTTTGAACATTGTTGTTTTTTTTAATTATACGCAGAACACCGCTTTGGAAGGCTGTCACAAAAACATCTAACTAGCTAAAATTCTTGCTCTGAGGTGTCCATTAACGACAAGAACGTTGACAATACGATTATCGAACTGGGTGCGCCAAAGATCCATTGCGTGATGAGCTGTGTGACATCAAAAATATTAGATGACAGATTGCGACATCTGTCAATTATTGTAATTTCAGGCTGTGACGTAACAATAGAAAAGGAAGAGAACAGCACTGAGGGGAAATTCGCTTGTGACTAAAAATAAAAGTGAAAAGCAACACAACAATAAATTTCTGTCAAATTCACTGAGAGCAGGTTGTCGGCGTCGGCGGGTCTCCCTCCCGTGCAGTGACAAGGTACACCATTTTGCTGCAACCAAAGCAACCATTAAAAAGTTTTTGTTTTGCGACTATGACCCCACTTAAAGGAGCAGTCTGCACTGCTGCTCCCCACAGATAACCGTATATCGTCTTTTTGCTTTTAATACAGGGTCCGCCATATAACTTTACGGAATTAAAAATGCTATAAAAAAGAAACTACTCAATATTTTTCCAAACTGTTTTTTTTATTTTGAAGTACAATCCTTCCGGTTAATGATGGAACACAACTTCATTCCAATTGTACTTTGTACGGCGTCGTACCAAGGTCTTTACGCAAAATTCGTCTCAATGATGTCTCCGAAATGTCCAATTGTTGAGAACGACGTTGAACTGATGTTCCTGGTGATTCACGAACACTCTCGGCCACAGCAGCAATATTTTCGGGTGTACGCACGGTTTTTGGTCGGTCACGCGTTGGTTTGTCAATAAGCAACCCAGTTTCTCTTACTTTTTTCGCAAAGTAACGCACATACGTTTCATTCGGTGCTTTTCTTCTTCCCATTGCCGTACGTAATTTTCGTACACATTCTGCAACATTACCATAATTTTCAAAGTAATGTCGCAATATTTCCCAGCGTTCTTTGAGCGTATACACAACCATTTCAATAAAACTAATTTTCTGTCAAATCAGATGACAGATAAGTGTTACCATTCTTCAAATAATACCTAGTTCAAATCCGTAACGATAGATGGCGGGCCCTATAAAAAGGAATTGGGAAAATTGTGATCAAAAGCGAAGTAAAACTTTTGAATCTAGGATGGGTGTACATACTTTATTTTCAATGTACTTTTCCACTTATTTTTAACTACACGCATTTGTTGGGGGTTTGGTCGAGCTCATCCTTCAATTTTTGGCGTGTGTGTCTGAATGTTGTTCCACAAATGGAGGAACCTACAATTTTATGATGTGTCAGAGCGGTTATGAGAAGCTTGATTTTCACGGCAAAAATACACGCGGAGATTTGTCATTGCCCGCCGAGGTCCGCCAGTTATCAGATAAAACGTTCTATCGTTTATTATTTCATGCCATAAGATTGGATTCCACAAACACATTCAATATTGTGAAATACGTCAAGTCCCAAAGACCCCCCCCCCCCAGAAATCAGTTGTGCCATACAACCCCATAGCGCCTAAAGCACGAAGACGTCCAAAACTAACATGGTTTGAAGTTCTAATAGACCTGAAGACACTGGATGTTAGAAACTGGAGAACTGTTACCCAGGATCGAGATGCATGGAAACGAGTCTTGAACGAAGCTAAAGCTCACTCCGAGCTGTAAAGCTGCCCGATGATGATGATGAATAATTATTATTATTATTTTGGGTCCACAGTGCACTGTGACCTCTCATGTGATCTGCTATGCTTGCCCGCGAGGCTATAATCGGAAACTTCCAATGAATTTCAGCACTTCCTCAGGCTTCCATAGCGTTTCATCATGCAGACCGCAAAAATGACAGACTCTTGTTTCTATGTACTAATCCTAGTTTTCTGAAATGATAACGGAGGCTAAAATGTCCCGTTTAGTATCCAATGTGAGTTCGTAAGTTCCCTCCACCCAGATTTAGGAGCCTCCTTGATGCTCTTCGAAAAAGAAAGGTAAACTATTTTGTCTACCTCTGCCTTGGGATACCAGAGTCACATGAGTTCCAAGTTGTTGTTCTTGTAACAGTTGAATTCTGTGCCTCTCCAGCCTTTGTTAAAGTCTTTATACGGGTTTTGGTGAGTTCAAAAAGAGGTTTTGCTCTATGAAATTTTAATGTAGCGGCTAATTTCAGTAGGCTGCTCGCCTGTTCCTTGGCGTTATAATCTTCAATTCCTAATACCAAGCTCTTCAAGACGGTGTTTCTCGCTCTCAAGCTATTGAGGACAGTGAAATATGTCCTAAGATACCCTAAGATTTGTTAGCTGTCGTTGTAACAGCATAAAACAGTTCCACAAAATTTGAGGAATGCTGGCACTTCTTGGTTCCAATTGGATATAAATTCGAGTCATTCTAGTAACACATAATCGACTCTGCTACCCTACTGTTACTATATTTACTTCTATTTAGGAATATAAAGATCTGAAAATTTTTTCTTAGGTGAACAATATTTCATCAAAAACGAAAGAAGGATTATTGAAAGGGAGTTTAAGGTACAGACTCGTTTTTGACGACACACTTCAATTTTTTTTTTTTCTTTTTTACCATTAGTTCCGTTTTTTATTTCAACGCGGTTTTTGGAATGATCTCTCTTTGGCTACATCTTCGAGCTGGATGAATAAAAAAAAATACATAGAACTAAAATATTACTAGTAATTATAATGAACACAATTTGTGTTCACTGTAAATAAGCGCTTGTGCATGCATTTTTTTAAAAGTATCCCAGTAATGTGCGGCAATGTAATTTGTATTCTCTATCATCTTAATTTGAAATTAAAATTTTATTGGCCTATCGCTTCGTCAGCGCTTGGGGCAACATATCAGCGGCAGCTGTGGCGTTCGACACAAATCAATCGACACACGTCGGGAACCTTTACAGGTACATTTATTTACAACAAATATCTATTTCCCGCATTTATAACTGCGAAATACTGGTTGTAAAATATTTTTTTGTTTCCAAAGCCTTTTGTACACAGCCAAAACTACAGGGGCTTAATTAGATAAATTTGCGATTTCTTTACGACATCGTTCCTTTCCATTTCTAAAAATACTCAAATGCGCTTACTAACTCTGCCTACAAAACTCTGCCTTCTTAAAATATTACTTTTATTTTTTTTAAGATTTTTTCTCACCCAGAGATGCTAACATCGAAATTGAATAATGATTAATAGAAAGGCCATAATTCTTTGGCTTCGCTTTGGTAATAAAAACATCAAGGGAATTGAGTACGTAGCGAAATCTACATAAATTAGACAAGAACAAAGATTTTTTTCGTTTTTTTTTTTGTGAGTGTTTTTTGTTTTGGTTTTGTCAAAGAACGTCCACTCAAAAAAAACTTAGTACATTTTTGTCGTCACTTTCTTCTTATTTCTAAAAATATCCAAAACACTCACATGGACATTGCCTGCTGGAATATGTTTCAAAAAGTAATTAAGTACTTACAGAGAATTGCGGATGCATAAAAAACGACACGAACCCATATGTTGCCTTTTGAATTACAGTTTTTGGTACCGATTCATATTTTTACTGCCTGCTTGCATTGCCGTCTCCCAACAACAAAAAAATGCCTACTGCGGGCAAAGTTGATAGTTATTATAAGCACTTAGTGTTATGTAGATGGTAGGGTCATCGATTATTCGGATTTTTTAAAAAAAGAGAAACATCAAAAGTTTTTTCTTAAAAAGATTGGTAGCTATCAAAAATGTGAAATTGAAATGTCTGAATTTTAATTTGAAACAAAGGATTTTTTAGCTCATTTTTTCAAATGCTTATCAGTCTCTTCATCCAGAAGGGTAGCGCAATTTTTTTAACGTGCTTTAACCTTGTTATATTCCGCGCACAAGATATTTCGAAAAATCTTATTTATGGTCCGATTCGAAACATTGTCAGGGGATAATCCAGAAATGATGCAGACGAATGCCAATAGCGAGATAGAGCCAGGTTCTATAAAATACGGCCTGAGATGTTTGGGACGAGAGGATGGACTAATGCAGTAGTAGTCGAGGCAGTCTCTCTATCGCTCTCCCTTTGCCTTGTCCTAATTTGTTGTCGGCCCTCCTTGACTCCATGCACCATGATCCTCTGTCTTGCGTCGTCACATCATCAAGGTGTTGCTCTCTTGTCCCATGTAGCGTATTTAGTCAGGTAGATTGTGGTATTCCTCTAGTTCTTGTTGGCTTCTTTCTGTTCATGGCGAGTTTGATGATGTGGCCTTCGTCTCTATGCATTACGTGACCGTACTATCTTAGCATGCCTCTCTCATTTCCTCCGAGATTGGGGCAATTTTCATATCTTCTCGTACCGTGATAAATTCCGCAGTTAATCGGAAAGCCAACTCTCTCTAATAAAGTAAAAATTATTTTAATTTAAAGAAAGGGAAAGATAATTGTATATTTTTTTCAAACAGAATCCCGTCGTTGGCCCACTTCTCTTTACATGATTGACTCGGTGAAAATATGAACTTTGCAAGCACGTTGACACTGCACGAATCGTAAGAACTAATTAATGAAATTAAAGACAAATTAATAGAATTTTGTACATCTGACCTTCGACCATCAAAGCAAACAATATACATGAAATTTTGCTGAGTTAAAACCACGGAAAGTAAGATTAAAATGTTTACTAGCGTTGAAAAACTATCGTTAATGCCACAATCGCTAGTTTGCGAACTCTATTGTTCATTGTGATATAGCAAAAAGAGTTTGCTCGTTTAAGAGTTTTGCTCCTGGGCCCGAAACTAATATCCCCTATGAGGCTTCTTCTGGTGCCAGTTATATCTGCAGCACTTCACATATTTAAAAAGTAATAAAGCAAAATATTTTACAAGCGAATGGTTAAAATTAGATTTAGCCGCTAAAAATTTTCGGTTTGAATTTTCACTCTGCTTGCTTGTATTCCTCTGTTTGTACTATTAGCCAAATCAACCAGTGAAATATTGTAAATTCTACGCTATTTTGTAGTTTTCATTTCTGCTCCCACTACTGTTCTCAACTTGAACATATGCGTAGTAGTAGGTAGCGGAAAATGCGGTAGCAACTGTTTTGCTCTGCTCCTAGCTACGTTTCGTTATTGCTTTTAGAACAGAGCAATAGTCAACAAAAATTCTAAGTGCTATCTGCAGTCGGAGTAGTAGTAAAGAATTTGGAGTCGGGCGGAGCACTTCTATCGAAACTATTCATGTGCGCTCCAGTTACCGCTACTGCTCTCGCTTCTGTTGCTCTGCTATTACTCCCAAAGCTGTTATTTGGGCACCGTTTGTTCTTGTTTTGTTAAATATGTTATATGTATATATATTTTGCGCGGGGCTATATTGAAAATATAACCGACAAATTATGTAGTTTAGGTTGTAAGTATGGTTGTATACAACTTAAAATTAAGTTTTAAAAGCTTCTGCATCCTCCAACCGTTTAATGCTAAACAAATCTATATTTGTTTTGATTTTTTCGTATATCGTATACAACCTCAGTTTTGTCGTAAAGAAACAGCTGCCACATCTCCTGCCACGCAGGAATTCAAAACACGCCTGATTCGTTCAAAGTCGCTGAGAGCCGGTTAATGGCCTGATATTGGCTACACCTTTTGAATTATCTCCATTGTGAATAATTTCCGCAGCAGCGCTCCAACTATAGACAGCAATTAATTTTTTTTCCTATCTTTGGCTACCAGCAGTAACTAAAATCTTAGAGCTGCATTTATTGTAAAAAAATTATACTCAATAATCTCAGCCTTGAATTGGCCAGTTTCGGTTATGCATGGCTTCTTACAAATGCTAGATTTTGTACTAGGTATGAATGTGGTTATAGAAGGTGGCGCAAAATTAATCACCTTATCGGAAGGTTTATAATTTTTGCAAATGGAGTCGTACATCAATCATACTTGAAAATTGTGAGGGAAACAGCTGCAGTACGCAGACAGATAGGCAGTGGAATAGGATTAATAATAGACAAATAAAGAGATAATAAGAAGAATAAAGATTTCCATCACTTGAAATCAAAATTTTCTTTATTAGAAAAAAAGTGATTAAAAAAACGTGATTAAAATAAAAAAAACTAAGAAAAGGATGATTAATTTTGCGCCACCTTGTATTTATAATTTTTATATATGATTTATTATCAATATTTTTTATAAATTGTTTCTGTTTTGTTTTTTAGTTTTTACATGATAAGTATTGGAGTTTTTTTTTTTATTATTCGATGCCCATATAATTGTGGAAAATGTAATAATAAATAATAAAGTTTCCAAAAACAAAAAAACAAACACTGCTCGAAAAAATACAAAATCTGAACCTTTTTCTCCCTATTCTCTTATAAAAAAATCTAAACGAATAAAATTTTACAGCAAAAAGCCTATGAAATCGGTTTTTAAAAGTACGCCTGATCACCCTAGTGTACAGCAAGAATCGCCCCACTGTATAAAATAGCAATAAGAATAGAATCACTTATCACTGTTATGTACCTAATGATTCTCCTCCGATAACCTTAACTGCTAGACGCTTAAGTGACGTTTGCTAGCGATAGAGCAACAAGTGAAAGGCATCAAATAGATTACATGCATGTGTGTGTGAGGTACATGCATATGGATACAGCCATGTACAAATATATATATGCCTGTATGTATTCACATATGAAGAGATGGGGCGAATGAAGCGCTCTGTAGCAACAATACTTCAAGTGGGTCGGTTTTGTACTTTACGTAGAGTACACATTTGAGTCTGTAGGCGACAGTAAAAAATGAAATATGCGACTCAATATTTGAGAATAGTTCAGAGTGGAAAATAAATATTTGATTTGTATTACAAACCTCTTTTGTAAAGAAAAAAAACAAAAACTCATTGGTAGATTTAATTAAGAAAAATTAGAAACACTGATCATTTTCTATACGGCATTGAGTTTCCTACATAGACATTTATTTACTTATTTTTTATATTAATTTAAGAGCAAAATGACAATGCAAACTTGATTTATTAAATTTAGTTGACGCGAAATCGAGCGTCAAACTTGAATCAAGTAAATTATCAAAGTAGATAAGCGTCTACTGATTGTCCTTTGTGTGATGACTACAAAAAGAATTGATCTCTACTTTATAGTCTACATTGTTAGGGTTTTACAAGTTCGAGTTTGTTGTTTACATTCAAATGAAACATATATTAGACCTAGATGGGTTTAGTGAGCCGTGAGTTATGGCTGTATACACCTGTGTACACAATAATAGCAGTGCGACATGTTGAAAAGTTTTGATTATTTATTTATTTATATGTTTGATTTTTTTTTACAAAAATATGACCTATATTATGGTAGGTGGGTAGGTTAAATGGTTGAAGTACAATTCTGGCACTCCCCAAGTAGCACTAAAGCGCCCTTTTGATACCATTATGAGACCTCTACAGCCAGCCAGAGCTGTTGATGTAATGCAGAAGATTGATGGGATTTAGGTTAGCGCACTGCTCCAAGCTGTCGAAGAAAGGAGCACCCAGTGACTTTAATTGCCTTGCGGCCAAACCCGGACATCTATAGAGAAATTACTCAACAGTCTCCTGCTCTGAGAGGTCCTTATAGCTTGGGAGTTAAATGTCAAAATTACCTCTTCCGCGTATGTGCCGTTCATCCAATTACCAGCTACTAGTTTGGAAAGTGAATGGCGTGGAGCCCCCAGGGCTTTGTGAATCCTCCGTCTATTGTACTGGGCCACAGGGTTTTCGAAATAGCATATGGAAAAGGGGAACTCCATCTTTTCTGCACTTTTCAAGGGCATGATGATGACCTGGTAAGAGGTCTCTGAGACCAATTCACTTCTATGTTCCTATGACCTCGAACCCAAATCAGAGAAAGGTTGCCTGCATACCCAAGAGATTTGATCAAGCTCCTTACAGGAGTTTACTAGTTTGGATCTACACCATGGCGTCGTCAGACCTTTGATTGTGGCTTGAATATCGAAAAAGATGTAAATATCTCCCTCGCTACCACGTTCCCCCGGTATTTTGCATGCCTGTAGGATCGCAAAGACTTCTGGCTGAAAAACACTAACAGTATTTGGCAATTTTAAGGAAATAGTTACATTGGCTGATTAAGAGAAAACCCCTGCTCCGACTCGCGACTCTATCTTGGAGCCGTCAGTGAAAACAGAACCAGCTTCGGTACAGATTCCCCCTCTTTCCAATCCTGCATACTTGGAAAGATTGCCCTGGCACGACCCTCAATCTCCAGTTTGTGGATAGAGAAATCTGTCCGAAGTTCAGAGAAATACGGTGTTAACTACCCACATACGCTACCATGTCCCTCCGGTGCCTCCATACGCCAACCTCCTTTAACTTGATTGCACTTTGAGCAGCAATGGGAATAATGTAAAAGTCGATGAGAAGTAAGTGCAAACAACATTTAGTGCAGTACGACCTGTGACTTGAGACCTCATTTTTTGCCGAACATAGATTTGCAGGAATAGAAGAGTATACTTGCATTCTTTGATTTTCAATGTGTAGCTTGCAGTGTAGTTTGGGGTCAAGTATCACCCTAAGATACCTAACTTCCGATAAAAGCGGGTGAACGTAGTTATTTAATTTGGGAAGTCTTATGTGTCTTATATTTTCTGGTAAATAGCACCAATTCCGTTTTGTCAGTGTTGACTCGGAGGACGCAATTGGCAGTCCTGTGATCTTTCCAAAATCTCAGCCATTACTAATGGAAACAATCCCTATACCATTAGGTTCAAGCCATCGGTATATGCTACTACATCTACCTAATAGCTTCCAGCCACTGGAGAGGTGAGAGGACACCAACCTGCAGTGTACCTCTATGTAGTGATTCTGGTCCCTCCCGCCACAACATTAATTTTCCTATAACCTAGCAGGGATGAGATTCAATAACAGATAAGTATATCTACTTCTAGCCTATTTAGTGCAGTGACAATTGACTCAGCCCTAACAATATTGAAAGCGCCCTCTATGCCTATAAAGGCCACCAAAGTGAATTGCTTCGCTTCTAGAGATTTTTCCACAGTCTCCACTACCTCATGAAAGGCTGTTTCGGTAGATTTCCCTTTCAGGTAGGCATGCTCAGCTGGAGATAATTTGGTCTCAGAGTGCTCTAGAATGTGGTAGTCCATCACTCTCCCGAACCGCCATCAGAATGAAGGAGTAAAATGTAGGGACATGAAGTCCTTGGCCCAAACGTGGCCCCTCCTTCTTGTCTTGGGAATGAAGACCACCCTCGTTTTCTTCCAGCTGGTAGGAACATGGTTTAACGCGATATATCTTATGAAGCACAGGAACCTCCAAGGTTTTAGTCCTCTGAAGCATTACTGGCATGATACCCTCATTACCTGGAGATTTGAACGGCCAGGATGATAACCACGATAGGTGCCAGGGAAACCTCAGGTAACCCTTCTTACCGACTCGTATCATCACTACAAGCTGGAGCAACAGGATTTTCCGAAAAATAGGCATCAAAAAGAATTTTTAAAGACACTTCGCCGGATTCCGCTCACAACGCGACTTTTGTGTCACTTTAATTTTAATCAAACAAAAAAATCGATAATTTAAAAATTCTGGCGACCGTCGCAGATGAATGGGTTGATGCGTGACTACCATTCTGAGTACGTAGTTTCGAATTTACGTGCATGAGACACCAAAATGAAGAAAATGTTTTTTTTTAAATAGAAGTCGCCCTTCGGTAGGCAATGGCAAACCTCTGAGTGTATTTCTGCCATGAAAAAGCTCCTCATAAAAACCATTTGCTGCTCGGAGTCAGCTTAAAATTATAGGTCCCTCCATTTGTGGAGCAACATCAAGACGCACACCACAAACAGAATAGGAGGAGTAGCTCGGCCGAACACCTAACAGAAGTCTAAATTTCTGCGGGGCTTCAAAATCCTTTAAGTTGCGCTCCCAATACTTTCACAGGTGATTCATGTCTTTATTTTTAACATTTTGCATATCTATACTAATATTATAAAGAGGAAAACTTTGTTTGTTTGTTTGTTACGAATAGGCTCAAAAACTACTGGACCGATTTTAAAAATTCTTTCACCATTCGAAAGCTACATCATCCACGAGTAACATGGATTATATTTTATTTTGGAAATAGGGCACGAGATATAGGTCAAAACGTGGACCCGGGTAACCTTCGGATGTGTATGTACAATATGGGTATCAAATGGAAGCTGTTGGTGAATGCTTTAGTCCAGAGTATTTTTCATGCCGCTCTGTGACTGGGGTCTCGAGATATAGGTCAAAACGTGGACCCGAGTAACCTTTGGTTGTGTATGTACAATATGGGTATCAAATGGAAGCTGTTGGTGAATGCTTTAGTCCAGAGTATTTTTCATGCCGCTCTGTGACTGGGGTCTCGAGATATAGGTCAAAACGTGGACCCGGGTAACCTTTGGTTGTATATGTACAATATGGGTATCAAATGAAAGCTGTTGATAAGTGCTTTAATACGGGGTAATTTTCATACCTATTGATGACTAGGGTCTCGAAATATATGCCAAAACGTGGACTCGCCGTGTCTTTGAACCGAATTAAACCAAACTTACACACATTGTTAAGTAGGTATTGAAGATGATTTCCGTATAGTTTGAATACCTATTGGTAGATAGGGTCCCGAGATATAGGTCAAAACGTGGACCCGGGTAACCTTCGGACGTGTATGTACAATATGGGTATCAAATGAAAGCTGTTGGTGACTACTTTAGTACAAAGTATTTTTCATGCCGCTACGTGACTGGGGTCTCGGGATATAGGTCAAAACGTGGACCCGGGTAACCTTTGGTTGTGTATGTACAATATGGGTATCAAATGAAAGCTGTTGATAAGTGCTTTAATACGGGGTAATTTTCATACCTATTGATGACTAGGGTCTCGAAATATATGCCAAAACGTGGACCCGCCGTGTCTTTGCACCGAATTAAACCAAACTTACGCACATTGTTAAGTAAGTATTGAAAATGGGTTTCGTAAAATGTGGTTGTAATTCGGAGCACTGGCAACGGGTACATCGTTCTTTTGAACCAGCCATAATGTCGCTTACTTTTTTAACGCTTGGGGCGGAACTGAACTGTCAAATTGACAGTGTGAGTTACAATGTGTCAATATTTCTTTCTGATTTGGATGCCATAAGAAAAAAGTAAGTGCAACATGTAAAAATTGTTTGTGAATTTTTTTGGAGTGGATTTTGGAACAGTGAATAATTTCTTACGAAATTTGAGAATTTAATGTGAAATCCGAATGTTCAAATGAAATTATGTGTTCGTGGAAAAAAAATTTGTTTCGTTTTTTTTTTTTTGAAAAATATAAATGGATAATGGTTAAAAAAGCTCCAATGCTTAATAAAACATATAAATTGAAACGAAAAATTCATGGATGATCATATGCGTTGATTTGAAATTTAAAAACAATCTTCTTTTTTCCTGATTTTCAATTTATATTTTATATTTACTCAAAAACAAATAGAAAAACAAAAAATATTGTTAATGCCAAAGCGCTTGAATAAAGAATAAAGAAATAAATAATATGAAAAGCATATATTTTCTGTTCTAAACCATATCTATTCTATTTTAGTGTGCCCAGCGAAGGGGGCCGGGTTTGCTAGTATATAATATATCAAATCTCGATTAAATTAGGTTTACAAACAAATTGACGCAAACGCAGCCATCGTCAAGCGTTTCAGTAAAATTTTTTGCATAAACGGAAAAACAACCAACCGTTGGTGGATACGAAGTGACATCATTGAGAGAATATCTGCATATTAAACAAACAAAACACTTTTCAACTTAATACAAACAGCATAACATGAAACTGGCGGGAAAATGGTAATCCTAAGGATGCTATCTGCAAGACCATCTACAATTGTCGGTAAATGTATACATATGATAAGTCTGCCGGAATAACCTACTCAGACTTCTCTTTCTACATATTTAAATAATCATATGCGGAAGTACCGACAAACAGAAATGTTACCTACAGTGTACGAGTATGTACAAGTACATACATAAATAGTACTCGTGAGAGATCGGAGACCGATCAATAAGTAAACTGTAAAAGAACAGAGCAGCAGCAGAGTACCACACAACTGCCGTCAACTCACTCTTTAGTAGTGTTACTTTGTTGGTTTTTTTTCAAAGGCAGCGGAAAAAGTTAATAAAAAGTGAGGCTAACAAAATGATAAGCGTATGCGACAAGAGAAATTACTAAATAATAGGAAATGTAAAAAGTAGCCAGTAAGTACTTAGTAAATATGGTAGAATGAAGGAAATAAAGTAAACACTTTTTCAAGCGATTCATCGCGGAAACAAGGTCAATTATTTTGATGAGTCTTGAGCATTGATAGGGCGCAAGAACAACGACCGGCCGACTGGCATATGAAGATGCTGTTGCTGCTGACGACAACGAAGACGCCAACGCCAGACAACAAGGAGATGCGTTGAATACTTTGTTCGCAATAAATTGGTGTGATGTGCTGCAGCAATCGGGGCACACCCATGGCTGAACACTTACATGCACATGCATGGATTTCAATAGACGTGTAGATATGTACGCTTAATATTTAAGTTTGTATGAGTATTGTGTGTACGTTTGGCGCACAATTGTCATATCAAGTAACAAGTACAACAACAACATCTAGTGCACTTATGCTACTTACTCTTGTACTTTCAGGAAGGAAGTGCCGAGGTACTTACATATATACAAACGTATTTTATTTTATAGAATACGGAAGCAGCGTATCATAGGTGGGGCAGATATATGTATGTACGCACAAATGTACAGTGTTAACGGATAAATGCAATTACGACAAATGGGAGAGTTTAATTCGCTACTTTGACGTGAGTCGTTGCGCTACTGGTACAGAGTGTGCGCCACCGTAATCTGGTCTATGGTATTGAAGAATAACTTTGCGAATGCTTAATACATTTGGGAAATTTTTGTTTTTAAGCTCTCCCTTTTATATTTGATTTCAACTTGTTTTCAAAAGCAATATTGTTTAAGAAGGTATTCTAGTGTTTGAAAAAATCGACATTTTTTTTGCATGTTGCCAAAGTCTAGACATATAAGAACATGTCATTAAGAGTATTTTCTAAAATTCCTATTATTTCAAGAGTTATAGCCTTTTTGGTGAAATAGAATCGGTTCCGATCCGTCTTGTCTCAAAACTTTGAACGCATTTTTCTCAAAACTTCTTTTTTCGAGTTGGCGGTAGGGAAATCTCGAGTTCTAATAAACCGATTTACTTTAAACTCGGGGAGCAAAAAACATGCTCTTGCAGTCCTTCATCGGATGACCCTAGCTCGCAACTATAAAAGTTTTGCTTATTAAAAACTTATTCAACATGAAAAATTTGCTCATCTGCAAAAAGAATATTTTCATGGCCGTTGACCGCATACCATCGAGAAGCTGCTTGCATCTGTCGAGCCTAATTTTCTTCAAGTGCGTTGTCAAGAGATGACCAGTTGAGCGGCCAAAGGCATTCATGTGGAGATCATCTCTAATTGGTCTTGATATGGATCTGGTCGATATGTTCATTCCTCTGGACAAAATTTTCTGTTTTCTAAGGGAATTTCTGAGAATTCTTTCTCGAACGGCTTTTGTGGCTGCACTGGTTGGAACTCACCATTGCGGGAATATGTCGAATTTGCAAAACTGCAGGCGTGCGTAGTCTATTAGACGAATGTTTTGTGAGGCCTTAAGAGGAGGATAAGTGTTATTTTGTATTGACATTTTCATCATATTTTATATCACTTCCAGCTATTTAAACTTCTTTCAAGAATATTGGGTACAAATTTGATCGGCGCAAAATTAACGAAGTTACGGGTATTTGAGCGTTTGTTGCTCGAAGCCGGGTTTCTATATTTTCTCGATGGCTATGCGGCGCGATATTGTTTTCATTTATAATCCCTAAATTTCCTTCTTTCAGGTAACGATGTGTATATACGGGGAAAGTCGTTCTGGATATTTAAGGGCATTATTTTTATGTCATTTCGGATTAATGACGAATGGTGACATGGCACCGGTTTTGATCCGTCTTGTCTGAAAATTTTAAACGCGTTTTTCTCAGTTTGCCGTTTCCCTTAAAGCTTTCGTTGTCCCTCGTGACGATTGTGTGCGAATTTTTATTTTTTTGGAGCGGCCCGAAAAGTAACAGTTTCTAGTCTCCGATTTATCATAGCTAAGAGCCGGAAAGCCTAGTTTCCAGTTTTCTTTAAAGATTCCGTTGTCTCTTACGACGATTGTGTGCGAATTTTTTATTTTCTTTTGATGAAATGGCATTGGATATAGGGAGCCGGAAAGGCCTAGTGTCCAGTCTCCCTCGAAACTTCCTTCATCTCTCATGACCATGAGACCATACTGAAAACCCTAGTGTCGAGTCTCCCTCGAAACTTCCTTCATTTCTCATGACGATGAGGTCGTACTGAAAGTTTGAATAACGAGATTCTGTTGCGTTCGTGCACAGATCCTCGTACGAGATGAGATAATTAAGATAATGCAGACTGACTTGAACATGTCTTTTTTTCTCAATCGAGTGTGACGAAATGACATAACATATTTCCTAGGGCAGTGCCGTTCACGCTTGACAAAGACTTGTCCACCTAGATGGCTTAACTCTGAAAAGCTCCGAAACATGGAATAAAAAGTCAGGGTAAGTGATTGAAATTCTCAAAAGGTTTCATGTTTTCACTTGGTTGAAGATACAAATACAATAGACCGCTATTGGATTGCTTTGTGCTAAGTCTCCAAACTGATAATAATAGAATAATAATAATGATATGCTAAGCACGAAAATCTACGCTCTAATTTTCACTAGCCAAGATAAAGGAAAGGCCTTCAAATACTAAAAAAAAATTGAGCACAACTCGTGCGATAACTAAAAAAAATCTTAATAATAAGGAACTATTGCAAAAACTTTTGACAAGCATACAACTGTACATATTTACATTTAATACCCACAGACTGGTGTCTAAGACTTGATATCTTCCACACGTTAAAAATATTTTATGCGTATTCAGCAAGATTTCTTACTGCTAATTATTATTAATAGCTTCACCCGAGACGCTTCAAATATATAGTAAAAATAAAAAATAGAAATGTGTGCAAAAAATATTTAAATAGTTTATGCCACATTAGCAGCTCATTAGCAAATCCATCGGTAGGCAAATAAAAAGGAAGTATAAAAATTATATTCCAAGCATTGCGAAATCATGCAATGCGTAGAGTAACCTGTCGGTCAGCAACTGCAGATGGTCAAGATTAATGAATTGGAAAGGCACTAATGTTAATGGCTCTTTTTGCGATTTTGTTGTAAGAATAGTATAATTTTTTTTCAATCAATAACATTTCGTGTGGCAAAGGAACATGCAAACTTTTTTTTTACTAGTTGAAAGAATTTGTTTTTTTTTGTGGGCTGCAAAATAAATATTCCATTTGGAGAATAAATAAATTTTAGAAATTTGGGTAGATGTATTAATTATAAATGAACGCAGTTTTAGAAAGTTGAAAATATGGACGTACAGTTCATATGTTTTTATTTGGAATATATTTTGAGAAATGAAATTTTTACGCATATTTATGCTTGGCTAAGTTGATGTGAAGTTGCCTGGGAAGGTTTGGAGAGTTGGTTTAGACCCTTTAAATGGCACTAGAAACACAATATTCCGCGAAATTTTATTTGTGATCGCATTTGGTGCACATTCAGAATATAAAAGGTCGGTCATCGATAGGCTTATCTTCAAATTTTATGATATTTTGAAACCGAAAACTATTACGTGCTCAAAAAGTAGCAGAAACGCCGGTCATACTAAAACGCTGGCTAATGGAATGGTTTGCCTTTCGCTTGAATAACGTTTTGACATACTGAAAACTTACTTACAAAGTGAGTGCGAAGTGCATGTTGTTCATAAAAGTAAGATGAATAATAAAAAATAAAATAAGTACGTAAACTAAATTTGATGATTTTCTTCTGAATTTGGGTTTCTTTTCTGTTTTGGTCGAAAAACGGGTTGTGCTGCTGAAGTTACATCGAGCTATATTTCGAAAAACGGATTTAAGTTAAATGTAAAGACAACAAATTCAGAAAAACCATACGAAAAAATAACACAAAGCACAGCACACCCTATTGAAATGATTGCAAAGCCTTCAAATTTACAGGAAGTCATAAAAGTCAAAGTACGAGGCGCTATTAATCTGCGCTATTAATGAATCAACGATTGCCATCTATATATATAAAAAGAAGTTGCATTTCCTTGGTAATCTTATAACTCAAGAACCGCCGAACCGATTAACACAAAAATTTCAGAGTTCTTTTCTATCTTTGAGGAGGTGGTTTGTGTGAAGTTTGATTGAAATCGGTGCAGCCGTTCCTGACATTTTATGTGAGTAATGGTTTCCTCTCATACGAAATGCCTGTATGGGAAAAACAACTACAAATACACAGCCGCTTATGAGCGTTTCTGTTGTACTGTTGTGGTTGTAAGTGTATTATGTTAATATTAATTTTGGACGAAAATATTATATAATAAAAGCTGGAGCATTCAAGGAACTGGAAAAACATTTTTAACTTTATTTATTTTAGCATAATTTATTTAGCGTAAAAAATTGAAATGGAAATTAAAGAATCAAAGTTTAATTACAAGTTTCTATCGGCACTTTCACCTTACCTGTATATAGGTGACCACCACAATCAAATTTTAAAAAAGTATAGAAAAGGCTATGTGACATCTTTAGAAAGTATGTTGAATGAAAAAAATCAACTAATTCAACTGTTTAAACATTTTACGAGTTCTATAAAGAAAACTTAATATGAAAAATTTCTTGCGATATAAAAAAAAACATTTTATGCATGGTGGTGCGAAGCCCACAGGGAAATGCTAGTTAAAATATAAAAAACTCTCTTAAGCGAACCACAAAAACGCAACAAATCATAACAATCGGTTGAAATTCGTTTCGCCAAACATTGTGGATCGATTGTCGATTTTAATATCATATATTCTGCCGCCGATTAAACATGGAACCAGGAAATAGACTCGAATATCCGTGCATGAAACATCAAAATTAAAAAAACAGTGTTTACTAAAGCAGTCGCCTCTCGGCAGGCAATGGCAAACCTCCGAATGTATTTCTGCCATGAAAAAAGCTCCTCATAAAAAATATCTGCGGTTCGGAGTCGGCAGTAGTGCTAATTATAAATGTTGCCCTTTTCCCATTAATGTGTTTACTACAAAATCTTTAAAGATATTACAAAAATCGTCAACTTCGTTACACAAACATAATTTTGAAAAACAAATGTTGAATCAATTTTTATAATTTTGAGATTTATTCAAAGTTGAAATTTTTGGTGTAGAGTTTTTTAAGGTGGAATATCTTAGTTCTTTTCAACGTTTTCATACATTTTTTTTAGAACTGTATATTTTTTTTTTTATTAAAAGGTTTGTGAAACATTTTTTTTGTTTTATTGAAAAGATTGTAAAAAGCAAGAGGTGCATTTGTAAAACTTCGGTATGGCAGTACAAGCAAATGCACATTACACCAAAAATACGGATTTTCAACTCCTATGGTATGTTAAATCAGTTCTGCTCTACGCCTGTGACACATTCTGCATGTTTCCGGAAATGGTACAATTGTACAGAAGTTTCAAATTTTTGTGAACTGCTGTTTGAGATGCATTCTACATATCTGGTGGCCATACAACTGGATATCTAACACCGAATTGCATCGACGATGCCATAAAAAACCAATCGCAACTGAAGTAAGAGAACATAAATGGAGGTAGCTTGGCCATACCCTACGGAAATCAGCAGACAAGCGCTGGACTGGAACCCGCAAGGACAGCGCAGAAGAGACAGGTCTAGGATCTCTTGGTGACGGTGCATCGAAGAGCCGTGGACGAAACAATAACCTGGCAGCAAGTGAAAAATATATCTGGGAATCGCACAAAATGGAAAAATTTTACTTTGGCCCTATGCTCCGCAACGGAGACCAAGGAATGATGATGATAATGATGATAGAAGAGCACACGACTTCAGATTTTTTTCTTATATTTTTACTACAGGGTGGCTGATGAAAGCCGCTACCAAAAAAAAATTGAATAACTTTTTTTCTTTTTAAGTTATCTGTTCCATTTTTGTTTTAATTTGCAGATTGATCTTTAAAATTTATTAAAATGGATAACTGGGACACGCAAACAAGAATTTGGATAGTCCGCCGCTATCACGCACTGGAGTCCGTAGTTTTGATACAGTGAGAGTACAGGCGGATGTTTGGCGGCGATCCCCCGAGCAGATGGACCATAATGAGACTGGTGAATAATTTTGCTGAGCAAGGAACAGTCGCAAGAAGGCCTTATCATCGAAACCCACCAGTTCGGACGGAGGAAACGATCGCTGCTGTAGCTGCAGCTATACAAAGCAATCCAAGGGTTTCAACAAGAAGCTTATCTGCTCAACTTGGTGTCAGCCGACAGTCTTTGCAAACAATAATGCACAAAGATTTAGACTTATTTCCCTACAAAATTCAAATGGTTAAAAAACTGAATGCAGCAGACTTGCCGATTCGCTTGGAATTTTGCCAGAAGATCCTGCAAATGGTGGAAGAAGACCAAAACATGTTAAACTGCCTTTTCATGTCTGATGAAGCCCATTTCGATTTAAACGGCAATGTGAACAAACAAAATTGTCGAATATGGAGTACTTCTAACCCACAGATACTCCACGAGACGGAATTGCACCCTCTTCGCGTGACAGTGTGGTGTGCGGTTTCTTCACGCTGTATTGTCGGGCCTTATTTTTTTGAAGAAAATGGTCACACCGTTACACTGGAGACCGTTATTTGAAAATGCTGAAAGAATTTTTCTATCCAGAACTACGCCGAAAGAGAATTCTTTTCAACTCTGTGTGGTTTCAACAAGATGGGGCAACGTCTCACATAGCCCAGACTGTTATGACAGAGTTGCGACGAAAATTTCACAATAAACTGATTTCAAGAAACTCCGAATTTCGTTGGCCCCCCAGGTCGCCTGACCTTACTGCACCTGACTTTTTCTTGTGGGGTTTATGTAAACAAGAAGTTTATAAAACAAAGCCAACAAATTTGGATGAACTAAAACAATCCATTCGGGCAACAATTGCGGCTATTCCTGTCGCAACTCTCAAAGCAGCAATGAACAACTTTTTACTAAGATGCCGCACTTGTGTCAACGAGCATGGGGGGCATTTAAATTCAATTATTTTTAAAACTAGTTAAGCTACATTTAATAAAATTTAATGACCTTCAACTTGAAAAAAAATAAATGAATTCCATACACTAAAAAAAAAGTTATTTGAGTTTCTTAATGTAGCAAAATTCATCAGCCACCCTGTATTATCAGTAATATGTGTAAGTTTCAAGATCAGTATTTTTGATTGATTTGTATTTATATGTATTTGCATATAACTCGAAAAGTTATGAGGACCCCATTATTGAACTTGCATGGATTACTGAGCGTAGCCTCAGCAATTACTAAAAAATTAAAAAAAAAAAAAAAATCTGGAGCAATGTCTTTCAACAATGAAAATAAACATTATAGTATACATACCTGGGTCACTATTCAGAAACTGAGAACCAGAAACCTTTAACATATACTCGATCGGTTCCAAAACGGAAGAGGGTGTTGGAGCCGCAGTATTCTATTCGAAATTAGGCTTTGAAGAGTCTTACGAATTACCGGACTACTGCAGTGTGTTCCAAGCTGAGATCTATGCAGCAACGAAAGCAGCAGACTTAGCTATAGAGAGCACTCTTCCGAACTATCAAATAAACTTTTACATTAACAGCCAAGCAGTCATCAAAACAATGCCGGAATGGGATGGATGAGTTGGGAACTGAGAAACAAGCCATCATCTACTGGGCTCCAGGACACAAGGGAACTGAAGGACATGAGAAAGTGGATATACTAGCCAAAGCAGGGGCAAATCTTCCTGTAGCTTGCACGGCCGATTTACAAACACTACTCTGCACGCAACTATGATCAGAAAGTACCGGGAATGTTTGAATAAAACAAAACAAAGTTAAATTTCAGGCAAATTTATTTTATCTCCTTTAAAATATGATCCGTCCGAAGCAACACACTTGTGCCAACGTCTAAGCCAGTCCACCCTTGAAAGGCCGACGAAGGGATGGCCTTCAGCTCCTTCGTCGCATTCTCTTTGATCTCCTCTATCGACTTAAATCTCCTTCCACGGGGCCATATCAGGTGAGTACGGTGCTTGCACGATAGTATTTACTTGGTGTTTGGTCAAATAATCCAGCACAATTTGGGCTTGGTGCGATGCGATATCATCATGGAAAATCCAAGAATTGTTTGCCCACATTTCCGACCGTTTGCGGCAATTGACTGTCTAGCCCGATGGAAGGTACTCATGGTGTCTCGGCAATCGAACAAAACAGTCAACGCGGTACTTTTTGATCATAGGGTATGTAGATGCAGCAATGGTTCATGCAACGAACTTACTATGGCAGGCACTGTATTTTATCTTTTTAGTGCAGAACGGTACATGCAAAATATGTAACGAGAGGAACTTACTCTGCCACTGCTCTGCACATAGTACGGTCACTCAGCTCTCAGTGAAATTGCTTTTGAGCTAACGTAATTGTAGAGTTTAGTTGCAAACTACGTTTTTCTTTTCACTCTCCTTTCTATTACCTTTCTTTTCTATATTCACTTAACAGCACTTTTTATTAGTGTTTACTACTGCTGGTTATTTACACACTCTCGCCTTTGTGTTCTCATGAAACTCATCTACAATTACGTCACACCGACGTTACGCTCAATTTTCCACTTCAATTTGCTCAATTTGCTGTATTCAATAATTTTTAGTTTTTCATTCAAGCCGAATGTCTTCCAATACCAACTTATCGGTGCTAAAATTAGTTCATTTTTCATTTATTAATTTCTATTCTCATGCAATCGGGCATAAGTCATCCACATTCGAACGCTGAGTCATGCGATGGTAGTAATACTTTTTAAGCTCTCTTGGCAATCTTTCTTGAATCAAGCGCAAATCGTTTTTGGCAAATTTTAAAGTTCACACTTAAGCTACTAATTGGTGGCGTTGGCCGTTTTAAGAAGAAAAGAAACCCAAAATGTAATATAAAACAAAAAATATATAAATATAATAAAATAAAAAAATTAAATAAAATTGAATCCAATAGCGATTGAGAAAGGAAACAAAGAGCGAAAGAAAGAAATACGTCGGAGAAAGCCTCAGCTTATTCTTCTAGAATGTATGTATACACTCGTGCATATGTGTTAGAAACTAATTTAAATAACAAAAGCATTAAAAGCAAGAACAACTATCACAATCACCAATAATTTGTATTGCTTTGGCGATTGACGGCGAATAAAACAATCAAAACAAAAGAGACCGTAAAATATTACATTTCTGACCCTGAACTTTGCAAAGTCTGCAAACGACATGCGGCTACTTCGCAAGCAACAGCTTAACATCAGCAGCAGATGTATTGCTGGAAGAGCGTCATACATGTGTACATACATACAATACATACATACGTAACGCGACAAAACGATAGCACAACAACACTTTCACAAGTTTTTACTATTTTTTATGAATTGTGTTTTCTTTAAAATCATAATTTTACAATAGTATAAAAGAGATTTCTTTAGCTAGCAAAAACCATAAAAATTCAGGTCTCAAAGCTGGTGCCAAAATTAGAAAAATTGCTGAAACTTTCAATAATACTTAACCCTCCGTTGGGCTCCCGGGTCTGGCCAGACTGGCTTTTTCGACTTTGGACGTGAATTTAACATATTTCTATTATAGCTAACGACTTGTGCTTCCAGATAGCATCCTTAAATTTAATTTTCTATCGATTTATTGATATAACCAAAAAAAAAAACCCCTCGAACAGGACGAAAAAAGGCCAGATCGGGGTGCTCAACCCAAGATTTTAAAAAAGGTGTACAACGGAGGGTTAATAAGAGTTTTTAGAAATCTTTTTGGTAAGCACTTTTATAGCCTATGAAATTTTATTGTAGTATAATAAAGTGCAGGTTTCAAGTCACTTAAAACTCCTTTTTTTTATAATTTTTCCTCCTTGACGGTGTTACGCATTTGCTTCATACAAGCAAAAATGTGCATTTGTAATTTTGGGAAAATGCCGAATTGCGATGAACGGTTTGAACAATTTTTATAATTTTTCTTTAAGCTTACAAACTTGTATTTGCATGTTTTTGTTACTCAATGAGTAATGCTTTTATACAAAAACTAATGAACATTCAAACACAAAACAAAGAAAAGCTGTGAAAACTAGCGAAAATGTTGATAGGCTATGGTTTTGTCTCACGGTGTATGTCTGTGAAATGTTCATGCGTTTTGAATCTTTCATTTAATTTTATTTATTTACTTTTTTAATATTTTCAAATTCTTAAATATTTTTGCGCACTACACTCGTTCACTTATTCACACTAAACATTTAGAAGCTCCTCTTCGCTCGCACGTTCACTGCTAAAGCTGAGAAGTAAGCTTCTTACATTTACTCGTACAAATCTGAATGTATGTATGTACATGTTTTTTTTTTAATTGAAATTTACATCATTCCTTTCTACTTAACACATTCACCTCAGAGATGCTTTTGTAGTAGAAATAGCATTTGGCATGGTTTAAGTATTTTTACCTACTATATCTACATTAGGGCGGGTAAATTCGTTATTATTTTTCGACATTATTCCTGGAAGATTCTGATTCCACGATACATAAAATAGAAAAACAATCCACAAGAAGGCCAAAGAAGAACATTCTGACACAATCTGCCGCGCTTATTGCACTTAAAATCAACGGTATGTAGTTTTAAACTAAACCGATTTGAACATTGTATGAAATGAAATGACTTGGTAATATACCCCAATAGACATGCCAGTAGATTAGGGGCACCATCCAACGACTATTGCAGAAGCTGTCAGGATATAGAACAGGAAGAGACAGTCGAACTCCTCCTATGCGGGTGCATGGCTCTGTGTAGAAAACGTTTGAGATTGCTCGCTCTCGCTTTTCTGGACAACTTAAAGTAAATAAAGTGTTTCTTTTTATCGCACCATCATTCATTACAATAATACTGGTAGCATCGCGAAACGTCATGGAGGTGGTCATCAAAAGACTGCAAAGGCATGTGAAATGGTTCAAAAAGTGGAGAAGCAACTTGAGCGAAATCTCCGACGAAGTGCCAATCAAATGGAAAAAGAACAGAAAATATCTGACCGTAACATCCACCGCATACTGAAAAATGATTTCAAAGTCCAGCCTTACAAGATCTAAAAGGCGCATGATCTCACACCAAAACAGCAACAAGCAGACTTGAGAGAGCGACGCAATTGCTTCGCTTGGCCGAAAGCAATCAATTTCCAAACATTGTGTTTTCTGACGAGAAAATTTTTCAAATTGAGCAATTCATAAACTCCCAAAACGAGAGGGTTTATTTGACTGACCGTTCATACGAGAATTTGAGTTATCGGTTGGTCACTAGGAGGCAGCACCTCAGCACCCGCCACAGGTAATGGTTTGGGTCGCTGTAAACACAGATGGGCGTTCCCCAATCGTTTAAATCGAGCCTGGCGTCAAGGTAAATGCGAAGTATTATCGGTAAAGTATTCTGGAGGCTTCTTTGAAGCCGTGGGCAGACAAACATTTCGGTGGCAGACCATGGACGTTTCAATAGGACTCGGAACCGTCTCACACAGCTCGTGTGAACCAAGAATGCCTAAAAAATAACGTTCCGAACTTCATAACGTCCCCACAATGGCTCTGATGAATTTTTCTCTTTGGGCCATTTTGGATGGCAAGGTCCGAACTAAAAGATTCACCAGTCTAAAGGCCATAGTCAAAGCAAAAGGTGATCATATCGAGCAAAAGTAAATTGATTCTTAATTTTGTATTATTTTCACACATTTTTTATCTTGAATTGAATAAAAGTAGTGTACCCAGCTTTTGTTTTAGACAGGACCAAGTAGAGTAAGGATGGATAGTTCCAGTGCTATCACAAGGGGCCTCGCGAGGTTGCGTCGAAGAACAGCCACCTAATCTAACCCACGGTGAGTGGTGAGACGGACGCCATATGACCAGATTTATTGGAAAAGTAACCAAAAATTAGACTGATCGAATGGACCATGTACAGAACTTATAGCTGCGGCGGACATATGCCGGATATAATATCAGGATCTACCCGATTTTAATAGAAAAAAATTCATTTCAAACATATTTCTTTTTTGTATTAGCTTTTTGAGCTTTCAAAAAACACCCGATTTTAGGAATTTTTTGCTTTTTAATGCATACTTGGGGAATTTTTAGTACAAAAACTAAATTTTTGATATCTATTTTTTATTTAAAGACCCGCTAGATGGCGCTACAAAGTAATTTTTTAATATTGTAATGGAAAAGTGGCTGAATGTAACTTTTTTATATGTAAATCGAACTAAATTTTGTGAAAGAGAAACAAAAACAATTAAATTTTACAGTATTTTCAAACTTTATTACTTCTCGAAACCATTGTTTTTCTTTTTGCTCTTTTTCAGATAAGACTTGGAGGACTAAAACTTAACTCAGGAAATGCAAATCACACCGATTTAGAAATTTCTAATTTCCCTAAGTACGTCCGTTCATTCGTTCATAAGGTTCGCCGTGAATTGGCAGCATCAGGTGGCGATGCAGAATCTGTGGTAAAAAGAAGCAACCAGAGGAACGTTCTGACACTGTCTAAACTGCAGAATTTATTCAGCAAGTGCAAGCGGTCATTGGAGCAAACACGAGATTAGCGAGTAATCCGATAAAAACGCCTGCTAAATATAATTAAACACTCTGAAGCCACTGAGAACAACGAAATTATGGCCTCCTAACTCTCCAGACTTTAATCCCCTGAATTACCACGTATGAGGCGTAGTTGAGCGTGAAACCAATAGGCATCCTCATAACCTTCTCTGAAGGCTGCGATTAATACCGTTAAGGTCAATATGAATAACGCTGCTTTTAAAATTTCAGGAGGCTGGGAATTGTCTTTAGAACTATGCGCTAATAAACTGTTTTTCTTAGACTTTCACGTAGAATCCGCGTCTGCTAGGAACGATGTCGCGAAAAATCGTTCCATACAAATTGGCCCCCCCTAATCTACATGCGTCGTATATGCTATGGTATACACACACATACATAGACAAGTATATGTAACATTCAGTTCACCAGCGCTCGATATCTTTCTACTACCATCTACAAACAACAACGCACAATTAAGTTTTTGCGTTCAGTCATGAGTAATAAATCCATTCACACCATTTCTGTAGCATTTTACCAAGTGAGCTCCGCAATCATACAGCATTCAGCGATCAATTCTTGAATGATGATGCATGAAACAATACAATGTCTTTATGGTGGACGCCACCGCCAACTGTGTTGGCCCGGTCTGGGGCGTTGTATTTTATGATTTCACACAGAATGAACTTCGATCTGCGTATGGCAATCGTGTAATGGCACAAATGAATTGTTAAGTTTTTTTGCACAATATTGACTACACATGACGGCCGCCGCAAAAGAGTGGTTTTGGCGTAAATACCATCTGGCTGGGCCCGCGTTCAAAACCCACTGCAGGCATGAAATGTCAATTGATCGCAAAAACCGTTTACTAATACATAGTAGTCCCTCCTTGACAGGGTACAGATAGTAAGCAAAGCTCCTAGTGTGCTGCTGCCAGGGAAACTCGTCTGTCCTTCGCAGACGGCATACAACTGGAAGAGCGCTTCCTGAAGACGCACAGCGCATAAATTGGAGAAGAAGCTTGGCCAAATATGTATCCGCCAATTATTTATGTATATATGCATACTGTTATTACATATGTAGGTATGTATGGGCACATTCTACAAAAACGCCACATGTTGGTGATTCAGCATAATTAGATTTGCCTAAATTAAAATTCATTTGTCATTGTGATAATGTGGAGGACCGAGTTGCGAAAGAAAGCGTCGGCAAATGTCGAATTCTTACAAGCATCAAATAGAAAGTTTCATTGCTCAATACAGATTTCAGATTTTTCGAGAACCCGTATTTCAAACAATGGTGGCATAAGCTAATTTACTGAATACAAAAGAAACCACAATTGTCCAAAATTTCAACCAAAATCAAAAAGTAAAATTAAAAACATTTGTTACCCAATTTTTACATTTTTTCCACTACCATTTCTACAACTCTAATGAAAGGTGAAAAAAAAAATCGAATTTAAGCATGGGCGAGCAGTGCCCATATGGGGTAATACCTACACAACATATAAAGCAACAGCCACCGCAACCCAATGAAATAAAATGAGAAAAATAACCTTTAATCTCTACATCTTATAACAAAAAATCAAATAATATGTACGCTAATATTAACTTATTTATTTTTATTTTTTAAAGCTTAAATAACAATAGAATTGATAAATAAACAAAAAGACAACACAGCCCTAGCAACGGAGGCTTCCAGCTGGCTGGTGAAGAATTGTTGGTCGTAGAAGATCACATTCCTTCAGAAATTTATAGATTTTGGAAATGTTGGTATCGGAAGGATTAATTAGTGGCGATAGTGCATCATGACTGTCAAAATTCTGATGCCTTTGTCTATCTAGTCCAGAGCAAAAGGTTAATAAGTGCAGGATACTGACTGGAGTATTACAAAATGGACACAGGCTTGGTTGCCTCCCTTGTAGTAGATATGCATTAGTGATTACACTGTGATCAATGCGTAGGCGAGTATGTGGCGTAGTATAGGAGGGCTGATAGATAAGTTGGTTTAGTATGATTAGGATAAATCCTGGAGTAGTGATGGCTAGAAACGAGAGGCCGAAATACGTGAGTGCGAGGAGCTTGAGATGCTGGTTAACAGGAACAACTCCCGAATTTTCTACCAGAAAGTTCAGCGACTTACAGAAGGTTTCAAGACCGGGGCGTTTTCCTGAAAGAACAAAGACGGGGAACTGGTGATTGACATCCAGAGCATACTTAAATTTTGGAGGGAACACGTCTCGAACCTGTTTGAGAGTGATGCTGCGCATGTCACAGAGAATGTGAAGATCCCGACACCCCAATCGACGACGACGGAATTGTCGTTCCGCAACCCGACCATGACGAGGTGAGAATAGCGATAACGCGGCTAAAGAACAACAAAGCCGCGGGCGCCGAGCTGAACTATTCGAACATGGCGTCGAGGAGCTGGTAAGGTGCACGCATCAGCTCCTACGCAAAATATGGTCGGATGAAAGTATGCCTGCCGATTGGAACTAAGTGTGCTTTGCCCACTGTGCTAATTACCGCGGGATTAGTATTCTAAATATCGCCTATAAGGTTCTAGTGAGTGTATTGTGTGAAAGACTGAAGCCCACCGCCAACCAATTGATTGGACCTTATCAGTGTGGCTTTAGTCCTGAAAAATCTACCATCGACCAAAAATTCATAATACGCCAAATTTTGGAAAAGACCCATGAAAGGAGAATCGGCACACACCATCTTTTCGTCGATGCAAGATGACGTTGCTAAAAGATCTTGCGAGCTGCAAAACTTAATCGCTCCAGCACAGTTTTTTATTAGAGCGTACAATTGTTGGCGTATGCCGATGATATTGACATCATCGGCCTTAACAACCGCGCTGTTAGTTCTGCCTTCTCCAAACTGGATAAAGAGGCAAAGCGAATGGGTTTGGTGGTGAACGAGGACAAAACGAAGTACTTCCTGTCTTCAAACAAACAGTCGGGGCACTCGCGTATCGGCACCCACGTCAGTGTTGACAGTTATAATATCGAGGTTGTAAAAGACTTCGTTTATTTAGAAACCAGCATTAACACCGATAACAATATCAGACTTTAAATCCAACGTAGAATCTCTCTTGCCAACAAGTGCTACTTTGGACTAAGTAGGCAACTAAGGAGTAAAGTCCTGTCTCGACGAACAAAACTAACACTCTACAAGACTCTCATCATGCCTGTCGTAACGTATGGCGCAGAAGCTTGGACGATGACAACATACGACGAAGCGACGCTTGGAGTGTTTGAGAGAAAGATTCTGCGCAAGATTTTTGGACCTTTGCACGTTGACAACGGCGAATATCGCCGGCGATGGAACGATGAGCTGTATGAGCTTTACGTCGACATAGCGCACGGAATAAAGATCCAGCGGCTACGTTGGCTGGGTCATGTCGTACGAATGGATACAAACGCTGCGGATTTGAAAGTATTCGATGCGGTACCAGCTGGTGGTAACAGAGGAAGAGAAAGGGCCCCTCTACGTTGGAAAGATCAGGTGGAGAAGGACTTGGCTTCACTTGGTGTGTCTAATTGGCGCCAGTTAGCAGGAGAAAGAAATGACTGGCGCGCTTTGTTAAACTCGGCCAAAATCGTGTAAGCGGTTATCTCGCCAATTAAGAAGAAGAAGAAGTGATGGTTATGGTTAATAAAGTCTCAGGCATTTTTTGGCTGCCTTTTTACATTAGCTGTCTGAACAATGAGATGAAATCACATCAGCACCTTCTCCATAATTGTGCTGCTCATATTAAAGAGCCTGCTCGGTCGCCATTCCCCTCCACCCCTAATCACTGTATCCTATTCTTTCAACCTTTTCGCGCTGTAATTGATCTCAAGAGAAGAATTTGAGTTCACCTCTAAGGGCAATCATTTAACCTATTCATATACGCTTAAGAAAGCTAACATAAACAGGGATTTCACAATTTCAGAGCCATAGTTTGCAACTAGTAGAAAATCGCCGAACACGCAATATACTTGTCTTATTTATGCCTCTCTCAAAGAAACTAAACATGCAATATTGCTACAACCGTGAACGTATCGTCGAGTCGTGTGTACCAACATAAAAAAAAATAATAATCGAGAGTCGAATATACGTAGCCCGCGAAATTTGAAAATTCACCTTATTTTTTGAACAAACCTCGTATACAGACTTTTCGAAAAAATTAATATTTGCATGTGCCATGTGAGTGAATACATTTACTGTTTTTTTCTGTTTATTTTCTGTGTATTTTTTCTCCGGCTAAAGGAAAAGAAAAAAATAAAACAAAGCACAGAAAAACCAAAAACAAAGGTCGGTAAATGAAACTAGACGAAAAAGCTGTACAAATAAGAAAGCAAATATTTAAAATATTTAATAAAGAGAGTAAAACTAGAAAAATTACAATAGGACTAATTACCATTCACAATTGCGATAATTTAATGGGAATGAAATTTCTTTAAAATCATATAAATGAATATTAAGCGGGAAATCGGAATATTTATTGTGTGGCAGTATTTGCGAATTATTTTTCTAACTGATGCACTTGCCCACAGCTCAAATCCGTATAAAAGAAGAGAGAGCGTGGTAGCAATCATTACTTTCTGTTTGCTTTGATTTGGTTGCCAATAGTCTACTAAGTAGGAATACCCTCTGAAAGTTTTCTCAGTTACATATTTTACTTGGGACCAGAAAGCTGGTCTGGAGTCCACTCTTAAGCCTTTTACTTTATGACTTTAATCCCTTGCCAGAAGCATCGAGCGACGATTGCGTGTGCCACTTTCGATGTAAGCTTCTCTCGTGCGTAAAAACAATCGCGTATTTGATACGAGCTTTTCAGTTTTGGTCAGGAAAAATCGTCACGTGTCTGATACGAGGTTCTCCTTTTAGGCGAGGAAGTGGGATCACGTCTCCCACACGTTGTTTTACTATAAGGCAAAATGTTAAATGTATTTTAAAACCTTTCTATGGTTAGCGTATTGGAACAGGTTTGCATACTTATTTCTAGTACGATATGTTTCTTAGTTAGTAGTATTAGCTCTGTTTTCTCGGTGGCCAATTTGAGACCACGTGAATCTAGCCACGTTAATTTTTTTGCGAACTTCTTCAAGGTTGCATGCTGTAGTAACTGCGGTAATATCGTCTGTATATCCGATTATAAAAGTAGTGTTGGGTATTTCTGTGTTGAGTATCTTGTCGTAACTAATCATCCGCATGTCGGATAAGACGTCTATCCATTGAGAGTCTTTTAGAGTATAATAGATGAGTTTACCATCTCGCAGGTAGTTCTTTTTGATGTGCTCAGAACCGAGTATTGATCCTGGTGCCACTCCAGATGTGACGTCTATACATTGCGAGCCCTCTGGGGTTTGAAAGATGAGTTTATGATCTCGCAGGCATGTCCGCATGATGTGCTGTAAATATTCCAGAAGTTTAATTTTTGCTCCAAGGCAGCTAGCATGTCCACCGACACACCTTTTGATCATCAACTGAATGATTTCCTTACATCTAAGATGGCAAGGAGAACTACGGTTCTGAGTTGAATTGCCCCTGTTGTAGAATTGCCGCGTCTCAAGCTAAGTTGCCTTGTAGATAGTTCTTCAGCGTTGCCTATGGCTGTGGCCAGTCGAGGCTTAATTAGACTTTCAAGCAGCTTTCCTTCTATGCCAAGGATGCATAATGGCCGATATGCTGATGGTTTGTTTGGGCTACCTTTTTTCTTGCTTCATTCATTGAGGACCCGGCGTGCCTGTATTGCTTGGAGGAGGCGGATAGCACTGAGCACTTTCTCTCTGAGTGCCCTGCCTTTGCTAAATCAAGGCTACGATTTTTGGGTTCCGATGTCGTGAGAATGAGTAATATTCGTTGTCTAAAACTGGTGGATATTTACAGATTTGCCAAAGAATCTGGAAAATTCTCACAGGACTAACTAACTTTGTCTCTTTGTCTATTCTTTCCTATCCTTTCTATGATACCTTTCTCTTTTCCTCCTTGACTATTTACCCTCTTTCCAGAGCACTAAATGCAATGGGCTTTTTAGTCTGAGTGTTTTAGGAACCACCAAATCTCATGCTGCTCCTTGGCTCGACCTACTCAAATTTCAATTTCAACACAAGCTGCTGCTTTTCCACGATTTCTGGAAATATTCCATTGCTTAAGCAGGCGTTGCGTATCTCTAAGAGGACTTGTGGCCACATTTTGCGATCTCCTTGAGGGCTTCTACACGTACGCCATCCAGTCTTGGTGCTTTGTTGTTCTACAGTTTGCTTGCAGTTAACTGGAATTCCTCTCTGGTAAATAATGGAGGCCCTTCGGCTACATTTGTTTGGCACTCAATGCATTTGTGGGCTGCGTGAATACTGAAAATATCACACATCCATATACACATTTTCATGCACACATATTCATAGTTCAAAAAAACGCGCGGACCCCTAATCCCATAATATAAAAATGTTTTATTGAAAAGGCAAAATGGCAACAATTTTCACGTTAGTGATAGACTAGAGAAAGAAATACATGCAAACATGTATATGTGTATAGAATCAAAACAATATTAGCCGGCCGGCCAAAGTGGCACTAGCATTCATCAGCCAGTTTATTTCCGTGCATTGTGAGCTCCCAGCATCTGGTTTTTCTTAAAGCTTGCACCATCTCTCGTTCGCTCTAAAAATATCTACATCCATCTCTCTTTCTTGGTCTCTTTGGGCCATTAGAAATAAAAAGTAAAAATAAATCAAAAAGTGAAATGTAAAAAATAAAACAAATAGCAATAATAAAATACGTATTCAAAATCACCAAGTTTCGGCGCGAAAATTGTGAAAATAAATCAAAATTGTAAATATTGGCAACTTACCAGCCATGTCAGAACAAAACGGCAGCTATGTGAACGAGTTTTGTATTTTATTTTATTTCATTTAATTTTAATTTTTCAGTTGAGTTCAGCGAATTTTTAGCGCAAAATTAGTTCAGTGCAAAAAATGTGCATGCACAAAATGTATGGTGGCAAACAGAGTGCACGGGATGTGGGTTAAGTAACAGGACAGAGTAAAAAATGCTAAAATTAAGTGCCTAAAATGTAAAATAAACAATAGGTATTTTTTGATTACAAATCCGCTGAGTTTGTATTTATTTTTTTACGCAGTTGCTACAAAGTAAATTTACCCTGAACCAAGCAAGAAACCTGGGAATGGCAAAAAATGTAAAACCAAACCAAAAAAAAAACAGCGCAAATAAAAAACAATAAAATAAATAAATAAATAAAAAATTTTGGATGGAAAAATACATAATATTTACTTATAAGGCGAAATTTGGGTGTAAGGAAAAGTACAGACATATACATACATAAGTTTTCAGTGTAAACGTTGTATGCACATTTATACATAGGTACTTACAATCAATTTACAAATTTACATGAAATTTCGCGAAATAAGCAAAAAGCAAACATTCTTTAAAAACAGCATAAATCCAAAAATAATTTAAGCAGTACGCCAGCCACTCAGCGATTTCTAAATAAAACAACGAATAGCTTGTCGTGCATACATATGTATGTACATACATATGTACATATGCACATGTAGAGTTTTTGGCCAAACCAAGCTATTTCGTTGACACTTAACGAAGAAAAGAGTTGTGAAGAATCGCGGTGTGCGCAGCAAAAACAAAAACATAAATAAATAAAACACGAAAGCACAACTCTAACAAAAGCTCAAACTACAAATGAGCCCGGCAAACACTGGTTTCGCATTTTCACGAATGCCTTCAGGACCTAGCGCGGTTCCGGCTCTGGTCTCTACGTGGAATCCAGCGAGACGAAACTACACTTTGCTCTTGGAATGCAAGCATCTGTGTTTCAAGCGGAGGTGTATGCTGTTCAAGAAGCGATGAACTTTGTTGTGGAAAACAGGTGGGCAGGCAGATCTGTAGGTGTCTGCACCGACAGCAAACCAGCGCTCGTGGCCTTAGACTTCCCTCCAACCATAGCAAGAGTAGCTGAGTCCTGTGAATCCAGGCGGTACTATGTCGGTAGACATAATATCCTGATGCTAACATGGGTCCCGGGACACACGGATAACGAGATCTCTGACTCCTTAGCTGGGATGGGCTCAGAGGCCAACTTCTGTGGCCCGGAGCTCCTTCTACCACTCCTTTCTGCAGCCATCAAAGCCACGCTTAGCAAACGGGTTACTTTCACCCACAAGCGAGCCTGGTAGGCTGAGACAAGCTGCAGATGGACAAAACTGATCTTACCTGCTATGCCCGACCGACTGTCACAGATCTTCCTGTCATTACGCAGAAGGAACTGTAGGCAGCTAGTTGGACTGATGACCGGCCATTTTCTACAAGCGGTAGGCATCTCAGACAGAGGAAGATGAGACGACCGACTTTCTGTGCGTCTGCCCGGCATTCGCTCGGAACAGACTTGAGGTCTTTGGTACTGGTGTATTAAGAAGCGACCACCTCGGCTCCCTCATACCAAAGATCTACTCAGATTTCGTCGGAGGTCGGGTAGATTTAAAGAAAATTAAAAAGGGAACCCGAGTGCGGTGCAACGGACTTAATGTTGGCTGAGTGCTGTACTTGCTAGTTGTCCCGATAAAAATATATACATATATCACCAATATCACCTCGGAAGCACTGATCTAAGCAAGTTGCATACAACCTATGCGGCTATAAGCAAATCTACTTAACCTTCATGTGCCCGGCTTACTACATTTGTAGTAAATTGTGAAAAAAAGTGAGATGAAAAAAAATTTTCCGAAACAACAATGCCCGAATTTTTTAGTAGCTTCCTGATTATCAAATCAAAGTCAATTAAGAGTATAATAACACTCGAACTATTATTTGCCTGACCTCTAGACCCTACTTGAAAAAAACATCATCTTGCGGCCGGCTTACTACATTTGTAGTAACCATATATAATAAAATGTATGCAAAATAATATTTTATAGTTTGCCAAAAATGCTAAAAGGAACAGTTAACTATCAGTCTAAGGTACGAAGAACTTCAGGATCATGTGCAAAACATATTGCGCGAGCTTGATGAGGAGGAAGAGCATTTGACTTGGAGGATGATAGCAATGCCGGCAATGATGAGAGTTCCAACCCAAACGATATTGGCGCTGGTGGTTTGAAATGTATCAATACAGAAGAATCCGACGCTGAAAGTGAATTAATTATTGAAGAGGACGACAGTCGCAATGATGAGCAAGAAGAGGGTGCAATATTCGAAACAGATTTCGAGGATGATTTTGATTCAGGCGAACCGCCCATTACCCAACGACGTGAGGCGTTGATCGCTAAAGATCAAACTGCATGGCTTAAGAACTTTCCTAGCCAAGCTGTTCGCGTAAGTAGCCATAATGTATTTCGGAGCACTGTTGTGGGTCCAACTCGGGCTACCCAGGGTCTAATTGAGTCTGACGTCTTTGAGTTGATATTCACTCCATCAATGCTTCAACAAATTCTAGTAGATACGAATGAAAAAGCACGAAAAGCCTATGAGACTTGGAACGAGAAAAAAGAGATAAAAGAATCCGGGAGAAATGAACCTTAATTGAACTAAGAGCATTTATAGGTCTTGTGTTACTAGCAGGTGTAAATAAATCAAATGACGAAGATGTGGATGTGCTATGGAGCCAAGAATGCATTTGCTTTTATCGAGCAGTAATGCCTAAGTCACGCTTCAAAGAAATTGTTCGATTCATTAGATTTGACAGCGAGCGTACAAGAGCAGTTAGGCTAGAAGCCGATAAGGCTGCTCCAATATCTGAATTGTGGACACAAATGAGCGCAAATCTGCGCAAATATTACCAACCATCTGGAGAAATTACTGTGGATGAACAATTATTTGCTTATCGCGGTCGAACTAGGTTTACTCAGTACATACACTCTAAGCCTGACAAGTATGGGATAAAGGTTTGGTTTGCATGCGATGCTAAGTCGTTTTATCCACTCAAAAGTTAAATATATACTGGAAAAAACTCAAATGCTGGTCGAGCAAATAACGTAGGTGAAGGTGTTGTGCAAAGGTTAATATGCCATTGGGAGAACACCGGAAGGACTATTATTTGTGACAATTTTTTTACATCGCTAAACTTAGGCAAGTATTTAATGTCCAAAGGTCTTGCTATTCTTGGTACTGTTCGTCAAAGTAAAACGTTTGTACCATATGAAGTGAAGGCTGACCGCAATCGTGCTGAAGAATCTTCCATTTTCGGGTTTCTCGATGAAAAGTTTTCTTTGGTATCTTATGTTCCAAAAAGAGGCAGATCAGTTATAATACTTGCCAGCACACCTTTGACAAATTCAATTGTAGCTGAAAAGAAAAACAAGCCGCAATACATCCTTGATTACAATGCAAACAAAGGAGGCGTCGATGCAATGGATAAAATGCTTTCTGCATATTCAACGAAACGCAAAACATTGCGTTGGCCCTTGGCCATGTTTTATAATATGCTGGACATAAGTGCATTTGCATCATTCATCATTTACTCGGAAAACAATCCATATAACCGTCGCACAGACGCGCGACGAAAGTTCTTGCGGAGCTTGTCTAAGCAGCTTTTTATGCCAGCAATGAACAGCGCTCTCAAGTTCCCCGGGTGCTGGGATTCCATCAAACACGTAAAGCTATCGAAATGGCACTGGATCGATCCCTTTCTGCTACATCTAATGTTGATTCATCTATTTTACCTGATATTTCCAACGATAAACAACCAAAATATTTTGTACCTTGTCAATACTGTGAAATAGGAAGTCGTAACAACACACGAAAAATCTGTAGTTGGTGCAAAAAAGCAGAGTGTAATGCACATGCCGAAACATATATTTTGGGAAAATGCTGTTCAACTCCTGAAAATTAAAACATTTTTTGTATTAAAATTATCACCTGAATTCAATATTTTTAAATAAAAAGGTTATTACACACGTACAAGTAAAAAAAAACACCATACAAGTCTTTTTTTCTTAACATTACATTGGTTTTTCATGCAATTACGTAGTTACTACAAATGTAGTAAGCCGACCGGGTACGTAAGTTTTATATCCCGGGCACATGAAGGTTAAGGTCGCTTATGCTCGCTTAAATTGTTGTTGCTTGTGCGTACAAATTTTGTTAAGCGAGCGGAGTTGAGTAAGCACAGTATCCCATTTCTGTAACTATTCTCGGCCAAGTTATCGATTGGTATAGTCTCACTTGTTGGGTGCCTGTAAATAAAAACGAGTCGAATTGTTCGACAACTAACGTATCCCATTTCATTTCAGATCAAATATTCGATTGAAAGAGTTTTTGTAACCAAATGAAATGAAATATGGTCGATCAATATTCTCACTTGGTGTTGAAATGGTGATTTTCACTTTACTTTTTGCCTCTTAGCTTAAATCAGAGGGTGTTATTGATTCCCCGTGTCCCACTACGGATTCGGCTATATTATTATTATTTTAAAGGGTTTTAGTACTGTGTCCTGTTAGAGTACTTCTCTGATACAACCACTTCAATACATTTTAATATTTGTCCTATTTTACTGAGTTTAATTTCCTCCTCTGGTAAAATATGTTTGCACAGGTGCTTATGCCGCTTACGCATCAGGGCGGGATACGATGGGAGCAGATGTTTGGCGGCTTCAACTTCTGCACTACAGAATCTGCAAGTTCCATTGGAGAATATTCCCAGGTTAGTTCCCTGTTGATGCCCTGTTAGAATTCCTGTTAAGATTATAAAATTATTCGTACTTAATTCCATACCATTTTTAAATTGGTTTAGGGCCCAGCTGGCTATTATTGATTTTGATTACAATAATAGGTAGATTGTCCCAGTATGATCTTTATTGTCTTTTCTCTACTTCCTACTCGTGAATGACAGAGTATTTACCCTTTCCTAGGCCATAAAATTGCTCTGGGGAGGCCGACCTTTTCCTGGCTAATTTATCTGCCATTTTTTTTCTAGTAATTCTTATGTGTCCTGGAAACTATAGGATGCGTACCTAGTTGTTTGGGGCTAAGATACTGAGTTTATCAAAACATTCCAGCATTAGTTTTGATGTAATCTGGAGAGACATGAGAGTCCTGATTGCTGCATTCTTACATTCTTGTCTAGCGCTTCCGAGCAACTTTTTTCGGTCCGCAAACCCCTGCCGCTGCACCTTCCTCGCTGAGGGATCTGTCCGCATACCATGCTATCATGTTCTGGTTTATCCTGTACGTTTAAGATAGCCTTCCCAAGTCTTTTTATTCCCAGTTCAATCATGAAGCGCTTGAAAAAACTGAGCATTGGTAGCATCATGCCTCATGGCACTGAGATCTCAGCGGTTTGTTCAGCAAGAATATCAAACTTCCTGCGATTTCGATGAACGCATGAGCCAATGGCCAAATGAGCTTTAGTTGTTCTTAGAAGAGAATTAGACTTTATATAGAAACACAGATTTTGTAGTCTGTACTCATTAAACCTTTTTGCTATATTCTTGCTTCTTGTGCTTTGTATAAAACTCACAGAAATATAACAAATGAAGAAAAAAAATTTAAATTTTTATTCAATTCAAAATTTCTATATATGCAATTTTATATCCCGTTCAATATTAGTATAGCAAAATCCAAATCTCAGTCCCTCAATCAAACTGTATGTATACCCTGCAGTAGCCCAAAGAGGCTGATTAAAACGTTGAAAATTTATTGACAATTTTTTGAAATTTGTTATATTTTTTTGTAAAATGCGGAGCATTGAGTTCTATGGTTTTTGTTATCGAATGCACTATACATACTTTTCTAAAAAACGTAACATAAATAAAACATTAATACAAAAATATAAAAAAACAACACTTAGATAAATCTTGGTAATTAGCGCGCTACTATTATTTGGAACATTGATGTATATACTAGAATAGCCAAAAAGGATTTTTTTATTGAAGCTATACCCTAAATTTGTTCTTTAATAAAAAATTGAGCAAACTATTTTTTATTTTATTAATTTTTTGATTTAGTAATTTATTTATTTATTTTTTTATAATTTTTTTTCTTTCATTTTTGTATTTAATAAATTATTTTTTATTTACTTTTTAATTTATTATTTTATTATTATTAGTTTCTTATGTATTTATTTTTTTTTTTTGAATTTTTTTATAATTATTGAATTCCCTTGTAATAAATTTACTCTTCCTTAAATGTGGTATAAAATGTTTACAAATCGATATTATTTAATCTGCTCTTTTAATTTACTTTGAAAAATGTAGGAAAACTTCACGCATTATTTAAAATAATAATAATTTAAACAATTTCTTTATTAGAGGAAACCCCTAAAATTCAGAAAACTTAAATTTTCAGGATCCTTACAAAAATATGGAACATCAAATTCCGCAGTTTAGAGTGGAAAAAAGTGCACAACCTCGCTGTGACGAAATTTCAGATGAAGTGAGTGAGAGAACTAAGAAGAGTTTGTAAACTAAGTGTAGATTTTTTGGCACAAATTAAAAGTTAGGTTAGGTTAATGAAAACAAAGAAGTTAATAGAAGGAAACAAACTGTGTGCAATAAATTTTTCTCAAATATTTTTTCTTTAATACAAATTCAAGCCAGGATTAACTGTTACTATTTGCGACTAAGAACTGTTTCTTGCAAAACTGGAATGGCGTAGAAAGCCTGAAGGTCCTAGGCCTAATTATTGTGCACCGTTTACTTAAACTTAACATTGAAGAGGAAACTAATTAATTTGCGAACACAAAATCTAGGCGCCTTAATCTTTTTTTTTAGATTAATGATGATTGAAACAAATTTTTAATGTAAAAAAATTTCTGGCTACGCGCCTGAACGTTTTTACGTGGACATGCCAATAAGTGTGATTGGTGGTTTAATAAATTTGAACCATACTATAATTAACGAAATGGACTTTTGTCTCGAGAATAAAATTTATGGCACTAAACTAAAATTGTGCCAGCGTATATAGGAAGTGAAGATCAAAAGGAGTGGGAGAAGTGCGTCAGGAAATTTTACGAACACAACTTTTAGTTTTATCTCGCTGATAATCCAAATTAATGAGGCTGGCATAACTATTTGACATAAATACAAATTTAGCTGCCTCTTGCCTTTTTGTACGCATTTATTTTTTTTTATATACGCACATACGAGCACATGTGTATGTATATCCTTTTCGTTAAATTTTTTCTTCAATATTTTAAGAAAAATATACACACATTGTGAGCTTTTTTATTTGATCTAATTGGGTTATTTCGCACTTAGAAAGAATAAGAAATATATACAACAAAAAAGAAAAAAAAAAAAATCAACAGAATTTGAAAACACCACTCGCTATTTGAAAGTTTATATCGAAAAAAATTTTTTTAGACCGCAAAAATTAACTTTTATGCAAACACTTCCATATTGCGAGAAATTTTATACATTATAGATATTAATTTATCATCAGAACCAAAAAAAACAACAATAAAATTATTATTAATATATAAATACTTAAGAGCAATAGCTAAAAGAAAATTATAATTGCTAAAAATATAAATTGCTATAACTCCTTTCTTTATAAACTTAATTGAACCCTTCTTTTGAGCAAAAATTTAATGAGTTTATGAGGACTTTTATTTCGCTATCCAACATTTGGAGCAGCATTTTTAGAACAGAAAAGCGGTCATATGATCCTGAGTAGACCAAAGTTACAGTGCAGCAAGTAGCAGTTTTTTCTATAGTGGGTATGAACCTCCCAAAAAATAATATTAAACGTGACAATTAAGGACTAAAGTTCTATGTAAATATTTGTCAAAAAAATTCAGCAAATGCTGATGAAGACGCAAAACCTGTCAGACCAATCTGCAAAGGATTCCATGAATATGTGTAACCCGCGCGACTGGCACACAATCAAATTAGTAGTAAGAAACTCAGGCAAAACATCTGCACTAAGACTGAGGATGACTGGACAATTCACACAAAGGGGTTTTAGTCACAGGAACATACAGCACATAAACTGAAGGTCAGACTACGTTGTTCCACAAGTAAACTTTGGAAAAATGCCTATTGGGCATTTTTGAACTGTTCTCTATATATCAGCTATAATATAAGGTCGTTAAAAAGGAAATTAAAGGGTTAAAGTTCTATGAAAATTTTATTAAGACAATTTCACAATTTTCCGAAAGAATCAGATCAGCCAATTTTTTTATAAAATAAACACATTCCAAAACACACACTTATGAGCATTAGGTCGATTCGATTTGTGTCGCAAAGAGCGAATCAAAAATGAATTCGAAGTAATTTTCTTGGCTTGGGCGAGTAAAATTTTCGGCAACGGTCGAATGTTAGAATAGAATATAACTTCACTGCTCAGTGAGAAAAAAAAAATGAATTTGATTTAAATTTACCGAAAAACTAGGTAGCAGGATGTGTTGGCTTAAGTGCGACACGACTACGGTCACACTAAAATTTTAGAAAATGCCTGTCAGTATACAACGCGTGACAAAACGATACCAAATCAACATTTTACTATTTTTTTTTTTGTTTTTTGTTTTACTGTTCATTACTTTTTTCATAAAATTATGGGTCATAGTCTAACTAACTCCAATTTAAAAAAATGTCTACAAAAAATTAGAAAAATTCTACAAACTTTTCATCCCGATTCCTCAGATTTTAATTAGAATTTCCTGAAATATTTTAATAATTTTTTACCTTGCCTGGTGTTGCACAGATTTTTTTAAATATATTTTTTCAATACTGACGTTACTGAATTGGATTTTGTATTCAGGTCAGATGTGAGCCTAATCGTCGGGTATGCGTTGGAGTTGGTTACCTTAGTTACCTACGTATTTATTATTTCTTTCTAGTCTTATCTAGTCTACGGTTGGCACTCTAATATGGAAAGATGTACGGAATCACTGTGGAAAAACTGATTTTGGTTTCACAGAATTCCTACTTACTCATATCTCTTAAATACAATCTAACATCAACTCTTTCAAAAAATTAGTAGAAGCTTTCTCTGCTCCTGTTCGATAAGGGTCGAATAGTCTATTCAACTTGGTTGAAGGCTCTAATTGGAGCTTTCAATTTGGATTTCAGTTTGCAATATTTTCCAACGTTGCTCAAGCGTAAAGCGATACATTTTGTTACTCCAAGTAATTAGCTGACTGACAGTCCAGATAATTGTGTTAAAATACATGCATACAATTCAAAAAGAAACTTGAATTTGGACCACCCTGCAGAACTCCTTACTAGAGCACATCGAACGCACACATCTCGCACTGCAAGCAGGCTATTCATGATTTCGTTTCGCTTGAATGTGCTTGTTAATCACGCTGCTGGTATCACACTGGCGCACAGTGGTGTAATTTCAAAAAATTGAATGACTATTTGTACGATAATTAAATTTTGTATGCAGGTTTAGTGCAAAATAATTAAGAAAAAATAATAATTTGAAGAATTTAACAAAACATAAAAAGGAAGATACCTATACCAACTTTCGTTAGATACCATAAAAAAAGAAGATACCTATATCGACTTTCGTTAGATACAGACAATATTGAAAATGGGGGAAATCGGACAACAGCTACGCTTTCTTCTCATATAGTTTCGACTATTTATTTATTTATTTTTTAACTAAATTATAATTTTTTTGTTTTTAGAAAAATATATTTCATTCTACAGTAAAAACCAATTTATCCAAATTTAAAACTATTTTTCCTAAAATTTTCATAAAAACTTAAAAAAAAATATTAATCCGAAATACAAAAACAGAAAACGTTGGCACGCAGTTTTATTTCCCGTTTAATTTTGGTATAATAAAGAGCGAGTCTGAAGTGGCTTAAATTTCTCTGTGATTTTTAATAATTTTTTCCCTGGCATATAAATAAATCGAGGATTTATTAAAGGGAGAAAATGCGCAACACCGCAAATAAATTTAAGGATTTCTTATAATGAAACAAAAAACGCACAACATCGCAAAAAAAATTATAAAAAATCAACAAAATTTTCTGGCACCTAAAAACTTGCACCTTATTATACTAAAACGGGCTAAAAAATTGCTTGTCCAATTTCTGATTAAAAGTTTGATAAAAAAATTTGAAATGTCTTTGAAAATTTGTCTAATTTTTCCAATATCTATATATAACAAAAAAAAAACAGTTGAAGCTCCAAAGTATGCAACGTATTTTAATACAAACTTACGTTAACCCTTCCTGGGGCACCCGGGTCTCGCCAGGCTGGCTTTGTTGACTTTGTGCTTAAATTTAACATAGTTCTATCGATTTATAGATATAATCTTTTAAAAAGGATCCTGGAACAGTACAAAACAAAGGTCGTCGATCGTTGATAGACAGTGAATTTTTGCGCGTCATTCATAAGAATGGCCTCAAGAACAAAACTTCCCTAGCACCTAGTTGCCCTGTCTGAATCCTCTCAGTCAAATTTGTACAACTCAATCAATTTTCGTCTGATTTGCACAAATCTTTGGAAGCCTTTCAAATATGTAAAAAAAAAAAAAAAGGTTAAAAAAACAGCGAGCCAATTTTTTTTGTGCCAAAGAAAATTGCAAAAGTTGTATTTTATAATGCAATTTTGATTCGCGCATATTTTTTGAACCACTTACGTAAACGAAATAAATTTCTTGAAATTGTCAAGAAAAAACTATAGATTTTTTTATAAAAATTCCATTAAAGTTTTAGTAAGAAAATATCTTATATATACCCACATATATATACACAATTGTAATGCTGTACGATCTTTTGTAAAGTAAATAAGACAAGATATTCATTTTGGAGAAAAAAAATGAATTTTATTAGTCAGAAATTTCTATTTAAGGCTGCATCGTTAGATATTGTCAGAAATTGATTTTTTGTCACCAAAATACCACTGTGCGGCATTCTACTTTTTTACTTTCTACATAACAAACTAAAATTTGATCTGGCATAGTGACTTGAGTGTATAGAGTGCACGATATTTCTGCTTTTTAACCATCATTCACATAGCCAGGAGAGGTTTACACATACATATAAGTATATTTGATCTTTTCCACTTTTGTTTATTTTTGGTCGAATTTTTTATTCTTTGTTTGTTTATCAAACAAATGGGGAGCAGATAGGTGAAAAGAATGTTCTGCCTACCTTGTACCTTATCGTAATCGTGGCTTTAAACATAATATTTATTCACAACTCTGCGTTAAAAGGAAGAAGTGCCTAAGTATGATTTTGCTGCTTTGTAATTCAGCCAAATAAAAGTTGAGACTGTATTTTCTAAAACTTTAAGTGTTACTTTAGTAGAAAAATAGAAGCACACCTCAAATAGGAGAGGGAGCTCGGCAAAACACCTAGGAAAAGTGTAAGCGCCAGTTATTTATTTTTAATTATTTATTTTTTGTTTTCTTTTTTGTTTGGTGAAAAATAGAATTTTTTTCGCTCAATTTCTATCAAATTTGATTTAAAAACAAATTTCGTATGGGCTTCTTAAAGCAATAAGAGTACAGATTATACAAAATTGTGTTTATTTCCACGCTCCAGCTTTTACACTTTACGAGAAATCCATCCGCTTGTGTTGGAGCTAAAAAAATTATCTAAAACATTGGCCCCATCGCTGACCCTTAACGCCAGAATGATATAGGAAAATGTGTTTTTCATACTTCAAAATCTATTAAATAACAACTCTGAGAGGAGTTTCCCATAATTTTTTTCACACTCCTTAAATAAATCAGCGGTCGCTTGAGTGGTGTTACCCCTTAAGTCGACATAGGCACTTTTTATTTTCTCCACAAGCATACAGACAAACGTACAATAATGCAGTACAGTACAGTTGAGTACAGGTGCAGTCTACAGTACGAAGATCGTAGTGACGAATAACTTTTCGGTGTTGAAGAAGGCGTTAGTTGAATTTTATCTACTATTCCTCTCTCACTTCATTTCTTTAATGTACATTTGTATGGATATATGTATGCACTCTCCCATACACACATACAAATGATATCGGCGTTTATTGTGCTCAAATACTTGCAAAGTGTGTTTGTAAAAATGCAGTAGATGGATGGCTCCAGTTCCCTAACTAAATTTCCATGTTTAAAAAAAATTGGAGATTAAATATTTATGGTATAAATTTATATAGGCTATTTGCTTTATTTAAACATTTAATTTTCAGTTTTTTTTTTTATTCACAAGCCTTCATGGGATTGAGAGACATTCGTTACACTTAAGCACATTTGTATGCGTGGATGTGTGTATGTATGAACGTACAAACCGCCGTCTTCAGCAAAATGCGGACCACATTGCAGATGGATGACTTTGAAAGATGTTTGCTCAAACCAAATAAAACACATGCGTACATACATACATATGTGTATGTATATGCATATGTATATGTAGAGATATAGATTTTAAAAGTAATTGACTCGTAACAACTGGAAATGTAGATATATACATTAGGGTGGTCCAAAAATGCATGGGAAAAAATTTATATTAAAATTTTTATGCTGCCGCCCCCCATAATGGTAAAGAATGAAAAATAAAAAGACCCGTATTTTTTTTTTTTAATCAGACCATATTTAATGGTGCCGCCGGGGCTTTGAAATATCCCATGTATTTTGCATGGGAAAAAAATACTTTTTCGTAGATTTCATGTTAAAACCTGGAAAATGAATATATTTTAACCGGATACCTCAGTTTCTCTTCATAATTGGTCAGGGAATAACAACCAATTATGAAATAATTAATTTTTTTGTATTAACTATTTTTTATAGAACCCCAAAAAGCCCCCATAAAACGAAAATCTAAGAAAAAATCGAAAAACAATATTTTATATTACTTTTATGAAAATAGTTAATACAAAAAAAATTAATTATTTCATAATTGGTTGTTATTCCCTGACCAATTATGAAGAGAAACTGAGCTATCCGGTTAAAATATATTCATTTTCCAGGTTTTTACATGAAATCTACGAAAAAGTATTTTTTTCCCATGCAAAATACATGGGATATTTCAAAGCCCCGGCGGCACCATTAAATATGGTCTGATTAAAAAAAAAAAAAAATACGGGTCTTTTTATTTTTCATTCTTTACTATTTTGGGGGGCGGCAGCATACAAATTTTTTTTTGACCACCCTAATATACATATACTCGTATATAGTGTTGGCACGTGAAATTTATAATATTGTGTTAATAATGAATGCATAGTATCTACATACATATGTATTGGGTGTTCTTTTAAGACTGGCTCTTTGAAATTTAACACCATATTTGTTTTGTGCCGGTTGCGCCAAGCAAACAAATTTTCAAAATACACTACCGAAATGATAAGAGTTTAGTGCTGCGAAAATGGATATTGGCTACCCAGAGTAAGCAGTTCGACGTCATTGCATTTTCTTCTTTTCGGCGGTTATTTTTGGTTTTTTTTTTTTCTTTTGTGGTTTTGTGATTTTTTGCATTTTAACGGATACAAGCCAATAACCCAGGAACGTTGCCTGAACCGAAAGATAAGATCCGACGCGTAGTTGATGAATTGAAATTTAGTCAGCACTATGCCAAAATGTAATCGCAGGTTTGGTCAATGCAATCAACGTCACGAGGCGGCTATTCATCGTTTATTCCTTTCTATGTATAACTTCCTGCGAAAGAGTCAAGCTTTCAAATCAACACTGCATCCTTCTTTCTTTCAAATTCCATAAAAGGCGGTCTTAATGGGATGCCCTATAAAAGATTTCACAAAACCTAACACATTCACTTAGCAAAGAGGAAACGTATTTGTGTTTGAAGTAAATAGAAATAATGCAACTTCTGTGTGGAACTGTTTCGGATATAATCAGATTTACACACTTTGTGCTGTAATATTGGATATTGAGTAATCTAAAAGCTTCGGTACGAAATTAACGATATTCGAGCTTACATACGACTACTCTTGGATTATTTACATGTAAGTACACTTATGGAGAAAATTATAGTAGAATGGTAGGTGAAATGGTTGAAGTGCAGTCTGGCACTCCTCAAGTAGCACTGAAGCGCCGATTTTATACCATTATGAGACATCCAAAAGGCAGATATCTATAGCCAGGCAGAGCTGTTGATATAATGGAGAAGATTGATGGGATTTAGGTTGGCGCAGAATGGTGATATCACGAAAATTTTGTATATGGAATAAAAATGATCAAAAAGCAACGAGAACTTTGAGCCACTTCAAACTTGCACTTTTGTTATATTAAAATTGCACAAAACTGCATACCGAATTCTTTTTTTGTAATTCTGATTAAAAGGTTTGAAATTTTTATGAAAATTTTTCGAATTAAATCTTGTACGAAGTTGGAAACATTGAGTTATATGGTATTTGTTGTAACATTAACTATATCTTATAAAAAATTAGTGAAAATAAAACAAAATGGAGAATTTGGAGGAAATTCGCATTGAAAAATGGTGTTGGGCGTTAGCAAAAAGGTAGTTTTTATCGTTTATTAGCCTCTTTTGGCCTCTTAGGAATTATTGTAAAACACGATTTGTAAACTAGGTTTATACCATATGGCTTTGCAAGTCAAAAAATTGGCCCACCCTAGTGAAGATCTTACTAATATGATAAGTAAAAGAAACCAGTCTTTAAATTGTGCGAATACAAAGTTAATGTAAATAGCAAGCAAGTTCATTTTATGATGAATTCAAATTATGGTTAGATAAGGCCAAATACAATGCGTGTACAAGGTTTAGTGAGGTTCCATAACTCGCTTAATTTGTATAATTTGCTATAGCCAATGAAATATTTAATTTTTTGTGAGTTTGAGTTTTGGCTTTCATTTAAATTGGCTTACATTACATGGACAATTTTCAATTTACTTAAACTTTCTTTATAGGAAGTGCGTTATAGGAATCAAGTTTAGTTGATAAATGACATAAATCGAGATCCTTTTCGAAATTTCGTTAAACCGAAAGTACTTCAAAACTTCGATCATTTTGATTATGTCTTTTAAGAAAAAAAATTTTTTATTATTATTTTTATAGCTAAAAAAAAATTAAAAAATCCCGTATATTTTTATCACAATGAGTTTCTAGAAAAAATTGTATGTATGCAGTTTTATTCTTTTTTAATTGTAGTTGATTTTTTATACTATTTTTGGTTGATGCTGTTGCGCATTTTCTTCCATATAAAGAAATTACTTAGTACGTACAATGGGATACTTTATATTCGCATTTCAGCAGTGTGTAAATTAAAAAATTAAGTGGCAACACCATTCAAAAATATATAATATTTTATTTAAAATGTTTAGAATCATAATTTGCGTGATTCTCATATTCTAATATTTAGTTCATCCGTAATATTATTTATACCATTATTTATCATTTGCCCCATGAGAGTTAGGTGGCAACACCATACAAAAATAATTTCTATAAAGCTTTGTTCAATCTTTTGAACAAATTTTGCTTGTTGCCCATGTCCTAACCTCTAAATATGTTTTTTATTAATGAAAATTTCTTTTTACATTAGATGGCAACCTTTTCATTAATACATGTATTGTAGCATACCGAGAAACTTTGCGAACCGACTGGCAACACTACTGAGCGAATGAGATACTTAAACAAAAACATGAATTCGCCTTGACACTAGATGGCAAGACAAAACAAGGCGAGGTAGAATACGCCAGTAGATATGAGTTGCCAAATCTAGAAATTTGGCCCAAAACTAAATTAAAATAATTAAGTTAAATGTAAAAAGAGTAAACGAAAAGTAAAACAATAAAGTGATTCACTAAAGCGTTGTGTTCACTAAAGAGTTGTGCTGCCATTAATTGGTGATTTTGATTTAGCAATTCAGTGATCGAACTCAGAGCAGACATTTTATTTAAATAAAAACGTAATAAATTCGTAAAATACGTATGCAAGTATACAATATATATTCTTGCAATTACAATTTTTGTTTCTTACTTTTCAAAAACAAAAATATAAAAAAAATTGGTGGCAACACCACTTAAAAATATTTTTTTATGAAAACCTATTTATTATTAATCTTTATATGATATCTATATCTTAAAATTTATAAATCACTCTTTTTACAGTGAAACTCAGGTGCCAACGCTTTAAAAAAAATTGTGTATGGAATAAATTGTTTTTAGTATTTGTATGTTGCAATCCTTATGAGCATTTTTTAATACACTACTTTTTTTGATACAAACAGGTGGCAACACTCAGCAGTGTAAAAAATATTAAGATCGGGATAGCAGTTTTTGAGCCACGCTCTTTCGAAGAAATATTCATATTTAATATGTAAATATTACTATTTTTGCAATGCAATTCGGGTGGCAACGCTATTAAAAAATTGTGTTTTTTCAAATAAATGTTTTTTTTAATATTTGCATGTTACAATATTTATGAGTATTTTCTAAAAATTACTTTTTTAATAGAAACAGGTGGCAACACCCTCTGGTGTAAAAAATATTAAGATTGGGTTAGCAGTTTTTGAGCCACACTCTTTCGAAGAAATATGCATATTTAATAAGTAAATATTATTTTTGCAGTGCAATCCAGGTGGCAACGCTATCAAAAAAATTGTGTTTTTTTAAATAAATGTTCTTTTAATATTGGCATGTTACAATATTTATGAGCATTTTCTAAAAACTACTTTTCTAATACTAACAGGTGGCAACACCCTGCGGTATAAAAAATATTAAGATCGGGTTTTTCAGCCATACTCTTTCGAAGAAATATGCATATTTAATATTTAATGTAAATATTGTAAATATTTTTATATGAATACGTAATATGTTTTTTTATATACATTGTACATATGTACATATGTACGTAATAATCTCAGGCTTTTAACAATCGTTATATGCAAAAAAATTTATTAAATATTGGATGGACAGAAATACACAGTTTGAAGCTTAATTTTAAACAAATGGGCACACTCTTACCGTGCAAACTTTAAACTTTCGCCTCCCAAGCACATCGAAATCACACAATTTTGTGGCCTTGGAGCCATTCACGACACGTTGCTTCAATAGCAAAAGTCTCACCATAAGTTTCCACACCGATTCGACGCGCCTCATCCGCAATTTTTTTTTCGAATTGAAGACAAAAAGCAAAACTTTTCGTAAATGATTCTTATTGGGTTGAAAAGTAGAGATTTCCGCACACACAAAACTATATGACGCAGATAAAAATTCACGAGTGTAATGATCGGTGGGCTGTTTCACATGCCTTAGATGACCATGGGACGCTTCTGCTCTGGCTTTCTGGTGTTCTGGCATTCTCAACAAGCATTTGCCGCTCATACCATAATATTGCGAAATTGCGATTTTCTATTTGCACATCCAATATTATACTGGGTATAAAAATAGTTGCAACTGAGGCAGCTATGTGTTTCCTATTTATCACGAATCATAAAAAAGCGATTATGAAACAGCTTACGGTTTGCCTTTTTTATTTGCAATAGAAAAGCAAATATTTTATTTAAAAGTTTTTGTATGTAAAGTGCGAAGGTATACGCATACATAAGTGCGTGCATACATACGTACGTGCGTACGTATGGGCTAATGTGTATATGAGTGCGTGGCTTAACTTACTAGGACAGAGATAAAAACGTTTCTATCTCATTGACGAACGAGCTGCTAATGGATCAATGGACTTAGCAACAAGCATTTGTTGCAAAGTAAACTGCCACAATTTGTTAATTTTAAAGTAATAGGTGCATATAAAGGGTTTTTCAATTGGCACGGGTCGATTTTGGCGCCCTGTGGCAGCCATTTTGTTTTGGTTACATCTGTCAAATCTTTTGTTTATTATTCAGTTGTTTATGCCAAATCATCATGGCAAGTTACACGATTGAACAGCACGTTCAAATGATATAACTTTATTATCAAAATGAGTGTTCATTAACGCAAACGTTGCGCGCAATTTCTTATGGCCCATATTGAACCATATGGACCCAGACGACATGTGGTTCCAGCAGGACGGCGCTACGTGCCACACAGCAAACGCCATTTTATTCCATTTCAACAGCTACCCGCCCTTATTGAAAAACCCTTTATAACACCTTAGAGGAAAAAGTCGTTAACAGTAATGAAAAAAATTTAGAAATATGTAGTACACTCCCCTTTTCCATCACGTTGATCGATAGTTTTATAAGCTGGGTCGTATATTAATAAAAATTAGTGTAGAGGGGGTTTGTTCGAACTCCTCCGCGCACTATTTACTTTTCATACATTATGCGTGAATTACGGTGATTAACGGCGAGTAAGTAAGAATATTTGTTACCTGCGAATGAGAACTCAAATTTGTTTTAATATTGATTCATAAAAATTTGATATAAAAGCACGCAAGTAACGGAATTATATGACACTTGAAAGTATGCATGTACTTATTTCTATTTCCTATATTTAATAAAATAATAACACGCAATAAAATAAGACAAATACTAAAATTTATTGAGGAAGTTGGGCTCAGAGACATACTCTGACTCCATGAAGGGGGAAAAATAGTTCTTACAGGTCGCAAAGCTAAGCCTCCTCATAATAGTAATAATAATTGAGTGAAAACGGAAACTGAGAAGTGACTGACTTGGAAGAAAAACTAATTGGAGTGCTGCGATTTATATTTTAGCACTTTGTAAAGAGTCGATATCAGCAGCGACGTCAGAATTGGGAAGGACCTCTCCGAATCGTTTGATACCAAATGAGGTTTCTGTTGTGTGACTTCCTTAACCTGATGCTGGAAAAGAAAGTGCGAGCCGCAGAACTTAATCGCTCAGACACAATTTTTTATAAGAGCGTATAACGATGATATTGGCATCATCGGCCTTAAGAACCGCGCTGTTTGTACTGCTTTCTTGGAACGTTAAAAAGCTAAGAAAATTTATGAACGAACGTGTATAAGGAGTTTTCGCCATCAATTCGTATGGTAAAAAGATGGGTTGCTGAATTTAAACGTAGTCGTATAAGCCTTGAACACGATCCACGTGAAGGACGTCCGAAAACAGGATGTCGTAATGGAAAATCGTCGAGTGACTGAAACAGATTTAGTAGAAGCCATAGACATCTCATTGGGCTCATTGGGCATTGTAAGTAATATTTTGACTGAAGTATTGAATTTCAGAAAGCTGGGTGCCGCTTTCGCTAACAATGGAACAAAAACTCAACTGAATGGGACTTTCTCAGCAACATTTAGAGCTGTTTCGAAAGGACAAATTGGATTTTGTGCGTCGATTCATCACTATGAATGAGACTTGGGTCTACCATCATGATCCTAAATCAAAACAAGAGGCTAAAGAGTGGTGGGAATTTGCTTCTTCGAGTTCGTATCCAGAAATCGGTCAAGAAAGTGTTGCATCAGTTTTTTGGGGTGTGAACGTAATTACGTTTGCGGATTACTTGCTAACTGGAAAAACAATAAATTTTGAATATTATTGTAACCTTTTAGATCAGCTGAAGGAAAAAATCAGTGAAAAAATACCCAGTTTGTAAGAGAAAAAAACTATGCACCGTGTCCAAAGAGGATTTTAGCAATGGCTAAAATCTGTGAATTAAAGTTCGAATTATTGAAGTATCCACCGTATTCATCAGATTTGGCCTCTAGCAACTTCCATATGTTTCCAGACCTAAAAAAATTCATGTAGAAAGCGTTTTTCATCAAATGATGACGTCAAAACCGTTGTGGAAGCGTATTTTTCAGCCACAAGTTTAGTAATGTTCAGGGAGACTATACTGAATATTAAAATGTATTTGAAACCAAAAATTGTGTTTTTCTTATCGAATCGCAAAGCTTATTAAACAGGCTAGTATATTAAACAGTTTTGGGACAAGTGGTAAGGCGGGAAACGGGCCCAAAATAATACAGATGATAACACCGACCGCATTTGACTTGTGATTTATGGGTCTGACTTTAAGAAAAAGTAGTATAAGTGATACTAATAAGGCGCTATTCGTACAAAGTTGCGTATAATATTTCTCACAATATGTACATATGTACGTATGTATGTGCTAACTTGTATGTACGAATATAAAATAAAAATGAACGAGCGCAAAATTTACACAGCCGTTTACTTATTTTTACAAGGAAGGATGTGGTTTAAATTTCACTGCAAAAACCGAAGAATTGATAACGTTTTGCCATATTTCAATCTTTGCTTACGAAAAGTCCCCAACAACAAGCAATAGTTCTTCATAGGCACACGAAAGGGGGACACTTAAGTGGAGCAAACCAAATTACTTACAAAGTTAAAGGTAAATAAATTAATAATTTCCTGCATTAGTTATAAATATATACAAGGAGCCCAATTATAAATATTCCCGGGGATTTATTTTTCTTGCCAAAAAAAATTATCCAATTCTAAACTCCAGTGGATAATACTTTTCCTCAAAATTTTGGGAGTAGGAAATTTCGAAGCAGCTGATTTCTGCCGTTCCAAGTGGTGTGAATTGTTTCAAGGTCTGAGTAATTTCAAATGAAGTTGGCAAAAAAGTGAGGAAAAATAGTTGAAAAACGTCAGATACAGACACAAAAACCTTTAAGTTAGCATATTCACAATAAAACAAACCCACTTGAACTGTCGCAAACCTCATGGGTACTAAAAATATATTTTATTCAAGTTTCCGTTAGTTTTCCTGCTTTACAGATTTGGTAAGACTGAATGAAGCTGCTTTCGAATATTTGTAATTCGGGCTTAGAATACGAATGTAGGTGATAAAAAGGTTATTGAAAAACTTATTGAAGCTTTGCCCTTTTTGGCTGACAGTGGAAAGCGAACGGGGTTCAGAAAAGATGAGGACATTTCTTTGGCGCAATCTACACTTAATAAAGCACCAGATAAGTTTTGATTGACATTTTTTAAACACATTTATGGTCAAAATGGATAAATGCATGTATGTATGTAAACCAGAAGAAAAGAGATTTCTCTGCAGCGCTACATAGCATTGGCATTAATTTTAAAGCCTAAGCGAAAAAATAGTAAACGGGCTTGCCACCCTTTTTAGTGAAAGCTCAGAAGTAATTTTTAGTCTCCTGGTACGTGTGCCAAATGTCGTCATCATAGCGTGCTAACAGATGCGAACATCAAATGAGACGACGCAAAAATAGTAGCCCAAAAGCGTGTACGATGAAGAGTCTTGTCGAGGCCCCAAGAAAAAAATTTTTTTTTTAGTCTCACCCCAACACTTAGTAGCAACTCAAAGTATAAGAAACAGAATAATGATAGAAAGTGCTCTATATAATCAGCTGCAAAGTATTAGCCTAATTATCTAGAACTTCAAATAATGTCAATGAAAAATTTACAAAATTACAACTGAAATTATTCCTTTTTATTATTATTGTACCGTTTTTTAATGCAAAAAATACTAATAAAATAAATAAAACTAAAAAAAACAAATAAATATTTATTATTGCTAAAACACTCGTATCCCCCTCTGCCTTCATAAAATCATCTCGCGATTTGACCTAAAAACTAATTTTTAGCATTTTACTCTATTAAAAGTTTAAATTCTTGCATTTTTGTTTACTGCTGCCTCACAGTTTGTTGGCGGAAATTCGTTTGAAAATGCCATCATATTCTCCCTTTTTTGTATATCTGTTTTACCTACTTTTCTCCACACGAAGGGAAAATGACTAAATTCGCTAGGAATTTTTATTCATGATAAGAGGAAAGGGAATATTGAAAAATCCGGGAGAATCCGCCTGAGAATACTATATTTCAGCTCTAAGCTCTTACTTAGTAATTAATAATGGAAATAAGAGGCGTTCTGCTGTTAGGCTGATTATTCAATAGCCACAGCGGATATTAAGCATTCATAAATAAATAAAATATAAATTGAAATTATTTCAAAGTGTAATATATTTGTTTAGCATTTATCTGTTTTTTATAGTCTGTAAGGAATGCTATATTTCTAGATTAATATCAATTAAATAAAGAAATAATTGCCTGCCCCTCCCATAAGAACTTTTTCATCCGTTAGTGGTAGACCGCATCGCCAGAGAACAGTGGGCGAGCGACTAAGAAATCTGAACCATGGGACTACAGTTGGTTGTTGGTTTCCCAAGCGCGGCAGTTCAGTGCTGATAAAATATGCAAATGCAAAGTTTTTGACAGTCTTTCTATGAGAACTCGTATATGTAAATATGTACATATATACATATGTACCTGGTAGTATATATAGTTATGTAGATTTGTTTGCACATACTCGTGCATACAATTCATAGGTTGTTAAAAAAAATTTAACCTTGGACTGAAGTGGGCTGGTGTGTATGTATGTCTGTACTTCTTTATTTGGTTGCTTTGTTGGCGCCAGTTTTTTGAAACGCTAAAGCCGGTGAAAAGCGGCTATTAAAACAGAAATAAATTAATAAAATTATAGCATGTCTCGTCACCTGCAGACATCAAATCACATACTACCTATGTTTGTACACACAGGCATGTACATCAAACAATCGCACACATTTTATGGACGATAAGATAACTGTGGTGTGTAGGTTTCGCCAAAAAAAAGAAATAAAATAAAAAAATAAAAATTTTGCGACTTTTAAACGTATTTTCAATTTGCTCGTACTTTCTTGTCGACATTAATATATGTATGTATGTGCTATTTTGCCAGTGTTGAGAATTACAAAAAAGGGCGACAAGGAAGTGATTTCAGCCTTGATTTTTCGCACTTTCTATGGAGACCTCGGAATGTGTACACTTGTAATCATTTAATGATAGCTGCTGGTTAGCGTTTCACATATTTACATAGAACTTTGTTAATTGACACTGAAATTTCGAGTGCCTAATTTTTGCTTAATTTCAAGATTTTTGCTTGTAAGCATGATGAAAATATTTTTGAAAAATTTCCTGCGAGTAATAGTGATATCTCAGCAACTGTTAAAATACTTAAATTTATGACATCCAACTGAAAAGTATTCAGTATTTCCACTGCATGAGCAAATATGCAGTCCGTTAAAAGGAATTCATTGTGTTTGGTTGAAAACTTAATTCTTAATCCTAATAAAATGAGAAAGCATAAAGGTTTAAGAGACCGTGAAAAAGAACAAATCGATACCTTGACCTCAGAGGAACTTTAAAATCATCTTTACGTGAAACAAGTTGCCTCCTAGGCAGAACTGCGATGGCTTTAACACTAAAGGAAACCCGCAAAATACTTAGGATTGCATCAAATTCCGCTCTTTCAACAGCAAAAATTAAAGAAATGGCAAATGCTGCAGCGAGCAAATCTCCTGTTCAAAGAGCTACTCCAAAAGCGCCTCATCTGAAGAATAAAAAATTACAAAAAAAATCAGTTTTGAATAAATCTCGCAAACAACGTCACCTCGATTTTGCAAGGCACCACATGGTTTAGAGTTCTGTTATAAATAACGATCCCGGTGGATGGAAAAAAGTAGAATTTTCTGACGAAAAGAAGTTCCTTGACTTAAGAAAGCAGAAAAGGTACGGCATAACAGCCGTGAATGGAGAGCAGTATCGTATGGAGATCAATGTCGTAGAACACGAAATGTCGGCAAATAGCTATAGGGAGGACCTTAACGGGTCTCACGAATCAATTCGCAACAATTTACACCATCAATTGGGCATGAGACGCAAGGCTGCTCGACTCGTTCCAAGAGAGTTGAATTTCTTTCAAAAATTCATCGGAAGAAGGTGGATGAAGACATGCTTGAGCAAGTGAATACGGGCCCAACGCTTATCCAGCACATCATAACAGGTGATGTGGCATGGGTGTATGATGGATGGGTTTAACATGCAAACCAGTCAACAACGGCTGAATGACGCTATCCACATGAGCCTAAAGTGAAAGTCATGCTACTCGTCATCTTTGATGACCATTCTGTTGTGCACTCGGAATTCGTTCCAAATGGTTCTACGTTAAATAAAGAATATTACTTGGAAGTTATGCGACGTTTGAGAGAGAATGTGCGTAGGAAACGGCTCAATTTGTTGAAAGAAAACTAATGGATCTTACACAATGATAAAGCACCATCTCACAACGCTCATATTGTGAACACTTTTTTGACCAAAAACTCGACAAATATCATCGAACAACCACCGGACTCAGCCCCTTGTGACTTTTTTCTTTTCCCAAAACTTATATTGCCACTCAGCGGACGCCGCTTTTAGTCGATAGAGGCCATTAAGGAGAATTCGCTGAAGGAGATCTCTTCAAACGCGTTTAAAAGGTGCTTTGGTGACTGGAGTAATCGTTGGCATATGTGTATTGCTTCAAGTGGAGGCTATTTTGAGGGCCACAAAATAAATTTTGATAATTAAATAATTAGTTTGTGTTTTATTGAATAGTCCCCGGTAGTTTTTTGACAGAATGTATAAAGCTTTAAATAATAAATGTAAATAAAAAATAAAAAAAAAATTCCTATATTTGTTATTATTTTTTGTTATTTAGTTAGTGCCTCTATTCAAGTGAAGCAATAATTCAAGGGCAGTATTACAGCTGCAGAAGTTTTATGCTGTGAAATACCGTTAGATGCAATCATAGATTGATGTATGCTTATTATCTGCACTTGAATTACAGAAAAACTTTGGATTACTAGATCATATTCGGTTGCTTTAACAACCATTTTCTTCCATAAAAAATTGTTGCTTCTAATCAAGTGAATCGGACTGTACTTGCCCTAATCACATTAATTCGTACCTTCATAATTTCTTCTCATATACATCCTCTATACGAAGTAAAAGACCGGACAAAAAAATCATTACTTACCAGTTGCAGAAAAGTATATAAATCATAGAATTTTAAACTACTTCGTGCAACTTTTCCAATATTTGAATATGAAGGATACAAACCTGAAACAGAGAGAAAACATATTTGGTATAAGTACAAATATATAATAAAAAACAATACAATAAATAAAAAATACAATAATTTTATAAAACCCAATGGTTCCTAACAAATTTTTAATGTTATCTGTACCCACGCTCTGCAATAGAATAAATGATAACGAAATTTGCTGAATTTTTCTACATTTCTTAATATCTAATTTGATATATTTTTTATGTTGTTGTTGCAGCAGCTTACTAATGATATTTTTACCGAAAAGTTTGGTATTGCTTTGCATAAACTTGCATATAACCTTTTCACTTACAAGTTTTATTTATTCTTTTTTAGCGATTTTTTTTTTTTTAAATTCATCTCGCCCAAAAGATGGCATTAACTAGTAGTAGTAGTAGATTATGGAGACATTGCTGAACGTACTTTGCCTTTTGGCGTTCAAGCACCACACTTAGCCACTGGAAAATGTTGGTAGAACGAGTTCCCACGTGACCGCCGATCTTTGCAGGATGAATTTCGTAAAAGCCGTCTAAAATCGGTATTGTGCCAGAAACAATCAATGCTGTTCGTCAATTGTCAAAGCAAGATCGTCATATGTCAATAGTCAATGCGATAGGGATATCCTCGAGCATTAGTGTGGCCAGCATACATTCAATATTGCGTGAATACTTGGTCGTAAAAAAGATTTTTTTTCCTTGGATATCGCATAATTTGACAAGTCAAAAAATGACTCTTGTCGAATGGAGTTAAGAAATATAGAAAAAATCAGCCGCTATGGTTAAAAGCTTGTCTATGATATCGTAATAACAGACAAATCTTATGAATATATGCATATGAGCCATAAACTAAACAGCAATCGAAAGTATGGATGTCCCAAGACGATCTCAATCCAACAAAAGTTGTTCATGGAAGAAGCACCTCAAAGCAAATCATCGCCTGTTTTTTCGGAAAATCTAGTCATGTCACAAGTGTAGCACCAGGGATACTTAAAACAGTCTATTCTAAGTGGTATGCAACCATTTGTTTGCCAGAAGTTTTCAGAGCATTAAGGATAATCAACGCCGAAAATGAATCCATCATATTTCAGCTCTCACGTGTTGGCTCAAGCAAGAGAGTTTTTGAGTAATTAAAAGATAGAATGAAAGGGTCATTCACCTTACAACTCTTATTTGGCACCTAATGATTTCTTTTTATTCTCGAATATCAAAAATAAAATGCGCGCTCAACGTTTTTCAACGCCTGAAGAAGCTGTTGAAGCCTTTAAGCAGCTCGTTTCGGAGGTATCCACTTTTGAGGGCCAAAAGTGCTCTGGAAATCGGTTCAAGCGAATGCAGAAGTGTATTGACTTCCAAGGAGAATATTTCGAAAAAAAATAAATCCATTTTCGTTATTATTTTACTGTGTTTTCTCTGTTGGGCGCAAAACATAAAAAACCAGTCCTCGTGTATAAAACAAAAAATCACCATGCAGCCAGTTATACTCGCCATTGTACATTTGTATGTATGTGGAATACATTTATTACATCTGCTATCAATGTTTACTATTTCATTATTTGTGAATTCAATGGAAAATACAAATTCTATGACGCATTAACAACTGTATTTGCATACATGCGGAATACACATTTGTAAGGGTGTGCGTGTGGGTGTTTGGCATTAATACATATACATACGCATGCGATTTTATAATTTCTGCAAATCACACCTAATCAAATCAATATTTATGATAGACACTAACAAGAACTGCCGCAAATTTTTGCAAACAAATCTATGTAAACAGTTGCGCGATCAAGGAAAGGTTAGTTTACTTTTAGGATATAATACTATCTACAATTCAAGTACTACAAACATATGTATGTACATATGTATGTAAATAAATAAAATCTATGTATGTAGATGTTTCAACGTTTCATAGAAAATAGAAAGCATTAACTATTTCGCTTGCGTTAAAGCTAAACCATACAGGGCGTAATTTTTAGTCAGTTGGGGGGCGATACTGGGTATTTTCTAAGGAAAAAAAAAAAATAAACTGAAATAAATAAATTTTTCTATTCTAATTTTTAGTTTCTTTCAGACATGAAATGATATTCGCATTTCATCATGCCAATAAACTACTTGTGTCTTTATTGTAATTTGTAGGGTAGTAATTTTTTACGGCAAACAGCTTTAGGTCCTTTCTAAATCTGTACCTACTTTAGATAACGGAAAATATGTGCCCAAGCACATAGGAACTAATTTAAAATCAAAGCGAATTTAAGTGGTGGCAGCAGTAGTACAAAAACAATATTTACATGTATAGGGTGGGCCATGTAAAATTTGCTTTTTGAATCGGCTATAAAAAAAAAACTAATCAATTTTTATTTTGAAGATTGAACATTGTCATTTATGAATGAAAAATAGTATCGTTCAAATGACTGCCACGACTGGCTTTACAGTAGGCCATTCGATCAACCCAATTTTTAAGCACATTTTCGATTGTTTGGGCTCCAATTTCATGAATGGCAACTTCGATTTCGTGTTTTAAAGCATCAATCGTCTCTGGATGGTTCGCATAGCGTTTGTCCTTAACGGCGCCCCACAAAAAATAGTCCAACGGGCTTAAATCACAGCTCCGAGGCGACCAATTGATATCGGAATTCAAAAACGGTAGCCAAAAGTTCGAGTGTAACTTTGGCAGTGTGACAAGTTAGACCGTCCTGTTCAAACCAAATGTCGTCCATGCCATCCTCTTCAATTTTTGGAAACAAAAACTCGTTGAGCATGTCACAGTAACGCTCGCCATTTACTGTAACCGCGGAAGAAGAAGAAGACTTACCACTTTGGAAATAGGCTTTCAATATTTCCCAATTTGGTTCAAGCGTATAGCGTCCCATTTCGTAAATGTCAAACCTTTAAGTAAATTATGAACATATTTGACATGTCATTTGTGTTACCATTCTCAAAAAAATAGGTGGTTCAAAAAGCAAAAGCTATATGGCCCACCCTGTATTTCGTTTTGTCATTTAGTGGTTGGAATGATTCAGATCAGCTGATTACTTTCCACGAATTCTACAAACCCCACAAATTTCGAGGATCACTATGACATTCAAACTACAAAAAGGAAAGATAAAATGAATAACAAAAACAAATCATGTTCTAGTACCCAAATTGAGAGAGAATTGATTAAGAGTCGCCAGTTTGTTGAGTGCAGTGTTACACTCTATAAGGACTTTTGAATTGCATGTAAAGCTATTTAAGGCTTTGAGGACTGATTGACTATCAGAAAGAATTTAATTTTTACTTTTTCGAACCTTGTTTTGGATACGTTTTCTATAGGTTTCACTATGGTGAAAAGCTCCGCATCGAAAAATTTAGTGTCTGTAATCAGTGTTAAAGATTTGTGGGCTCTAGTACCCACTAATAAATCTAGATCAATGTTTCTGGAAAGCCGGTCCTCTTGTAAGAGCGGCGAAATTAAGGTTATAAGAGCGAAGTACTCTATTAGGTAAGTTTCATTCGGCTACGTTTATATAGAGAAATTGTTCTTACTTCAACTTTGCGAATTCTCTTTTGATGTTCCTGTCGTGTTGTTAGTTTTAAGTCTACAGTCAACAACAACATAGAGAAGAACGAGAACACATGGGGTGTTCACAGGGCACGAGAATCACCAGTAATACGTTAAAGCAACAAAAGTTGTCTTGAAGAATGCGGTGTTACTAATACTCATTAAGTGCTTCCAAAAAAATGAAATTTTTGGCAGCTCCTTTCCTTTACTTACATATAAGTACCAGTTGCTTCATCTATTCGTCACTCGCTAACGCTTGAGTGCGAGTAATGGCCGAATGCAATAAAAGGCACAGAGTGGGCTCGCTTCAGCTAAAGGCATTTTTCAAAGATTACAACTCGACTAACTTCAATGTATAGGCTGAAACAAGTCCGAAACGAACGCATGGCTTGACAAAAGTTGTTATTGTTGGTTATTGCTTGGTTACAAATATGTTTGTTGCACAAAGGGTTTGACTGTAAATGGCAGTTATATGCTAAGCCAACCAAAGCGAACCAGTGCCATTCTGAAAGGAACCAGTCCATTTATTAGATTTGAAAATTTTTATTTATTAAAATGTGTCAATTTCAATGGCAAACCTACTAATGAATTTATTGCTATTCCAGATATAAGCCAATAAAACTATAAAAGATATCTACACACATGTGAATGTATGTGGATGCAAGCATGTACGAGTATGTATGTGCACAAATGTCTATCACTCGAAGGTTGATTTATGTGCTTACTTTGTAAATATTTGTGCAACCATAGTGGAACGCCTATAGTTCCTAATGTTGCGAATATTTATGATAGGATTTGCAGACCAATGCTTATATAATATTGACTTACGCCTGTGAGCTGATATATATGTATGCATGTACATAGAAGGTGCCATTGTTTGAAATAAATACACTAAGGTTACTCCACTGATCAATAACAACAATAATCAATGAGTAAGCAATAGCAGCCTTTAAGAGTAAGAGAAGAAAAGGACCCATTTACATACAAACATGTGTATGTATATACCTAGAATCCTCAAGTAAACGAAATTTTTGTAACAATTTTTAACAAAAGTTATGTATATATGATTCAAGTGGAAAATTTATATGAAACAAACTAAACAAATCAACTCAGCTCATTAGTCTTTTAACTAGTTTTCGTTTTTTATGAATTGAGCAAACTATTATAATTAGAAATGATCCAAGAAATATGGAAAGTAGGAAAAATTTCAATATTACTACTACGGGTAAAAGTGGTTTTAATTTCATCATATAATAGGTGAGGATTTCGTTGAACACAAGTAAACTTCCACCTGCTAAATGCCTCTAATCTGAAATTTATTTAAATTAACTTGAAAGGTACCAGTTACAATGTCGATAACGTCGATACCAAGAAGTGGTGGAAGCCAAAAACTAATGTGGAGAAAAAATATAACAATTTTATTGCCGCGCACCAGGCATGCCGGCAGACAGCTTCTTCAGCAGTTATAATAAGAATTCATTGGCAGCAGCATCAAACCAACGACATATCGAAATGATCTGTTAAAACCACAGAGGACCACTAAAAGACACCTACCTATACAACAACAATGTGAAATATACATACATACACATACATATTTGTATATACACATTTGTATGTATATTCTATTAATGCTAATGTTCATTATACAAAATAAATCACCTCAAAATGTGCCGACGCTGACCGATTGGAAGCTCATAGAGCTTACGATATGTTCATATGCGTATGAATATATGTACACATATGTGTAAAGTGTAACACCAAACTAGTCAGAAAAGTACTAGTTTACAACAAGTCTGAAAAGATCAGATTTGAAGCGATATAGTACAAAACATGCATATTTTACTTAACTTTAAACTTTCAATTGATATTTAATTGTATGGAAATTGTATACTGTTTCAATTATATAGATAAAGAGACGGTGGCGCAAAAAGATACATTTACAACCGAGTAAATAAGGCACGTTACTTATTTGCTAGTCTTCGAAATATATAGCGCTCCAACAACAACAGAGCTTGCACAAAGCTTAAAAGTTTTAATGCGTGCGCTAAGTCCGTGTCGTTGTACGGATCCGAAACTTGGCTTGCGGCATCAGGCACGCAAAACTGCAAGCGTTTATAAACAGGTGTCTGGGGAAATATACTTAAGATATGGTGGTCAAGAGTAATAACAAACGACGAATTTGGAATTACACGCCAAAAAACATGGACAACAAAATAAAGAAGAGAAAAGGTGGATGGATAGGGTATACTCTGCGAAAGCCTTACGATGAAATACCGCATGCCGTCTTGACTTGGAACCCACAGGGAACGAGACGAAGAGGCACACCACTGATGGCTTGGCAAAGGACTATTCGCAATGCAACTGGAAAATCGTTTAATGAACTGAAACCTTTGGTTAAAAATAGAAATGTTTGGAAAACTTGTGTTGGAACTTTTAGCTCCTAAAGGAGTATGGGAATAAATAATAGTAATAATGCAATTGGATATGAACAGCCTTCAGCATCGATATATCGACGTTCTCAACAATTAGGCATTCATGGATCGACTGTTTGGCGGATTTAACCTGTAGACGTGAGATAGTGATGGCATTATTCACATGTAATTGTTAAGCGCCGTATTTCGAATTAAAATTAGTGAAACCTGAAAGAATCTAGATTTTAAAATGTTTTATTTAACAACAATATCTCGGCGCGTATTTTGAAGTATCGTTTATTTATGTACTCAATTTTCCTTTCTATTAATACTTAGATAATGTAAAACTAATATTATTAGTAAATCTAAAATCTAGAACTGCTCCAGCGTACCGCACAGTATCAGAAGCAGCAGTACTCATCATCAGCGGAACGGTAGCTATAGATCTTCTAGTGAGAGAACAAAGAGAACTATGGATCCTTAAAAAGGGCACTAAAAACACGATATTAGGCACAATAAATTAGAGGCAACATGTTGGAAATATGGCAAAAGCGCTAGGAGTCAGAGACTGTCTGGTATGACAGACAGTTCGGAAAAATTATTATGCTTATTCTTCCGAGTATTTACTAGATTTCACATTACTATAGCGAAATCTGTTTGGTTTTGGTTTTTTTAATTTCAGAGGATCCAGTTCAGAGATATAGTGGTCACCGCAAAACGTATTTTTTGAGAGAATCTTCCGGAGATCAGCTGTAGCTCCTTTCCAAATAAATATTTTTACTAATATTATAATACACAAAATTGGCACGTACATAGCGCCAAAAACTTGAGATAGACCGAGATGCTTAACCGACATGTTAACCTTAACCGACCTATCTAATCAGACGATGAGCCGATAGCATGATGCTGGCTTCAAAAAAACTCGCGATCCTGGACGCAGGGAGAGTAGAAGAGGCAGTCTTTATCAAAATGTCTACTTGAATCTTCTTCGATGAAATGCTACCGTAGTTTCGCGCCAGTGAAAACATCCAGGAAAGGAAAAGGAGGTATTGTTTTAGTAGCACACCACTCGACGCAGCAGGCGACGATCGCTGTAAGTGCGAAGGCGTCTTCAACCCTACCTCACCGCCTCAAAGAAAAGAAGTGCATTATTTTAATTTATACCTTTTATTATTATTATTAATATTACTTACTGATTTAAAAAAAGGCCTAATAAAATGGTATTATAATTTACCTTTTAAAGCTCAAATTAGTAGTGTTAGTCCTTAACTGGTATTTTTTTTGTCTATTTTGAACTAGTATGAGACTGATGTATTTTTGATCGAAATCTGACAATGGTAGTATTCAAGTTGTTGTATGGAAAAAATACTGTTGCCAGACTAGTGGGGTCTCCGGTTCATACTAGTGGCGTGGTGGTTTACAACCAGTATATTTGACTACAGGGTAAATAAAGAAGCAGTGCATATGTATAATACCAAATCTAAAGTGCTAATAGCTAAATACATACATAAATATATCCAGCTTAGCAATGAGCGTGGCCATAAAAAGGTATGCATGCTGGATATTAATATGTACAAATATATATTTTTGTATGTGTGTGCATGAGCATAAAAAATAATGAATGAGTTGGCTAATAGATTTTTAAGAAATATCTGAATATAATACATACATTCATATATGTATGTATATTAATTATGGGCAAACAAATGCTTGTATATATGTGCACACTTATGTATGTATATGTATACATGTAAGTAAAGCAATGCCTAATTAGAATGACACCATCAAAGTAGATTTGCAAATATTTGAAAATAATTCTCTAAAAGTAATTACTTCAACGGTGGCTTTCCGTAATTCTATAGACGAATTCAATTCATGATACATTTATTTGACATGCAATATTTGTCAGATCTGACTACAGTAGAAATTTATCTAATCTAAATTATCTAAATTAAATAAAAATCTAAAGTTAAAATAAATAGTTTTAGCTATACAAGTGAAATTATTTACTCTCCTAGAGTATCTTTTCTAAGTACAACGAATTGCCATCATTTATCCGGAGCATACTGTGTGCGAATTCTGAGGATCCGAAAGAAAAAAGGAAAATAAAAAAAATAAAAATGTAGCGGGCATTGATCTGTACCAATTCGAAACAACTTTTTTAATATTTTAAATACTTACGCATATTTATGCGATGACATATTTACAAGCATATGTTAAATATAGTTGTTTATTACAGTATTCATAAAACTAACCACGCTTTGGCATACTAAAAAGTTCTTAATTAGTGCTGCAAACCGGTAAGCGAAGAATTCGCCATTTCTTTTACCGATACGCTTAAGAGATACCACGAAATTGAGATTAGCATAAAAATGCATACTATATATCTATATGTATATATATTTACAATAGATTAACAAGACTATAAATTGTTTAAAATATTTAGTTCATTTAAAAAAAGTAGACTTTCAAACTGGTCCGATTTTGTAACAATTGAGAATTGATTAATAAGCCTGATTAATAAGGCTGCCCAGAAGTAGAATCTTTTTAAAATGTAAATATTACTTTGTGAGTCAGTCGATAATCAGGGAGCTGCGTTCATTGGCAGTACGTTTGAAGTGGGTCAGGGAATATCCGGCAAGCTGAACTAAGTCGCAGCTTTTAAGAATGGTGTGGGAGGCTTAACGCAGAAACTAAAAGAAAATAATAACTTCAATAGTTAAATTATTTAAAGTACCGCGAGTTGAAATAATTTCATTATCTTCTACTTAGCTGAAATTCTACGTTCCAATTTCGTGAAATTGAGATTTAAATATTTTAGTTCGCGCTTTACTAATTCTTTTGAAAATGGTGCGGTAGGGAATGGAAGGCAGGGATTGCGTGAGTTTCTTAATAAATTAAATGTTTTTTTTCTCATTTTATTTAGTTTTAGTGCCAGTTTTTAAGTGCTACTTTAACTGTGTAGCACAATTGTTTTGTGTGAAAACTCGTTTGCCGTCATATTTCTGTCTTTCAAAATGACATAAAAAATTATAAATCGGGCATTTATCGAATATTTATTTCGAACATAACCTCAATAATTATAATGCATACTTTCTTTATTAGTAGCTTTTGAACGCTTCAGTTCCCATTGTGAGTGACACAGGTGACAAGGGTAAAACACAATTATATTTTATACTCTAAAGGATTCTAAAGGAGCTATGCCCAACATCAATGACGTTGAAAAATTGTTCTTACAAATTTTACAAAGAAAGCATTAATTTGTCTATAACTATTTCGCTTTCGTGTGTAGATGTGCAAGCACAAAAGCTGTTTCTATTTTTTATTGGAAAAATTTCAATTAATATGAATTTCATAAAAACAAAAAAAAGGTGCCCGAATTTCTTTGAATGAGTATTAATAAAAAAATAAAAACAAACACAAATGCTGTATATATAGTAAATCATTTTTCTTTCATTATTATTTAAAAAATGCTCTTTGCCTATAAATAAAATTTTGACGGAATAAAAACTATTACATAACAAAATTTTCTAATCAAATATTTTAATTAATATTTTAATATTTTGATAAACTAAGTAAACCAAAATATTTTAAATTAAAGAACTAATATTAACGAATTGAAAAAAATTTATTAAAAAATGCCTACTAAAAAAAAAAAACAAAAATTATTACTATTTAAAAAATGGTCTTCAGGGATAAGTACATAGAATTTTGACGCAATAAAACCTATTTTTTTTTTTAAATGTCTATAAAAAAATTTTTTACAAAATGCATTAAACAAAAATTATTAAAACAAAAAATATATTACTATTAAATTATTACTATTTAAAAAATGGTCTTCAGGTGTAAGTACATAGAATTTTGACGCAATAAAACCTATTTTTTTAAATGTCTATAAAAAAATTTATTACAAAATGCATTAAAAAAAATTACAATATTAAAAAAAAAATATTACTATTAAATTATTACTATTTAAAAAATGGTCTTCAGGTGTAAGTACATAGAATTTTGACGCAATAAAACCTATTTTTTTAAATGTCTATAAAAAAATTTATTACAAAATGCATTAAAAAAAATTACAATATTAAAAAAAAAATATTACTATTAAATTATTACTATTTAAAACATGGTCTTCAGGTGTAAGTACATAGAATTTTGACGCAATAAACCTATTTCTTTTTAAATGTCTATAAAAAAATGTATTACAAAATGCATTAAACAAAAATTATTAAAAAAAAAAAATTATAAAAAAATGTATTACAAAATTTTTTTTTTTTAATAATTTTTGTTTAATGCATTTTGTAATAAATTTTTTTATAGACATTCAAGAAAATATAGATTTTATTGCGTCAAAATTCTATGTACTTACACCTGAAGACCATTTTTTAAATAGTAATAATTTAATAGTAATATTTTTTTTTTAATAATTTTTGTTTAATGCATTTTGTATATTAATAAATTTTTTTATAGACTAGATTAATAAATTATTAAAAAAAAATTTTTTTAATTAAAAAAACGATTAAAAAAATATTTAAAAATTACTAAAAAATTAAAACTAAACTTTTTTTACAAAACGCAAAAAAAACCTATTTTATAAGAAAACCCCCTCCAAAGAAACTTATATTATTAGAAAGTTCATAAAATTCAATTATTAAAATATAAAACAAAAAAAATGTATTAAAAATAATAATAAATAAATAACTAATTACTAAAGGTTTAAAACAAAAAACTTTACTAAAAAATATTTTATAATTTTATAACTAATTACTAAAGGTTTAAAACATATATTTTATATTTTATAATTTTATAACTAATTACTAAAGGTTTAAAACAAAAAAGAATTTACGTATAAGTAAAATTTTGTCGCAATAAAAACTATTTTCAATAAAATTTGCTAAAAAAAATAAGCAAAGAATTTAAAACAAACTTTTTAAAATATAATATTAAAAAACATGTTACTAACAAGTTAAAAAAAATTCTATTTATTCCTATTAAAAAAATTGTCTTTAGGTGTAAGTAATATTTTGATGCAATAAAAACTATTTAAAAAAATCTCCTACCAAAAAATGTATTACAAAATACATTACACAAAAATTAAAAAACAAAAATTCTTAAAAAAAACTAGAAAAAAAATTAAAAACAGATATATTAAAATATTAGAAAAAAAGAAATATTATACTAAAGAATTAAAATATTTTTTTTTGTATTACTGCCCAACGAAAGCTATTGTATAACAAAATCTCCTACAAGAAAATTTAATATAAAATATTAAATTATCAATAAAATAAAATAAAATTATTAAAAAATAAAAAATAAAAATTATTAACAAGTTAAAAAACAAAAATTACTGAAGAATTAAAAAAAGGTATTAAAAAATATTGTATACCATTTCGAAAATGGAATTTACGTGTAAGTAAAATTTTGACGCAATAAAAATTATTTTTAGCAAAATTTGCTAAGAAAAAATGTTTTAATAAAAAAAATATTAAAAAATTTAAAACAAATTTATTAAAATATTAAAAAAATTACTAACAAATTAAGAAAATTAAATTTGTTACTATTTAAAAAATGGTCTTTAGGTGAAGTAAAATTTGAACGCAATAAAAGCTATTTAAAAAAACTTCTACAATCTCCTACAAATTATTAAAAAATAAAAATACTAAAGAATTAAAAGAAAAGTTTTTTTTATTACTACGCAACAAAAGCTATGGTATAACAAAATATTCCACAAAAAAATTTATTAGAAATTTCATTAAAAAAATTGAAACAGAAAATTACTAAAATATACTAAAAAAAATGTAGCACTCTAAAAAATCTTTTTTAAGTACTTAAAAAATGTTCTTTATGTGTAAATAAAATTTTGACTTAATAAAATCTGTTTTGCAAAAAAAATATCTTGAAAAAATTTTACTTAAATATTTTTCTTAAATTTATTATATTTAAACAATTTTTTTTTAATTTCGTAAGGAAATTTTTTAAATTTATTAAATCATTCTTTTAAATTTAATTAAACAATTTTTTTTTTAATTTAGTAAGGTTATTTTTTAATTTAGTAACGATTTTGTTTCATTTTAATTGTACATTCTTTACGTTTCACACAGAAAAATGTATTTTTACATTTATTTAATTTAGTATTTATTTCTATATCAGATTTATTGGTAATTCTGCGGTTTTTATCGATGGGCTCTCTATATTGGCCTAACAACAATGTATCATCGTTCAAGCAGTATGTATGTGTGTACGTATACTGCTGGTGAATTTGCTTTTAAGACTCCACATACCTTTTTTTATCCCACTGTATACACCACACATACTTACACACTTGAGCTCATTACAATTTCAGCATTTTACAATAGCATTAGGCGCAACGCAGCTCAGATAGAAATATTAATTAGGTTTTTTTTATAGTTTTTTGCTATTCTACTTTTTAGCTACTGGGGCTCTACTTTTTGACGCTGTAACGCCCTGCGCTAAGGCAAATATTTATTTTTAAAATCAAAGCAGGTACAATAGAAAATTGATTAGGTGATGAAGCAGGTGGCACAGCAGCGTGTAGTAGTGCGAACAATTGGGCAAATTTACGCATTCTTATCAAAATCGTCTATGCCTATCGTACGTCGTACGCCATACGCAGAGTGTCGCCACGCAGCAGGCAAGACAATCTAACGCGCACCCAAAAAGCCAATGACAACGCTTTAATGTTTCGGTATGCCATTTATATACCTGCTTATGGGTGTATATGTGTGCGTATATATTTAAACATTTTATGTTTTAATGTGAGCGAAGACAATGAACTGTCGCCAAATACCTTGACACTTAGCTGGTGGAAGTGATGAGCTGGTTGGCCAAAGCGTTGGCACGCATTTGAATTAGCTGCGCAAAGGAATTGAAATCAGATTTAAAATTTGAATGGTAATTGAAATCGAAATTGGTATAGGCCTAATTTAATTATTTTGTATATGTGCACATGCGTGTAAAATTTATTTGGACAACTACAATACGAGTACTTTTATTGATTCGCATGTGATCGAGCTCGTGCTGAAAGGAGTTGGTACAGTTCAATTGTTGCTATGTCATACTCATACATGTCATATACATGGCAATAGAATTTGTTTTATTAATAAAGGGTGCCTCAAATTGGTCTAATAAATTAATTGAATAAATGTGCGTCGGAGCTGATTGATTTTGTGCGTGACTGTCATGCGATTGATGACACTTTTAATGCCCAATGTAGATATGGAACATTAAATGATAGAAAAAACAAAAAAAAAACGTTTTTCGAACGCTATTGCGCCTTTCGGCAGGCAAACCTTCGGGCGGTTTTCTGGCATGGAAACGCTTTTTATAAAAGGCAGCTGCTTCAAAGGTACCAAAAACTGGCTGGTACCGTTAGCGTCAAAGGAAAGTGACAAGTTTTGACTATATATTTACATATTCTTCTGTTCACACTACAACAAAAATCACATAACACAAAGCTTTAAATTTTGTACAAAATATATAATATTTCTGAAAATTTAAGAAATATTATGGGTATGCAGTTTTATAGTGCATTCAATTTTATTATTTATACCTTTTTTATAAAATACTTTAATAAAAATACTAATATTTACTAATACATACTAATATTTACTTCAACCAAAAGCATGTAACGCAAAGATTTAAATTTTGTACAAAATATATATATATGTAAATTTAAAACTAATTCTGAGTACGCAGTTTTATAGGCCATTCAATTTTCGTATAACAAAGTGCGAATTTCAAGTGACTCATAATTCGTTTTGATTTTTCAAAATTTTGGCTCGCTGAGGTGTTTCGTATTTTTTCCTTATAAAAAATTGTCGGGCGTTCGGGCATGAAATCGTTTTGTCTCTTAACAAACTTTCTAGAACTAAATATAATGAATTAAAAAAAACATGTTCGGAAAATTTGAATTTTACTATAACAAATTGCAAGTTTTAAGTGGGTCAAAATTTGCGTTGATTATTGAAATTTTTTTCGCTGAGATGCTGTGCATTTTCTTCCTTAAAAAAAAATTGAGCATGAAGTCATCTTTGATTTTAACATTTATATTTATTCTTTTTTACAAAGCTTCTGAACTAAATATAATGAATTAAAATTAAAAATGTTCGGAAAAAATTAAAAATTTTGAAAAAGTCCTTTTTTTAGCTATCTAACCTTAACTAACTCAAAATCTACACAAAAAATATATCAACGCAAAAAGGCGAAGATCCATAAAAGTTTAGTTTTATTCGCTTATCTGGAGTTTCGTTTTTGGCAATAACTATACAAAGAATTAGAAAACAGATTTTTTGCTCACTTCTTGAAAACGCTTCTTCATAAAAATAAATTAATTTTATTTTCGTGCTCAGTGACCCAAAAATTTTGTGTTAACTAAGATAAAAAAATAAAAATATCTAATAGGTGCGTACACTTTGCGCACTTTGCGGCGTGCATCTTGATGTTGTTCCACATATGGAGGGAGCTACAGTTTTAAGCCGATCCCGTACGGCAGATATTTTTTATGAGGAGCTTTTTCATGGCAGAAATATACTAGGAGGTTTGCCATTGCCGGGCGAGGGCGACCGCTAATAGAAAAAAACTTGGTCTATTATTTTGCTGTTTCATGCATGGACATTCGAACCTATGTACTGCTGAATGATAGTCACGCACCAACTTATTCGGTTACGGCGGCCGCGTTAACTAGTTTTATAAAATTTGTTTACCGCTTCAAGTCCCACACTTTACAATACATTCGTGCATCCTTCTAAATATGAGTTTTAGAAAAGGCATATTCAAAGATTGGCTCTATCGCTACAATTATGTATCAGAAAAAATTTGTTTTTCATACTTCAAAATGTATTGAATAAACCTTCTGACAAGATATCCCAACCTATTTTTCACACTTCCAAAATAAACCGCGAAGGTTAGCACTTTTTCGGTCGCTAAAATTACTCCTTAACAACTGGATAAGCAAAAAGTGGCATGAAGTGAGAGTTGACACATAGTGAATTTGCAGGTATCTAACTAACCGACGTTTAACCGATACATAACGGAACTCGGCTTGACTTAAAATCTGTTGATTTCTGTGCTAAGCGTGTGATACTTTAAATTAGTACTGTCGGAAATGTATTTCTGTCGAAGTATTTTCCCTGCCACGTATAATATGTTTGTAAAATCAGGATTTAATATAAGGTGGCGCAAAATTAATCATCAAATTTTATTTTTGCATAACTTTTTTACTATAAAGAGCAAAATGATTTTGATTGATCTTTACGCGCTCCAAAGCGTAATTGTTTGCATACTGCAGCTGTCTAGTTATAAATCGTCCGTTTGGGTGATTAATTTTGTAATAGATGGCAAATATTAACTACTATGACGTTATATTTGTGCTTCAACTCCACTGTATTTGTAATGCGTTTTAAGGTAGAAATCGTGGAACTTTCCAATAAATGCTTCGCAATTTAGCGTCATTTTGAAACACCCGATGCATATGTACATACATACGCCTTAATATAAATTTAGCATACGAGTGTAATCATACGCACTTAAAAATCTACATATATATAACAAACACACATACATACTTATGAATAAGTATAGAAGTTTTTGCTTACAAACTAGTTTCTTTCTTCGTTGGCTGGTGATCAACTACTTTGGCTTTTGAAACGTTTTTGGGAGGCATTAATATTAACATACGAATATGTGTAGAATTTTTTTGTCGGTTAGTGTAGCATTTATAGGCAAATTTTATGCAAATTGTATAGGAGCAGATAAGTAGATTTTAATTCTATTACGCCGAGAATTTTAAAATGCTTTAGAAAATCAGCAATGACGACTTGCGTAACTCTTACGTTAATACGAAGACTCACATTCCCTACGTTGAAAGAGAAAGGTGCTAGATGCCACTTTTTGGACACATTGGAGTTAGAAAATTGTCAATTAAAATCTAAATATATGTATACAGGGTTTGATTGAAAAGTAATGAGCCTTATTTTTTTAAGCAGTTTTATTAAACCTTTTGGCTTATATAACTAATATTCTTCAAAATAGGACCCTTGAGCGTCAATACACCGCTGGTAGCGGTCCGTCGACTGCAGGAAACATTTTTTAAACTCATCCGCCGGAGTCGCGTTCAATTCGGCTATCACAGTTTTTTGGATCGCCTCGATGGAGTCGAAACGCCTCCCCTTCAGCTTTCTTGTCAGGCGCGGGAACAAGAAGTCCGGAGGGGACAGGTCTGGGCTGTAGGGAAGGTGGGGAAGCACCGGAACCCCCATCTTGGTCAATGCAGAGGTGCAGAGGAAGGCGGTGTGCGCCGGCGTATTGTCGTGATGAAGGGTCCAATTGTTGTCGAGGTCGGGCCGAACCCGGGCGACGCGGTTTTTCAGCCGAAGGAGCACTTCTTTGTAAAATGCCGCGTTTACAGTGCTTCCTGGAGGTACAAACTGTTTAGCTTTACGCAAAATTTGATCGAGTAACGTTGCTCCAACGATCGCTGCATTTTCGCCACTGCAAAATCCTAACACACTTTTAAAGCAGCTTTCACGAGCGGAGCGATGTTGACTGCACCGCTGTTGCCAGCGAACTGGGACCGGTTTCTAGTGGAAGAGGAAGGTCCAACGATCATTTTACCCCACCAGCCGATTCGGTTGATCGCTTGGCAGACGCTCCGCGCGGGAAGGCTTATTACTATTCAATCAAACCCTGTAAGTAGATCGTATATGATTCCTTATTGTAATGTTCGAGGAAAATTGATGTACAAGGTAGCGCAAAATTAATTATGAAATTTGTTTTTGAATAACTTTTTTACTAAATAAATGAAAATGAAAATGGTTATTTGTATACATTTTTATTTTTATAAGACATCAAGACACGCCGCACAATGCAAGACCCAGCGAAAAAGGCCGATGGTCTAATACAGAGATGGCGTACTTGGCTGGAAACTTTTTAGTAAACAATGGCGAATGAGACGAAGATCTCATTACTTTCTCAATTCGGTAATTTTTTTTTTTCACAATCCACACAATGTATTTCGATAAATAAGTGATTACCATTGCTTTGACGATTGCGTTTGAGATTTTCGAGCTCCTAGTGAAATTTGGCTCTTTCAGAGCATGGATTGGCATTTCCTTGATGGCTCACAAGTAAAAAACCGCCAAATTTACTATCTTTTACATAAGTTACTGCCATAGGACTAAGATATCTGGTTTTTTGTTTCTTTGGAAGGCCAATGCTATTTCTTTGAAAGGCCGACTATTTTCAGTATTTACAACATTTATTTTTTAAAATTGTGACATGAAAAAGGTAGAAAAAAACTGTTATTTCATTATTTTAAAATTGTATTTAGACCAAGCATCATTTTTGTTTTCATTTCGTCACTATATGAGGGGTTAATGTTCAATAAGCGCAACCACGGCGGGATGTCATTGCGCAAATTTTCATCTATTGTGGTTTACAAATAAAAGCGACTGATGCTTTGCATTAAACCGCTTTGGAATTCGCCTAAAGCCATCGCACACATTTGATACCGCCTGCCAAGATATGACCCATTAATCTATAGCGGAGTCATTCATAGGTAGCATAAAGAAGTTAATCAAAAATGTAACAAAATTCATATATACAAAAAAAAAAAATACTTCAGAAGCATTTTTTATCGATTTACTTTTTTTCTTAAACTACTAATTTGCCATATTCATACAGCACAAAATATATGAATGCTAAACCAATTTTTTTTCGTCGCACACAGTGAAGGGTATGACTAATCGAAAATAGCAATTAAAGAATAAAAGGAGTATATGTTAATATGTTGGTTTTACTTGCAATTACAAATAGAATTTAACGATAAAAAATTTCTTGTGCTCCCCAAACACAAATACAATTTAGCTTGAGTTCACACAAAGTAACTTTTTGCAGTTATTTTAATTTTAATTCACACATCTATTCTTGAATGAACTTAGTATGAACATTAGGGTATGTCAACAAAATTTTTAAAAATTACATATTTTTTTTTATTTTAAAAATTATTTTTTTTTTTTGTAATTTTAAAAATTAATTTTTAATACAATTTTTAAAAATGAATGATTTTTAATAAAATTTATTTTTATAAACAACTTAATTTGTGGAGTTATTCTTGCGATTCCCAAAAAACAAAGTATGTATTTATTGTTCAAATTCAGTATAAGAGATTTTTTTATAAACTTTATTTTCCATAAAATTTATTTTATATATAAATTTTTGTAATATAAAAACCACACGATTTTTGGAGGTATTCTTGCGATTCTAAAAAAATACAATCAAGTATGTGTATGAATTTATTATTCAAATTAAGAATGCACATTAGGGTGCATCGCTCACCTCAGTATTGTTTTGAAAAATAATATTTTTAAAAATTAATGTTTTTTATAAAAACCTAGAACAAACACGGAAATCTAGTATGCGTATGTATTTACTATTCAAATTTAGTATAAACTTTCGGGTGCATCACTATATACACAAAAAAAATAAATAACGATACTGTTTTCAACAACAATTTGTTATATTTTAGGTCTTCCGCCGAAAAAGTTATTAAAACTCGATTTTTGAAGGTATTTTCAAAGATTTAAGATTTACATAAGGGAATTATAATATTTTTCCGATATATTTTGATGCGAGTCTTAAAATATAGAAAAATGTATTAATCTTTTTTTTTTGGTGAGGCTCCCTAATGCACATCTATACTCAAAACGTCTGCTTTAATTGCCGTGCTATCAAAATTGTTCTTCTTTTGCAAAACCCTGACTTCCTCTTCAGTTGGTCATTCAAAGCACAATATTTCCGTTCAATGTGAGCAATCATGGAAACAATTAAAATAATAAAAAAGCAATACAATAGTATATATGTATGTATGCCAAACGCATTTTTACTAGACTTCGTGAACAACAAACGCCGCGTAGAATTGCGAAAAAAGCATTAAAACCTTTTAATGGGACGAAGGGTCTCAATTATGCCTAGCAACAGCAAATTGGAATTGAATCGCGAACGAACTTTGGCATATAGTAGTCATCGACTCTCTCTCTCTCTATGGCCGCCAATCTCCTGATGATAGCACATACATACATATTTTCATGGGTGTATTTCAGTGCGTACGTGTGTATGCACATATTTTTATATGATAATCCAGCAATCCACAGTGGCTTATTAATTAATCGTCCATATTTGACAACAGAAATTAACTGGTAGGCACTTTGATCGCAAAAGGGAAATACATATGTATTTTTTATAGATGTATGTATGCTAGATGTGTTGTTAAGCAAGCAATTGAGTAAATGCCTGAAGTCAAAGGCATCAATTGTATAAGTATAATGTACATATATACACACACATGCATATGTATATGGTATATTGTGCAAACATTTATGTAATTTGTATGTAAGTAAGTCTTTTAGCCTATATGTATGCAAATACTTATTCATACAGAAACAAATGGTTTGCAATTCTGCATTGCTCATGTCGAAGACCTGGCTTATTTGCGCAGGGTACGGCTAAAGTAAGCTTGATTAAAAATTAATTTCAACACGGTCAAGTGGCAATGCCCGCCATGGAAATATTCCGTATGTGCAATGTGCACGCGGCTGTTCAGAGAAATGCAACAAAAATATTAATAAATGTATATACTCTTATACATACTTATGTATGTATGTATGTAACGCAGGTGGATGAAGTCATCATATGTGCATGGGAAATCTTTCAGCACTAAAGAAACGTTTTCTATGCGATATATGTATGAATAAATGCCAAAACTGGAACATCAAATAGGAGCGACACCAATTACTAAGTTTTAACTTTTTTTGGATTTAATTTTAATTTCTGTTTTTAATAAAAGCATAGTTCATTCTGCAACAAAAACCAAGATAACTCTAAGCCTCCAATTATGTAAAACATTCAGAAAAATTAAAAAAAAAAAAATTGTAATCAAAATTTCCATTTAGAAAGTTTAAACAAAACCTCTAGAAAATTTCAAAGTATGCAGTTTCCTTACCCATTCAATTTTAGTATAATAAAGTGCAAGTTTAAGTGACTCAAAATTCAATGTTGTTTTTAGACATTTTGTTTTGCTGAGGCGTTGAGAATTTTCACCTATATAAAAGATCTCCAAACAATACCACTTCGAAGAAAATTCTTCGTCTTCTTCTTATCACTAAATTTCTTTGTCCTACTGAGGAGCTTTTTCACGGCAGAAATACACTCGAAGATTTGCCGTTGGCTACCGCGGGGCGACCGCTATTAGAAAAAACTTTTTATATTCATTTTGATCTTTCACCGAGATTCGAACCCACATTCTCTCTGAACTCCGAATGGAAGTCACGCACCAACCCACTACGGCGACCGCCTTGAAAATACATTTTAATAAAATTGAAATAAAAAATTAAAAATTTCGTCTAACATTTCATAACTTTTTTATCAAAGTGCAAAACTTGCTTAATTTTAGTTAAATAATGATTGGATAATTTTACTGATACTGATTTTTTATATTAGGGTTCCTATTTATATTTCTGGTCCAACAATTCTCCATTACATCACTTTTACATTCGTTTGAACCAATTTTCGAAGCACTTTCTTCAGTTACATTTGCAGAGCATTCTTTAAATTGTTTGGGTCTCAACCCGAACACAAACGAGCAATATTCATTTTTCCATTGAGAAGCTAGAAATAAAGGTCCTTATTATGATTGATTTTCGATAGTCAGCGATATTCATAGTCAAAGATCGAATTTCAATTTCATATTGTTAGTAAGGACTTGCCTGTCGAAATTTTCGATGAGTACAGAATTTTTTGTTAAATAGAATATTGCTTGATGCTGTAGCGTAGAGTACATAAATTACTGAAAGTTAAGTATTATAATTGGCGTTTGTTTTTAACTTTTTGGCGACTCAACAGTAAACAATTTTCATTAAATGTAGTATGTAATAGTATTAAATGTATCATAGTTCTAAAGTTGTTAATACCAAATCACAATTGCAAAGGCCCGTGTCGCTAATGCACGAAGATCCCGAATTTGGAAAAGGAGTTCTAAGGCTTAGTTGGCAAAAAAAGGATGCATTTGAGCAGGACCTCAATTGGATGAAGGTGAACTATAGTGTTTTTTGATTTCTGCATAAATAAATTCCAGTTCTTGGCTTTTCAGGTGAGGGCCGACAATGGAATCTAAAACCAAACAGAAATATGATAAATTGAAAAATTGATACATTTTATCCACTTTTGGCTGAAATACTTTCCAGAACAACTAGAATTTCTGATAGCAAAGCAGAGACTGAGGAGTTTGCATATTGCCGCCAAATTTCGTTGTCAATGCTCAATTCGGAGTATTGGAAGGCAACAAAGAGAGAACTCGGTATATTTTACAGTTTTTCTTTGAGAAAGGCGAAAATGCAAGCCAGGTCACCAGGCCGCTGAAATTGTGAATGGTGTTTATGGTGCCGCCGATAGTATAGTGGTGCTGTTATAGTAAACAGCTAATTACGTGCAATTTTGGATTTGTCGATTCCGTTTAGGCAATTTTGATATTAAAGAATATGTTAATAAAATTACAGAAATAATTAAAGTTGGCCGGCAAGTTAGAAATCGTAGCATCGCCCAGGAGTCAAAGATCGAACATAAAACAGTTTTAAAGCATTTGCGCAAAATTTTACGCAAAAATAATGGATTTCTTTCATCACAAACTAATATTTTAGAAAGACTACACCTATTGGATAGGAACCATTTCCAAAGGGGTTGGAAGGACCAAATCAGACCTTTTCAGAAGACGTGATTTGCGTCATCGCTTGAAATCTCCCAATATATATACTTGTGCATGAAATGGGACACCCTTATTACAGACAAGGAGTAAAGCCGACAACTGAAGCGAAAGTTACAGAACGTCTGCATTCGTTAGAAAAATGGCAAAGCAGATGGGACTCGTCTGTTAACGGACGTAGGACCTATAGACTTATCCTCAAAATTAGCCAATGGGTGTCCAGAAGACACGGAGACGGTGACCACTATTTAACCCAAATATTAAGCGGTCACGGATGTTTCTTGAAGTACCACCATTGATTTAATATGGAGGGCACTCCGTTTCATCCAAGCTGGAACAATACAATAGAAAGCGTATTCTTCTTTTGCGATGGTTTACGAAGAGCGCCGAATACTTGAGTTATTCTAGGGTGAACAGGAGGTGGACTATCTACGAACTGACGACAAAGACGCTCAACTCTAAGGCTCACAACGGTATAAGACGGTATAGGACAGGGTTGGCCATATTAAACTGACCCATGTGATTATTAAAAAAATATGGAAAAAGAAACATTTTTTTGTGTTTCATTGTGAAAAACATTTAATTTAGTTCAAGGAGATTCGTTTACATCACTTTTTGAATATGATATCGCGCAAGTGGTCGCCCTTAGCACGTATTTGGATATGTACAGGGTTGGCCATCTTAAACTGACCCATGTGATTATTAAAAAAATATGGAAAAAGAAACATTTTTTTGTGTTTCATTGTGAAAAACATTTAATTTAGTTCAAGGAGATTCGTTTACATCACTTTTTGAATATGATATCGCGCAAGTGGTCGCCCTTAGCTCGTATAGCGTAATGTGCCCGTTTTTCGGCGTTTTCCATAGTTTTGGCCAGCGTCTCGGCCGATATGGCGGCTATTTCCCGTCGGATATTGGCCTTAAGTGCGCCTAGTGTCTTTGGCTTGTTGACGTAAACCTTAGATTTCAAATTACAGTAAAAAGTTATAGGGTTACTCAATGGGTCAGTTTAATATGGCCAACCCTGTATTATCGCAACATCTTCCGATGTTTCTGTTTTGCGCACGCCCCACATACCACTGGTATGGCGGCACAGAGAGATTAGAAAACGAGCCTATAGCATGAAACTGGCCACAAATATGGTGGACCCAGACGTCCACTAATCTCTCATCGTCGTTCTACAACTCCATCACAAAAATTTCCACAACTCGCTTTCTCTTTATCTTTAAACACACTTATTTTGATGGAATCACTTTTTCTTTTATTTTTGTCGGACCACAAAATGAGAATTCGTTCGATTAGCCCTTTCGATCATAGTTGATGATCAAACACCGCTCATAATAAAGGCCATAAATAGCAACTTTTGTATGTGTTGAAAAGTGGTGAGAAAATAGCTTAAAATAATCGATCGCTGCAAAATGAAGTCACGGTGGTGATAAGAGCGATATCGAATTCAATGCGAATGACGAAAGTTTTAGCTCCATATAACAATTATTTTGTGTTTTTAATTGGTGTACGGTTCGATTTATTTCATATTTTTTAACAGGTAAATTAGTTTATCGGCTTCGGAGAAACACACTAAGGTGCGAAGCCTCATTGGTATACAACTTAAGTGAGTTCATGTAGTTTCTTCTCTTTTTGCTTTCCCTAAAAAATTATTAAGATAATCTATGGCATGGTTTTGAGTGTAAGCTTCTTGTATTACGGGACATAAATGAACCATACTTCTACGATTACACCTTAAGAACGCACATAGACCTAAAAATATCACATTCTGTTACTATTTACAAGTAGATGAACATCAAATACTCACAGATATGAAGCACTAAAACTAGTTGATAAAATGCTCTTATCATATCATGAAAATGTGAGTTGTATATATGTACATATGCAGTGAATGTTTGTATGTATTTACGTGAGTAAGTGTATGAACTTTGATACCAGTTCCAAAAGTATGGTATAAATGAACTCTTGATTACAAACAAATACCATAAACAATAATAAAATATTTTTACACTTACTATAGTTTCAAATATGTCACAACTTTCAGTGAATCCATTGCCTCAAGTGGGATTTATAAAAATAAATAGTTATTTGGTTTATTTGACAACAAAATCTCACTACTTTTAATCTTTTTATTTATATTTTTATTACACTAACACATACGAGGTGTGTTCAAAAAGTATTGTGAATTTTGTGTTTTTTTTTCAAAAAGTATTTATTTATTCATTAGCGTAGTAGCGGCGTCGTTTTATGGGACTCTTCAGTTTCGGGAACAAGAAAAAGTCAGAGGGGGCCAGATATGGGAAATACGGGTGTTATGGCATCATTAGTGTGTTGTTTTTGGCTAAAAAGTCGCGCACAAGCAACGATGTGTGAGGAGCGGCGTTATCGTGATGCAAGAGCCAATTTTTGTTCTTCCACAAATCCGGGCGTTTCTCGCGGATTGCTTCGCGCAAATTGCGCATAACTTGCAGGTAATATTCCTTATTGACCGTTTTGTCTAGTGACAAGAACTCATTATGCACAACGCCCCTTTAATCGAAGAAAACGGTAAGCAAAACTTTTACATTCGATCGAACTTGGCGCGCTTCTTTCGGTCTTGGTTCGTGCGGCAGCTTACATTGAGATCATTGAGCTTCAGTTTCTACGTCATAACCATAAACGCGGTTCATCACCAGTTATTGAGCAAATCTAGGTCGTCGTGGACAGAGTCCAACATCTCATTATCAATGTTCATGCGATCCTGCTTTTGGTCGAAATTGAGCAGTTTTGGTACGAATTTTGCGGCGACCCGTCTCATGCCCAAATCATTGGAAAAAAATCGAATGGCACGAGCCAATCGATGTCTAGGTCCTCAATAACTTCTCTAATGGTGATTCGACAATTGGCCAATACCATTTTCTTCACTTCATCAATTTTTTCGTCTGTTCGTTGGGCGTCCGGCACGTTTTTCGTCGTTCACATCTTCTCGGCCTTCTGAGAACATTTTGTAGCACCGATAAACGTTGCTTTGGTCCAAAGTATAATAGCTTCTCCGTATGACACAGCCAACATTCGAAATGCATCCGCGCACTTAATATCGTTTTTCACACAAAATTTGATACAGGTTCTCTGATCCATGTCTTTGAATAGGTAAAAATCCAAGACGACAATTTCAACAATTAGCTGAACATTTAAAACGGCCGAACTCATCGCCATGAATACCAACATATCGCCAAAAAAAAATTGAAATTCGAATATACGTAACCTGCGAAAATTCAAAATTCACCATACTTTTTGAACACACCTAGTACAATTCTTCATACATATGTATACATAAATTCATACATACATTCTTAAGGTAGTCAAGATTTTCGAAACCAGCTTGAAATAATTAACCTGTGGGTTATAGGAATTTCTGGACAGGCTAGTAAATATTTTAGAATTTTTTATTGGTAAATCTTTACATAAAAGACTGCTACCTTTAAGGCACTGTGGAAAATATATGAAAAGTTTTCGCTTTTTCACTTCATTTCACTTTTTCTATATTATTATAAAATTAGCACAAATCGTAGTCTGATTGAGACAGATTTTTTTGGGGCTAGTCTTCATTTTATGGGGAGTAAAATGTGTTCTGACATGCCGATCCGACTCTACAAATTCACGATTTTATTGGCATTGGCGGTTCATTTATCAGATCTGATTCAGATTAACAGAATGGAATCGTTCGAAGCATCGCTCTGCTATTGCTTCCGATACTGTATTGGGTCAATAAACAGCACAAATGTAACATACAACTGGCATCCCCAAGCAACAAAACATTTTTTACGTAACACGTCACCCAAGTACATAAAATAAGTTCTGTATACAACGTGAGATGAGGCTCTCTAAAGACATCTAGCGCAACACGCCCAAAACTTTTTACTTCACCAAATAGATATAGGCCAAGGATGATAGATTACAAGAACTTAAAAGTATGAGTGCCAATAACGGTAATTCTCAAAAATGGAAAACATTAAAGAATTTTTTTACAATTTTGTGATGGAAAAATTTAAATTATTAAACTATTATTTTTTAATTTTTTTTTTTTGGTTTCTTTATTTTTTAATTTTTTTGGTTTTTTTATTTTGTTAATTTTTTATTTTTGTTACTTAATGTTTTTATTTTGTTATTTTTTATTTTCCCTACATTCTCTTCTTTTATCTTTTTCTCATTATTTCTTTTTTTTGGACATTACATTTTTTTTTTAATAATTTGACATTACATTTTTTCTTTCACTTTCCGTTTTATATTTTTTCAATATTTTTTATTATTATTTATTAAAAAATAATAATAAAAAACCTTCTTTTATTTTAAACATTTTTTTATAATTTGTAATATATTTAATAATATCTGATACTTACAAAACTTAATAGTACGGGTACCAATAACGGTTATTCCCAAATATGTAAAAAATGCGATGTTTCACTAACTGGTAAACAAATTTGTTTAAATTTTATTTTTTTTTTTACATAATATTTTTATTTTGTTACTTTTTATTGTCTATATATTCTCTGTTTTAATTTATTTATAATTTCTTTTAATTTTATTTTTTTATTTTTTTATATTTTTTAATTTCTTCTAATTATTTAATATTAAATATAAAAAAATTTTTTCTTTCATTTCCTTTTTATACTTTTTTAATATTTTTTTTATAATTTGCATACAAGGCTTTGAATGTTATCAATTTTAAGTCAATTAGTTCCTTTATTTATTATTTACAGTATTTTTTACTGACTTTTTACTGGTTCGCTGTAACTATTTGAATATGACTCGAAAAATTATGAGTTCCATTTTGAAACTTGCTGGGATTACTGAGCATAGCGTCAGCTTTTAATAATAAAATTATAAGAACAAAAATTTGAAGAGGGTGTTTTTTAGAAATTACAAAGCAAACAGTTTTTATAAAAAAAAAATATTTTTTTGCTTTCTATCAAGTCAGTCCATAAGTTCGTGCGTTTTTTAAAAGAGGTTTCAAAATTGATAAAAAAGATGTTTAAAGCATCTATTAATCTATAATATATTTTCCTTCATTATTTATATTGTCCTCCCAACGTTTAGGCAAATTTTGAATTCCCTGCTCAAAAAATTGTTTGTCCTTGGAGCCAAATACGCTTCGATATCCCTTTTTATAGCTTCTTTTGAGGAGTTGTTCTTGTTACTCATATGGGATTGAAGTCCACGGAAAAGGTGATCATCACAAGGTGCAATATCCGGAGAGTATGGTGAATGCGGCATTAGCTCCCATCCGAGTTCGTTCAGCTTGCCTAATACAGGGTGGCTGATGAAAGCCGCTACCAAAAAAAAATTGAATAACTTTTTTTCTTTTTAAGTTATCTGTTCCATTTTTGTTTTAATTTGCAGATTGATCTTTAAAATTTATTAAAATGGATAACTGGGACACGCAAACAAGAATTTGGATAGTCCGCCGCTATCACGCACTGGAGTCCGTAGTTTTGGTACAGAGAGAGTACAGGCGGATGTTTGGGGGCGATCCCCCGAGCAGATGGACCATAATGAGACTGGTGAATAATTTTGCTGAGCAAGGAACAGTCGCAAGAAGGCCTTATCATCGAAACCCACCAGTTCGGACGGAGGAAACGATCGCTGCTGTAGCTGCAGCTATACAAAGCAATCCAAGGGTTTCAACAAGAAGCTTATCTGCTCAACTTGGTGTCAGCCGACAGTCTTTGCAAACAATAATGCACAAAGATTTAGACTTATTTCCCTACAAAATTCAAATGGTTAACAAACTGAATGCAGCAGACTTGCCGATTCGCTTGGAATTTTGCCAGAAGATCCTGCAAATGGTGGAAGAAGACCAAAACATGTTAAACTGACTTTTCATGTCTGATGAGGCCCATTTCGATTTAAACGGCTATGTGAACAAACAAAATTGTCGAATATGGAGTACTTCTAACCCACAGATACTCCACGTGACGGAATTGCATCCTCTTCGCGTGACAGTGTGGTGTGCGGTTTCTTCACGCTGTATTGTCGGGCCTTATTTTTTTGAAGAAAATGGTCACACCGTTACGGTTACTGGAGACCGTTATTTGAAAATGCTGAAAGAATTTTTCTATCCAGAACTACGCCGAAAGAGAATTCCTTTCAACTCTGTGTGGTTTCAACAAGATGGGGCAACGTCTCACATAGCCCAGACTGTTATGACAGAGTTGCGACGAAAATTTCCCAATAAACTGATTTCAAGAAACTCCGAATTTCGTTGGCCCCCCAGGTCGCCTGACCTTACTGCACCTGACTTTTTCTTGTGGGGTTTATGTAAACAAGAAGTTTATAAAACAAAGCCAACAAATTTGGATGAACTAAAACAATCCATTCTGGCAACAATTGCGGCTATTCCTGTCGCAACTCTCAAAGCAGCAATGAACAATTTTTTACTAAGATGCCGCACTTGTGTCAACGAGCATGGGGGGCATTTAAATTCAATTATTTTTAAAACTAGTTAAGCTACTTTTAATAAAATTTAATGACCTTCAACTTGAAAAAAAAAAAAATGAATTCCATTCACTAAAAAAAAAGTTATTTGAGTTTCTTAATGTAGCAAAATTCATCAGCCACCCTGTATTTGTCTTGTGGTATGAGGTCTTGCGTAGTCGTGGTGAGACAAAACTTTGCGTCTATTCACTAAAGACGGTCGATTTTTGTTAAGTGCCTCATTCAGGTTTGATAGCTGATGGGAATAATAATCAGCAGTTATCGTCTGGTTTGGTTCCAGAAGTTCATAATAAACAATACCGCCCATATTCCACCAAATAGATAGGAGAATCTTCTTGGAGTGAAAGCCATCTTTCGGGGTCGGTTCTGGTGTTTCATCTTTATCTAACCATTGGCTTTTGCGAACAGGATTATTGTAAAGGACCCTTTTTTCATCACCAGTAACGATACGCCTCAGAAAACTTTCATTTTCAAGCCGTAGCAGCAGCTGAGAACACACATTTATTTTCCGCTGAAGGTTGGCGACGGAAAGTCTATGCGGAACCCATTTTCCCAGCTTTGAAAACTTTGCCAACTGAACCAGGTGCCTGTGAACTGTTCCATGCGATGAATTTAACCTCTGAGCTATCATATCGACTGTCAAATTTGGCTCAGCTTCCACGAGTTCGAGCAAAGCGTCGGAGTTAAAGACTTCAGGACGACCAGCGCGCGGGGCATCCTCCACGTCGCAGTTACCACTTCGGAATTTTGAAAACCACTTTTCCGCAGTCCTTACACTTACGGTATCCTCTCCGTGAACAGTGTTTTTATCTGCAGCAGTAGTTGTTGCATTTTTACCACTTTTATAAAAAAATACAAAATGTGCCTCTTATAAGTACGCGTTCGAAGACTGCATTTTATTTTTTAACAACACGTGTTTCCATCCGCGACTAAATTCGCTTGTATATCAAAGAAAATATAAATAAATAGTTCCGTTATATTCCGCGAATAATTTTTTGTATGCAAAAACCGTACAAAAGTGAAATTATGGATAAAATACGCACGAACTTATGGACTGACCCGATAATTAAAAAAAAAACACCGTTCTCAGATTTGTATTGTTATTATATTTTTTGTTTTTATGATAAAACAAAATTTTAAATTTGTTGAAAAAAAAGCAGATTTTCTTATTTTTTTTGTTTTGTTTTTATGAAAATTTCTTTATTTAACTTTTTAAATTTGTCTAACATTTTTTTTTAACTTTTTACAAAAAAAAAAAAAAATTGTTAGTAATTTTTTTCCTAAAAAACATAACAATTATGAAGATGTTAAAAAGAACCAAAGATATTTCACTTTAACAAACTCTTTACCAACATTCAATAAAATTCAAAAATCCTATATGTGTTCAAAAAATTTTCCAACTTTACTTCTTATTACACTCAAGCCTTCATCAAATAAAACAATTTTTATAAGAATTTACCACAATGTTCAATATACTTGGATCATTACATGGCATCGCTCGCTGTGTGAATACCCTAACTGACTTGGACTCTTGTATATTTGTTTTATACATCGTTGTCTGCCACTAGATTATAGTCAATCATATAAAATTATTTCCGAAGAAAAATGTTTTCTTATTATCAAATAGTATCTCTTCTGTTTTATACAATAGATAAATGTGTATGCCTTCGCTTCATATTAAGTTGAGCTTTCGATAGAGTCTATTTCTCTTCTACTAAATAATTAAGTAAAAATAATTTTTTATTTCAATTGAAAAATTTGGTTCTTATGTTGTTCTGTACTGTTTTATTTTTAATTTAGAAGCTCCTCAATTTTCTTTATTTAGGCATTTTTTGTAGAGGCTACTTTGATTTCTGAGTGGATAAGAACCACTATTATGAAGTGGATTTAATTTTAAATAGAACTTTTATACAGTTGGAATGCCATTTATGAACTTACATAAGTATGTATGTATTATCATAGTTGGAGTTCCAAGTCTGATTATAATTACATTTATCATTATCTCATTTATTTACTTAGTAGTTCTTTGAAAATTTTATGAGAATCAATATTGAGTTTCATTATAATTTATCTCTAAAGTTATTTATTAACGGACAGCTGTCAATAAATCCAACATATCTGTAGCCAATGATTATGTTTCAATGCTTGTGGTTTTATAATTACGATAATACGAGTACGCGACTGGATCTCGACGATTTACGGCAAATATATTTTTCATAGTAAAATCTTTTGTAGCATTTATTATTAGTGTACGAGTATATACAGGTTGGTTTAAAAATACTGAAAGCGTCACCGACAGAATCGTAATCGTGACGTAAAAGGGAATCGTTCGGGAAGATCCAAGTTGGACTAAGCGTGAAATTACACCCTTTTTGGGTGTTTGGCCGAGCTCCTCCTCCTATTTGTGGTGTGCATCTTGATGTTGTTCCACAAATGGACGGACCTACAGTTTCAAGCCGACTCCGAACGGCAGATATTTTTATGAGGAGCTTTTTCATGGCAGAAATACACTCGGAGGTTTCCCATTGCCTGCAGAGGGGCGACCGCTATTAGAAAAATGTTTTTCTTAATTTTGGTGTTTCACCGAGATTCGAACCAACGTTCACTCTGTGAATTCCGAATGGTAGTCACGCACCAACCCATTCGGCTACGGCGGCCGCTTTACTAATAGTATAGGCATCTGAAATGAATTAGCAGGTACATCATTATAATACATAAGGAAAAGGATTTCGTGAAGTTATTGTCGCAAAGAGCTGCGGGCAGTATTTTACAGAGCTTCGAGAAAATCATGACAGAGATTGTATTAGCATTAGGCTCATCCGTTTTACAAGAGTATTAAATTTGAGGGAGATCATTAAAAAATGACCCAACTTTGGCTTTAGCCCCGAACTCAAAATTTCAGTTTGGCCTCGGTTCGGCTTCGACCAAAAAAGAGCCGAATTTAGCCGAACATTTCTTAAAATTCATTTATCCAAATGTTTTCCCCTTAGAATGAGTGAGTTTGAGAGAGATTCTGTGGAAAATTTTGGACATTTCTCGTTGTCGACGGCGAGTATCGCAGGCCATGGAACAATTAGCTGTGTGAGCTTTACGACGACATAGACATAGAGCAGCGAATAAAGATCTGGCGGCTCCGTTGGCTGGGTCATGTCGTCCGAATGGATACAAACGCTCCGGATCTGAAAGTATTCGATGCGGTAACAGCTGGTGGTAGCAGAGCAAGAGGAAAGCTTCCTTTGCGTTGGAAAGATCAGGTGGAGAAGGGCTTGGCTTCCCCTGGTGTGTCCAACTGACGCCGGTTAGCAAAAGAAAGAAACGACTGCCGCGATTTGTTAAGAATTATATGTCATCAAAGCACCTTTTTTTGTTAGTTTTACAACAAATTCGGCTTCAACAAACGATGCTCAGCCGTTCTCTAGAGATTATAAATATAATTTGTTCGATGTATGGCCGAGCTCTTCTTCCAATTTGTAGTGTGCGGCTTGATGTTGTTCTAGAAATGAAGGGGCCTCTACAGTTTAATACCGCCGCCGAACAGCTGATGGTTTTTTTTTTTTTAATTTCATGGACAAATACACCCGAGGAGCAACCCTTGTTCAAAAAACAAAACTTTTTTCTTTCTAACATTTAGTGATTCATACCCACAGTAGATCTCGAGCCCATGCTCTACCATATGGGATGCGCGCAAAAATTTATTTAGCAATGGCAGTCGCCATTTAGGAGCATTATATTAAATACAAAAACTCATTTCATTTAAAATTTCACATTGTTTTATTATTGCTTTCAATAATTTTTAACCAACCTGTGGCATGTAATAGTACACAAACACAACACCTATATTACACTTATTTTTTTCATTATCGTACACAAAACTATGGAACAAAATTACTTATATCAATGGAGGGTTATTAAGAGTTGTCCAAAGTATTGATCGTAGGTTAGTGATATCGGAAAATATAGTCAAGTTATAATTAGACCGATTTCGTTCTCAAAGGTAATCAATCAAATTTGTAGGAGTCAAACATAAATTAATTTTTATAAATTTAATTGAAATAGGTATACATATCTAAAAATTTCATAATTGTTTTTTTCTTTTTGGTCTGTATGCCAATGCTTTGGGTAGCCACTTTTCACTTTCAGAAGTGCATATATTTTGGGTCGCATACTGTTTTTAGCAAATACCTGCTGTAATTTGAAACCATTTTGCTTCTATTTGTTGCCATAATTATTTGAGGGCGCGGGAAAATGTCTCGATTGCTGAGAAAAATCAGTTTAGCTCAGGCCGTAAGTGTTCTATGGGATTGAAGTTCGGGGAGCGCGCAAACCAGTCGAGCCCTGGTTAGGCTTTTATCGAAGTTTTTGTTTCGTTATCTTGGCGAAAAGAGGTATTTCCAAGGGAAAGATTCCCTCTCTTCTTTGCAAACTCTTCATTCCGCGAACTTTTTCACCTCCACTAGTACATCAATTTTAGCTGCAGAAAATAATTTCTATATTAGTTTTCATTATTTAAGAGTTCAATAATAAATTTATTAGTGTTAAAGAACAACCAGCAAATTTAAGTAATAACAATTGGTGCATATTGATAAATATGGATGCATATATTTTACTCGATCCGACATCTCACATTTAATCCGTCTTAACTGAAATTTATTAAATTTATGCTTGAAGCTTCAATAATGAACGATGAGAAGGTCATTACAACCCTGACTTAAAAAGTAATTACAATTTTTAAAAGGTCAACTTTACACGACAGCAAGCGGCAATTTCAGAACCCTATAATATTTATATACGTACATACATACACATATAGTATATGAGACTGCAACACAAATGCCGTGAAAGAAGAAACCCAAATGGCCAACCCTTATGTTGATAAATTTTGTTGAAGTTCCTCACTTTCATAGCGGGTATTAAAATTACATACAACAAGTAGTGAAGGAGTACCTACAGTGGCGGTGAAAATAATAATATGTAATTATTATAAGGCTACTGCGAACCGTGACCAAAAGAGATATATTGGCAATACATCCAATGTGGTGCCGCTTTTTCTGGTTAACGCAGGACATTCACAAAGAAAGTGTTTTGAATTTTCAGTATCCATTGCACAGAATCGACAGATGATGGTCTCAGAGAGTCTAATTTTGTTTAAGTGGTATCTCCGGCTACAGTGGTCTGTAAAGTAAACAGTTACTACTCTGCTGAGCGAAAGTAGCTTATAGGAATTGTTTCGCTTATAGCTGACCTGACTTGATGGAATTCCGCCAGTGTACAACGAATTTCTTCTCCTTCCACTTTCTGAGAAATTCGTTAATGTGACTTTTTAGATCAGCCATTTCATTTCATTCATAACCCTCATGTCCAGGAATTCAACCCAATAATTTTGTGTTGAAGTTCCTTAACGTGTGGAGTCATTTACCATTTTTGAGGTGATTGCAGTTGATAGAGGGGCTTTCAAGGGCAGTTCACTATCTGAAAGTATGTAAATGTGGGTTGCTCACATTTTCGTACAGAGACATTCCCTCACACATATCTCGAAGATATGCATGTATTCATGTCTGGAAGATTGTTGGGTAAACAGGGCGGGTCGATTTAAAAATCGCTCATTGCTCTGTAAAAATCGTATTCTAGGGATCAAAATAAGAAACTTTGCCGAAGGAACCATACCTCTAAAACGAATTCTAATGTCTCCCAATTTGGGTCGAACGAAAAATCCCACTTTGACCCATTTAGAGTGCTCCAATCGAGTCCAAATGTATGACCGACCCCACTAACTTTGGACGGCCGATCCACCCATGCCAGTGGCACACCCCCTGGAACTCCCCTGGGGGGTTCCCCATACAATCATTTCAAAATATCACCATTTTTGGCCTTTACATGAAAAAAGAAACTAAAAAGTTCGACCCAAATTGGGGGACATCAGAATTCGTTTTAGAGGCATGGTTCCTTCGGCAATGTTTCTTATTTTGACCCTAGAATATGATTTTCACAGAGCAATGGGCGATATTTTTGCCTCCCCACCCTAAGCTCTTGACTGCAACCCTCAAGGAAGCGCCAGGAAGCCGCAAGAAAGGCTACATGGCGAAGATCGCTACAAAAAGAAGTCGATGAACGAAGGAACGCACTAAAATTGCTTGCGAAAAACAGAACCAGGTATAAATGCTTTATTGAGGCCGTATGCTCCAATGGAAAATAAAGGAAATTATGATAAAACGAACGCTCGAAATATTTTTATGTAGAAGAAAATGCGCAGCAGTCAAAAGTTACACCATCACAAAAACTGTATTCCCAGAAATTTTCTAAAAATTCTGACTAAAACGCTGGAGATTTTGTGGCACTTTTTAAAATGTTATTGTAATTAAAGTTAAAAACTTTGAGTTAATGGTTTTTTGAACTATATTTTTATAAAATGATATAAGAACAAATACAAAAATAAATTAAATAGAAAATTCTAAAACAAAAAATTAAAAAAAAATAAATAAAAGATATAAAAACATAAAAAGTATATTAAAAAGTAAATAAAAATGAAATATAAAAAAAAAATAATATATATGTTTATATAACAAAAAAAAAAATTTAAATTTTAAAAATCAAATAAAATTAAAAAAAAATGAATTTGAATTTAAATTGAAAATTCTAAAAAAAAAAAGTAAACAAAATATTTAAGATATAAAAACATAAAAAATATATTTAAAAATGAAATATAAAAAAAATATATATATATAATAAAATAAATTAAAAAAATTTAAAAAATCAAATAAAATAAAAAAAAATGAAAAAGTCAAATAAAAAATATTAAAACAAAATTATAAAAAAACATAATATAGAAATAAAATAATAGTAAAAACTAGTATTATTTTCACGCTCAGTGTGTACACGTACATATATGAGCAAATAAATACATATCAACAGATTCCAAGCCCATAGTCCACCACTCAGGTGTCTTTCTTCTTGGTCGCTTGATCAATGCGAATAAATAAAATGCAATTATTAATGACTTCCAGCCTTAGCGACGGCGTCACAGATGACGCGATTTGAATAGCTAATGTGTTCTCTACAACAACAGCAACAACAACAAGTCATGCAAATTTAGCTGTACTACATATATGCAAAAAGCAATAAACAAAAATATGTAAATTTAACTTGCTACCCAATTGGCGTTGTGATCCTGCATTGAGATTTCCTGTCAAAGTCACCAATCGTATCGCAGCTGAAATACCAAAAGGAATTCGGGTTATCATTATTCTTAGTCTTTTTGACGTGACCTGTATGTGAGAGTAAAGTATGTGGAGGTATTTCAGCAATCGGATGGTTTTGCATTTAAATAACCGCTAATTTCAATTATTTTTCTGGTCTTACTTCCAGCGCAAGCCAAGTAGCATTCAAAATGCATTCGCAAATACACTGCGCAGGCAGTTGTGTTTATTACGCGGAAATGCACTTAACGGTAACGACGTACGTATGTTTCGCCTTATTCACTAAAATATTTAGAAACTTTCACCGAAAAAAAAAAAAATAATAATACAATAATAAAAAATAGTTAAATAGGTGATGAATTATATTCGTTTTGCGTTTTTTGTCAGTCCAAAGTCGCGCCTGTGTGCTCTCTTTTCTGTTAAAGAGAAACCGATTTTCTTAAAAAAAAAATGAAATTTAAGCGACGCCACTCTAAGTCACTTTAAGAGTATAAATCTTGGCTTAATTAGCTGTACTGTAAGTGTCAAACGTACAAAAAGATCATCGACGATAAACTAAACTAAACTAAATAAGTTAGAAATGCGATGGCGGGTTACTTCGTCACTCGAAGCAGCTTAGGATGGGTCAAAGATGAATTTTCTTAAGAAAGGGTATTTAATATTTTTCATTTTTATTTTACTTTAAAATCACTCTTCTCCTTAGTTCATTTTATTTTACTTGCTCTGGTAACCTTTAAGTGCAACTTCAGTTTGCACTTTGCGGAGACTTTTTTCTTTCACTCACAGCAAATTACATAAATGTGGGCCAACCTCCTGAACTAATGTTTCATACATTGCATCGTAAAACGAGCTCAAGTTGTTTGAAAATCATAATTTCTTCAGAGCTTTGCAGATTTCTTTTTTTTTTTGTCTCCTTGTTCTTATTATATATTAAAAACATTTAATATTTTAATGCCCGTGCGCACTAAAATATAATAATTTAAATAAATTCGTACCATAACGGGTGTTTTCAATAGCCCTGCAAAATCGATCATTTAAAATAATAATAGTTTATTAAATAAAATATTTCCCAAAGTTTTAAGGCAATTAGAATAAAAGTCGAGAAGATGGAGCCGCTTATTAGGTCAGGTCGATCGAATGCTCCAAAATCCTTTTAAATATATGGAAGAAGACACACAACACCGTCAGCACAAAAAAAACTGTGAAAATTTAAAGCGCTTTTTGAGCCATTTCAAACAAGCCTCTTTATTATAACAAAATTCAATGTGCTATAAAATTGCTTACACAAAATGTTTCTAAAAAATCTGATTAAAAGATAAGAATTTTTGATAAAAAAAATTTTAATTTTTTTTAATCTGCACAAAACTGGAATTTTGGGGTTAATATAGTTTTTGTAGGAGAATGAATAATAAATTGATTATTTGCATACTGCAGCTGTCTAGTTACCAAGTGTCAAATATGATTGAGGTACGACGCCTTTTACAAAAATTATAAATTTTTCGATGGGGTGATTAATTTGGCGCTACCTTGTATATAAAGCGTTTTTCAGTAAGAGCGCTTCAACTTTTTTTTGAATAAAACACAAACGGTTTGACTTTTTTAACTAATTTCTTTTTTATTATCGAGTTTGAACATATACATTTAAGTATGAAATTCGATTTCTTTTGCATGACCACCGCGTGCACGTTTTACGAAGTCCAATCGTTGAACCCAATTTTCGACCACTCTTTTGCATAAATCGGCCGAAATTCCAGCAATTTCGCGTTCAATATTGGCTCTGAGCTTACAAATCGTCGCCGGCTGGTTACTGTAGACCAATGACTTCACATAACTCCAAAGAAAATAGTCTATGGGCGTCAAATCACACGAGCGCGGCGGCCATTCGACCGGTCCATTTCTGGAAATAATGCGCTCATCGAACTTACTCTTCAACAAATCAATTGTAGCGTGTGCTGTGTGGCTTGTGGCCCCGTCCTGTTGAAATTACATGTCGTCTAAGTCCATACCATTCAATTGCGGCCAAAAATAATCGTTTATCATGTCGCGGTATCGATTTCCATTCACAGTAACGTGGCGATCGTTCTCGTCAACGAAAAAATATGGGCCAATTACGCCGCCGGCATGTAAACCGCACCAAACAGTGATTTTTTCGGGATGCAACGGTGCCTCATGAATCACGTGTGGATTGCTTTCTGCCCAGTAACGCATATTTTGCTTGTTGACAAAGCCATTGAGCTAAAAGTGAGCTTCCTCACTGAAGATGCCGTAATGCTCTTAAAGTAGCAGCAACAGAACGATTATTTTCATAAAAAATTTGCACCATTTGCAATCGTTGCTCAAGTTGTAGCGTTCCATGATGAAATGTATACTAATGAAGTTTACAAATGACAAGCGAAAAATAAAAAATATTGCGTCGTTCGCCCTTCCTATCGGAAAAAGTTGAAGCGCACCTATTGAAAAACGCATTATATAGTGCATTCTTTTAATCAAAGTTAAATCAAATTTGGTAATTTCGACTGAAACATCTGCCTCCCTAAAGAGTCGTCCCATAGTGATGTCATCATTAGAATTTTCAAAACTTGGTTAGAAACATCAAAAATAAAATTGCAGTGCTTAATATATATAATAATATATATAACAATAATTTTATTTAACGCACTGTACCATATAGTAAATGAATCGGAGTAGAAAAACTGCTATGACGAAAAAAAATTTGGAAAGCAGTAAAATCAATTTGAATGGTATTTTTTTACCACCCCATCAAAACAAAAACCGCACAACGCAAAGTTTCAAGTTTTGTACAACATTTTTGGAATTTTTCGGGGTATTCAGTTTTATTATTCATTGATTTTTATGCAAAAAAGTGCAAATTTTAAATTACTACAAAATATCGTTGATTTTTCAAAAAAAAAAAATCCCTATGCAAAATAATTGCTGGATTTTTTTTTTTTTTAATTTTTAAATTTTATCAACTTTTTAACTAAAGTTTTTGAATTTTTCTGGGTATGCAGTTTTATAATCCATTGAATTTTAAAGTGAGAGTTTTAAATGACTACAAAATTTCGTTGATTTTGAAAAAAAAAAATTCCCATACAAAATAGTTGCTCGATTTTGTTTTTTTCTTTTTAATTCTTACATTTTATCAACTTTTTAACTAAAATTTTTGCAAGTTTTAAATGACTACAAAACATGGTTGATTTTTGAAAGATTTTTCCCTCAGGTGCCACGCCTTTGCTGGAAGAAAAAGCCTAGCATCGTCAACAAAAAAAAAAAAGTCAAAACTCAACCTACTCCATGAGAGTCACGCACAAAATCATTCCACTACGGCGGCCGCCTTTAATATTACATTACTTGTATAATATTTCGACGGATGTCTGCATCGAAAATTCCAATTAATCGTTTTCTAGGAATTTTCATTAAACTTTATTTATGCATGATTATTTATATATGGAATCTTCATAATCAAACTTAGCGTTGGCATCGAAAGCATCTCCCAGAACTTTACTATGTGGTCGATGCATTTAATTCGAAGCTCTCCCTGTACATAAGTGCATAGGCATGTATACTACGTGTATAAATATATATGCACATACGCGAGTTTTCCCTACACACTTTTTTCTCCATTACTTGTCAGGTTATCTCCATTTGTCTAATTACTTATCATCAACCCAAAACTGTCGCCCGGCTAGCAAAATGAGCAAGAGACCTAAGCAAAGCAGCTGATTCAGGCGTGGGGTGTTGCTGTGCGACTACATATAGTATGTTAATATGTGTAACATGTACGTATGGGTGTGTAGATATGTCTGCGTACGCTGATTGAAATCGACGTATGACACTTTTTTCACTTTTCTTGTCGGTGTAAGGGTAAATGTTCTTCTAAGGTGGGGGCTGATTGGTCGTTCGCTTTCGCCACATCGCGAAGAAGTCAATGAACTCGTCAACACATCCACAATCCATAGTATGCAGCAAGGAAAAATTTGTAAATTGTGTTATTTCTACTATCTCTAAACAACAACAATGGAAGAAAAGCACATGGTTTGTTGCTTGTTGAGAACAATGAAAGCATTTTAATTTCAATTTTTTTAAATATTTTCTCGAGTTCACTAACTTTTTCGAATACGAAATAAGAAATGTTCAAACCAACTTACATTTACGTTTACTTTCACTTGAAATGAATAAAGGTTTGTTGCTAAATGACTCGTGCCAATTTTCTAATTTTGCCACTTAGCTATGTGCCTGTAATAGAAAACGATAGGAGAGAGGGAGACAGCGGGGTGATTGGGTAAATGTTTGGGCCGCGGCAACAGTTTTTGGCCGGCATTTTATTTCTAGAAAAGAGAGATAAAAATAAATACAAAAGCGTAAGAACGTGGAACACGAATGAGAAAAATTAGAATAGTCAATTTTAATTGATTTTAAATTAATTTTACTTCATCTTATACTGCATGAGAAAATTTTTAAGTATTTATTCTGCTGGGCCATTAATATTCTTTTAAATGTCTGCATACATATGTACGTATTAGGCCGGGTCGATTTGTGGGGAGGCAAAAAGATCGCCCATTGCTCTGTGAAAATCATATTCTAGGGTCAAAATAAGAAACATTGCCGAAGGAACCATGCCTCTAAAACGAATTCTGATGTCTACCAATTTGGGTCGAACTTTTTAGTTTCTTTTCTCATGTAAAGGCCAAAAATGGTGATATTTTGAAATGATTGTATGGGGAACCCCCTAGGGGAGTTCCAGGGGGTGTGCCACTGGCATGGGTGGATCGGCCGTCCAAAGTTAGTGGGGGTCGGTCATACATTTGGACTCGATTGGAGCACTCTAAATGGGTCAAAGTGGGATTTTTCGTTCGACCAAAACAACAGTATTTTAGCGACACATTTAAAAAAAAAAAATATTACAGATATAGAGAAATGGCTCAATAGATGGCGTATACAGGTAAGCCCAATAAAGTCCACGCCAGTTAGCTTCACACTGAAACAAGAAACATGTATTGCCGCCATCTTATTCGATCAGCAGCTTCCACAAGCGGATAAGATGAAGTATTTGGGTATGCACGCCTGGTCTTAAACTCACTTCTCTACAATGGCTTATGGGAAGAAGCTCAGTGCTATCTCTAGAAAACAAACTGCGAATAATCAGCAGAGACTCGATTTACTCTAGCAACGAGGTAATACGAAACAAAACGACGATACTTTCAGTATGGGAAGAGATAAAACGATTGAGTGACGAATACAGCAGTTGTTTGCCAAGCCACCCCAACGCGTGGTACACCTCATAAAACCATATAAAGAAAAAAAATATTATGATTAAAATCATTAAAAAAATATTAAATAACAAGTCACTAATTCACTTATTTTGTGCTCTTCAAGGTCGCCCCATTAGTCTAAGTTATATAAATTGGTTAATGTTTAGATTTAAAACAGATTGCAAAATAATAAAAGAAAAGGATCAACTAATAATAAGTTTCAATAATTATAAAGCCTGGTTCTATCGTTCAAAATTGTACGTCTATCTACTTGACAAACGTCAAAGATGGCAAAACGAAAGGCACCGTCTAGAAATTATTCAACACTGACATCCACTGATACTTTTCAAACCTTCATTCTAATAAGCCATTTCTCATAACAATTCAATAAAGAAAAAGAGGGCAAATCATTCGCTTGTAGAAAAAAAATAATGCTGTATATATTTTATGTCTACAACTGTATAATCATTACAAAGGAGCAGAAGATTGGGTTTTGATTTTAGGCGTTAAATAACGCAGATTGTTAGGATTGAACTTAATATATCTATGTGCATGTGTATATGGTACTTGTTGTTTACCTAAATTTCACCTGCTTTCCAGACATTCTACAAACTCTTTTACTCACAACCATGTACGAGTATGTGTGTATAGGCATGGATGTGCATATGTCCCGTGATAGCTTTTATTAATTCCATATTGTAAATTGATTTCTCCATACTGTTTTGTTGTTGGTCTGAATGCTACAAGCAAATCGTGTTTTGTTTCTTTTGATAAGTAATACAAAAAAAATCGTTTTAGACATTTATCTTCTGACAATTGTAGGGACTTTTATGTAGGAGGAAATCTATACAAACTATTTTCTTAGTTAAAACAAATGGGTGGATTGCGGGAAATTCGAACGAGAAGAATTAACAATTTACGTACATTTGTAAGTATGTAATAATGAATGGCATTACGTAGGGAGCAGCTATGTATTTATGTAGTGTGATGTATATAGGTAAACTTTAAATTAAATTTATCTAAATTTTTTACCACAAGACTGCAAACAATTAATATTTGTGTGGCATTAAGGTTTCTGATATTTTTTTAAATTTTTTTTCTAATTTTTCTCAGTTCATCTTACCCCATAAAACCATTAAACATCAAATTTCAAACCCTGTGCATATTAAAAAAAATTCGGCAAATTTTCAAGTTTTGTAGTCAGAATTTTTGGAAAAATTTCGGGTATGCAGTTTTATATCTCATTGAATTTCCGTACAATACGGTGCAAGTTTTAAGTGACTCAAAAATCGCATTGATTTTTAACAATTTTTTTGCTGATGGTGTCGGGTTCGAGTATTCGTTATTTGGAGAAAATACAATCCCACTAGCAAAAAGTAATTTCCGTGTGTAAGAAATGTAAATATAAATATGTTTTTTTAAATAAAAATGCAATGATCGGTAATATTTTAATTGAGATTGCGCATTTTGGGTATTATAATAAACTGCAAATAAAGATGAAAAACCACACAAACAAACTCTATTTGTCTTTGTCGAATGCTGTTGCCGCGCATGAGCTGGCTTAGTGATTGAGACTCGTGTGTCATTTAAAATGGCCGCCAGTAGATCAATCATCAAAATTTATGCAATGCAATTGGCACGCTACAAAAGGTGGCGGAAGAAAGTAGACGGACAATTTTTTCTCATCGAAGCATGAAAAATCGCAACTGCAGCTGAACAAGAAAGTAAACCGAAATAAGGAAAAACTATTATCCCTTCATATGTATATGTTTGTAGGAATGTTCAAAATAAATCTACCTCCAATTGTAGGAAAAATACCTTTATCTGAGGCATTTTTTGCCTGCATTTAGGAATTGAATACATGGGCACACCCCAACAACAAATACCACAGCCTGCTCTAGTTCCCTAACAAATGTGTTCAAAATAGAATTTATATGCCGATATTACTGCTTTCATGCCATAGATGCAACACAGCTTGCAGTAAAAAGGTGCAATTTCACAACGTACAGCCAACTGCAAAGTAAATAGCCAAATAATTAGTACAGTCTTATGGATGGTGTTTGCTGCTGTTGGCACCGAAGATGCGGAGAAATTCTTAAGCAAAAAACAATGATCGGCAAATTGCAAAAAATGTGTGTAAGTAATTTTTGGAAAGTTAGCTCTGTGGGTGTGTTGGTGTTGCACCATTGGATAGTCACTTTCATATGGACTTACAATGTTTTAAATTTTTTTTTTTATATTGACTGCTAACACTATGGAATGATATACTGCCAAGACAAGATGGCATACTTGTTCATTTCCCTGTGTCAGTTGTCGTTAGTTCTTTACTACATTCGAGCTATAATAAGGAGCAGTACGCTCTGCATTCCCTCTACTGATACCAGTTACAAACCAGTGCTAAGTTAGACAAATTACGTTGTAAAAAATAACAGGCTTTCGACAATGAATTTTCCTAAACAGCACAAAAACAAACATACGTGTAACGGCGATTTTTTAATTTTTATGAGGGGTTTTTTCATGACGGCAATACACTCGGAGGTTTGCCTGCCGAGAAGCGACATCATAAAAAAGCATCTGCCGTTCGGAGTTGGCTTAAAACTTTAGGTCCCTCCACTTGAGGAATAACATCAATATGCACGCCGCAAATAGGAGGAGGAGCTCGGCCAAATATCCAAAAATGATGTAAGCGCCTTTTTTTAACGTATCGGCGATTTGAAAGTTTAGGTGGGAATTTGTTTTATTGCTGATAAGTTGTTCACCCTTTTGCTTTCCTATGGTAAATCGGCATAGGAAATAATGGGATCCTTACATTTTAGCAGTTGTATGAAAAAATAACGGGGAACATTTTTGATTAATATTTTAACCCTCTAACTCCTTATTATATGAGCTTTTTTGTATCTTTTGTGAACATGGGCCGAAAATACTCATAAAAAATTTGTGTGTAACATTTTAACCTTCTCTCTCATTAGTAGATGGATCTTTGTTGCCCACTTTGCGAGAACGGTCCAAAAAATATACAGCGCAGAGGGATATAACGGGTCAAAATGTATTACAAAAATAGTTGCCATAAAATTCTACTATAAAACTCTTAATATGCCAAAGCTCGAAATATTTTTGTGTAACATTTTAACCCTCTTTTTCCTTAGAAGATGAGTATTTTTTGTCTCTTTTGCGCGAAAGGGCCAAAAATATACATAGCAGAGGGATATAACGGGTTAAAATATCCCACAAATATATTTTTCATAAAATTCTAATATAAAACTATTAATATGCCAAAGCTCCAAATTCAACTTAAACACCGAAAACAAGTCAAAACGTGTGTAAGTTACTTCAGTTGTGTATTGAAAAAATTGTTTTGGCCAAATTTGAATATACGTAAGCTACCGTACACATTCTCCGTTTTTTAAAACACGCTGTATTCCCGCTAAATGCCTCTTCAGGTATACTAAAACCATCAAGAATATGTCAAATAAATTTATATATTATATTTTCTGTATTAAGTTTGATTTCTACCAGTAACAGTAACGCCAATGTAAAATACTTGACCATTTGGCACTTTCACGATTTTAACAGAAGAAAAGCATTGCACCAAATCCTGCAACATTTGACCGTCGCTAACTTCATCTCCCAAAAACGCTCTCAGTTACAGTTCTACGCAAAAACCTCTGATTAAATTCTTACTCACAAGGAAACGCCACTTATTTTGTACTCAATACCATAGATTTAAAAACTATTCTAATTTATTAGGTTACTAAATTGGGAGAAGACTGATAATCTTCTAGGCCCAACACAAACCGGCGTTAGGGGCCTATAGTCCTCACACATTCGTCGTGTGCAAGATTTGCCTTCATACATGCCTACGAAGTAGTTCGCAACTAGCCGAAATCTTACTAGTCCTCAGTTAGAATTTATTTTCCTATTATTTTCCCTGCTGTGTTGTGGTAACAGGACATGCAATCGCTCACTTCGTCCAAGAAACAAATACAAGCAAATCAGATTAACTAGCTGGCCGACTTTATGGCAAATAGTGATAACAAACGCTACAAAAAATAGATGGGATATGCAGGGGCAGAAGGATATGCTCAGCGATTGTAAAATGAAGAAAACAAATGTACGCGCAAGGCATTAATGCGCTGTGAAAGGCAAAGAAGGTAAAGATGTGAAATTTCTTTCCATTTTAAGCCGTGAAATTTTTGTTTGGCGCAATGAAAATGTGCGCACGCGCGCCATAGGCGGCAAGGCATACAAGCCTACACAAATTTACCTGGTAAGAGAGGATTTAAATGGGGTAGCATTTTTCATAGTTGATTAGAAATGACAGCAATTTGTAAAACGAACATCGTGCAAAAGGAAATTTCACAGTGAAATTGTTTATGGTGCGTATGTAATATTTTAAAGTCACTCGCTTGTTAGTTAGCTACCTATTAGAGAGACGGAAATGCTTGACTAAGTCGTCTCAAAGTCTTCCTGCTTTCAATGGTCACAATGTAGATAATAATAACTGCCGGACTATTTTAATTCTTAAGATTGGTTAGAAAACTGTGTAACGATTATTCACTGCTAACGCCTTTTTCATGGCTATTTCAGCGTTTCAATGTAGCTACTTCAGCGTTGATGTTTAGAGTTTATGAATCAATAATTAATAGTAATAATATCTAACAACACTGTACGACAAAATCAAACTTTTCCCAAAATAACCAGGTTCCGACAATGATTTTAATAGCGCCCAAAAAATCTCGGTGAAAGATTAAAAAATTAAGATTAAGTTTTTTCTAAAAGCTACTCATAAAAAATATCTGCCGTTCGGAGTCGGTTTGAAACTGTAGGTCCCTCCATTTGTGGAACAACATCAAGACGCACACCACAAATAGGAGGAGGAGCTCGGCCAAACACTCAAAAATGGTGTACGCGCCAATTATATAAATATATAGGAAACTACATATGTGATCCTTTTTAGATATGCGATAAGTTCTGCCGCATGGGGAACATCTCTATGGAATGAGTATTTTTGATCTCTTTTTTGATATAACAGGTTAAAATGTATCACAAAAATATTTGCGTATACAGTTAAAAATAACGGCGAATATTTCTGTGGAATATTTTAACTTTCTAACTTCTTAGTAGAAGGGTATTTTTTCACTTTTGCGGAAAATTGTCAAAATACACCTAAACGGGTTAAAATGTCCACAAAAATATTTCTCATAAAATTCTACTTTGAGTTTCTGAATACATCAAAGCTCAAAAACAACTTAAACGCCAGAAATAAGTCAAGTTAGTGTGTATTAAAAAAGATTATCTTAGTAAAATGTCAATGGAACTGACCGTATAAAAGAAAGCTCCAGGTGTAAAAGAAATTTGTTTCGGTGTTTCAACAAGTATTTATTTATTACATTTTTTTGGCTCGTACACCTACTTTTTTTGTCCCATTTACTAGGACCCACTGTCGGAGCCCCTAAAATAAACAAAAACGGCAGCCGATATCCACGAGATACGTTTTTTAAGAGGTGTTGAGTGTTGAAAAGGCGACTAGTGACTGAATTACAGGAAGCATCCCTTTCCACTTCAACGACGTCATGAAAATATGGTTAATTTTAACCAGATCTCGGTCACGAACATCCCATTATACCAAAATTACTAATCATGCCTGTTTTAATTAGTACTGTTCTTTTTCTTTAGATTAGCGTTATACCCGCCTAATGGATTTTGGCCGAATTCAACAAAGCGAGTCAGCCATTTCTTTTTTTTTCATGCTAACCAACGTGGCCAAATCGATGAAAATTTCGTAGTTTCTTTTTGCAAATGTTCATAAATTTTACATAGTATTTTGAACCAAAAACTTCAAGAATTGCGTCAAAAATTGGTGTCATTTTCCATATACTAGGAGTGGAAAAAAATTACGAATCTCAGTTTTCCAAAGGCGTTTACAGCAGCTACTTGAACTGTCTCTGAATGACTTCTAGCACTCAACAAGGGGAGAGTCTAAGATTTCTTACTTGAGTTTCACAACGTTTAGCTAGAAGTCTAACCATTCGTTCTTGAATGAGAATTTCGCCTACTTAATACTAGATTGCCCAAGGATTGACCGGCAAAATTCAAACTTAGATTCCGCATATAAAAAAAATATAAATGCTGCTAAATAGGTGTATCCTTTTTGCAATACGCCTTGTGCAATTTTATACTAAAATTAAATTAGCTACAGAACTGCATACCAAAAAACTTTCTAGAAATTCTGATTAAAAAGCGTGGAATTTGTATAAAAAATTCGAGGAATTAAACAACATTTTATTTTATAAAACTTGCAAATTAGATTTGTATGAGTTTTGTTAGAAAATTAGCTACACTTATATAAAAGAAAATTATGAAAAATGAAAAAATAATCAAAACTGGTAAAAATGTAGACGTGCTATCGAATAAGTGCACGCTAAGGTTGTACTAAGCGACTAGTTCTCAGATAAAACCAATGAAACGCTAGAGAATCGACTCATTTTTCATTATACAGTTCGAGAAGACCTTTCTTAATACGCAATATTCGCATAGAGAGTTAACACATTTTCAGCTTGCTGCCAAAACTCGAACTTTACCTACAAAATAATTCATTTTGTTTTGACAGTAATTCAACGATAAGTTGTCTATAATGTTTTTAAACAAATTCTATTGTAAATATTTTAAAATTAATTAAAAATTATCATCTAACTAATTTGTCACTGCAGTCAAACTTGAAATATAAAAAAATTGATGAGACGTGTAAATTACTATGATCGCTAACGATTTATTGGTTTGATTTATGGAAGACAGTATGATGGCACTGTTTTTTTTTGTTGATGGTATTTTTCGTGGATATAAAAAAAATTGGTACCTGTACTCCGTATTGAAAGAAAAGGCGGGACAACTCACGGTATAAAATTGTCTTGTAAAATTCAATGGGCTATAAAATAGCATATCCAAACAAATTCAAAAAGTTGTTAGTGTTAATGAAATTGTGAAAATTTGTTAAAATTGTCAGGCAGTAGAAACAATGCGCTTTTTTTGCCATTGCGCACTATGGCATGGAATACATTTCTGAATTAATTGTGAGAAGCAAATTTCAGCAGCAAATTTTGGCTACTTCTATATTTTTCCGTTTTTATTTTATTGATTTAAGTTTTTTATGTTTACGTTCTCTCTGTGGAGAAATGGAACAGTACCAGACTAACCCAAGAACTATCACTACAGCAACACTACCAAAACCTTTATAGGCATTACAACAACAAAAATTTAGCCCCACAACTCTTCAAGATGCCATCGCCCAATTGTAACATTTTCGATTTCTCAAAAACTTGCTAAATACTCGAGCCGATATATTTGAAGGCTAGTTAAAATGGCCTTTAGAATTTGCAGTTATGTTTAAAGTGAAATAAAATGAAGTGAATTTAATAAAGTTAATATAAATCATAAAATATCTACACTCTTTGCTCACCGGCATTACCAGACAAGAGAATAGTTGAACAATGTGAATATCGACTCTAGCCTTATCGCAATTTCTAAGCAAGCAAATTCATCTTTAACAGCCAGTTGAGTAAACGAAGAGTTAAAGGGCACTATAAAGTTAGGAACAATCGAGCTCTTTTTTTCAACGAAAAAAGGTCCCTAATCTTTTCAACTCTCTCAACTAATTGCCATTGAGGCCAGAAAGCGTACAACATTATCCACTTTGTGGATCTTCTTGTGGAGCAGCGACCAAACGACCATTTGCCCAAAATATGATATTAAAACATAAAATTAAACAAAGTACAGTGCAATTTCAGCTGAAATAACGACAATCAAAAAAGAAAAAGTAATGAGTGATGATGGCAAATGTTTATGTTGCAAGCTGCAATAACAAAAAATGACTTCTTAGCTTGTTGGCCTATACCCTTACGTCCGCTGTGTGCCATCCATCTATCAAATTTTTAGAAGTTCTGTCGCTTATTACGATTATTGCATTATCACAATGGAGTATTTCTGTACGCTTTCTTATTTGCAACACTCTGAATGATGGTGCAGACGAGCCAAAAATAAGAAAGATGACAAAACATACGCAGCATAAGTACAGTTGGCGCAATAGGCCACTAGGCAAAGCCACATTGCCGAAACGATCACTTTGTCCAAGAGAAGACGGACAATCACAAGGCGTTTACTACTCAAGCATTTGTATGAGGAGAAAGAAAACAGATTCAAAAGGGAATACGCACATAAATGAAAAAAATGAGAAATGCAAAAAAAAGGAAAAAAACAGGAATAAAAAACAAAACAAGAATAAAAATGCCTAAAAATACAAAAGAAAACGTATTTACTGTACATATATGTATGTACATACGAGTATATGCATTTTGTGTGCAAATTGGAGTCAGTGAGGGCCCACAGTGGGGCGGAATGAACTAAAAGTTGTTACCAACCAAACGACTAAGCTAGGAAGTAGTACATCTATTCTTTTAATATTACGCTTACAACCGAAGTTATTAACTTTCGTCAGATTTTCCATTGTTGAAGGCGTATTATACAAAGCCTATTTGGCCATAAAGTGTCTAGCACTGATTTGGGAATCGGCCGAAACCTCTATCTCACACACAGTTCTGTCCTCATTAGAATTTCCAGAGCCTGGTTTAGGAACATCAAAAATCAAATCGCAGCACTTTTTAATTCATTTTTCATTCTCAATAATTTTCTCTTTCTCTACTTGTGTACTCATCGTTTATAAGAGAGATGCGAAAGGTAATATTAATAGTACAAAGCTCAAGTCTTGTGTGTTGTCGTGTTTGTATTTGTAGTTTTACCATTTTTTCGATATTTCTCAAATCTCAAAATATGGCGCCACTTTTGAGTGGATGTTGTCTGAGTAAAAGCATTATAAACTCTTCCATCAATTATAGTAATCTCGTGTGCTGAGATTTTTCATTATATATCGATATCATATCAATCTCTTTAGTATCTTTGCTTTTCTAGACTGTTGGAACTAGTCTGATTTCTTAATAAATTCAATTTTCAAAGGCCTGCAATAGCGCGTTGAAAATGGAGCCCTTTTTCACCCAACACAACGCGAATAGGCCAAATGCTGGCTATGAAGACAGCAGAATCAGAAAGTTCCTTGCCATGAAACGCTTACTTATACAAGGTGGGGCAAAATTAATCACCCTCCTATCGGAAGATTTATAATTTTTGCAAATGGCGTAGCATGTCAATCATATTTGACACTTGTGAACTAGATAGATGAAGCACACAAGAAGTATGCAAAATAAAGATTTCCATCACTCAAAATATTTTTTATTTGTTAATTAGACATTTGCAGTATACAAATAAATAAGCGATTGACCGCGTAAAGGTCGAAATAAAGATTTCCATCACTCAAAGTATTTTTTTTTAGTAAAAAAATTATTCAAACACAAAATTGGATGACTTCTTTTGAGCCACCGTGTACGAACTGCATATAGCCTGTGCTACCAACGAACACCCACTAACGCACGGCCCACGACAAATGATGGCACATTAACTCTCCATTGGACACCTTTATTAAAATCTTCGGTTGAACACCCGGCGCTGGCCTTTTTTCGTCGTATTCGGGGATACTTTTTAAAAGGTTTTACATATAAATCGATAGAAAGTAAAATTTTAGGAAGCTACTTGGAAGCTCAAGTCTTATATATATTTTTAAAAATTCTATTTAAAAAGTGTGAAATATTGATGAAAAGTTGTTGACATTTTTTTGAATATTTATGCACAAAGTGTGGTTTACTTTTATTTTATTTATATTTATTAACATTTATATATTCAAAACAATAAACAAAAATTCTTACCGGAGATTTTAAAAATATTTAATTTTTGTCAGCTTTTTTCGTCTGCTGCTCCATTGTGCGGCGCAGGCATAGGATTTGGTTTGAAAACACACAAAATTTAGGCCGCTTTAACACAACGTAGATTAATTTTCGTTTTGAAGAACAGTTAAAAACAACGTAAGAAAGAGAAGTATTCATAACGATAATCAGTAAGAAACGAAAACAAAAATTGCCGAAATAATAATGAGTAGCAGGATGCAAATATCGACGCTGACGTTGAAGGAGCCACAACAGAAAGTACTGACTGATACATACATACATACATATATACATACATACTATGTGCATATTTATTTAGGGATATGTACGTATGTCTGTGCGTGTTTAAAAGCAAAACAAGTCAGCAAAACAAAAAGGTCTGGAATTGAAAGGATCAAAATGCAATCAGACACGAAGTAGACATGTGCAAAAATTACAAACAAGAGTACAAGCTATACCATATAAATACATACATATAGTATGTATATATGTACAAATGTAGGCATTTTGTACTTGACGACGGGATAGTCGATAGTGTTGTTGGAAGAGGGCAAAATGAAGGCTGCAAGCGCGTAGTCATTACTTCTGAAGAAAACAATAACTTAGGGCTACTCGGCATTTGGTAAAACAGTAAGAAGATTACGGTGACGGCATTCTCGAAACTAAAAACAACGAATTATAAGTACACACACATACATACGTATGTATGCACATACACGAATGTCTGCTTCTCATTTCGCAAATTTTGAGCAAGCGAATGTATTTGGCATGAATGCAGATGATTGGCAAATTCAGGAATCTTACTGGTTCTTTACTACCACTAACACAAATTATGCATGAATATATGTGAATATGAAAAAAAAAAATCGTCCAATTACCCAGGAGGGAACCCGAAACCAGTGAAAGATATTTTTGCGATTTAAAAATTTTACATTTTCTCTCTCACAGGGATCAGAGCCAATAAACGGATTCAGTTCTACAGGAATCTTGAATTAGATCAGCGATGATGTATGCAAATTACACAAAGAGCAATGATCCAGTCTAGAACACTGCAGAGCTGCATAGTTCGTTGTGACAAGCCCAAACAGAAAAGTGTCGAACTTTCTATTAGAATTTGGAAGGAAAGACGTTCGGTTGATGGTCGGGATTATTACAGAACACAACCCATGGGGTCAGCATATGACCACCATTGGAATCATTGAGGACCCCATTTGTCTTGCTTAGAGGAGGCGAATGGCACTGAGCATTTTCTTTGTGAGTGTCCTGCCTTTGCTAAAGCAAGGCTACGAATTTTGGGTTCCGTTGCCATGAGAATGAGTAATATTCGTTCAATCAAACTGGAGGACATTTTCCGATTTGCCAAAGAATATAAAACTCTCACGGGACTAGTTACCTCTGTCTCTGTCTCTGTTAGATCCTACCTCTTTCACGCTGTCAAAACTTGACTATCTACCCTTTGAATACAATGGGCTTTTTAGCCTGAGCCGTTCAGGAGTTACCAATTTCTCGGTGCTCCTTGGCTCGCCATTTTCAAATTACACTTTCAAGGTCACATTTCGGACGTCGACTACTCTGTGACGTGGCAGCCAAAGTTGCTCGCTCAATTCCGTTTTTCATCACAGCAGATTGGCCAAACCTAGCAGCTGTGGCAAGACTTGGCATTCACTATTTTCACAGTAAGTTTTAATGGGTTGTTCATGGAAAATACATTGATAGGCAACTCGTTCTAAATGTATGAGTTGCTGCCTGTAACGATCCTCATAGATGGTTCCACTAGGCTGTAGCAATTCCTAATACATCACACTTCAGATCCCACCAAATACCCCGCATTACTCTCCTGTATTTATATACATATGTTATAATCGATACATTTTTTGACTCCAATCCCGATCCGATGAAAAGCACACTTTTGAGATGATTACACTTCAACATCTTCCAGACAATTATGGCAAAACGAATTTGAAATTAAGTTAAGTATCGTCGCATGATCACTAAAATACCCCCCACTACCGTTTTTTCCTTAAACGTACCCTCGAGCTCGAGGTCAGACCGAAATCTTGTCCTTGTTTATATGTACTCTCGTCCAGCTGTTGCTGAGCTGACTCAAAGTCCACCAAAATACAAGGGCAGAACACGGGAACCCGTGATAAGCTCTATCTTTCTTTTGCACTGAGAAATCACCTGTTTGTAGCACCGGTGTGCGGCGTATCTGAATAACTTTCAAAGGGTATTACTTTAGTGAGCAGCCAAACGACTGCTTCTGCGATAGCTACATACGTTTGGAAAACACTGTAGTTCCGATAGGTCGGTACCTTGAACTTAGCTTAATGAGGAAAAGATTTGTTCACCCACTTTTCTGTCATCAGTGAACACGTGTGGTTGTGAGTGGGAAAGGGCCCAACATATGTAGGTGTAGACTGGCCAATACAGCGGAATGAACTCGAATTTTCTAAGAATTTTTAAGGGCCCTTAGTTAGACCCTCTTTTCCACTCTTCTTAACCTAACTGCGCACGGATAGCAATAGATTTATCCGAAATGTACCATTTACTTCAATGTGGGTAGCCCTTTGTACACTCTTCAGGTCGGTTGGACGGGCAGCGTGACAGTGCACAATCGGTTGCTCTGCTCCTCATTTTGAGCATTTCCTCATGCAAATTGCAATATCTACCTCGCCTCTGTGGCTTTGTTACAAGCAACCGCTGAGTAAATAAAGCTAGAATAATAAAAGTCGCCTTTTCGCACATTACGAGATGGCCTCCTTAGTTGCCTACAGTTTCGGATATAGTAAAAACCTAACTCGAGTTGAGAAAAATCAAATAACACGAATTATTATTGGCAACTTTAAAGCAACTATAAGCGCACCAGCTCGGTTCTAGTGGATTTCCCTGCAGGGTACTGTTGCTAGCACTTTTCCTTTGTTGCGTCTAACTCGTCCTACCCATAGCCTGCCTCATTACAATTTACTCCATTTACTCCATTTTCATGAAATACTCATAGCATGGCAGTGACCGTATTTCGGTGAACATCTGTCGCATTAAGTGGCAGCCGCTGTGTGACTACAACTGTTACTGGCCTCACCACATCTTGTCTGGCGTTGTCTTCTCTTCGTCTGTGGTTGTGGTTGTTTTGTAAAAGAATTTGTGAGCAACAGCTTCTTTTGTGCAACAGTTTCTTACTACAGCTGCACCTATTTGGCTATGAGTGTGGCGTGTTGAAACACGTTTGCCAATTTGCCAGTTTGCACACTAAACCTCCACTTTACTACCAGCAGGACCACCACGCCGAGATCGGTAGCAAAATACCCAAAGGCGATTGTGTAAGGCTTTGCGATGCGTTCAGCCCCCGTCTGCCTCCCTGGTGATCACATTGTGTATTGCTTCATATATACAGATATGCCTACACATATACAGACAATCACGTATTGGTATCACGTGTGTTTCATTGATAGTCCATTAAAACTCCAATACGATATTGTTTGTATGTATGCACGTATGTATGTATGTGTGTATATATTAAATGTCGTTTGTTCTGTAACTGGTTAACTGTTCACTGTCGCAATCAAAATACGATTGTTTGAAAATTAATATTGCGCTTTTGCCACGTGTTGCATGCGCTGCGATATAGGAATGAACGTTGAGCCGGCGGCAGCACAGGAAAGAGAGTGTAGACACTTATTGGCATGGATATTAGGTATAAATAGTTTGACGGGGATCGAAAAGGATCTTTATAGCGTATAATAAAATATGAACATAAGAATCGCAGAGGCAACGTAAATGGGACTATTAATATGTACTATAATGTACATATGTATGCCGCTATTGCTAGAGAGATACAAATTTTCATTTCGAAATTTCAAATTTACAATCAGACACAAATCAGACAAATTTCGGGCGTACTAATCGCACGATTTCGATAAATACACAGAAATGGTCATCAACTATTTTTTATGGTCTATGACGATATCTATTAACGGTATCTAATTAGATCAAAATGTGTATTTATGCGTCATTTACGAAGGCATAGTAAATTGAATTGAAGGCTGTTTTTCTTAATTTTTTGATTTTTGAGTAAACACACAAGCGATAACTCAAGCCGTTTTTCTCGAATTTTTGATTTAATTAGTACGTTTCCTTCGTGTTTCTAGCACACCAGCGAATCACAACATCTAATCTACCATACTTTGCCGAGATTACCTTCATACCACGGAAAAAGTATTGTATACTCTAAATATGTGCATGCGTGGCTCAGAGCGATTTGCAAGCAAAACGGTCTATTTGTCTAATTAAGTAAATTACCAAAAAAATTAGAAGAAAAAAATCAGAAAAAAAAATATTACTCACAGAATGTTCAGAAATATCGAAGTATTGTGCAAAAGCCTTACTTCTGTAGCCATCATTACGCATACACGGTATTGGCCAAAACTATAGCGCCCTCCCTAGTGCATTTTTTGCGATTGCTGATTTTCTCAAAACAATGAGATCAAAAATAAAAAAATAAAACAGTATAATTGAGAGCAAAATTTTTATATCAAAAGTTTAGCATAAAAGAGTTCATAGTTAGTCAAAAAATCAATGGACAAAACTAAAGCACCCCCTATATTGGCTTGTGTAGTAGACAGCTGCAGTATAGGTACATACAGACAAGCAATCGAGCGAGTAAAGGTCAAAATAAAGATTTCCATCACTCAAAATCATTTTTTTATTTAGTAAAAAGTTAAACCAAATTGGGTGATTAATTTTTCGCGACCTTGTATATATAAGAACAAGAGAAATTTTAGATGGATTCTGATCCATCGCTCACCTCAATCGCCCATTTATTAGCGAAAAGAAAGCTTGACTTTTATTACCTTAGAAGTAAAATCACATACAAATATGCTTTGTTTAATAAAACCCTGAATTCATTAATAAATAGATCAGTTTAATAAATAAGAATTGGTTGATACAAATATTTTCAAAAATATTATTAATTATTTTTTTTTTTTTATTAATTATTAATAATTCTTCATTTTCAACTTTGTTGCTTATTTGCATCGCATTGGTAGTCAGAATCGTAATCAAAATCCTCCGCAGTAGATATATTGTCCATGAAGGTTGGCTTGACTAAAAAAGCCAACTCGTCGCGCGGGAGTTTCTTTAAATTTTACATCGAAATTAAAAAAAAAAAATGTTTAAAATTTAAAAAATTTACATTGAAATAAAATGTTACTTTTTTTATTTTTTCAAAGTCCTTGATTCGCAGGAATTTCGTTAGCAATTTTTTTTCTTTTTAAACGCATGCCATCTTCGTTACAAGTCAAGTCGTGAAGAATTTCGTAAAACTCCTTTTTGGTGGAGAAGTCTGTTTTGATGTTTTTCTTTAAATCTTGTAAGAGGACTGTTGCATTTTTGCAGGCACTAATTAATATGATGCTTTCCATTTCAATTCAACCGGGCTACTCGGGTCATGTTCTTCGATTTCGATGTAACTTAAATATGTTGCTCTCTGGTCAAAATAATGAGACACGTATTTTTTTGTTCGCCCGAAAAAATTTTTTTTCAAGAGTTATCGGCAATTTTGTTTTTTGCCTCAAACTCGATTTTTTTTAATTATATAAGAAAAAAATTTTTTGAAATGCCCATAACTTAGTCAAAAATGAACCGATTTTAATAATTCTGGGTTCAAAATGATCGTAATTACTTACACAAGCGACTTCATGTAGAAACAATTGCAAAAAAGTAGTTGAAAATTTTTTATTTAGTAAAAAAGAAAAAAATTTAAATTTTTTCAAAATTCAATATTTCAAAAACAGCATTTTTTTTTTTTATAACTTTTTCCAAATCAAAAAAACATCTCAAACTTTAATTGAGCTGCATGCCTAGTAGCTAAAATGCGTTGTTTTTGAGTAATGAATTTTTAAGTAAACACCCTGTTTCGCACTTTTTGTTTTTTGCAAAATAAAAAATTTTCAACTACTTTTTTGCAACTATTTCTACATGAAGTCGCTTGTGTAAGTAATAACGATCATTTTGAACCCAAAATTATTAAAATCGGTTCATTTTTGACTAAGTTATGAGTATTTCAAAAAATTTTTTTCTTATATAATTAAAAAAAATCGATTTTGAGCCGAAAAACAAAATTGCCGATAACTCTTGAAAAAAAATTTTTTCGGGCGAACAAAAAAGTACGTGTCTCATTATTTTGACCAGAGAGCAACATATTTGAGTTACATCGAAATCGAAGAACATGTCCCGAATAGCCCTTTTGAATTGAAATGGAAATAATCTATATAAGAAAATTTTTTTTAATTGCTCATAACTTAGTCAAAAATGAACCGATTTTAATAGTTTTGGGTTCAAAATGATCGTAATTACTTACACAAGCGACTTCATGTAGAAATAGTTGCAAAAAAGTAGTTGAAAATTTTTTATTTTGCAAAAAACAAAAAGTGCGAAACAGGGTGTTTACTTAAAAATTCATTACTCAAAAACAACGCATTTTAGCTACTAGGCATGCAGCTCAATTAAAGTTTGAGATGTTTTTTTGATTTGGAAAAAGTTATAAAAAAAAAAAAATGCTGTTTTTGAAATATTGAATTTTGAAAAAATTTAAATTTTTTTTCTTTTTTACTAAATAAAAAATTTTCAACTACTTTTTTGCAATTGTTTCTACATGAAGTCGCTTGTGTAAGTAATTACGATCATTTTGAACCCAGAATTATTAAAATCGGTTCATTTTTGACTAAGTTATGGGCATTTCAAAAAATTTTTTTCTTATATAATTAAAAAAAATCGAGTTTGAGGCAAAAAACAAAATTGCCGATAACTCTTGAAAAAAATTTTTTTCGGGCGAACAAAAAAATACGTGTCTCATTATTTTGACCAGAGAGCAACATATTTAAGTTACATCGAAATCGAAGAACATGACCCGAGTAGCCCGGTTGAATTGAAATGGAAAGCATCATATGTATAAGTGGTGTAATTAAGAACTCGTTTACTTATTGTTTTCAATGAGACTAACATTTTTATTACTTTTCTTTAGAAAATCTGACCTGAAACAGCAGAGCCTTGCGGCCATCTCTAATCCACATTTCAAGCATATCAGCATCACTTAATCATCAAAATGGAGAAAAAGTATTAATAGCGTCGCATTATATATATAATTACGAGTAGGAGCGAGTAGCTAACTAACTTTTTGTCCACAGAAGAAGAGACCGTTGGGTTATATTCTATTCAAAAACAGCTTAGCAACAACGCATACAGACCAAAAATATAGCACACAACCATATGTTTTCGAACTAGTTTACTGAATTTTTCATATTTATATTGAAATATCTTTTCCATTGAAACAATTTGTTGTTAAAATAATATTAGAGCAATATTTTGATTGCAAACATTATGGGGGCAGATACCTGTAAAATTTGGGAAAAAAAAAATTTTTTTTTTTTTCATAAAATGTTAATATCATCCTTTAAGAATATGTCAAAAAAAATTTAGAACGTGAATTTAAGTATTTCTTATATTATAAATCGTCAACCGTGACGACTCTATTCTTTGCGCTCGGGCGCTGGGAGAGGTATAGTATAGTTACGTTGTATTCAAACTTTCGAAGCAAAAATAGTAGGAAAATTCGCCCCTATCCTACCATGGGGAGTCAGCTTTGTGAACACTTTTCAGATGCCAGAACAGTAAATGATGGTCACAATGGAGCTTCAAATCCGGGCCTATCGGTAAATCAGAACCAACTGTCGTAGGAACATGGTACTTTGGTACAGACAAGTTTACAGTACTGGAATCGGTTGAATCATTTTTGATTTGTTTCACTTTCAAAATTGATTTTATGATTTTTAATACTATATATTTTAGTTTATAGATGTTCCTCTTTTGGAAGTTTATAAAATTTATTTAGAATATGGCGAGCAACGGGAAGTTGTTGTTATTGTTGTAGCAGTTTATCAAGCCCTGCGGGTAAGGGTCGAAATCGTTTATCTCATCTAACGGTATACTCAAGACATATGCTGTTTCGACGAGGTAGGTCCAAAGGGAGAGAGGTATTAGATGAGTGGATTTAAGGAGGTGATTAATTTCGTGCAGGGTGCCTTCAAATGCCGGAAACGGCAAGACGTAATTTCTTATAGTTGAGTTTTGACTATGCATTGACCGACACTTCTTGACCGCGGTCCTTTCTTCGACAGTCTGGGCAGTACGCCAACCTAAATCCAATCAATCTCCTCCATTATATCAACAGCTCTGGCCATTTTGTCAAATAGCGGGACATAGCTGCAGTCATACTGATTAATATTTTTTTTTTTTGGTTTTTGCGATTCAAATAAATAGAAGAGCCAAAATGGACAACACTGTCCATGTAAAATTTTTCGGGAGGCTCAACTTCAGCGCCATTTTTAAAATTAAATTTTGTTTTTTCTTTTTTGTATGTAAAAGAAGTGAAATAAAAAGCCTGTAAAATTTAAATATCGTTTTCATTTTTTTATTGCAAAAAAAAAATCCTGAAAATACCCTCAATTTTTCAGCTCTAGACCACCGGGACCCCTTAAGATATTGGACACGTTAAGTAGATCCAAAACCTTCTCACCGAAATACTTTATGCGATTATTTGAATAAGTAGGACACACGCCGATAAAAGAATAAAGAGAGAGAAGGTTTATTTAGGGAGAAAGTTCAGAGGGACATGCGTTACTTTTGAACTCAAGCCATTAAGGATACTTCAAGAAGTCATAATCGAGCTGTAAACATACTATATGAGTGCAGGGAAATTTTTACTAGTGGCTTGGAAAGCCACTAAAGTGACTTTTCTGGGTTGCCGAGTTTTTCAGGACTCGGTAGTGGGCGCACTCCTTGGTGGCTTAGAGTGGCCAGCGACAGATTATTAATCTTAGTGAGGTAATTCAACCCCGGAGTGTAGAGACGTTATTGCATTAACTTGGATATACCATTGAAACCAAATATTTTAGGTGCTTTTGTCTTCTACTCCCATAGAAGTACCGATTTCAAATATGAGAAAAGTATAATTCAAAAGTAGATTTGCGAAACGAGTTTACGATTTCTTGTCGATAAGTAGTTTAAAGGTGTAAAATCGCAAGTAAAAAAAAAATCTGTTCCCCTACCAATTGCACTTATCGCAGTAGAATTAATACAACTCAGTATGATTCCATATATTCAGAGCATTACTCTATTGCAATTAAATGGATTAAGAGCAAGACAAACACGCAAGCAGCAACAATCAGCTAATCGCACTGTTACAAGAGATAATACCAAAGCAAACTCTTATAAAAAGGGAACAAAAAAATAGAACAATTAATGCAATAATTGTAGTGCCAGAACTAACGACAGGGGCAAACAAAAGAAGGCACATCGTAAAAACATGCAAACTGTATGAAATTTCAAAATCAAAGCAGACCACAAGTATTTACATACTCGTACATGTAAATAGGGGGAAGCAACAAAGAGTGAAGGGCGAATTTCTAATGCCATCAAACCGCAATCAAAATCAAACAAAGGAAGGCATAAACAAATTTCGAATTTGATGTTGGATAATTTGCTGCTATCGAAAGTATCTGTATGTATGTATGTAACATATGTATCAATTTATACGTGAGCACATATAAACGTGTACATACATATATGTATGTAGATATGCCACCCTGAGGCGCGTAATACCAAGATTCTAAATTATCGAAAAATGCAAGAGCAAAAAAAAAACAAAGAACAAATTAAGACAACTTATTCCCGCAAAGAAATCTGTTTATATATACATATGTACATACATGTGTGCGTACAAAATATGAGAAAATTTATGAAATAAAAAATTGTTTTGAACTGCCAAATGCCTTATTGAAATACAGTCATATGACCCTGCTAAATGAAGCATAACTGTTTCGAGTTGAACAATCGCATTGACAAAGGACCACAAGCTGTGCCTTATGGATGGGCGGCGTTCATAGAACAGGAATGTTTTATTTTTATTTGCTTCTTATTTTTTAGTGTTGTAAACGTGTCACTACTACTGAGTTTCAAGATGTATTAGAAATATTTAAATGGAAATGAATTTAAGATTTGTTGCTAGGCTACGTGGTCAGTGACTATACTAGTAAAGGGTGAGGTACTTTTTCCAAACTAAGTATATACCTTTTTTTAGTATTTATTGACATTTCATAATGGAAAGACACGCCTCAACAATGCTCACAAATCGTAAAGTTGTACTACTAAAATCGACGCTTTGTGAGAAGTGTTTATGGCGACGTCAATATGCGAAATTGCCATATTTGGGCTGAAGAGCAACCCGAAGCCATTCAAGAACAGCCATCACATCCATTGAAAACAACCGTTTGCTGCGCCTTATGGGCTGGAGGAATTATTAGCCCATATTTCTTCAAAAACGAGGCTGGCGCCAATGTAACAGTGAACAATGAACGCTATCGTGCCATGATAAACGACTTTTTGACTTGCCATACAACCCGTGAAACAATAGATTTACTGCGTCGTTTTTGCGCTGAGCAATTTATCTCTCGTCTCGGACCAGTGGCTTGGCCACCAATATCGTGTAATATCACACCTTTGGACTTCTATTTGTGGGGGTATAAACCAACTTCGACTAAAGCATTGGAAGCCAACATTACTAAAATTCTTCACGAGATAGCGACCAAATCCTCCGGCGAGTCATTCAAATTTGGTGTTTACGGATGGCCGAATTATGGCGCAGTTGTGGCGAGCATTCGAAAGGGATTATCTTTAAAAAATTAATGTCATGAATGGTTCTACTAGTCCGGGAGCCAGGGATCATTTTGACCTCATCATTTCATGCCGACTGATTTTAATACTGAAGGCAGACGCCATCCAATGGATGACGAAACCAAACGCCATCTGGTCCAGTAGCGGTGGGTACGTGCGTGGGATGCTGCGAAACGTGTCGAATTTTCCCCCCTCTAGGGCGCAGCTGACTTTTTTTTTTATTCAACTAAATGTCAACAATACATGAAAAAAATTTTAGCCGGTATAAATGAGTTGGTAGAAATTTTTTTCGACACGTTTCGTACTCTCCCACAATCACACCCACCACGGTTGCGCCAGCTGACGTTCACTTTCGTTATTCATGAAAGCAAAATCACAAGTAGAGTCAAGAATTTAACGGCTCCCGGACTATACACAAAAATAATAAATGTTGCCAAATTAATTTGAATTTTCGTTGTTTTATTTCTATTTAAAATACAAACCTCTAAATTAAACACCCTTTCGTAGGTTCAAATTACACTTTAATGGTGTCAGAAGCTGGGTGGAGGTAAAACCGCAATTAAGTGGAATCATATAAAAACATTGATAAAGGTCTATGGATAAGTTCGTGCGGTTTTACAACAGATGGGGTAACTTGATTATTATTCCATCGATCCACATTTCCAAACATTCATTGGAGAGCTACTGTCGTAAGGCACAAACGTCATTATAAGTTTTTTATTTGAAGCGTAAACAACAATATTTTTACCACACTTGAAAATGTCGAATTTCGTGCCAAATAATGTGTTTTTGCGGGGAATTCTTTAATATGAAGAAAAAAGCAGCCGAAAGTCATCGTATCTTGGTGGAAGTTTATGGTGAGCATGCTCTAGCTGAGCGAACGTGCCAGAAGTGGTTTGCACGCTTTAAAAGTGGTGATTTTGGCCGCGCCGCCAAAGTTCATGGATACCGAATTGGAGGAATTGCTCGATCAAGATCCGGCTCAAACGCAAGAAGAGATTGCAAAAACTTTGGGAGTTGATCAATCAACCATTTCCAAACGTTTAAAAGCCATGGGAATGATCCGAAATTCAAATTTCGAAAAAAACCGCACGAACTTATTCATAGACCATTACATTCCGCATTTGATATTTAATTCATACAATTGTTATTTCGATTTCGAGCTAAGATGATTTTTGTTTTTGAATTTTTACATTCCGCCACATTACAACTTTCCCAAGTGCAAGTAATATAGCAAAAGGGTTGGACGCAACAGCTACAGGCATATTGTGACAATCTTAATGAGCTCTCGGATTATCGGATCCTGTCAATGCCTATCATTCCAGCTGTTTCACTCACATGATAAATATAGACTCAACTATCTTAACAACTCGACCATGTTAATTAGAATGCTGTAAATACATTTTTTTGTTTTTGGTTGAGCACAACCAAAAATACGAAAAGAATGACCCCCTACTGATGTGAGATTTACAGAAGATACAAACAAAAGGCAAGGATAAGGAAAAAGTGTCAACATGGGATAATTTGAGAAAAGTACATAGCAAGCGTGCTGTTAGCAACAAGCGTTCCCTCAATCGACTTAAAAAAAAGAAGTTAGGTTCGTCATATTTTTCTATATTTAAATCCGGTTTCGCTTCGGTGGTGTCGATGAAAAATTTAAAATCGCACCTTTTCTTCTTCTTGTCGCATAACAGCATAAATATTCCCCATAAATGTCTGGGGAATGCTGTCAGGAGTGTCAGGTCGTTGGTCGCATATTATATATGTCCCAGTCGCTCCAGTAATGTGGAACCGACTGCAGTGAGAACAATTCGTTGTATTGATACAACTGCATACTTGTATATCGTGGGCATGGTAAATAAAAACTTTCTTCAAAAATTCTTATATGCACATCCCAGAACTTTCCAATAGACCAACCCAAAATGTAGAAAAAAAAGTAAATAAATTTCATTAAGAACTATTAAACAACCAGCAGTTTTACCTACTGCGATTTTGAGTGCCTTCGCTTACAAAGGGTAAGCCGAAACAGCAAAACAATAACGTTTGTGTGTAAGGTAAAAGGTCAGTGAAACGCGTTCATTTTATAATAAATCGCACATTTAATGGCATTCGGAAATGCCGATCACAATGCGTGTGTAAGATTTTTCAATACCACAAAATAATCGTGGGAACCATTTTCGTATTTAACCCACCTTTCGTTTTACATGTTTAAGTACTCATTTTTGGTGCGAACGTTAGCCACATACGTTCAAATTCATCCTCAAATTGTTCCAATAACACTTTATTCGAGCTGATTACAATATTTTCCCAGTTACCGCCAAAGCCCTATAAGTAGTTGGAAACGAAATATGTATAGATATTTGTACATATAGATATTTGAATCACGTTTAGTTTTTTTTTATATTAAATTTATGCTCACCTGCATCGTCCAGTTTAGTGAGCCAGACATGACGATACCCTTGGCAGTTTTTGAATCGTACGTTTTTCCAACATTGGCCAAAACCGTACGCGCGCGTTTTGGACCATCCAACAGACAAAATTTATGGTGCATTAGCATTGTAGTCATGGGACAACGAACCGCAACGCCTGAAGAGAAAACATAAAAAAATAGAGTATAGAAAAAGGAAAAAAATTAGCTCCGCTTAGGAATGGTCAGATGTTTCGTACGCGTGTCGCCTTATACGGTAGACCGGTAGACGCCATCAAGTACTATCACAGTAACAGTCCTAATAATGCACAAGCATAATTATCGATTGCCGTGCTCCATTGGTCAGTGATCGGGCTTTAGAAAAACAATTTGCAACAGCAACGATGTGACCCTGATAGAGATCTGGGCGTCAATTCTCGTTCTACGTAAACGTTAAGTGAAAAAAGGTTCATTTTCGTTTTCACAAACACTTTTCACCATGACTTTTCACAAACGATTATTTTGCCATTCTCGTTTGTGCCTTGATAAAAGGGTGTGTAAGTGTGATATTCAAATTTCAAATGACATTTGTTTTGAAGATGGAGTAAATTTGAAGAAAATGTGCCGGAAATAATTATTTTGCTTGATTTGGGAATTTTTATAAATTTAATCCTACTTCGAAAATATTTTAATATTAATAGGAATTTGTTGATAGTGCAGAGACGCTCAGTTCGCGATGGATAAACCACTCCAAAGATGAGGTTTATTTAGAGTACTTTGAGGAACCTGAAGTTCATGTTAGTTCCCCTACAAATATTTCAAATCGAGATATTTTGAACATCGCAAAAAAACAACTTTTGCAAATAGTATATTAGAAAATGCTTTTACCAACAACATTCAATTATAAAATTTATTCATATTTATTTATTTCTTTTTCCATTCGTTTTTAACAAAAACGTTTGTAAGCTACATTTGTTTAAAACTACAGGGTCCAGCACTCAAAGTGTAATCAATTAAAAAGGCCATAAATTTAGTTTTGAAAATTACTTTTATTCAATCCCTAGTAAAAAATATGTGAAAATAATACAAATTAAGAATCTATTTACTTTTACTCGATATGACTACCTTTTGCCTTGACTATGGCCGCAAGCTGTCCGAATATGACTTGCAGGTATTTTGGCTCACTCGCGGACAATGGCGTTTTTCAGCGCCTCGAGATTGGTGAACCTTTTAGTTCGGACGTTGCTCTCCAAAATGGCCTAAAGAGAATAATCCATCGGACTCGCGTCTGGTAAATTTGAGAGCCATTGTGTGGGTGGTATAAAGTTCGGAACGTTATTTTTTAGCCATTCTTGGTTCAGAGACCTGTTGAAACGTCCAGGATCTGGCACCGAAATTTTTATCTTCCCACGGCTTCAAAGCAACCTCCAGAATACTTTCTCGATAATTTTTCGCATTTACCTTGACGCCAGGCTCGATGAAAGCGATTGGAGAGCGCCTATCTGCGGTTATAGCGGCCCAAACTATTACCTGTGGCGGGTGCTGCCTCCAGGTGGTCAATTGATGACTAAAATTCTTAGTCAAATAAACCCGTTCGTTTTGGTAGTTTAGGAATTGCTCAATTTGAAAACTTTCCTCGTCAGAAAACACAATATTCGGAAATTGACCACTTTCGGTCAAACGAAGCAACACCTTCGCTCTCTCAAATTTGACTTGCTGCTGCTTGAGATTGAGATCATTTTTTAATATGCGGTGGATGCTTTATACATATATATAATTGGCGCGTACACCCTTTTTGGGTACTTGGCCGAGCTCCTCCTCCTATTTGTTGTGTGCGTCTCTACAGATTCAAGCCGACTTCGAACGGCAGATATTTTTATGAGGAGCTTTTTCATGGCAGAAATACAGTCGGAGGTTTCCCATTGCCTGCAGAGGGGCGACCGCTATTAGAAAAATGTTTTCCTTAATTTTGGTGCTTCACCGAGATTCGAACCAACGTTCTCTCTGTGAATTCCGAATGGTAGTCACGCACCAACCCATTCGGCTACGGCGGCCGCCAGCGGTGGATGCTACGGTCAGATATTTTCAGTTCTTTCGCCATTTGTTTGGCATTTCCATGACATTCATTTTTTATTGATTGAGATTTTTTTGCAGAAGATTTTAGTGCTACTCCATTAGGCAATCCGAACGACCCGGATTTAAATCCCTCTAAGGACTGTCATTCCAGCAGCATTCCCCAAACATTTATGGTGTAATGTTTATACTGCTCCAACAACAACAAGAAGGACAAATTGATAATACTTGAATTGAGTAGCTCTTATGCTAATTTTCAGTTAAAATTTGCTGTCGTGTTCGATTTTGTGAAGAATACCTCCACATATAATTATGTTTATTAATAGCTGACCCGTCAAACGTTTTCTGCGATCTAAAATATTTCTATTGGATATTTGGTTTGTTAAGGGGGCCAGCTCCTCCAGTATTTTAAAATTTTCCATTTTTTTTTTGCTTTAAAATTTCATTTACAATCTAAGGAATTTATTTTCGATGTTTTTAACTTAGTAGAAAGTCTAAAAAGCCCCTATAAAATCAGTGAAGTGATGAGCGTCGAACGAAAGATGAAAAAGAACAAAAACTTTAATCGCGTTTTTCTCGAAATGCGACTTTTCCCCGCTGTCGAATATAACTCAAAACGTAATCAAGATATAAACTTAAAATTTATAGGGATATTTTTTAACATATTTGCCTTTGCATTTAACTCAAATTTTATATTACAATAATTATCACTAAAAATATTGTTTTGATCAATTTGTTTATAAAAAGTTTAATTTTTTTCTTTTTCACTTCAAATTGTCATTTTTTTCGTTAAAAATAGGTAACTGCAAAGTGGAATAACTTATTTTAAAGAAGATATGTTTGTGTGGTAATTTCAGTTGATTACAAGATGGCGGCCGCCGTAGCCCAATGGGTTGGTGCATGATCACCATTCGGAATTCACTGAGAGATCGTTGGTTCGAATCTCGGTGAAAGCAAAATTAATAAAAACATTTTTCTAATATAATAGCGGTCGCCCCTCGGCAGGCAATGGCAAACCTCCGAGTGTATTTCTGCCATGAAAAAGCTCCTCATAAAAATATCTGCCGTTCGGATTCGGCTTGAAACTGTAGGTCCCTCCATTTGTGGAACAACACCAAGACGCACACCACAAATAGGAGGAGGAGCTCGGCCAAACACCTAACAGAAGTGTACGCGCCAATTATTTATTTTTTTTACAAGAGGCTATACATTCCACGGCGCAAAATAAAGGCAAATTTAAGCAGCTGTAGCGCCGCCTTTTTTTCTTTTTTCTCTTATTAAAAAAAATTCTATTCATTTAAGCAAGAATATTAATATGTAATTGATTTTAAGATAATAAATACTCTGTTTTTCGCAAAAGATGATTGCAAAACTCGTTGTCTGGAGAAGCTGCCCCCCTTAAATTTATTATAAAATTTTTTTCCATTACATTTAAGGGGTTAGGAGTAGTCAGAGGCCCGAAAAAAATGATAATTTTCAATAATTTTTTTTCCTAGTCAATTGCTTTATTTAACAAAAATAAAAACCTAGCTTTAATACATCGTGTTTCGATTTGACTGTAGCAAAATGTCAAAGAAAAAATTTATAATTGTAAAAGTTATCGCTGTTTGTGTGGAGCCCGTTTCTCCAGAAGTTCTTGGAGATTTATCTAAAATCAATCGGACAAGAGAAACTAGTTTTATTAATAGGTAATCTTGTGACTGATCGGATTTTTTTAAAACTAACAACATGGCGGCCTCAGGAAATATTTTTCAGATTTTCGAGAAAAAACCGACAATTAATTATTAAAAAAAAATCGAAATTTTTGAAAAAATCCTTCGATCAGGCACAAGTTTTTTACGTTTTTCAAAAGCAGTATAAATTTTATTGAAATCTACCAAGCCGTTCAAAAAACACAGTTTTGAGAAAAACGCATTTAAAGTTTTGCTATCTGTTCCGAATCGCCCGAGCGCCCTTTGTTAATTGTTAAATAACTCGAAAAGTATTTGTCGGATGAAAATTTCACACAATATTTTTAAGATGTTATACTTCAAGAAAATTGAAAGTTCTGACTACCCCTAACCCCCCTAAATAAAATAAAATTTAAAAAATGCAGAATAAAGCAAAACCATTGGCACCATGAATTGCTGTTGCAAGTGGTGCAATGAATGGTGGTGGTAAATTATGATAGCAACTGAAAGCTTTTGCACGTACAGGGTGGGCGTTTGCTTTTTGAACCACCTATTTTTTTGAGAATGGTAATACAAATGGCATGTCAAATGTGTTCATAATTTACTTAAAGGTTTGACATTTACGAAATGGGACGTATGCGCTTGAACAAAATTGGGAAATATTGAAAACCTATTTCCAAAGTGGTGAGTCTTCTTCTTCTTCCGCGGTTACAGTAAATGGCGAGCGTTACCGTGACATGCTCAACGAGTTTTTGTTTCCAAAAATTGAAGAGAATGACATGGACGACATTTGGTTTGAACAGGACGGTGTAACTTGTCACACTGCCAAAGTTATGTACACTCAAACTTTTGGGTACCGTTTTTAAATTCCGATATCAATTCGCCGCCTCGGAGCTGTGATTTAAGCCCGTTGGACTATTTTTTGTGGGGAGCCGTTAAGGACAAATGCTATGCGCACCATCCAGAGACGATTGATGCTTTAAAACATGAAATCGAAGTTGCCATTCATGAAATTGGAGCCCAAACAATCGAAAATGTGCTTAAAAATTGGGTTGATCGAATGGCCTACTATAAAGCCAGTCGTGGCAGTCATTTGAACGATATTATTTTTCATTCATAAATGACAATGCTCAATCTTCAAAATAAAAAAAAAAAGTTTGAAAAAATATTAATTAGTTTTTTTTATAGCCGATTCAAAAAGCAAATTTTACATAGCCCACCCTATATTTATGTATAGGCCTCTTTTTTCGCCCAGACCAGAAGAGGTCTTATGTGATAAATTTGCAATTCGCTTTTGTTTATTTTAATTAACTATGATTTTTGTATATAGATATAGCAACAAGTCTTATTTGTGACTCCTTCCCGACACGAAATCTTTGTTGTGTTTAATAGCAAAAGAAGTTCTCTTACAATTATTTTATCACATGAACATGTTGAATGCCTTGATAGCGTGGTGAATAAGCGACACTGCCTTATTAGCAGAATCTTCAATTTGCAATTCGAAAAACTGCTATTCAATTTTGCGCCTACTCATGTCGTTAACTTTCCCTGCATTAACATGCCCTGGTTTTAGAAAGTTATTGAAAATATCGCAGATACACTTTATTATCGACGCAGAAAGCAACTAATAAGTGCCTAAAAGTATGCAACAGTTCTTCAATACAACACAAAACCACTACTGGCAAAGCAGTGCCAAAAGCGAAGCTGCCAGACATGTTTGTGTTTCACCCTGAAATGTGCCAAAATTAAAAAAATATTTTTCCTCAATAAATTGCAGCTTTTACTAACTAAACAACATAAAATACATTACTAATTCTACAAATGACTACACCTTGAGTACACTCAATAGGCTAGAAAATCACTCTTTTGTGTCCGGTATTTGCAGAAGCGGCAAGTTGTGCAGCGTAGCTTGCATATATGACAGCATATAATCAAAAATATGTACACATATTGTACAAACAAGCGCATGCCAAGGCTTTAACACTAATTGCAATAAAAGAAAAATACTCCTCACCGAGATGTTATTTTTCACTGATTAGCTAGTACTAACTTTTAGTTTCCGAACGTAAAATGTGACCGAAATACGAGCATTGAGCGCGATGCACGCGCTCCCATCGCTTCCATTAAAAACAATGCATTGGACTGCGGAAACCGCTATACATACAACTTCAAAACCAAATGTGGTGCCTGAAAGAACATCAAAACTAAAGTCAGGCAGCTATTGTTTTTGCTATTGCAATCTTCTCGTTTTTCGTATGAGTTGCAGTTAAAACAAAATTATTATATTAGAAGATAACTATAATAGTTGCATGGATACATGTAATTCCAGATTTTCTAGTATAACTTGAGTCCTTAACGTCCTTTTTATTATCGTTTTCATAATGCTAGCGTTTTGCCTCTATCAGGTTGAGCTACTACTCAAACAAATCAGCTGACTGCACTGGTGACTTAACAGTGTGATTAATAATATGCACATTTGACATATATGTATGTAGTACATATGTACATTAAAATATCTACATGCATCTTTATGGACTTGAAAAATCCAATTAATCTAAGAATGCCGTTCAAAGAAAATATTTTAAAATTGTAAATATTATTTGAATTCGTAATTATTTCGTATTTGAAGGTCGAAATAAGTTCATATCTCTTATTGCAATTACTGTTGCAGTAGCGTATGACATCATCAGCTGATGAGCGACAAATCAGTTCGTAATAACCTAAAAGGTGCATAGGTTTTTCTAGGGAAAATACATAAATAAAGTTTAGTCTTCGCTCACCTGCCTTTGTCAATGTTATAATTTGTGATCCACTGGAGTATACCATTTCTTTGTCACTTATTATACGCACAGACACTCCTCTACGGATGGCTCGCATGAAGGCCTGCGACAGATCGTAGGATGTGAACGTATACATGGCTAGATCTATTGTATGTTTTGATTTATCAATTAACGATATTAAACGGCCGACATTGTTAGAAGCACAAAACCGATTTTGACATGTAGGACTTGTACTGGGGACTGGTAGTTTAGTAATATGTCCATTCTCGACCATGCTTTTCGATGGATTCTCCTGCGTAGGACTCTTGCGTTCGGACGGGTACTTTAATGTGTGTCCAGCAGCACAACTTTGTGTCAACTCATTCGTCCAGATGACTTCGTTCACTTCATCGTCAGATGAATCGCGTCGCCACATTCGTTCGCGCACGTACAAATAGCCACGATATACAATTTCCGACAACAACACTACCGATATGCCAGTTGTCAGGCTATAAAAAGTGTAGCGCAACACCCGATTCTCCATCATTTTCTTTTAAATAGACTCTGACTGAATTTCTTTTCACATGCAAATTTGATCAATTTATTGCTTAAAAACACATTAATTTTAATATTTTTATTCACAACTCACTTTTTGTCGCGCACACAATCAATTGATTTGGATAATAAATACTCTGCTTTTATTGGAGTTTGTTGCGCTACAAAAGGGGGGGAGGGAGGTGTGTGATATATAACAAATTACTTTTTACAAACTTTGCACAGAAATTTAAATTTCTCAATTACTTAAAATTTTCTTGATTTTGTAAACTATTTCACAAATTTCACTTGCACTCTGAAAGGAATTATACGCTTTGGGAATGCACTTGTTAAACTTTAGCTTTTGCAATTGGCTTATTGCAGAAAAAACGAATCAATCAACATGCATGCACCAGCCGGTATCAGCCGTGCTATGCAGTAATTTAGGTATTCACAAAGGCTTATCAATGGTGTGGAATGGATTTATTACGGTTTCTTTCGCTTCTTTAGTTAATTGGGATTTTGAAAAACTTACTATTGCAGCCAAACGGAAATGCTACGAGTTGCAAAAAATAGATTCGCGAGATGCAGCGGTCAAAAATGCACGTGTTATTCGTTCAAGGCAAGTAAATTTGGTTCGTTGACAGCCGAATCAGCTGTAGTACGAATGACCAGTGCTGCCAGCTCCTCATATTTGCATTGCATTAATTCGATTAAAGGCGCATGGTTGCAATCCGGCTTATTGGAAACCAACGATCTAACGGGTTGTGTAGAAAACAAAACCAGTGCAAATTTATTGTTTCAACTTAGACTCATTCCAAAAGTATTCAAACGATGCGTGGGATAACATGAGGTCTCTTTGTTCTTGGCCAAATGTGTTATTAGTAAGTGAACAGAAGTGTTGCCAATATTATATATGAAGTAGCGTAACTATGTATATTACAAACATACCAATAAATTTGAATTTTGAGTTTTCGTTGCTGTTCTCACAGCATAGAACATTCTCTAAAATTATTGGGCACTGCTGATTGATTAAGAAATCACTTGACTCACACCAACAAAATAGTATTTTCGACTTCCTATATTTCAGAATTGGAATACATTTTTCTTTTTCTTGTATAACTGAACTAAAACGGCATTTGCAAATGTGGTATACTAGCCTTGTTTTGTAATGCCACTAATTTATATTACAAAAACAATCAAAACTCATTGACCAAATACATTCGAGCTCTGAATCTTTTAATATTTATGACACTAAGCTTACGTACTATTTTATTATTCGTGTTATTTTTAAGTGCATTGATAATTCGTATTTAAATGACAAAATTTCAAGAAGCTTGTTGAGGATGGATTGATTGAATACTAGCAGCAATTTGTAGAAACTGTTTATTACAATTAGTTTTGAAATAACCAAATCTTAAAGGTTTCAAACATAATTCGAATGGTATACTATCTTTGTTTATATTTTGGAAACAGTTTATCAAAATTATAAGCGTAAGCAAAAACTAAGATGCAACCTCTTGGCCCTGAATTGTACATCCTTTATTTCTTTTTTACATCGTCCATACATATCGTCGACTCCTCCTTTTTCCAATCACTTGTTTTCGTTTTCGATTTTATATTATTGAATTTTCTACCGCAATTGACTATATCGTGAATCACTAGGCTTGCGATTTGAGAAAAGGCCTCGCAAAATTAAAATCTGACCAAAGCCGATAACTATTATTATAAACGTCTCAAGAGCTGACCACACCAGTACGGCCTCATTCAATTCTTCTGCACGTTTGCGACCTTGTGCCTCGCGCAGACGATGGTGTGTTTGTGCATCAAGTATATCATTGAGACTTTTGTGAATCGATTGCGAGGACGTCTCCATTTGCGTCAGTACGGTGGCATGTTCGTCGATTCCAGGCAATGCTGGCTCCTCGCCGACTTGGAAGTCAACGTAGACGATTTTGTGAGAGAATGAAGAAAATTGATTGCTAAAGCAAACTTTGTAAACACCCGTCGCCTCAGCCGTAAATTGATGACTGTCAAATGTAGCTCGCTGTTGTTCGTATACCAATTTGCCATGTGGGTTTGTCAACGTCACGTCCACGTCCAGCTGGCCTCCGGCAGATACTTGAAACTCTAGATAGCATGTTGTGTTACGCCTCACTTCTTCAAAGAAGCAATCTTCCGTATTGTCCGCCAAATCAAATGTAAATTCCACAGCAGAAACAGGGTGATAGGCTATAGTAAACAGTAGCGTTAGTAACGCTGTTATTAAACACCATCGAAGTGTGGATGATTGCATGGTAGTTTTCTCTTGGATAATATGTGAAAGCGCAACGCTACTTTTCAAACTTTTATATATTGTTTTAAAATCGCAGATATGAAGATTTTCGTGTGGTGCCACGCAATGTCTTAGAGGTAGAGAGTGCACCTAAGTAAACTGGAATAAATTTATACAAGTATAGACAAAATTGTAATTGACGAAAGCAGACAGAGTGCTCACTTTAATAAATATTGTGGATTATCGACAATATAAGCAGTATCTTTGGTTTTAAAATACAAATATCGAAATACTTGACTTGTTTGCTTGTACGTCTAACTTTTCTGCTTCTTCTATAAGTAAAAATAAAATTCTACTTAAATTGACAGTTGACAACTGACGTGTCAGAATGGTGCGCGTGTTGCCATACCTTCACATTTAAAACTATTGCCCATGGCGGCACTTAGCTATGGACCACAGTATGAATTTTAACTGTATTCAATTATGCTCGCAAAACAAATCAAATTTAAAAATATTACTATTATCATTAGTGAAATCTAAGTTTTTTGCACTACTTCTATGCAAGCCTCTTTGGCAGTTGGGTATTTGAATTGAAAACCACTTTCCAATGTCCTTTTGGGTTGTATTTTAGCACCAGTTAGAAGTAATGCAGACCGATCTCTGCCAAAAATAGCATCTACCACAAATTCGGGAACTGCGAAAAGGCAAGGACGTCGCAAAGCAGAAGCAAAGGCCTGTAAAGTAAGAAACATAAAATTAAAAATGAAAACGATTGTTAAATTAATTAATTAATATAAATAAAATGTAATCGATGGGAAATAGTTAAAATGCATGTGAAAACAAATGTAAAACCCCGGAAACTAAATAAAATTACACAACTTAAGACTGATAAGCAGGCAGGCTAATCACCTACCCTATCATAAATCAAATAATTAACGAGACCAACGCAAGACTGAGTCTTGTCGAGGTCCTATGCTCCCGAAGTGGAGTGCACAAAGAAAAAAAAACGACATAGAAAATATGTCATATTCGGCTTAGTGCCATATAGTTTAGAGAATAAGTAAACCGTAAAAAATTTAACAAGCAAAATTATTTGCGCATAATTGTAAATCAAGAGAAAAAATTAAAATCATTAGGATTTTAACAATTTCTACAATTTGGACCATATCAGTCTACGATTTTTTATTGTTGTGTAATACATTCGTGTTAATCGGCGCGATTTAATTTCTTTAAAGCTTCATTCAATATTGTGGGTCATGAGATTTTAAGAATTTTTTATTCAAGGACTATAAAACTCACCTTTGAAAACTCGCCATTTGTTACAATTTGTGGTGCAACACCATTCAACACTCCTTCAATCTTATCATTTTCAATCGCATGCACAATCAACTGGCATAAGTCATGAAGGTGAATCCAAGGCAGAATTTGTTTGCCACTTCCTAGCGGTCCACCAAGACCTAACTGAAAGGGAAGCCATATATTCTGGATCATACCACCTGTTCGCCCTATTACCACTCCCGTACGTATTTTGATCTGCAATATAGAGATACCATTTTTCACACAATTTGTATTACAATTGGGTCATTATCTATTCGTCGCTATCTATTAGTTTTACTCACGCCTCTACAATGTGTAACATCGGTAGGTAGTGTTGCCGCTTTCTCCCACTCAAGGCACAATTTCGACATATAATCAAATCCTTGCACCAAATCAGTCTCACTGTAAATCTGATTGTCATTCGGCTTATAATGACTAACGCCCGACACATTAACAAAGGCTTTAACTTGAGGTGCCGCTGTAATAGCCTTCACCAACGCCGCACTTGTGTTCACACGTGAAGTCCATACGTTTTGTCTGAAGCCATCTGTCCAACGACGACTAGGATCTAATACATTTTGTCCGGCCAAATTTACCACCGCCGTTATGCCATTGGGTATCCCATTTCGCTCCAGTTCCAACCAAGTGATACGCTTCAACCCCGGCATACGGGATATAACAGTGACATCGTAACCATTTTTAATCATATAGTTGCTCAATCCACTGCCTACGAATCCTGTGCCGCCTCCTACAGAAAGCTGGCATACATAGTTTCAAATATAATAGTCATTAATTTTTTAAACTACAAACCAATTAATGCGTGTCGCGACATAATCTGTAAACTCTAAGAAAAATATTTTTACGTAAAGACTCCGATGTATCGCTTAAAAATGAAAATTTGTGTGAGGTAAGAGAAAGATCTGAGCAAAACAAAGGAAAGAATTGCAACGAGTGCAACTCGTTGCCAGATCCGCTGTTCGTTAGGCCGTGTTCATACAGGGAAACTTTTGTTGCTTCAACTTTGCTAATTCTGTTTTGGACTGCTTTTGATAATCGGTTGCCTGCAATTGTTTTAGTTTTAATTTATAATTAACAAATCGAATGAAAACGTATTGATTGAATACGAATAACTCGGTGGCTCCCTCCTTTCCGCGTCTTCCCCGCTTACACAAGCTACAAAAGGTGTAGTTTACGAAAGCGTTTGTTGTTGTCACAATTCATCAAGACTTGCCAGTGCGGTATAGTCACCGACTGTCCTCGTGTAGCTTATTTAACGGTAGGCCCAGAAAATATGCTTTTTCGACGAGTTGGTTGCAGAAGAAGAGGGGTTTTAGGTGAGCGGGCATGGTAATAGGTGATTAGTATCCCAAAGGGTACCTTAACATGTCGGACATATTTTGAGTATGTTGGGGTCCATTCTGGATAAGTAGGAGTTTAAATTGTTACAAGAGCGAAATCAAGCGCAGCTATAGAATAGTAATTTAATACGAATAAAATAAAGTTTGTCATTCAAGTAAATTTATCCCGCAGTTTTTAACTAATCTATTGTTTAAACAGTGTAATATAGCGAAAGGTCAGTGGTACCAGACGTCTCAAAACAGAACGAAGGGTGATTTTAAAGTTGTAAGCAGCCGCGCTTCAAAAAACAAAACCTCAGCAGTACAACTCCGGCTTTGCTATCCCCACGATACACAAGACAGGGCCTATATGCTACCTACATGACGATGCCCATGTGCTATCTGTGAAGGAGCATAATAAACTGCTCAGCAAGCAGTTCCTGCTAGGGTGTTACAGCAGGTCTCACCCATGCAGACACCTGCTTGAGCCTGAGCCACCTCCCAGGCATGTCAGGAGGTACTTCCTCAGTTACGCGGACGAGATCCAGGACAAAACAGAACGACAATTACTGGATCGGACAGTGTACAGACAGACAATCAACGACCTTCGTCGGGAGACTCTTGCCACCTTTTTAAGTTCCCGACCCCCGAATGCCGTCATTGGAGTCTAACCACCACCCACTGCAGACGATGAACTCCAGCTCTTACGAGAGTCCCGCGTAACCTTGACACAACTACGTTCTGGATACTGTAGCAGGTTGAACTCCTACTTATCCAGAATCGACCCGGACATACTAAACATATGTTATATATTTTCTTGGTCTACCGTTAGATGAGCTGGACGAAGACGACCGGTGCTTACACTACACTGTGTGAATATAAATCCGGTCGTTCCGGTAACGTAGAAAATGCAGGCTGTCAGAGAACGCTAAGAAATATTTGTCTAAGTTCCAGCTCTTTAAAAAAAAAATACGGCAACTACTGTACCTCATGTCAAATTTTAGGTTGTTTGCTATACTCGCATTTTCGCACAGATTGTCATCAGTTGTCATATTTTACAATCTTTCAATCTGCATTATATATTTTTTTGCTTCTGTAAAGTCGCAAAAAACTAAAAATATAATAAAATGTCTGCCCCGCTGGAAAATCTAGAAACACAACTAGAGATGTTCATAGAAAATGTGCGCCAGATTCGGATTATAGTGAGCGATTTCCAACCTCAGGTTTGTTGCCAACACATTAAATGTGAGCTAAATAATATCAACTATTTATTCCTATACAGGGTCAAAATGTGCTGAATCAAAAGATGTAAGTATTATTGATTGAGATTTTCGAGTTTTCTCTACAGTAGTGTTTTTATTCTCATAGTCAAGGTTTGGTGACGGGTCTGCAGGAGATCGATAAACTTAAAAACCAAGTGCAGGATGTTTTTGTGCCGTTTGAAGTGTTCGATTACATTGACCAAGACAAAAACCCACAATTATATACAAAAGATTGTGTAGAGAAGGCATTGGCTAAAAATGAAGAAGTCAAAGGCAAAATAGATGCTTACCGTAAATTTAAGGCAAACATGTTGCTGGAATTATTCAAAACATTTCCCAATGAAATGAATATGTATCGCGCTTATCGTCCGGATTCAATTTAGTTGCACACCTCAAAGCTGTTCTTAGTGCCGTTTTATAATGGCAACTTCATTAGCGTATAAGTGAAGCAAGTAATGTATACACTCAGTTATAGGTTTTTAATAAATAACAAATAATTACACACAGAAGCAGGTTACATATAAAATCATGTATATTTGTTTATACAAAGTTCTTACTGGGACGGTGCAATCAGAAGCGATTTAAACTTTTTATGAAGCTCCCTGAGAACAAACTTAGATTTGAAACAGGTGCTCTTATGATCGTTGCAGACCGTGAACTCATCTGCATAACGACTGGTCAATTTTGCGACCGGTCCTAAGAAACTATATCCCACTTGCTTCTCGATTGCGATGCCAATTCGAAAAGAAGAGGTAAGGATCGGTAAGAACTGTGAAAAATAGAGGACATAATAGATTTTATGATTGAAGTGATAACTTCTACCCACATATACTATATATCTATTTTATACCACTCGGCCGCCATAGCTTGACGAGTGACTACTATTCGGAAGTGCGGAGGTCCAACTCTCCGTGTATGAAACAGTGAAGCCATACAAAGTTCCTTCTAATAAAACTGTAGGTTCCTCCATTTGTGGAATTACATCAAGATGCACGCCACAAATAGGAGGAGGAGCTCGACCTTCGTAGATTAGTATTTACTGAATACCATTGAAACGTCAACTCTTAGTTTTGTAAAATTTTTCTACCTCGACGTTGGCCAAGGAGCAAAATTAAAACGCCTAATAAAATAGGCTTTAAAAGGGGGGAAAAATAAACACTCTACAAAATGTAAAGAGTCAAATAATAACTAAACTATAAATAAAAAGAAATTTTTGAAGTACTTTTATGTGACTTCCACATGTGTAAAGCTCCACTTTGCTGGAAGTAATATAGCAAAAACCAGGAATTGCTCAGGGTTTGTCAAAATGCGCTAAGGAAGAGGAAGTCGAGTTTTGACAAAATGTCGCGAAAGAGTTTAACTGATGGCATACATTCAACGGTTGGTAATAAAGTTCACGAGTCATCTAAGTCGCTTTTTTAAACGCCAATAGTTCTTTCTACAATATTTCGAGAATTTGTAGCATGTACAGTTAGTAGCATAAATAAGTATACAGGAGCCTGATTTATGGAATTGTTTGACGCTAATGCTTTTCTTAATATGTAATCAAAATATTTTACACATGGTAATTGTGTACTGGGATAAGCTTTCATATGCTCCTTAATTTAGCTGTAGATTTTAGGTACCGTTATCCACGCTTTGCTTTGTCTTTGATGCCAGCGAAATTTATGTCTCAAAAGTTAGTATACAGCAAACGATTGTTCAGTTAGCATAACATTTTATGTATTGATTAAAAAAGTTAAAGCTATAAAAGGAAATAATTAAAGTCAGTATAAATATTTACGGAAGTACATTTTGTATTAATTTTTCCGACATTTTTAGTAATGGCACCAGGAGGAAAAGAGCTTTCTGATGATTTAAAATAAAATGATTATAAAATATCGCAAGGAACATAAATCATTGCGAGAAATCGGACGCTTGATAAATAGGAGTTTTGCTACAGTTCAAAAGATTATAAAAGTGCGAGAACCCACACTAATAAAGAGCGTTGTGGGCGTCCGCCGCTCTTAAGTCCCAGAGAAAAAAGCTTAGTCGTACGGAAAATCAGGACAAACCCCAAAATAAGTGCCCCCAAATTGAAATCTGAAGTTGAAAATGAGACTGGAAAACAATTTAGCACCCAAACTATTCGACGGGTTTTGCATAGTGCTGGCTATCATTGGCGCAATGTTAGGAAAAAGCCCTTCCTGAGTAGTGTCAATCGGAGTAAACGGATTTCATTCGCAAAAGATCATGAAAAATATGATCAAACATTTTGGAACCAATTCATATTTTCTGATGAATGTAAGTTCAGTATCTGTGGATCTGATGGCCGTGAAAAAGTTTGGAGAAAAGTTAATGCGGAATTGTTGAAATTGAAGTTATGTTGGAATTTGGTATTTATTGAAAATATTATGGACCGATATGGTTACATAAATATTTTGAAAAATAACTTAAAAGAAAGCGCTACGAAATTGGGCCTTGGAGGAACGTTTATCTTCGAGCAGGATATTGACCCAAGCACACATTGTACGAGAACGGCTGTTATGCCATGTGCGAAAACAGCTGAAAACACCGCCACAGTTCCCGGATACCCCAATCGAAAATTTATGGGAACATTTAAAGCGGCAAATACGTAAACATCCGATTAGAAATAAGGAACAACTGAAAAACGTCCTTCAAGAGGAATGGAATAAAATACCACCAGCTGTAACTGAAAACTTGGTGAAATCAATGCCATCACGGCTTAAAGCGATTGTAAAGTCTAATGATTATCCTACCAAATACTAGGATTTGATTTTAATTATGTTTTTGATTTCACAAATTAAGAATATGATGAACTGTATACTTACTTTTGAGATATGAATTTTTACAAAGCTTAATATAAAAAGCTATAATTCTGTTCCTTTTTGAAATCTTGTCATTATTTGGATTAAATATGATTTTTGTATTTCATTCATGTAAATAAAACCCAATTTTGTTATTACTTAGGTTGTTTGAAGGAATCGATTGGGGGAAAATTGAAAACGTGTCCGGTGTACACTTACTTCTATTACTAACTGTAAGTTCTCATAGTACATTTCAAGGCTGCCCATTGGAGGCACTTTCCTTTCTTCTCCATTAACATAATCGCACATGTCAACGAGTACATTTTAATTAGGAAATTCAGCTGATTTGATAAAAAACTTAAAAACTCTTTGCTAAACTTTTTTGTTCACAGTGAAACAGTTGTAGAAATATCAAAAAGTGGCATTTGAATTTCTTTTTTTGAGTTTACATGGAACGATTTCTTCGTAGTCTAAGGTTTCCTACGATGGATCCTATGAAAGGGCTGCATGTGACCACAAGTGTTCATATGTATGTACATATATGTATAGGGTTTTCCATTAAGTGGTGATTATTTTGATATTCAAAGAAAAATGCTATTTTTTAATATAAATGATCGGATGTTTATGTCATTATAAAGAGGAAGGTACGCCGTTAATAGTGGAAATTAATATCAGGCAAATGGCCACCACGACCACGCTTACAGGACAATATCCTTTTCATGAAATTTTCCATAACCGAATTGCAAAGTGGCTGCCCTATGTCCTCGATAGCCTCACGAATTCCATCTTTGAGGTCTTGAATCGACTCTGCGCTGTTGGCGTAGCCCTTCTCTTTCACGTGGCTCCAAAGAAAAAAGTCGGAAGATGTTAAATCACAAGATCTCGGTGGCCAATTGTGATCACCTCTTCGAGAGATAACACGGTCCGGAAAATTTTCCCGAAAAGATCAATGGTTTCGTTGCTTGTGTGGCACGTAGCGCCAGCCTCCTAAAGCCCTTCAACGCTTGTTGGTTTTATTGTAGATACACCCTTCTTTATGTCCGTCCACAGATTTTCGATAGGGTTCAAATCTGGGTACTGTGCAGGCCACTCCATTACATTGATAGAGTTATCGTAGAACCATTTTTTGCCATTTTGCTGGTGTGTTTGGGGTCATTGTCTTGTTGGAAGACCCACACCAGCGGTATTTCGTAGGAAGCATACGGCAGGATTTTTAAATAAACCGATGAATCCATAACGGTTTTGATCCAATATACAGGACCCACGCCTTGAAAAGAGAAGCAACCACATACCATAATACTATGACCTCCAGTTTGATAGCTTTTGCTATGAATTGTGGCTTGTATTCGCTGTTAGGTGGCCTACGGACAAAACATCTGGAACCCTTTACACCAAAAAGAACAATTTTGGATTGGTCAGTCCATAACACATTTCTCCTCTTTTCCTTTGGCTAATTTAGATGTGCTTTAGCGAAAGATATCCGTTTAGCAACATGCTTAGAGGAAAGCAGCGGCACTTTTCGAGGACTACAGGCATTGAGGCTGTTGTCTCGAAGTCTGCGGCGAATAGTTTCCACGATTGCCGACACATCCAATGTTTTTTTGAGCTCTGTAGCTGTCATAAAGGGATTTGCTTTAGTCGACCGTACTAACCGTTTTACTATTAAGGGTGACAAAACTCGGTTCCTACCACGGGACTCAACTTTTTCTCATATCTTAGGGCATTATTATCATTTTATTGGAACAGCCCAGCAATTCCCCTATTTGGGAATACGATTTACACTCTGACACAAATTTTTTTATTAGTCCACGTTTTTCTGGCGAACAATGCTTTCCGCGACCCATAACTATACAATTTTTATAATATTATTACACGATTTTGCAGAAAGTATTTAAAAAAAAATTATTACCTTCCGTTTTACCTTTTTTTCACAAAATTTTGCAAAACAAAATTAAAAAAGCCTACTGGTGCTATTTTATTAACTGCACAAAATGATAAGTGTTGACAAAAGATCTTTTATAACTGATTAACAGTTACGAAATTTGACAACAAATGCACACACTCTGAGATAGCATAAAAAATGTAACTGTTTTTTACACTCCAAAAAATTATATACAATTAGGTGAAATTTTTACATCTTTCGAATCAGAATATTGCAACTGGGGCTATTATATTGACCGGCACTGCACATTAGACTAACTGGTGTGCGAGGTGTAAAGGACATTAGTTCGAGAAGAAAAGCTGGTACAAGGCGTTGGAGTCAGAGCTCTTGTTATGCCTATTATTCTCAAATTTTCTATTGTTGTTGTTGTAGCGGCATAAATATTCTCCATACATATACGGCGAATGCTGGTGAGGTGACAGTCCTTGGCCGAATATGAATCCAGGTCGTTCCGGTTACGGTTTTATGTAATTTAGTTCTGAAAAAAGATGGGTATACTCACCGATGTAAAGCATTTTTGACATCCTCCCAAAATATTAAAAAATATGCAATTGTATGTTTTGTTTTCGCGTTGTTTGTGATAACGTTTAATAAGTATTATATTTTTGATGATTTTATTACTGATTTGATTTGATTACAAATTTTTCATTACATCTGTTTTATTTTTCTTCAAAAGAACTAAAGCACGATGTGATTTTAACACCTGTTTGAATATTAATCGTTTTTAGTTATCTATTGGATTGTTGTAGAAATCATAATTTGTATTCGTGTTATATCAATAATAATCAAATAGTAAAGCTTAAATGCAAAGATAATAATGTAATTAAGTAGCTTATAATAGAGAAATTTGTAAATACAATATATTAGATACACGTTTCTTTATTGGCTTTATGAATTATAATTTGTAATAGTTTCTAGTGCTCATAGAATACTTCACAATTAGTTTCAGTTTTTATTTCACAACGTTCCTCAATAAAAGGAGAAACAAACAACTCATTAACATAAGTCCGCCCTGAATGCTACAAAATAATTAAGGAGTTCAATCAACAATTTAAAAAACAGTAAATTGTAAATTTTATTATAGTTGTATATAATTTTTAGTTCGATATCAATTTCAATTGATTTAAGCTTTTTGCCTTTTTTATTTGCCTTTCAGTTGCGTTTCCATTCAATTACCATCAAAATTTTATCAACTAGTGTTTATATGTTTTTTCTCTCCTCATTGATAGTGTTTTTTTTATTAATAACAAAAAAAAAGCACTCAATTTGCAGCTTTGACGATGGGGGAAAAAGGTCGTCATCATCGTAAACCTATAGCATCACATTTCTTTTACTTCTACGCATTACACATAAAATTTACTGCTCATCACAACATTGCCCAATTATAGTTTGCTCCTGCGCATTGGGTGGTCATTTGTTCTCGCAACAGCCGTTCAATGCCAACTGTTTTTGGAGTGCGGGCGGCAGCGAATCTTTCGTCTTGGAATGGTTGCCTTTACCGAGTAGCGTGGGCTCGATCACTTTGCCTTCTTGTATTTCCTTAATTCGCTTCAATAGATCATAGTTGATGCGATCACTCACAATAGAGTCCTTTCTGTAAAGTGATAGAAAAACAAAAACAAAAAACAATTTATTATAATATTGCACAAAAGAAATTTCTTAAAGAGAAAGTGACTGAAAATGTTCGTTAGATCAATGAATTTAAGTACGGTTTCGAGATTTCTTAAATTTCTAAAATTAAAAAAAAAAAACCAAAGATATGTAGGTAGGTGAAATGGTTGAAGTTCCTGTCTGGCACTCCTCAAGTAGAACTAAAGCGCCGCTTTGATACCTCAAAGATATGTATATAACAAACAAAAAGGTAGTACTTTTTAAAAATCTATTAAAAAAGCAGGTACACAATGGGTCTGTTCGTGAAGCAAATATTTTTAACAATTGTTGTGGTGTTCATGTATCCAAAACACTTGCAAAGTAGGAGAAAGTGAGAGAGTTTTGCTCTTTTCATTTTGTGGGCAAATTGCAAGTTCTTACTGGATAAATTTCTACCTGTAAGAATTTGCAAGTGAGTAAAACAGCTGATCGCAAAGTAAAAATAAACACAAATTAAAATTTCTGAATTATGGCAAAGTTCTGAATTCCAATAAAAGCGGTGATTTAAATGCAGAATGTAAGTAAATATGTTTAAGATAAAAAAAGTAAGTCATATATTAAATATGTAGGAATCGGCCAAAGATATAAAGGTATGCATGCACTTCTGAACGACAGCCTCCAGGCACCGGTGCTGCAGTTTTCGAAATACAAAGCGAAAGCATTCAAGCCATATTTAGTGTTTTATGCTTTTACTTCTTGGTTATTAACTAATTTGACAATATAAGGTGCGTTTCATAATCATAAGACACCTTTGGTATAAATCTTGGCCTACAAGGATTCAGGCTTGTCAATCAAATTCATTGTAAAAAAAACAGGCAGAGGTCGTTGTGTTATCCGGAATTTTTTACGGAGTTCTGAGAATTACAACATTTTGATCATCATATTATTTTTTAAAAAGATTATATTTTCGGATAAAAAAAATGGAACCTTGACGTACCTGATGGTTTTTTAAATTGTTGGAGAGATTTGCGCAAGGGCCCCTTTTATTTCCCAAGCGCAACTTCGGTGGAGGTTCTGTTATGGTTTGGGTTGCATTTACATCGAAAGCAACTTTTGATATACAGTTTACATCATCGCGAATGAATAGTGGGTACGACAAAAACGTTTTGAAAAATAGTCTCCTTCCTTTTATTCAGAATAATCTTGAAGTGCCCTTCGTTTTTCAGCAAGACAACGCCCAAATCCACGTAAGCAAGGAAACAAGGCAGTATTTGACCGATTGTTCTATAGAAACTGTGGACTGGCCGCGTGTTCTCGGGATCTAATCACAATAGAAAACATTTGGGGTATATTAGTCAGAAGAGTTTACGCCAACAATCGCCAATTTGATAACACCAACGAGTTTAAAGTGGCAATTAAGGCAGAACGGGCTTCTCTAGATGCAAATTTACTAAAAAGTTAGCAGAATCGATGAAGAAAAGGTTATTTTGTGTCGCTAAAGCAATTAGTGCTTTCATAGAATACTAAAATATTCTAGACGACAGAAAAAAAGTATACTTTTGTTAAATGATCACTTGAATTAAACAGTGCCTTAACATTTTGAAACGCCTGGAAATACGTTTTTACTAAAATTTTTTGTATGTATTAAAAAAAGTTCTAAATTTTTTTAATGAAACAGATAACGTTTGTTACTTTAATCGATGTGTAAAATTTTTATTTCTATAAATTATATAAAATATTTTGAAAAATTAGGGGTGTCTTAAACGGATGTCTGAAACGTACTTTACATGCATAGACGGAAGCAAGGAAAATATGAAGAAAGCTGTGGTTGCTACAAAAATACAATTGCTAATGGAATGGAACAAATTATTGTGGACAAAATAAAATCATATGATGCTAAGCTCGTTTTTTTTTTTTAATTTAATACGAGGTAGCTGAACTGAACAAATTTTTACTTTTTGTTATTTTTTCCGCCAACAATTTAATCAGCTGTCCGTAAAACTTGCAAATTGTCGCTGGAACTTTTTTGATATTTTTCTCTATGAGAGAGAATTCTCGGAAATTAAGTTCCTGACAAGTTATTGGATAATTTTTACATGAACAAACCTAATATCCGCGAGTATGTTGAAAGAAAATGACATTTATGAATTTACTCACTTGTAATCTGGATGATTTAGCACTTGTTCGCGTATCCAAGTGGCTGTAGTCACCAATTCACCAGAAGCGCGCTTTTCTATAAAACGCAAATACTGCTCAATGGTGCAATGAGTGTCAGTGTCCACTTCCATGGATTGCAAATAGCTGCGAATGAGCGGCACTAGACCAGGGAATGAGTCAGCCTGGAGATGTGCAAATTTGTATTATTTTACACATCTGTGCATAGTTTTATTAGAAATTTTTCTGCTTACCTTTCCATTGAAAATTTCACCCACTGTCATCAATTCATATTCCTCGTGATTAGTTTGGCCATTCTCTTTAGTACCGTTATGCACACCATTAACACCATTACCATTCATGTAGCAAGTCTTTCGCGAAGATTTGCGGAACCAGAACTTCTCCTTGCGACAAGCGTCACGTTTTTGAGCAGTTTGCATGTTTTCATCAACCTGTAATAAACAAAATACATTAAAGTGATACATATTTTACCTTAATATTATTTTATATTTTGCATTCATTGTTTACACGCATTTACCTTGCTAATGGGTATTAGGAAGTTCAACTGATACGACAGTATTACGCGTGTCAGCAGCACGACAAAGCATACTAGGGCAGCATTCTCGAAGTCACTGATCTGTGCCTCACATGGTCGGAACTCTACGCGCCAACCAATCGATGAATTTGGTGGTGGCGGTTTGAAGCGCATCGTCTGCCAATTGGTCGACTGTATATTTTCAAAGTGGTCTGTGTCTTCTTCGTCATTTTGATCGACTTTCTCACTAAACAAGGATACTGTATCGCGTATGAATAGATGTGCCACATGCTGTGCCAGTAGCGGATCAATGCCACCATCGCGTAATCGTTTATAATCTGCTTCGTCGTAAGTGAGTGGCACGTCGTTATACTTGGCGCCCTCTGGCGAGAGATATGAATCGATCGAATCATACCTGGATTTAGCGATACGGAATTTATTTTCACGCAATGGCCGTAGGCCACGCTCCTCCTCGGTGCGACAGTCCACCGAGGAACTGATCACATTCCAACGACAGTCCGATTCTGTTAAGTAACCACGATATACGGGCGATGCTGCAGTAAGTGCCAGCATAATGGGGCACAATGGCGCAAGTTGGTCATACAATTTGCGTGCTTCATTTATGTTACAGGCTTGGAATGTGAGTTGCAGGCAACAACAGCCCATACCGAAACCCATGGCGTCAAGCAAGACAACATCGGGTTCGTCATTTGGTGCGCCCTCAACGGGAAGCTGCGTGTTTACATCTTTGAAAACTGCAAAAGCATAAATAACATAAATTAAATTAAATTGCTTGTGCAAAGAGTCTATTATTGCCTGATATACCTTTTAGTTTGATGGCTACTTTCTCGCCACGGCGTCTGCGTATATTACGTGTGAGCGTCTTGAAGCGCGGATGACCCGGGTATATGGCTTCGTCTGGGAAATATAATGATTTAGCCGAGCTATTTGGATCGTCCGGATTTGGATAGTAGATGGGATGTGTGAATTCAGGAGCGCCTAAGCGTGGGAAATTCGTAATGGACATGACGCACTCATTTTTGTCCAGTAATTCTGTGACTTCTTCGCGCCGATACCGCATATTTGCCTCAACCAAATTGAAGTGTGCCATTAGGCCACCAAAAGGTTTGCCTGGCGTACCTTCTATCATGTATGCACCATATTCGGGACGCCATAACGATTTGACACCATTCGGATCGGCCAATTCCTTTTCGTTGAGCTCACTTAGAAGTTCTTGCGCCTTCAGTGAGACACGCGCAACTTGATTCGCATCGTCAAACTTCACAATTATGTACTCAACTTCATCGCCCCACTTGAGTATGTCACCAGTGCGATCTTTCAGCCTGTGATAGAGATTTATGAACTGCGCAATGCCATGCTCGCGCACGTGATTGGCCAATTTTTTGGTTTCTTCCCAAGAGAGTGGACTGCCTTCGGTAAGTAGACCCATTTTAAGTGTGAATAACTGCAAGAAAATTATAGAATGTTAAGTAGTGCAGTTATGCATATATTTGACGGATATAGGAAAATGTGCAATCAATGATAGATTAGTGTTCGTGTATTCATACATACATACATACATACAAACATACATACATATATTATAAACATATGTGTGCATTTATAGATTTCACACAAGCGGAAATTCGCGGAAATCAAAGAAAAAAGAAACGTGATATCTACTTTACTACGAAAAAACTGCGCTCATGTACTCGTTTATGGGCATTCGACTTTTTTAAGTAGTAAGAAAATTAGAAACAAGTTTCCGTACGGATATATTACACATACATATGTACATACATACATACTAAGTCCTTATATAATATTTAGTATGTTTAGGGGCAAACAATGGAAAAAAGCCATTTGCACGATATGGAATATATGTGTGTACGTACATATGCACAGTGACTGCCAACAAAAAACGCATATAATGTTTTTAATACTTAGATATGTTTTTTGCTAATTTTTGTGCGTTTATTATATAAGTAATATATAGATAGCATCTTAGCAAAACAACAAAAAAAAAACCAATGATCTAAGGAAATAAGCAAGACTCTTGGAGATAAATCGCATAACTTTTACATTTTCAATAGTAGCTCACTTCTAGCGTGCACTACTATATTTCATATTAACCCTCGTTATGCCAGATTTGTGGTACATTATAATAAGTAATGGATGATGAGTTTTTTTACTTCGTTTGGCTACCGAGCCGATACACTCACAACGAAGAGAGATTGTCACATTTGTCCACAAGGAGGCGAAAAGCTTCGTCGAAAAACTTCTTCCATTGCATCCAGTATGTCAACAGCACTCAAAACTCTCTTATACATGTTTTGGTTGCCTTCCACCGAATCCATAAATAAATATAATTTCATATTTTGCCATAAATTACATTGTAATCAACTTTTTTTTCTTCAACCTTCTTTAAAATGAGTCAAAATAAAGAACAAAACAAAAAATCCTTTTTTTCACAAACTAAAATATTGTCAGCGATTATTTTTGCTTGAGTAGGTAGCTCAATGTATGCCAAAACCAATGAAAAAGGTAAGAAATTAAAAATATCCCTGCGATATTTAACAATGAATTATACATGTGGCGCAGTTGCCACATATTCGCATACAAATGCATGTAAATTCATAGGGGACTGGCCAGAACCGGGTGCAGAACCTTTTAGAATCCTTTTTTCGACCTATTCGAGCAAGAATCCTGTTTGAATGCTTATATCCTTAAATCGATAGAAAACTAAACTTTAGGAAGCTAACTGGCAGCCCAAGTCGCTAGCTATAATAGAAATATGTAAAATTCACGTACAAAGTCGAACAAGGTTTGGCCAGACCCAGCTGTCCAACGGAGGGTTAAAATTGGGCAAGCTATAAACTGCATGCCCAAAAAAAATGTTTAAAAATCTAATTAACTTTTTTTAGATTTTTGGATTTTTTTTAAGATTTGGGCATATGATTTCTCTTTTATGTTAGAATACAAGAACTACATTTTTATAATAAATTAACAAAAAATAATAAACTTTGTAAAAAAAAGAATGCAAAAACTGTCGGAGTTTTTCTGTGTTGGTCTCAAAAATGTGTTTATGCTCGAAACGCGCCTCTTACTAAAGCTCTAATTGAGTTTAATAAAATCTCTAAATTTCAAAAGATCGCTTATTGAATTCTTTGAATATTTATTATGAATAGTTTAGCAGTAATTTATTTTTTTAATGCCTAGTAACCTTAAAATACATCGACTTTGCCTATGGGAATTTATTATATCCAATGGTTTAATAAATAAATAAAAAGTTGTACGATTTTCTGTGACTGACACTGTATGTTTACATATATGTACTAACAAAGTGCACATATTCACTGAATTTTTTTTTTTAATTCAAACAAAATAAAATAAACATTTACAATTGATTTAATTGCAGAAAATGCACGCGAGCTGTTTGCAATTCGATTGTTGCATTAGTCAAGCGGCGCTGCTGAAGGCTATTGCGGTTATACGCCTTTTACATGTCTATGACCGGCAACAAAACCGCTGCAAAGTCAATGCGAATCGTTGCTGCTGGAGCATGAAATGCATATGCATATACTACGTATTTACACACACACACGCATATGTATATGTATGTATGTATGTAGAGAAGCTTGATGAGTTCAAAAAATTAATACATATGCAAATAAAAAAAATATCAATTACTTTTTAACAGGAACTTTAGCACTTGTTCAGATGTTTGTGAAACGAATAACATCTACTTATGCACAAGAGACCTTGGTCTATTAAAAATAGAGAAATATTGATAGTCATATTTTCTAATTTTGTTATTGTTGATTTTCGCGTTAGAAATGTATAGCTTTAGCCCCGAAAAATTTAAGTGGAACGTAAAACTTGTCAACAACCTTGAACAAACTAAAACCGATTACCCACCAATAATTGCAGCTTAGTTAATGCAGTGATGCAGGGAAGTATAAATGATACGGATTGTAAAAAGATCTGTACCAAATTGAGAAGAATCGAGAAGAAAAAATTAACTATGGATGAGAATGAGATTTGTGCTGTTATGACGTTCCTCACTAAGCAGGGAAAAACAAGGCTGAAGAAACCTCAGAGCGCAATATAGCTGAGAGGATTTTATGGAAACGAGAAATAGTTTACTTGTTTATTTAATCTATAGATTAAAACAGCATATACAAAAAGTGAAAAATGTAACAATTACACATGAAAAATAAAGCATTTAATTAAACGCCCAGAAAATCCGATTTTATTTTACATCGGAAGCACTGCACAACTAATTAAAATAGGCGTCGTCGAACTGGCAAAGATGGGTCTTAGCGTATATGTAGTGCCAAACTAGGCTTAATAAATATTATAGTTACGAATATGTGCATCGAGCTTCTTATTCCTAATCACTCTTTGTATTCCTTCGCCAAATCTATATAGAACGATCACCTCTTTTTTACTTTTGTTACGTAGATATCCATTTCAGATCTTAATGAAGCACCAAGGATGTTAGATTACCAGGTTTCGTGGTGAAACGATTTTTAAAATGAAAAATTTAGCTTTAGCTTAGTGAAACACAAAACGGATGATGTGGAATCCAAATTTCCCCTCAAAATTTTTTTTTCATCATGCCTAACGAGCAAACCTGGTATCTATCATCCTTGACCAGGTTCGCTATTTAGCTATGGTGAAAAAGAAAAGTGTGAGGAGAACTTCGGTTGGAAGATTCGACAGCCGAAGTCTGTACGATCATTTCACATGTATTCACATACTCGTCCAATCAGTCGTTGTTCAGATGGTAACGAAGTGTTATTGATTGATTTTTTTTTTCGTATATCACCAACACAATCACAGCTTTTTTGTAAACACATCCCTATCAGCTGATTCTGTCAAATTTGCTCAGAGCCGAATAACGGTCTATTAAAGAGCTCTTCTTTAAACTATTTTCACTATGATGATGCAATTAAAACTTTTTCTCTTCCTCAAACCACAATATTTACCATTTGCTTACCTAATCCTATGATTTTGACAATTTTATTTATATCCTGCTTTAGTGCTGCCATCTATTTTCTAGTGAAAAAGTGAAATTGAAATTATGTCGAAAAATTTAGCTGCCTTTTTCATGATCCTCACATTAACAGCCCGACTGCCTGTCCTAAACGTCCCTAAAAGGGGAATAGATAGTTCAAAGACGAGGTAAAGAGTTAAATAAAGACGATCTGCCGAAATTTGGTCGAGCAACTGACAGACACATCTCACAAAAAAGGTCAATGTATCATCTACGACTGTTTCGATGTATGCCAAAATGTACAGGATGCACCTATCTCGCCATCACCTATTTCTGTTTTTTCGTTTTCCTTCGATGGTATCTCAACGGACAAATTTTAATTTTACGTTCAACTGAGCATCCTTTGGAGGCATCCATCCAGTCTAAACTATCTATAAAAATCTTAATTTGGACACACATCGCATTTGGTTACAACAACTCAGGATTTGAATACTCGGTATACCCTCGGTCAAAAGGCAGCTTGCGTATTTTAAAAGAGCGAAAACAGTCAATAATACGGCCATCTATATACGTATATTTTCAAAAATACCAAATACCAAAAAAAAAATAGTTTTTGTAACTGTATGTATGTATTATATAATTGGCGCGTACACCCTTTTTGGGTGTTTGTCCGAGCTCCTCCTCCTATTTGAGATGTGCGTCTTGATGTTGTTTTAAGCCGACTCCGAACGGCAGATATTTTTATGAGGAGCTTTCTCATGGCAGGAATACACTCGGAGGTCTGCCATTGCATGCCGAGGGGCGACCGCTATTAGAAAAATGTTTTTCTTAATTTTGGTGTTTCACCGAGATTCGAAACTACGTTCTCTCTGTGAATTCCGAATGGTAGTAACGCACCAACCATTCGGCTACGGCGGTCGTTTCTGTAACTATTCAACAAAATTTTTTTTCAAATTAGAAAGCCATGTGACCTTGGAAAATATACATAAAATATATGCGGATTTGCCAGTCTTGAAAAACGGCGTGCCACTTTTCGCTCAAAAAATTGATCAGGAAGTCCTTTGAATTCAGCATGTAAGATTATTGCAACTCCATGAAAGGTTCCATAGACTTAAATTATGTAATTTGAACTATTTTTGATTTGGATACACTTCTTAAAAAATACGCTTTGGTTAACACTGAATGAGCATTAATGCATCGAAGAGAAAACTTAGCTTTTTTTAACTGAATTAACGAAGCTGCATGGCTGAGGAATTCACATACAAATCAATTTAAATACCTTTACACAAAAAAATTTTGCTACCATTGATTAATTTCGAATATGTCTGACTACTGGCGGATTTCCCAGTTCACATGCCTCTGCGCCCGAATTCCACTTGAGTTAGTCCAGTTAAAAGTTCGTGTACGAGTATTGTGCCGATATTTGTAAAATTATCTATACTTTATATTATCTTTCACGTAAATATTACAAGGCCCTATAGCAATTAACTTCATCACTACTAAGTACTTTTTTTTCAAATAAATAAAAAAAAAAACGAATCGGTTAAAACTTGTCTTGTGTACATACATATATTGTGCATATTTCCTGCCACAATGCAAACACTACTTCCTCAATAACCAGTGCCTCGAATTCACACAATGTGGCCTTACAAACAGACTCATTACATACCATCAAAGTAAATACAACAATTGAAAATTGTGTAGTTTAATTATTTGCTAATGACGAAGAGAGGTAAGGAGTGAACAAGAGCGAGAATTGAAATGTCTAAATTTGTATGAAATAATTTGCGATAATTTTAAGAGCGGCTGTCTGTGTACAAATGTAAGCATGCAGGTTTGTATGTAAGTAAGAACACAAGTACAGTGTTGTGTTGGAAGAGAGCATTATCACAAACATATACGATACTCCCACATTCAGTGTGAAATTTACGTCATTTTGCCATCTTTCACTTTTAGCATTGAATACAAAATGGTGCGTTTTCGGATTGAATCTGGCAACGTGCAAAAATAAGAATATTACAATTGTGAGTACGCTAAAAGTGATATCCAGCGTCAAGTTACAAAATAATAACAAAGTCAAATACGCCAATGCATACCTGATAATTTTTTGATAATTAGCATATCTTATCAGCTTTTGGCGTGCCAAAACAAAAACAATTGCTAGGAAGGGGAAATTGAGAGACTAAGGAGAGAATTCATTATGAGAGGAAGCTGAATATTTCTTATCAACACAGCTACTTAGGACTGATTTTAATTTAAGCAAATAAGGTAAATTGTCAATTTAATTGTAAAGTTTGAAATACGGGAAATTAAAATAAACAAATTAAATTAGCAACAAGTAGATAAATACAAGTTTCTTTGCTAATTTACACACAAAAATACTCAAAGTGAGTTTTTCTCTCACTCCAAAAAAAAAACTTTGATTTTTGGAAGCGGTGTAGTAAAACGTAAGTTTTCTAAATTTATTGAACAACATGAAGAGGCATACCACAAATTTTGAATGTAGGCAAGTACTAATTACAGCTACAGGGTGATTTAAAGGTGATGCACATTTTTGACAACAATTATTTGTGATATGCTAATTGTTTTTTATTTATTTAATTTAAATTTCTTATTTTACTTTCAAACTAGTGCTACTACAGACTTTGGCAAACTTTGGCATGGAGCGCCACTCAGTTGAACAGTGATCACAAAAGTGATCTAAACGTTTTGTGAAAATGGTAGTTCTGCAAGAAGTGCATGTCGCACATTGCGTAACGAGCGATGAGGCACATTTTCACCCAAAGAAATATGGTGTCAAGCAAAACTGCTGCATTTGGGGTACTGAAAGTTCACATGGCATTCAAAAAAAATCCGGGTACCCAACACGAGTCACTATTTGTTGTGGGTTAAAGCGAACAGTCATCGCTGAATGAGATGACATGAACTTAGATAATAAAAACAAAAATATATGATCTAATCAGGTGGTAAGATGGCAAATATCCTATTAGATGCAACTCTGAACTTGAGCACCTCATTCATCCAATGGTAAAACATCATAAAACATAAAATACATAAAAGCCGAATGAATACGCTGGACACGTAGAAATAATGCCAGAAAAAAGAGCACCAAAATGAGCTTTCAAGAGACAACTGTATGGGAAGGGAACTAAGAGCGGATCAAAGAAAAGAAAAAATGGGTAGATGCAGTTATCGACGACCTCTAAGAGATTAAGGTGCAAAACTGGTGTAGCTCAGTAGCGGATCGAGAATTTTGGAGGAAAATAGTTGCGGAAGCAGTGATCCATTCAGGACTGCCAAGCTAAGGAAGAAAAAGAGTTGTACGATATGTGGTTCTAGCAGGACGGTGCCATTTGCGCACAGAACGCAAGAAATAAATGCCCTATTGCGAACGGGGCTCCTAAAGACTCATATCTCACGAAATAAAGAGGTCAAATGACCGTCGAGATCTTCCGATTTTACACCACTTTACACATCTTTCTTTGACGCTATGTTAAATATGATCTATGCCAATAAGTCCGATGCGATTCAAGAGCTGAAGAACGAAATTACGCATATTAAAAATGGTATACAGTGCGAAGTACGCCAAGAAGCCATGGAAAATTTTGATATGAGCATCCTGTGTTCTCGGAGGAATCGTGGTAAGCATTCAGCGGGAATTGTGTTTCATACATACATACTCGTAAATGCCATAGACTAAAAAAAATAATTAAATAAAGAAAAATCATTGCGACAAGTTTTGTTGTGCTTTACTTATAAAAGAAAATCGGCGGTCTTATTGAATCACACTGTCTGAATATATGTATAAAAGTATAGGTTATATGACAGTTATTTTTACACAACTTTTGCAATATTGCACTTGAATTTGCAAATACGCGAAGCATACGAGTACCTATACACACATACACAAGTAAATATGCAATAATTGCCAAAATAGCAGACTTCAGAGAACACTTGCGCCTGCTATTATTTGTGGGCAAAAAGAAATTTCAAACAAACACAGTTTAAAAGGGGAAAAATTACAATAAAATGTTCAGCTAATGTAAGTGTAAAGCAACGAAGTATTACAAACTCATATATGTAAATATACGCACTTACAGTGGCCGACAGAAGTCTACATACACCCCTTCCTTTCGTTGTTTACAAAGTACAAACACTTTGCTTAAAAATGCGTTTATGCAATTTCATTTGAAATCTTTTTCTAATCGACTTAACTAAAACAAATCCATTCCTTAACATAAAACAACGCAGTTATGCTAAAAAACACTCTGATATCCTATGTTGTGATAACGATAAAATACCGTTTGTCTATTTCTTTCCTTTTCTTATGTTTGTTGCTTTGCTAATATTGATTTTAGTTTCAAATACAAAAGTTTTTGCTCCGAAATTGGCCGAGGATATAGCGAGCTCATACCACAAGTGTGTTCATCCAAGAACAATTCAAAGAGATCTGAACAAAAACAGCTTTCATAGTAGAATACCACGAAAAAAAACCTCTTATTTCTGAAAAAAAAAACATACACTTCGCCTGGAGTTCGCCAAAGCATACAGGGAAAAGGGGATGGACTTTTGGGAAAAAGTTTTGTTTACAGATGAGTCGAAGTTTAATATATTCGGCAGTGATGGAAGAGCAAAAGCGATGGAGGAAAAAAATGCTGCACTGGGAAATTTTAGATCGAAAAATTAGAAAAAATCCGATTTCAAGCGCTTCAGTACTCAAAGAACGACGAAAGAAATAGAAGCTTGGAACAATATAACTTCTGCAGAATTAGCAAATTTAGTCACCTCGATGCCACGACGGCTTCAAGCTGTAATTGATGCTAATGGTGGACCAACTAAATACTAAGAAGCAATATTACTTAGAGTTAAGTGAAGTTTTTCCCACTGGAGTAAGATATTTGTGTACTGTATATAGACTTTTGTTGGTCACTGTATATACTTTACTGAATTACCATATAGCTTCGTGTAGCAGCTACAGTTTTAGGTCTCATATTTTCAGGTTAATTACGACCGAAGCAAAATGGCTACTTGCAATAGCAAACCAACCAAGACTTGTCAAGGAAAAGTGCATCAAGGAAGGTTTTGCAAACGCATTTGAAGGCACAGAATATACAAATTACAGAATTTAGGTGTTTTGATGGAGATTCTTCTCAAATTTATGTCTCGCATATCAATGTTGGTCTATACAAATGAAGTGATCTGCAGTTTTGTGACACTTTCGAACGGTAGATAGTTTTCTTGGGAAGCTGATTCGTAGAAGAAAAATGCATTGCATGTGGTTTGTCATTACTTGTCGAAGAGCGGATGCTATTAGAAAAAACTTTCTATCAACTGAATAAATCACTAACCGCAAAATTTCGGAGCAAGATTTAGAATAAACCGACATCCCGTTATTTGCAATAATGATGTTACTAATTTACACTTATTCGGGAACAGATTTCCTTAAATATTTTTCCGCATATACAATTTTATTTATCACAGCTGTAACAATATTCGCTTAATTACAAATTGTATGCCGACATACATATGTACATAAGTATGCACATACATTTGTACATATATATACATATACATACATACATACGAGTAAATTCGTGTACATACAATGCATGGGTATATAAAACTAATCATGGGTCTTTTACACTCCATCATTTAATTTTTTGCGCAGTTACAATTAAACGAACTTTGCACAATTTCAAATTATGCCGAAGTGAACGGTTGTCTACTCAATTATTTGATTAATGAAACATTTTGCATCTCTTAGCAAATCTAAAAACAGAACTTTTAATTGAACATTTTTTCCATATATGTACAGTATATTTTGTACCTTTCAGCAGCAATGAGAATACTGCTCAAGTGTGTGTATGTGTGTAATGTTCACATATATATGTATGCATGTATTTACATATGTATGCACGTATGTGCCCACCGTATCACCGTATTTTTGTTAAGCTTAAAACAAAATATGTGTGTATACATATAAGTTGGACCTGCCAATCGGTATAAGGAATTTATACAAGGTGACGCAACATTAATTATTAAATTTTATTTTTGAACAATTTTTTTTACTAAATAAAAAAATATTTATTTTGCTAAATAAAAAAAATTATTTATTTTACTAAATAAAACAAAAATATTTTGAGTGATGGAAATTAAAAATCAAAATACGGAAGATTTATAATTTTTGAAAATGGCGTCGTACCTCCATTAAATTTGCTAATGGTGAACTAGACAGCTGCAGTATACAAACAGATAATCGTGTGAAGATGAAAATGAAGACTTCCATCACTTAAACTCATTTTTTTTATTTAATACAAGTTTTTCAAAAACAAAATTGATTCGTAAATAAAAAAATATTTATTTTACTAAATAAAAAAAAATATATTTATTTTAATAAATAAAAATTTCACTAGATAAACAATTATTTAGTTTACTAAATAAAAAATAATATTTTGAGTGTTGGGAATTAAAAATCAAATAACGGAAGATTTATAATTTTTACAAATGGTGTCGTATGTCAATCACATTTGACACTTGTGAACTATACAGCTGAAATATGTATATCATACAAACAGACAAGCGCGTAAAGCCCAAAATAAAGACTTCCATCACTTAAAATCATTTTTTTTATTTAATAAAAGTTTTTCAAATACAAAATTGTATCATTAATCTGCGCCACCCTGCACATGCCTGCGGCCTAAAAAGCCTCCATTTTCAAATCCAGCTAAATTTCATTTGCCGAAATCGCCAAGAACACAAAAGTCCAAAAAACGTACAAAGTTTCGTATAATATAATACAAATACCTCAATAACAAATACACTCCATGTATCTGCTACAATATAATCTCTAACCTATGCTCATGTGTATGTATATATATGCGTATATATATTTACCAGGCAAATCGGACGAACTGAAATGAAGCAGGTAGGCAATTTACTTTTTAATCGCGTTGATGAAAGGCCTTTCGTTCAAGTCAGCGAAACGCTTGCTTGTTGACTTTTTAACCACACATTTGCTTATTGTATTTGCATGGTGTCGAACAAATTTAAAGATGCCTTATGCTCTGTTCCTACGACATGTAATTCGCGAATTCCACTTCTTGGCAGCTCTTCTTCTTATTCTTGTTCTTTGCATTTATTAATGTTATTTGCTGTGAATAACGGCGATGAAGAAGAAAGTTAAAACAAAGATTTTACTTTATTTTACAGCGAAATTGTATTCATTTATTTCTTCCATTTTTCAGCAATAAAAAAAGTGACAGCAAATGGCAGAAGACTCTCAGCAAGAAGAGCGTTGATAGAGATATGATCTTATAATAATCTTTTTTTAACAATTTCTTTTTCTTGCTACCATTATGATAAAATAACCTTTTCTGGATAACCTTTTTTATTCGTTTTTTTTTTACTTTTTCGTTTTGGTTTGACAGCGGAATTCGACAGTTGCCGATAAAAATTAGGGAAGACAACGATTAGTTCGTAATTCGCAAGGTAGTAGAGACTAAAATACTCGTACTTACAAATGAGGAAATTCCTTCTCAAAATTTAGTATTGCAAATAATGGTACGTAATTCGAAGGGTAATTGAGAAGTGAATTACGTGCCATGGGAATATAGCATTGGAAAAGGCCGTGATAATTTCTAATATTTGTCTGAAAGTAAAACAAAAAACTTGGCCAGCATGAGAAATAAAGCCGAAGTAATGCGAAGTGACATGCAGGCGAAGGCGGACAAACTAGTCGCGCTGGCACGCACTGTCGGATAGGAGTTGAACATCGCCAAGACCAAGTCCATCAGTCATCCTGCGAGTGTATTCACAAAATACGAGCCAAAACCCAACCCAACACACCAACAAATTATGCGAATTATTCGAATGATGTTATATTCCATATTTTATCGGAAGGTTTAATATCGAAATGGCAAAACACCTTTGGCTGCTACGAATTTTCATGTAACTAATGTATAAATGTGGCCGCCGTAGCCGAATGGGTTGGTGCGTGACAACCATTCGGAATTCACACAGAGAACGTAGGTTCGAATCTCGGTGAAAACACCAAAATTAAGAAAAACATTTTTCTAATAGCGGTCGCCCCTCGGCAGGCAATGGTAAGCCTCCGAGTGTATTTCTGCCATGAAAAAGCTCCTCATAAAAATATTTGCCGTTCGGAGTCGGCTTGAAACTGTAGGTCTCTCCGTTTGTGGAACAACATCAAGACGCACGCCACAAATAGGAGGAGGAGCTCGGCCAAACACCCAAAAAGGGTGTACGCGCCAATTATATATATAATTATATATATATATATATATATATAATGTATAAATAAATAAATAAATACGTATGCTTGTATGTTTGTGAAGCCCAATTAGCCCAGTCTCCTAAATACTAACACACGCTATTTTGCATTTTTGCCACATCATCACATACTACCCACCTTGAAAGTCCCTATAATGTATTACTATTTTATTGCTATTTATATTTCTGGTCCAGCAATTGTTTTTCAAAATATTCTTCATGAGGAACACTTTTGCATTCCTTTGAATCAATTTTCGAAGCCTTCTGTCCAGTGCTTTTTTTAAAGCGAACACACCTTTTTACCACAAGGTGATCTGCGGAAAATTTTTGGACCTTTGCGCGTTGGTGACGGCGAATATTGCAGGTAATGGAACGATGAACTGTATAAGCTTTACGATGTTGTACGAATGGATACAAACGTTCCGGCTCTAAAATCATTCGATGCGGTACCAGCTGGTGGTAGCAGAGGAAGAGGTGGAAATATCAGGTGGAGAAGAACTTGAAAGAAGTACCCAAGGCCAGAAATGTAAAAAAAACCCTCGTATTTTAAATTTTGTATTCAACTTTTACGAAAGTTAAATGTGCCACGAAATTCCATGCCGATAAGGCTACTTAAAAATTGGCAGCTGCGATGTATTTTTAAACCGATTCACACACACTCTGACTTAAATGTTAATAAGCAGTCTTAATCACGAGTGTTTTGGAGTGTAAAGGTACTCGATCCTTATCTGATTTTATAATTCACTATTACGTAAGTAAAACAATGTCTCAGCTCTCAATAATTTTATCGTGGAACGTCATTGGAACTGTCATTGCGCAATACGAAGGAGTTGTTGAAATATATGTATGTATGTATGTATGTATACAGATGTGCAATATGTGAATTCTTGGATCAGGAGCTTCAAAGGATGCCTTCGTCTTATTAAATCAATTAATAAAATAAATAATCACAAAACTTGCGGCATTCCTATTTTACTTTGAATTAGATGAAGTCCTTGTGCAATTATGTGAAAATCTACTTCTCAATGCAAATTATTGTACAAGTTTTGAAAATAATTAATAATGAAAGATCAGCTAATTTTCCAAATATTCATTTTTTACTATTTCTTACTGCATTACTGCATTCTTTCCAGCTTGCTTGCAAATATTGTTGTCAGAGGCACCAAGTAAGGAGAGGCAGAGGTGAAAATAGAGGTTTGTGCCTGGGTACACAAAAACTATTCAACAAAGTTGCAACTTAATATTTATTTATTCATAAATCGATAGAAAAATGCATTTAATATACTCAGCGCATTTCTCAAAAACAATAGCCGCCTCTATTCGCATTTCCACTTCAAGGCGCAATCAAAACAGAGCTCATTTGTCATTATGAGTCCGTCACTCCCCAGCATTTTTGTTCGCCTTCCACTTGTAAATTAATTTATTTATAAACATTTCTGTAACTGTTTCGAGTTACAAATAACAAAACGTAAGCAATCTGTGTGAAGTCAATTGTGAACGTAATGGGTGGTCTTTTTATAGGTATATGGAACTTTTTTTTTTAAATAAATCATAAAAATGTTAGTGAAATACCAACTGAGTCGTAGGTAAACAAATGTGGTGTAATTTTTCTCCAGTAAAACCAGTTTTGCTTTGCTGCTGTATGCCAAATTTTGGCCTCCAAGTCGTCAATTGTAGCTACAGGGTGTCTAGAATTAAGTTTTAAATGTGAAGTTTCTCCCTAACGGAGGAGCGTATGAGCGGGAAGGGGACCGTGTTAGCTTTGTTCTTTGTACGGGTTATTTACTCAAGATGTTGCAGTGTCCGGTTGAACAACGTGCGTTCCTAATTGAAGCATATTTCAAGGCCAATGATTCGTGTGCAACTGCTCGTGGTAGATTTTGTTCACGTTACAATATTTGACATTTACGTGATGTCCCAAGTGAAGATTTGATTCGTTCATACGTGTGAAGGTTCCGGGCAACATGTTGGGTGGTAAACAGCCCATGGCCAAGGCCCAGCCGGACATCGAGAACAAATGAAAATATTGAACCCTTCGCTACAAGTAATCAACGTTAGTCCGTGCACAAGAGAGCAGCTACTCTGGGAATTCCCAAATCGACTGGGCATGAAATATGGAGGAAGAATCTTAAACTTCCCCTTCAAAATTCCAACAGTGCAAGTCCTTAAGCCTCAAAATGTGAGACTCTTTCTTATTAGCATAGTCACTGAAGCAAAAATCACTAAATAGGTGTACAGTTGGCTTATCTGAGAAGTTTTTACTGACCACTAATTATGGGTAAATAGATTTTGACAAATGTTAAGAGTTGCTTTGAAAGCTGCCCCTAATGATAGTTGTATACGTCTATAAAAACACCCTATATATACATTTATACATATATATATACAAACATACATTCCTCCAAGCAATTGTTACCTTAAAAGCTGAGAAAGCAAAAATAAAACTACACAATTTGATAAGCGATCATATCTTGATAATAATCTTTATTAGAATTACAAAACCTCGTGCCGGAGGACGGGCGCTATTTTTGTTTTAATTTATAATTTCTGTAAATGTTCTATAATCTCTGCAAGTATAATATTTGATATTTTATAAGAATAAAGAAAATAAGAAGGTCCTAGTTGCTATAAAGTAGCGGATCATTCACAAAAACAAAAAAAATTACCCATAAAAAACCTGTGTTACGTAAGAAATAAATAATAACTAATACCGATGCCCACTTTAGATAAATCGAATTACATACATACATATGTATATGAGTTCAACAGGTTTTACATTTAAATTAACAAATCGTGCTTTTTAACTGCATAATTTCATATTTTCATTAAAATTTTTTATTTTCATTATTATTTTATTAGTACTCCTCCTAATGTTAGCCGATTCGACTAACATAGTTTATATTTCGTCGCAGTTTTTCTCTCACTTTCGCCATCGCTTCCAAATATCGTGTAATCTCAGTTGCCGATGTTATCTTGTTGTATGCCGTAATATCATTGCAGAAAGTTTTGTTGTTTTGTAGTTATGAAGCTCGTGTTAGTAATTCAACATTTACGTAGTTTTCAGCCTTCTTTTTAGCGACATTTTGTTCAGGAGTTAGAGGTAAAGAGCTTACAATTTTAGTGCTTTTGCTATTCCAGAATGGGGAAATGAGTTTCAAAAACGGTAAACAGGTGATTTTATAAAAGCAAATCGCGGAATAGTCTACATGTACGCAGTATAATAAAAGCATGTATGTGTATGTATGTATAGAGCACAAAGTTGAGGTCTGCAACAATTGCTTTTAAAATGAAAAATTTATTATGTTTTAAACGTTTTATATTTTTTAAATTTATTTTGTTTTGTTTTTAATGAATTTTGTAATGGCGACATTTTTTTATTTATGCGTTTATTTAATTTTTACACCTGATAACAAAAAAATGTTCCTTGCAAAAGTATTTTTTAAAAATTATTATTTTTTAAATTTAACTAATAACAAAAGGGCAAAAGGACTTTTATTTTATTATACTTAAAACAAATAAAAATAAAAATATATTAAACTTTTGTTGATGATTAAATTGAATGCACCTGATTATTTGACAAAAAAACGATTGCTAGCTAGACTATGCTTGGCCTTTGTCTGGTTCTATGCTTCATGTTGCCAAAATTTCGAGACTTGGAGTTGAAGAACTGTGTGTGATATGAGTATTGTTTACTATTGAGGCTACTTCGAAGGGAATAAAACAAACATTTTGGAGAAGGCAAAACCGTATTTACAGATAATCGGCTGATATCTCTGATATGAGCAGATTTGAGGCAAGGCAGTTTGAGTGAAAATAGACAAACTGGTAATAAAACTGTTTGCCAAAATGCCAATAACTCTCAAACTAACAAGCTCTGCATAAATAAAATTGTATTTGTATTTTTATTCTATATAAGATGTAATCCTTGATTGAAAAACAAAAAAAAAAACAATAGCATTCTTTACTATACCAATCAAATTTAGTAAATTGAGTGGCAATTTCAGGTAGTTGTAGTTGTTCACCTATATTTTAGGTGTGCGTCTTAGATATGTTTTTAGATTCCGAACTGACATTTGATTCTTTTGAAAGAGTGGAAGTGGCAGGATGTGGTCGAACTCACATAGTTGCAAAACTCACATTGACGCTTTTTGTAAACGAACTGATTTCTTTGCTGATATTCTAAAAATTAAGTGTTAAGATAGAAAGTGCTCACGCAAGACAACGGAACAAAGTTAAGTAAGGAATGATGGTATCTTGCATCGTACCGTAAGTGGGGCGAAGATCAAACTGCATACAGAGCGAGTTTAAGGCCGCTGAACATTATAGTGTTTTTTTTTTTTGAAGAGCAACACTGACATTTTTCACTCCTCTATGTTTATAAAATCAAAAATCAGCTAATGTTTATTAACACCATCCTTTGGCGCATTTTTCTGCCGAAAATAAAAACTCTTAAAAAATGAACTAAAAATGTCAATGTGAAGCGGTGATTTTTCAACAATTTTTAGTTAGAATTTGCGAATGCAAATAAAAACTTTTAGAAAGCATAAAAAAGGAATCATATATGTGCTCATAATTATGAAAGTGGTCTAAGTCATATATTTCTTGTTTCGAAATATTTAATGCATTGCTTTTGAACGATTTAAAAAATATTTTGATATTATGCGACATTGCAATTTATGATTTTCTTAGTCTTGACTAATGGAAATTTATTATCAATATGAAATTTTTTATGAATTTCGTATAAAAATGTTGTTTTTATAGCTCTAACTGACTTAGACTATTTTCAAAATTAATTGAATGTCCCATAAATGACTTAATGCAATAAAGAACTATGGGTTTTATTTGAAACAATAACTTTAATGAAATAATTCCTGAACATTTATTAATTATTTTTAAAAATTAATGCATTTTTATAATTTTTTCTAGTTTTTAAGATTCTTAAAATGCTCATAATATCTTTATGCTTTTCTTCCGTTACTGGTCTAGGGCTGGTGTATAAGTAATTTGATATTTTCGTATATTTTTGGTCTTCCTCTTTTAGGTGAAAGATCCAAAACGTGGAGTTTAGAATAATCTAAAGAAGTTTTGTAGAACATTTTATAAGGTTCATTGAATTTCCAGTCATGAGACAGATTCGCTCGCGGTATTTTTTCTTCTTTTTGATATTGATTCTTCTAGTTATTATTATTATTTGATAACTAAGCAATTTTAATTCAAGTCAATGCTATTTTAATGTTAAGATTTTGGCCTTTACAATCATCACTGCAAGCTATTACGTTTTTTGAGTAGTTATAATAACCTCCATACGCGCTAAAATGCATGCGCTGTGCACCTCTTGATGCTATACTTTCATCCCATCCATGCATCGAAGAGGGTCACGCTCTATTTTCAAGTTATGTTTATATGTAATTTCTTCAAATTTTTTACTTAGACCACTTTCATAATTAACACTAAATGAATTCTGTATAACGTTGAAATTACATCCACTATCGAAAGGTTAATTTTTGACGATATCGTGGAAATTACATTAAATACATATAGTTTAAGAGAATGTGGATGTGAAATAAGTGATAAACTAATTTTTGTGAAATTTCGACTTAGACCACTTTCATAATTATGGGGCACATATGTACATATAAGCTCTGTGAGGAAGACAAGCTAATGTGAGTAGCAAAATTTAGAACTATTCACTTCTATGCTTAACTCATAAATTCAGTTAATTTTCCTTTACTTTCAATGTAGAAAGCGTTGACAGCATTTAAGCCTGTCCGAAGAAACGACTTATCGAGAAATAAAGTTAAAATTTGCACTGAAAAAGTGGGCATAGAAATTAGATACATATCTTCATAATCACTACCACTGTAGAGAAGCGGGTAATGGAAATTTACGGATGGTCGACAAATTGTTAAACAGATAGCAAGTATGTCCTTATCACTCATATTTACGACAAAATTTTATACTCTATACGTACATACGGATATGTATGTATACGAATTTCTATTGCGCGCACACAATCAGGGATTCCGTGATGGGAAGAAATGCTGGTATTTTTTACCTGTTGTATTTTTAAACGCGCAAAAGCACATTTGAGTAAATGGCACAACAACACACGAAGTGTCAGTAAGTGAAAAAAAAGAAAACAACCACTGCCGGCGTTAAGCAAACAATTTGACTCAAATACGAAACAAAAATTAAATATAGTATTAATAAATTGCGTGCATACAGTCGCTGAAACAAGATTCCGACTCATTGTTGTGCTCTGAGAAAAATGGTTCCATATGTACATACATACATGGTAAGTATGGCGTAAAATTTGGGTGAGGATAGTATTTTGGACAATGCCGTCAATTCTTTCAAAAATTGGTTTATTTGTATGTTTGATTAAAATAAAAAGTAAGATGCTGACAAAATTTTGAATATTGTTTAATAATTTTGTAATTTATTCAATGTTGAAAATTTTGGTATAGAGTTTTTTAAAGTGAAATGTTTTCGATTATTTTTAACATTTTTATAAATTATTTTCTTTAGAATGCACTTTATAAAAAAAAAATTTGAGGAAAAATTAATGTTTTTTTTTGTTAAAAATGTGTCTTATGTTTTTATATTATCTTTTGCAACAGGATTAAACGCGGTGTACCAAATAGATAAAAATAAATAAAAATAAAATTATGTTTAAAAAACAGTTTATGTATTATTCATTTTATTACTAAAATTTTCATAAAATTGCTTTGCGGGTTAAATTTATTAAATATACACTCTATCATGCGTATGACTTTTGTGTGTCACTGTGTATGCAGAAGAAAATTTTATATACATACATATTTTATATTAGCCCGCTTTTTTCGTTCGCGTGTTTACCAGACATTAACATGTGACGCGCAGATAATTTTGCGAAAAAATTGAAAAAAAACAATGTGCAAAATTTAAATAATACTTATGATAAGAAGTGTCTCGGCTGTTTGCGCGCGATACCTGAATCTTAGCCTTTCGCACGAAGGCTAGTGAGATGCTTTAGAAGCACTCAACCACACGAGTAAGCAAAATCTTGTGCTCCGATACATAGACTCGAGTACAGGTTTCGTGTACTTATACATAGTATTCAAATAACGAATAGAGAATCTTTGAAATACAAATTATGAAAGAAAACCCTATTTTACAAAGCACGTTTTTATTTGCAACTCCCAGCAAATTTACTGTGAAGTAAAAAATTAGCGCCAAATGACAATAAACCGAAAAAGCCAATCTCGACAACCGTGCGTCACCATCATCACCGAAGCGTCGACATCAGTCCTCAAAATTGTTCGAGTATCCGTCTAGTCTTTTTTGTTTTTATATATTTTTTTTTGTAATTTTGTGAATATGGCAAAAGTAGGTATTCTTAGTTTTATATGACAAGTTATTCAAATAAATGCCTCAAGAATAAAAAGTGTTATTTTACAAATAGTTTAAATAGCATTTCTATGCTGCAAATCGTAAATAGTGCATAATTACCTTCATAAATCGGATCTACTATTGGGAAAATAATAAAATAAGCCTGTGAATATGTTAGAAAGTCCCTATTTCGTTAATATTATTTTAATTAAAAAGCCAACCTTTTGGTGAGACACAACTTCAGTTTTCGAATCTATAAAGTATTCGTATACCGAACTCTACACTCGAATACTCCAACTGACTCGATTGTTGTTTTTTTTTTTCAATAAACACTAGAATACTCGAGTACCAAAAATAGCCGGCACGGCACATCACTAAACACAAAGGCCAGCTCAGGAGTAGTTGCTGAGATGTATCCACCTCCTAATTTTATTCAGAACACTTTCTAATTTCATCATGCGATTGCGTGAGCAGTCACATCACCTTAGTGCAGGTATAAATATAGAATGAATACATATGTATGTATGTATGTAAGAGTATATATAGAAATGAGCATACAGTGTTCCAAAAAAATGTAAGGCATAGTAACTACATTTTCGATGCAAATTGAAAACTTTTTCTATTCTATATTTAACATATGGGCTGAAAAGTCCGGGCTTAACGCATAGATGGCATTAATTGTATTGCATTCACCTCTCCGTTAGTACTAACCTTAAAAAGACAGCTGTTAAAATTTCATGATATTCTATTCATCAGCTCGTGAGTTGTTGTGCTAAGAGTTAAGCTACATTTGTTATTTTCAAAACAATGGATCAAAAAGAATTTCGTGTTTTAATTTTACACTGCCGCGTGGTTGGGGAAAATACCTTCAAGCGAAGCAATGGCTTGAAAAGTGTTATGGGGACCACGCTCCATCGGAAACAACAATAAAACGATGGTTTGCTGACTTTAAACGTCGTCATAGAGACACCGATGATGCACAACGAAGTGGACGTTCAAATGAGACGGTAACCCCAGAAAACATCAAAAAAAATTCACAAAATTGTTTTAAATGATCAGAAAGAGAAGTTGCATGAGTTACCCGACATCGTAAAGACATCGAAAGAACGTTTTGACTTCATATTGCGTGAGCATTTGACTATGAGAAAGCTCTGTTCAAAGTGGTTGCCCGCGTTTGCTCATTGTTGACCAAACACAACAATGTTTGGATGATTCTGAGCAGTGCTTGGTCATGTTTGAACTTAATAAACAGGAATTTTTGCATAGATATATGACATTGGATGAAATACATTACTTCCGTCCAGAATGAAAACGATCGTCATCTGAGTGGACAGCAACTGGTGAACCGCGTCCAAAGCGCCTGGAAGCGCAACAATGGGCTGGAAAGGTTATGGCGCGGTATTCATCGACTATATTGAGAAGGGAAATACCATTAACAGTGAATAATATATAGCGTTATTGGAGCGTTTTAAGGGGTTATATACAGCTAGAATGTTCAAAATATCGAGGCATTTCAGAGTGCTTGAAAGAGCTTTTCAAACTTTAAACGCGTTTTTCTCAAAATGGTGTTTTAAAAGTCGGTGACCAACATTACTCGAAAAGGGCTAAACCGATTAGTCTCAAATTTTAACACGAGCTTCTTCAATATATTTTTTAGTATAATAGTTAATCGAAAATTTTTTCTCACCAATAAATACAGTTTTGTTTTTTATAATATAAACAATTTAAGGCCGAAATTTTGAAAATTTTCAAAAATCGATTTTTTTGAGAAACCGCTATTTTGTCAAAAAAATTTGTTTCGCTTATTCCTTAGATTAATTACTAGAACAAAATCTGTTTGGTTTTTTAATTTCAGAGGTTCCAGTTCAGAGATATAGTCGTCACCGCAAAACGTCTTTTTTGAGAGGAGCTTCCGAAGATCAACTGTAGCTCCTTTCCAAACAAATATTTTTACTAGAAGTAAGTGCTAAAATACAATTAAAAAATAACATAATATGTGTACAAATTTTTAGATCAATAAATTTAAAAGTTTTTTCAGAAAAAATTCTGGAAAATTTTCATTTTTTCGGCCTTTTAACTGTATATCACTTCTGAAGGTCGAAATTGCAAAACAAACGCCCGCATTTGCCAAACCAAAAAATTTTGCTTCCTCAAGACAACGCACCGTGTCTCAAGTCAATGGCGAAACTACATGAATTGAACTTCGAATTGCTCCCACATCCATCCTATTCACCAGTGACTACAGGCTGTTCACAGACCTAAAAAAATGCTCGCCGGTAAGATATTTCGCTCGAAGAGGTTGTCGCAAAAACTGAGGCCTATTTTGAGGCAAAAATCGTTCTAAAAAAGTGGTACTGGAATGTTAGAGTGGTGCTGGAATTATTGCGTTGTTCTTGATGGAAATTATGTTGATGAATAAAGCTAATTTTAAACACAGAAAAGAAAATGTGTTTGCTTTGTTACGTCCGATACTTTTTAGCCCAGGTCCGATACTTTTTAGCCCATGTGTTAGAATGCAGAAATGAGTAATAGCAATCAACTGTGCCAAAAGTTTTGTGGAACACTGTACATATGCATATGTACCTATGTATACCTACTTTCATATCAAGTTGTACATTTCTTCCGAACAGTGTGCAAATGAAAACACTTCAGAGAAAAAGCACATGTTTATCGAACGATGAGAGTGCCCCTGTCATCTCCCACATGTTTATTCATTTGCAATGCATGCGTGCATGAGTGTGTGATAAATATTGCTTGGCAAAACCCGACATGTTCAAAAATTGCTATTGACGAATGCTACTTGCATGCAAATGTACACATATACATATGTATGTATGCTCGCATTTGCCAATTTCACCACAATCAATTAGCTCTAACACACAATTGTACATGCATATGCAGTACTCAGGACATAAAACACAAAAACAGTACTTAACCCTTTTGGATAAGTACATTTAACGTATCAGAATGCCATGCATTTATTCTCACATGACGTTCTGATACGTCATTGAAATGGAGTCAAAATTTAACATGCCCATTCTTGTTTATTTGAGAGTAACTTGTATCAGTTGCAACAGAACAAATACCCCTTAATTTGGGCTACACAGCTCCATAATGGCAGAAATAGAGAATATATTTTACCAAAGTGATAGCGACAGTTTAGAAGAAAATAGTGAAGTTTTTAGTAATCATTCCATCTTTTTGAAAAATATCACACGCTTCAAAATTATTAATAATTAGCTTTTTCTTATAAATTGGATTTATTTGCTTTAGTTTTTTTGTAATATTAATTGCCTAAAGTTGCCTAAATATAAACTAGGAGTATACATGCATACATACATACATACATACATACATTTATAATGAATAATATGCTTTAAATGAGTTCTGGCATAAAATCCACTGCTTTGAATTGCCCATAAATTTAATTGCGCTCCAAATGCAGAATTTCTATCAAATATGTAAACTACCCTTTGGGTAGTTAATTGTGTATGTTTGTTAAGCTACAAAAACCAAAAAATGCTGAATCATGTGAGGTATGTTATAAAAAATTGCAACTTTTCAAACGAGATGAGTTAATTTACACAAAAAAACGGGGTGATGTCATCCAACCAATGACGTATTTACTAGGGCTGGCCATAAGCACGCAACAAATGATAGCAATCGAAACAAAACAGATCGACATGCGAGTGTGTGGAGTGGTTTGCAACAGATTGAAATATTGATAGACAGAAATTTTTGTTTTTCTTGCAATCGCTTGCGTGTATGTGGTCAAGTTGACGAATTTGTAATTTCTTTTGAGTTCTCGAAAAAGAGTACACATGAGCGGGAAATGGCAAAATTAATGCATATAAACACTACCATTAAATGGCAATTATTTTCCTTTTGCGTTCCACATTTAGTTTGCGGTGAAAAACGTGAAATGCAAATCGTCAACCGATCAGTAAAGGGTGGCGAAACGAATTTCAATGTGTTTGTGGCCCGCTTTATGTATCCTATTTATGTATGCCCTCAGATCGCTTAACTGTGTTGTACTGATTCATTCGCAGGATGCAAAATAATGCAAATGCTTTAATAAATTTGAAGTCTTTACTAAAAAGAAAGAGAATTCATTCGCTATGTTTTATCTTTGATGCAAACAGTGATGTAATTGACTGCCCTCTTCTTTTATTAATTTCACAATATCATGTATTTCAAGATTCACCAAGAATGAGTACATAAATAAATATATGTATTTATGTACATATGTAGGTATGTAGACACCAAGCCGAAACATTTGAACTTAAATGATGACTTGCAAAAAATAGGTTTGTTGAGTGCAAATTTTGCCGCCTCATCGTGCGATTGCATTTTAGTTCCGAGTTCATATTTGTATGTATGTATGTATGTATGTATGCATGTATCTAGGAACATATGCACGCATTCGCGTATTCATTAATTATAGCGTATGCACCTATGTATGTAAGTAGATATGGCAACCACTTTGACAGACTATGACATCTTTCCAATAGATAACGACAAATTTTTGCTTCTAATCGTCATTACTATAAATGGGTTCGTCTTTTTTTACATTTGGTTTGATTTGATTTTTGTATTTTTACACAAATATTTAAACATTAATTAATAATGTTTATTTCCTAAACACCAAGCGAAAAGCAGAAAAAACGAAAGTTAATACAAAATAAAAAAGAAATCTACCAAACATTAGTTATTGTTTTTAGCTCAAATTTCGAATTGCTCATTGCGAATTTTGGTTATTGCTCAGTTGCTCAAATATATATACATACATATATATTATTGGCGTGTACACCCTTTTCGGGTGTTTGGCCGAGCTACTCCTATTTGTGGCGTGCGTCTTGATGTTGTTCCACAAATGGAGACACCTACAGTTTCAAGCCGACGCCGAACAGCAGTTATATGTACATTTACTTTTATTTTTATGAGGAGCTTTTTCATAGTACAAATTAACTCGGAGGTTTGCCATTGCCTGCCGAGGGGCGACCGCTGTTAGAAAAAACTTTTTCTTCATTTTGGTGTTTCACCGAGATTCGAACCTACATTCTTTCTATGAATTCCGAATGGTAGTCACGCACCAACCCATTTGGCTATGGCGATCGACAGCTGCTCAAATATTAGTTAAAAATTTTCGAAGTTTTGAATAAGTTTGGGGGCTAAATAAAAAATTGTCAATTTTTCTAGTCAGCATCAACTTAGATTTCCAAAGGCGTTAGCACTAATATACTCGTATGTATGAATAATTTGTTAAAATAAAAAAAAATGCTTACAAAAAATTCCAAAATAATCAAAACAAGCATGGCTCAAACTACCCAAAAAATGTGTTATACTCAAGAACTCATGCCCGAAAATTTTCGAGTAATGAGTATCGAAAAGGTGTACGTGCACTGGTTACTCATACGCCGTGGCTGTGAAAATGGGTGAAGAAAATCGAGAGCTCCATGTGAAATCACGTTTAGTGCTACATGCTGCAGTACAGCCTAACTGGAAAACGATTATTTTCTGCAATGATACACTGAAAAAATACACATATACATATACTTATATATGTATGTATTTACATATGTGCACTTATGCCAACTAGAAAAAAAGCTAAACTTCATTTCATGAATTTTACACTTTTTTTCAATAATTTTTAAATTTCTTTAATTTTGAATATTTTCGTTTTTATGTCCTTATACCGTGTAAGGTTTAATTAGTAAATTTGCGTTATTGTTTAACTTTTCCTAAATATTTTGTTGAAAATAAATATAGCGAAATTGACTATAATTTACATATTAACATAAAGAAATATTATGAGATATCATATGATAGAAAGTGAACGAATACCTTGTCATGTGTTTACATACATAAAAGGTGGTACAAAATTAATAAACAATTTTGGTTTTGAACAACTTTTTTTATTAAATAAAAAAAATATTTTGAGTGATGGAAATCTTTATTTTGGCCTTTGCGCGGCCCATTGCTTGCCTGTTTGTACATATGTATACTGCATACTACTGTCTATGTCACAAGTGTTAAAAATGGTTAACGTACGACGACATTTGCAAAAATTATAAATCTTCAGATAGGGTGTTTAATTTTGCGCCACCTTGTACATGACGGTGCATATAAAATCTGAATTTCACAAGATTGCGAGCTGGAATTACATATTTGTTGTGTGTTTGTATGAACTAACTACATAAACATACATACATACATGCATTTGTAACCTAAAGATAAGTGATAATCATTTGGCACTATGTCACAATGACTAATGCATTTGAGTGAAAAAAAAATGCCAAGCAATGCCTTCTTTTTTTAGCTCCAGTTTGTTGAATGCAAATTTTTGTCTGATTAAACGTTGATTTGTATACAAGTTTAATGTCATAAAGAAGCAACTTTTTTGACGAAAAAATATGAGCAACCTGCAAATACGAGTATATATGTATGTATGTGTGTGTGTACAGAAGCGTACACTGAATTGCGGACCCTCCAAAATCAACACAATTTTTATTGTATTTCTGCACCCATGTCGAAATTAATTTTAAGAATGGATATACTATTGTACATATTTACATCTACACAAATGGACAAAATTATTCACACAACAATGAATTTGATTAAAATTTCATTCATTAAGCTGTATTTTGAGAATAAATGAATATAATTAAAAACGTTATTCTAAGAAAAGTCTACATATTTAATGTACATATATTTAAAACTAACATAAACTTAGCAAAACTTTACTCGATGAATAAAAAATTAACAAATCAAACACATTCCTCGTATAAAAACATTTTCGCATCTGCATAATGAGGGTAAATCATGCGCAGAAATTGGCCACATGGTGAATCAAAGTCGTTTTACTATATTATTTATAGCATAATGAAACGTTTTAAATAGGAGACAAATTTTAAAAGCCGAACTCAGTGATGAACGCCATATAAGAAAAATAAAAAAGCATCCAAAAAATACATCAACGCAAGTGGTAGCAGAAGTTCGTGAAGAGAAAACAGTTCGCAGAGCATTGAAACGAGCCGGGTATAGCTCGTAATGACGTGAAGGAAACCACTCTTCAGCATAACCAACAAAAATAAGAGACTGAAGTTCGCAAATTAATATAAAAAAAACCACTTACTTGACTTCTGGGGCAACGTTATTTTTAGCGACGAAAGTGAATTCCACATTTTTCAAACGGATGGAAGGATTCGAGAGAAAACTTGGAGAAAACTCAATACTGAATTCGAAAAAAAAAGGAATACAATAAGTACAGTGAAACATGGTGGTGGGGGTGGACAACAGACGTGGGTAATCTTGTATTTATTGATGGTATTAGGTATAAATCCCTTTAACTTAATATTCTGAAAGAAAACTTGCATGAAAGTGCGCAAGCTTGTTGGCAAAAACTTTTATTTTCAACAAGATAACGATCCCAAGCATACTGCCCTCGATATGCGTAGGATCATCATGTGCCTCAGATTATTCCAACACCACCGCAATCTCCAGACTTGAATTCCATCGAACTCGGTAGGCGTGTCGCTAAAATTAACATCACAAGTAAAATCCAACTAAGAGGTACTCAAACAGGAATGACGAAATTTGGATTCAAATGTGACTAAAAACTTAATGAAGTCATCAGGCAGAAGGGAATACTTACTAAATATTAAAATTTCATTGCACTTAATATTTTGTTTAGGAAATTGAAATGTGTGAAGAATTTTGTGCTTTAAAAATATGAAAAATTGTGTGATTTTTGTTAGTATTTTATTCATGGAGTAAAGTTTTTGCTAGTTTTATGTATAATAAATATGCGAATTTTTTTACCTCCCTAATTTCATAAAAAAGTCCGCTGGTTTGGCTGTAACAGGAAAAATGCTCGCACTACAACAGCATAGCCGATAAATGTATGGCAAAAATTGTCTGTGAAACATGCGAAAAACTCTCCATTTGCAGCGGATTAAAGTTGGGTTGAGCAGAACTAGAATGGAATACCATATCACCTATGTACATATTTTGAATTCAGCGGCAGTTTTTTATTTCGGTCCGACAGCGTTGCTTTACCATCGGTGTACGTTGTGGTTTGGCTATGGAGAGTTTTAAGGATGCACGACGTATAGAAATTGAAATAACCGCAATAGTGAGCATTTTTTGTTTTTTTCGGTACAGTTTGAAAATGCCTTTATCTCGAACTGACCACAAAAGACCATACAATTAACGTTCCCACGACTGTCGGTTTTACGTCGCGGATTTATATCTGGTTAAGGACTATTACCCCAGCAGCAATCGCCATATATATATGGAGAATTTTTAAGCTGCTACAACAATAACAAAAACCGTACTATTAAACGTTCCCAAGACAAGCGTTCCCTAATCACTATTAATTCATAGCCCTACCATGTTTTAGCATATACAGCCCCGTTAAAAAAACTATAAAGAAAGCACTATTCTGTTTTTATAAAAATAAGTATAGTTCATAGAACAACAAAAACAATATAATGCAAGTAGTCACGCTTTTCATAAAATTTTTCAAAGTTTCATCAACTCTTTAATAATTTAACGAATTAAAAAAATATATAAAAAAATACAAAAAAAAAAATAAATACATAAGGATAAAAAATTAATAAAAACACAAAACCACAACAAAAACAATATAATGCAAGGAGTCACACTTTTTACAAAATTTTTCAAAGTTTCGTCATAACTTGTATAATTTAACGAATTCAAAAAATATATAAAAAAATACAAAAATAAAAAATACTTTAAAAAAACTAAAAAACACGCTTTTATTGCCAATCGAACTAAAAAGTAGAAAATAAATTTTAATGACAAAGAGACCTATAATGAAGTAATAGCAAATCGAACGATCAGTCATAGTCAACTACCTCAGAACAGAATTATAACAAAAATTAAGATACAAATAGAATAATTCAAATTAGAGTTAAAAGCGTGGGATGCTTGTTATAGTAAATATTACAATCATTCTATTGGCAACTACCTATGTACAGAAGGTTATGAAAGTGAACCAAAATTTATAATTCTGTTGTGAGGTAATTGACTATGACTGATCGTTCGATTTGCTATTACTTCATTAAAGGTCTCTTTGTCATTAAAATTTATTTTCTACTTTTTAGTTCGATTGGCAATAAAAGCGTGTTTTTTAGTTTTTTTAAACTATTTTTTATTTTCTACTTTTTAGTTCGATTAGCAAAAAAGCGTGTTTTTAGTTTTTTTTTTAACTATTGTATTTTTTATTATGAATGAAAATTATTGTTATCATTGCAGTCAGTGAATAAATGATTCGATATATTCGTGATATATTTAATTCCTTCCTTATCGACTGTGAGTCTAAAGCTTTGCAGTTATCGGCCGTGATAAAAAAGTAATCGGGATGAAGAACTTATTTCGTGGAGGGAGCCTGAGAAACTGATACAAGAATAAATAAAGATTTTTGATTTTACAACCAAATTCACCTTACTTTTTGCCCACAGCAAAAAAAAGAAATCCTGGCAATCCTAATAAAGATAATGGAAAACTTTTATCAAATTATTGCATTGTCATCGGTCCTTGATAGGTGTGCAAAATTTCAAGTCGATCAGATTTTTAGAAGCCAGTGAAAATTAAGCTCAAAGATTCCGTTACATACATACATACATACAACCCGACCTAATAAAAGTGTGTTAAAAACATAAATAAATAAATGAGAAAAAAAAATAAATAAATAAATAAAAAATAAATAAATAAAAAATAAAAAAAAATAATGAAAATTTTCAACTTTATATTCAGAATTTAAGCGAAAAAAATCCTGGACATGCTGTTTATTAGTCCGTTCAATATTAATATAATATAACAAAATGCAAGTTTCAAGTGACTACAAAATACCGTTGATTTTTGTTAATTTTTCTTCCATATAGAAAAAAAAAGAATTCAAAAAATTCTGGCTATAAAGTTAAAAGTTATGTATTGTAATATTAGGTTGGCGAAAAAGAAATCCATTGCTTTTTGACATGTTAACCCATTGAGTGCCAAGCAGATTTGACAAAAATCTTCACCGCAGCCAAAGCAAGTTTTTTATTAGAAAGTGGAGTGAAAACAACATATATTGATTTCGGAGCGATCCCTGATCTGCTTTGTTTTGGTTTTTTTTTTTGGATTTTACAAATATGTAACTTCTATATGTCGCATGATTTTGCACGAAATTACCCTTTATGACGCTACTGGAATCGTAAAAATCTTTATATCGTTACGAAAATTGGACCAAGACTTTTTGCAAATATCAGTTTAAATAAATTAATTCATCATTGGCGAATACATTTCGGTTAAGTGTTTGGCCGAGCTCCTCTTCCTAGTCGTGGTGCGCTTCTTGATGTTGTTCCAAAAAAATGTTTGCCGACTTCAAACGGCAAATGGTTTTTATGAGGAGCTTTTTCATTACAGAAATACCTACACTCGGAGATTTGTCATTGCCTGCCGAGGGGCGACCGCTATGAGAAACTTCTGGTATCATTTTGCTGTTTCATGTACGGAGATTTGAATCCCGAATGGTAGTCTCGCACCAACCCATTCGGTTTTACTCAGTTTACTCCAATAAAAGAAAAAAATTCAGGTAGTGTCCTAGGTGAAAGAACCCGCTCGTATGCTTTCATATCACCAGAAGTATTAGGTGCCGCATAGAAACGTGCGGCTTGGCCTCAATGTGCTTAAAATAAATAGTCCGAAAGTAGCACTCTCTATTTTTGAAACATTTTATTTTCAAATTTTGAAGATTATTTCAGTTTCTACCTACAGTGTCTGCTATATGAATACCTACATATACATACATGCATAAATATTTGTGGTTGCAGGAAAACATAATTAAGCGATTTGATAAGCATTCAGACTCATACAATAAATGTAGCAGTTTTATGTATATGACGGATTTTTTTTTAATAAAATAAGTAATTGGCATGTTTTTTGTATTCTGGTCACGATTATATCACGTTGTCTTATCGCTTCGGAGAGAAAGAAATAATAATTGGCGGCAAGGTGAATGAAAAAATAGTTTGAATAGTCCTAGTGTATATGTATGTGTGTGTGTGCATAGGATGTGCTTAGGTCTATATATAAATATGCATACATAAATGTAGGCGGTGCCGAATCAAAATATTTCACAGTTGCTACGCATGAAAAGTATGGAACTAAAATAAATATATAAAGCCCAAATTTTTAAAGCGTTCACGAATTTAATATTAAAAATGTGAGCGTAAATTATCACTGAAATATATTTGAATTACATTCATATGTGTGTTTATGTGAACTTTTTGTGGAGCACCCTATATGACGTTAGAAGGTTTTGCTTTAGATCAATAAATCTTGATTTAACTTGAAATCTTTAACAGAATAATTTGTTTTAATTAAGTTCCATTAAAATGAATTCCTAAGCAAAGGCTATGGAATGAGTAATGGCCTAAATATTGCATTTGAAAGTAGAAACTCACGCTTAGGTCCCACCGCACGTAATTTGCTCTTCCATGCGTAATTCGTTATACAAACTGTTGAGAACTCATTTGTAAATAATTTAGTCTCAATTACCTTGAGAATTACGCACAAATCGTTTTATTCCCTAATTTTTATCAGAAGTTTATCGATATTAGCTGTCAAATCAACACGAAAGCGTAAACCAAAAACGCTTCCACGGCAATCGGTTCTACGTTTCCGGACGAACCGGATTTACAACCGGCCAAGGACTGTCACTCTAGTAGCATTCCCCGTATATGTATGAGGAATGTTTGCTGTTACAACAACAACAATGACAACAGTAAACCAAAACTAAATTAGCTAACGTTGACCATTATCATCGTATCGTATCCTGTATCTTCCATTGGAGCACAGGGTATCATATCCGGATCGCGAATGCAGAGCTGTAAGGCAGGAAAGATAACAGGTTATGGATAGGGAAAGGATTTAGATATGAAGGTTAACTGTGAATGACCGCAGCAGCCCCGAACGGAGTTCAGTGGCTAGGCGGGGAGAGTCTTAAAGAGGTTGTTGTTGTAGCAGTTTACTAAGCCTTGTGAGTGTGATGTAGTCACCGGTTGTCTTCGTCTAACTCATCTAACGGCAGACCGAGAAAACGTGCTGTTTCGTCAGGTTGGATCCAAAGGGAGAGGGGTGTTAAGTGAATAGTTTTGATAGGACATGTGAATGGCGGGTCTCGCGAGTCAGCTGAAGCTCTTTGTCTGCAATAGGTGGTGGTTGAACTCCGATAATCGCATCCGAGAGTCGGGAGTTTAGGAAGATGGTAAGGGTATCCCGATGAATGTGGTTTAATGTGTGTCTGTATACTGTCCGGTCCAGTAGCTGTAATTTGATTTTGTCCTGGATCTCGTTAGTGTAGTCGAAGAGATGGCTCCTGACGCGCCTGGGTGGTAGCTCAGGCTCTAGCAAATGTCTGCAGCGGTGATACCTTAACTGGGAGCATTGATGCCCCATTGTGTAGGTGTTGCAGGGGGGCAACAGGAGGCATCCCATAGCTGTGCTTATTGAAGTATTTTGACATGTTTGTAGCATAATTCACAGCGAATCACTGGTACCAGGCGACCAGACAGGCGCAGCATACTTCAGACCAGGCCGGCCAATTGCTTTAAATGTTGCCAGTAACATTTCTTTGTCTTTGCCACAAGTACTGTCGGCAAGCGATTTGAGAACCTTCTTGCGGTTTTTTATCTTAGTATCAATTGCGCAACCTCAGTGAGGTTTTTGTATTGCACCGAAGTCCTTATAAATCCTGAGTGCCTATAATTCTGCTAGCTTCATACTGAGCGTATTGGCGCTACTCAATAACCAATCATGGATCAATCAATAACCGTCAAAGGACGCTTTGTGCTGATGACTATCGCGCGAAATCTATCAACTTGGATAAGAGTTAATTTGAATATGGCTCAAAACGTCAAGATTGGAAAGTCTGCAAGGCATAATTGTGTATCGAAAAATCCCACTGCAGCTTGCACTCCGGATTTGGAGGTGTAAAATTCAGGTAGCATTGGCACGAGTTCCACTATAGCAGAAACGTTGAATAAGAACCCAAAATAGTTAAATTTGAATGGGAGCAAAAAAATATATTGTGCAGAAAATCATTCGATGATGTTGCTGAACACCTCAAGAATTGTGGAGGAGTCCAAATTCTATTTTTGTTTCTTCAACTGCTCTACTATTTCTAATAGTTTGTGGCTCTTTTCCGGCAGCCACGCAACTCATTTATCTTCATGACACATGCATGTTTCTATTAGGGTCCTTTCGCCAGGCTGCTGCAATTTGTTGGTACTCTTTCTTATTGCTCGAAAATGGAAGGAATAAATTAAGTAAAATCTTAGGTTTAAATTCCTTTTTTCTCTATCACCGATATTCACAACAAATAATAATAATAATAAGCAAAAAGCAACAACAAGAGGTATAGCTGTCAAAGTGAATTACGAACGCGCCGTAGAAACAGGGTGATGCGTGAATTAGGTGCAGTGTTTAATAGGTAAAAACACCTAAGCCTATTTAAGTTGTTTATCAAAAGTCCACAGATATTTAGTATGCTTGCCGGTAAATTTATAATAATATCTAAAATATATTAAAAATTTCAGTGAAATGTGTACATTTGCACTGCCAAAGACTTTGCTTTCAATATTTCGCGCCAATAGTTAAAATTATTTCATATGACAACCTCCAATGCTTGGCCAAAGCAAAATTTGTAAATAAAATTTTAATAAAGGCTAGATATGTATGTGTGGATGTGTAGGTACATATGTATGTTGCATGTTCATGTAGATAAATGAGTGACTACAGATCTTTGAGTATCTAATTTTTCGTATTTACTTCTTAGAGACGCTTTCTCAATGTCTACATAAATACTATACGTCACACATAAAATTAAAAATAAGTGGAACGATTCTGGGCGGAATAGAATTTTATAAATGCACCTGGCGCAGGTTTTTGGTGAAATTCTGATTGTAACATTTATATTTCCAATGTATAGGCTATTAGATATAATACAATGCAATAAGTTTGTTTCTCTACTAATAACTATCGATATTTCTGCTGGCAACTCGATTCTTAAAAAGAAAAAAAACATGAGAGAAAAAATAAGGGCATTGAAATGTTTACTATGGGAAATTAGCTTTTGATATGTGAATTTGTTTCATTTTTGAGAAAATCTAAAACTGAATCAGTCTTTAAATAATGCAGAGTTTTGAAACGTAGTTGTGAATACATCCGAAAAATAAAGACAGTTAAAATAATAAAGTAAAATTTAAGCTGCAGCAACAACAGAAAAGATTAAAAGGTCAAGAAAGAAATATAAGAATGCAGAATGTCAAACAAGGGGAAATGCGAGAAATATACTCAAAAAAAATCAAGGCGTATCTATAGAGATGGTGTGATCAGAGAAGTTGATTTCCTCCTCTTCCATTGGCATTGCCTTTAATTTAGAAATATTACAATGGTAAAATGGAATGACGGAAAGTTGTTGTAGTGTTGTGAATGTGCGACAAACTAATTTTATCTATTTGTCATTCACTCCATTCTTCTATTCTTTTTCCCTTGAAAGTTTTAATTCGAATAATGTTGTTGTTGCTCGAATGCTACCACCTTGAATACTCGTAGATTCGGCTTGAAAATATTGTAATAAAGTGGAGGTCAAAGAAACACAGAATAAAATAGGAAATCAACTGTTTGGAAAAATCGTATTTAATTCTTTTTTCCAGTTTCAGTTACATTTCACAGATCATCTGATTCTTTCCAGGCTTGGAAACCGCCTATGATCCGCAAGTCATCTCGTTTCCGCGGCAGTCGGTACGTTACAGGGACGACTCGGATTTATTCCAGCCTAGGATTGCCACTCCAGCACTTTTGTGGAATATTTATGTTGCTACAACAACAATGAGAGCAAGAGTCATCAGCAATTAAACCACAGATTGCACTGCGAATATGGGATATACAGTTGCTCATAAAATTAAGCGTACACTACAAGAAATTTAAAACTTTGATAGACAGAACTAAATATTTTTAATGAATTGCATTTAATAGTAACATAAGTCCCGATTTACACAGAAAACAGTCATAAAAGGGAAACATTTTGTTTCTGGGAGAGGGACGGACGGCGAAGAGAAAGTGGTTTTTATTTCCCGTACTGGCGACACGCGTGGCGCTTCTTATTCGTATTGTCAAACTTCAAGAAGAAAACGTCAAAAGTAACGAATGGTGCCGAAAACAAATTTGCCTGTGTGATCAGGAATGAAACATCAAAAGAGAATTTACAGTGTCTCCCTTCCAGATGTCTCTGGATCGGAATGGATGGAAATCGGGACTAACACGTAAAAATTAAAAAAAAAAAAATTTCCCAAAAAAAATGAATGCAAAATTAAAACCTAAAAATAAATATCCCAAACTCGAGTATGCATGCACACACAACATACATAGATTCCACAAGTTTTAGGTAAAAGCTGACGCTAAAATATTGCCTTTTCATTGCTCTCTCCTTTTTTCGTATTCGATTCTAAAATAAGTTTAAACCGGCAAATTCTGTATATACTCGATTGTACAAACGTAGGCAAAGGAGGCAAATTTGCTGTCTTGAGAAGCTTTCTTAGAGGAGCTGGTACCCTTGAAAATCAGCTGACTAGTTAAAACAGAAAAATTGAGAAATGTGTGTGAAAGGCAAAGAAAAAAAAAGACTTTTTACAAATTGTCGAAAAACACTCCCAACTTTGACCTTATAATACCAAAATTCAATGGGCTATAAAAATTCTGATAAAAAAGTTTGAAATTTTGCTAAACATTTTCAATTTTTTTTTCTTAATTTTGTACCAAGTTTGAAACTTTTAATTAAATGGTGTTTGTTGTAGTATGAACTATATTTTTATAAAAAAAATATGAAAAAATAAATAGTCAAAACTTTGCATAGGTCAAGGCGAATTGGGGACCTTAGGTGGCGCCTTACTTTATTTTGCCGAATTTTGACAATTTTGGCGTCAGCTGTATGTATTTCAGCAATTTTGGTCATGAAATCCAATTTCTCAGAAGCAAAATTTTGTCTTATGGGGGAAACATGTGTGTACACGAACAATTGCATACACATCCATACGTATGTATATATGTATGTACATACATACATATATGAATAAGATATTACATGCAGGTCTGAATTGCATCAAACGACTTAAAAATTTCAAATATTTGCTCGTACATTTATTTATTTCGCAAGTAAGCAACTTGCGCTCCCGCAGTTGGTTGGTTGGTTAAAGTGGTGATTCTTCCAGAATCCAACTAGCGCTTTCGCGCCATTTTGTTGCCACATCCTCGTTGCCAACTTGTTTAACGGTTTTTTACAGCATAACTATATCCAGTCTGTGCGGTTAAGGAACCTTATTAGGTTGTTAACGTCGAGGCCAGATAGTTGCTCGAGATTCTCGAACAGCGGTTGGCCCAGGGTTAACAGTCTGTCCTTCCATAGGGCAGGGCATTCACAGAGGAAATGGAAGATTGTCTCCTTTTTCTCCGGTTGTTTACAACTGTGACAGTATGTATTGTGAGGGATACCCATTTTGGCTGCTTGTTCTCCGATAGACCAAAAGCCAGTTATGACCGCCGTTAATCTCCAGGCATCCCGTCGTTTCATTCTTATTAATGCCGACGATTGCTTGAGGTTGTAGGTGGGCCATAACGTTCTGCTAATATTGCATTTCGTCTGGACTTTCCACCTACAGTCAGCGATTCGGAGGTATTTTTGGGAAATTGTGCTCTTGACTGCACCGAATGGTGTGAGTACCAATTCTGCAAGAGCGTTATTCATGGCAGATCCCCCTCTTGCCAGTTCATCTGCTTTTTCGTTACCTTCAATGTTCCGATGTCCCGGGACCCAGATTAAGGTAACTTTATGGTTTTCACTCAAGATGGTGAGGCTATTCCTACTTTGGAGGTTGTTGTGGCCGCACCCAGTGCCTGGATTGCAGCTTGGCTATCCGAGAGAATAGCGATATTACCCTTAAAAGAGAAATCTGCGATTAGTAACCTGCAAGCTTCCCCAATCGTCAGTACTTCCGCCTGGAAGACACTGCTGGTATTAGGGAGCCGCACAGATTTCTCAATTTTAAGTCTGTAAGAATATATACCAGCTCCAACACCGCAGCCCATTTTACTTCCATCCGTATAGACTGTAGTGTCGAAGTTGTTTAGAGAGAATCCCTTATTCCATTCTTCCTTAGTTGGAAAGAGAGTGGCAAAATTCCTATTGAAAGTTACCGTCGGGACGATGTAGTCAGTTCTCACCGAGATTAACTGAGTTTGTCGCAATAATAGACTAGCATGACCATAAGTTTTTTCTCTCCAGCGACCCGCTTCGTTTAACCTAAATGCACTCATGGTTGCCGTCTTCTTAATATGTAGGTCTATTGGAATAACGTGTGTCAGTACATTGAGAGCCTCTCTAGGACATGATCTGATTGCACCGACCGTTATTGCACATGCTGGTCTTTGTATTCTGCCGAGTAGTTTGGTATTGTACTCTCTCCCTAGAGCCTTCCACCAAACTACCGAACCATACGATAGAATAGGTCGTATAACCGTCTTATACAGCCATAATGTATGCTTAGGCTGAAGACCCCATCTTCTTCCAAGCATACGTTTACAGGCATATAAAGCAATTTCTGCCTTCCTTACCCGTTCTTCAACATTTAATTTCCAGCTGAGTTTGGAGTCCAGAATTACCCCTAAGTACTTTGCGCTGGGTGATAGTGAGAGAGTTTATCCGTTAATATTTGGTAAGGTAAAAGGTGGTACCTTATATCTGGTGGTGAAAAGCATAAGCTCTGTTTTACGTGGGTTTAAACCTAGGCCACAGCCTGTGGCCCAAGAGTTAAGCTCGCCTAATGCCCTCTGGATGATCCCACTGATCGTATTAGGACACAGTCCTGACGCCATTAACACCACATCATCAGCGTACGCCACCGCTTTTACCCCACCTCTATTAAGTTTTATTAAGATTTTGCTAATAACGCATAACCAGAGAAGTGGAGACAGTACTCCCCCCTGTGGGGTGCCTCTGTGGACCTTCTTGGTTATACTGATATTATCCATATTAGCTTTGATGATCCTGGTTTCTAGCATAGAGATGCAATTGTCCACCTCTAAGTCTATCAACGCCCGTTGGATTGCATCTGTACTAACATTGTTAAAGGCGCCTTCTATGTCCAAGAATGCCGCCATGGTATAATGTTTGTTCTCTAGAGAGCCCTCTATTGTTCCGATTACCTCGTGAAGCGCTGTCTCCGTAGATTTGCCTTTAAGGTATGCGTGTTGTGCAGTAGATATACCAGAGCTCTCCAAAGAGCTTCTAAGATATATATCCAAAAGTCTTTCAAAGGTTTTTAACAGGAAAGACGAAAGACTGATTGGCCTATAGTCCTTCGCTGATTCATGTCCCCTCCTGCCTATTTTTGGAATGAAGACGACCTTGACTAGTTTCCAACTATCTGGAATATGACCTAGGTTTAAACAGGAGTAGTACCACGATTAAAACGATCTGGGTAAACTCGGTGTTTTGTATTTCTCTGGAGTGCTTCTGACCATTAAAGTGACATTCAGCAACAGTTGCACTGCATTTTTTGAAATAAGGTAAACTAACTACGATATTAAACTTAATTGCATTTTTTTGTAGATAGAAAATATTTGTAGCTGTCAGATGTTGGAAAAATGGTATGCGGCCATCTCACCGAGAGTTAATTGTAGCTTGTGCTATAAAATTTGCTATGAAAAAATATGTACATACAGCCATAGTCAAAAGTATTTGCACAAAGCTGAAATTTCGCATAAATTCAAGCGCTTGCTTTAATGTGAAATATACCGTTGTTGTCTTTGAATTTTCACTGGTTATCTTTGCCTACTCTATGAGTAAATATAATATTTCAACAACAACATTTTTCAATACAGTTGCTTAACAACAACAAGCAGAGGCTTTCTAGTAAACATTGTGAATACTTTTGGGTAAATACTTTTGACTATGGCTGTACATACATATAATATTTGTAGCTTTCAAATAAAAAAACAATAAATTGTTTTCATATTTCGAAATTATAATTCTTCTCAATTCAATTTTGCTCAATTACGGTGGTTGCCAAGGTTTTGCCTATAGCAGCAATAGGCAATAAAGTTCATTTAAGGGGTTATATACAGTTAGAAGGCCAAAAAAAAGCGAATTTTCCAGAGGTTATATACAGGTGAAACACTGAACATTCTAAATGTGGTATAAGAAGTATGTAAATTTTCATCGTAGTATAAATTTTTTTATATGTAAATATAGTATGTGTGTATGTACTTATGTTTAGAGTAAGCCGAAATACAAACGTACATATGTACATATAAAAGTTTAATAACCTCAAGTGCACATACCCATAAATATGTATCTACAAATATATGTACGTTGTTATATGAAACTTAAAGTCGCTAATCAACCTTTTTAAATTTAAAAAACAAGCCGGCACGGATGCCGTGTTCAGTGAACGGCTCGTTTTCCAACGATTAGTCACTTCATTTTTGTTATCGAACTCAAAATTCTCAACATATCTCAATTTAATGACCCCCTAATAACTTTTGTTAAACCAGCTGTTTTGATTGTAACAAAATACGTCAATCACCATTAATATTAATGTTTGAAGTAAATGTCATGGCAAAGAAATAAATCAAATATCATATTGACGTCTGTGGAAAACGTTTTACAAATATTTTCCTTATCTTTAGAGCCGCTGCAAATGGCAAAAACATGTTTTTATTATTAGAAAAATAATTTGGTTTTGGGGGTAAAATATGGCCATCATACAATTACGCATTACCTTGACATTAAATCGGTACTTTGTTTCTGTACCTACAAGCATCTTATATTTAGAGTCTAGTTAAGACCTTCTAACCTCTTACCAAAGCATTGATAAATCGCTTAACAATGCTTCTGGCAATGAAACCAGTTTTTATGCGTAACACATCTGTATGTGCATATTTGCTTCTTTCAAAAATTATAACGCGAAAGTAATAAGAGACAGAATAAGAAAATATCTGCAAAAAATTACATGCAATGCCACGATTCAATATGTAGAAATAAATTTTTATTTTAACGCGTACTCGAGTATGAAACGAGTGTATTCTTGTAAAAAAAAAAAATCGTGTAGAAACAGAATTGGGTGAGCACATTATTAAAAAATTTATTTAGAGTCACTAGAGAATCTTTTTCGGGCTTACACATTTTAACTCCATATAGGAATAAAAGGATCAAATGTACATTTTAATTCATTAAATATATTGTATTATAAGAAATAAATTACTAAACGGCGAGAGCAAAATCAATCGAGTTTCAAAGACTTTTCGTGAGACTAATTTAAACGCTTCGTATGTGCCTCGTAAACTCTTACTCTTTTTGCTCATAAAATATTGAAAATCGTGTTAAAACAAAACAATTCGTGTTTTTTTATTTTTAACTCGAGTTAAATTAAATTCGTGTAAAAAGAGAAATATCTCTCCAGAAAGATCAAGTTAATTTTAATTTATATTTAAAAACTTATCGAATATGTGATAATTAAAAAAAGGAGGAGGGTTGTGTTTATACCTTCAAAAATACTGAAAATAAAATATAGGAATCTTCTTTTTCTTCTTATACATATATAAAAATTAATGTTTGTCTGTATGTAAGCGATGAACTCAAAAACTACTGGACCAATTATTATATAAATTGGTATATATATGTATTTTTCCACGGAGAAGGTTTGTAGAATATGCTCATTGCTGCCACTTGCCACCAGGTGGCCCTGCAGAGTAGCAACTTCTGCCCCGTTCAACCGATTGTCATAAAAATTAGTATGACCATGTATTTTTACACAGAGGTAACGAATATGACATGTTCATAGATCCAACTGAATTCTTGAATTCGCTTGATATGCCAGGCATGCCGCCGCACGTTCTTACATTGAAAATTGGCGTACCCATCATTCTTCTTCGAAACATAAATCCACCACGACTTTGGAACGGAACCAGACTCTCAGTCAAGAAAATGATGAACAATGTCATCGAGGCAACAATTTTGACTGGAAAATTCAAAGGTGAAGACGTAATGTTGCCACGTATCCCAAAAATCCCGACTGATATGGCATTCGAATTCAAACGTTTACAGTTCCCGGTGCGACTCGCTTTCGCAATGCACAATCGTTACAAGTGTGTGGATTAAATTTGGAGAATCCAGCTCTATGTGGCTTGCTCACGTGTCGAAAAACCTTCTGATTTATTCGTCTTCTTACCAGATGGAAAAACAAGAAATGTTGTGTATCCCACAGTACTTCAGTAAACATCGAATTGAATCTAAACTTTGTAATGTCAGAATTTTTTCGAAATAAACAAAATCAATAAAATGGTTTAAAATAAATTGAATATTTGTGTACTGATTTTTCTTTAAAGTTATTTTTCTTAAATTTATTTTAGTTGTTGTCGTAGCAACGCGCGCCGGGTACAGCTAGTATTTAATAAAAATTTAAAATGCGTTTTTCTTTTCTTATTTGGGCAAAAGTTATTCCGATATTTTATATGTCTGGATATCCACCAGTGTTCAACATAATAGGAGAGTGGCGAATAACTATTTTTTAATATTTTTTTTTTAATTAAAATTTTGTTTTTTAATTTTAACTATTTTTTCAAATTTAACTTTTTTTATATTTAACTTTTTTTTAGTTTTAACTATTTTTTTACATATAATTTTTTTTTAATTTTAACTATTTTTTCATATTTAACTTTTTTTTAATTTTAACTGTTTTTTTATATTTCACTTTTTTTTAATTTTAACTATTTTTTTATATCTATCTATTTTTATATTTATCAATTTTTTATATTTTACTATTTTTTTTTATTTAATTTATTTTGTTAGATTTTTATATAAAACTTACAACAAAAACTATACGAGTAAAACTCAAGGCTGCAAACTTTGTACAAAATTCAGACAAATTTAACAAATTACAAACAAAAAATTTACAACTTTTTTTTTTCAAAATTTTCAGACAAATTCTGAACATGCAGTTTTATAGCCTATCTAATTTTAGTATAAAAAGTGCAAATTTTAAGAGGTTGATTACAGTTGATTTTTAACTATTTTTTTCGCTGAGGTGTTGAACATTTTGTTCTATATAAAACATTCTATCTATTCGAACATGTGCTTCACGGGGTCGTAATATGTATCTCAAACCCTGTTTGGAATCAGTTGATTTAAATGGGTTACTTCCTAAGCTTGTTTTTGCTCAACATCATTTAAATAAATAAATATTCCTCTTATGGGCACACAATATTCACATATGCGGCATATAGGCAACTCCTTTTCGAAACTTAAACTATGTTCAAACTGACACATAGTTGGCAATTAACATTCCATTGGACACCTTTTTTAAAACCTTGGGTTGGGCACTTGGGTCTGGCCTTTTTTCCTCCAGTTCGAAGATCCTTTTTAAAAGAAAATTAAATTTTAGGAAGCTACGTGGACGCTTAAGTCGTTAGAATATGAAATAGAAATATGTTAAATGCACGTTCAAAGTCGAAAAGTCTGGCCAGATGGAGCGTTGTGCCCAATGGAGCGTTCAGAAGATTTCACCAATTAAAGCCTAAATTTTAGTTAAATTTACCGTACACAAATTCAGTATTTATTGACATTAAATTTTTGTCAGATCCTATATGCCCGTGTGTGTGTTGAGAAAACAAAACATTAAAAAAGAACAAAATAAATAAAGAACAAAAAAAACCAAATGGTATCAAAACCAAATAGAGAAAATATAAAACAACGAATTTTCAATGAAAATATGTTTTAATAATCAGTTTCGTTTGAAAATGAAACTCTCTATAAAACCAAATCCCAACAGGAAGAGACTCTGATGGAAAGTGAAGTTGGGGATGAAGTCGTTGGTCCCGACTTATTGGAAAAGCGAACGGAGAAGCACCTTGGGCTGCGGAAGAACACAGCTGCAATTAACCTCCAAAAAAAAAAAATTAATTGATTGATGATAATACAATTCATTTTAAAATAAATGGTTTTTCTCCATTTTCCGAATTTTTCAGAAACCAAATCATGCTAGGTGTAAGTTGCTAAATTATCAGTTAATATATTACTGACACCACCAATAAACTACCAACAACATGACCACACACCTACAAATAATTTCCCTCAGGTAAAAGCTACAAAACAGCAAAACAATCCGAAAGACTGGTGAAAAACATATTAGGCTTTGATAGTGATATGTAACAACAAAACCTGGAAAACTGGTCGGAAAAAAGTATTTAAGCTATGAAGGATTTCAAATAAATTCAGAAAAAAAAATTTAGAAAAATTTAAGACGTGAACAATAAGTTTGAATAAAATAAAAATTAAATAAGGGGTTTATTTAATAACTTAAAAATCAAGTCACAAACACAAGGAAATCAAGAATTTGACTTGATTTTGACTTGTATATGTATGTGTGACCATCAAACTCAGTTGCGTTCCCACAACAGTCGGTTCTACGTAACCGGAACGCCCCGATTTATATCCAACCAAGGATTGTCACCTCAGCAGCATTCCCCGTATATGTGTGTAGGGGAATATTTATGTTGCTACAATAGCAACAACATAATCTTAGTCGCGTATTCCATCATAAATCATTTCATAAATGAGAGACGTGTTGGAGAATCTCGTTCTGATGCGGATCGTGGTAAGGTGCTCGAAGTCCTCGTAGAGTGAACGAAAGTACTTCGTGGTATGGTCTATACCTGTATGGTAGTTTTGAACACAGTCACCCATTTTTTTTTTTCAACATTATTAAAACGTATTCCTAAGCTCAGACTATGAATGATTAAATATGTATGGCATTTACAAATAGAATGCGCTCAGCCGACTTAGGTTAGTTAGCCAAATGTCTACAAATATATACAATGTATGTATGTATGTACATATGTGCACATAGAAATTTTCAGTATCGTGCTCAAAACAAAATAAGAAGAAATTGAAATCAAAACGAATGTCAAGGTTAATCTGATTTACTCGATTCGACGCTGGTACGTTCAATACTTGACCAACGCCAGATGACGAATGCCGCAAGCGTATTTATAGTCACTTTTCATGGGAACATGTACCGGCATGTAGGCAATAATTACGTGTTTCACACCAATTACATAGCTGATATATGTGGATATGTATGTACTTTTATGTAAATAGGCACTGAAAATGGGGCACGATTTTAATAATTCAATGCACTTGTAAAAAATACGCTTTTTAATATGGCTAAGTACCTAGTATTGATTTTTCTATAGCATTTGAAATGTTGACATGCAAAAAGTGCATATGCACGTATACACAGACATATCTATGCAATAACGTTTGGCTTTGGAACTTTAAATATTCATATTTGCATGAATGTATCTACACACATATAACTGAATTATTAAAGACAAATGTACAAATATGTAGGTATGAATGTGTTATCCATCACCTTATCCTTCCAATACAAATATTTTTACATACCTTTCAATTTTTTAAGTGGTGATAATTTCTGTTCAAATTACTTAGGCCGCAATATTCACCCACTACTGTACACTTGTAACAAATTATGATATATCCAGTTATCACGCACGTGTGTGTAGTACTTGTAAATTTTATTGTCACAAAACTCTCAACTGCAAGCCAATTCGAAGCAGTAAGCGCTTATTGTGCAATTAATTGTTTTCCCGATGTGCCGGACTGGAAGGCAGTTTTCGTGCTTTACTTCTATATGTGGTCGACTTTTGTAATGTATAAACAATTCGCTTCTTTTTTATTCTTAGGGAACTTTAATGAATCTACCCGTGTTTGTTTTCACTAGATACGTGCTTCCGTTTCGTTTTCTACGTTTCTCCAGAAATCTTTCAAGATCGTAAATGAATAATTGGCTTTTAATACGTTTTTCTTATTTATATACGCGACTATAGATTTGTAATTATATTCTCATAAGTACTATTTCAATACTCGCATTAATTTTCTATGCAGAAATCATAGAATCCACTGTATGACCTCATTCACTCTTCAGTACGTAGACAGGAGTATTTCTTTTGGGTGGCTACCACTGTACAGAGATTTATCAACCGAAACTTTTGTTGTCGGCTCCACAGAAGGGGATGGTTCGTGACAACTAGAATAGCCGATTGTCCACAACAAATCCAAAAGAATTATTCAAATACACATGAACACAGTGATTTGACTGAATGACGGCGCTAGTAGTCTCTGATGCCCTTTTTCAAATAGATTTTATAATTACGTATTATTAGTATTACATTCCCACTGCAATTTTTTCACTCCCTATTTTATTTGGATTGCTTTTTTCGCCTTAGATTCTCATTTATCGCGTGTATGATTTTACACTATCCGATTTCCGCACTTCACAATTCTTTCAAATTCTCAAGTTTATGAAGCACGTTGTTCGATTGCTTCTCTATTTATGCAATTCTGCGATGCCCACTGCAAAGGTTTTATATATTTTTAATTTCACCGCATGCAAGTCGTCGTTGAAAATTCCGCCGACTGCAGCCGCTGCCGAAATAATAAATTTTCTGGCATTTTGTTTTCTTATTGACATTCTCATAGTGCTGCCACGTTGGTGAATAAATTTAGGTTATTTTATTTTAATTAAAAGTAGACAACATGCAAATATTTTTGAGAAGATCTCTACTACTCGTTTTAATGTTCCAACAAAACTTTGAGCTAAATGTTAATGATATTTTACAGATTTTATTTTACACTTAGAACCAATGTTACAGAGCGAAACAAATTTCATGTATCAAAAGTTTCAGAGTTAACCTTAGTTTAAAACTTCACTTTGTTGCTGTGACTACATAAAGATTCCCTTTAAATATTTGGGGATTCCTTTGCTGAATATAAATCGTTCCGGTAATTTAGAACTCAATCTTATTTACACTTGCTCTAATCTGGACCAGTTAATCATTCACTTTCGAATAACTTTAAAAATCAGTTTGAAGAGGATCGGCTATTTTGTTTAATTCTGTTTTCAAAATAGGTTGTTGTTATTGTTTAAAATTAATATTTCCTATTCATGATTGAATATGAATTTATTTTGCGCTATATTTTCAAGCAATAAAAGTATTTTAGTTAACTTAATTGCAAATGAAGAACACAGCGTTCAGTTAAGATAGTCACTACATTTTCAGCTGTCGCCAAGCCTAGCACTTCTCCAGTATCTTCCAGGGTTATTAAGTGTTGCTTTCCTATTCTAACTTGAGGTCCGTTACGATTTCGTAAACCACCTGCACCATCGTAATTTGATTTGTAAAGAAAAATGTGGCGATGGGATTCGCAGATGAGCGCATAATTAAAATCAGGTGCGCAATCAACGAATTTTCGTTGTTGCTTAGAAGCTTGAACATAGCCGAAGGCATTTAAATTGCCTTCATGCCGCAGCGACCAATCTTCAGGTTTGTTTGGATTGTATTGTTGTAACCAAAGCCCTGCATCAACATCTTGACGTATAGCCAAAGCGTTAGGAAAGCCCGGGCGTAAATTAGTGGAAAAAAGAGGTGGCGATGAACCGAGTAGTACAACGTGTGTAACTGATTTAGTGGGCAAATGATAACGACCTAAAATTATTTTTAATATTGACATTCTTCAAATGGCATTGAAATTTTAATATATGTATTTACCAATTTGTATTTCTTCTTCAATACATCCTATAGGAAAGTCGCAGTCCTCAATAGGTGCTTCCAAGTTGGCAATAGGTCTTTGATCAGCTGGAAAATCTGATTGTCGGTCGCTGTCTAAAGTTTCTTTAGGGCCCGCGTTATTAGAGAGTAGTGATGGCCAATACAAAGATGAGGTGCGTTTAACAAGCGTTATTTGCAAGTAATTGTTTTCCTAATAAGCACACACATAAATATTTTATTATTTGTATGCTTAAATGGTGTTAATTTACTCACAATTGTCCATGTTGTCAAATCTGGATCAACCTTTGCGAAGAGCTCACTCTCTAGAATCACTTCCTCACAACATTTCACTGTCAGTTTATCATTTACGTACTTTATATTGTAATCTGTCCTCTCCTTTCCTTCTTTCACATTAAATTTTATGGTTATATCGTCATCTGTTTGCGTCCACGTAAAATCTCCAACTTTCGAGCTTTCATCGTGTAATTGTGTTTTTTCCACGTTTACTTCATTAGTTGCAACGGTTTTTTGAGAACGAAAAACGTATTCATGGTTCGAACAAATAATCAGAGAATCTGCTCGCGGCTCAAATGCACAGTAATATAGCGATCCTTTACTTTCGAGCGTGTCAATTATCGAGAACAGCCATTCTTTATTTTGTACCCATTTGGCCCAATGTAATTGCATAAAGTGGCAGGAGCCACTGACACAGTCAGCGTCGATTCTTTTAACCCTACCTAAAGCCAAACTTATTTGCTTTTCTTCCTGTACAATATCCAATCGACAGTCGTACAAACAGAAATTACGCTCAGGAGATGTCGCGTCAGAAGCATCTTCACATATGCGGGTTTCTGTAATCAGTTTCCATTCTGCAGCCTTAAGACGATCGTTTGTATCTAACAAATAAATATGTTGAATACCATCGCATATCACGCAATATTTTTCAGATATAAAACGCATGGAATAATTGTAATCTCCTTTGACACGTGGTGAATGTTGTTTTACTCGATATACAACTCGTATTGATTCTGCGCGCCCAGAAGTCTCATTATAAGCGGTTCGCATAACTTCACCAAGACATGTGACGTAGTAAGAACTTGTGCGAGCCCATGGATCCACTTGAAGCAAATTTTGCATGGAGAATAGTTCTGCATGCAGCAAAGAGTATCTTAAAAGACATTAAATTAAAATACTTATACAGTGTAATAAAGCTTCTACATACTGCTCCTCATTTGGTTCCGCTTTATATGGGGCCGAAGGCAATTCCTCACGCAATAAAGGCACTGGATCTAAAGACAATTTATAACCATCGAAATTGTTTTGTAAAAGACTACGGTCTGAACGCAACTCCACAATTTTCGGCATTCTATAATAATTAACTTACAAATCCACGAATAACAACTAATTTTAAATAATTTGCTTCCTTCCACAAATGACAAGGAATGTATTTCTTGGTCTTCTTTATCTCTGACATTTAGTAAACAAAAGTTCTCATGTACAAGCTGTGTTTAGTCGACTTATATTTATCCTTGTTTGTATTGAGAGAAAACGTAAGCTGTAAGAAAATGTTACGTATTTGTAATTAAGTATTTATTTTCACACATTCTGTAAATGTAAACTGCGACGAAGAGAAAGCTCATAATTTATTTTTATTCTTGTAAGGGCCATTAAAAAAAGCATTTTATTGAAGCTACAATCGAAACACGGACTCAGTGCCAAACAAATAATTCACCTTATTACTTCTGTTTAGAACACATTCACAATTTTCCATCATGATTGGTTCAACATGGATTTCTTTTATATATATAATGGGCGTGTACAACCTTTTTGGGTGTTTGGCCGAGCTCCTCCTCTTAATTGTGGCGTGCGTCTTATGGAGGGACCTACAGTTTCAAGGCGACTCCGAACGGCAGATACTATATTTTAATGAGGAGCTTTTTCATAACAGAAATACAATCGGAGGTTTGCCAATGCCTGCCCAGGGGCGGACCGCTATTAGAAAAATGTTTTTCTTAATTTTGGTGTTTCACCGAGATTCGAACGAATTCCGAATGGTAGCCACGCACCAGCCCATTCGGCTACGGCAGCCGCCATGGTTTTCTTTTGGTTGATAAAAATATACTAAAATGCTAACAACATCACACAGTTTGAAACAGATTAGTATAGTATAACCAATTGCTGTTAAAGAGAATGCCTTAAGGCTTCTTTGTGCATTATATATAAGTCGAAATTTCAACTTTTCCATCTGCTACAATTTACCAACTACTTTTGATTGCTTCATAATTAACTTTTATTAATGGTTCTTGGCGTTTATGGCAAGACACACGGTTAGGCTTCCGTCCTCGCTCGCTCCAGTATGCAATTATCAGAAAGGTATAAGTCAATACAATTATTTTCTGTTGTTTTGTGAAAATATATTTTGAATGGCTTTAAATTATCATGATAGTATAATTTATTACGTAACATTTGGCTGTTCCGACTTCGAAATCAGCTGCTAAAATGAAATATTACATTATACAAAAAGTTTTCTTTGTTACTATAGGTCGCTTCTAGGTAGACAAACAAGTATTTTTCTAGTTTGAAAATGCTTTTCCTTAAAGCCGTATAAAACTGTTTTAAGCCATTTGCGCAAATTGGTTCGTATTTTTGAGGATTTGCTTATTTCCAATGAAAAACAATTGTTTGGTGACTGAATGTCAATACTTTGTGTTCTCTGTCCGTATTTGGAATAACTTACACCTAAAAATTAAATGTCTGCTTCAAGCATAAATTGCTTCGTTAGTTTGCCGAATATTGCTGATTGTATTCAAATGATTTCTCATAACTTCAAGCAAATCCATTTAAGCCCTACTTCTACTATTTATATCTTTCCTTCTTCTTCTCATGCCTTCTCCAACTTCAACTTCTTTACCACTAGCTATAATTATAAGCACGAAGAAGTAGATCATCTACTTATATGTGAACGTATTACATGATTTCCCAGACATCATTTCTCTCCTAAGATCTGAGATTAAAAAATAACCATACTTTTTGACATACAACTCTGTGTTTTCTGGGTAATAGATCTTTTTTTTGCGCGTGTAAAGAAAAACGTCAGAGTAAAACTAAATAAAATGGATGCCGGTAAACAAAACAGGTTTGTAGACATAATTCTAATGTTTGTTGGGTATTATTAACTATGCATTCAATTAACCAAAAAAAAAAAAACAAAGTTGTCCATATACGTGTGTCCTCTAATTACTTATTATAAAATGTAATATCGAATTTCGAACGCGTATTGCTGCCATTATTTTTTGAAACCTTATTAAACGTCGTTTACGGAGTTCCTATAACTGCTTTTATTACCAGCCAATGTCGACGACAGTCGGTTCTACGTTACCGAAACGACCCGAATTTATATCCGGCCAGGGACTGTCGCTCCTGCAGCATTCCGCGTATGTAAATATGGGGAATGTTTATGCTGCTACAAAAACAACCCGCCAATGTCGCAATTAAATTAGCTATTTCTTCACCTCGTATTTTCTTCATATCGTTAATAATAATTAAACAAACCAAAAATACCGAAATATTCCACCAAAATAACTTATATGAAGAGAAACCTTTCAAAACAGTATTGACAGCTGATTGTCAATTTTGCAGGTAATCTGCCATATGTGAACGGGTAGATTAAATTTTTGGATTTATTGGTAAATTAATGCATATGTGAATGTACTTCTAGTTTCTGTTTGAGTTTGAGGTTTTAGGATACCTATATAAACGTAGTATAATATGTATTTTCGCTACCTTCTAAATTCTACACTGCCACTCCGGCTGAACAGAATTGGGTTTGACATTTTATTTTGTTTTGCATTTCTCTATTTTGATTCCCAGCATTCATTAGAGTATCCTTTTTATCCAGAACCTATAGGAAATGGGTGGGTAAATTTTATTGCATTCTGTGTTTGCCTTCGTATAAGTTTATGTGTGCTATTTGGAAAAGTTAGTTTGTTCGAAAATCTAGAAAAAGGATTATTTTCAAACTGAGTGAAAAACGTCTGTTAAATACTTTCGGCGAAGCAGTCAAATTCATATTAGTTGTAAACAAAATTGGAAACAATTTCGAAAAAGTTCGCATTTATTTCTGGTTTGGAAAACTTTTTTTTCTATTTTGTGTTCGCATGAGTTGACGCCTAGCAATCCCTACATCGCTCCTTAAAGAGTACACACAGCGTCAATGTAAAAGAGAAATAAAAACAAAAAATCCAATTAACGTCCTTGGCTAGAAAATGGGTAAGTGATAAATAAATAAGGAAACGACAAAATGCATGAAAGCGCAGCTAATAATATTGGTGAAGGAAACGTATAAGTACCGAACCAAGGGTCGGAAAAGTGCGCTGACAGTGAATGTGATTGTAATGGTGACAATTGTATTATCCGAATTTTTGGCAGTTTCACACTTTCCGTTGCCTGGGTGGATGCACTCTCCACTCTTCCTGCTAACAGCTCGCATACAAATATTTGAAGCTTCAATTTGGGACAATTGAGTTTAGTGCCTTGGGGCGCAGCTTCTGCTGCAGACGTGCTTTTGTTATTTCGATTGCGTTGTTTTCATATTCACATCGCCTGCTACATACCTTTGCCTTTTGTGTGTTTATAAATATTAACCTAAATAATTAGTTTACTTACTCAATTTAATGTGATCCTGTTTTTCTTTTTCCGTTGCTTCCGTTTCTTGGCAATTCGCGTGTTGAACTATGCAGAAAGCATCGAAATGCTGAAAGCACTTTACGACTTCCAGGCGGTCTACCCCAAAACGATAAGTTTCGATGAAGGCGAATACTTTATATTGTACCAGACTTCAGCTCGTCAACGAAACTGGTGGCAAGTAGTTAGCATGAAAGGCAATATTGGTTTTGTGCCATCTAATTACGTAATGAAAATCAAGGTAAGCACAAAATATTTTGATTATTTCAATGTTGTCCATGGCAAATGTGTTGGGATTTTGAACACGGCACAAAATGAAATGTTTATCTAAGATCCACTGGCGTGACCATTGATTGTTGTTTCTAAAAATCGTTTAGTAGTGTGATTTTATAACGGAAAAGGGGTGCGGTCAACAAAATGCGTAACGTTTTTTTTTATTAAAATTGCACAACTAACATTGTTCTTAGTGACGTAGGTCGGGGAAAATAAAATTCATAATTTTAAGTACATTTGAAATTCGTCGTTTATTTAAAAATAGAAAGAAGTTGATAAGATGAGGACAAGATTAAGATATTGCATGATTTGATATATAAATTTTAGCTCTGCTCGATTTATCAATAAGAACCAATCAGCTTTTTGTTTTTGTGTTCTTTGAATAAAAATTTGTTGTTCACTTATTTTTGGTTTTTAGTTCATAGTGCAAACAATTGGAAATGCGCAAGAGGGTGATTATTTAGATTTACAGTTTCTGGCTGTATAAGATTTGATTTACTAACTTTTTAAGAAAGCGGAAAAAGAGATTATAAATATAAATAACTCAGCAGTAAAAATATAACGTATTGATATGAAATCTTGGAAAACAAAAGGTTTGCATGTGTCTTGGTTGATATGGTGGCATTGCAGCTTATCAAAAATGCTGCCTAGGACAATAAGCCCGTCGGTTGTCGTGGGTCGTTGAATCAGTCATGGTCAATTTTGAATAGTCATCAATTTTACCTGCAGATGGAGCTCTTCGGTAATTGGCCTCGGATAGGGACACTCGTAGCACGAGAGTTGGTAAAAGGAGACAGGTTGTTGTTGTTTTTATTGTTGTAGCAGTTAACTTTGCCCTGTCAATGTAGCGTAAATTACCTGTCGCCTTTGCCTAGCTCATCTAACGGTAGACCCAGGAAACTAGCTGTTTCGACAGGTTGGGTCCAGAGGGAGAGGGGTGTTAGATGAGGCAGGTACGTGAAATTGTTGAAGTACCACTCTAGCACTCCCCCAGTTCCATTAAAGCGCCATTTTGATACCAATATGAAACCCCCAACAGGCAAAAATCTACAGCCAGCCAGAGCTGTTAATGTGATGGAAAAGATTGATGGGATTTGGGTGGGCGCACTGCCCCAGGCCTGCGAAGAAAAGAGTACCCAGTGACCTTAATCGTCTAGCTGCCAAATCTGGACATTTACACAGAAAGTGCTCAGCTGTGTCCTTCTCTGAAAGGTCTCCCCAGCTTCTACTATGGGGTTAAATGGTAACCCTAGCTTTTTCACGCGGGTGCCGTTCATCCAATGACAGCTAAGAGTTTGGAAATTGAATGGCGTGAAGTTTCCAGGACTTTCTGAGTCCTCCTTTTGTTGTACTGGGATCAAAAGGCTTTCGAAATAGATCCATAGTTGAAAAAATGGAGCTGAATCTTTTCTGCGCTTTTCTGAGAAAAGAGTTGTGCAATTCCCGTTTAACAACAGTCAGGGGGCTGCCGATGACCTGGTAGGATGTCTCTGAGACCAATTCAGTTCCCTTCCTGGCAAGCTCATCAGCAATCTCATTTCCCTCCTTGATCCTATGTCTTGGAACCCAAACCAGAGAAGGGTGAAGGTAGTGATAGACTCTTGTTGTTGTTGTTGTAGCAGCATAAACATTCCCCATACATATATGGGGAATGCTGCTGAAGTGACAGTCCTTAGCCGGATATAAATCCGGGTCGTTCCGGTAACGTAGAACCGACTGTCGTGGGAACGTGTGATGGACTCTCGATGAATGTCGTTTAAGACCTGTTGTTATACTGTAGGGCTGTTAGAACAGCTCGTTTCCTAGTCCTACCATTAGATTACATCGACTAAATATGTATGCTAGCAGCTTACTAAATCCTGGAGCGTTGTTTTATACCGGCAGTCGATGTTTATATCAAATCAAAGGGGAGGGAGTAAAAGTTGTTTGTGCCAAGAAGTCCTTCCGGTTCCGTATTTTGATGGATGCGAAAAAGAACCCTAAGGGGATATTCATAGACGAAATTGCTATGTCAATTTAACCCTTGTTGTTGTTGTTGAAGCAGCTCATTGCCAAGGCATCTGGTTGTACGTACCGAAATGATTCGTGATTTGTCAACCATATTTCCCGTATTTCACTTCTCGCCTTTCGTCACTGGAACATCTTTGTGCAGGAAGCCCCATCCAAACTCAACTTCGGTTAGATTCAATCGGTGTAATTCTGTTCAGGATTTAAAACTCATATGTGTGTATTTACTCCGAAGCTCACCAGAGAAGCATAACTTCTCCCTTTCTCTCATCCGCAACTTCACCTCTGGTTCACCGTGTTATTCCTGTCCAACCCGCCGAAGCACAATCGCAGGGTGCCAAACACGCTCGTTGATTGTGTTTCGTCAGACCCGAAAAGATGCGCAAGCCTTTTTAGCCAAGAGCTCGTGCCTACTGCATCCTCTGGTGGAAAGACCCTGGGAAGTGGAAAGCAGGAACAGTGGTTCTACTACTGATACCTAGCAAACTTGACAGCCAAGGAGAGTCTTATCATACGATGTCTCTGCTTTCCTTTTCCTTATCGTCGAGATGTCTCTCCTTTCATCAGTTGTAAAGACACTTTACATTCTTCTGCTCCCGGCCTTCGCGGAACATCTGGCTTTAGCTACACATCAATAAGGGCTCCGTAAAGTGCACAGTACCGCCACAGCACTTAATGCCATAGACACAAATAAACTGACTTAAGCAAAATCTTTCATGCGAGAGAACAGTCATGGTATCGTTGGATTTGTTAAGGCTTTCGACACAGTTAGTCATACAGCGCTACTAATTGATATTGAACAATCCATTCTCACATAGGAGCTGAAGAGGTAGGCGGAACCAACTCTTATGTATGCTAAGAGGCATCTCCATCATCTGACTGACGAGATTCGTACAAGGTGGTGGTTGGACTCCGATTACGGCTTTCGGAGGTCGGGAGCTTAAGAAGGTGGTAAGTGTCTCCCGATGAATGCCATTAATTGTCTGTCTAAACACTGTTCGGGCCAGTAGTTGTCAATTTGTTTTGTCGTGGGTCTCGTCGGTGTAGTTGAAGAGGTGCCTCCTGACGTGCCTGGGAGGTGGATCAGGTGTCTTCATGGGTGAAACCAGCGGTAGCACCCTAGCAGAAACTGTTTACTGAGCAGCTTGTTGTGCTCCTTTACAGGTAGCAAATGTGCCTAGTTAAGTTCTAGGGGGGACATCAAGAGGCAACCCGTCGCTGTCCGAATAGCAGTGTTTTGGCAAGTCTGGAGCTTTATCCAATGCATGTCACTAGATACAGGCGACCAGACAGGCGCAGCGTTGTTTAGAACCGGTCGGCTAATTGCCTTAAATGTCGATAGCAACAGTTCTTTGTCTTTGCCCCAAGTACTGCCGGCTAGCGATTTGAGGACCTTGTTTCGATTTTGGACTTTAGTGGCAATTGCTGTTGAGTGCGCAGAGAAAGAGAGCAAACTGTCGAAGGTTACTTCCTAAACTGTGGGGTTTTTTATAATTGGTATTGGTGTGTCGTCGACTTTTACCTTAAGTTGCAGCTTGACATCCCTTGTCCAGGTGGTAAAGAGAGTTGCGGTGGACTTAGTGGGGGAAAGTTGTAGATTCCTCATAGTGAAAAAGCGAGAACGATTGGTGAGGTAATCGTAAACTTTGGCGCACAGGCCAACGATGCCATTGCCCGACGCCATTATCGTGCGATCCGCGTTATCTTAACTTTAAGATATTATAGCAGGCTAACCTGCTACTTATCTAGAGTTGATCCACACATACTCAACATCTGTTCACATGATGTGACACCTCCTGATTGCCACTAAATCCTATGCATCTAACACCCATCCTTCTCTGCTGCCACCCTGTTGATGCATCATATATTGATTAATTCTTTAATTAATATATATAAGTACATGATTACATACTTACTCTTCATTTTCCACTTCGCCCCATTTGAGACTTCCGTTTGCACTTCAATGCTTCAGTGGTATCTGTGTGTGTACTCAACCTATAATTACCCATGAAGATTGCCTCTTTTACGGATTTGCTTGTCTCCCCGAGCTGCAACTGCCGGCGATAGCATCAGCGAAGTAAGTGGATAAAATGCAACTTGAGGGTTATTGACCCAATTTTCGGGCGAAAATCTTTCGAAAAACATTGCAGATGCGCTACTGTGTGCATTCATTCAAGCATGCACACGTTTATGCATACATACATACATACATTTGCAATGCATACTCTCCATTTGCACTGAACTTGTGGGGATCTATTGTATTTGGAACTGTGACTAGTTTGGGTTTTTTCTTAAACCCGTTAAAGACGTAGCATTTGCTTACTTCATAATAGACAAGCAGGGTCTAGTTCCTACTCAAATAATTTTCGTACTTTTTTCGCCAAATTAATACAAAATTCACACGAACTTATAAAAATAAATTTGAGTGGTAACGTCATTCTAGTTGTTTGGGTGTATTATTTTGTTTCAGAGACTGGCATTAGCTAGCACTAGAGAACTCGTCTGGATTCGAGTGACCTTATTGGAAAGAAGTTATGAAATTATTCATATAGAACTGCTCTGACTGAGCTAATAATTCCTTCGGGCTTTTATGTATGTATGTATTATGTGCGTACTATAGAAATTATTTGTTATTGTATTTGAAGGAGCGAGAGGCCTTCATTTTTAGGCAAACAGCAAAGCGTAGAACAAAAATTAGAAATGATGCTCGGTCTGTAAACACCTTTCAAGGATGTGCGCACATTCATATATACTTACAGTAGTGCTCACATAATTAAGTCACTTTATCTTTTTACCATAATTTAATAAGAACAAATCGAGCCATTACCGCCAAATAATGTATCCCACACCATAATCGATTTTTGTTTTGTTATCGAAATCTATAATTCAACATCATTTGCATTATCTGTCAAAATTTCATGGCTGTAAATTAAACCGTTATGATTTTATAACAAAAACAATTTTAATGTAAATGCATATGGTGACTTGTTTACATTTTCTTTGAACGCTTGTGTGGGATACAATTAAATTCTGTTTTAAAATAAATGAAACACAAGGGAAAAAAATGAAAAAAAACACAATTTTTTGAGACTTTAATTAAAGATAAAGCTTTAGAACAATATGTCGAAGGTATGAATTTGTTTTTTTTTGCAAAATATGGTTTTGTTTTCAATTATTGGATATTTTTACAGCTCTCCCTGGTACCGTATAGCGGTTCAGATGAATCTTTCGTTGATTTAAATGGTTTGGAAAGTTTAAAAAAAGTCGAGGAGGAAACGTGTGTTGGGAAAAGGGGCTACAGAAAGCAAAAGAGAATACCTAAAAGGCTGCAAAAAGTTAACAAAAAAAATACGAGTGTTTTGCTCAACCCGTGCTTAAAGAAAAAATGTCCAAATTCGTGTCATGATAAAATTTCTGAAGATGAAAGAGTAAGAATAAATGAACATTTTTGGGGAATCGGCAACAAAATTAGACAGAAAGATTGGCTGTCTTCTTGTGTTAAACAAGTCGATATTAAAAGGCGATATGGAGAAAGTGACAGAAAAAAGTGCAGCTTTAATTATTTTATCAATATCAATAATAGCAGTTTTAAAGTTTGTCAACAATTTTTATTGAAAACGTTGAACATTTCACAAACTCTTTTAATATCCGTAATAAAAAATAGAAGTTCGTTTAAAACTTGCCTTGAAAATATAAAAAAGCCAACTGCACACAACAAATCTGAAGAAGCAAGCATATCGCTAGTAAAATCCTTTATAGAACAATTACCAGCGGTTCCTTCACATTATTGCAGGAATAAAAGTACAAAATTATATCTACCTCAAGAATTTCGAAACATAAAAACTGTATATCAGCATTATGTAGAACATTTGAAAACTATTAATAAAATTAATAGTCAGTTATCGTTAAGAGTATTCCGTAATATTTTTAAAAACAGTTTCAATTTAGGCTTTCATTTACCTAAAAAAGATAAATGTATCTTATGCGAGAATTACAATAATTTAGACACAGAATCCAAAAAGCAATTTCATTCATCAGAAGAGTATCAAATTCATCTAAAGGACAAAGAGAAATGTAAGCAAATATTTTTGGAGGACCAAAAGCTATGCAAAGAGAATCCGGCTTATTTATGTACAAGTTTCGACTTGCAAAAGGTCTTAAATACTCCCTATGGGAAAAGTGTTACTTTGTTCTATTCTAGAAAATATTCATTTTACAATGAAAGTTTTTATGAGAGTGGTACAAGAGATGGGTTTTGTTTTTTATGGGGAGAAAAGGATGGTAAACGAGGGTGTAATGAAATTTGCACAACTGTTTTCCAATACCTTAAATTAGTCGATGAAAGAAAAACCCAGTCGATAGTCCATCTTTATTGTGATAGCTGCGCAGGACAGAACAAAAACAGAGCTATGCTTGCGACATTAACCTATTTTGTTGAAAATTCTAATTTTGTGACTAATATAAAAATCACATACTTGTTGCCTGGACACACCATGATGCCTGTTGATTCGATACATAGTACAATTGAATCGTTTATTCGGAATAGAACTGTTTGGGCTCCAAGTGAGTGGTACACCATAATATCAAATGCAAGAACTAACCCAAGAAAATATAATTGTATTGAATTAACTAACAGTGATTTTAAAGACTGGAAGGCATTTTCACAGGCGTTACTTCCAAATTCAGTGAAAATTCAATTTACAAAATTACGCTCTGTTACTTTGGAAAAAAATATTCCAAATATTGCTCTTAAATATAGCTACTTTGATGAATCTGAAACCGTAAATTATGATCTAGATTCAATTCCACGATCCAGACGAAATTCCAAAATAGTTTGTGAGGGACCTACTCAATTATATGATGATATATTAAACATTTCTTCTGCTAAATATAAGGATTTGAAAACGCTTTGCGATAGAAAAACTTTACCCGTAAAATTCCAACACGAGTATTTAAATTTAAAATGGAATGGATCTGTTAAAGATTTGCTACCTGAAACCGACCAGGAAGATAGTATTTAGATAGTATTTTACAAGATTTTAAATTAACATTACTTTGTTAACAGAAAACTTTAAATATATGAATTACATTACTTTATTTTTGTTTTATCGAATATACTAAGAAATGTATACATATATTTTTTTTAAATCAAATGTAATTTAATTTTAAGGACTAAGTAAAAAAATGAAATAAAAAAAAAAAACGGGAAGTCACTTCCTTAAAATAAATTTTTGTGTAACCCACACACTTTTTTAATAATAGGTTGCCAGAAGGAAAGCAAAAAAAATGTATCCCACAAAAACAACCCTTATGATGCAAATATCTATTTAAAATTATTAAAATTAAATGTATTACACAAAAAAATGTTTACATTATAAATTTTAAAATAATGGCTTTATTCAAACTGATTTAATTTAAAAAAAACCTTCCCCTGTAAAATTTCGAATTTGTGGGATACATTTTTTCGGCGGTTATGGCTCGAAATGACGGCCGCCGTAGCCGAATGGGTTGGTGCGTGATCACCATTCGGAATTCACTGAGAGGTCGTTGGTTCGAATCTCGGTGAAAGCAAAATTAATAAAAACATTTTTCTAATAGCGGTCGCCCCTCGGCAGGCAATGGCAAACCTCCGAGTGTATTTCTGCCATGAAAAAGCTCCTCATTAAAATATCTGCCGTTCGGAGTCGGCTTGAAACTGTAGGTCCCTCCATTTGTGGAACAACACCAAGACGCACACCACAAATAGGAAGAGGAGCTCGGCCAAACACCTAACAGAAGTGTACGCGCCAATTATTTATTTTTTTTTTATTTAAATTAAAAAGAAAAAAATACGTCTACATTTTCCAACCTTTTACTCAGAATTTTAAGTTTCAGCGAGCTAGAAATTCTGACTTCTGAACTTCCGAATTTCAAAAAAGAAAAAAATTCCTGAAAATTTGCCTACTTTTTTCAGAATTTAAAAAAAATTTCTGGAATTGTAGTTTTATAACCCATTAAGGGACTCAAAATTCTGATTTCCGAACTTCCGAATTTCAAAAACATTTTTATTCAGAATTTTAAGAAAATTTCTGGAAATGTGGTTTTATAATCCTTAAGTTTCAAGGGACTCAAATTTTTGGCTTTTAAAGTTTCCGAATTTCAAAAGACACAAAAAAAAAAACAAAATACATCAAAATTTGTCTACCTTTTATTCATGAAAATTTTCGCTGCATCCCTATATATAATCCTTAAGTTTCAAGGGGTTCAAAATTCTGACTTCTGAACTTCCAAAAAAAAAAAAAAATACATTAAAATTTGCCCACTTTTTTATTCAGAATTTTAAGAAAAACTCTGCAAATGTGGTTTAAAATCCTTAAGTTTCAAGGGACTCAAATTTTTTACTTCTGAACTTCTGAATTTAAAATAAAAAAAAATTGCTAATTATTAATTCAGAATTTTAAGAAAATTCTGGGGATGTATGATAGTTTTATAACCCATTAAGTTTCAAGGGACTGAAAATTGTGACTTCTGACTATTAAACTTAAATAAACGACCGCCGTAGCGGAATGCGGTGATGCGGGACTGTCATTCAGAAGTGCGTGGGTTCGGATCTCCGTGCATGGAACAGCAAAATGATAGAAAAAGTTTTTTCTAATAGCGGCCACCCCTCGGCAGGCAATGGCAAACCTCCGAGTGTATTTTTGCCATTAAAAGCCTCCTCATAAAAAATATGCGTCTGCGATTCAGAGTCGGCTTATAACTTTAGGTTCCTCCATTGGTGGAACAACATCAAGACGCACAAATAGGAGGAGGCGCTAGGCCAAACACTTAACAGAAGTGTACGCGTGAAGTGACTTAATTATATAAGCGCTAGTGTACGTATGTATGTCTGCGCGTGCATCCTTGAGAGGTGTTTACAGATTGAGCATATTCTCCGATTTTTGTTGTATTTATTTCTTATCGATGTAGATATATATGCATGTTCTTGTTTTCATTCCACATTAGGGTGGCCTTGTTATTTTATTAGGATTTTAAAGTTTTTAACTCATAAAAGATGTCCATTATGTATTGTGTTGGATATGAATAAGATAATTGTGCTGTAAAACTTAAGCGCGGTGCAATTATTTTTTACCGGACCTCAGTAATTTTATAGATTGACTTTCAAGACATCCATCAACCTTTTGAGTTTTTATTAACAAACAAAGCTATAGTAAAAAAGTAAATTAAACAAAACACCAAATACCAAAATAACAAAATATTTTGAATAATAACCTGCTTAGGTAAGCTTCATTTCGGCGAATTTTGGAAAAAAAATTATTATCCTATTAGTTCAACTCCGCCTACGCTGTCCACATTAATTGTGCGCCTACCTTATTTCTGCGTTTATCTTAAATAAAAAAATCCATTGAGAACTTAATGAAAAACTTGATTGCAAGTAGTCAAATATCGCCCATGAAGGAAGACGGCCGAGGAGGCACAAAAAGCCATGAGGTCGAAGTGCAAATCTCCAATGAATCTAAATCTGAGAAGGTCGAATATCCAGTTGGACATGTCGTATGAAAAAAAAAATGTTTATATTTTTTATAATTTTTTTTTCAGTGTACTTCAAAAAAGGTACAACTTTTAATTAAGTCGATCATACAATAGGCAGTCCTGGTTGTACCATCAAATGGTAATCAAAAACAAAAAAAATGTTTTGCGAATTTTCATATTTTATTTTTTTATTTATTAAAATTAAATATAATCATAAATAATTAGTTATATACTACTTGTGAAGTTTAACAACACTGGCTACAAGGTCTTCGGCAGTAATATTTTTCATATTTTATTTTTAAATTGCATATACTTTAGTCCAGCTTTCTTTGAGCTGTTTTGTGATAACATTAGTGCTATCTTTTATAATGAAGTATTTCTCGATTTTTTGTTTGTTGAATATTCTCATAAAAAATAATGTAAAGGGGGTGGCCCATATGATGGGTTCTTTATAAAAATTCAAAAAAATAAAAATCGTATAAAGCAAATTTTTTTCGGTTGCTTCGAAAGATCAAATACTTCCCATCTGACTTCGCATTCGCGCATCCTGTTAACACAGTTTTGAATTTTTTTACCTTGTTGACGGTTTCTTGCTCTATCTCACACAAATTTCTTGCTCGGTATTCGTCTTAAGAGTCTGAATTGTTAATAGGTTGTTCGCACAAAATCGGCCTTTCACGGTAGCCCCTAAAAACAAAACGGCGTCTAATCACAGCCAGTAGGCATCGCCGAGACGCCTGATTACTCGATTACCAAACTTTGCATGGGCTGTGTGACATGGTGTCCATTATATTGACTCCAGAGATCGTCTAAGTCCGTGTCTTAAATTTTCTTGGTTCCGTAGTGCTCACCGTTGACCGAAATGGCGCTCCAACAACATTTTCAAAGAAAAATGAGGCAATGTTGCCATCACACAAAACTGTCACTCCCTGCGCAAGCATTGGCTGCGCGACGATTACGTGCGTCGAGATCAAAATGCGCTACGTTAGAAAATATGATTTTGAATTCTCTTCAATAAAAAGTGGGCTCATAGAATTAGTCTTGAAAATTTGAACTATATCAATAAAAACAATTAATCAGATTTAGAATGAATGACCTGAATCCAGCTTTAGAAAAATTTATAAAATATTTTGTTCAAAAAATGTAATCTTGCCATTTTTCACAACTGATAGTGGATACAATTTTTTGAATGGAATTTGCGTGTCGTTTAAAATTTAATCTCACTTTTTGCTGAGTTACTTCTATTTAGCTAAAATTTGTCTGAAAGTGCTATAAAAGCGCCGTAAGCCCTTAGAAGCCAGTAATAACATAAAGCTATCAACTTACAACGAACGAAATTAGCCGAGTGAGGTAAATGAATGCATAAATCCCAAGAATATTGTGTCAAAATTTCAAGTCTATCGAAGCAAAATTTAGTAATATATTTGAGTGTTCGTTGCCCTAGGTCGGCTATTCTTTACCAGCTCTACTTTAAAACATACCTCATAACCCAAAAATGACTGAACCAGTTGTTTTATAATTATTAATGTTACAATAACAAACTAGTCGATTTCCAATTTTAGCGGAAATAATTTTTTTGGCTTCCACGTACTAAGAAAAATTAAAAAATTTCAAGGAGTACCGCGAGAAACCTCACCTTTAAAAAGTGCATTTTGATTCTTTTGTTTTAGAGGACTCCGGAGATTGATTGTCACTCGCTTGATTCTCAATATATTACAATTTTTGCAATGCAAATTTAGGAAAATATCGTTTAAATTACATTTCATTATTTATTATATGATTGACTGAATAAACTAACTTCGCAAAAAAATAAATTAATAACATGATTTTTTCAAACTTATCAGCTCCCCCTTAATGTACGTATGCACACCCTATATGAATTTCTTTATTTTTCGTAGCAAGGTGTCGGCACCTAATCTTTTAAGAAAATACATACCTACATACATTTACAGTACAAATACATCCACGTATATGTATACAGTGACTCAAACGCCTAATCGGACTTTCTCATTTTTGAAACGGTAATTTAATTTTATTTTGAAAAAGCATGTTTTTCATTTATTTCCAGTCTACTCAATTTAATTCCATATACAAAATTTTATTTGCATTCAATATTTTTATACAGGAAAATAAAAATAAACAAAGTCGGAGAATCCATGTCAAAACGCATAATCGTACGAGGTGTGTTCAAAAAGTATCGCGAATTTTGAATTTTCGCAGGTTACGTATATTCGAATTTCAATTTTTTTGTGGTGATATGTTGGTACTCATGGTCTCTCACTCATGCCGACGAGTTCGGCCATTTTGAATGTTCCGTTAATTGTTGACAGTTGCTTTGCTTGCACGTGTTTCGGCTCGTCTTCAATTTTTACCTATTCAAAAAGATGGATCAAAGAACCTGTATCAAATTTTGTGTGGAAAACGAAATTAAGAGCGTGGATGCTTTCCGAATGTTGACTGTGTCATACGGAGAAGTTACTTTGAACCAAAGCAACGTTTATCGGTGGTACAAAATGTTCTCAGAAGGCCAAGAAGATGTGAACGACGAAAGGCGTACCGGACGCCCGAGCACTTTAACAAAAGACGAAAAAAATTGATGAAGTGAAGAAAATGCTAATGGCTCATCGTCGAATCACCGTTAGAGAAGTTGCTGAGGACCTACAGTGCTACATATTCGTTTAAACGCATTGCATTTTTTTCGTTTACTTTAGAACTGTTTTAAGATTACAACAATAACAACAACAATTATTCTTCCAAACTATTCGTTTAGGTAACAGTAAACCATCGTTGCATTTGTTTCTTATCTATTGCTTTTTGTTGTAAAATAACGGGTCTCTATTTAAAATTGTGCTTAAAAATGCTACATATTCGTATAAACGCATGGCTTGTTAAAGAGTGCAGTAGTGAAATTAAAAGTGATTAACTTGTGAATATTGTTTGTAACTGAATATTTTGGTAAATTCTTACAATTTTTTTACACATTCATTCAAATTTCTTAGCTAAATTAAATTTTTTAACCTAATTTCTTCAGATTTTCTAAAATGCCTAAGGCAAAATACTTAAATGATGAGGAACGGGTATTGGTCAGTGTTTACCATGAGGAGGGCTATTCCAATCGTGAAATTGGACAAAAAATTGGAAGATCGGAAGGAGTTGTGCGTGCTTTCTTAAAGAAAGCAGACATTTATGGAATAAAGAAAGCAACAAGAGGCAACACAAAATTGTCACAGCGTGACAAAAACAAAATAAAGTATGAGGCTACGAAAAATTTTTTTAATTGCACACAAATAAAAAATAAATCGGGTCTTCCTCTAACGGCAAAACACACTTTGCACATTTTACGAAGTGATGAAAATATAAAATGAAAAAAACCAAAATCTAAGCCAATGTTAAAGGAACATCAAAAAACAGCTCGTTTGGAATTTGCCCGTAAACACATTCATTGGACTACGGAATGGAGGAAAGTTGTGTTTTCGGACGAGAAGAAGTTCAATTTAGATGGCCCTGACTCATACTCATGTTATTGGCATGATCTACAAAAAAATAATGTACGCATGTCGAAGCGTAACTTTGGTGGTGGCAGTGTTATGGTGTGGGCAGCATTTTCGTCGGCCGGCAAGGCTCAACTGTGCTTTGTGCCGTCAAAAATGAACTCAAAAACGTTTATTTATTTTTTATTTGTGTGCAATTCAAAAAATTTTTCGTAGCCTCATTCTTTATTTTGTTTTTGTCACGCTGTGACAATTTTGTGTTGCCTCTTGTTGCTTTCTTTATTCCATAAATGTCTGCTTTCTTTAAGAAAGCACGCACAACTCCTTCCGATCTTCCAATTTTTTGTCCAATTTCACGATTGGAATAGCCCTCCTCATGGTAAACACTGACCAATACCCGTTCCTCATCATTTAAGTATTTTGCCTTAGGCATTTTAGAAAATCTGAAGAAATTAGGTTAAAAAATTTAATTTAGCTAAGAAATTTGAATGAATGTGTAAAAAAATTGTAAGAATTTACCAAAATATTCAGTTACAAACAATATTCACAAGTTAATCACTTTTAATTTCACTACTGCACTCTTTAACAAGCCATGCGTTTATACGAATATGTAGCATTTTTAAGCACAATTTTAAATAGAGACCCGTTATTTTACAACAAAAAGCAATAGATAAGAAACAAATGCAACGATGGTTTACTGTTACCTAAACGAATAGTTTGGAAGAATAATTGTTGTTGTTATTGTTGTAATCTTAAAACAGTTCTAAAGTAAACGAAAAAAATGCAATGCGTTTAAACGAATATGTAGCACTGTAGACATATCGATTGGATCGTGCCATTCGATTTTTTTTCAATGATTTGGGCATGAGACGGGTCGTCGCAAAATTCGTACCAAAACTGCTCAATTTCGATCAAAAGCAGCATCGCGTGTACATGACGACCCAGATTTGCTCCAAAGGGTCATAACTGGTGACGAACCTTGGGTTATGGTTATGACGGAGAAACCAAAGCTCAATCATCTCAATGGAAGCTGCCGCTCGAACAAAGACCGAAAAAAGCGCACCAAGTGCGGTCGAATGTTATAGTTTGCTTACCGTTTTCTTCGATTGCAGGGGCGTTGAGGAGGTGAACAAAAAAAAAAAATATTTTTTGAATATATTTCGAAGATTGGAAAAAACATTGGCACAAGTGCATAATATCTCATGGGGATTACTTTGAAGGGGACAAAAAAGATATTAATGAATAAATAAATAATTTTTGAAAAAACACAAAATTCGCGATACTTTTGAACACACCTCGTACATAAATAGTATGTGACAGGATGCCGTTATATTTTAAGCGCGCTCAATATGCGCATTAAAATTCATAAAAGCGCCACAGTTTTTAGTTTGCTTCAAGTTTTGAAGTGACAAACATAGTTTAGCAAAATGGCTCCATCAGCAAAACAGAAAACTAAAGACGATTGTTAAATTACATGCAGAGAGAAAAATTATTCGAGAAATCTGCAATTTAATGAACAAAGCTCCTTTGTACAGTGCAATTTATAATTAGAAGATACAAAACTGAATCTTCAATTGCAAATAAAAGCCGCTTAGGCCACGGGAAGAAACTTAATTATCGCGAAGAATGCATCGTTTAAACGAAGTTAAAAAAATCAGCCGCAGAACTTCATAGAATATTTTAGGAAAATACTAATAAAGTGGTTTATGACGAAACAGTTCGAAATATGTTGGAAAAACATAACTACCTCTTTATTACATTTATTCAATTCAAAGTAAAAAATATGTGAAAATAGTACAAAATTAAAAATCAATTTACTTTTGCTCGATATGACCACCTCTTGCCTTGACTATGGTCTTGAGACGGTTCAGAATCGAATTGCAAGCTGCCCGAATGTGACTTGCAGGTATTTTGGCCCACTCGCGTACAATGGCTTTTTTCAGCGCCTGGAGACTGGTGAGTATTTTAGATCAGACCTTACTCTCCAAAATGGCCCAAAGAGAATAATTCATCGGATTCGCGTCTGGTTACCATAATTTGAGAGCCATGGTGCGGGCGTTATGAAGTACGGAACGTTGTTTTTTAGCCATTTTTGGTTCACTCGAGCTTGGTGAGACGATGCCGATTCCTATTAAAATGTCCATGGTCTGCCAACCCGTGCGTACCCGTGCATAAGCTGCGCGAGCCGTCTGAAGTTGGGTACACTTCGAGTGCTGGACCCTGTAAAGCACTAGTTTTTGTACTTATTCGATTGTTTTAAGGTTTTATATGACGATGAAAGCAAATATAAATTTCGGATGGAAAGTGCTATATATCTGAAGAAAGCTCTTCTACTAAATTTAAGTCGAAAAATATAAGTGCTACCGTGAAGCATGGGTGAGATTCTGTAATTCTGTGTGTGTTTTAAGCGCGGGTGCCGGAAGTATTTATTTTTTAGAAGGAAATATGGAAACATTCCGAATATTCTTATAGCTAATGTTAAACAAAGTGCCAAATGGTTGGACATACATATTATATTTCATAACTTTGTTTCTATCAGGGCAACGATCCGAAGCGCACCTTCATGGCTGCCAAGATGTAGCTCATCTACAACCGCTCTAAAGTACTCGAAATACCCGCTCAATTACCTGTTCTCAAAATAATCGGCTGATAGTTAAATTGCATGAAGAGGTAAAACTGTTAGAGAAATCTGAAGTTTAATAAACAGAGCTCATAGTAGAAGATACAAAAGTCACTCTTGGAAGGAACTGTCCAGAAAATAAAAATAAATAATTTTTCGTAACATAAACGAGCTGAAGGAAGCTGTGAAAACCGAATGGTACAATATTTCATCAGACATATGTATGTAAAAACTTGGATGAATCTATGCTAAGATGTTTAAATGAAGTAATAAAGGACGAAGGATTAGCCACTAAAAAGTTATAAGAGAGTTTTGTATTATTTATATATTTCAAGGACCTTTAATTTCCTACGATTATTCGTTTGGACTTAATTCTAGGGGTTTGTGTATTGATATTTCAAAGTATAAAAATTTTGAATGCAAACATAATTTTTTTATATCTGATTAGATTGATAATAATTCAAATATAATATAATAAAAATTAGATTGATAATAATTCAAAGAAAACATGCTTTTTTTCAAACAAAATTAATTTGCAGTTCCCAAATTCAATTTCAACATTGAAGAGCGAATATTTACGATTAATTGCTCGACCCACTGTATACGCCTTTGTTTTCAACTGTTTATGCTTTGGCCTACGTTTTGAACACGAGCACAAAGATTTGTTTGTTGTTGTTTACAGTACTGCTGGGCGTCAAATTGATGGAAGCAGCTGCATTTTCCGCTATTTTTGCAGCCTATCAAGTGGAAGGGTGCTTCGATTATCTGATATTCTTGTTGCTGACATATTTCGAGTAATACACTTATGAGTTGTTGTTTTCATAATATTCTCACTTATGTTGATGCTTGGGTGGCCTTATTGAATAATAAATCTTTTATGCAACACACACATAGACTCTGTTCAATACGAGTATAATTTGTAATCAACGCACACAGAATAACTTGCCTCTGCAGGAAAACTCTTAACTAATAAGAAACGATTTCAGTTCATCCGTAAGTACGAGGTGTGGCTATTTAGTAACGAGATTGGCGCTGCGATACAAAAAATACGCATGAACCAAACGTTTAGCTGCAATTAATATTAAATATTAGCCATAACCGGAACCACAGCAATCAGCTGTTCTGATCAAACATATGGGCATCAATGTAAACGATTATAGGTGCCGCACCATAACGCCAAAACCATAACCGTGTCCGTATGTATCTACTGAACTTTGGTTTTCCTCGTAACCGTAAGCAGTTGTGAAATACTTTACATTTATTTTGATATTTGCGGTAAAAATTAGAACATTAAAAATGAACAACGAAAAATTATTTGACTTAGTGGAAAATTATCCATGTTTTTTTGACAAAATGTTGCCATTCATTCTACTTCAATATCAGCTGTTTATGGTTACGGCACGACTAACTGACCAATGCTATAATGTTGCGGCTATGGTTACGGTACCACTAATTGAAGCTTTAGTCACTGTTAGTTCCGCCGGGGGGCTACCATTAGGCGAGAGAGCGATGCCTTTCTTCTTCAGTGATTTCATTACGCATAGAGCAACGCGGATTTGGATAGCCTTATAAATAGTACCTGCATTTTTTAGCCAGAATGTCAACTGGGATAAGACCTGCAATTACGAACGATGCGTCTTCAGAAATTGTGCGGAAGCCGATAGACGGCTATTAGTTTTTTTGCGTTGCTATTTCTTATTTTTTTGCCAGTGAGGCTAGAATTAGCAATTCTTCAAAAATTGCTGTATTAAACTAATTCAATGAATTTTAATCTTTAGTTTGAGTTTTATAAACAACCGACCGACCGCTTTCCTTTATAAAATAGAAGAAGAGTTATTAAGCCATGAAGCTACAAATTATTCTTTGGTATCTATGAAAGCGTGAATTTGTTAATTCTTTTTTGGAATAACCATTTTTGTTACATGCCCTGTAGTACCTCTTACGTCTGTAGTCAGCCATGTAATGTAGTCATGGCCTTTATTTAAATTAGAGCTGTTGTTTTGTTTCCTCAGAAAAGTGTTAAGTGTAATAATAAATCAAGACTAAGGCGGCTCAATCGAAGACAATGCTACGGCTCATTTCGCATTGTTTGGCAAGAAGTTTCTAGCCAAGTACGGTACTGGATTATTCGTCTGTTTCGCAAGTTGAAGCCTATGAACACGAATGGAGACCGTTGAAGTTGTCAAACCACGTTCAGCCTGTGCCACCGGCAAACTCCGGTACTTGCAACTTGTGTTTAGTGTCAGTTACAACTGACAAAAAAACACTTCCAGCGCTGGTTAGAAGAATAGAATATTCGCATGTCACGTTGTAAGGATAGTGGATTTACATTACCTTGTAATGCTATTTTTGAAAATTAGGGACAAATTAATGGGACTAAATTATAATTTATAATTAATAGATATACTCTTTTTTAACTATAATTATAACATCAATGAAACAAAAACACATTTGAATGCAACTTTCTCAGTAACATTTTGAGTGTTTTCAAAAGGATAAAGTGGATTTTGTGCGTCGATTCATCACTATGGGTGAGTCTGGGGTCTATTATCATGATCCTAAATTAAAACAAGAGGCTAAAAAGTAGTGTGAACCGGGTTCTTCGGCTCCGAAACGAGTTCGTGTCCAGAAATCTGCCAAGAAGGTGCTAGCATCAGTTTTTTGCGATGCGAAAGGAACTTCGCTTGTGAATTACTTGCAAACTGGTAAAGCAGTAAATTCTGAATATTATTGTAATCTTTTAGACTAGCTGAAAAAAAAAATCCGTAAAAAAGACCCGTGTCACAAAAGCATTTTGACGATTGCTAAAATCCATGAATTAACGCTCGAATTGTTGGAGCATCCACCGTATCCACCAGCTTTGACCTCTATCGACTTCCATATGTTTCCAGATATTAAAAAAAAATGAATGCGTTTTTCATCAAATATGAGGTCGTAACTGCTATGGTAGCATATTTTGTAGCCCTTCCAGATTCTCACTTCAGGGATGGAATTCATAAATTGGAATCTCATTGAAACAAGTCTATTGATTTTCAGGCATCTCTGCTGAATAATAAAGTGTATTTCAAACCATAAAATTATGTTTTTCTTATCGAAATTATTGAACAACCTAGTAACAACCTTCATGAACTTTTAGTAGTATATGCAAATATTTCCTAGAGGGTCATCAGTTTAATATAATAGCCGATTTCCCTATTGAGTGCATACAAATGATGGTGGATGACTGGTGACTGATGTCCTTGATTTATGATTATTTTACCCAACTTTCAATAGGCGTTTGGGAACTCATGCCTTTGAGTTATTTTGCGTCATACTCTTCGAGTTTTGAGCCACCCCAAACTTCCCACCCCGAAATTCAATGGGCCATAAAACTGCATACTCGAAATTTTTCTAAACATTCTGATTAAAGGGTTTGAAATTTTGGGGAAAATTTGTTAGATTTTTTTGTTTTTAATTCCACAAAGTCTGTAATGTGGATTTATATGGTTTAAAACTATAATTTAATGAAAAAAAATTTAATTATTATATAATATTATATCAGCCTAAACCTTTCTATATGTGGTGCTGCTTTTATTATGAGCACAGGTGTACATGGTTGAGGGCTATAATATCAGCGGTAAATCACCTTATCTAAAAACAAGTGCCATTCAGTTCATCCGCTGCCACTTCAGTGCGTTTCGGGTTGATATACAGGGTTGCCCATATTCGACGGACCCATGTGTTTTTTGGGCCCATTCCAATCGACGAGGCTTGTCCACAGGCAGCAATCTTTGTGTCAATTGAATCTTATACGGAAATAAATGCAAATCAATGCGGATAATTCGTTGTAAAGTGGTCCGAGCAATGCCCAATTGCTGAGAACGGCGATTTTGGGATGTCCTTGGCGACGTCTCAACCTGGGCCCGTATAAGAGCAATATTCTCATCCGATCGCCTTGGTCGCATCACCAGTCGAAAACCTTTCGTACAAACCTTTAATGGTGTTCTTAGAAGGCGCAATTTTCACATTATTTAAATTTTTATACTTACGTTTAGTTTTCACAATTGACTTCTTTTGTTGAATGTAAATTTCAACAGTTCGGGAGCGCTCGCGTGGCGTGTACTGTTCCATGGTAAAAATCTGCTTGGACTGGCGCTTCCAACGCGGTATTATTATTATCTCTGTCAAAAGATACAGGGTTGCCAGATGGGTCCGTCGAATATAGGCAACCGTGTATTCGGCACTGAAGGGTAGTCGATTAGCTGTTCAATAATAAAAATCACCTCCTTAAATAGAGATGGGAGCTCAAACAGAGCACTGCCCATTGGAATTCATATGGTGAGGTGTACGCTCATCACTAGCTTTTGTTGCGGAAGTTGCTTAAAATGAGATGATAGGCAATCATCTTAAGATAAGCTATAGTTCAAAATATTTTTATGCTTTAAAGGGATTAGCCCTTATTATTTTGATTTGAAAGAAAGAAAATTTTAAACGAGTTTAATCATTGCACATGAAGTAAGCTTTTCCAATAAGAGGTGTTATTGGAGGTCTTTTTCCGTAAAAGATCAATGGTTTCGTTGCTTGTGTGGCACGTAGCGCCGTCTTGTTGAAAATAAACTTTGTCCAGATCAATACCATCCAATTCCGGCCATAAAAAATCGTTAATCATCTCTCGATAGCGCAATCCATTTACCGTAACTGTTGCTCCAGCTTCATAGCCGGACCATAAACCGCATCAAACAGCCACACGTTGGACTCTTGGGTTTTTTGAGCCCCAGATCCGACAATTTTGCTTGTTGACGCAGCCACCGAGGTGGAAATGGGCCTCATCACTCAAGATGATTTTTCAATGGAATTCCGGATCATTTTCATGCATTTCAACGACCCAATCAGCAAAGTCACGACGGTGTTGATGATCGGCCGGCTTGAGTTCTTGTGTTAACTGGACTTTATAAGCCGTAAGACGCAAATCTTTTTGCAAAATACGGTGTAATGACGTTTGTGGAATGCCTAATTCCAAAGAACGACGACGAATGGACAAATCTGGGTTTTCTTCAGCACTTTCGGCTACAGCAGGAAAATTTCTTCTTTTATTCTTCACATTACTAACCTGTGCCAACAGTTCGAATTTTTTCACCAATTTCTGTATTGCGGTCCGACAAGGTGCTTCACGATGACCCAAAAATGTTCGAGTTTTACGAACCGTCTCTGCCAAATTTTCACCATTTTTATACTGAATTTTAAAAATTTCAATGCGTTGTTTAAGCGTGTATCGTTCCATTTTTATTAATGGCGTAGTTTTTACTTGTCAAATATCAAAAAATTACAGCTTCAAAATAACACCTGTTATTGGAAAACCCTTTACAAAGTGGCGCAAAATTAAACATCCCATCGGAAGATTTATAATTTTTGCAAATGGCGCCATGCTTCAATCATATTTGACACTGGTCAACTAGACAGTTGCAGTATAGCAACAGTAAGGCTACGGAGCGCGCCAAGGTCAAGATAAAGAGTTCCATCACTCAAAATTTGTTTAAAGGTTGGCAAAAAAGTCTTGTCTTTGCAAGCGCGTAGTTCTAGTTGTATTCGTCGCATCGGTTCACGCTAGAGCTTTTTGGAAAGCTCTTTTCACGTGCTAACACGTGTTTGATTAATTGTTGTTTGCTTTTAGTCGTTCGTGAGTTATAGCGTCGCAAACATGGAGCAAAATAAAGAGAAAATACGGCATATTTTACAGTACTACTACGATAAAGGCAAAAATGCATCTCATGCTGCCAATAAAATTTGTGCAGTTTATGGACCCGATACAGTTTCCATTTCCACCGCACAACGATGGTTTCATCGTTTTCGTTCTGGCGCAGAGGTGATCGAAGATGCGCCACGGTCCGGAAGGCCTGTCGTCGAAAATTGCGATAAAATCGCTGAATTGATCGAAAGAGACTGGCATAGTAGCAGCCGTAGCATCGGCCAAGAGCTGGGCATCAAACCGTTATAACCATTTGAAGAAGCTTGGATTCAAAAATAAGCTCGATATATGGGTGCCACACGACTTGACGCAAAAAAACATTTTTGCCCGAATGGATGCATGCGAATCGCTTCTGAATCGCAACAAAATCGACCCGATTTTGAAGCGGATGGTGACTGGCGATGAAAAGTGGGTCACTTACGACAACGTGAAGCGCAAACGGTCGTGGTCGAAAAGCGGTGAAGCTGCCCAGATGGTGGCCAAGCCTGGATTGACGGCCAGGAAGGTTCTTCTGTGTGTTTGGTGGGATTGGCAGGGAATCATCCACTATGAGCTGCTCCCCTATGGCCAAACGCTCAATTCGGACCTGTACTGCCAACAACTGGACCGATTGAATGCAGCACTCATGCAGAAGAGGCCATCTTTGATCAACAGAGGCCGAATTGTCTTCCATCAGGACAACGCCAGGCCACACACATCTTTGGTGACGCGCCAGAAGCTCCGGGAGCTCGGATGGGAGGTTCTTTTGCATCCACCGTATAGTCCGGATCTCGCACCAAGTGATTACCACCTATTTCTGTCCATGGCGAACGAGCTTGGTAGTCGGAAGTTGTCCTCAAGAGAGTCCTGTGAAAATTGGCTCTCCGAGTTTTTTGACAATAGGGAAGCGAGCTTTTATAAGAGGGGCATTATGAAGTTGGCATCTCGTCATCGAACAAAACGGCGCATATTTGACTTAAATCGCATTATTATAACCAATTTTATGAACAATTGAAAATTCAATAAAAATACCGCAAGACTTTTTTGCCTTATATTTAGTAAAAAAACATAAAATTAATAAATTTTGCGCCACCTTCTATGATATATAGGCCGATATACTATATTTAGGCAGTAAAATTTTTAAATTAAAATGTTTTTTTTTTATTTTAATAAAAATTTTAATTAAAAATTAAAATAAAAATCCAAATTGATTATTTTCTTATTATGAATTTCAAGGTGGAGCCAGATTTTCTCATTAGTTTTCTCAACTCCTCAATTGAGTCTCTTGAGAAGTCCAAAGAAACAGAAATCAATGGAATTATGCCAAAAGAGGAATTGCTGGAACGGTTGCGTGAGAAAAAAATGTCCATGGAAAAACTTTACTTGGTAAGTCTAATATTTCACAGACATGAAATTAGTTACCTAAAATCTCTCATTTCACTTGAACGCATATTTTCCAGGACTACTCAGAACGTGATTGCGACTCTTCGTTGTCTTTCTCTCAAAGCATTAGTGAGAAAAACTACTCCAAATCACATAGCAATCGCGCCACATCCGCATCAGCTCAACAAACCCCACATAGTCCACAAAGTCCTCCACGTTCCAATCGCTTGGATAGTAATAAAAAATCAATGTCTAGCCCCGCTGTAGGTGTTGTAATGCCTCAAATTATGCAAGAATCCACTAGCATGGGCACTGTGCAGATACAGACACAGCAATCACAACTTCAGCAGCAGCAGCAGCAATCGCAACAATCACAGTCTAATAATAAAGGCAGTGATATCACACAGGACAACAGTATCACATCGGAGCCTTCAGAAACCACTACAACTACAACGACAACCAGCGAAGATGTAGTGACCACATTTAAAGAGTCAAGTCAACGTGAGTCTTCGCTACAGAACTATTCGAAGCACAATGGTAATGACCGACAGTGCGAGGCAGAGGATGTTGGTGGTGTCGGTGGTAGCAACAATAGCTGTAATGGTAGTGGTGTTGTAGGTGGAAACGGTGTAACTGGCGGCGGGACAAATACTTTAACAGATGCTAGTGAACATTTCAATGATGAAAAAGTGGCCGAAAAATCTGAAGGCAGCGAACCGATAAGTGATGGTCGCGATGGCACCACGTTGGCGAACGATGGTCGTGGTGATTTTACTAACAGCGTTGAAAATAGTCAAGCGCTGGATAGTGAGGATAGCGCTGTGGAGCAGGGACTGCAAACAGGTGTCATTGCCACTTCTACATCTACTGTGAATGCTGCCATGTATGGAGTGACTCGCGCAAATTTGAAAGTTGAATCCTCTGATGTTTATCAAATTGTTGATATAATACGACGCAATACGAATCTAAGCTTTGATTTGTCATGCGAGGCATTACGTGTCGTCTTAACTAGTCTAGAGCAATTGTACAACGGTGCCATAAATCCATACCTAGAGGCGGTGGCGATACATGTGACCGATAAGGTGGAGACACCCAAAGCGTTGCTGGGTATGACGCATGATTCGAAACGCTTGCAGTATATATTTTCGCAGCTGGCGGATTGCAAAAACGATACTGAACAACGTTCATGGATGTTGTATGAAGATGAGGATGATATTATGCAATTCCTGGAGGAGCTAGTGGAAATACTGGTAATAAAACTCCCGAAACGATAGAATACCCATTTTGTATATTTATTTATTTATGTGTATTAAAATATTCACTTCTAGAACAATGCTGATGAAAATATTAGTTGTTATGAAATGTCCTGTGATCAATACCAGGTGCTTATAAATCTAGTTCAGTATTATCAAATGGAGACACGCTGGCCAATTAAACAGCTTTTGCTGAAGGCTTTTACCGCTGCTTGCCATTTGGATCACATCATAGTCGATATTTTACTCACATCTGTATTGCCATTAGAAATTGTAAGTTTTTAAGAGAAATTCAAATGAGGCTTTTAAATGTTTAGAGGTAGTCAGAGGCCCGAAAAAATGAAGATTTTCAATAATTTTTGTTTGCTAGTCAATTGCTTTATTTTACAAAAATAAAAACATAGCATCACTGCATCATGTTTCGACTTGACTGTAAGAAAATTAAAAAAAAATTAATAATTGTAAAAGTTATCGCTGCTTGTGTGGAGCCCGTTTCTCCAGGATCCCGTGCAGTGATCATCACAAGTCCTTATAGATTCATCTAAAATCAATCGGACAAGAGAAATTAGTTTTATAAATAGATGATCTTGTACCTGATCGGAGCTTTTTTTTTCAAAATTAAAAATATGGCGGCCTCAAGAAATATTTATCAGATTTTCGAGAAAAAAACCGACAATTAATTGTTGAAAAAAAAAATCCTGCGATCAGGCAAGAGTTTTTTATGTTTTTCAAAAGTTGTATAAGCCAAGCGGTTTTTAAGTTACAGTGATCACCAATTCAAAAAACATAGTTTTGAGAAAAACGCATTTTAAGTTTTGCGAACGCTCCAGAATGCCCGAGCGCCCTTTGTCAATTTTCACACAATTTGTTTAAGATATTATACTTTAAGAAAATGCAAAAAAAAATCCAATATTTTGAAAATTCTGACTACCCCTTACCCCTTAAGCAATTTGTTGTTTTTTTGTAATTACTTTTGCTAACTGTTATTGTTAATTGTATTACAGGTAGAAGATATGAAAACCAATTTTGCCAACCTAGATAAATTTAAGAAACTTGTCAAAATGTTAACAATTATATTTTCATTAGGCCAGCCAATGCCAGTTAATCATCAAGGTGGGTAAATTTATTTTATTATTGCATTGAACATAAGTTTTTCGTGCATTTGTTGTCCGCCAAATGTTATACCATCAACGAATTTACTTGAAACTGGCAGTTGAATAAATCGCGATAATGTCGAAAAGACATACGATACTAATACTGGACGTATTCTTTTCTACGCGAGTTGCAAAAGAACATTAAATAAAATAAATAATTGGCGCATACACTTCTTTTATGTGTTCGGCCGAGCTCCTCCTCCTATTTGTGGGGTACTTTTTGACGTTGTTCTACAAATGAAGGGGCCTACAGTTTTAAGCCAACTCCGAACGGCAAATGGTTTTTATGAGGAGCTTTTTCATGGCAGAAATACACTCGGAGGTTTGCCACTGCCTGCCGAGGGGCGGTCGCTATTAGAAAACACTTTTTGTTGCTTAAATAATCAGGATTAGTTTTTGATAACTTTCAATTAAAATCGATTACTGATACTTGACCGCCATGGACACTTCAATAGCATTCTCCAAAAATTTTGTGGGAAATTAATTATGCAGTTACAACAAAAACGAATCCCTGAATTAGTGAGAAGGATTAATAAAAGCATAAACCTATCGAAATTAAGAAGACCCACTAAAAGCAAAGGAAATTTATGAACGAATGTTAAAAGTGTATAAGAACTTTTCGCCATCAATTAGTACTGTAGAAAGAGGGGTTGCTGAATTTAAACGTGGCCTTGAAGACGATCCACGTCCAAACACAGCAACAACACCAAAAATATTAGAAAAAAATGCAGGATGTCGTATTGGAAAATCGTCGAGTGACTGAAAGAGATGTAGTAGAAGCCCTAGACATCTCATTGGGCTCATTGGGCAATGTAAGTAATATTTTGATTGAAGTATTGAAATTCAAAGAGCTGTGTGTACGACGGGTGCCGCTTTCGCTAACAATGGAACAAAAACTCATTCGAATGCGTTTAATTTAAGAGCGTTTTCGAAAGGATAAAGTGGAGTTTGTGCGTCGATTCGTCATCATGGATGGGTCTGGGGTCTATTATCAGGATCCCAAATCAAAACAAGAAGCTAAAGACGGACGGCTACGGCTTCGAGTCGAGTTCGTGTTCAGAAATCTGTCAAGAAGGTGGTAGCATTAGTTTTTTGGGATGCGAAAGGAATTTCGCTTGTGGATTACTTGCAAACTGGTAAAGCAGTAAATCCTGAATATTATTTTAACCTTTAGACCAGCTGAAAAAAAAATTCGTACAAAAGCGCTCAGATCTCAAAGAAAAAAAATTATTGCAATCTTTTTTGACCAGCTGAAGGAAAAAATTCGTGAAAATATACCCAGTTTAAAAAAAATAAACTCTTTTTCATCAGGACCAGTCCAGCGTGTCAAAAGAGCATTTTGACAATGGCGAAAATCCATGAATTAAAGGTCGAATTGTTGGATCATCCAACGTATTCACCAAATTTGGTCACTAGCGACTTCCATCTGTTTCCAGACCTTATACAATTCATGCGTGGAAAGCGTTTTTCATCAAATCATGAGGACATAACAGCTGTGTAAGCGTATTTTGCAGCCCTTTCAGTTTCTTATTGCAGGGATGGAGTTCATAAATTGGAATCTCGTTGGAACAAGTGTATTGATGTTCAAGGAGACTATGCTGAATAATAAAGTGTACTTCAAACCATAAAATTGTGCCGAACCATTACTGAACATCAACTTGTTGAACAACCTAGTAAATACAAGGTGGCACAAAATTAATCATCCTATAGAAAAATGTATACTATTGCAAATGGCGCTGTATGCCAATTCTATTTGACACTCGTGAACTAGACAGCTACAGTTACAGACAGACAATCAATAGAGCGTGTAAAGGTCAACATGAAGTATTTCCTCTCCGCCAAATCATTTTTAGTACTCATTTAATAAAAAAGTCATTCAAAAACCAAATTGAATTAAATATTTTTGTTTTAACTTTTTTCTTTCAGACTATCTTGGCGTACATTTTGCGAGTTTTCTTTTGGAAATCGTCGAGGGTAATAATCCTGAGAGCCTAGTCGATATGGTTATATCATTAATACTGGCATTTAACCTGCAATTTACTGACTTCTCGCAAAATGTTGTGGTCGAAGCCATGCAAAGCTTGCCGACTGCGAAAATTTTCACAGAGAAAATTCTATTGCTATTAAATAGAGAAGGTGAGTTTGAATTCCCCGGCATATTTTCATCTTTCACTAATGCCCACTCGTTCACTACAGAGGATCCAATTCGTGTGTTGAAGCATTCAACTGAAACCATGAATTCAGTACTCAAAATGTTCATTGATATCTTTAGCAATCCAGATACTGCTGGCATGTTTTATACAAACGACAACAAAGTACTCATTGATATCCTAGTGCGGCAATTGTCCGATTTGTGCGCGGGTAATCCGGTAAGCTCTTATGTATATTAGGGGAAAAAGAAATCCATTATTTTTGCATAAAATATGTTTTGCAAATAGTTTGAAACTGTTTTATGGCCGATCTTTAGCTCCTGGGCGATGCTGCGACTACTAACTTGCCGGTCAACTTCGATTATTTCGGTGATTTTATCGACATTTTCTTTAACATCAAAAATGATTGAATGGGATCGACGAAACCGAATTGGCCTTATGTCCCATGATGGATTAAGGACCTGAAGAAGAAGAAAAAGACGGTATCGGCACCGTAAACACCATTCACAATTTTAGCGACCTGGCTTGCATTTTTGCTTGTATCAATGAAAAACTGTAAAATGTGCCGAATTTTCTCTTTGTTAAGGGGTTAAATACAGTTAGAATTTTACTTAAATTTGCATATTTCGCTTATTCCTTCGATTAGTTACTAGATTTAACAATGCTTTAACGGATTCGTTTTGGTTTTTTAATTTCAGAGGATCCAGTTCAGAGATATAGTGGTCACCGCAAAACGTCTTTTTTGAGAGGAGCTCCCGGAGACCAGATGTAGCTCTTTTTTTTTTATTTTTACTAATATATATGCAACGGGTGATTTTTTAGCTATTATCTTTTTAAATAGTTGGTTTATACAGCTCACGCACGTTTCGTGTTTTGTTTCACTGTCAAACATCTTCAGTTTGGTCTATAATTTAACCATGAATCGTCTTACAAACGAACAACGCTTGCAAATCATTGAAGTTTATTATAAAAATGCGTGTTCTGTTAAGAAAGCTTATCCACGCGCTTCTTCCATTTTAGGGTCAGTTTAATCGACCCACTGAAGCGGCTATTTGAGCTATTGTGACTAAATTTAGAACCAAATTTACTTTATTGGACATCAAACCACCAACACGCTTACGTAGAGTGCGAACTAAAGAAAATATCGCAGCTGTATCGGACAGTGTTAATGATGACCATCAATTATCGATTCGTCGCCGTTCGCAGCAATTGGGTCTCTGTTACTCAACAACGTGGAAAATTTTGCGAAAGCATTTTGGTGTGAAGCCTTTCAAAATACAGCTGGTTCAAGAATTGAAGCCGAACGACCTACCGCAATGCAGAATTTTTGGTGAATGGGCTCTTGGAAAGTTGGCCGAAGGTCCACTTTGTTATCGAAAAATTGTGTTCAGCGATGAAGCTCATTTTTGGATCAATGAGTACGTAAATAAGCAGAATTGTCGATTTTGGAGTGAAGATCAGCCAGAAGAATTGCAAGAGCTACCAATGTATTCAGAAAAGGTCACAGTTTGGTGCGGTTTATGGGCTGGAGGTATCATTGGACCATACTTCTTCAAAGTTGCTGCGAATCGTATCGTAACTGTGAATGGTGAGCACTACCGTGAAATGATATCCAACTTTTTTTGCCCAAAATGCAAGAGCTTGACTTGTATGACATGTAGTTTCAGCAAGACGGTGCCACATGCCACACAGTACACGTAATAGACTTGTTGAGGGGCGAGTTCGGTGAACATTTTATTTCACGTTCGGGACCTGTCAATTAGCCACCCAGATCGTGCGATATAACGCCTGTAGATTATTTTTTGTGGGGCTATGTTAAAGCCCATGTCTATTCAGACAAGCCAGCTTCAATTAACGCATTGAAGGACAACATTAAAGCATTTATATGTAAGATACCGGCCGAAACATTGGAAAGAGTATACCAAAATTGGACTAAGCGGATGGATTATTTGAAGCGCAGTCGCCGTAAACATTTGAATGAAATAATCTTCAGAAATTAAATTATATGGACTATACTATCGATTTAAATAAAAATTTCATGCGTTTTGCTGAATTTTACGTGTGTTTTTTTGAAAAACTTTCCTATAGCTCTTAAAAAATCATCCTTTATATATTATACTACATAATTGGCGCGTACATCCTTTTTGGGTGTTTGGCCGAGCTCCTCCTCCTATTTGTGGCGTGGGTCTTGATGTTGTTCCACAAATGGAGGGACCTACAGTTTCAAGCCGACTCCCAACGTCAGATATTTTTTATGAGGAGCTTTTTATCGTTGAAAAACACTCGGAGGTTTGCCAATGCCTTAATAGTACTTAGACTAAAAATACAGCTAAAAGATAACATAATAGTGTACAAATTTTTCGATTAATAAATTTAAAAGTTTTCTCAGAAAAAAATCCGGAAAATTCGCTTTTTTCGGCCTTGTAACTGTATATAACCCCTTAAGTTTTATTGTTAACACCCTGTAACTCACAACTGAATGGAACAAACAAAAAACAGCAGCTGAAATTTTTTTGTGTGAAATATCACCTTAACAACGAGCATAAAGTTTGAATTGTTTCATAGATACTTTACGAAATATCGATCATTACAGCCATCTCCCGAGAAAATAATGGATTTCTTTTTCGCCAAACTAATATTACTCGTATAAAATTTTTCTATATGCTTAATTTTTATATCTCATTTCCTATTTCATTTTTCACATTTCAGATGCGGCGTTGCTATTTAGAATTATGCCGTCGCATACTACGAAATACCAATTATCCTGAACATCAGCACCGCAAGCAAGATTTTATGAAAATATTTACACGCATCTTTTGTGAGGAGACCGAATGTAGCGCATCGGATCAGCAGTTGGTGCGTGAGATTGCCAACGAATTTCCACAGTTATTCAAGGCTTAAATAGCATTTATGTGAGGTAGAGAAGAGAAGCGATTTGATGACTGAGCAAATAATAGTAGTAAATTTCTAGTATCGCAGTAATTTCTTTACTCATAAATATTTTTTGTTTTTGTTTTTATAGGTATATATTTTTGTTTGTTTCTTAATTTGTGATGGCAAAATTCAATGCAGATATTAATGATCCTGTGCGCATTTATCAATTGCATATCTTTTGTATTTATTTTGGATCATTTTGCTTTAATTTACATTTAATATTAATAATAATAAAATACCAAAAATTACTCATTTTAGTGAAGCATATTTTAAGTTATACATTTATATATACATATATATATGTATATAGATGTAGTTGTATATTTAGACTTTAATTTAGAATTTTAAGTACATAAAAAAATGGTCTAAATGGAAATGAAAAATGCGCTCCTGTATTCAACAGTTATGCCATTAACACATACACTCATGTGTATGCATCGGAACAGCTTAACAAATATGACATTAAGTAATTAGTATAAAGGAAATATTGAAAGTGTTTGCAATATTGGAAATTATACCTGAAACATTAGAAAATGTGAGAATATTTAATATTTATAAAACATTAGTGTAAGCACGCACTCAGTCAGAAGGTAAAATGGTTGTTCTAGAAAGATGAGCACAGAGTGCAAATGCACTAAACAACCCAAAGGGTTTTGTTTATAATCAAAATACTTACATACGGACCTGTTTGACGGAATGCGAATTGCTCTCGAGCAATCCGGTTTATGTTTAAGTTTACAATTGATATGAAGTGTTACGAGCTTTACTTTTTGAAAGCGCACTTTAAACATAATTTTAAAATTTTTTTAATGCATTATTATTTTTTATCAGTTTCTTAGTTTAGATAACAATAACTACACTGCACGAAAAAATTATGAGACCAAGATGATTACGATGATATCTATTAAAGCGACAAAAGAAAAATGTCCCAATATCGTTCAGTTTAAGGGGTTAGAGGTACAAGGTTTGATTGAAAAGTAATGAGCCCTCCCGCGCGGAGCGTCTGCCAAGCGATCAACCGAATCGGCTGGAGGGGGAAAATGACCGTTCGACCTTCCCCTTCCACTAGAAACCGGTCCCAGTTCGCTGGCAACAGCGGTGCAGTCAACATCGCTCCGCGCATGAAAGCTGTTTCAAAAGTGTGTTATGATTTTGCAATGGCGAAAATGCAGCAAACGTTACTCGATCAAATTTTGCGTAAAGCTAAACAAAACGAGTACCGAAACCATTAGGCCACGCAAGGAGGCTTATGGGGAAGGGCTCCTTCCCTTTAAAAAAGGTGTTCAACGGAGGGATACTGTCGAATGGTCAAAAATTCATCAAAATATTTAAAAAAAAATCGGAGGCCTCGCCGACTTCAACAAGTTTCAAGCAAAGAGGGATACAACACAAATTACTAAGCTCCAAATTATAAATTAGCTCCAAGAATTCTATTTATTTTAAATTTTATATATATTAACCTTAGGTTGGTTAGCTTTGGCAGACGCAAAAAAAACACCGCAGTGATCCCATAGTTCAAAGGATTCACTGATAGAAAGCTCTTCGCAATATAACCCTGATCCTACACCGGTGTCCATTTTAGATCCTTCCGTGTAGATCTTAACGGGTGATGGATCTTCTTCAAGCCAATCCTGTCTAGAAGGGATTTTCATTAAGAAATTCCTTTCGAAGCATAGAATGGGAGGGTGATAGTCACAATCACTGGGTATATTCGTATAGGAGTCTAAGATGGTTGAATGTCCATATGTGACAGTCTTCCATTGTGAGCTCGCTCTGAGCCTTAAGGGGGTATTCTGGTCTAGACGCCCTAATTTTAGGTATTTTTAAAACTAAGATAAAAAAAGAAACACATTTTTACTATCCATTTTTTTATGGTTTTTATTAATATTGGAAAAGTATAAAAATAAAAAAATCGTGAAATTACAGGCCGGCGGAGTGGGGCCTACATAAAAAACGGTGCTCCATGGTTGACATGATTCCAACCCTTGTAGTGATCTAAAACAAACAAATTAAAAAAATTCTTCATTAATTAGGATGTCGCTATCGGATTACGCCAAATCAAAGAAAAAACAAAAATTCACAAAATGGCGTCAACTTGAAAAAAAAAAATTTGTTTACCCTCTTTTTATTTACCTTTTGAAATTTTTTAAAAATACTTCAAACTTAAGCTTTTCAAAATCCGAGGCAGGCGCGATAGACAGATGTATAATAAAAAAATCTTATCAAACTTCAAAGCGATCGGTCAATTAGAACTTGAGATATCATGACGACCATCTCAAAAAACTTAGTTTTGAGAAAATCGCGTTTGAAGTTTGAGCAACAATTCGAATAGAATAACTTAGATCACAATATTTACTACTCACTCTGGATTAATCGGCGATATATTTCGAGGTATATATTATATTATAGAAGTATAAAGTATATATTGCTGTACAACTAATTAATTTCGTATTTTTTTTGTTAAAATAACCATTTATTTAAGTATAAAAGTGAAAAAAAATTTTATTCAAAATATTGTCCATCGGAAGCGACAACTTTTTCCCATCTTTCAGGCAATTTATGGATTCCATCCCAAAAAAACTTCTCATCTTTTGCGCCGAGAAAGTCATCAAGCCATTTTTTAATACCGTCAACATTGGTGAACCGTATTCCAGAAAACTGATTCTGCATCGACCGAAACAAGTGGTAATCAGAAGGAGCTATGCCTGGGCTATAAGGCGGGTGAGGTAGAATTTCCCATCCGGCATTTTCCAAATAATTTTTGACCGGTACTGCAACATGTGGCCGAGCATTGTCATGATGGAAAATCAATTTCTCGTGTCTGGTCGCCTATTCTGGCTGTTTTTCGGCTATTGCTTGCTTCAAACGTATCAATTGTTGCCTGTATGTAAAATGACTCTCCCGTGATCGTCTGGTCCGATTTTAACAGCTCATAGTAGAGCACACCGTTCTGATCCCAACAAATACCGAGCATTACCTTCAAACCATGAATATTCGACTTTGGTGTCGATTTGACGCGGTGGCCTGCCTTCACAAATGATCTTTTACGCTTTGGGTTGTCGTAATTAATCCACTTTTCATCGCCAGTGACAATACGATGCAAAAACGATTTCTTTTTGTGGCGATTAAGCAGCATTTTAGACATGCAAAATCGTCTCTCAACGTCTCTCGGCTTCAATTCGTGTGGCACCCAATTTCCTTGTTTCAGAATGTACGAGAAATGTTTGACATGGATCTTGATCGAGTAATGTCTCCAATTCTTCGTTTTCAAACTTTTCTGATGGACCTGATCGCTCTTTGTCTTCTGTGCCAAAATCACCACTTTTAAATCGTACAAACCACTGCTGACACGCTCTAACCTCTGGAGCATATTCAGAATAAGCTTCTGAGAGTAAACGATGTGCTTCTGTTGCATTTTTCTTTAAATTGTACGTAAATTGAACGTAATTGGACATTTTGACTGTAATAAAAAAAAAGTGTGTGTTCACTAATATTCACTGTGACATATCAAATTTACTTGATTTTTTGGCATGCTTTAACATAGAATAGCTGTCACTGTCAAAATATTGACTACATAAATAGATATGAGGTTACTAACAAATACGAAATTAATTAGTTGGACACCGGTATATATGTACAGAATAAATAAAGGTTGTGTGGGATACAAAAGATTTTCTGGAAGTTGTTCGGTAACATCTGCCGTTCATTGTGCGATTCGCTCCACTCGGCCAGCTTAGACGCCACGTCATAAAATCCGCTGTATCTCCGAAAATAATTCGAATTTTGAAAAATCTGTTGAAGGGCATATTTTTGAAGGTCTACACTTTGAAAATATGCAAAAAAAAATCGATTTTTTCAAATTTCTAGAGCAGAATACCCCCTTAAAGCGGAACAGGCCGCTGAGTATTTGCAGAAGAGATCTAAATCTAGATCTTCGTCGTCTACTCTTTTCATTCTAAAGATTTTACTTTCCTTAATAATTAATTTAAGTTTTATGAAATGTGTGCTTATTTCTGGATGTTTTTAAATCATTTTTTCATTTAAAGTTTAAATATTAAAAACAGAAATTGCTAGCCTTAAACTGATAATAAAAATATAACAAATTTAGTTGGTCTTATAATTTTTCGTGTGGTGTAAAATGACTAGTCCAACTTACATACATAAGAATTTTTTTTATTTATTTACAATACTTATTTTAAGCACATAGATTTTTCTTCAAATTACCAGCTCAAGAGTGCAGCAACACATTTTTACCTTTAAAAACACAATTCTAATGCAGAACAACGTAAAACGAATAAACGAAAGTGAAAATAAAAAAATTTTTAAACATTGAAATGTTAAATTTGACTATATAATCTATATAATGAAATCTAATAAATATATATTAAAAAAAAAACAAATATAATGAATATGTTATAGCCAATCTGAGAATCTGAAAACTACATATGCATACTCGATAAAAAGTACCCTTTATTTAGAAGTAAAATTTTCTAAACTGTTCTTGATCAAATTAAAAGATAAACCAAAAAGTGGTTAATTAAAGTATTTGCAGTAAAAACTAAACAATTAACAAATCGTTTTTTAATGCATTGAAATCCGATATATTTACTAGAAAAAAACTTGGTAATGCTGGCACTTTTCATTTTATTTCAAAGTGACAGAATAAAATCCGCACTTTTGTTGAGTTTTATGCATCATCAGGCGAATATTTATGCAAAAGAAAATATATACGCCCGAACTGCCTTTGTCAAAAGGGTTTGAAATGTACTACAAATTATTGTTATTGACTATTTATTAAGTTTACTGTTATATGACTGTTTTAGAATCTATTCAAAAGGCATCCAAAGACAAATGTGTTCAATTCATTTTTGAAAAGTCTACACACAGCACATTTTAATTCGAGATTTAATCAAAAGTTTTAAAATGAAATTAATAAAATATTTGTTTTATTCGACAACTTAAATGTTTGTTTATTATTGTTATTATACAAAATGGTTGAGTACAAAAGTATGTTAGTGTTGGGTATGGGAATAAATTTCCGTCCTTTCTTAGCCAAAGCTACGAATTATTTAAACAAATAAATAATACATGAAATATGCGCCATTGGCTACAACTTTACTCCATCTTTCAGGCAGCATATACGGATTCCTCTGCTGAAAAATTCGAATTCTTTTGACTTGATCCATTTATTGAGCCAGTTTGCAATGCTCTCGTAAGAAGTGCGGAACATATGGTAATCCGAAGGCGCAAAGTCTGGGGTGGAGCAAGATTTCCCAATTCAGCCCCTCTAAATATATCTGGACTGATTTAGTAACGTGTGGCCTGGCGTTGTCATGCAGCAAAATCAGTTTGTCATGTCTACCGTTCCATTCCGGCCGCTTTTCTATCAGAGCTCAGATCTCGATTCAAACGCATTAGCTGCAGTCGGTAACGATGGCCAGTGATGGTTTCAGCTGGTTTAAGGAGTTCATAAGAGAAGACACCCTTCTGATCCCACCAGATGCACAACCTAACATTTCAAGCATGAATATTTTTTTTCGCTGTCAATGGACCTGGTTCACCTGGCAGGCTCTAACTCTTTCGACGCTTAGGGCTATCATAATAGATAAATTTTTCATCGCCAGTGACGATGCGATGCAGAAAACCTTTTTTTTCGGCCGTTCAAGAAACATCTCACACGTCACCAAACGCCTCTCGATAACCCACTCCTTCAATTGATGTGGCACCCAGTTACCTGCTTTTTGGATCATTCCCATCGCGTGCAAACATGTATATATATATTATTATATATACCATACATATATATATATATATATAAATATAATTGCGCGTACACCCTTTTTGGGTGTTTGGCTGAGCTCCTCTTCCTATTTGTGGCGTGCGTCTTGATGTCATCCAATATTTGCTGTAGTTGAGTATCTTCGAATTTTTTCCATGCCCCTTCGCGATCTTTATCACTCACGTCGAAATTGCCACAAGGGAAGCGTCGAAACCAGTGTGGAGCGTGATTACCGTAAATATTGATCAATATACCACACGTTTCAGCTGCAGCTTTCGTTAAAAGGTGATAATGAAGCAAGACTTCCCGCAAATGCTGATGTTTCGGGACGAACGTAGACATTTTTGACGTTAGATAAAAAAGGATCTTTACGCTTGAAATGAATGTCAACTACTACGATCGAGACCTTACATACCAAATAATTATAATAATGGAGTGACGCACAAACTTTGACTGATCTAGGCTTAGCTTCGGGCGGAAGGGATAGTTATTATGAGCAGCTTTCTCATGGCAGAAATGCAGCTGGGGGCAGTGTTTTATGAAATTACAAAATAGATAAAAAATATCCGTCAAATAAAATGTGTTTTATAGGAAAATACTAAAAAATTTTATCTTCAAATATATCAGAACTTTGTAAATTAATTCTTCGGCTGCTTGGTTGGCGCAATAACCGCTTAAGCATTTTTGGCTGAGCTTAGCAGAGCGCGCTCTCGGTCTTAACGGCGCCAGGTAGACACACAAGGCGAAGCCAAGTCCTTCTACACCTGATTTTTCCACGCAAGGAGTCTTTCCTCTGCTTCTGCTACCACCATTTATCGCATCGAATAATTTCAGAGTCGGATCGTTTTTCTCCATTCAGACGACAAGACTATGCCAGCGTAGCACTTATTTCTTAACACTTATTTGCTGCGCTATGTCCATGTCGTCGTAAAGCTCATACGGCTCAATATTCCATCGCCTGCGCTACTCGCCGTCACCAACATGCAAAGGTCAAAAAATCTTCCACAGAATCTTTCTCTCAAACACTTCAAGCGTCGCTTGATTGGATGTTGTCATCGTCATGATGAGAGCCTTGTAGAGTGTTAGTGTTGTTCGTCGAGAGAGGACTTAACTGCTCAGTTGCCTACTTAGTCCAAAATAGCACTTGTTGGAAAGAGAGATTCTACGTTGGATTTCAAAGCTGGCATTGTTGTCGGTGTTAATGTTGGTGCCAAATTAAACGAAGTCATAACTGTCAACAGTAACGTGGATGCCGATACTCAAGTGCGTGGACCGTTTGTTTCATTTTGGCCTCGTTCACCATCAGACCCATTCGCCTTACCTCTTTATCCAGTTTGGAGAAGGCAGAACTAACAGCGCGGTTGTTAAGGCCGATGATATCGATATCATCGGCACATGCCAACAATTGTACGCTCTTACAAAATATTGTGCCTGAGCGATTAAGTTCTGCGGCTCGTACCGTGCTCTCCAACATGAGGGTAAAGAAGTCGCACGACAGCGAGTCACCCTGTCTGAAACCTCGTTCGGTATCAAACGGCTCGGAGAGGTCCTTCCCAATTCCGGCGCCGCTGCTGTTATTGAGCAGCGTCATTTTGTATAGCCGTATTAGTTTTGCGTGGATTCCAAATTTAGACATCGCGGAACTCCTTTTCGTACTCTCGAATGCAGCTTTGAAATCGATGAAAAGATGGTGTATGTCGATTCTCCTTTCATGGGCCTTTCCAATATTTGGCGTATTGCGAGTATTTGGTCGATGGTAGACTTCCCAGGTCTAAAGCCACAAGGTCCAATCAGTTGGTTGACGGTGGGCTTCAGCCTTTCACACAATACGCTCGCTAGAACCTTATAGGCGATGTTTAGAAGACTAATCCCGCGGTTGCCGTAGCCGAATAGGTTGGTGCGTGACTACCATTCGGAGTTCACAGAGAGATCGTAGGTTCGAATCTCGGTGAAAGGCGAAAATTAAGAAAAAAGTGTTTTCTAATAGCGGTCGCCCCTCGCCAGACAATGGCAAACCTCCGAGTGTATTTCTTCGATGAAAAGACTCCTCATAAAAATATCTGCCGTTCGGAGTCGGCTTGAAACTGTAGGTCCCTCCATTTGTGGAACAACATCAAGACGCACACCACAAATAGGAGGAGGAGCTCGGCCAAACACCCAAAAAGGGTGTACGCGCCAATTATATATATGTATATTATATATAATCCCGCGGTAATTGGCACAGATTGAAGTTTCACTCTACTATAATTCCAAACGGCAGGCATGCTTTCATCCGACCATATTTTGCATAGAAGCTGATGCATGCACATTACCAGCTTCTCGCCGCCATGTTTAAATAGCTCAGCCGGCAGTCCGTCGGCGCTCGCGGCTTTGATGTTCTTTAGCCGCGTTATCGCTATTCTCACCACCTTCCATCGTCGACGATTGGGGTATCGGGATCTTCACATTCTCTGTGACATGCGAAGCTATCACTGTTTAACAGGTTCGAGAAGTGTTCCCTCCATAGTTTAAGTATGCTTTGCATGTCAGTCACCAGATCGCCCTCTTTGTGCTTATAGGAAAACGCACCGGTCTTAAAACCTTCTGAAAGCCGCCAGCATCTCAAACTCTTTGCACTCACGTATTTTGGCCTCTCGTTTCTTCTTTCTGATAATACGTCTCTTTTCCTTTCTCAGTTGCCGGTAGCGATCCCACATGGCGCGCGCTGCGCCCGATCGCAGCGTGGCCTTATAAGCATCATTCTTTCTTTGCGCGGCAGCATGACATTCCTCGTCGTACCAACCAACAGGTTTTTCGGGCTCGCCAAAATCCGTTTTCTTCTTCGGCGGCGGTACGTAAAGAACGAGAAATGTTGCTCCAATCAAGTGAACGGACAGTGGGACTTTATGTGCTAGCAGCATAGCCGCATAACCTCATAAAAAGCAGCACTGCCGCAATTATTACAATTCGAATACACCCCAGCTTACAGTCAATCGAATTCAAAAGGGAAAATAAAATACAGTTTTTTCTTCTTTCGTGGTGTGTTTTAAAATTTATAAAATTTCTATTTTTCATTTATTTCAAATTCTTTGTGTACATAAAGCATAAAGTAAATCCAATACAAGCATATAAAAAACCATAGTGAAATCTTCTATGAATACATAATTACAATTTTGATAAAAAAAAAAAAAAAAATTCACAGCTTCTTCAAGCTTTGCAGGGAGGATTTTAGGTATTGCTTTCATTTTGAAATTTTTCAATTAATTATTACATATGTGCACGAGCATACATTGGCATGCCTCAACTTTCTGAATGCTGGCGAAAAGCATTAATTTTGAATTTCGAAACAAAATATCGAATTAACATCAAAAAGTCAATTTCTAAACTAATAAATGCACTTGACTCTGGTACTTAGTTGGTTTTTTAGCCAATAATTTGGTAAAATTATTAACTGCAATGAATGCTTTTGCCAGTTGCTTTTGCTGGAAGTTTCATGCCTACATACATTCACATGTTCCTATGTTGCACGCCTGAGAGGTGTTATTTTCCCAAGACTCCCAATTTCTCAGTATATCGAATGGTGCACAATGAAAGTAAAATTTCTTTGTAAACACAATTGATTTGCAACATATCTTAAAAATAATTAGATTAGTTAGTTTAGCTATATTACCTTACCTAAAAACGCTAAATAAATAATTTTAGTATCTTACAAAGTAAATATGTAAGTATTAAGTCTTTAAATTATTAAAGGATTTGCCTACATTTTTAGATTTTACCAACATCAATTTCTACCGTTAAACACTTAAAATAATAGTTAATTGCCCACCAAAGTCCAGCGCATTCATACAAACACCTTTCTATTGACTTTGGTGCACTAAAAGTCCAAAACACAAATGCAATGTTTGGTGTGTAAATTTTTGTATAAAATTCGAGATTTGCCTTCTCCCAAAAATATGATTAACCCATTAATTAAATCTCTACTTGAAATCCATACCGCAAGCTTCATAAATATTTAAATTATTAGTAAATAGTCATAGTAAAGCTATTTCTGACCAAAAACTAAGAACTATTAATACAGATTCTTTAGCTAAGAATCTCTCAACTACGACTGATAAACTATGGAGATGCGTCACTGTGTTTGGCGTGCGCGTGAATGTGTGTGTACTCAATCGATGGTCACCGCCCATGGATGCTCTATTTTACCATACTGAATGCCTGTTAGCGTGTCACGTATCGCCTCGTAAATGGGCTTCTCCTGCTCCATGGTAGGAATGTAGAGATCCGTACCCATGTAGTTCATGCGGTTGATGGGGCTGACAACACAGGCGGTACCAGTGCCAAACAGTTCGAACAGCTGTGACAAAAAAAAAGAGCAAAAAACAATGCAACTTCATTATTAGAATGGTTTGAGCGCAAATAAATGCAAAGAAAAACTTACTCTTCCCTGATTCAGCAGTTCGCAGACTTCTGGCATGGTAATCACTTCTTCACGCACCTCAAATTGGCCCCACTGTTTGGCTATCGTGAGTATTGAGTCTCGGGTGATACCGGGCAGGATGAGGCCGTTGAGTGGAGGTGTCACGAGTACTTTCTCTGCAATGAATAATCAGATTTAAGTAGATTAGTTTGGATTTAGACTGGATTCATTTATTTATCACAAAAATTTTACCAAATTAATTACAATAGTTTTACTTTATGTAACAGAGGTTTGGCTTTTTCGACATTGGACGTGAATTTTACACGTTTCTATTATAGCTAACGACTTGAGCTGCCATTTAGCTGCCTAAAATTTAATTTTCTGTCGATTTATGGATATACACTTTTAAAAAGCATCCTCGAACGGGACAAAAAAACGCCAGTCTTGGGTGCCCAACCAATGGTTATAAAAAAGGTATCCAACGGAGGGTTAAATGAACATACAGCAATGACTTTAAAAGACGTCTGGCGGAGAAATGAAGTATACCCTATGATCAAAAAGTACCGAGAAATTGATGTTGACTGTTTTCTTCGATTGCCAAGGCGTAGTGCACCATGAGTACCTTCTATCGGGCCAGACAATCAATAAATACTACTATTTATCCGTTTTGAAGATGCTGTACGTCGCAAACGGCCGGGAATGTGGCAAACAATTCTTGGATTTTGCATGATGACAACGCGCCATCGCACCGATTTCAAATTGTGCTGGATTATTTTACCAAACACCAACTAAATACCATCGTGCAAGCACCGTATTCACTTGATAGGGCCCCGTGCGACTTCTTTTTGTTTCCCAAGTTGAAGTTACTATTTCGTGGAAGGAGATTCCAGTCGATAGGGGAGATCAAAGAGAATCCGACGAAGGAGCTGAAGGCCATCCCTTCGTCGGCCTACCAGGGGTGCATGGAGGGCTGGGTTAAGCGTTAGCACATGTGTGTTGCTTCAGACGGGTCATATTTCGAAGGAGATGAAAAAATTTAACTCTGTTTTGTTTTATTTAAACATTCCTGGTACTCTCTGATCATAGGGTATATTTAAGTAGGAATATACTAACTTCCTAAGTGCGCATTGATTAACTTAAATAGAAAAATATTAATTAGAAAAAACTACAAATAGTGGGGGGGATATAGAAGGTGGCGCTATCCGCGAAGGCTCTCTCTCTCTCCTGTTCTCAGTGAATTTTACCGAGTCCCCTGATTTGCTCACGTAATACAAGGTGGCATAAAATTAATCATCCAATTTTGTGTGTGAATAATTTTTTTTACTAAATAAAGAAAATTATTTTGAGTGATGCAAATTTTTATTTTGACTTTTACGCGCTCTATTACTTCTTTGTTTGTATACCGCAGTTCTCTACTTCGCACGTGTCAAACATGATTGACGTACGGTGCCATTAGCAAAAACTGTAGATTTCCGATAAGGTGATTAATTTTGCGCCACCTTGCTTAGCCAATATAAGCATATTTAACTTTCTCTCTCTTTCTCTTGCGCTTGTCCAATGACGTCGTGTCCAAAGTTCCCCTCAAAGACATTTTTTTTCACCATACCTAACGAGTATACCTGGTATCTATCATCCTTGCTACATACCTCCTTTTTCATTTGCATAGAACATGAAAATGTTCATTGTGCCAACTTCTGTTAGTTGATGATCTTCACCATACAGCCACAATACTTGTTGGAGTCCCTTTTCGGCAGCCTCTTTTTGTACATAGATTGTGGGTGCGTAGTTGGAGCCCATTTTACGATTGCCAACACCGCCGGGCCACGCTCTACAAATGCAAACACGTCAATTAAAATAACTAAATAAATGTTGTAGATCTAATCGAACTCACCTTGTGAAGCGAGGATCTGCGAGTAGTGAGATCGCACCATCACTATTGGCTTTGAAATAGCTTCCAACTGGGCTGAGGATTGTATAGAGGAGGGCAGAATCTGAGGATGCAACACCGAGTGTCGGATCGATACCGATCAGTGTTGGGCGGATGTATAAACTGGCAGCTTCGGTGTGAGGCACCCATTCGGAGTCGATGGATATGAGATGGGAAAGACATTTGACGAACTCCTCGCCTTCGAATGTGGGCAGACCGGAACGTTTGGCGGCGTGATTCATGCGATTCATGTTCATGTTCGGACGGAACATACGGATTCTGCCATCGACACCACGATACGCTTTCATGCCTTCGAAGAGCTGCAATTAGTGCAAGGGATATAAGATAATAGAATAAATTCATAAGAAAATATTTTTTGTATATGCTTTGTTCTCGAATATCAAAAATAAAATGCGAGGTGAAAGTTTTTCAACGCTTGAAGAAAATGTTGAACCTTTAAACAGCTCGTTTTGGATGTATCCCGTTCGGAATACTTGCTTTGAAAGCGATTTTTATTATTTTTTTTAAAGGGGCGCAAATATAAAAGGCAACCCTTGTATTATAAGTATACTTACATAGCTCATATAAAGTTTATTCGTATAACAACCTTTATAACAAGTAAATGGCACGATTTTCAAACGTGTTTAACCCTCCGTTGGGAACCCGCGTCTGACCATACTGGCTTTTTCGACTTTGGACGTGAATTTAACATATTTCTATTAAACTCCTTCTATTGAACTCCTAGATTTTGATTTATTTCTTACAACTTAAAGCCATACAACATTTTTCCTATTAAAGTTTTAAAAAATTACATATAATTGGCCTTGCAGCAACAATCTTGCAGTTCTTTAAAATAAAAAAATTGATATTGGAAACAAATTTTCGTACCGAAAAAATCCTCAAGTACGAGTTAGTATCATAAAAAAAAATTACATTCATATCACTTTTGTCAATATTATTCTTCATATTAATTTCGCATTATTTAAGGATAAAAAAATATATATTATTGGCACGTACACTTCTGTTAGGTGTTTGGCCGAGCTCGTCCACCTATTTGTACCGTGCGTCTTGATGTTGTTTCACAAATGGAGGGGCCTACAGTCTTAAGCCGACTCCGAACGGCAAATGGTTTTGATGAGGAGCTTTTTTAATGGCAGAAATACAGTCATTGGTTTGTCATTGCCTGCCAATGGCCGACTACTATTAGAAAACACTTTTTTTTCATTTTGGTGTTTCATACACGGATATTTGAACCTACACACTTCTGTTTGCTACTCACACACCGACCCATTCGGCTACAGCGGCCGCCGAATTAAGGATACCTCCTTTTAAAATCTGTGGGACAGCACATTGGGCTATGAGCTATACTGTAATGGACTTTTTCTAGAATTTTATATTCCATACAAATTAACCCACCTTAATGTATAAGTATATAATTTTTTTTTTTTTAAACTTTCATTAAATAAAAGTCAGTATTCAAAATTCATATTAGGTGTGAAGTAAAAGTTCTGAGCGCTTTCCGCTAGATGTCTCTAGGGTCACACAATATGGCAAAATTAAAAGGTGATATTACACCAAGGCAAATGTATTAAAGGTGGTATCGGTAAATCAGCTGATTTATTTTTTTTACTTCGTCGTGCCCATTTGGCTGTCAGCCCAGAGTAAAACAAGGCGAATTCATTCTTTGTTTTATAATTTGCCTATACTTTTATTTGACAATCGAACGTATAAAATATTGTTGTTGGTCTAGTGCCACCACCTTTAAAGAATGTGCCTTGTATTACACTCTAAAAAAATCCCATTTGATAGTTTTGCGTTTGAAGAAGCCAGTTGTGTATTACACCATTCCAAAATGGAGCTGAAACCAAGAAAATTGCGCACTCTCCTCAATACCGTTACTAACAAAACAATGTGCCCTCTTTATGAACCTTTGACATGGAATCGCTCTGGTGTAATAGTGCCTCAAAGTTATGATTTTAAATAATCCACTCTGACATCGGCGAAGATGTGACATGGTCGGTAATGACGATAAAATCATTTAAATAAATTATGGAGTCGGACCGGCATACGGGCACTTTTTCCATTGCCCAAGAACTTAAATAGCCATTTGCAAATTAAGGCATTAACGGACAACAGAGTTAGGCTGTGAGTTTCGTGCGATTGAAAGGGAATCATTCGTCATGAGCTGCTCTCATCGAGCACAACATTTTGCTCTGGTCTCGACTACCCATAACTGATCAGATTAAAGCATTGGGAAAGGTGTGGTATTTCATCAAGAAGACGCTCCGAGAGCTTTGACGGGAGGGCATCCACCTTATAGTCTAGATCTCATAACAAACGAATATCACTTTTCCAAAAATTAGCTGTTCAAGTTTTTTATCTTCACACTGAGTTTATGAAAACTTACTTTGAAAACGACGCACATCTCAAATCTCAATCGAGTAATCCGCGCTATGGTAACTTTAACGCTGCCATACAGCGAAAGAACGCTCAGAACCTTTTATTTGAAAAGATATTGTAAAACTAACTACAAAATTAATTCTTGCCTATGGACCGCTCCAAGTCGAAGCCATTTATAACCGTTCAAGGAATGTTACGCCGGCAGAATTTCCCAAAAAAAATTTCTGTTTTCTATTCTTACAACAATAGTAACAGTAACAGCCAACACGCCTCCTTTAAGTAGTCTACATGGGTATGGTAAATGGGTATATGAAAAGAATAAATCTAATCTCTACAAACACTCACCTCAACAGCATAGTGCAATACTTTTGCCGCGGGATGTACCACAAGATTTTCGAGTGGCGTAATTTCCGGCCGTTGCCAGCCACCCAAACTCCGGTGGTAGTAGATTTTTAACATGTGATCGGTGAATACTTTGCCAAAGCCTAATGCCTCATCGCTGTCTGGTTTGGGTTGCAATTGTTTTGGCGATGCCAAGCGCACCGCCAATTGTGCGGCAGCGAATTGTTGGCCAACATCTTTGTCGTGCTTGATTGGTTCCGGAGCAACTGTATATTCCGCCGAAATCGATGCGGTGATCTCAAAATCAGGCTCAGCCTTCTGTTTGGCTTGCTTTTGGACAGTTCTTAATGAATGATTGCTACACAAACGAATTGATTGCTCAATGAAACGTATGAGTCGATGTTGATTGCGGAATATATCCTGAAAATAAGAAGATCACAATGTAAAAAAATAATGTCAAAGTAAGTAAAAAGTTATTGGCATGGATTTGTATTAAACAAGGTGGCGCAAAATTAATCATACTATCGGAAGATTTATAATTTACACTTGTGAACTAGACAGCTGCAGTATACAAACACAGACAATCAATGGAGCGCATAAAGATCAAAATATAGATTTATATCACTCAAAATAGTTTTTTTTATAATTTGTAAAGAAGTTATTACGAACAAAATTGGTTGATTAATTATTAATAATTATTATATAAGTCAAATTACGCAGTAAAACTAAGTTAAGCTAATTCATTTCAAGTGTCGTCGTCGGCTGCCTTTGTCAGCTAAAAATCCACATTTTACGCGCTTAATGTTAACAAATTTTAAAACCTTACGCAATTAATTTATTCGCCGGGAATGCACTAAATACTTATGAGTGTGTGATTGAAGCAGGCATTTTTTTTACTTATAAATTAAAATATAGCGCAGAAGCCTCAAGTTCAAAGGTGCGCCTGCGGAGTGAAATGCCTTTATTGTAGGTATAATTATTTATATTGTATGCACATACTTACGTATGCACATTTGTATGTATTTAAAAAGGGAAGTGAGGTACAAAAAACTGTTAAAGCGGCAGTGCAAAAATTAAATGCATAAAAATTGTAGTTAAAAGGTGAAATAGTTGAATTTTCAAGTTTTCGGGCATAAGCACAACCAGCAATGAAACGTAAAATGAATGGAGTACCTTGAGCTTAGGAAATAAATATTTCGATGCAAACCTAAAAAGTGTAGCACTTAAGAAATGGCGTTTTAAATAAATGATAGTGTAATGGGGCAATTCACAATTCAAATGAGGTGAAAATGGACTGGTATCAGGGAATTGCTCATTTGCTGCAAGTGTGCGCGTGCATTAAAAATGTTTTTTTTTAGATAATTAAGCAGAATTCACCACCAGACTGTACTGCGTACTGTGTAAAACATTATTGGCGAGATCTATTAACAGCACCTCATTAGCTGAAAATGTGTCCTTACTTTCACTTAGGGAGGCATGACATGCTTTTAGAAATCTTGAAGCTGTTTTTCACGAATTTTGTACTTTTTTAGTTATGACTTGCTTCCAGCCAGTGAGCTATACTCGTACATATATTTAGGTCTGCCATAAGTTCTGTTACAATTTAAGTCCGTTATAGATATGAAATTATAATACTTTTTTTAATGAAGTTAGTTTTATTTGATCATGTAAATATTAAAAAAAAAATTAAATTGTAAATTTAGCAGAGTCATAACTCAAGAAATTCCAAATGTTCAGGAGAGGCGAAAAACCAGTTTCTGTAAAATTTATTGTAATATTATAGTTAAATTGAGTTCCATAAATAAAAGATAGTTTTGAGTTATGACTGTTTCACTGACATTATTTTATTTGACTAGTGGTATTATCTCGAATTCTGCCTCTTTATTGTACTCCCTTTGATCAGATAAAGAGACACAACTTCAATTAATACACTACAATATTTTATATTTATTGCAAAAACATCGACTAATCGATAATACACTTGATGCGTAACAAAACTAATCGATCTCCTTAAGCACACTGATTAGGACTCGAATTATCTGTCGGACTTCTGGACTACCGTAGCGTCTACCAGGCAGAGGTCTTCGCCATAGAGGACGCAGCTGTGCACCTTAATACACACGCCGTAACAAAAACTACGATAATTATCTTCTCGGACAGCCAGGCGGCCATCAAATCAATGGAGGCAGTTATATTAAGATCAAAGGTTGCTCAGGAATGCCTGGCAGCTCTAAAATATATTAGCACCGTCGTCAAGAACAGTCTTATATGGGCTCCGGGAGGAAATCGCAAGGCCTATGAGCTAGTCAAAAATGGTACTCAAATTCCACTGCAATTTTGGAATTCCTATGGCAACTTGCAAATTAAGGATAAAAAATAATATATTCCAGGATTCCAATAGGCCACGGTTAAAATAAAATACTTGTGTTACAAACGCAAATGTATAAGAAAAGGTCAGGAGAGTTGCTCTCACGTGAGAACATCTCGAAAGTCATGTCTTGAGTTACCGGCCATTGGATGTTAGTTCGGCACTCTTCTAGGCTTGGAGTGTTCTCTCAGATACTGCAGACGTTGTACAACACTTCCTCTGTAATTGTCCAGCTTCAGAGCAAGGTTGTTAGGAAAATACTATTTTGACTCTCTTATGGAATTATCCGATGTTGGCATAAAGCCTATCCTACGCTTCATATGAGCGTCTAAATAGTTCCATGATAAATAAACACTAAGATTCGCGTGTTACACAGTGGTACCACTACGGACTTACATAGTCTAAGTGAGTGAGCTATTCTAAACTGCTGCCACAAAATCCTAACGTAACCTACAGAATTACACTGACAGAACTAAAAATACGAGTGGTACATAACGATAATTTCCAGTTAAAGAAGATAGTGAAGACAAAAAATTTATTTATTATTAAGGGGGACAAATTTGGAAAAATTTGGAGCTGTGACTTTATATTAAATTTTCATTATTTTCATATAATTTAATGTTTCAAACTTTCTATAAATTGCACAAAAATAAAAATATGTTCTCCAAATTGGAAAATTTTTAATCAGAATTTTTCGGAAAATGTCGGGTATGCAATTTTTTATCGCATTGAGTTTTAGCAATTTTTATGCGCAGAGCTCTTTTGCATATTCTTGATAGTCCCGATTCACAAGAGGGGACATATGGAAGGGAGACACTGGAAATTCTCTTTTGATGTCCCATTGGCAGTCACACAGGCAAATTAGTTTTCGGCAAGATTAGTTGCTTTTGACGTTTACTGCTGTAAGTTGAACAATACGACTAAGAAGCACAAAGCGCCAATCCGGGCAACAAAACCCCCTCTCTTTTCCTCGTCCGCCCTTCTTTCACGAGCAAAATATTTCCCTTCCAAATGATTCCTTGTATAAATCGGGATATAACATATAAAAGAATTCGTTATATCGAAGAAAATGTATAACAACAAACAACAAATAAAACAAAAAAAAAAAATGTATAATATGTATACTAATTTCAGCGGAATTTTCTTTATTTTTTATTTTATTTTTTTTAATGCGTTGCAGTTTCTTTAGATAGATTGGCTTGTATGTACTTTTATGTGTTGTTGTTTATTTTATTGTACGCGACCTGCTAATCGGGAAACCATTTTATCACTGCAGAGAATTACGATTCTTAATAAGATTTTATAATTGGTTTGTAAGTTATGCGTAATTAGGCAGCACCACAGAGGGATCTTTAAGTTGCTATCTGAGCAGTATCCACAGTTTTTGGCACCAAAAGACGACCTGATACCCACAGTTTTATTTGGATTCAAATTTGATGTCAGATTGCGTGAGTAATAGAGCAATCCAGAATGCAATCAGGGAGGTTTGATGGATATTTTCTTTACCGATGTGTCCAAGAATGAAATAGTGTTTGGAGCCGGATGGTACTTAAACGATAGTAATAAGTATCCCTATGCTCTGGGGGAAGTAACAACTATGTTCCAAACGGAAGTTTTTGCCATCCGAAGCTTTGACGAATGGATAATCGAGAGGAGATGGAGCAGGAAACAGATTGGAGTTTTCAGTGACAGTCAGGCTGCACTGAAGGCCCTGGAGAACGCGAAGCAAACCTCAAAGATTGTTCAATAATGTAAGAAGAAGCTTAATAGCTTGTACCTTTATGGGCTCCAGGACACTCCGGTGTTCAGGGAAACGAAATTGCCGACGAATTGGCCAACCGGGGATCAGCGGTGCTCCCACAGGGGTTAGAGCCAATAATCGGAATCAGTTCCGCAGGAATCATGATTGGATCAGCGCGTATGCATGCAATTTACATAAAGAGCGATGGTCCGGTCTAGAATGCTGCAGAACTGCAAAGTGTTTTGTGACAAGTCCGAACAGAAAACTGTCAAACTTTCTACTAAAATTTAGAAGGAAACTCGTTCGGTTGATGGTCGGTATCATTACAGGACACAAGCCATGGGGTCAGCATATGACAAGCAATGGAATCATTGAGGACCCGATGTGCCTGTCGTGCTTGGAGGAGGCTGATAGCAATTACCACTTCCTCTGTGAGAGTCCTGCCTTTGCTAGAACACGGCTACGAGTTGTGGGTTCCGATGTCGTGAGAATGAGTAATATTTGTTCTCTAAAACTGGAGGAAATTTACAGATTGGCCAAAGAATCTGGAAAATTCTCACAGCACTAACTATCTCTATTTCTGTCTCTATTCTTTACTATATCTTTTCTCTTTCCCTCTTTCCAGAGCGTTAACTACAATGGACTTTTTAGCCTCCATGTTTTAGGAGCCACCAAATCTCTTGGTGTTCCTTGGCTTGACCTATTCATATTTCAATTTTAAGCAGCACCAGCTTTTTTGTTCGACTGAATAACGGTAAATTGGAAATAACTCGATTTTAGGAATCAGCGAGTGATTCTATATAGAAATTGCATAGTGGTACTCGGCGCGCATTTCGATCGTTATCATTAACCCCATTTTATTCCAAACTGTAAATTTTTTTATTATTTTTTTTTCTTAAGCTTGCATAAATGGTTATTGTAGTATTCAAGGTTTAATTAAATGTAATTTGCGTATAAGTATAACTTTCTAGTACATCAAATTCATATAATGTATATGTACATATGTACGCATATAGGTCGTTCCCATTTCAAGATGATTTCCCATGATTTCAAGAAGCTGAGCAGCTATCAATCAATTGTCCGCCTACCTATTAGTGCACGTCGCCGACCCAGTGATAACCCAAAGAACATAACAATTTTAAGTTTTGATAGATAGGGATGCCTTGCATATACATATATGAATGTGTTATATACATACATACATACGTACGTACATCCATATAAGTAAGTGTATAAGCAAAAAATCCATTCGGAGTAAGTTGTTAAATCCTTATGATTCACAAGCAGATTTTGCTATTTTAAAATTTCTTTATAAATTAACATAAAAAAATATCCATGAAATTTTTGTATATTTTTTCGTTTTTTTCTGTTTTTACTAAAACAAACAGCGTTTACGAATTTTTTACTTCACATTAAATACATTCATTTTAAAAAAGAAATAAAATAAATTAATTTTAAAACGAATATTTGTATTATTAAACAAATTTCTTTTAATCTGGCTTATCATCGCTTTTAGCGCATAATCATTTTTTATAAATATGTATGTACGTAGAAAGCACAACTGTGCTAGAGTCTGATGCAACTTGTTGATTTCACATGTCAACTATTTTGAACGATTTTCAAGCGAATAAACAAACTTTGTCTAACTATTAAAATAAATATATTTTGTTCGTTATTTATGCATACCTATTTGTATGTGTACGTATATGTTTTGTTAACCTTCAACAGAAAAAATGAGAAATATTGTTTTCTGAAAGTTTTTATTTGGTAAAAAGTGATGTAAGATCGAGTTTATATTGGGTCAGTATTTGATGATTTTGTATTCTTAGAGCCAAGCAACGGTCAATGCCATCGACGCACAAGAGTATATGCACACATACATGCGTATATACATACATATGTAAATATTATTTCCACAATGATAGCAGTAAACGGTAACTAGCTGGGCAACTTAAACAAAAAATAAATAAAAAACAAAAACAAAAAAAATTAAAACAAAAATTAAAAATAATAAAAAAAAAATAATAATTAATATACAAATTTATGCTTCCGATGAACAAAATACTTTATTAATATGCTAATAGTTTTCCAGCCATAAATTGGAATGGGATTCGAAAAAATTTCGCACAAGGCAATGTTAGGCGCCGCTATTTTGTAATGAATTGTTGTAATAGAGGAAAAATTGTTGTAAATTTTCTTTTAAGGATGTTCGATATTCAATGGAAAGCGGAAATAAACGTAAACCAACTTCGATTGAGGCATTCGAAGCCAACATTGCTAAAGTTATTTTCGAGATACCGACCGAAATCCTCCAGCGAGTCAATCAAAATTGGTGTTTACGGATGACCGAATTACGGCGAAGTTGTGGCCAACATTTGAAAGTGATTCTCTACTTCTTCTTCTTAATTGGCGCGATAACCGCTTACGCGATTTTGGCCGAGTTCAACAAAGCGCGTCAGTCGTTTCTTTCTCGTGCCAACTAGCGCCAATTGGACACACCAAGTGAAGCCAAGTCCTTCTCCACCTGATCTTTCCAACGCAGAGGAGGCCTTCCTCTTCCTCTGCTACCACCAGCTGGTACCGCATCGAATACTTTCAGAGCCGGAGCGTTTGTATCCATTCGGACGATATGACCCAACCAACGTGAGCCAATGTCGTCGTAAAGCTCATCGTTCCATCGCCTGCGATATTCGCCGTTGCCAACGTGCAAAGGTCCAAAAATTTTACGCAGAATCTTTCTCTCAAACACTCCAAGCGTCGATTCAGCGGATGTTGTCATCGTTCACGCTTCTGCGCCATACGTTACGACGGGCATGATGAGAGTCTTGTAGAGTGTTAGTTTTGTTCGTCGAGAGAGGACTTTACTACTCAATTGCCTATTTAGTCCAAAGTAGCACTTGTTGGCAAGAGAGATTCTACGTTGGATTTTAAGGCTGACATTGTTATCGGTGATAATGCTGGTTCCTAAGTATACGAAGTCTTTTATTACAGTGATTATCTTTAAAAAATGAATGTGATGAATGATTCCACACAAAAAAATAAAGATTGCCTTATCAATTTGAATCTTCGTTGTTTTATTTCAATTGCAAATCCGATACCTCTAAGTTAGTCACCTTTTGTGGCGGATATCATATTCAAAAAATAAATGACATGAAATTAATAATACAAAAAAGTCATTCCAACAATATTTCTGTTATCATTTTAAGCTCTCAAGCTCTTAAGGGGTTAGGGGTAGTCAGAATTTTCAAAAAATTGGATTTTTGTTTTCTGTATTTTCTTAAAGTATAATATCTTAAAAATATTGTGTGAAAATTTGAAGTGAATCCGACAAATAATTACTTTTCGAGTTATTCAACAATTAACAAAGGGCGCTCCGGATAGCAAAATTTTAAATGCTTTTTTCTCAAAACTATGTTTTTTGAACTGGTAATCACTGTAAGTTAAAAAACGCTTTCAATAAAATTTACACTGTTTTTGGAAAACATAAAAAACTCGTGTCTGATCAAAGGATTTTTTTTTTTAATTTCGATTTTTTTTTAACATTTAATTGCCGGTTTTTGTTTTCGAAAATCCTGAGGCCGCCATATTTTTAATTTTGATTGTGATGATCACCGCAAGGGACTTCTGGAGAAACGGGCTCCACACAAACAGCGATAACTTTTACAATTATAAATTTTTTTTTTTGAAATTTTGCTAAAGTCAAGTCGAAACATGATGTATTTATTAATGCAATATTGCAATAAATAAATTTTTTATTGAAAATCATGATTTTTTCGGGCTTCTGACTACCCCTAACCCCTTAAAACAACACCCTTTACTTCGCCTTTGAGTTCAGAAAAAACACAAATAAGGGTACTGGCACTAATAGTTTTGCTTGGTGCTTTAGATTTAATTCACTAAAAGTACTAAATCTAGTCCTCAAAAGTACAAATTTGGCAACTAAACAAAAACCTACGTAGCGTAGAAATTAACAACTTCTACGCCGCTAATCAGTTACATGCAAATCTCGCTGCTGCCGTGCTACCTTAAGTTTACTATGCCTCAAACAACTTAACTTTAATATTAACAACAATTTGAAATGTATTTATTAATGAGTCCTCTCGGGCTTCCAAAAATTGCCGTAGTGGACGATATTTCACGTCCCCATGGCGGAGTATTGGTTAAAGTTTTCAACTAGCAATAATCGCACCTCAGTAGAACTTCATTGGTTACGATATCGCCTCTGCGCAAAGCTAAATAATCACTCCTCACCAATAACTATTTCATCCTATTTACTTATGAAATGGTTGAGAAGTAAAGTGTAGTGCAAAAAGGCTAAGAGTACATCAATGAAAAATAAAACAAGTTTTGCAGCGGTAAAGAAAACAACAGCAGTAAGAGTGGAAAGACACAAAAAACCAATAGACTACCAAATATTCTACCCATGTGTTCGTACAGTCATACGTAAATGCATTCAGAAAGACAAGCATGCGACTGCATATGCCTACCTAAATGCATACACACACACACACACGCACCCCTACCTACCTACAATTTGTTTCTTTTTGCATCACTTCAAAAAGATGCACACGAAAAGTGCATGGCAAATCAACCCTGCTTTGCCGATTTGAAAATGATAATTGGTAATGGGGACGAATATCACCACTTATGCATGTACGCATGTTGATATGCATTTTTGCACACGTGAGAAACTGCCATGCTTTTGTATTGACATTGAGATGCAGTTAGTTGGTAGGAGAGATGCACTTTCTATGTTGTTGGTTTAAGGGCGACAGTCTCACATTCCTCTCACAATCAACATACAAACTTATATCTATCTACATATGTATTTGTTATTGCATTGTATTTGTATTGCATTTGAGAACAAACGTTTGCTTTCATTTACATTTTGCACGACCTATCTCAAAATGTTTATCTAATGTGAGGTATGTATGTATGGAGCAATTGAATATGTATTTGAGTACATGTGCGCCTGTACGTTCATATCTATTTGTTTACATTAGTGTTTAGTGAATGGGTAGATAGGTGGTGTAGGAGAATGCAAAAAGTTATGAATGAATATTTTTACTACGTTTATTTATGTCTGTATGTATAGTATGTAATTAATAAACAAAAATATTACAACTCTTGAGATATTAAATACTTCTCTTACATATGTATATATGTATGTATGTGTAGTACGTTATGCATGATCTTTGCCGCAGTGGGTAGCTCTATCAAATAGTTGTGTTGTGTACTCGTGAGTATTCTGCGTATTACTTCGGTAAAATAGTCATATATACTATGTATGTACCATACATACATACATATATAAAACTATTATTGTAAACTAGTGAAATGTGTCACTTATGAACATACAGGCATACATATTTATGTAAATACAAATGTTTTTTTCTTTACAGGCGTTTTGTTTTTGTTATATTCATTCCAAGTTCGTTGATCTCGCAACTCTTTTGTTGTATATGGACGTCAGATTACATCAGTACATACATATGTTTGTACGTGTTTGTTTTTAGTTTTATATTAATTATTCTACTTTTACAAGAGGAACATATTCATGTACACATACATATGTACATATGTATGTAAAATGCATGAGAGTTTTGTGAATTTTGTTTTACAAATTTTTAAATTGCACTGATTTTAAAGTTTTTGTAATTTTTTTCTGGAATTTTCTCGAAACAGGTGTACTTATGTATCCACTAATTTATATTAATGTGTATGTTCATACGTACTTACATAAATACACATGTGAAACGAAAAAAGATTTTTGTAGAAATGCATCAATAAAAACTTTGTAAAGATCTTTACACTTGTAAATATATGCATTGGGCATAAAAAGATTTGTATCATTAGAACTTGACTTACAGATTTCTTAATATTCAACTGCTTCATTTTTATACGTACGAAACCGGAATTTTTAAATAAACATTATATAATATATGTAAACATTTTTTAGTACGGAATATTTATCCAGAATTAGGATCGTTGCTAAAAACACTTGTTTTTTAGTATCTCATATAATTTCTCAAGGCCTAGCCAAAAGAATTATTCACGTTTGGATCCAGCCTTTTCTTCATTGCGGTGCCCGCCGTCGTTGAATAGATTTATGCGTGGCTAGTATGCGGTTGACTCAGATTCGAAACCCACTGTGTCCATGAAACATCAAATGTCAGAAAAAGTTTTTTCTAATAGCGGTCGCCGCTCTCCAGGCGTGCTTCGGCGTACCCAGCATACTTTGAGTGTATTTCTGCCAGCAAAAAGCTCCTCATAAAAAGCCATCTGCCCTTCTGCTTATGCTGCACTGCCATCAATAAAAATCAATTTGTGTTGGCTACTTTGGTCTCATAATTGTAGCAAAACGGCGCTTTAATGCTACTTGGGCAGTGCTAAAGTTTTACCTCAACAATTTCACCTATGTACCTGGCTACTTTGATAGCCAGTTTTTATTAATTGTGGTCGCTAGTGCTGGTTTTTAATACTTTTAATTGGTTTTAGAAGCTCTTATTAGATTACAAAATTTAAAAAATTAACTAACAACGTCTGTATAATGTATTTTCTGAGCACAAAGATGACCATGATTAGCACATGAAAAATTTAGGGCACGAAATATAAAAAAAAAACAAAAAGCAAAGAAAAAAAACCGTGTTTGTTGCAGTTCGAAAATTCATTCATGTGCTGATTCCGGTTTCATAGGTAGGTAAACTTTAGGTATGTGGCCGAGATAAGTCGTATAAATTTGGATAATATATGAAGTGTACATATTAAAACGATTTTTTTTAAATGTGCAGAATAATTTGCATAGTAATAAAACTTAATTGATTTCAAAAAATCTGCCAATAGTACAATTGAAAGCCACTTTTTTATATAATAGCTAAAATAATTTGGCTAGATTTTGGATAGATAACATTAGTTTCCATTGGGTTTTCTAATAGGGATACTTTTACTTGTTGACTGCGGTTGTGGCGGCCATGTTGTTTATTACTATGCATTTAAAAGTTTACATTTTGTCTGCTTATCACGTGATGCCTATGACGTAGTCTGTAATCACTTTGATAGGCAATCAGCTTGTTGTCTTCATTGTCAAGATGCCGACAAAATGGAAACAACTGAAAATTCTCGCTTCGCTCAATGAGTTGCTGTCAAATTAGCGCACAGAAAGAAACATTCTATAAAAGCTGATGGTCGATTAACTAAAGGGTGAGGTTAAAAAAAATTTTTGTGGGTTGAAAATTAACTGATAACTTGGTCGTGGGAACCCCAAGTTATTTAGGGCCAAGTGATGCCAATTCACCATTGTAAATTACAGGATTGAGTAGTAAAGGGTGATCAGATTGGAGGTACTTTTTCCAGTAGGGATCTTTTGACAGATCATGCGTGACTACTGTTAAACTAAATAAATAATTTGTTTCAATATTCATTAAAATTTTATTATGCAAAGACTTACGCCTCAACATCGTTTACAAATCGTATAATTGTACAGTGTAACAGTGAATGGTGAACGCTATCGTGCCATGATAAGCGACTTTTTGATGGCGGAAATTAAAGCGCGTGATATCCACAACAATTGCTTCCAACCAGACAGTGCTACTTGCCATATAGTCTGTGAAACAATGGATTTATTGCGTCGTCCTTTCGATGACCCATTTATCTCTCGTCTCGGACCAGTGGATTGGCCACCAAAATCGTGTGAAATCAGATCTTTGGACTTTTATTTGTGCGGGTATGTAAAGTTTAAATGCTTTGTGGATAAATCAGCTTCGACTAAGGCGTTGGTGTTTACGGATGGCCGAATTATGGCGCAGTTTTGGCGAGCATTTGAAAGGGATTATCTTTAAAAAATGAATGTTTCTACACAAAAATAATAAAAATTCCCAATCAACTTTGAAGTTTCGTTGCTTTATTTCAATTTAAAATCCGATATCTCTAAATTGATCACTCTTTACACGCGTGCAAATTATGCAACTTTATTATTGACGATTTGAATATACAGTTATTTCTCGCGGAGAATGTGTAAATTGGCTCAAAGATCGTGCGATTTGACCACGACTTGACTAGACAGGTTTATGTATGCCAATGAGCCGCCTCTCAAAACCCATATAACCGAAGTTATTGCTCAAATTCAGACGGGCCTCTGCAGCAGAGTTAATGAAAATTGTATGAGACCTCTCCGCGGTGGATATTTATTTATGCTCTCTATATAATGATACATATGTACATGCATACATATGTATATGTTTGGAACTTTAAAATAAAAAAAGGATTTCGTTAATATCTCACACACAGCTTGTTTTATTCCATTTCGAGCCGCCCGCATTGGAAGGCTCTATACGTATGAATGACTAAGCTCCTGTATAAATATGTAGTTCTAAATAATTAATTGCTGCTGGGCATTGGAATTGATAAAGAAAAAAAGAAAAAAATTTATATAAAAAAAAGCAAAAAACAAAAAAACTAAAAAAATTTAAATTTAAATTTACGCAAAATATGCGCTGATAACACTGCATGCGCCAGTATTTACATACATACATATGTATGCAAAAATCATTGTCGTTAACGTTAAGTATCGCATCCATTCATGAGTGTATGTGAATAAATGAAACTAGTGCCGCGTACATTCATACGTACGTATGTATAAGAAGGCAAGCATAAAAGTTATCATGAATGCGGGCAAAAAAAAACCAATAATCTTAAGGCACACACTTTGAGCGACCGCTAAAATAATTCAAATAGCGTCCGTAAACTTCAAAAGACATGAAATAAAAAAGAGCCACCACATCCATACATACATATGCATGTGCATGTATGTATGTAGATAATTTTATTTATTTTATGCGCACGAGCGACATAATATTGCTCGTTTTTTGCTAGCAACAATTGGCAAAAAATAGAAATAAAAGAAATGATCGAGAGAAAAAGGAGAAATACATATGTATGTATATGCATCTGTATGTGTGGACATACATATGTATGCATGTGCGTATTATACAAAACGACGACCAGTTTGCTTACATTGCCGCTCACTGAAAGAAATAAAGGCTGCACAAAAAACGTACGACATTTCGGGTGAGCTTTTATTTTTAGCACAAATAAAATTAATTAATTCATTTCAGATTTTTTTACCAAGGTACGTAAAGATTTCCAATGCATGTACGTAGATACAATTTTGCTCAACGAGACTTTTGATTATTATATTAATTTTTGATATTGAGGTTTTCTACTTTTCTAGAAAATTTACTATCAAATTTTTATTAGTTATTTCATCGATTATCGCATTAGTGCACTAAATTGCATTTTACGATGCTCATATTGGGATGAATTTCACAATATTTTTGTTGGTATTTTATTTACTTTATTTTTTCTTGTGTTACCTATGCGCACTTCTAAGTTTTTTTTTCTCCTTGACATCTACTTAATTGATTGAATTTTGAATTTTTTCATTTTCACTTTTTTGCCTCATGTCTTCTTCAGCTCTTATCGTATTTATTGAGCATGCAATTCTTGTCGTTTCATACAAACCTTTGCATTAATCGCCATTTTCGTAGTCATTTTGTCAGGAACTGAATTTTAATTTTCGCCAACAAGTTATCTCCGAGTTTACGTTTATTTATTTACACTGCCCCACTCGGCACAGTCAGTAGTGAGAGCTTCGTTTATTTATTGATTTAGCACTGTTTTTTCTTATACCGTTATGAAGTTCACTGTTTCTACTACTCGTTGAATTCAATTATATTTTCATTTAATTTGCCACAACCAGTTTTAAAAATATGTACTGATCCTGTGATTCAATCGTTTGCACTTGTTCCACTTTTATTTTACGCTGCGTTTTTATTAGTTTCCTCTTAGCACAAAAATTCAAAAAATTTAATCTTAACTCTTCGCAGTGTCTGCAACAACTGAGTTCGTGAAGTGCTAAGCACCTCTATCTATAGGCGTGTGCCAGCACTTACGTCCGCCTCCGCTAACCGACCGGATGACAGAAATGCTAGGAATCACTACCACACTCTCTTATGCTTTGTGCACACCTACATACATTCATGTGTAAATAGTGCTCTGGGCTGCAGTAGCGGCAAGTGATGTGGAGCTCACGCTCATAAATATGCTCCCTACGTTCGTTGATTTTGATTGCGCACTCTCAAGCACTTGTTGAGCGCTGCTAAAAATCTATGTACATATGATATGTTCGAGAACTTGAATACTTACATACTCTAATGTATGTACGTATGTAATGTGGCGTTGTACGCAAAGCAAAAGGCGGTGATATTGGCAATGGATCTTAAGAATTATTGATGGAGAAAAGTGTACTAAAAAAAAGTAGCAAGAGAGCTGTGCTCAGTGTATTCCCTGCACTGCAGATCACGGCGTATGCCAACTCGAACTTCGTCGAAATCCTTTCTACTTTATCAATATGACATGTGCGAGTATTTCAAATATTTAATGTTCAAATTCTTATTTGATTTTATGTGTACAAATGTGTGTATGTAGTTACAAATATAATATTATGTATAAGTCTATCTATGCTATAATCAAATAGTCATTTTGAAAAAAAAAGATTGCTGATGACGCAGTGAGTGTAATAAAATGTTTTTTGAAATTTTTGTCTGTCTGCTAGTTCGTTTGAACACGCTTATCTGCGTAACGGATGAGTCGAATGTGGCGGAACTTTCACTGTTAGCTAAAGCAATAGCAATTGTAGGTTATTTTACATATATCCTGAATATATTACTTCCTAAATGGCGGTAGCATAAGAAATATTTTTAAAAATCGCTTTTATGATCCGATTTAAAATATAAATTGACGAGGTGAAAACAAATACTTTTCCAAAATAACACAGGTCGACAAAATTTCAATGACTTTCAGAACCAAGAACTAGACTAAAACTTTCCGAACGCTCTGGACGTCCGCCTCTTACCAAATGCAACAAACAATACCTCTGAAACAAATCAGTAGTTTCTTACATTTCAGGACCAGCTCGGGGTGAGCTCTATCTTCATTCTCGATTCGTTTCCATACTCCATGGGTCTCATCGCCAAACGCCATAAGTTGTCCTGAATGCGCGATGAACCCTTTTCACAGAGCGTCGATTTTCGTAATACAATCGTACGATTGGAAAAATTGTTTCATGTTTCCATGATGAAATGTCAATCAAAACTGAAAAAAATGATGTGTTTAGTTTGACAGTAGTCACGCGTGATCTGTCAAAAACTCCTATTGGAAAAAGTACCTCCAATCTCATCACCCTTTACATATATGTATGTAATTATATTATATATCATAATTTATGAATACAAGTGCGTATATAAAATTAGCAAAAAATTTTTTTCGTCTAGATTTTCAGTATTAATGCTCTGCATCATTTTTGGCATGTTTACGTTTTGCTGACGTGCGAAATTGTGAATTGTGAGACAGAGAGTGTCTGAGTTTTATTTGCATACATATGAACTCATATTTCAGGGCTGTAGCCAGAAATTGATAAAGGGGGTTTGAGGGTTTTTGCACATAATTTCAATACTTACAGGGTACGACAAGGGGAGTGGAAAAGCATTCAGACCGCTCGCACAGCTGATGCACGCGAAAAAAAATCAGTAATGGATTTAAAACCTACAGGGTTTGATTGAAAAGTAATGAGCCTTATTTTTTTAAGCAGTTTTATTAAACCTTTTGGCTCATACAACTAATATTCTTCAAAATAGGAGCCTTGAGCGTCAATACACCGCTGGTAGCGGTCCTTCCACTGCAGGAAACATTTTTTAAACTCATCCGCCGGAATCGCGTTCAATTCGGCTGTCACACTTTTTGGATCGCCTCGATGGAGTCGCAACGCCTCCCCTTCAGCTTTTTTTTCAGTCGCGGGAACAAGAAGAAGACCGGAGGGGACAGGTTTGGGCTGTAGGGAGGGTGGGGAAGCACCGGAACCCTCATCTTCCCCCCGGTTCACATCTTCGTCTGTTTGCGTCGTCGAAGACCTTCCAGATCGCTGTTCGTCTTCGAACGACTTGTGCCACCGTTTTACCTGGGCACTGGACAGAGATTGGTTCTCGTAAGCCTCCTTGAGTAGCTCAATTGTTTTGGTACTCGTTTTGTTTAGCTTTACGCAAAATTTGATCAAGTAACGTTGCTCCAACGATCGCTGCATTTTCGCCTAACAAAATCCTAACACACTTTTAAAACAGCTTTCACGCGACTTAAATTTTCTTTTATCATTGAAAGAATATTTGTTTTTTTATATTTGTTTTGTAATGACTTTATTCACTGGACTCAACTTAAAAACTAAAACTACATCATCTCATATTTATGGAAGAAATGTGTACAGCTATGTTAAGCAGGTGAATAATATAATACATACATACATTAGTAAATACATTAATAAATACAGGGTACATAATAACATAATAACACATAACTCGCGCGGAGCGACGTTGACTGCACCGCTCTTACCAGCGAACTGGGACCGGTTTCTAGTGGAAGGAGAAGGTCCAACGATCGTTTTCCCCCACCAGCCGATTCGGTTGATCGTTTGGCAGACGCTCCGCGCGGGCAGGCTTATTACTTTTCAATCAAACCCTGTAATAGTGTGATTGCATTATATTTGGCTGGAAAATCACAACCAGCGAATGTTCGTTAGAGTAAACAAAGCTTTTGTTTATTGCACCATTACTCGTTACAAGGATACTGGTAGCATCGCGAAACGTCATGGAGGTGGTGGTGATTTGAGCGAAATCCCCGACGAAGTGCCAATCAAACGGCGAAAGAACTGAAAATATCTGACAGCATCCGCCACATGCTGAAAAATGATTGGCCACATGCTGAACCTTGGTTGGTTGGTTGGTTAGAGTGGTGATTCCTCCAGAATCCAACTAACGCTTCTGCACCATTTTGTTGCCACATCCTCGTTACCAACTTGTTTAACAGTTATTTACAGGAAGACTATATCCAGTCTGTGCGGTTTAGGAACCTTATTAGGTTGTTGATGTCTAAGCCAGACAGTTGGTCGAGACTCTCAACAGCGGTGTGCCCAGGTTGTGCTTGAGGTTGTAGGTGGGCCATAACGTCCTGCTGATTTTGCATTTCGTCTGGTCTCTCCATCTACAATCTGAAGGCTTCCAAGATCCAAAAGGTGCGTGATCTCAAACCAAAGCAGCAACAAGCCAAACTTTAGAGAGCGAAGGAGAATTTGAGTCATCTCTTGGCCACCAGGAGGCAGCACACGCCACAGGTAATTGTTTGGGGCGCTGTAACCGCAGATGGGCGCACTCCAATCGTTTTCATCGAGCCTGTCGTCAAGGTAAATGGGAATTATTATTGGGAAACTGTTCTGGAGGTTGTTTTGAAGCCGTGGGTAGGCAAACATTTTGGTGGCAGACCATGGACGTTTCAACAGGACTCATCACTGTCTCACAAAGCTCGAGTGAACCAAGAGCGGCTAAAAAACAACATTCCGAACTTCATAACGTCCACACAATGGTTCTCAAATTCATCAGACGCGAATCCGATGGATTATTTTCTTTGGGCCATTTTGAAGAGCAAGGTTCGAACTAAAAGATTCGCCAATCTCGAGGCGCTGAAAAAAGCCATTGGCCAAAATAGCTGTAAGACACATTCGGGCAGCTTGCGATTCGTTTCTAAACCGTCTCAAGGCCAAAAGGTGGTCATATCGAGCAAAAGTAAATTGATTCTTAATTTTGTATTATTTTCATACATTTTTTACATATAATTAAATAAAAGTAATTTAAAAAACTAAACTTTTGGCTTTTTAATTGGTTACACTTCCAGTGCCGGACCCTGTACTGAGCAGTGACGACGAGAAAATTTATTAACTTAGAGTTGTGCTAAATTAAAATAACGTTTTTGTTGTTGTTTTGTGTTAAACATATATTTATATTTTTAATAAAACTTAAATTAAAAAATTAATTTAAAAAAAATTGTTTTTAATAAGTTTTCGGAACAAAACTCGCGTTTTTGTACTGGCTCTGGGACTCCTACAACACGGTTTCATACAACACGGCATTTTCTAAGAATCTATCTACCGACGAACACTCTGGTGGCATTGCAAACCAGGTACTCTGGAGGACTTGTGATCTTAAGGACATGGCTGGCTGTCAGTAATGTATGTCCAATTCCTATTCGTGAGAAAGACCTGGAATGGCTACAACTTATACACTTCGAGGGAATATGGGTTCCCGTATTTTTTGCATTTTTCGCTTAGTAGTGAATTTTTCCCTTCGTATGGGCTAGGCTTGATAATTACTTGCCAGAAATCTATGCTAGTCTTATTTGCGAATCACTTTACGAAACTAAATTGACTGAATAGCTGCCACTTCGCTCCCTACATGGCTTGACACTCACATCATTTTGAGGTATTGGCCGCGTGCTAGGGGGTATCGTATTGGGGAAGATAGTAAAGTATTATCTAATGCATCTTTTATCGCCCGAGTGGTGGACAGATGTATTTCTTCCCGGTACTAAGTGTTTGGAGTACAGTATTTATTTCTGCACTAAGTACTGAACAGAAGCTGGAAAGATGACCGGCAGCAATGGTGTTATGATTCGAGTTTACTATCGCAAAGCAGTGGTAACTGCTGTTTTTGTCTCCTCGGAGTACTGGAAATTCCATCCATTTGAGTTTCACGGTAAACTGTTTTTGGAGTGGTACTTTTCTTGTTTGATAGCAGATCAATGATTAAAAGATTATTTGGCTGGGACTATCAAACCGTGCGTTTTCAATCAAGCTTCTCTGGCGTCATCGACAATCCCACATCATTTGTAACTCTTGTGATAGCTGATGGCCAAGACGAAGAACACTTCCTATTGATTACCGAGAGGACCGCATGGTACAGTATTGAATTTCTGCACAGAAGAAGTTTTGGGATTAACTTTAATGTGTTGAGAATTTCACTGATAGCCCAGATTGAGTTAGTGTAAGACAAAAGCTTTGTTAGCGTTGATGAGAGCTACTGATTATACAAGGCAGTGCGTTGATGACAAGTATTTTATTATATCTAACCTTTTTTTTTGGCCGCAGCGCGCATCAATTCATATATAATATTAACCCTTTGCTAAAACTGATCAAACATACATGTATGCAGCGGTTTTTGAAGGTAAGTTTCGCATTGAATAAGAGTACAAACCCAGTATCTTTCGAAGGTTACAATTCGGTATTTTTACATTATTTTATTGAAAGTTAAATTTAAATACCAATGGTATTCGCACGCAGCTCCGTTAGTATGAAACTACTAAAATTTAGGTCCATGCACGTTAAATTTGATCTCCTGTTAATTTTTTTTTGTTTTAGCTATTTTGAAAAATCGAATAGTCTCTTCTCCGAAAACTGTTTATTTTTAGGCTATTAATTTGAAAACTAATTTCTAAATCATTTTTATGGTATGTGTATATACTTACATACATACATACATATATGTCTGGTATGTATGTTAAGTTGTAAGAATTTACTATACTCACTTTGTTGCCGCAGCATTTTCAAAGCCAAAAAGTCTGATGCAACACACGTGTTGACGCTGATCATCGACGGCGCTTGGCGGGGAAAATATGATTAGGCTCATCGCAGTCAGCAGTAGTACAGCCTACGGCGCAGTCTCCTGCAGTTTTGTCTATGAGCACATTTCGGTTCACATTTTGTGATTGCATACAAAGGTATGTATTTAGTAAATTCTCAATGAATGGCTGGGCCCAGCTAGGCGTACTTGTGTATGTACACATGGATATGTAAGTACCCAGTAGTCTAATGCACCAGTTGTGAACTACCTCATAAGTAGTATGCGTCGCAGACCCAACTAGTCTGGCAACTGTCTTTTTCCCATACAAGCAGCTGGTATTTTTTACATGGCGATGTCCTAGGAGATGTCACTTGTCAGATTTCGATAAAAATATACCAGTCTCATACTAGTTCAAAATAGAAAAAAAACCACTAATTTGAGATTAGAAAAGTTAATTGTGAAATAAAATAAATTCATGAATGCAGCATAATTTTTATACACAATTTAAAATATTACACAGTGTTATTTAGCAGTTGTACATTTTCTAATAAAATTATTCTAACATTTTCTAATTATTGATAGAAAGGAAAACTAACTTATAAGTGTTTCAAAAGTGATATCATTCCAAATATTAAATAAAAGTATTTTTCATTACATGCTATCAAAAGTACATAAAATATTTGAAGGACAATAATTAATATTTCTTTTATCTTTCCCAATAATATTAAATATGTTTTTTTTTTGGCGAAGCGACGATATACTACATATGTACATTCAATTGCTTACTTAATAATATAATAGAAAATAGGAACATATTCGTATGAATGGTATACGACATACTCAAATAAATGTAAATTAAAAGGTTGAAGTCAGATAAAATAAGCATAAATAAATCGTTTCTCATGGGTACAAATCTGGTCTTTTGCGGCCTAGATCAATTTCAGTCACGAAATTTTTGTATTTGTTCTAACTAACATAGTTTTTCATTGCACTGCAGTGTAAGTAGCAGTTTGGTGCTTCGACTCTGCATCTCGTATAAGTAAGATATTTAGTTTGTTTCTTTATTTTTCGAGCTGATAATATCAGAGAGAAGGAGTGTAAAGAATTCGAGAGGATTATGCGAGAAAATCCAGTTATGTGGATGAGTGCGTACTGTTACCAGCCGTCACCAGCTTAACAGTGAATAAGCGTAACAGAGTGAGTTAACAGAGCTGTGTGTAGTAAGGAAAAGTAGCAGAATTATTTTTATCACAATGCATTTATTTCTCTGGCTCAGATGTTAGCATTTAGCATAGCTTTTCAGTTGAACATCTGCAAATAATATAAGTTCACAAATTTGCTACTTATTTGGATGTATGAACTATTCTTTTACTATTCCTATTTCAAAATCAATACATAATTCTCATACTTATCTATTGAGAATGATTTCCTCACATCATATTGCTAGCCCAAAATTGCGGACGGCTTTTTATATTTACTTTATGCTTTTGAATATAAGGGTTTTTCAATAAGGGCGGATAGATGTTGAAATGAAATGTCGTGGCGTTTGCTGTGTGGCACGTAGCGCCGTCCTGATGGAACCACATGTCGTCTGGACCTAGATGGTTCAATATGGGCCATAAGAAATTGGAAGGGCTACCACGTCTACCGAAAAATGGGCGCAATGCGCGCAACGTTTGCGTTAATGAACACTCATTTTGATAATAAAGTTTTATGATTTGAACGTGCTGTTCAATCGTGTAACTTGCCATGATGATTTGGTATAAACAACTGAATAATAAACAAAAGATTTGACAGATGTTACCAAAACAAAATGGCTGCCACAGGGCGCCAAAATCGACCCGCGCCAATTGAAAAACCCTTATATGTATACATATAAGTAAGTTCTTTTTAAAAACACTGACATACATACATATTCGCTTGCCTTTGTACATTAATTAATTTGCACTCACATTGCCGCGCCGTCAAAAATTTTTACAAGCAATATGTAAAAATTTAAATTGCCACAAATTAAGAACGGTTGCTACTTTACATGCGTATGCCTATAATGTTTTTCCTCTTGGGGCTTTATTTTAATATTAATTTTTATAAGTATACCTACATATAGTATATAGATACCAACAAAGACATATGTACATGCATACATGTCTACGAGGGTCGTATGAAAAATCCGTGTAAATAAAAATTATTTTTACTACTTAATTGTTTTGAGTAAACCTTTTTTATTTCTCGACTTAATCTCCTTTTAGGCTTATACACTTCGTCCAATGCTTTATTTAGTTTATTAATTCCTTCCGAGCAACAGGATTTGTCCGTTTCTGCAATCACTTCCTCGCTTGAATAATATCTTTTCCTCTTTTTTCCCATTTCTTCAAAATGGGGGAACAAATAGCAGTCCGAGGGATACGACGGTGTCAAATCTGGGAATAGGGGGGATGTGAAACGATGTGGAACCCTATTTCCATTCATTTTGCGTTCACAACTGCTGAGGCATGAGTAGGCGTGTTGTCGTGATGAAAAAGGAAAATCACTCAACTTCCTCAATCCAAACGAATACCTAACACAAAGAAATATACCGATTTGGCTGAAACTTGATGTGTGTTCTTTCAAGAGATGCCACTAACTAAACGTAACCTCGATACCCGCCATTAGTGACATCTATCTGACTTTGCACGGACTTTTCAATGGCCCTCATATTTTTTAAAAAATACTTGGCTTAAAATCGTTTTTCTTTAATACGTAAAAGACAACTAATAAAAAGAAAATGAAACACGAATGTGCTATTAATAAGTTAAAACATAGTAATGAAGAAAAAATTCTATAGGGTCCGCCATATAACTTTACGGAATTAAAAATGCTATAAAAAAGAAACTACTCAATATTTCTCCAAACTGTTTTTTTTTTTTTTAACTACAATCCTTCCGGTTAATGATGGAACACAACTTCATTCATATGGCTGCCTCGTCGTCATACCAAGGTCTTTACGCAAAATTCGTCTCAATGATGTCTCCGAAATATCCAATTGTTGAGAACGACGGTGAACTGATGTTCCTGGTGATTCACGAACACTCTCGGCCACAGCAGCAATATTTTCGGGTGTATGCACGGTTTTTGGTCGGTCACGCGTTGGTTTGTCAATAAGCAACCCAGTTTCTCTTACTTTTTTCGCAAAGTAACGCACATACGCTCCATTCGGTGCTTTTCTTCTTCCCATTGCCGTAAGTTACTTTCGCACACATTCTGCAACATTACCATTATTTTCAAAGTAATGTCGCAATATTTCCCAGCGTTCTTTGAGCGTATACACAACCATTTTCGTTCAGCGGAAGAATAAAACTAATTTTCTGTCAAATCAGATGACAGCTAAGTGTTACCATTCTTCAAATAATACCTAGTTCAAATCCGTAACGATAGATGGCGGGCCCTGATAAACATGAGTTTTGAAATAGTCTTCCGCTTGCAATACTTTGCTCACGACTTAATATTAAGTCATTATTTTTATGTTACTAAGTCATTATTTCTTTAAAACTCCACTCAATTCATTAGACTGGGCTTAAGCGTGTTTAAATAATCATGGGTTGAAAGTAACGATAAAATCTGAAACCTGTGGAAGGCCAACAACAAAACTTGAAAATAGAGAAATAAACCTGAAAATAGAAAAACAAATACAATAGGGAAAACAAGAAATATGAAAAAAGTATGTAAGTTAAAATACACATACTTATATACAAGTGAAAATCTATCGAAAATATGATATTTCTCGTACTTACCTCCAGCCTCACTTTACTAAACCATGGTCTACAACAGTTTTCACTTTGCCAGCGTGCTGCCACTCTCTTTTACTCTTCTGACTATTAAGTTCCGACTGCGTTAGATATTTTGCATCTTTAAACAATGGTGCGGTTATAAGAAATTCTAACAGTTGTTTCCGGTGCCCCCCCCCCAATCTCCGCGTTGTCATGAAAGACTTTTTTGATTTTTTATTTTATAATGGACAGCAACATATACCTCACATCCCCTTTTTAATACAATTTTGTGAAGAGCAGACGGCACACTTCGAGGACTCTGTTGAATTTTAACCGAGTCACCACCCTTTAGTGTACACTTTACGAGGGTTTTTCGACGGTAGGTGCTTACTACCTAGCTCAGAACAGATCACTCACTTAATTCAAAATTTGAGTAGCCTGAACCAACTAGCCAGGTTCGTGGTACTGCTACTTTCCTCTCAGCGAATTTGACAGACACCAAATTGTATGTGTGTGACGTCGTTATTCTTATGTTGTTTGTGTAATTTCTTCGTCTTCTTGTATTCTCGTTCGTATTTTTAAATGTCTCTCATGCAACTACACCAATGTGACGTCACACACTCTCTGTGGGCGCAATCTTGTTTCTATCATTCTTCAGCCTGACACAGTTGCTACATACGGATTTGTCCCTAACAAATTCTGATTAAATTCTACATCGATACCGGAAGCTACCCAGTTGCTCAAGACTTGTGCTGCGCGAGAAACACCCAATCCAATTTAATGTTTCTTTAAACTGAATATGAGTTGACATTTACCGCTTTTATCATAATTTTTGGCGGATTTAGAAAATATGTATGTATGTATGTAAATAGAAATCAATTAGCTAATTACAGGCATATGTGAACTTGAGAAAAAAAAACAATACCACCTGTAAGCTTAAATTTTTATTGCCAAGGTTTCATAGTTATTAAGAGTCTCTCTCGCTCATATTCTGTTAAAATGAACAGTTCCGTTAATAAGGCTGCAAACTGGAGGCGAAAACGCGCGGAAGGCGAATTCCGTGGCGTATCTATGAAGGGTGATGTAATTAGAATAGTTTATTTCTTCTTCTTCAATGCGCCTTTAATTTAGAATGCCCGTAAAAAGGGAATGGTGGAAAGTTGTTGTTGTGAATGCACGATAAACTAATTTTATCTATTTGTCATTCATTTCGTTCTTCTGTTCTCTTTCCCTTGACATTTCTAATTTAAAAAAATGTTGTGTTACTCAAATGCCACCATTTGCGTAGATTCGCCTTGGCAAATTCTATTCCCGCGAACAGTTCTGTCCAACAAATAAGGAACGAGACGGAACTGACGCTCTCTATTTCAACCTTCTCAGAGTGGAGAAACACATTTTGTATGCCTACCCAACTATTGTATTTGCCATGAAATGGATATTTTGGGCCAATGATTGCCCCAATATCATGATTGTTACAATCGGTGTGGCGAAGGCTATAGGTTCGTCTGCAATTGTAGCGCGCTTTATCAAATATGATACTTGTATTAATTTTTCAGATCTTCATTTTCTTTTTGCAATTGCATAATATTTTTATTTAATTTGCTCTGATAATAGTGGGGACCTTGAACAAAGCGTTTACGATCGGCATTGGGATCTAAGCCTACACTACAGACTTTTTATCCCTCGTATATGGAATATTGTTCATAACCTCTTCTAATGTTAAATGCTGATCCTTATCTGTATTTACCCTAGCATAGGATTTTATTGCACATAACCTCTCTGTAATAGGTGCCTACATAAAACTGCATCATACTTTTATTTTCAATTATATCTAATAAATAATACTCCATTTATGAATTCATTTTATTTTACAATTAACTTTTCTAATCTCAAATTAGTGGTTTTTTCTATTTTGAATTAGTATGAGACTGGTATATTTTTGATCGAAATCTGACAAGTGTCATCTCCTAGGTCATCGCCATGTAAAAAATACCAGCTGCTTGTATGGGAAAAAGACAGTTGCCAGACTAGTTGGGTCTGCGACGCATACTACTTATGAGGTAGTTTACAACTGGTGCATTTGACTACTGGGTGCTTACATATCCATGTGCACATACACAAGTACGCCTAGCTGGGCCCAGCCATTCATTGACAATTTACTAAATACATACCTTTGTATGCAATCACAAAATGTGAACCGAAATGTGCTCATAGACAAAACTGCAGGAGACTGTGCCGTAGGCTGTACTACTGCTGACTGCGATGAGCCTAATCATATTTTTCACGCCAAGCGCCGTCGATGATCAGCGTCAACACGTGTGTTGCATCAGACTTTTTGGCTTTGAAAATGCTGCGGCAACAAAGTGAGTATAGTGAATTCTTACAACTTAACATACATACCAGACATATATGTATGTATGTATGTAAGTATATACACATACCATAAAAATGATTCAGAAATTAGTTTTCAAATTAATAGCCTAAAAATAAACAGTTTTCGGAGAAGAGACTATTCGATTTTTCAAAATAGCTAAAACAAGAAAAATTAACAGGGGACCAAATTTAACGTGCATGGACTTAAATTTTAGTAGTTTCATACTAACGGAGCTGCGTGCGAATACCATTGGTATTTAAATTTAACTTTCAATAAAATAATGTAAAAATACCGAATTGTAACATTCGGAAGATACTGGGTTTGTACTCTTATTCGATGCGAAACTTACCTTCCAAATCCGCTGCATGCATGTATATTTGATCAGTTTTAGCAAAGGGTTAATATTATATATGAATTGATGCGCGCTGAGGCCAAAAAAAGGTTAGATATAATAAAATACTTGTCATCAAAGCACTGCCTTGTATATTCAGTAGCTCTCATCAACGCTACCAAAGCTGTTGTCTTACACTAACTCAATCTGGGGTCTCAGTGAAATTCTCAACACATTAAAGTTAACCCCAAAACTTCTTCTGTGCAGAAATTCCATACTGTACCATGCAGTGCTGATCGGTAAACGATAGGAAGTGTTCTTCGTTTTGGCCATCAGCTATCACAAGAGTTACAAGTGATCTGGGCTTGTCGATGAAGCCAGAGAAGCTTGATTGAAAACGCACGGTTTGATAGTCCCAGCCAAATAATCTTTTAACCATTGATCTGCTATCAAACAAGAAAAGTACCACTCCGAAAACAGTTTACCGTGAAACTCAAATGGATGGAATTTCCAGTACTTCGAGGAGACAAAAACGACAGCTACCACTGCTTTGCGTTAGTAGGCTCGAATCATAACACCGTTGCTGTCGGGCACCTTCCCAACTACTGTTCAGTATTTAGTGCCGAAGTAAACGATGTTCTTCAAACACTTAGTACCGGGAAGAAATACATCTGCCCACCACTCGGGCGATAAAAGATGCATTAGATAATAATTTACTATCTTTCTCAATTCGATACCCCCTAGCACGCGGTCAGTGCCATCAAAATGATGTGAGTGTCAAGCCATGTAGGGAGCGAAGTGGCAGCTACTCAGTCACTTTAGTTAGGTAAAGTGATTATCAAATAAGACTAGCATAGATTTGTGGCAAGTAATTGTCAAGCCTACCCCAGACGAATGGGAAAATCCACTACTAAGCGAGAAATGCAAAAAATACGAAAAACCCATATTCCCGAAGGGTAAGAGTTGTAGCCACCCCAGGTCTTTCTCATGATTACTTAGCACGAAAAAGAAACGACTTGCGCACTTTGTTAAACCAAATCGCTTAAGCGGCTATCGCGCCAGCAGTTAAAACTATAGCTAGGTTTTGATATGCTGTTGAGGTATTTCTAAAAGGATTAAAAAATAGCTTTAATATAAGAAAAGGTCAATAAAAATTTTGCATATCAAATTGTATTCCTTACATATGGCTCATTTACTTATATAACATATCAAAAGTGTCATAATTGAAAAAAAAAAAATTTTCAGATAAATGTGCGGAAGTGCCCACAGTGCTTTCTTTTATGCTGTGTAAAAAATTCATAGGGATATCTACCTATTAACAGCATCTTATAAGTTGAAAATATGAATTTGCTTTTACTTAGCGAGCCGTAGTAAATTGAGAACTTTGAAGCCGTTTTCACTTAAGATCTCATTTTTGTTCTCTCCTACTAAACCTTTTTCGGGTTAAAGAACTAATAGCGACCAGAAATGTAACGTTATTAAAGACCAGTACGCTTGCTGTATGGCTGCCTCTCTCTCTTATGCTCACTAACAGTCCAATTCCAGCAAGTTAAATGTATGCACACACGTACATAGACATACACATATACATGCTTATGCATATTGACTGTAAAATGTGTGAGCTGTAAATGTAAAGATTTATTCAAAGTTGTTTTTAATCGCAGATATCTACACAGTAATAAATACCCTTTTTTAATGAAATGATAAAAAGAAATCAGCACTAAAGTACTGACCTTACCCACCCTAAGTTTAGGTATGTATGTCTATACGGTCTATGTTGTAGACCAAGTGTGCTGGCGTTTGCATACGAGCAGCATGTCTGTGAGTTTCAAAGCGTTACAACTAAAACAGTAAACAACAGTCGGCCTTCGGCTGATAATGGAAAACATCCGAGTGCATTTTTGTAATGAAAAATATTCTTATCAGGAATGACGTTTGCAGGCGACCCCAAAGGTTAGGTCTAACTATTTACAAAAACAAACAAAAAAGTGTAGAGTGACTCCATAATCTGGAGAAAAAGCGCGACCAAAAACTTTACACACAGTAATATTATATTATTATTATTTATATAACATAATGGCCACTTTTAACTTTTCGGAAATACGACTGAGGCAGTCACATCGACTGACTCCAAGAATGATGACAAATCTTATCATAACTTGAGATGCATACAGGAAATTTGACTTTAAATGACTTTAAATGTCATTTTTCAAAATATGAAATCCGTATAAGAATTGTATACACCTCGCAATTTGGGATTTTGATTTCAAAATTTTGAATAAACAATTTTTGGCTAATACATAACTACATATAAGCCCAAATGTGTTTAATTCAAGTCTGATTTGAGTTCAACAGATTTCGAGCTATGTATTTGAAAGATCTCCTTCAAATGCCGAAGAGAAGAATTTTACCGAGAGTAGGAAGGTGTTACTCGCTGCTTTTATAAGCTGTTCGTATGATCAACGCAGAAAAGGTGGACATAAGGAAAACTTCACAAACAGTGATTCGTGCTGCATTATAAATGGCGCAAGCAATTCGGCAAAGAGTGCTCAGAAAATCATTAGAGGAGTTATTGTTAATGGCGCTGTTATGTTAATATTAATAATATGTACTGATAACTGCGCATTTACAGTTTCTAGTAATGTTGTCTAACAGAAGTTAAAAGAACTCACCCCGATTATTGGTTCGTATATGAAAACCGGTTGGAAGTAGGTAAATAGAATATTTTAATCGTTACATTTAATATAACAGCTCAAATTGATCAGGTAATTTTTTCTGACGAAATTCAGAAATTAAATTCTAATGGTTCTGATGGCTTTTACTCATTGCCTCCTTCTGAGCGAATTATCTTTGTTTTCAAAGAGGAACTGTAAATAATAAAAAAAAATATCCCTATCCCACAAGCAAATCGCTGGCGAAATAAGCGGCTATAAGTCGCTTAATCATCACTAAAAACAAATAACGAGCAGTGGGGTGATGAATCGAATGTAAATAGTACAAGTATTTGTTTGCACTAACAATAACCCGTCAAGTCGTAGAAGAGGTAAGAAATATTATTTTGTACTTTTGTAGAAAAAAAATGACTATAATATTGCAAAAATAAACAACAATTATGCAAACGAGTGTGGTAAACAATTCAATTGCGTGAGTTGAGAGAGCTTTTCAAAACAACAAGATCGATTGAAAACATATTATGAGGAAAATTCATATGCGCGCGTTATGTATGTAATACAAAAAGTGTATATACATACATACATATAAATATGCGTATGTATTTAAGGAATTCCCATAACGAATAATCAAAACATTTATGTAGTAAGTGCCAGCATCCCTGCAGAGAAAAATACTAGTTGTGAACTTGAATGCTACTCGTACCAGTTCACTTTTCAGCTCAAATATTATAGTTCGTGTTCTCTATCTTTTTTGGATCCTAGAAAGTGGTATATTTAGCGCGGCGATGCTCTATGAAATGTCAGAAAAATAGCCAAAAATTTTCTAGTCCAATATGTCTATAAAACTAATTTTAAACCATTTAAAATAAAAAAGTTCATTCCAACATTTTAAAATTTTATTTTTCATGCTAAGTGTATACTGAATATTTAAAAAAAAAATTAATTTAAACTTCTTTCAGGTGCAGTAATTGGTTAAACACTCAAAAAATTGGTTCAAACTCACACTATAAATAAATCCTAAGAAAATTAAAACAAATTAAAAAAAAAAAACGAGTTAGGAATTAAAAATTAAAGAAGTAAAATTTAAGGTATTCACTTGAGGAACATAAATAAAATAAATGCTAGCTAATTTTCGGATTAACATTTTATGTCTCCGGTTAATTAAATAAATAACTAATTGGCGCGTACAGTTCTGTTAGATCTTTGGCCGAGCTCCTCCTCCTATTTGTGGTGTACGTCTTGATGTTGTTCCGCAAATGCAGGGACCTACAGTTTCAAGCCGACTCCGAACGGCAGATATTTTTTATGAGGAGCTTTTTCATAGCAGAAATACATGGCAGAGGTTTGCCAACTTTTTCTATCATTTTGCTCTTTCATGCCCGATGATTCCAAACTACGCACTCCCGACTGGTCGTCACGCACGAACGCATGCGGCTACGGCTGTCCCCGGATACTACGAGTATTTTTCTGTGAGTAGAGAATGAAATTGATTCGCTCGTCAAATCTGACTGACTTGTAAAGCGAATAAATGTCTTGCAAATACTTATTAATTTTTGCCTTTGTTTGAGTGTGTATAGTATTTTCAAATAAATATATTCACCAGTATTTAGACAGAATCCTCAAATCATCGCCATGCATTGGTGCGTTCATAGACGAGTCTTAAACTCTCTTACCTAAAAAAAAAAAAATTAACTAATTTATTAAATTGATCATTTTACTACAGGCATTATTTTAGTCAATGTCGAAATTCTGCTATGTTCTATTAAATATCAGTATTTAAACTAGAATGTTGCTATACTAGTTTGGCTTTTTCCTACAGGATGTTTTTGGTAGAAATACCATACATAGGAAATATGCACATACATGCATACAAAAACATATAAGAAAATAGTTGAAATAAAAAAAAGTGAAAAATAAAGATTTTATATAAACTAGTTAGTACTTTATACACGTGATTAATTCTACCAGCACTGTATTTCAAATTCACAGTAATTGCGTCAAAATTAAAAATTTTTATTTACTACTTTCATTTAACTGGCTGGTATTAAATCGCGTATTATTAATCGTATCAAAAAAAAAAACGAAGTTCAGTACGCAGCTTGACTTTCGAAGAATTTACTAAAGGGGATGCCCTGACTCCACCTCCGGACAGTCTATATATCTTCTACTAAATCTCATTCTAGTCGTTTCATTTTATGCTAAACTACAGTGCGACTAGTTTGAATGCAATTTAAAACTCTGGGTTCAATTCCTAAATTCAAGAATATCTGAAAGTGCTAAAACACCTTTTCAAAGGTGACGACAGGATGTCAATTACCTGACTACGAAGTGTGGGCAAAAAGTAAGGTGAATTTATTTGTCAAACTTCACAGGATTAAAATTTCGCTCTAGTTATTTTTTTCATGAGTTGGCAGCACTGCTAGTATAATATGGGCCAACTTTCATGTGAATGTCATTATCAGTAATATATTTACGCTTGTGTTTACCAAACGACCAAGAGTGCATTTTTCGATTTTTACAATGTCTGATTTGATTGAGCAGAGAAGTGCCATCAAATTTTGTTTGCGGAATGAAATTTCGGCTGCGGAAACGTTTAGCATGCAGAAGGCATTTGGTGATTCGACGATGTCGCAGAAAAATGTTTATAAGTGGTACAAAGACTTTAAAGAGGGTCGAGAACGTGTTGATGACTTGGAGCGCTCCGGACGACCATCGACTTGAACAGATGACCAACACGTCAATAAAGTGAAGGAGTTAGTGCTCGAAAATCGTCGGTTGACTGTTAAAGACCTTACTGATATGATCGGATTATCAGAAGGATCTATGAAAACCATTTTGAAAGACCATTTGGGCCTACGAAAAGTTAAATCTCGTTTGGTACCGAAAACTCTCAATTTCTTGGAAAAAAGTCGTTGCGTTGATGTGTATGAAACAATGCTTTCAGACTATCAGGACAAGCTCAAATGCGTCATTATGGGAGATGAGACTTGGATTTATGCTTACGACCCTGAAACAACCGACCAATCAAGCGAATATCGTGATAAAGGCGAGGCCAGACCGAAAAGAGCGCGTCAAAGTGGTTCAAAAATAAAGGTCATGATGACAGTTTTTTTCAATTTTCGTGGTGTGGTGCACTATGAATTCCTTCCACCTGGCCAAACTGTTAAAAAGGAATATTATTTGAGCGTTATACGTCGTTTACGTGAAGCAATTCGTCTAAAAAGACCAGAATTATGGGCCAACAACTCTTGGTTTTTGCATCACGATAATGCACCGTCTCACACTGCACTCGTTCTTCGTGACCATTTCGCCAAAAATTCCACGCATATCGTTCCTCAACCACCGTATTCGCTTGATTTGGCTCCGTGTGACTTCGTGTGGACTATTTGGCATGTTTCGGGGATTGGAAAAATCGTTGGCATAAGTGTATTTCATCGAGAGGGGATTATTTTGAAGGGGATGAAATTGATTTACAAGAATAAATAAAGATTTTTCATTTTACAACCAAATTCACCTTACTTTTTTTACATACATGCGCTCTTTTGAAGAACTTCCGAACAGCCGATTTCTCTTCGCTCATTTCACATGTACTCACACCCTCGTCCAATCAGTTGTTGGTCAGATGGCAATGAAGGTAATGTTGATTTTTTTCGTATATCACTAACACAATTTCAGTTTTTTGTAAACATTTTCCCTGTTATGTCAGCCTGTAAGATGAGAGCTGAATAACGCGCTGCTCGGAGCACACCTCTATAAATATTTTCACTATGCACAATTCTGCTTGCTCATTTCTCACGTAGTTCCACACTCGTCCAATCAGACGGCAACAAAGCAACATAAGGAGTAGACTGTGTTCTAAGTTTTTTCGTAAACCAACTGCTTCGTGACTCCAGTTACGTCAGCCAATCAGCTGATTTTTTCTAATTCGCTGAGAGCCGGTTAACGGTCAGGAAAGTATCATTCGTAACAACGAAATACCCCTAACTGGTTTTTTCGACAATTTATATACAATAAATAAATGAACAAGAGGTGTTATTTTGATATTCAAAGAAAAATGCTATTTTTTAATATAAATGATCGGATGTTTATTCCATTATAAAGAGGGTATGCTGTTAATAGTGGAGAGTAACATCAGGCAAATGACCACCACGACCACGCTTACAGGACTTGCAAAGTGGCTGCCCTATGTCCTAGATAGCCTCACGAATTCCATTTTTGAGGTCTTGAATCGACCCTGGGCTGTTGGCGTAGACCTTCTCTTTCACGTGGCACCAAAGAAAAAAGTCACAAGGTGTTAAATCACAAGATCTTGATGTTGTTGCACAAATGGAGGGGCCTAAAGTTTTGAGCCGACTCTGAATGGTAGATATAATATTTTTATGAGGAGCAGAAATACACTCACAGGTTTGCCATTGCGGCCCGGGGACCCACCCCTATCAGAAACAAATTTTCTATCATTTTGGTGTTTCATGCACGAAGATTCGCTCCCACGCTCTTCCGAATAAGAGTAAAGCTACGGCTACGGCGGCCGTCTGGGGATAACAGGATTAGATAATGAAGAAGATAAAAAGCTTAAAGTTACCATGAAAAAATATATAAGTAAGGCTATTTATGCCTAGGAAAATAATACAGTTAATCACAATGAAAATCATACTCCTAAAATTTTGCCATACAAAATATTCTCACAAATTTTTTTTGAGGTTTTTTATTGATTAATAAGTCAGTAGTGCCATATGGAGTAAAGAGAAATAGTAGTAAATTCAAATATTAGTAAATAGAAAGCTCACAGGCAAAAGCCTACACCGCTGATAAATTTGAGAAATTTAGTTTCGGTGCCTATCGTTTTCGCATTATTCACTTTCGCAGTTTGTAATTTGTTTTGACTTGAATATTTTTCCCAGTCGTCCGCAATGAGTTTGTTTACTATATTAAATAATAAATAAAACCAGAAAAAATTGTTTGCATTTTTGTTTTTGTCCAATATTTCATACATACATACATATGCATAATTGAACTGTATGATTTTCACTGTGACTCACTGTATATTTCTAATATGTACATGTTTTCTTATCTTAAAGTAATTGCGACTGTTATACTTTTGAGCATCATACCACAATTTATGCGAAAATTTCATTTTATCTGCTTGCTACTTATACAAGTAAATATTATTGTTTTTCCTTAACAAGTGCTCCCCTCCAAATATATGGTATACAGCTCATCATATTTTTGCATCATATTTTTCGTTATCTACGTCACGTAGTGTTTTTAAATTACGTATTCATTTGCGAAATTAAAATCTTCCTTCCGAGACGGAGACACACAGTGCCTGGTTGTGAATACAACAATATTGAGGTCATTATAACAGTTCTCAGAGCATTCTCCTCATTTACAAAAGCTTACATGCCTATTTTTAATACAATAAACACTTTAATGCGTATGCTAATGTTAAATACGAAATTCAGAGACTCATCTGCTCGACGCCGAGTACATTTACATGGTTATGTTGGTATGAGAATTCGTGTGAGTGAAATGGGAACTTGTGTGTATGAGTGCAAGTATTTATTGTAAATGGGGAAGGTGTGGGTTGATTGGTCGCTGTAAGTTGGTAAAGAGATTTGTTTAAAAATTGCCCCTAACACTAATGTAATATATGCATAAGCAAATGTACTTGTGTATGTATGTAAATACTCGTCGTATGCTGTTCATTCATAAATTGCCATTCATTTTGCTTGCCACACATATTCATACATACATACATATGTGCGTATGAGAATTACAATAGCGCCATTATCAATGAATAATTCGATGATAATGATTAATGCGAATAATGTCTGGAAATAGTATTAAAAATGAGCGATTATGTCGTTTATTTCTGCGAATATGCGGAATAGTATTGATATTATTGGATTGGAAGGCGGGTTTGGATTCGAAGGCAGGTTTTTGTAATCATTTTTGGGGTTTCGTACTATTACATACACATACATACATTAGTATATCATTTGTATTTTGCCAGCAAAATATTGCTAGGTCGCATAATCTTTCCCTATTCGCTCATATTTTTAGCGTTTGCGCTACGCAAGTTGACTGATGTCTAAAAAATCGCGCGATCGGTCGGGTGTTATGAGAGAGTTTCTAACAAAAAGGCAAATTATTTCATTGCACCATTCGGTGTGTTCACCAGATATGCCAGCCTGTGACTATTATTAATTTCCGAAATCATGCTCCGATTAAAACGATTCATGCCGATAACCTCATTGACTGGGGAAAACGTGTCAAATTGTGTATCGACGCAGAGATCAAATATATTGATTAATAAAAAATATTTGTCTCAAAATATGACTGGTTTTTTTTCAATCGGGGTATATGTATACGAAGCAAATACAGTTATAAAATACGTCATACCCCTGGACTTAGTTGGATGCAAGGGAATCGTCGCAGCGGGTCATTGCAATTTTTCGATCCTCAAGTACATACATACGAGGTGTCTTAAAAAAAAAGAAGAATTTCCATTTTTCTCAAAAAATATTTATTTATTTATCAATTTATATTTTATCTCCTTCAAAGTAGTCCCCCTCAGATATAATACACTTGTGCCAGCGTTTTTTCGAATCCGCGAAGCAGTTCTGATATGCACTCTTTGGTATGTCCTTGAGCTCGCTCACCGATTCGGTTTTCATCTCCTCAATTGTCGCAAAACGCCGTCCTTTCATGGGTCTCTTCAATCTTGGGAACAGGAAAAAGTCGCAGGGAGGCAAGTCTGGTGAATACGTTGGCTGAGGCATGATAACGGTGTTGTTTTTGGCCAAATAATCTCTCACAAGCAAGTGTCTTGCATTTTTTTTTCACGATTCCGAGCGCTAACGACGCATAACTTCAAGGTTATACACCTTTTTAACGGCAAGACCTTGTGGTAAGAACTCCTGATGCTCTACGCTGTGGTAATCAATGAAAACAGTGAGCAAGACCTTGACATTTGATCGAACTTGGCGTACTTTTTTTGGTCTTGCCTCCCCTGGACTCCGCCATTGGGACGATTGGGCTTTGGTTTCGATGTCATATATGCCATATACACATGCTTCGTCGCCGTCTTTTAAGCAAATCTGGATTATCGTTGACGTCATTCAACAATTCCTGAGCGTTGCTCATGCAACGTTGTTTTTGGTCAAAATTCAGCAATTTTGGAACGAACTTTGCAGCCACACGCTTCATGCCCAAATTGCAAGATTGCATGGCATGAGCCAACTGATATACCGACATTCTCAGCAGCTTCTCTAAAGTGTGATTCGGCGATTCTCCATAACAAATTCCTTCACTTTCTGAACCTTTTCATCAGAGACTTCATTCGGAGTTGTCGCCGCTAAACTGCGTGCATTGCGTTATGAATTGTTGCCATACCCCCCGTATTCACCTGATCGGGCTTCGACTTTTTCTTGTTCTCTAACATCTAGAAATGGCTCGTGGGAAAACAATTTAGTTCAAACGTGGAAGTCTTCGCCGAGACAGAGGCGTATTTTGGAGAGTTCGACAAATCCTCTTTTTCTTCATGTCTAAGACGAGTACTTATTGAATCCCCCTCGTATTTATTCTAGGCTGTAATGCCGTCATTTTTTGATGCCAATCACTCAACTTTCAAAGGTGGCTTAAACTCCAGCGATTGCTCAGCTGTAATAGGAAATCTTTTCATAAAAAATATTACCTGCTTTCGCAATAGAAATATAATATTGCATAATATAATATTACATGCTTTCTGTGTTGAGGAGACAAATGAATATTAAATCCTATAGATTGGCAATTTTTTTTATTATTAGCGTTATTTGAGTAAGGAAAATAATGTAACCGAAACTGCCAATAGTAACAGCTGCAAATTGATATCGCTTTGCTCCTTGCTGTCTTTTCTGAAATGAGTAGCAAAGATTTTGCTAATGCCTCACAAATATACTCAGGATGATTTTACATGCTTAGGTTCAAATAAATGGAAAATTTCACTCTTGTTACATAAAACTTACCAATAATTAATTTTTCCAGTAATCAATTATTCATTGCAACGTAAAAGTGGCTAGACCACGAATAAAAGTGAAAATTCTAATCAAGTCTATTACGCAAAGTTGACTGCGTATAAGCGACGCTTTATATTCAAACTCAAAAATGTTCGCCTGGCAATGTTTTAATTACTCGCTGTATAGTAGAAAAAATGACTGCCGTTATATAGGGTTATTCAATAGGTGCGCTTCAACTTTTTTCCGATAGGGAGGGCGAACGACGCAATATTTTTTATTTTTCGCTTGTCATTTGTAAACTTCATTAGTATACATTTCATCATGGAACGCTACACACTTGAGCAACGATTGCAAATCGTGCAAATTTTTTATGAAAATAATCGTTCTGTTGCTGCTACTTTAAGAGCATTACGGCCATTTTACGGTCCATTTAACAAGCCGTCCCGTTTTGGGGTTATGTGAAGTCATTGGTCTACAGTAACAAGCCGGCGACGATTTGTGAGCTCAGAGCCAATATTGAACGCGAAATTGCTGGAATTTCGGCCGATTTATGCAAAAGAGTGGTCGAAAATTGGGTTCAACGATTGGACTTCGTAAAACGTGCACGCGGTGGTCATGCAAAATAAATCGAGTTTCATACTTAAATGTATATGTTCAAACTCGATAATAAAAAAAAATTAGTTAAAGAAGTCAAACCGTTTGTGTTTTATTCAAAAAAGTTCAAAAGTTGAAGCGCTCTTACTGGAAAACCCTATACATTATGCATTATTTTTTAATTGTATAAGTGGAAAAAAAATTATATACTGCACTTGCTTATTTTTCTGAAACATCTTGAAATGGGGCACAAAAAGTAAACAAACGAATTGGCATGACCTGAAAAATTCGTAAATGTATCTATGTATTAGGATTTCCAAAAAACAAATATTTTTTCTTCCCATTCCTTATTAGTTAAAAACATTTAACTAATTTTTGTAGGCACTCTGAAACCACCAAACATTTATAGAAATATTAAAAATCTTTATATATAAAAATTATTGTTTGTCTGTATGTAATCGATGAACTCAAAAACTACTGGACCGATTATTATAAAAATTGGTATATATATATATACTTTTCCACGGAGAAGGTTTGTAGAATATGCTCATTGCTGCCACTTACCACTAGGTGGCGCTGCTGAGTAGCAACTTGCGCCCCGTTCACCCGTTTATCATAAAAATTAGTATGACCATGTATTTTTACACAGTGGAAACGAATATGACGTGTTCATAGATGTAACATAGATTTTGATTGAAGACATATGGTTGACAATCGCTAACAAGGCACTGGTGCAACTGGGAATGCCTGCTTCCAACCGACCTGCAAACAACCTTTTCGATCGCGATTTGCAACGAGAAACACACTATGATTCTGACGAACTGGGGACATTCGTTAGAACAAATCTTCGGCAGTTGATTCCAGAACAACGCATTGCGTTTGACAGAATTATGCGTGCAGTAACAGAACAAAGCGGTGGACTGTTTTTCATAGATGCGCCCGGTGGTACAGGCAAGACTTTTCTTCTTTCACTAATTTTAGCCACCATACGATCACAAAATAATATTGCACTGGCTAATGCATTATCTGGAATTGCGGCAACTCTTTTCGATGGTGGTCGAACAGCGCATTTAGCATTGAAACTGCCGTTGAATTTGCAAAACACTGAGGCACCAACATGTAACATCAGCAAAAACTCTGGAATGGGAAAAATACTCCAAACGTGTCAAATTATCATAAGGGACGAATGTACAATGTCTCACAAGAAAGCATTGGAAGCGCTTGATCGTACACTGCGAGACTTGAGAGGAAACAGACGGATCTTTGGTGGCGCACTCATTTTATTGTCTGGTGACTTTCGACAAACACTGCCCATTAGGTATACCACGTTCAACACCCGCTGATGAACTTAATGCATGTCTTAAATCATCAGTTGTATGGCGTCATTTACAGAAATTGATTTTGAAAACTAACATGCGTGTACAACTACAACAGGAAGCATCGGCTGGAAATTTTGCAGAACAATTATTTGATTTTGGAAATGGGCGAATGGGAATTGATGAATCTACACAATGTATCTCCCTGCCAGCAAACTTCTGTTAGATCACAGAAAGCATCGACGAATTGGTGCAAAAAGTTTTCCCAAACATTGCACAAGACTACAAAAACCATCAGTAGCTCAGTACGCGTGCTATGTTAGCGGCCAAAAATATCGATGTCAATACCATCAACTTCACCATTGAGCAGGGAATACCCAGTGAAACGACAACATATAAGTACATCGATACTGTGGAGAATCAAGTCGAGGTTGTCAACTATCCAACTGAATTTTTGAATTCGCTTGATATGACAGGCATGCCGCCGGACGTTCTTACATTGAAAATTGGCGTACCCATCATTTCGAAATTTTTTCGAAACATAAATCCACCACGACTTTGCAACGGAACCAGACTCTCAGTCAAAAAAATGATGAACAATGTTATCGAGGCAACAATTTTGATAGGAAAGTTCAAAGGTGAACGTACTGTTGCCACATATCCCCATGATCCCGACAGATATACCATTGAATTCAAAGGTTCACAGTTCCCAGTGCGACTCGCTTTCGCAATGACTATTAACAAAGTACAAGGACAATCGTTGCAAGTGTGTGGATTAAATTTGGAGAATCCATGTTTCTCACATGGACAGCTCTATGTGGCTTGCTCACGTGTCGGAAAACCTTCTGATTTATTCGTCTACGCACCAGATGGAAAACAAGAAATAGTAAACATAAAATTGAAACCAAACCTTGTAATGTCGCAATTTTTTCGAAATAAACAAAATCATTAAAATGGTTAAGAATGAATTGAATATTTGTGTACTGATTTTTCTTTAAAGTTATTTTTTTTAAATTCATTTTAGTTGTTGGAGTAACAACGCGCGCGGGGTACAGCTAGTTGAAAAGTAAAAAAATGTTTTGTTTATTTTTGGTATACTTTTTTGAACAGAGGAATTTAAAAGGGGAGATAAATTAAATTTTTTTTCCTTGTTCACTCCTCTCGGGAGCATAGGGCCTCGACCAGACTCTTCCATCGTACACGGGTCTAGTTTTTGCACCGTCCCATGAGATGTCGGCATCTGCTAGTTCGCGCAGCATCGACCTTCTCAAGTGTTTTTTGGTCCCCTCTGCTCCCGCGGGTTCCAGTCCAGTGCCATTCTCGTGAATATATCTGGTGGTGTTCTTAATATGTGACCTATCCATCGCCACTTTCTGCATTTGATTTGCTTAAGGATGGCAACAATACAAACTTCACGCATAAGCCTAATATTCGTAGTTTAGTGCGCCTGGAGATTTGCGCACTCCCCCATACCGTACGCATTCGCCCGAATTCCGCCCTTGCTTTGTTTAGCCTGCAGTTGACATCTTCATCTACTCCACCATCTGCCGTGATGATGCAGCCGAGATAGCAGAAGCTTTCGACAAATTCCAACGGGCATCCGTCACCCAATATCTGCCTTGCGTTATTGTGGTTAACCCTTATGGCCTTGGTCTTGGCGATGTTGCCCCCCAGTCCGACAGTGCGTGCCAGCGCGACTAGTCTGCCTGCCTTCGCTGGCGTTTGTGAATAGGCAGACGTCATCGGCGAAGCCCAGGTCCTCAAGATGTCTGGTGAAACTAGATACGATGCCTTTTTTGTACAGGGTCAGTTGACTCATGACGTTATCAAGGACGATGGCGAAGAGAAGGGATGACAGGGGACAACTTTGCCTTACGCCTGCGTTGGTAGTGAATGGATCGCTGATATCGCCTTTGTGAAGCACTGCCAGTTGGGAGTTGTCGTAGAGGGCTTTGATGAGGCGGATTACCTTAGCGGAAACTCCCTTTCTACTCAGTGCCAGCCATATTGCGTCTCGTTTGATAGTCTCGAACGCCATCTTAAAGTCTACGAACAGCACGTAGAGCGGGAGCGCCAATCACCTGATTGTTCTACTATAATCCGAAGAGTGTTGGCTTGGTCAACACAGCTTTGGTGAGGGCGAAAACCAGCTTGCTCGTCTCTTAAGAAGCGTTCGATATCTTTGAGCCGGATTTGTATGATCGCGGCTACAATTTTGTAGATGGTGTTACTCCTTGCCAGTTGCCGCAGTAACGCAGGTCGCCTTTCTTCTGATGATGATGCCTTTTGTCCAGGACGGAGGCAGATTTTCATTGCTCCAGACCGCGGTGATGTAGGAATGAAGAATTTTCGCTTATTTGCGGGTCGGCAGTCATTAGTTTAGGCTGTATGCCATCTTTGCCCGCAGCTTTGTTGAGCTGCAGCTTCTTAATTGCATCCTTAATCTCCGCTAGGCAGGGGCAGGATGTTGTTATTTTATTGCTGGTTGTTGTGCTGCCCACTTCCAAGCTAAGTAAGAGCAATGCTGCGAGTTGCTTCAAAGTGTTCCTTGGATCTGCGGAAGCATCCAAATAGAATAATATCGACTCGTAAATATTTTATACGCATTTTACGGAAAACCGAATATAGGAATTCAATGGTAATTTTCAAGCGTTAGCGGCACAGGTAAATATAAAAAAAGTAAAATAAATAAAACAACAAAATTAAAAAAACTAAATAAAAAATAGCAGACTAAGTTTGTTTAGCCATAGAATAATAATACAATTTTATTTATCCATCCCACTATGCACATTCGCATTGACGTCAAGTTTAAAAAGGGAAGAAAAAATGAAGCACACGAACCCACGTAGTTTTGGGGAATAAAATTTATTTTTGGTTTGTTTATATTTCCAATTTCTATTGCTCATGGCTTAATGGTATATATAAAATATATTCACGCACTTATTTTATATACAGTGGCTCAATAAAGAACTCGGACATACTTGACATGCAGCTTTAAATTCAAAACTTTTTTGAACAGTGCAAGTTAAATGTTTTTATTTTTATATTTTTCTATTGGGTATTCAAACTTTCACTTTAAGGGGACAGATACCTGTAAACGGCCATATTTTCCCTGACTTTCATTACAATTTTTTAAAATGAAGAAGTCAATGAATTTTTTTCAAAATTGACATACAGTTTATTTATACATTAAAATAATAAAAGACATTTTTTAAAATTTTAATCATTTAAAATGGCGGAGGTGCACTCAATTCTTCCAGTCGCAGCGGTGCTTCTCAATCGGCGGACATTGTAGCATCGGCGTCAGTGACCTGATACAAAAAACATTTTTTTGCTTATTAATGTCATAATTTCTATATGAATTAAAAACAAATGAAAAAAAACCGCGGAATAAAATGCTTAAAAAAAATGTTGGGCCGAATTTTCCTACTATTTTTGCTTCGAAAAAATGATTTTCGAAATGTAAATACACATAGAAAGAAATATCAGAAAAAAGATGTATGCAAAATTTCAGGGAGACCGGTCAATAACTTTTCGAGTTATCGTGTACGCCAATTCGAAAAATATATATTAGTTTTGAGAAAAACGCGTCTAAAGTTTGAATACAAGGAAACTACACCTCTTCCAGCGCTCGAACTCAAAGAATAGAGTCGTCACGGTTGACGATCTGTAATATAAGAAATACTTTAACGACGAGTTGCTGGAAAAAAATTTACGTCCGACAGTTAAGCACGGGAATGGGTGGGTAATGTTATGGGGTTGTATTTCCGCTGCTGGTGTTGGAAATGTGTGTTTCTTCTTCTTCTTAATTGGCGCTATAACCGCTTACGCGATTTTGGCCGAGTTTAACAAAGCGCGCCAGTCGTTTCTTTCTCGTGCTAACCGGCGCCAGTTGGACACACCAAGTGAAACCAAGACCTTCTCCACCTGATCTTTCCAACGCAGAGGAGGCCTTCCTCTTCCTCTGCTACCACCAGCTGGTACCGCATCGAATACTTTCAAACCCGGAGCGTTTGTATCCATTCAGACGATTTGAGCCAGCTAGCGTAGCCGCTGGATCTTTATTTGCTGCGCTATGTCTATGTCGTCGTAAAATTCATACAGCTCATCGTTCCATCGCCTGCGATACTCGCCGTTGCCAACGTGCAAAGGTCAAAAAATCTTACGCAGAATCTTTCTCTCAAACATTCCAGGCGTCGCTTCATCGGATGTTGTTATCGCGCACGCTTCTGCACCATACGTTAGGACGGGGATGATGAGAGTCTTGTAGAGAGTTAGTTTTGTCCGTCGAGAGAGGACTTTACTCCTCAGTTGCCTACTTAGTCCAAAATAGCACTTGTTGGCAAGAGAGCTTGAACTGGTGACCACTGTAACTTGGTAAATTTCAATAAAATTTAAATTGCTTTTGAAAAAAATAAAACACTCGTGCCTGATCGAAGAATTTTTTTTTTAATTTTCGAGTTTTTTTTTTTCAAACAATTAACTGTCTGTTTTTTTCTCGAAAATGTGAAAAATATTTCCTGAGGCCGCCATATAAAAAGCTTCGATCAGGCACAAGATTATCTATTAATAAAACTAATTTCTCTTGTCCAATTGATTTTAGATGAATCTCCAAGTACTTGTGATGATCACCGCAAGGGACTTCTAGAGAAACGGGCTCCACACAAACATCGATAACTTTTACAATTATTAACTTTTTTTCTGAAATTTTGCTAAAGTCCAGTCGAAACATGATGCATTGATGCTCTGTTTTTATTTTTGTAAAATAAAGCAACTGACTAGCAAAAAAAAAAAAATATTGAAAATCATCATTTTGTTGGCCCACAGACTACCCCTAACCCCGTAAAGCAAAATCTATCCAGAAGGAAATCTAACAAGAATCTATCTACATCGCACCCTGTATTTATAGCACTTTTGTTGTGTCATTGTTTATGTGGCACTTTTAGCCATTGGTCGTCTATGCCATGTTGATGTTGTTCTCTTCAAACTTTTATTGCCTACACAATTTCAAATAAAAGAAAAACAGTGGTATTTATATACATATCTGTATATGTACATACATATGTATGCTTGTATGCATTCCAAGATCAGAAGCATCGCTTTATCTGATATGTATAGCCCCCGCATTTGCGTTTGTTTGTCAGTAAACACAATCCTGCCACTTCTTGATTTGCAGATTTTTTTTTTAATTTTGCTGACTGCTCAAGGTTGTTGATAATTTATATTAATTTCCCACGCGTACACATACATACTTGGCTATTTAAAATTATATTTGTGTGGTATGCAGTTATATACTCTCTCTGGACGAAGCGTGTAGCCGTATCTGCTATACTAAAAGTGATATAAAAAGTGAAAAGATAATAAGCATACACAAATATGTTTGTATATATGCAGACCTGCTGATACACGCACACATAAATCTATGATTACCTAAAAAAGTTGGCATTGTTTAGAGCTTTATAAACAAAAAAGGCCGCGCTGTGTGTACATTTCGCAATTGAGTGCATTTTGTTGGTTCTGCGGCGTGTTTGGCCCTAACATTGACATTCAACTTGGCCTGATGAGCGCGTTTTGTTGATGTTTGTTGGTTTGTGTTTAATAATTTGATAATAATAATTTGATAACGATCTAATCAATTAATTTGTAATCTCAGCAGTTCACATACTTATAATTAGGATGCATAAATGCCTGAAAATATTATATAACGCATTATTATTTTAAATAATTATTTAGAAAGTTACCGATTTTAAATTGCATTTGCGCATATTGAAGAAATTTTTGATTGCATAAAACCAATTTTATCGTAGATTACCGAACTGCTTTCCTCAAACCCTGGTCTTACGATTAAATCTTGTAGAATAGTGCGCGTGCAGACAATTCTTCTTAGCGTGGAATTATTTAAAATTCAATTTTAATATTTTTGGTTTTTTTTTATATATTTATGCATATTCATTTATTTCATTTTATTTCTTTTTGATAAATGTGGTTGTATCTGTAAGACTCAATCTTTTTTAAGCCGCTGTCATTAGTAGGGCCAAGCCTTAGCCATAACCGTAACCATAGCAATCTGCTGTTCCGACAAAACATATGGGCAGTACTATAAACGATTATAGGTGCCGCATCATAGCGTCATAGCCGTAACCGTAGCGGTATGTGCTGATAGGTTAGGTTAGGTTATGGTGGTAGTCAGTCTGTATGACCAACTCACTTAGACCTCAAAGGCCTGTTGTGATACCATTGTGCGACACGGGAACCTTGTTTATTTACTTTCATGAAACCATTTTGAGGCTCTTATGAAGTGCAGGATTGGTCTAATCCCCACGCCAGATAGTTCTGTAAGAGAATAGAAAAAGTGTTTACCTAGACAACCTGCTCTGATTTTAGCTAAGGCTGGACAATTGCAAAGGAAGTGCTCTACTGTTTCTTCCTCCTCCTCATCTCTACAGCTTCTACAATATTCATGGGAGAATACTCATAGTCTCAAGTAATGCCTTCCACATAGCCAGTGGCCGGTGACACAAGCCACGATCTTCGAGATATCTTCTCTTGAGAGGCTAAGCCATTCCTTTGTCCTTTTTTTGTTTATTTGTGGCAATAGTAGCCTGGCTGTTACGCATGTATCTTCTTCTTCCCATGACCTATTGGCCTCTTGGTTAATGTTGTTTTTGATTATTAATTTACTCGTGGCCAAAGGTATTCCGATGGTACTATTATCACGGAACATTTGAAGAGCAGTACCTTTCTTGGCTAGCTCATCAGCTTTACAGTTTCCCTCAATATGTCTGTGTCCCGGAACCCAAATAAGGCTGACCTTGAATACGACGCTAATATCATTTAGGCCTGCTCGGCATTCCTGTGTAACCTTTGATCTTAGTATAATCGCATTCATTGATTTAATGGCCGCTTGGCTATCCGAGAATATATTTATAGTCGTTTTTGTTACGGCATGCATATTTAGGTATGTAGCCACTTCTTTTAGGGCTAGAACCTCTGCTTGATAGACGCTGCAGTAGTCTGGTAGTCGAACGGATAGTTCCAGTCCTAATTCTTTCGAAAATACTCCATAGCCAACTTTATCGTCTAGCTTGGAACCATCTGTATAAAAATTTAATTCCCCCTTCTCCATGGCCTTGATTCCCTTACCATTCCCTTCTTGACGGTATACTTGTCTTGAAGAGCTTGTCGAAGGTAAGTCTAGGAGTAGAATAGTCTATTTCTTGTTTGTGACTGTTCAGAGTGTGCAAAATACAGGCGTGGCCAAGCCGCCGTTCTTTCCATAGCGCCATGCTTTTGAGTCTAAGCGCCGAGGCAGCGGTCACGTTTTTCCCTGCGAGATTTAATGCAGGCAAATTGATTAGCACTTCTAGCGCTTTGTTTGGGGTAATCCTTAAATCACCAGAGATGCATAAAAGAGCTGTTCTTTGAAACCTTACTAATGATTTTAGCGTAACTCGCTTTTAGAGTAGATGGCCACCATACAAGTATTCCATATATTCAGATTGGTCTAACTACCGAAGTATATAGCCATTGAGTAACGCGCCATTTAATACCGACCGCTCTTTTTCAAGTATATAATGCAATGGCCTTTTTTACTCTTTCCTCAATATTAGGTTTCCATGTGAGTTTCCTATCTAATATGAGTCCTAGGTACTTGACATTCTCTCTCAAAGGAATCTCCACACCCTTGAAAACCAGCGGGGAGATTATAGGAAACCTATGTTTCCTTGTGAAGAGAATTATTTCAGTTTTTGCGGGCCTTATAGCGAGTCCCCTACTCTCAGTCCAGCTCCTAAGCGTGGCCATGATAGAGCGCAGAATGTCCATGAGGGTGTTAGAATATCTGCCTCTAACAGCAATTGTATTGCTTCTATCAGGGCAACAACGTGTGGTTCAACTCCAAAGTCTTCTAAAGCATCTACTATAGCGCTCACCCTTTATATTGTTGAAGGCGCCTTCTATATCTACGAGGGCAACCATGGCAAACTCTTCATCTGATAAACATTATGTACTGATTGTTCAATAAGTTTTCCGGTTAAAGATAAGAAAAACACAATTTTGCGGTTTGAAATGCACTTTACTTGTCCGTATAGTCTCTCTGAGCATCAATACACTCCAAAGAGATTGTAATTAATGAATTCCATCCCTGAAGTGAGAATCTGGAGCGGCTGCAAAATACGCTTCCACAGCTGTTATGACTTCATCATTTGATGAAAAACGCTTTCCACGCATGAATTGTTTTAAGTCTGGAAACCGATGGAAGTCGCTAGGGAAAAATCTAATGAATACGGTGGATGCTCCAACAATTCGAACTTTAATTCATGGATTTTCGCCGTTTTCAAAATGCTGTTGTGACATGTCATGCAAAATGTCAGGAAGAAATAACTAAAACTCAGAGACTAAATAACAAAAAAAAATGTTAAATCAAGTTACGAAAATGGTAATCTGGCCATACTGGTGCTAATATGATGTAACTCATTGTCAAATTCGCTGAGAGCAAAGTAACGGTACCACAATAGGTGTCATCTCGTTATTCTTTCCATCATGAGGATCACTTGATATGGGAATAGCTCATGGATAAAACTTGTGTCTATGTACGAATGCCAATGATGATAATAAATATTTGCTCTCATTGATGTCTACTGCGCATTTAAATGTACAATTTTATCGAAGCGTATTTATAAAAGAAATGAAGAAAACGGGTTCCATTTCATTTACTCATACAAATGTATGTACATATATACAAGTGCATATCCGAGTGCTACAAAAAATGTGGTTCAGTATTTTTTCGCCATTCTATTATGGAGCCAAAATGAGCAAAAAAACTTTCATACTATTCTATCATAGATGTATGTATGTATATATGTACATACACACCCATACATAGTAGTTCATTGAAGGAGGACCGTAGCGAATGTACATGCTTCTTTACTCAAAACCATTTCAAAAATGTGCATTTTCAAATGTGTGTGTACATATGTACAAACTGCACATAAATTATAAATAAGAAGTTTATTTCGAAATATTTTTCAAAAATATAACTCAGCTCACCACCGTCAAGAAAAAACGAAATTGACACGTGTAGAAAACAGTTCGAGAGTAGAAATATAAGTGAGCGAAAGCGACTCCTCAAGAAAAGTGGAGAAATATTTGCTTGCGAGTGTGCGATACATTTTGCAGCACACATACATACATACATACATAAAAATGCACATTCAAGTAGCGTGCAGAGCGCACGTCTTCAAGTGGAGCGATTAGCGCTCTATCATTCTCGTTTGGCGACGATCGCAAATTTAGCATTCGTTATTTTGCAAAATTTTACACTAACAATTACCGTTACGACAAGCCTGAAATTGCAACCAATCGCAAACAAGTTTTGGTACATCAGCAAAGAGGTAAACAGTAAAGAAATAAGCAATATATGAACCTCTTTGCGGCATAAAGTACCACTTTTCAATGAGTGATCATGTAACAATTATGCCTCTGTTCATTTTAATACTCCCTCAATTTGGATATGCATATATGTATGTATGTATGTACATATGAATATCTTAACAGCTATGAATGAGAGGAGTCCCGCGTGCGTAATGATAAAAATTAGGCTATATTTGGTTGAAGAAAATTCACGTCGCACTTTGCAAAAAATTGGTAAAATCAAAGAGTTTAACACGTCAAGTGTGAACCGATATACATATTTCTACTCATTAAATTTGATAAACGAGGTATAGTCGATAAAAAATCAAATACATTTTTACATTTGTTTTTTTATACGGTAACTACGTTCCTTAGAAAGTCGTGTAAAAAAATACCTGCCAAAAAAAATACAACAAAAAAAAAAAAATTTAATTAGTGTGCAGTGAACATTCAATTCATAAGTACAAAACATATAAAAATTCAAATTGAAATTGTGGGGAAAAAAACATTTGCAATTATTCACCTCTTCTTCTTCTTGACAACAAGCGTGCACGTTTATTACGCACTGGACCAAAAATGCTATAATCAGTAGATCCATCTGTTGGTGCTTATTGAAATTATTAACGGCTTCTGTAGGTTTTTTCGTTGTTATACAATTTGTTATTAACGACTTTTTTTTGCTTTTCCGAGTTGTTTAGATAAGGTCGCGCAAAATTAATGACTCTATCGGAAAATTTATGGCTTTTGGAAATGGCATCCTGAGCCATATTTGACACTTGTAAACTAAACAGCTGCAGTATAGAAATAGACTCAAAATTATTTTTTTTATTAAGTACAAAAATAATTCAAAATCAAAATTTGATGACTAATTTTGCGCCACCTTGTGCAATATTTGTTATCCAGGTACATGCGAGCTAAAAGGCCTCTTCTATTCGCCACTTCTCTGCCCGCAATCTCCATGCTTAGCTAACTTAACGAAAAATGTGCATGTGAAAGCAACAACAAAATTATCGAGCAAGATTGGCAACTAGCGCGTATAGTTATAAAGAGTGATCAGATTGGAGGTACTTTTTCCAATAGGATTTTTTTGACAGATCACGCGTGACTAATGTCAAACTAAATACATAATATTTTTCAGTATTCATTGACATTTCATCATGGAAAGAGTTACGCCCCAACAACGTTTACAAATCCCATCAAAAATTGTATTACGAATATCGACGCTTTATGAAAAGTGTTCCTCGCGCGCTCAGGCCAACTTATGGTTTTAACAATGAGACCTATTTTTGGCTTAATGGCTACGTCAATTAGCAAAATTGCCGTATTTGAGTTGAACAGCAACCCGAAGCCATTAAAGAACAACCATTACATCCATTTGGTGTGGCCTATGGGCTAGGTGAATCATCGACCCATATTTTTTCAAAAACGAGGCTGGCGCCAGTGTAAAAATGAATGGTGAACGCTATTGCGCAGCGATTTGCGATTGTTTGATGCTGGAAATTCAAGCCCTTGATCTCCACAATATTCGACACACGATTGGCGAAAAGAAGAGACCGACAGTCCAAAAGTTTTGTCCACTTCTGGTAGTCTTTCGTTTGTCTTATTAAAAAACTAAAATTCTATCTAAATTAGCGTCGCCGGAAATTCGCGTTAATGAAGACGCATACACAGTTTGTAATATAATACATTTATTTACTTTTGACTGTTCATAGGACCCTCATAAATGAACATATCGCCGACACCATCAGTGCTTGACAGTGGGCACCACGCAATCTGGATGGTGTGCCTCGCCAATGCGTCGCCTCACGAACGGCACAACAGGTGTTCCAAATAAAAAACAAACAAAAAATCGTTTTATAAAATTTTTGTTATTTCCTCGAAATGGATTTGGGATTTGGGTAAGAAGCTATGGTTGTTGATGTTGAATGAATAATGTAAACTAAGCCTGTCTCGAAGTTCGATTATTAAGACCACAGAACATTCGACCAATCTTCCTCCGTAAAATGTAGCTATCGGAGAGTTCATTTTAAATACTTTTCGATTTTTTTATGAAAGCCACGGCTCCTGTCGGGCTTAGTATTCTTTTAAACCTGCTTTCACAGCCTGTTCGAGCTGTTCGAGCACTAACAGATTTTCCAATTTCTTTCAACAGGGCAGCTGCAAGAGCAGAAAAGGATTTTTACGCTCCTTGAGATACTCGCGTATAAGTTTTTGATCTTTCCGTGCACTAGTGACGAGTTTTCTTACACTTTTTGATTTATTAAGGTGGGAGTTTGTCTCCGCAAATCGCTCAATTGCACTTTCCACTGCGTACCGCGGACATCCTACCAAATTGGCAATCTCAACCAGAGATTTGCCTTCCTTTGCTTCGTTGAATGCGCTCCTTCTATTTGATTTATTACACTGCACAACAGCATTTCTGATGATTGGGTTATGATACATGCTTTCAGTCCAATTTTTAAAGACAATTTCAAATCTGTAACTGAAATTCCTGTATCAGCTCTATATGACTCTATATGACACATTTGACTTTTTGTAATAAAACACTATAGATTTAAAGATTATTTTATTTTATTGCCTTCTTAAGTTTAAAAAAATTTTCTTTTATATGATTTCCTTGCTGAAGTTGAAGGCATAGAACTGTTGTTAATGCTCCAACAATAGTCGGCCATCATGTGTGTGTTCCAGTAACCTTGATAGTGTTCCTCCATCGTACGAAGGTCCTGGTGGAATCGCTCGCCCTGTTCTTCGCGGAGATCCCCAAGTTGGCTGGAAAATAGTCCAGATGGTTGTGAAGAAAGTGTAACTTAATGCTCATATTACATCCAACCCTTTGGAAGTGACCCATTAGTTGTTCGACGTGCTGAGAATAGTCAGAACTTTTCTTATTTCCTAAGAAATTTTGAACAAGCCAAACAAACTCATTCCATGCCATTTTCTCAATCACTGTCATAGTGTCTATGAAATTTGAGTCTTTTATTAACGACCTTATCTGTGGCCCGTCAAAAGTACCCGCTTTTATCTTTTCTGCACTCAATTTTGGAAACTTTTTAGACATAAAAAGAAAACAATTCCCATTTTTGTCAAGAGCTTTAACAAATTGTTTTATAAGCCCCAGTTTTATATGCAACGGAGATAAAATTATACGATCCCTTGATACTAAAGGTGGGTTTATCACGTCTATGTGCCGATCGTATGGAAGGATATTCCCATTTGTCTCGATTTTTTCGGTTAATGTCAGTTATTTTTACCATACAAAATAACAGTCGTCGTAGTGGTTCACAGGTTCAATCCAGATCATAGCAGTTTCGTATCTAAATTTATTCCTTTTCTTATTCGTCCATAAACGTAGAAACTCAACGCACGTTCTGCATACCTTTTGTGGAATCCAAGGCTTATTTTTCATTTCCATTGGGTGACCGAAGTAATTTTTGTACGCCCCACTCACGAACGATGTCACATTCAAACGGTTTTCTTGAAACATATACTCTCCGCAAATAAAACAAAAACTATTCCGGTCATTTATACAAACTCGTCTTGACGATGCCATAACAAATAATATTAAGAAAACTTAATATTTGTTTAAATATTCGTCAATTAACACTGAAATATAGTGATTTTTTTGTGATAGCTATAACTCGTAAACAAGAGCTGTTACAAAAAAAAATGAGGGTATATTTAGAATCAGCGTTGTCAAATTAATAAACATCAAGTATCAAAAGGCATTCATCAGACAAAAAGTGCGATTTTGTTTTTTTGTGTTATTTATTATTTTGATTTACCTATATTTTAGTGTTTAATTTTATATTCGGGTATAGTTGTAAGAGTTACTGTTTTTATTTGTTTTAATACAGTAGAGCGAACAAACATTTGCGAAATTCCAGTATTTTGTTGGGGGGAGGGTAATAAAACACGTCATTGGATTAGGAATACATACTCGTATTATGTATGTAAATAATGTATGAAAGAAATGAGTTTTGGGGCGAATTTTCCTACTATTTTTGCTTCGAAAAAGTTATTTTTTCGAAAAATTTTCGAATTGTAAATTCACATAGAAAGTAATATCATAAAAAAGATGTCTGCATAAGAATATAAGAAATACTTAAATTTACGTTCTAAAAATTTTTTGACATATTCTTAAAGGATTATATTAACATTTTATAAAAAAAAAAAATTTTTTTACGAAATTTTACAAGGTATCTGCCCCCTTAAAAGTGTGTAAAACGGAAACAAAAAAAGGTTTTTTATTTTTGTTTTGAGTGTTTTTTTTTCCGATCCATTTAAAAAATAAATTGTTTTTTTGTTCGTTCAAAAAATTATCGGCCTTCAAAAAATGCTCTTCCAAAAAAAGGCATTTAATTGGCGACACGGATTCCGGGACTCACAGGTGTCTGAAATCAAAAAGACAAAAAGTTCTCGTTAAGTAAAAAGGTCTGGTTAAATGCATCTGAATGCATTTTTTTAAATTAAATATTAAAATTTTCGTTCCGTCGGAAACTTTAGTTTTCGTCATTTGTTTTTGTTTTGTTCCATGCATCACATACCCGCATTTACATTCACAAACGCCATTTTAATCATAATACTTTACCTTGTGAATTCCGTTGAATTTTCTTGTTTTTCTCAGTTGAATTGATTAGTTGTTTTTTTCAACGTACATTTAAAACGGCTCTTCGCAGCTCTTCAACATACCTTCAAGCAGCAACGAGCCCCTTTTGATAAATTAGTAAACAAATAATATTCATACGTGTATACATATATAAGTACATAGAAATTGGTATATGTGCAATATACAACAACATACGTATGCGATCACATGTTTACGAGTACTTTGTTGTTATTGCTTTGGCGCGGCCTCTCTTTTTGCTAATATGATTCATTTGTTTATTACTTTTTACTAAGTCTTCATACAATATTTCTACTTCACTGCCACAATTTCATGGGTGTATGTCGGAGTGTATATACATATATGTATGTTTGTTACTATACGAATTATTTACCTAGGTGCATTTTGTTGCTTTCCCCTGAATTTAACATTGGGGGCTTGTTGTCGTTCTCAATGCGCGAATACATTTTTGCTATTTGTGTTTAGATTTATTAGTTCAATGCCATAGTTTATTTTGTAGGTGCTTACATCTGTCAGTGTGTCAGTCCGTTTCTTGTATTAAAATAATTTTAAATTTATGTATGCACATATTTTGTATTGTATTGAGTTTCTGCAGTGAATATCGTTTGTACTGTACTCCGCTACAAGCGACTCGCTCAGAAAAATTATGCTGCCACTATGTCTGCATTGCACGTGCGAACGGAGAAAACCCTAAGATAGCATCCCTACTCAGTAGACTGATGGAAAACATAGGGGTTTCAACCCAAAGGAAACGTGAAATAATGATGGCTACCACGCTCTCCATTCTCTCATACGGAGCTGAACTGTGGGGAAATCACCGGCGTAACCTCCTAGCATCGGTACAACGAAAGGCAGCCCTGAGAGTTGGGTCCGCCTACCCCACAGTATCAGGGCCAGTTGATCAAGTAATAAGACATATTAGCTTTGAAAGAAAAAGTTATGGGTATTAAAGGAATTATGTCATTTCTGAATAAGTTAGAACTAATTATGTTTCGAATGCTCCGATTTCTAGAACTTTGGGAGAATTTAATTCGCTTTCAAAATATATTGGACTAGATTTTTCTACAACAAAGTACCACTTCAAATTGTTACTAAATGAATTTTTGAACTAAATTTAAGTTTTATCTAATATTCTTTTTCTGTAAATTATAAGAAAACAAGTAAATTGTAAGTTACATTTTTTTTATTGAATTATTTAGCATAAATTGTTTTTCATAGTCTGTAAAAAATACCATACTGCTATTCAATGATTAATTAAATAAATAAATATTAACAAAATATATTCTCTAAAAATATTAGAAATGCTATGAGTAGTGAAAAGTTGCATTCTTCAAAAAATGTAAAAAAATATAAAGACAAGAAAGTGAGCCATACTAGTCTGCACAGTGAACGTGAGCCAAACAAATCCGATGTCTGATTTTGAAAAATCAAAAAATTATTTGAAGAATTTGGAAAAGGCTTATATGTATAAATTATTAGTAAATAATTGACTGTTTAACTTTTTATGTTAAATTTCCATATACATATGCAGGAGCTCGGCACCTCAACGCAAATCCCCCAAATTGAAGTAACAGGGAATGTAAAGCTTTGAGTCATAAACTTTACCGCACTATGGGTCGTTTGACTGGAGAGCTTTAAGATGAACTGCATTTGAACACCACAGATGCCACCAAAGACGTAGAAGACAAGCTGGAATAATACCTAGTAACAATGGTGATATGGAAAAATATTAGAAAGTTAAATATAATTTGGTGTATTCACATTTTTACAAAAAAAACGTAGTTGTATCATTTTAAAGGCGGTAACGAAATCATTGAAGAGGTTTTCCAACACGTACTGGCTGACGAACTTGTAGTATTATTTAACTTTCAAGGGCAAAAACTGAAAAGAGTTTAATTAAGTTTAAAACTCATTGATGAAATTTTATACGGTACTAAATGCTTTAATTATTAATAGTTTTAATATATACATATAAATTCAATAGCTTTTAGGATGAATTTAATGCGCGTTGTCAGCGGCTTGGAAGACCAGATCACAAGAGTGGTCCCACTACTGAAACCAGGGAAACCCGCCAACCAAGGTTAATCTTATAGTCCGATAACTCTCCTTTCCCCAGTAGGGAAGACACTTGACTCCCTCCTACTCCCACTCTTCACAAAACACCTGGCTCCAGCCCACATCAGCACGGTTTCCGACGAGTGCATAGCACCACCACAGCACTCCCCGCCATAAACACCCAGATAAACCGCGGGCTTAACCAAAACCACCCCTGCGAGAGGACTGTCCTAGTAGAGTTGGACCTGAAGATACAGTCAGCCATTCCACGCTACTAGATGATATGTATCAGTCGACACTCCCGTCAGGGCTAAAGAGGAAGATTAAGCAAGGTGTACCGCAGGATGGTGCCCTTTCAGCATTGCTGTTCAACTTCTACATCTCGAAACTCCCCCAACCACCAGAGAGAGGCTCCCTGGTCTTATACGCTCACGACTACACGACAATGGCGTCGGGCAATGACATCGATGGTCTGTGTTCCAAAGTGAACAGCTGCCTCACCGACCTTTCTCGCTTTTTCACTGCGACGAATCTCCAACTTTCCCTCTCTAAATCCACGGCGACCCTCTTTACCACCTGGGCACAATCCCAAAATTTTGGGTGTGACCTTTGACAGTTTGCTCTCCTTCTCAGCGCACACAACCGCAATTGCCACTAAGGTTCAAAATCGCAACAAGGTCCTACAGTCATGCCAAAATACTGCCATTCGGACAGCGACCGGTTGCCTCCTGATGTCCCCTATTCAACACCTTTACAACGAGGCACAAATGCTCCCTGTAATGGAGAACAATAAACTGCTCAGCAAGCACTTTCTGCTGGGGTGCTACCGTAGGTTTCAGGCAGGTTAAACTCCTACTTATCCAGAATTGACCCCGACATACCAAACATATGTCCTCTAAAACCTACTCATCTAACACCCCTCTCGCTCTGGACCCAACCCGTCGAAACAGCATGTTTCCTGGGCCTACCTTTAGATAAGCCAGACGAAGACGACCGGTGATATACCTGACTATTACTGTTAAAACAACAACAACAACAACCACATCTTTTTTAGGTTTGCAAAGGCTGCCTTAGCTTTTTTGGTTCTGGCATCAAAATCGACCTTTGCTCCACCATCCAGTGTCATTGGGCTTCTTAGATAGGCGAAGCAATCAATGGGCTCTTTAGTCCTACATTTCGTATATAGGACACTATAAGTGCGCTATTTTTCTAACCATAACTGTAAGTGTAGGTATATACGAGGTGTGTTCAAAACGTATCCCGAATTTTGAATTTCCGCAGGTTACGTATGTTCGAATTTCGATTTTTTTGTGGCGATATGTTGGTACTCATGCGACGAGTTCGGCCATTTTGAATGGTCAGTTAATTGTTGACAGCTGCTTTGCTTGCATGTGTTTCGGCTCGTCTTCGATTTTTACCTATTCAAAAAGATGGATCAAAGAACCTGTATAAAATTTTGTGTGGAAAACGACTGTGTCGTACGGAGAACCTACTTTGGACCAAAGCAACGTTTATCGGTGGCACAAAATGTTCTCAGAAGGCCGAGAAGATGAGAATGAGCGTGGTGGCGTGCCGGACGCCCAAGCACTTCAACAACAGACGAAAAAATTGATGAAGTGAAGAAAATGGTATTGGCCAATCGTCAAATCACCGTTAGAGAAGTTGCTGAGGACCTAAATATATCGATTGGCTCGTGTCATTCGATTTTTTCACTGATTTGGGCATGAGACCCTGAAAAATTCGTACCAAAGCTGCTCAATTTCGACCAAAAGCAGCATCGCATGAACATTGCTAATGAGATGTTGGAATGTGTCCGCGATGACCCAAATTTGCTCCAGAGGGTCATAACTGGTGACGAACCGTGGGTTTATGGTTATGATGTGGAAACCAAAGCTCAATCATCTCAATGGAAGCTGCCACACGAACCAAGACCGAAAAAAGCGCGCCAAGTTCGGTCGAATGTAAAAGTTTTCTTCGTTACCGTTTTCTTCGATTGCAGGATTACCTGCAATTTATGCGCAATTTGTGCGAAGCAATCCACCAGAAACGCCCGGATTTGTGGAAGAACAAAAATTGGCTCTTGCATCACGATAACGCCCCTGCTCACACATCGTTGCTTGTGCGCGACTTTTTAGCCAAAAACAACACACTAATGATGCCACAGCCACTGTATTCCCCAGATCTGGCCCCTTGAGACTTTTTTTGTTCCCGAAACTGAAGAGTCCCATGAAAGGACGACGCTACACTACGATTGACGAGATAAAGACGGCATCGAAGGAGGAGCTGAACAAGATAAAAAAATGATTTTTCGAAGTGCTTCGAAGATTGGAACGTTGGCACAAGTGCATAAAATCTCATGGGGATTACTTTGAAGGGGACAAAATAGATATTAATGAATAAATAAATAATTTTAAAAAAATACAAAATTCGCACTACTATGTGAACATACCCCGTACATATGTAAAATATTTAACTCTATCATTAAAGCCACGGATCACTATTTTGTACTGGTCAGCTCCGCGTATTTGAAACTTGCAGTACTTGCTGAGCATAGTCCAGGCTGTTAAAAAAACATCTGAGGGTCGTGTTTTTCAAAACTAAACAATTTTTCCCAAAAACTTTTACCAATAAAATGTATTTTGTACTCAAAAATTTGTTATTTTTTATTTTTAGTTTAATCCTAAAAAATTAAAGAAAAAGTTATAAAAATGTAAAAAGAACCTAAGATATTTCATCGTAAAAAAATTCTATCAAAATTGTTACTAGTGAATAAATCTAAAATTTAATAACTTTTCCAGCTTACTTCTTATCATACACAATCCTACAAATGAACCAATTTCCAGAAATATTTATTTATTTATCTACATATTTAGCTGTTCACTAATTCACGTAATCACCGTCTGCCACACTGCAATTTTAATCAGATGAACTGCTCCATTAATCCGGATTAACGCCGCCGTCTGTCAGGTGAATAGGTTAGATTAATAAGGGGAATAGGTAAATTTTGAAAAAGCAGAATTGAAGGACATTCAAATTTTATAATTTACTGTTTTACTTTTGTCACTTTTTCTTCATTTATTTAATGAAATTCCCCAAAAGCGCTTATTACACGTAAATTGGCGGCATTATCAATTTCTTATATCGGCTCTGTATAAATTAAACATTTAATTTGAATTTGAGGTTATCAAATACTTTTTCTAGTGTCAGCGATGTGATCACGTGGTTGACTGTAAAATTTGCTATTCATCCAATTAGGAAGCTGCGTTTCCTGCGTTTTTTTTGTTCAATTTAAGGCCTGTATCAGCGAACATATTAATCATAGAGCGCCAAATCCGCTTCATTCAAGAAAAAATTGAAATCTTTATTGAACCATTTGTACTTATGAAATACATTTTTTTTTTGTAAGAACTAAGTTAGACTTATTTTTGAAACAATGTTTGTACTTCTAGTCTGTAAAGTTATTTCACCATAGACTTAATTAAATATGTACTTATACATACATATAATATATAAAAGCAATTAAATAAATTGCACTCAAATATACGATTCCGCATTTGTACAAAAATGTTTGAAATGTATTAATATAACTAATACTATTTTTCTTTCGCGATGCAGAACTGATTGTCATGAAGTTATTTGTCATTTTTGTAATTACGAGTGAAACATGCCATGCCTGCATACACATATACACATATACACACATCCACGCTTAATGTTGGCATTTGCGTCACAGAGCAAAGCTGATAAACACCATGGCCCCCAGCAGCGATTTTGTTTTTAGCAAAGAACAATGAAAGTGAAGTGTATGTGGAGCACTGAAACATAATCACTCCATTATCAGTGCCGATAAGAACAGAGGCAATGTGTGTGAGACGCGTGGTTGGGTATGAATGCGAATGCGAATGTATGTGAACGATTAATTTTTCTTCTTTCGAGATATTACGAATTTAGTTAGCATTTTAGTAGATTAAAAAAATATTCCATTAAATATAATATTAAATGCGTCTGAAAGTTGATGGGAATTACCCTTTGCATAAATAGAAATTCTTGGCAAATGCACAAATCTCTAAAATATTTTATTACACATACAAGTATGTAATATACTTTTAAAATACCCATTATATTAAGAAATTAACATTATTCACACACTACCATATTACAGGTCAGAATTCAGTAGCATAATTCGATTTTTCTGGTGTTAATAAAGACATACCTTCGCTCGTGCAAATATTCTTAATTCAGGATATGTTAAAAATAGATCTGGTCCCGTTTTGGAGTACTCGGAGTTTTCAGTCTATTGAAGGCAAAAACAAAATTGTCGAATGCGTACTCATGTTCTGGTTCCAGCGGGCGAAAAATCTAGCTTAGCTCTACCGCTGTAAAGGGTATTTAGTCGCAACGCTGTAATCTTACATTATTCTGCAAATAAAAAACGGAACGAACAAAGAGAGTAGCAGGTGCTCATGTTTTGTATGAGTACAGTTAAGATTCCGGCAACGAGTCCCCTAGTCCCTTTTTGTTAAAGGATGTGAATGTTAATCAAGGTTATGAGAACAGAAGACTGGAGACGTCATTTAATCCACATCGGCGTGCTATTTATTATTTCTTGATTTAAACTTTTTAAGCAAGAATAACATCCAGTTGGCTTTGCCCAAGGAAAACAATTATTTTTTGGATGTATGTATGTAACTGTGTTAACTTCAAAAGAAGAGTTCTATGCAAAAAAAAACACTACAAAGACGCCTTTGTAAAGCTTCTAAACTGTGATTTTTTGGTTTTTAATTACTTTACTATTTTTGTGATACCTTCAATATTATTCTTTTTAAATTTCTATGAGTTATATACAGTCTGTGCCAGAAGAAAAGAACCGGTTTCTTTCTTGTTTCAAGATATATTTCGTTCTGATTCTTGCTGCATGTTAGTGCCACTCAAGGGCTACGACGACAGTGCTAACTCAGGTTAGTGTCGCTCGAAACTTTCCCGTAAACGCAACCAAACAAAAATGAGTGAGAAGTACGCGAAGCGTTTCGAGGCGGTATTTTTATGCACGCAATCGAAAGGGTCCAAATTATCTTATGCCGCGGCTGAGAAAGTAATTAAAAAATCAAAAAAGTTTGTTGTGATGTGGAACCAGCGGTATAAAATGTACAAAAATGTTGATGAATTTTCCGAGCGCGGCTTGAAGCGAGTGACGACAAAAAAGCAGGATAAAGTGATCGTCCAACTTTTTCAGCGGGATCCTTCTTTGCGACTACGCGAATCACGCACAATTTTCGCTAAAAAGGGAATAGATGTGAGTATCAACATCAGCGAATGACGATTGAAGCAGGCGAACGTATCCTACCGTCCCACATCATAAAAACCACTGCTCTCAGAAAAAAACCCATTGAGAAACAACAAAATAAGAAAATTACGACACAGTAATGGAGTGGCCTTCCCAGCCCCCAGATGCCAACCCCATTAAAAATGTGTGGAGAATTATGAAAACGCATCTTGCCGGAAAGCCAGTCCACGACCTAAAGGAACTCGTGCGTCAAGTTCGCAAAATCTGACCCTCTTTTTCGACAAACTACGCAGAAAAGCTGATTCAAAGCATGCCGAGAAGATGCCATGCTATACTCGACAACGATGGAGACTACACGGCTTATTGAGTAATTGCGATTCGTAGTTTTGTACATACTTTCATGCAAAAAAATTTTAAATATATATTTTTTATACGTCATTAATAATCGCGGTTCCATAACAATCAATGTTTTTCAAAAATGTTTCTCAATTCTAAACTGAAACAAAAAATCCTACAGATTTACAAATATCCTTCCACCGTACGTCTCTGCATACGAACTTTGTTCTTATTTCAGGTGTCTGCCTAAAACTATGTACAATAAATATATTCTCGGGTTACCAGGCGGCCATTAAATCAATGAATGCGGCTATACTAAGATCAAAGGTTGCACAGGAATGCCGGGAGTTCGAAATGATATTGGTATCATATTCAATGTCAGCCTTATTTGGGGTCCGGCGCATAGAGATATTGAGGGAAATTGTAAAGCAGATGAGTACTGCTCTTCAACTGCTCAGTGATAAAAGTACCATTGGGATACCTATGGTCATGAGCAAATTTATAATTAACAATAAAATTATCCAAGAGGCCAATAGGTCATGAAGAGATGAAGATACATGCGTAGCAGCTAGGCTACTATGACTGCAAATAAAAAAAAAAAGACAAGGAATTGCTTAGCCTCTCAAGTGATGATATCTCGAAAGTCGTGGCTCATGGATATTTGGCAGGCATTCCTTGCGACTAGGAGTTTTCTTCCATGAATATTGCAGAAGTTGTAGAGATGAGGATCTTCCTAAAGAAAATAGTTGAGCACTCTCTTTCCATTTGTTCAGCCTTAGCTAAAATCAGAGCAGGTTGTTGAGGTAAATACTTTTTCATTTCTCTTACAGAACTGTCTGGTATGGGGATGGGAGCAATCCTGCGCTTCATAAGATCCACAAAATGTGTGGTAAATGAGATTTCCGTGTAGCACAGTGGTATCACAACGGACCTGTAAGGTCTAAGTGAGTTGGTCGTACAGACCGACTACCACCATAATCTAACCTAACCTGAGGTGTCTGGCAACACCAGTTTTTCGTTAAATTACACAACTTTAAAAATAAATTACTTAAAAACTATAAGCCTCCGGAGGGTGGCGGGTCTATATCTTCTTTACATTCTTTGTTTTCAAAGCGTGTTGCATTATACTAAATATTTCCCAAAAATTGATTGGATTTTGCTTTAGTTGGCCTAAAAACACCAGATATTTAATATACAATATTTTTAACCACTTTTTTTAGTTTTTAATTAGTTCCATTACAATGTGCGTAAAATTAAGCATCCAATTTTGTTTTTGATTAACTAGTTTAATAAGTAGGTGAAGGTAGGTGAAATGGTTGTAGCACTAAAGCGTCATTTGGATACCATTATAAGACCCCGAACAGCCAGATATCTATAGCTAGCCAGAGCTGTTGATATAATGGACAAGATTGATGAGATTTAGGTTGGTGTATTGCCCCAGACTGTCGAAAAAAGGAGCACCCAATGACCTTAATCGTCTAGCTGCCAAACCCGGACATTTACAGAGAGAGTGCTCAAAAGTCTCCTTCTCTGAAAGGCCCCTGCAATAGGCTTCTGCAATAGGGGTTAAATGGTAAAACTTGACTTTCTTTGTGTGAGCCGATCGTCCAATGACCGGTAAACACAGCTACGAGCTTGAAAATTGAATACTGGGGAGTTTTCAAAGCTTTCTGAGTCCTTCTTACATATACTGAGGTTAAAGGGCTTTCGAAATAGCTTCATAGCTGAAAAAATGGAGCTCCAACTTTTCTGCGATTTTCTGAGAAATAATTTGTGTAGTTCCTCTTTAATAACTGTCAGGGAGATTCCGATGACCGGGTAGGAGGTCTCTGAGGCTAATTCCTGGCAAGCTCATCAGCAATTTTATTTCCTTCTATGTTTCTATGCCCTGGAACCCAGACCAGAGAAATGTTTCCCTGCACACCCGAGAGATTTGATCTCCTCCTTATAGGAGTTTACTAATTTCGTTCTGCACCATGGCGTCGTCAGAGCCTTAATCGCGGCTTGACTATCGGAGAAAATATTAATATCTTCCTCGCTCCCGCGTTCCCCTCGTTCGTTTCGAAAGATTGCCCTGCCACGACTCTCAAACTCTAGTTTGCGGATAGAGATATCTGTTTGAAGTTCGGAAAAATACGGTGCTAACTGCCCAAAGATGATGTACACTTGAGAGATTGCGTCCAGAGGCCAACCTCCTTTAACCTGATTGCACTTTGAGCTGCGATGGAAATAACGTAAAAGTCGAGGGGAAGTAAGTGCAATAGGACATTTAGGGCAGCAGTCGGCAAGCAAGTTTTACATGCTCCGGTGGCGCCAAAGTTGGCAGTCCTTTACACCTTATAGCCCTTCCGAAGAGCTTCCCACCAAACCGTGCATCCATACGTTAAAATTGGCAGAACCACTACGTTGTACATCCACAGCACGATCTGTGGCTTGAGCTCCCATTTTTAACCCAACATAGATTTGCAGGAGTAGAAGGCTATACTGACCTTCTTTACCCGATTTTCAATGTGTAGCTTCCAATGGAGTTTGGAGTCAAGTATCACTCCAAGATACCTAACTTCCAATGAGAACGGGAGAACGTGGTTGCTTAATTTGGAAAGTCGAAAGAGTGAAGGTTTATACTTTCTGGTAAATAACACCAGGTCAGTTTTGTCGGAGTAAAATTTATTAAAATAACAAAAAAAATTCAAGTGATGGAAATCTTTATTTTGACCTTTTTGTATACCGCAGCTGTCCACAAGAGTCAAATATGATTGACGTACGTCCATTTAAAAATTCAAAAATTATAAACGTTTCGATACAAGTTCACGAAATATTATATTTATTGCTTTGTAAAATACCGTTATATGAAAGATGGGCGTGGTTATCATCTAAAAATATAGCTAAGTCGTCGGTAGGTGTATTTTCGAAAAAAATTTAATTTATGCAATCTGATTGTGAACTTGGTTGGCACACATTCACCTTATCATACACATACACTAGGGTGCTCCTCTCAGCATGAAAAAAAAATTGGTACTGCTTCTCAAACGGAATTATAAAATTTATTTCATATAAAGACTTTCGCTAAAATAAATCTGAAAAATATTAACACTTACGAGAGCTGGACTGATGAGAAAGTACAGTACTGCCTGGATATAATGAACTGAGTATTACAAGGTTGTCGAATATATCAAGGTCAACATTTCTTATTCAAAAATTTATTTTATTTGCTCGAAGTACACTCGTGTGTGCATATAAATTCGAGAAATTATTAGAATAAATACTCGCTTTTTCTAGGAGTCTTCGTCTTAAATGCTGAAATTTGTGAGAGAAATATTACGTCTCTTTTGGTTTATTTCCGAAATTGTTGATTTAGTTACGCCAAATATTTTTGCCAAAGATGAAACACAAGCGCCTTTTCTGATGTTTTCCTTGATTTCTGATTTTTTCCTAGGCACTATCCATTTATTAGCATTCTAAAAGTTAAAAAAAAAAAAACAGCTAAACAGTCAAATAGCACGCTTTCACCCCTGAATGGTTTGCGCCTCAGAAAAAAAAAATCAAACGTTAACGCTAACGTAAAATATCTACAACCAAATTACCATCTGGTATTATTTCTGATAATTTTGTGAGTCTTTTTTTTGCTCTCTGCTTGGATTCGCTTTGAAAATTTACTTCACTACTTAGAGGTTTTGGATTATTCAGAGTACTATGTAGATGTAAAATATTCAGTGTTCACTATATCGGCCACTCACTATATCTAGACACGACTGTACCTCCAAAAATCTCATTATTTTGATTCTGTTGATAAATTGCTTTAAAATTTTTATGTAGGCCTTTTAAGCTTAAACTCGCTTACCATCTGAGCTGATTTTTTGGAAAAATACAATATTTTAAAATATTAATTTTATTTATAAAAAATAAATCTTTGGAGATATTTTCAAATCGGTTCAACTCAAGTACATCTTAAGAGTTTTTCGAAATGTTTTGAAGGAACAATCACTGCGAAATCTTTTAGTTAGACACCCTAATGGACGCAAGTAAATATATGTATGATCCCGTTGAAACTAACGTAAGCAAAAAAAGAGAAAAGAACGAAAACGGCCAGTATACGAGAAAAAGCCTTGACTTGGTTTGTTTTTATAGCGGTAATTTTTGCAAGCGATTTTCCACTTGATATTTCATGAATAGTTGCTGCAATAGCATTAAATCTCGAATGCATTGTATGTAGGAAAACCTTAAATCTTAATGAAAATAGGGTAGGACATATGTATATACTTACATGTATACATATGCATGTATTTGGTGAACCACCGAATTATCTTCGAGGCCACCTGGAGTATGCTAGCAAGAATAAGTAGCCCTGGCCAGTATAATGGCGAATAGGGCCAAGACAGCAGGCAAGACATGTCCTGGCTGCTCTGCCTTCAGAATAGTCTCAGAAAGTGAGACGCTCATCATAGCTGGACTATGTTCACTCGACCTGATAGCAAAGAAGTATGAAGTAAGAACGATTAAGCATAGCATCGAGCCCAAAGTGATCAGTTGGCATACAGAAAAGCGATAAATCAGCGCTCCAGTGACATACACTATGGGACAGTGCGAAAAAGGCAGTGGACCCACCGCCTCATCTCCAAAGTTGAAGTTTGGCTCCAGAGAAAACATGGAGAAGTAGACTAATTTTACCTTACACAAATCTTAAGTGGATATGGCTGTGGCCACGTAGAGACTTGATGCTGTGAGCAGTGCGCACCAGCAGTTGACAAATGTGCGGAACATGGGCGTTTTGTATGCCTCCGCTTCAGAAGTCCAATGGTAAATTGGAAGATAACCTCGGCTGCAGCGTTACGCCCGAACTTCTAGTGCCACTTATGCTGATGAATCGCGTGGAACAAAATACGGCTCATGGCTGCTATGAGAGAGGCAAGGCGGCATTGAGACAACCAAGGTGGATTCGCGAACGGAACGCCAAGAAAGTGAATAAACCAGGACACCTACTCAGAGGTGAAAAGGCAGGTAAACTGACAAAGACACAATGAGAGGGGCCGTACAGATCCGTACAGATTGGGTGGTAGATTCAATCTCCGACGTATTGCTTCAGGAAAGTAACTGACATTGAGTGTAACGCCCAAACCACTTCCCGTCAAAATATATATATATATATAATTGGCGCGTACACCCTTTTTGGGTGTTTGTCCGAGCTCCTCCTCCTATGAGTGGTGTCGTCTTGTTGTTGTTCCACAAATGGAGGGATCTACAGTTTTAAGCCGACTCCAAACGGCAGATAATTTTATGAGGAGCTTTTTCATGGCAGAAATACACTCGGAGGTTTGCCATTGCCTGCCGAGGGGCGACCGCTAAAAATGTTTTTCTTTCCTGTCAAAATACTTGACGATAATATCGGAAGGCGGCCGCCATAGTCGAATGGGTTGGTGCGTGACTACCCTTCGGAATTCACAGAGAGAACGTAGGTTCGAATCTCGGTGAAACACCAAGATTAAGAAAACGTTTTTTCTTCGCATAAGTGACCTTTGATAGTGAGAAAATATGTAGATCTGTATTAGAACAACGTTTGATTTTCCTACATGCCACCAGCACCAGCACCAGCAGCGGCAGCGAATACCTGCCTAGTCAGCTCATAATTCGGACAAACGCTGCTATTATTGCCCGTAATTGCATTTGGTTACGTTGTAATTTTCTGTAATTTACCAAATATAGCATTGCAAGTTGGCGGTGTTGTTGTTGAACGATTGCCTCCGTACGTTAAGATTGCAGTGGCAGGTTTGCCAAATTACTGCTGTTGCCGAGCGCTTAATTTTGCAATATTTTCTACCTTCAATGGTTGATTGATTTCTAGAAAGATCAGTTGGATGAAAACTTGTTATTACGAGCATGTGCATGATTGTTGTTGTTGTTGCTGTGAATACGGTTCTGATACATCGTATTAAGAAAAGTCGAATGTGGGCCTGAGTGTCCCGTGAGAAAACTGTAATTAAATACTCGTACAATTAAAAATATGAATTGATTTGCATTTATTTTAATTTTTGTTCGAAGTTTCTAATTTTTTTGCTCTACATATTATACATGCCCAATAATAGTAGCGCGACGAACTAAAAACCAAGTAATACTGGAACGGCCTAGATGGCCTCAATCACTTCAAAAAGTTCCTGATGCCAACAGAGTTAAATCTGCTCGAACCTTAGACAAAAAGTACTTGAGATAACTTTGTGGAGCACTTACAGGCCACTTTGCCTGCCATAAACATTTCAATACAGTATGAATATCTAGCACTGGGTTCGTACCTACTAGAGGATAAAGACTTAAAAATGTTTCCTCCTAAGGAGCTGGATCGATTCTTCGCAATACTAAATAATTAAAATTAAGCACTTAGTGAGGCACAGTAGATCAATCTGGCCTTAGGCTGACTTGTGCAACCATCACCGTTACAACCGAAATCATTAGAAGCTTGAAAAATACTTTCCGGCACTCTTCTGTAGATTTTCGGCTTTGCTCATAAGTTTTTACTCTTTGATCGGATATGTCAACTCCCCCATGCTCTGATTATACAAAGCTAAGGCTTCAGTATATAACTGAACTCATAATTAAAATATGACAACAATTAATTTTTATTCAGTTAATTTTGCTTTTAAAATATGTCCGTAGGCACAGCAGATAATTTAAAATTGATTTCCTCTTGACCTGAACCCTGTGCGCGCAAAGCCTGCTCATAAAAACATCTCAATGCTTGTTCGTTGAACTGCCGAAGGATAGTTATAAGCCATTTGAAGATAATGGTCCTATTTCCACCATTAAAAAATATTTTAACTTCTTTTAAATTTTCGATATTCATCGATTTAAAGTAGTTCATGTGGAATTATTTAATAAATTATGCAACTTTTCCTTAAAAAGGTATATTATTTTTAGATTAGTGACGCTGTGAGAGCATTCCTTTAAATCTTCTTCACTAAACGACTCAGGCTGTAATATTAAAAGTACAGTTTCAAGCTCTTTCTTAATTACAGCTAACGTTGGTATTTTATTGTACAAAAATCATACTTTAGCTCATACGAGAATACAGTATTGACCAAAACTATAAGACGCCCTAACGTATTTTTTGCGATTCCTGATTTTCTAAATGCAATGAAATCTAAAATTACATTTTTTTGCAATTTATTTTTATTTATATACTTATTTCTAATAGAATGCAGAACTATGTCATTCAACAATTTTTTCGTTTCTAAAGTTTAACATAAAATAGTTCGCAGTACAAAACTAAGGCACCCCGTTTATTGGTGTAAACAAATGCGCTCTTGTGCTAATATTTTGTTGAATATTCCTTATTTCGGATGACTGCAGCGCATCTTTTAGGCATTGCAAAAATTAAGTTATCAACAACATTTTGTGATATGCTTTCCCACACTCTTTTTATAGCTTCGAGAAATTCGTCCTGGATCCCATAGTTTTCCCTATTAATTTTCATATTAACGATCTTCCATAAGTTCTCAATGGGATTGAGTGGGCCACTTTAAAAAATCAATGCTATTACGTCGCAACCAAGTTTTACAATGGTTGCTTAGGACTGTTATCCTGGCATTTCCATTATTGGGTCCAGTGAGGGAGAGCGTTGCCTAGGAGCCAACAGTGTCGTATCGCCGTCGCGCTCAGTATTTTGGTGCCAGTGAAACCACATGCGGCGCATTTTAAATGATGATTTAAATTTGTTTTCGTATAAAGTGCAATTGACACAAAGAATATTGCCGACAGACCATTCACGTCGCTTGGAATACAGCCAAACAGTCGCTTGAATGGTTGACACGGAACCCAATTTTCGGCAGCAAATTTTAGTGACCGACGAGGCACATATTAACCTCTCTGGCAGCGTGAATAAATAAAATTGCTGCATTTGGGAAACTGAGAATCCCCACGAGACCCATGAAACGCCATTGCATGAGCCGAAAGTAACTCTTTGGGCCGGCATTTGCGCCAAAACCATCATTGGGCTATATTTTTACCGAGAAAACGAAACGGTCGATGGAAACCGTATTGATGGATGTGGGCTCATTATGTCTGCACGCAAATGCGTGAGAAAGGTTTAGACGGTTACTGGTTTCACCAAGACGGTGCGCTATGCCACACTGTGAATTCGGAAATTCCCGGGACGTTTAGTGTCAAAAAGAGGCGACATCGACTGGCCCCCCGCACCTGACTTAACCCGCCCGGAATTCTTTTTGTGGCTGACTATTAACCAGCTTAAGGTAAACATTCGTGCCGAAATCGACGCTATAAAACCCGAAATGCTTGACAAGGTGATGATAAATGCTGAAAAAAGATCGTAGTTTGTGATTGCTAATAAAGGTGACCACTTGACTGATATTGTATTCAAAAAATAGTTTTAATGTATTGTAAATAACCAAACCAAATACAAATTTCCTCACTTATACAAATCAGTTGTTTTTTTCAAAATTATTGAATGTATATATATATATATATATATATATATATATAATTCGCGCGTACACCCGCGTATGGGTATTTGTGTGCTTGGCCGAGGTTCTTCTCCTATTTGTGGTGTGCGTCTTGATGTTGTTCCACAAATGGAAGGACCTACAGTTTCAAACCGAGATTCTGAAAGGCAGATATTTTTTATGAGGAGCTTTAATCTAGTACGGGACATAGCTTTAGTCACACCGCCCAGATTCAGCGCCATTTTTAAAATTATTAAATGTAAAAAAAATTTTTTTCAGTTTTGTAAGTAAAAGAAGTTAAATGAATAGCCAAAAAATGTAAATATCGTTTTTTATTTTTTTATTGCATTTTATTCCTGAAAATACCCTACATTTTCGAGCTCTAGACCGCCGGGACCCCTTAACGAGGTAGGAGTGCATTGATCAATTTACGACCAACCAACGAAAAAGCTGTTGAAACCTTTAAACAGCTCGCTTTGGAGGCATCCACTTCTCAATGGCAAAAGTGCTTTGAAAATTGGATCAAGCGAATGCGAAAGTGTATTGACTTTCAAGGAGTATATTTTGAAATACAATAAAGTCACTTTCATTATTATTATACTGTGTTTTCCGTATTGGGCGCAAAATATTATATAAAAGGCGATCCTCGTAGGTAGATAAAAACCGAAAAAATGGGCAGCGAACAAATGCAGCAAATTAAGTCCACAACACATGTGGGATGACTGCGCAATATTTGTCTTCATTTAAGCAGTTGTGTAGACAAAAGAAAATATTTGGTGTAGATACTAAAAATCGTACGAGCCCACTTTGGTGCAAATAAAAAGGTAAAAACAAGTTATTGTCATACATACATACATATACGCCTATATGCATTAGTATATGTATGTGCGAATATGCTCCTCGTGTAATACCCTACACACATGGGCTAATAAATGTGAGTTTAACATAAGAAAGGTATTTTAAAAGGATTTTTAGTTAACCAAGCCTGCCATAACTATTTCAGATAAGATTTGTATATTCTAGGATTTGCATAAGAAAGTGTTCATAGTTTTATCAGTTTCTCAATATTGAATATCAGATTTTTGACAGAAATATTCGTGTAGAAAGCGAAGAAAATATGTATAAGTACATATGTAAATGTCTATCAGATCACACAAACCTTGTAGTTTGCCACCTTTTTGTCTCCGAAGCTGGAAGAGTTTGTGTGCAGTATAAGTGAGCCATGTCATGCTAACTAGTCTTCTCAGAACGTTTATGGGTTGGTGCGACACTACCATTCGGAAGGGCGTAGGCTTAAACTCTGTGCATGAAGCATTAAAATGAAAGAACAAGAAAAATAAAAAAATATATATCTGCCGTTCGGAGTCGGCTTGAAACAACATCAAGACGCAGACCACAAATAGGAGGAGAAGCTCAGCTAAACACCCAAAACGTATATACATACCTATATATACAAATATATATAAATCATTGAAGGACCTAGGGTGATGCTTTTCGCTCATATTAACCTTCGAAAGGCAATCTTATTTTTTGGCGTGGAAAACAGATATGATTTTGTTTTTGAAAGTGTAAATGAATTCAAATACTTAGGATTCGTTCTATCAGCGAGTAAAGACACATCAATTGCAATAGATGAAAGAATTAAATCTGCTAATGAGACGTACTATGCAAATATAAAATTGTTCAGATCAAAGGTTTTGTCACGAATGCAGAAAATCAAGATGTATAGAACTTTGATACGTCCGGTTCTTATTTATGGTGCTGAAATCTGGACACTGAAAGCTAATGATATAAACCAGCTATTGCGATTTGAAAGAAGCATAATGAGAAAAATCTGCGGCCCTATTCAGCTTGAAAGGGACAACGAAATTGAAAATCTTATTGGTGGTGAAAATGTAATACGTTTTATAAAGCGCAGCGGATTAGATGGATTGGCCACATCATAAGAATGCCCAACGAAAGAATCCAAAAAAAGGGGTGTTTACTTTGCGTCCAATTGGAGGAAGAAAGAGAGGGCGACTAAGAAAGAGATGGCTTGATGACATAAAAGCAGACTTAAAAGCGATGAACGTTCGTAATTGGAGAAATGAGGCAAGAAAGAGACTGAATTGGAGGAGGATTGTTGATGAAGCTATGGTCCACCACAGACTGTGAAGCTAAGAGAGAGAGAGAGAGAGAGGAAAACAGAGGTAAGTTTCCCTCCATTTAAAAAGTTACTCTCAGAAAGCACACACAATTTTTTTTACAAGGTGACGCAAAGTTAATCACGCCATCGGAAGATCTATAATTTTTGTAAATGGCGTCGTATGACAATCATATTTGACACGTGTGAACTAGAGAGCTGCTGTGTACAAGCGGAAAAGCAATGAAGCGTAGGCTTCAAAATAAAGATTTCCATCACATAAAATCGTTTTTTTTTAATTAGTAAAAAAGTTTTTAAAGGCAAATAAGTCTTTCAAACAATTCAAATTATATGTCCTCATTTTTTTCATTCCAAAATATAATAATAATTTAATGTTCATTTGAATTTTCTTAAATATTTGTCTCACTTTATTTTGCTTAATATATACGAGTATTCTTCAATATTTATAAAATACAACAAAATTTATGAAATACAGACTTAAAAGTAATAAGAAAGCAATGAGCCGACATCAAAAGATAGTTTAGATTGAAAGTAAAATATGTAAAAGGCCTATGCAAGGAGAGAATTTCATTTAAATCGTTAGTTAAACTTCTCTTAGATGAAGCTGGAAAACGAAAAAAAGCCTAATAATGGTAACCCTTTTTCAAAAATTTATATTTTACAATTTATTTTACAATTTATTTATTTAACAGCTCAGTGACTTTTGATTTGCGGTCGACCCGGTTCTGGAAGTCTTGAAATATTTCGAATATTCTTGTATATTCGAAGGCGCCTTCTAAGAGTTTTAGACGCCAGACGTGGTTAAGCAAATGTTCCTCTGAAATAAAATCTCTGTTTCAAGAAATCTCATCTTTAAAAAAAAATATGTAAAAACCGGCAATTACTGAAACTAAGTTTTATGCAAAATATGTAGTTTTATTTATAGTCGAGTCATTTTCATTTTCCTCCAGACTTGGTTCCCTCGGATCCCTCGGATCCCTCGGATTACTATTTGTTCCCTAAGTTGAAGAAATATCTATCGGGAAAAATACTTTATTCAAATGAAGAGGTGATTGTAGAAACGACTTTTACAAATCCTTCTTTTCGGAAAGGACCAACAAACAGCGTAGCACGAAGTGTATAATCCTGGAACGAGACAAAAAAGTGCGTGTAGCGTAGTACACATAACAGAAGTGAAACTTTGAAGGCAGACAAAGAAAGAGGGAGAGCCCCAGAGAGAGAATGCAAGAGAGAGAGAGAGAGAGAGAGAGAGAGAGAGAGAGAGAGAGAGAGAGAGAGAGAATATATATCTAAATAAATTCACAACATTTGCAGAGAACACAAATGGACAAAATTTGTCTAAAACCGTGGCAACAACGCGCACTACCCCGAGCGTTTATCACCCGCACAAGCGCAGCGATTCCAGGACCGCAGTAACGGCACAAATTACCGCAAGGCAATACCAATAAATCCGACGCCGGAATGGATAGCACTTTATAGTACGCACAAACCCTAGCCAGGAAACGGAAATAAGCGCCAAAAAGGAGGCCCCAAAAATATATTTCCTACAAGTTTGCACCAACAAACAAGCGCCAAAAAGTAGGCAGGTTATTTCTCATTAGAAATTAGCAACCACAAGGAAAAACTCAGGAAAAAAGCCTTAAGTGTATCTAAGTTATATATAAGGTATAGCTCTCTCTCTCCTTTTCCTCTACGTTATATCTTTTTTCTCTCTTGCGGAACGAAAATGCCCAAAACATTGCATGGCCTTGAAATTTTACTCTCCATTCTCGCTCGTCCATCAACGCCTAAGAAGTTTCACTTCAAAAATAAAAAAAGGTTTAAGAAACAATGTATTAGTTTTCATTTTTGAACGGATCTTTCAAATGTTCCTCGTAAGAAGTGTACGACATTTTTAATTTGGAAATTCACTACCCCTCTTACCTACACTAGATGAAGTTGTTGCATATTTAAGTTAAATTTTAAATGTCCGAAAATACTTATTGTAGGTATATTATAATAATAGAATCTGCAAAGTTTGAAGTTTAAGTTTATACCTATAATCTAATAAAACTTTAGCTATGAAGTTGTGAAATATGATATAATGGAAAAATGCTTGCCATTTTAAAACGAAAATAATGGTAATACAAAAATAATAATTTCAATATTTTTTTTAGGAAAATATAGTTAGTTCGCCTACAAAAGCCATTTAAATACAAGTTTCAAACTTTCTCGTTGATTTTTGATACTTTTTTTTCGAGGTCTTGTGTGAAACAAACAAATTTTAAAAAATTCTCTATAAGTCTCTCTGCTGTAGTTATTTAATGCAGTTTACATACAAGATAGCACAAAATAAATCACCCTAGATATTAATTTTTGCAATGGCGTCGTCATATTTGACACTTGTGAATTAAACAGCTGCGGTATACATTCTGTCAAAAAAGTACTGGGAATTGTTCAATAAAACGTAAAATAATTGTTTAATCATCAAAACTTATTTTGTCACCTTCAAAATAGGCTCCATTCGAAGCAATACTCACATGACAATGATTAGTCCAGTCATTAAAGCACCTTTTAAACACGTTTGAAGAGATCTTCTTCAGCTCCCCCAGCGAATTATCCTTAGTGGCCTCTATCGACGCAAAGCGGCGTCCGCGGAGGGGCAATTTAAGTTTTTGGAAAAGGAAAAAGTCATAGGAGACACAATAGAATCATTTGAAACGAATTTCGAGTGCACAACACCATGATAATCAAAGAAAGTGAGTAGCATGACCATTACTTTGACTACCGACTTTGACGTGGTTTTTTGGGTTTAGGCTCATGTGGATAGCGCCATTCAGTCGCCTAGTTGCATGTTGACTGGTTTGCATGTCAAACTCTTATACCCACGTCTCATCACCTGTTATGATGCGCTGGATAAACGTTGGGTCCGAATTCACTTGCTCAAGCATGTCTTCTGCCACCTTTTTTCGATGAATTTTTTGAAAGAAATTCAACTCTCTTGGAACGAGTCGAGCAGTCACACGTCTCACGCCCAATTGATGGTGTGAAATGTTGCGAATTGATTCGTGAGACCCGCCAAGGTCACGAGCTACCTCCCTCAAACTTAAATGATGGTTTCCTAGTACCATTTTCTTGACAAATCTTCCACGACTTCTCGGCCCTTTGCAAAAGCCTTATACCGCTCGTAGATCCGTGTTTTTGGTAACGTACATTCGCCAAAGGTTTTCTGCATTAGTTTCAACGCTTCGGCACACGAAATCCCTTTCAAAATACAAAATGTGAGACAAATTCTTTGTTCGATATTTTTATCCATAGTGAAAATCGCAGAGCACACCTGCGGTTGACTGATATAATTGAATGCCTAAAACAAGCTAATTGACAGATCACGCTCAAACTCTGCGACACTATAGAGGACAGTTGTACCAACATTCCAGCAAAACAAATTTAGACTTAAGTGCAACGCGCGCTTTTTAAATGAATAATTCCCGATGTTTTTTTGACAGAATGTGCAAACAGAAAAGCAATGGAGTGCGTAAACGTCAAAATAAAGATTTGCACCATTAAAAATATTTATTTTATTTGGTAAAAAAGTTATTCAAAAGCAAAATTGGATGATTAATTTTGCGCCATATGAATATATCCATACTCAAATCATTTCGGGCATTCGCAAGGGTATTGTAAGTGTCGTATTGCTAGAGCAGTAAACCTAAAATTTATTCAAGGCTTTCGCAAGGGTACCGCGTAAGTGATATTATGAAATAAGTTGGTCAAAGTTGGTCAAAAAATAGTTGGTTATGGTTTCAAGCCCTCTAAACATTTATTTAACCGTTCAAAACCTTTACTGCTTAGGACAATGCGAAACTTACGAGACTTTGTGAGTGTCGTCCCCACGACTGTCAGTTCTACGTTACCGGAACGACCCGCATTTATATCCGGTCAAGGACTGTCACTCCAGCAACAGTCACTGGCTGAGTATGGGGAATGTTTATGCTGCTACAACAGCAACACCTAGTAAACTACCTATTTAATAGTTGTGTAGGGTATAAGTAACTATGAGAGTAAACAAGCCTGCAAGCAAGCAAAACAACATGACGAATATTTTGTATCTTTTTTGATGAGTGCGCGACTGTGAAGTGCTTTATTGAATATAACTACAGGCATATATACATATATATGTATGGATTTAAGTACTACTTCTGTTTTTTTATCACTACAAACTGTGTCAGCTGATACATAACATATACATACATACATACCTGTATATGTATATAAATTCATATTTTTTTAACTTGACCACTGGAAGAAACTTGGAGATTCAATGTTTTTTTCAGTCGGAGGCTCGCCTCGCATTTTGTATTTTATGTATCTATATATGTAAATATGTATGTATGTATATGTATCTATGTATGTGCCTTGTTATTTAAAAACTTGAAGAAACTCGTAGTTTCGATTGTTTTTTTTTCTCAGTTGGAGGCTCGCCAGCAGTATTTATGTTAAGCACATCTCCATGCGTCGCAGTTTTGGGGGCCTGGCAGCGGTGACAAGAAAAATACGTATAATAACTTAGAAGCAAATAACAAATGTATGTATCTACACTTATGTATGTATGTATGTATGTATATAAACCCATACATTAATGAGTGTAGGAAAAACGCATTTGCCTTGGTATGTTTTTCCAATTCAGCTTCGGCGCCCGTACGAGTAGGTAGAAATAAATCACAAATTATTTTTGCATACATACATACATACATACGTAGGTACATATGCATTATTCATATATTCATTTGATGTATTCATGCGAAGTATAGAAATTTGTTTATTTGTTTGCGAAAAAATCTGTAAACAAGTTGTAAGTATCGAATGCACATCAAAATAAAAGTTCAATGTTCCGGCAAGAGTTCACCTACGTCATTAATGAATTTGTTCTTAATTGTTGGTTCATTCTTGAATTCTGTATAATAGTTTTACATTTCATATATGTAAGTAAAGGGTCTTTCAAAAGACGCGATTAGATGTTGTTTTAAAATAAAGCTTGTAAAAATTTAGATTCATTCAGGTTTCACTATTTTCTATTCATAAAACTGCTCTTACTGATCGGATGATGTGGTGGTAATGACATCAGGATTGTGTCCTAATGCGATCAGTGGGATCATTCAAAGTTTGAACCCACGTAAAACAGAACTCATGCCCTTTTCCACTACAGGGTCCGGCACTCGAAGTGTAACCAACTTTAGACCGCTCGCGCAGCTGATGCATTTAGTTAGCTAAATGACAGTGCAGAGTATTGTTTGCAAGCGCGTGGTAGCATTTTGCCGCGAGTAAACGCGAAAAAAGAAATTCAGTAATGGATTTCAAATTTAATAGCAGTGATGGTAAATGTAGGGAAAATTTGTCGAAAAATGTGGGTGTAGGGAAAAGAGGGACAGATTTTGTTAAATTCTGTAAATGTAAGGAATTTTCAAGAAGGACAGAAAAAATTTGAAATAGCGGGAGAAATAAGAAAAGTTCATTTAAAATAAAAATCCGCAGTAAGGTTTCATGCCAGACTTTTTTTCTTTATTGCAGACTACTTTTAAAAGCGTTAATACGGCCGTATTAAACATAGCCGTTTTTTTCTTCGTTAACGCTAACGCGATTTTTCTTCGCGCAAAAATTCTTAGTTTTCTGGTGCTTTTCACATTTGAAGTAAGTTTGCAAATAATTTAGTTTTAGCTTTTTTATATTAAAAATCCATTCAAATGAAAATGCGCTGCGTGCGCCAAAGTTTTGAACTGCGGCAAGTCTGATTTTCAGAAGCACGCCTAATCAGAAATGCACCAAAAAAATATGAAGGTAATAAAAAAGATACCTAAAATAAACATAGTTTTTTAAGATAAAATCGAGTAAACCAAATGGTTCCAGAAATTTCGAATAAAGACTTAGCATGTCCTTCGCCGAGCATAATGTCGCGATGCAAGTGGTGAACCATTTAATCCCACTCTTAAAAGAAACCGTGCCGGATTCTGAAAAATTAAAAACTCTGCCTTGCTTTAAGCAGAACTGAATGAAAAAGTCTAATTTTTAGTCTTTTTGCTGAATTTTTCATTACATTTGTGTTTATAATATAATAAATATGTGTAATTATATACATATATTTGAAATAAAATTTGTTTTTATTATAAAGTGTCAAAATAGCACCAAGTCCAAAACTTAAGCAAATAATTCAATTTTGACGTTGCAAGTGCCTCATTATAGTGTAAACACAGGAGAAAAAATGTGGGGAATTGTATACGGAAAATTTTTTGTAAGGGAAAAGTAGGGAATTTTTTTGGGCCACGTTAAAGTAAATAAAGTTTTTATTTATCGCATTACTCGTTACAATGATACTGGTAGCATCGCGAAACGTTATGGAGGTGGTCATCAAATGGACGAGATTTCGCTCAAATCGCTTCTTCACTTTTTGAACCATTTCACGTGACGTTGCAGTCTTTTGATGACCACCTCCAAGACGTTTCGCGATGCTACCAGTATCATTGTAACGAGTAATGGTGCGATAAACAAAAATTTTTTTTACTCTAAGGTGCGACAAACTCAGTTAACCTCGGTGAGGACTGACTACATCGTCCCGATGGTAACGTTCAAAAGGAATTTTGCCACACTATTTCCATCTAAAAAAGAATGGAATAAGGGATTCTCTCTAAACAACTTCGATAGCACAGTCTATACAGATGGCAGTAAAATAGATTGTGGTGTCGGAGCTGGTATATATTCTCAGAGACTTGGAATTGAAAAATCTGTGCATCTCCCTAATACCAGTAGCGTCTTCCAAGCGGAAGTACTAGCAATTGGGGAAGCCTGTAGGTTACTAATCGCAGATTTCTCTTTTAAGGGCAATATCGCTATTCTTTCGGATAGCCAAGCTGCAATCCAGGCGCTGGATGCGACTATAACAACCTCTAAAGTGGTGGAGCAAAGTAGGAATAGCCTCACCAACTTAAGTGAAAACCATAGCGTAACCTTAATTTGGGTCCCGGGACACCGGAACATAGAAGGTAACGAAAAAGCTGATGAACTGGCAAGAGGGGGATCTGCCATGAATAGCGCTCTTGCAGTACCAGTACTCACCCCACTAGGTGCGGTCAAGAATGCAATTTCCTTAAAATACCTTCGAATTGCAGAGTGTAGATGGAGAGACCAGACGAAATGCAAAATCAGCAGAACGTTATGGCCCACCTACAACCTCAAGCAATCGTCGACATTAATAAACATGAAACGACGGGATACCTGTAGACTTACGCCAGTCATAACTGGCTTCTGGTCTATCGGAGAACAAGCCGCCAAAATGGGCATCCCTCACAACATATACTGTCATAGTTGTAAACAACCGGAGAAAAAAGAAACAATCTTCCATTATCTCTGTGAATGCCCTGCCCTATGGAAGGACAGAATGTCAACCCTGGGCAAACCGCTGTTCGAGAGTCTCGAGCAGCTGTCTGGCTTAGACGTCAACAACCTAATAAGGTTCCTAAACCGCACAGACTGGATATAGTCCTGCTGCAAATAACTGTTAAACAATTTGGTAACGAGGATGTGGCAACAGACAGACAATGGCAAACCTCCGAGTGTATTTCTGTCATGAAAAAGCTCCTCATAAAAAACCATTTGCTTTTGGAGTCGACTTAAAACTGCTGATTCCTCCCTTTGTGGAACAACATCAAAGCGCTCACCCCAAATAGAAAGAGGACCTCGGCCAAACGCTCAGTAAAGGGAGTAAGCGCCAATTATACATTTATATATATCCCATTAAATTTCGTCATATAAAGGTTTCACTGTATTTCTCTTGTGCAACGTAATGAAAATCATACTCCAGAAGGTATTGGATGTGTGTATTATTTAGCAGCAGAGAATTGTATTAATTCTAAAACACTCGGCAGTCCTATTGAATGTTGTCAGATATTCAAGCCTAAAAATATGCTACTATTTATTTTGGTTTGCAATGCACTTCAGCCGTGGCAGTGTTGAATTTTTGTGTACATTTCTGAAGGTTTCCGTTCTTGTTTAGTAGCAGCTAAAGAAGTTGTGTGTGTGAAATATTTCAACTTTATGATAGTAGTCCAGTTGTGATATGAAATGATCACAAAATATCTAATAACATACAAAAAGATTTTATTTGCAATAAGTTCTTTGGCGTCATTTTCAGCAGCACATACACATACACATGCACAACGTAATTTAGTTCATATTCACATTTCTGACTTCGGTTGTGTCTGTGTGTGATGGAATAATAAGATGGGCAGTGTATAGATATTTATTTACCCCCCGTTGGACACTTTTTTTAAAACCTTCGGTTGGACTTCCGGCTCAGGCCCTTTTAGTGCTGTTCGAGGATCTTTTTTAAATGGTTACCTCAAGTTGTTAGCTATAATAGAAATAAGTATGTTACGTTCTCGTCCAAATCCGAAAAGACTGTCAATTTATTTTTGAAAAACAACAACAAAAATAATACAAATATATAAATAAAAAAACCGTACTCTCATCTACATAAATCAGTGCAATATTTTATTAATATTCCCCCGTACAACCTTGAAAAAAAAATTGAAGCCACTGCTATATCAATGTTGCTTTGAAGAATGTAATAACGCCAATAAAGAACCGTTACTTAAGTAGTTGCTAGATTTATGCAGATAAACTCTACAGAACTGAAATCCCTTAACCCTTTTGTCGATATTTGGTGTTGATATTTTCTTTTGTATGATAAAAAAAAAAAATTAATGATTTTAAAATAATTTTTTAAGGTTACTGCTATTTTCATGTTCCCATATGCATACTTCTACAAAGGGTGATCAATTTAGAGGTACCGGATTTTAAATTTAAATAAAACCACGAAAATTCATATTGATTTATTTGTATAGAACCATTCATGACATTTATTTTTTAAAGATTTAGCATTTTTTTTCTTTGTTCACTCCTCTCGGGAGCATAGGGCCCCAAAAAGACTCTTTCATCGGTTCTTAGCTGTAGTTTTTGCACCGTCCCATGAGATGTCGGCGTCTGCTAGTTCGCGTAACATCGACCTCTGCTCCCTTGCGGGTTCCAATCCAGTGCCATTCTCGTGATGCTTTCTGGTGGTTTTTTTTCTCAATGAGTGACCTATCCATCGCCACTTTCTGCATTTGATTTGCCTAAGGATGGGCTCCTCGTTCGTTAATCTCCACAGTGTGATGGTGCGAAGGCATTTGTTGACGAAAAATTGTAGCCTCTGTATGATGATGTTAGAGCCATGACCAGCCATGTTTCGCTTCTGTGCAAAAATACAAACTTCACGCATGAGCCGAATATTCGCAGTTTAGTCCGCCTGGAGATTTGCGAACTCCCCCATACCGTACTGCTCCACCGTCTGCCGTGATGATGCAGCCGAGATAGCAGAAGCTTTCGACAAATTCCGACGGGCATCCGCCAACCAATATCTGCCTTACGTTATTGTGGTTAACTCTCATGGTCTTGGTCTTGGCGATGTTGAACTCCAGTCCGACAGTGCGTGCTAGTGCGACTAGTCTGTCCGCCTTCGCTTGCATGCCAGTGAGCTTGTGAGAGAGTAGGCAGATGTCATCGGCGAAGCCCAGGCCCTCAAAATGTCTGGTGAAACTCCACATGATGCCTTTTATGTGCAGGGTCGGTTGACTCATGACGTTATCAAGGACGATGGCGAAGAGAAGGGGCGACATGGGACAACCTTGTCTTACGCCTGCGTTGGTAGTGAATGGATTGCTGATATCGCCGATATCGCCTTTGTGAAGCACTGCCAGTTCGGAGTTCTCGTAGAGGGCTTCGATGAGGTGGATTATCTTGGCGGGAACTCCCTTTTTAGCCAGTGCCAGCCATATTGCGTCTCTTTTGATAGAGTTTAACGCCATCTTAAAGTCTACGAACAGCAAGTAGAGCGGGAGCGCCAATCAACTGATTGTTCTACTACAATCCGAAGAGAGTAGGCTTGGTCACACAGCTTTGGTGAGGGCGAAAATCAGCTTGCTCGTCTCTTAAGAAGCGTTCGATATCTTTGAGCCGGCTTTGTATGATCGCGGCTACAATTTTGTAGATGGTGTTAGGTAGGGTTATTCCTTGCCAGTTGCCGCAGTCACGCAGGTCGCCTTTCTCGGGCAGCTTCACGATGATGCCTTTTGTCCAGGATGGAGGCAGATTTTCATTGCTACAGACCGCGGTGATGTAGGAATGAAGAATTTCCGCTAATATTTGCGGGTCGGCAATCATTAGTTCAGGCTGTATGCCATCTTCGCCCACAGCTTTAAGCTTTAGCTTCTTAAATGCAACCTTAATCTCCGCTAGGCTGGGGCAGGATGTTGTTATTTTATTGCTGGTTGTTGTGCTGCACACTTCAAAGCTGTTTTAAAGATAATCCCTTTCAAATGTTGATCCGTGATTCGGCTATCCGTAAACACCAATTTTGGATGACTCGCTGGAGGACCTCGGTCGGTATCTCGTGAATAACTTTAGTAATGTTGACTTCCAATGCCTCAATCGAAGCTGTTTATCCACAAACACTTTTACATTCCCCTAAAAATAACGGACCAAAGGTGTGACATCTCACGATCCTGATAATCTTGGTGGCCAATCCGGTGGTACGAGACAAAAGATAAACTGCTCATCGAAATGACGACGCAGTAAATCCATTATTTCATGAGCTGTATAGCAAGTAGTGCCGTTTTCTTGGAACCAAATGTTGTGGAGATCACGCGCTTCAATTTTCGGCATTAAAAATTCGTTTATCATGGCGCGATATCGTTCGCCGATTACTGTTGCTTTGGCGCCAGCCGCGTCTTTGCAGAAATACAGGCGGATGATTCTTCCTCAATGAATGTAATGTTGGTTCTTGGATGGCTTCGGGTTGCTCTTCAGCTTAAATATGGCAATTTTTCGTATTGACATAATCATTAAGCAAAAAATGGGTCTCATCGCTGTACATCATAAGTTGGCCTGAGTATATAGTATAATGGAATGGCTGCGATGAGTTAGGGGTTGACCGTTGTAAAGTTCATAAACAAAATTTTGCATTCTTCATTTGCTTGTATTTTATTGCCGAATTCGCGAAACTTTATTGCCCCACTTCGCGCATATGTATACTTGTAGTACAATAAAACAACAACAGTATTTATTTGTTTTTTATACACATATGAATTTTTTTATTTGATAATAATTTTCTCAATAATGCATCAATATACTCGTATATAATACATAATATATAATTTATAATATATATGTATGTATGTATGTATATTTTTTTAAATTTAAGTGGATACCTACCGTCCATATACACTCACAAATGGTAATGCATATGTATGCATATGCATGTGTGTGCAATGCGTTATTTGATTCATTTTATTTATTTTGCTCTATTTGTTTTAGTGTGAATGATTCGTATTGTTGTTGCTGTTACGAGTGTAAACTCCTTTAAGTGTATTATAAATTTGGATATTCTGAATTGTTTTCATCCACATAATTTTCATGTGTTTTTTTCTGGCCTGTTTAAAAATTCATAAATTTTTCGTTTTGCTGCTTTTAACTCTATTTTTAACTTGCTTTGCACATTTAATTCACTTTTCAACTTGCCTTTCTTACTTCCATCAGCTTAGTTCATCACAAACTACATTACATACTTAACACATATTCGTACTATAACATATTCGATTTATTTCCACTAATTTTGTTTTGTTGTATTTTATATATATTTTTAATTGGATTATAGACATTCATGTTTGTTTGTTTGTTTGTATGTATGTATGTATGTGGCATATTAACTAAATTTGCTTGCAATTGATATTTTCTTTTTATCTCTTTATAGTATGTGTGTGTGCACGTGTGCATGTTGATTGTTTTTCTTATTGCATATTAAACTATTACTGGTTTGTTGTTGTTATTTTCTGTGTATAAATGCACTGCCAAATGTTTCGCTCTGCAGTTCACACTTCGTTTTTATACTTCGGCTATTTGAATTTTCGTTCACTAAAAATCGTTTCTAAATTCTATTTGTATTTACTGAGCTTAACACCGCGTGAGAGTGAGAGCAAGGGATTAGCACACAAAAGTGAGTTGATTACTTATGCGAATAAAACGAAAATTAACTGTAAGTATGTATGTATGTGTGTTATATTAGCAACTAGCAGTATCACTGTATCATAGGCATATATATATATATATATGTGTGTGTATGTATGCAACATATATATGTGCTGTATGACAGACATGCAGTTAAGTAATTATTACAAAAATGTAAATTAATATAGAAATAAAAATATTTATAATATTATTTAGTTTAATTTAAATACACCTAATACATAGTAAGAATTTTGTAAGCTAGCAAATGCAATAGAGCTTGTGCTTCGTTATTTGTTAGTTTTTATGTTGTTTGTGGTTTTTCATTATATTCATATAATGTTTGATTTGATTTGATTCAGAACTCAGTTTTCGCTGGCAACACAAAATGGTCACTGCAGCGTGGCAGAGCAGCATTGAAACCATGAAACCATAGCAATTGAGCAGTACGTATGTACATTTATGTATGCACAGTATGCACATATTTCACACAAGTTTTCAACACCCTAAAAACATACTACAATTAAGGATGATTAAAGGCCTTTAGATATGAATGAGAGTGGGTGAGAGTGAGTGAAAGAAAGCGAGAGAGCAAAAGATAATGCAGTTACGCTTTTATTCCTTAAAGTGCTAATATGAAAGCTGGAGAAATAATTACTCTCAAAAAACAAAACAGCAAAAAAAAACTAAATAAATAATTAAGAAAACTATTATTAATTCAGAAAATGAAAAATAGCATTCAAAAATTTCGTTTTACTTTACATTTACAAAAATACATCAATCAAAATATTTTTTTTCAGCTAATACACGCTTAAGCTTAGCTTATCTGTATGCGCCTAAATTCATTAACAATTAACTTTTTAATATAGATTTTGCATTCTTAATATAACAAATGAATTATGCTCATATTTTTTTCTTACTTATAATAATTACTCATTTGCGCATTTGTTTATGCCTTTTCGTATTAAATCGATTAATTGCTCAATATAAAAATACAAAAAGCCTGGAAAAGTGTGCCTCCACTACCAAATGTATAGTTTTATACATAGATTGTAAATATATATATATATATGTAAATATTTGTATACACTCTATTGTATGTACACACGCACATATGCACATATGTAAGCACGAAAACGGATATGACATAATTGAACATTTGATTTTCGCTAATCTCCATTTTCAATTAAATATTTAATGCGTAATTTTCATATAATATATGTATGTACGCATTTATATATTTGCTTTTAATTCTAAACATTATATTTAATATTTTTTTTTCTAATTTAAGGCATTAATGCAAGCATATTTAACATGCGCAACAAAGTATGTATACAAAAATAGTGCAAAAACTACAATAACAATATAAATAATTTGAGAAATTTCACTCTCATTTTCCGCCAAACAGCAAAAAAAAATTAACTTGTCATATATTAAATATAAATATAAGTTAAAGTTTTGTTTGAACAAATACATACTTAACATTTATAAATATTTACACAACATTTTTCTCATGGACACATCGGCAACTGGTAAACTGGCCTCGTTAAGAGCCCGAAAACATAATCGAAATCGCAGCTTAGCGATTTGAGAGACAAGCACACTACGTAGCGGTGGCACAACGTTAATCGCTGATTGTTAATCGTGAATCGGGTAACTGTGTTCGTGTTCGTTCGCATTCGTTAAGTTGTCGTTAAATTATTGATAGTGGCAAGAAGCGTTTTCGCGGCTTGAGTGGCGCTTGAATTGTTTGAAAAAGCAGTTCTCAGAAAAAAAAATTATATGTATGTATATACATATATATGTATATAATAATATAAAAAAAAAAATAAATCAGAAAAAAAATTAAAAAAAAATCAGAAAATAAATAAAAAAAAAATCAATTCCCAGCAAATAATGCAATAAAGCCTAATTTTCCTGAAAAAAGTTTAAAAAAAATAGCACATTGGCGATTGTCCATAATTCGTTATCAAAGAGTAACGCTAAGGTGTACGCCATTGAAACGTACCGGTTTCAGCGCTGCCACTGCAAAAATAACTGCTTCAACAAAGCCAACTTTGTCGAAAAATTCAATGCCGCCGCCATTAATGCAAGGTCTGCAAGCAATTTTTGTTTGCTGCTAAAAAATCAAAATTTTCAACGTAACTCTACTCTCTACCGATTGTCTTTGTATCTTGAGGGAGCAGCGGAAAATACGGCCAACAATTTTTTAGTCAATATTTTTTTTTATAGATTTCCTATACACGATTTTTTGTATGAGTTTTTACCCATTTTAAAGTTGGCGAATGCTTCTTTTCTTGCTTTTAAATTTGCGCGCTTTTTTGGGCGACTTCTCAGTGCTCCAATAAGCGCTTCACTGGTTAAAAAAAAAAAAATGAAGCAAGAAACTCGCATCCAAGCAACTTCGAAAGTCTGTTTGTGATATTTTGTTAATAGTTGTTTTTTTATTTTGTTTTAACTTTCAGTTGCCTGAAAAGTGTGTGTTTGTATCAAATTTAAATGCTTGTTTGGCACTAAGTGCCTTCTTTCAAATTATAAAATCCATTTTAAATATTTCAAAAAATATAAAGTGCAATTGTTTTTTGTAAAATGTTATCAGTTTACAAACATTTCTGTACCAAATCTAATTTATAATCGAATATTTTCAAAATAATCAAAAAGTTTATTTTAAATCTCATGTTTTTAATCAAATACATTTTTTTTCATACAAATTAGCAAAAATTTTATTTTTGGTGCTTGCGTTTTTGCGAAACAAGTGAGATATATTGTCATTGAAAAAAACTAAAAAAAAAAACAAACAAAAAAATTAAATTGAAATGTGAAAACTGTTTGACAACGAAAAAGCTAATTAACTAAAATACAATAATAATGAACAGATAATAGAAGAATTTTCATAATTAAAAAACAAAAAGAAAAAAAAAACAAGAAAAAAATTATTAATAAATATAAAAATGTATATATTTATTGTACATTCCATCATTTCATATAAAATAAAATATAGCTTCATGCAACATTCTAACTATTTGATAAAAAAAGATTGGTATTCGAAAAAAGTGCAAAAAACAGAGCTGCCTCGCTTTTATGAGGCATTGAAACAAACTAAGTTTTGTGAAATAAATGTGGACCAAAAAAATTACAGCTTTACTTTTGATTAAAAGAAACTCAAAAAAGTTGCTAGTACATTTTTTTGTAAGCCCTGAAATAAATTTATAGACAGATTCAATAAGATTTAGACAATTTGGCGGCCTCAAATTTTTTTGTTTCTCTGTTTAAGGAAATTTCGATATAAAAAAAAGTAAATAAATAATTGGCGCGTACTTTTCTTTTGTGTTAGGCCGAGCTGCTCCTATGGGCTGAAGAAAATTTTAATTGAATTTAATTAAAATATCTGGATTTTTGTTTGAAGTCTATTTGACAGTAATTTGGGCCTATATTTCAATATTTGGTCACGTAGCGCAATCAAATGAAATGTAAATCAGAAGTGAGAGCAATAAAAGCCGAAAAGACGTATAAAAGAGTACACTAACACGTATACAAATGTTTTAAGAAAATTTGAAGCCCATTTGATGGTATTCAGAGAACTTAAGATTTAATAAAAAAATTTAAATTTGAAAACAAAAAATTATTTTCTAACGGGAAAAAGGTGATTAGCAAAATTTAATTTCAAAAGATTTTAATATATTATTATTTTTCAACTGAAAGTGCCCAAAAGTATTTAGTAAAATTAAATTTCAGAAAACTTTAAAAAAATTTTATTTTTCAAATGAAAGTGACTAAAAGTGTTTAAAATGAAAGGCATTTCCCCATACGTAGGCGGTGAGAATTGAAGATTTGGCGAGTATTTCGGCATTTTGCGTTTGCAGAGCCTCAAAATACGCCCACAAAATTTCACTAACGCAGTTAAAAATATTTTAAGAAAATTTGAAGCCCATTTGATAGCGTCCAGATGACTTAAGTTTTAATAAAAAAAATTGTATTTGAAAAAGTAAATTTATTCTTTATTTAGCCGATTTATTTTTACAAGCCGATTGCAAAATTTGATGCAAGACAATTTTAAAATATTGAATTATTATTTTTGAGCTAAAACTGCACAAAAGTGCTTAAAATTAAAAGTTTTCTGAAGAGTATTTTTGCACTTTGCGTTTGTAGAGTCTCAAAATACGCAGTTAAAAATATTTTAAGAAAATTTGAAGCCCATTTGAAAGTGTCTACAGCACTAAAGATTTAATAAAAAATTTAATTTAATTATTTTCTACTTGAAAAGAGGCGATTAGCAAAATAAAATTTCACAAAATTTTAACATATCAATTTTTTTCTAACTGAATGTTGATGAATGCCAAATTGTTTTGCTAATAATCAAAGCAGGCAAAAATCTAAGTTGTCTCGCAAAAACGCGTGTTTCAGCAATAAATATACTTTTGATTTATCCACATACATCTCATTTATAAATCTTTTTTTCATAATATTCAATTGTATTTTTCATATAAAATACGCGTAGAATCGCTTCAAAAAATGTATTCAGCAGTTTTTCTTGATTCAGTACTTTTTTCTTATGCTACGTATGCAGTTATGTACAAATGAATCTGTGTATGTGTGTATTCAATCGTATGCTATTACAGTTTCCATTTTTTTGTTTAATTTAGTTGTGCAATTTTTTTTTTTTTTTTTAACTTTTTTTGTGATTTGTATGTAACAACAAGTAAACATCAAATTCAATATAGTTCAATTTCAGTTCAGCTTAAATCTCATTATAATTTTGGTACTTATACAAATTACATATGTTTGTATGTATGTGAAAATTTTATTTTAGTTCATAGAAAAGTTCATTTAATCCTACAACTAACTACAATCGTTACACCTGGATTTTGACCCATTTAAAACTCCTTCAGACTGCCACCTCGTTTTAATTTCGCGAATCGCTTGAACCCCATGCCACTGCTACTCGCCGAAAAGCCACTCTCCTTGCCACGCACACTGAGTGTGCTTGCACTGAGCACGCCCAGCCCGCTGGTGGACGTGTGTCCATTGCAACGCTCACGCGACATGTAACTGCCACGGAAACGCACACGACCGCGACGCTCGATGCGTTGCAACGGGCGCCACTCGAACTCCTGCGATTATAACTTTTTCTCCCACACCACGATGTGCGCATCGTTTGAGTTCGCTATTAGCGGTGTTGAGGCGCCGCTGCTAAGCGTGGCCGATTTGCTGCCGCTGCTCGGTGAGTGTGCGTTATTGTACCAGACGTGTCGCCAGTAGCCGCGTCCACCCATTAGCGTGATTATTGTGCGTGGTCCATCAGCATTTTGCTGTTGTTGTTGTTTGTTTGTTTGCTTTTGTTTGCGCTTTAGTGTCGCCACAGCGGCGGCAGGTGGTGGAGTGCATGCGCCAGCGGCGCTTGTGCCAGTGTTCTTTGCTTGCTTGATTTCTAACAATTTGAGGCCATCCTCCGATTTGGGAGTGCTATGATGTTGGTGTATTTCGGCGGTGGTCATCAGTCCGTTCTCGGATATGTTGCCCAAATCACTGCCATTGCCTGAGGTTTTGTGACTAGCGCTGCTGCTATTGCGTGATACGGAACGTCCGCCGAAGAGACGTATGCCCATGCTTTCTTCGCTGCCCGAGGAAGTGTACAGGCTGGAAGATTTTGAGTCCACCGACCAGTTGGAGAGGTCGAGTGAACGTGGTCGTGACGCCTTCATGCGTAGGCGGCGATCGAGCGTGCTCACCTTGCCCGGTATGGCGGCCAGTTCGGGATCGGAGCGGCGCATGCCCTCGTACATCATATCCATGAGATTACCCTGTGTGCCCTCCTCGGCATCGTAGTCCTCTTTCACGAAAATTAGTTTACCATAAAGTCCGTAAACGTCGCAACAGCCATGCTCGCCGTGATTGAGTGTGCTGGTATTGGAGTGCATGCTCGTATTGAAACCGCGAGGCAGCGTTTTGGCCATGCGTGCCGAGTCGGCGGAAAGGTCGCGGAAACGTTTGCGGTGGAAAGCGGGTGAGTTTACCAGTGAAACGCGTATTTTCGACAACGATTGATCAAACGAATTTTGCTTGTCCAATTTGGAGCAACGTGGCGAAGACGCATTTGAGTCGCCATCCACACTCAGCTCGCGCAACATCGAAGCTGAGGGCGAAGCAGTGCCCGAGAGTGGTTCATCCTTTGGTAGGTCACGGCGTAGTATTACTGTCGACTCGTCGAGATCGGATTCGGTAAGCTTCTTGGGATCGGCATCTATTGCGGGCAATTGGAGATCGTCACCCATGCTAGGTACCGTAACCGTGGGCTCCGCACAAAAGGCGACAGGCAGCGTTTGGGTCGGTGGTTGTTTGTAACTTGGATAGACACGCGGTATCAGCGGAAGTAAGAAGGTGATCGGTCCAAAGTGTGCGTGGCACGACATATTGATGCCACCACTGATGATTGGCACACCTTCTAGACGCGGCAGCGGTATGGTCACTGCAATGCCCACATTTGTGCCCACCCATAGTAAGCCTTTACAGGCCATGAGCGCGGTTACATAGATGGAACTGTTGTTGACGGCGTGCTCCTTCTTGCCATCACTGCGTAGCACACTCGAAGCAATGTTGATATCCTGCAAATGCTTAAAGGTCTCCGTGTGATACAAACATAAAACAGTCGAATTCTTTAGGGAAATCCAAAGTCCAATACCGGAATGCGCCATCAAATTGACCTGTTGGTTGGCGCCGTGTTGCACTTCAAAACTCTTCTGTATCTCACCATTTAGCGCATTGAGTACATAGACACGATTCGCGCATGATGCGTAAATATTCATGTTGATTGGCAATAGACTTGGCACTGGCAGACCTGATTCGCCTAACTGCACCACCTGCGGGTCCTTCAGCATCCACACGCCATCGTAGGATCGACGATAGATCAGCATTATGGCATTGGAGAGCGCCACGTAAACGACATCGAAGTGATAGAGTATTCGAGTTACGGCGCCAGGTACGGTGCTGCAGCCCAGCTGCTCCTCCTGCTCGGGGTTTTGTGCTGAGTAAATTAATATCTTACGGCTATCTGTGCCCATCCACACTAGATCGCCAAGCAGATTGCTATGCTCCTCGCGTTTCTTCCCGCTATCCAATCCCTTAACAAATTCCATGGCGTTAACCTGAGTCTCGACCAAGTCGAAAGAGCCAACATCACGCAGATTGCCGGCTTGTTGGTGATGCTGCGACAGCACTGCTATGTGAGAGGATGTACCATCGCTGGTGCACACCCACAGGTAATTCTGTTGTTTGTGACGTCGGCGTGCGTTGCCGCTAAGCTTCAAGTCATTAGCGATCGTATAGTAACATCCACAGCGCACCTATAAGCAAAAAGTATTGGAGAATAATCGAATATATTTTAGAGTTAACTTCTCACCTCAGTTTGATGCTGTGATTTGTAGACTGGTATCGCCTTGACGAAGAGTGGCATTTTGGTTGATTGCCGTTGCATTACCTGTTGCTGTTGTTCGTAGTTGTTGCCAAATGAGGTTGGCTCTGATGTGGTTGACGTTTCCCAGGCGGGCGAATTATTGGGATCTAATGCCAATTGTGCCAAACGTAGCTCCGTTATCCATTCCTTTTTCACATTTGGCGTCTGTGTTTGGAATGTGTAGGTCTCCTCTTTGCCGGACTTGTTGCGCGCTATCAATTGCAGGCAACATGAGTCCACCCAAGCCATTTCCTCATCTTTGCGTTGAATGGAGGCTTGTATGGTATTCAGCACATTGCGGGTGGTATTCGTGTTGAGCTCTTTATAGGTGCCTTTCAGTGTGCTAACGAGATCGTGTATGCGTGAGATTACTTCATAGTCGTACATTAGAGTGCTCATCTCAGAGCAGAGATTATCGGCGCCATTCGTGAGTTGTGCAGCTGGTGAGCTGTCGAGAGAGTGACCACCATGTGAGTAGGCAGAGTTGATTGGTAGTGTATTTGTGTGACTGTTGTTGCAGGAGCTGCTGTTGGATTTCAGACTTCCGCCGCGATTGAGACCTGAAAATGGGGAAATTAATGAGAAATCACAAAATTTGTATCGATTGAAGGCACCATTCTTGAGCGCAGCCTTTTATGAAAAATTTTAAATACCAAAAGCCTGCACGGTTGGTCTGGGTTGTATAGAATTAAGGGTGAGGATGGAGTTATGGAAATTATAAAATTTGTATCGATTGAAAGTATAATTCTTGAGCGCAGTATTTCATGAAAAATTTTAACTACCAAAAGCATATGAAGCTGGTCTTGGTTGTACCATATACTTCTGGGTGAGATTTGAATTGAGGAAGCAGTAAAATAATTGCAGTGGCAAGACCTTAATGCAGTTATCGAATTATTTATCGATTTTGTTTAAGCCAAGTGGGCTTTTTATGTTTTCTGCCCATCGTAGCCGAATAGGTTGATACGTGATACGTAGGTTTGAATCTCCGTGCATGAAACAGCAAAATGAAGAAAAAGTTTTTTCTACTAGCGATCACACCTCGGCAGGCTATGGCAAGCCTCTGAGTGTATTTTTGCCATGAAAAAGCTCCTCATATAAATCATCTGCCGTGCGGAGTGTCTTAAAACTGTAGCGTCTGGTTTAAAGGTATAAAGGGAGGAGGAGGTACTTCTTCCAATAGAGTTTTTTTGATAGATCACGCATGACTACTGTCAAACTTAATACATTATTTTTCTCAGTATCCATTGACATTTCATCATGGAAAGACTTACGCCTCAACAACGTTTACAAATCGTACAATTGTGTTACAAAAATCAACGCTCTAAGAAAAGTGTTCATCAGGCTAACTTGTATTGTTCAGCCACGAGTCCTATTTTTGGCTTAATGGCCATGTCAATAAGCAAAATTTACGTATTTGGGCTGAAGAACAACACGAAACCATTCAAGAACAGCCATTATAACCATTGAAAACAAGAGTTTGGTCGGCTTATGGGGTGGAAGAGTCATCGCCCATATTTCTTCAAAGACGAGGCTGGCGCCAATGTAACTGTGAATGACGAACGCTATCGCGCCATGATAAACGGCTTATCAAAATTTTACAAAAAAGAAAAAATTCGTTAATAAATACTGGAAAAATTAGCCCTGAAACACATTTTCCGTTTTGACTTATTTCTGGCGTTTAAACTAAGTTTTGAGAGTCTGTCTTTTGAGAAACTTTTAGTAGAATTTGACAAATATTTTTCGATACACTTTAACCCCTTTCATGCCTCGGTTATAAGTACTTCTTGCACTTTTTCACAAAAGAGCCAAAAAAATCGACATACTGAGGGGAGCGAGAGGATTAAAATGTTCCACAAAAATATTTCACGTTATTTACTACATAGAACTGCTGAATACATCGTAGATCTAAAACGTAAGAATCACATAGTTTCCAATGCCGATTTACCATAAGAATGTGCAAAAGGGTGAAAATTTTAACACCCTACCAAATTATACAAATAAATGATTTTTATCTTTTACAGTTTTATCACTCACCAGCGGTTAAAATTCTCGACAGCGTCGCGGAAGTACTATTATCCACAATTTCCACATCGGCCACTGGATACATCCACTTGAAACTCAGCTTTTCCGTAGCGCCAAAATCATGAGATTGCTTCGGTGCGACCGAAACACAAATGACCTTATCGTTGAGCAATAATAAACGACGCTGTTTCGATTTCACAATAAGTCCAGCTTGATTGAACTCCACATGTTGGACATTATCTTCGCGTAATAGGTAACGTTGTCGATTGCCATCCGTTGAGGTGAGTGCGCGTGCATTGAAGGTGCCGGTGATGTGACCCAACATCTCCTTAAATCCCTGATATTGTTCCGCTTCACGTTTGCGTTCGTTCAACATTTCGGCGAGCAATTCCAGTTGGGTTAATGCCAATTGCAATGACATACGATCGTGATGCCCTTGTGGCGTATACTTGAGTATATCCTGTAGGAAGAGTATGAATTGTGGGAAACGTTGCACTGGTTTCACCATCAAACCGAAAAACGAGAGACGATCGTGAGCGCTGATTTGTTTCACTTTGAAGAAGTCAGCAAGTGCAGATTTACGTTTCTCCTCCATTTTGGCGAGTTCCATGGCTGCTGAGAAATTATTTATAAAGCCTGAGTAGATTTCGAGTATGCGCGGCTTGCTGAAGGCATTCACGAAACAATCGCCCAAGCGTTCGTCACGATCCCAATTTCGTACGCATTCGGCGAGTGAGATGCGGAATAGTTTGTGCGATTGTAGAATCTCAGGTAGGCGGTGAAAGAGTGTGGCTATTTTGGAGGCGCTCAACACAGGTGGGTTGCTCTCTTCGAGAGGTTTCTTATAATCCTAAATGGGCGGAGGTGTGTAGAAAGTGAGTTGTTAATTTACAAATTTGCAAAGAAGGTGAGTTACATTAAAAATGAAATGAAAAGGAAATCAAAGAGAGCTTTTATAACAAAAATAAATTTTGAAAATTGAACGAATGCTCGCACTTGGCATCGTATTTTTCTATTGCAATATGATTTTGAAACATTTTAGCGATCTTCACACAGAGCTCCGTTAATGGCATATGTGGCAAGTTTCGTCGTTTAGTTTGCTCTTTTGTTTGGCATCTACAAAAAAAAACGTCATCTTATATAATCTTTAAGGTTTCTTATAAAGTATTAGGAGATCTCGGTGGGAAGATCGCTTATGCTTTGTTTCAAGTTATTGGGAAATCATTTTTTACCAATCACATATATTTATATAATATAGAAACTCTCTGATAACTATGTCTTATAAATGTTTTTTATTTTTTCGTAAATTTAAAAGATTTTTGGATTTGTACCTATTTATGCTAACAATTTGGTTTTGGTTATTAATTTGGTAACTACGAGTACGTTTTTGGATGGGTTGATTTACATATTTATTATTTCGTTATTTAATTAGTAGTAGTAGTAGTAGTAGTAGTAGTTGTTAGTAATGGTGATGGTGATGCAAATTATTGCGTGACGTAGGATTTGGATGGCATGTAAAGAAATAAAATTTGTTTATGTAGTAAAATGGATGAAATACTTAATCAAATTGATTGTAGGCTAAAAATATGAGCTATGCACTCGTATATGAATAAAAAAACAAGTGAAAAATTCTGTGACAAATAGGCTCTTAAGGTGAATGTGCAATATGCGATATGATAATAGGTGAAAAAGTAAAAAAATGCTGAGTGCAGGTGAAGAAATATATTAGATAAATGCTGTGCATGTACGAGGTGGAACTAATAACCCTTTGGCATCACCGCACGAAATGCGTGATGTACTCAAAATAGCTTGCGTTCATACTACCTTGCGTCGATAATACTTTTAATTTTTATTCTAACGAAAAGGATGCTACAGGATTACCAAAATTATTTATTTTCCTCAAACTGTAACAAAAAAAAAAAATTATTGCAAATTATTCTGTTCTTGGTGACAATAACGAGTTTTGATTCGCGCGGGTTATTTCGCTCTCGGTGATAAGAAGAGAGGGTGTTTGTTCGCGGATTATTCCCTCGAATGTTGCCAGAGAGTTAAATACCGAGCCTGAGGCGTCTATCGAAGAAATATGCAAGACTTGTGTGGAGCCTTCTCTTACGAATGCAATAAAATCTCTTGCTTCTCTAAACAAAGCAGCAAATCAGAATAGTTACAGTCATCTAACATTCCTGGCTGGCACTTTGGGGCTTCCCGGACTGGTGGACTATGCACTCTCGCCTATACTTGCCATTACAGCGTTTACGACCCTACTACCCTCAAGGGAAGAGTGGCAACTGGACGATGTAAGACAGGGCGAGTCCATCCATATATACACAGATGGCTCAAAGCATACTGGTACTGTGTGATGCGATATCCTGAAATGTTATCTACACTTTCACTGATTGCCAAGCGGCGACAAAGTCCCTCACAAAACAGTCGGTAGCCATGAAATGCCGCACATCTCTTAACGAGATGGCTGAGTCATTTCACCTAAAGATAACATAGGTTCCTGGCCATCGTGACATAGAGGGTAATTGTAGAGCCGATGAACCAGCGAGAGTCGGCACCAAATTGACCGATAAGTATATAGAAAATGACATAGGGATACCCTTACAAACATGTAAGCTACTCATCCTTGAAGAAAATGTAAGTAAAGCAAACGAAAGATGGCGTAATGAATCCACCTGCAAAATCGCCCGTCAACTGTGGCCGACTCTAAATGCTAAACACACAGAATCTCTGCTAAGCCAAAATAAACACAGCCTTAGCACTCTGATCTCAGTCATAACGGGGCACTGCCTAATAAGTAGACACGCCCAAAGGATGGGTGTGCAAACACATGACTTCTGTAGAAATTGTCTAGGTGAGGATGAGGAAGAGACAATCGCGCACCTACTGTGCTACTGTCATGCTCTATCCAGACGCAGGTTTACTATTCTGGGTAAACAATTTTTCAATGAGTTGGAAGATCTCAGTTCTGCAGAAATCAGAGATACTCTAAAACTTTTGAAAAGCACACACTGGTTTTAGGTGCGATAGGAACAAGCTCCCCACGCGGCATCATAATGGGCTATGAGCCTTTGTGTGTCCCACAGGACAACCGCTTCAACCTAACCTAACCCAACACCCCTCTCCCTTTGATCCAACCCCCGTTCAAAAAATCATGCATTCAACCATCTGACGTCGTAAATCTCAGCGCTCTAGGTATATATACTTAGTCTTGCCATAAATTCTGTGGCAAATTTTACAATGCATACTGCGAGAAAAAATTCGCAGAAAGAGTTTCGTCATTTTTGATTTTGTTTGTATGCATTGCCTACTCATAAGTTATACTCAGTTTCGTGGCGAATTTCGCTCCTTAACAATGGATTGGGGAGCTGAGGAAAATCGCATTGCAGTGATTGCATAATGTAAATGGCAAAAGAGCAAGAGAGATTTACGAATTTCTGAGAAAATTGAATGTTGCGAGAATGTTAGTTTATTGCACGATCAGTCGTTTTTTCCAAACACCTGAAGTGATAGGCAGGAAAAAAGTGGTCGTTTTCGAGTGGTTCGAGAAAGAACTCGCAGAAATTCCTTCAGAAAGTAGAAAATCATCGACCAGATATATGTCAAGACTAATTAGCGATGATCTCCACATGAAAGTCTTCCGTCGCTCGACTGGTCATCTTTTGAGTACGCGCTTGAATAAAATTAAACTCGACAGATGTTTCTTTGATGACACGCGGTCAACGGCCATGAAAATATTCTTTTCACAGATGAGAAAATGTTCACTCTTGAAGAAGTTTTTAATCAGCAAAACGACAAAATCTATGCTAAAACTTGTAAACGAGCAAAAAAAAAAATGTTGTTCCAAGGGTTCAGGGTGACCACCATCCAGCCTCCGTAATGTTTTGGTGAGGAGGGTCTTGTAAAGGCGTTACATCTTTTCATTTCTGCGAAAAAGGAATTAAGACCGTGACAAAAGTGTACCAGGAGGATGTCTTAGAAGGGGTAGCAGCTGAACAGTACTCTCTTCAAAGGAGAGCGTTGGATCTTCCAGCAAGATTCCACTCCAGCCCATAAGACAGAAAACCACTAAGCAGTGGGTAAAAAACAATATTCCTGGGTTGGTAGCCACAGACGATTGGCCGTCTGGAAGTTCAGACTTAAATCCATTGGACTACAGTTTGTGGTTTGAATTGGAGAACATGGCCTGTCGAAGCCCTCACAAAAATCGGGAGAGTCTCAAACAATCTTTGGTTCGAACAGCGACGCCAATATCCATGGAAATCGTGCGTGCTGCAATAGCTGAATGGCCAATCGTTTGAAGGCTTGCGTAAAATCAAATAGTGACCATTTCGAATGATAATTTAAATTTTTGCTTTAATATTTACATGATTAAATAAAACTAACTTTATTAAAAAAAGTATTATAATTTCATATCTATAACGGACTTAACTTGTAACATTATTTATGGCACAACTAAGTATAGAATTTGCTACAACAACAACAAGTACTAGAAAAACCATATCCTTTGTTCGAGGACTATATAGAAAAAAGGTCTAATCTGCCTCGAGGTAGTATTTCGACCTTGCAGATCCCAATGCTAAATCCTTTCGGAGTTCGGAAAATCAAATTACTAATCAACATTAATACCTGAACTCCGTGAAAGGATAAGAAATAAATGCCAAGAACTGTGGTAGAATAAGTTATTGGTACTTCTCTAAGACATTTCCTCATAGCTGGCTAAATACTGCTCTCAGTGTGGGAACATTCGTGTTATTAGCAGAATTTTGGTTACATAAGATTTGAGTTTGTTGAAGCCCGGAAAGTGAAGGCTATAAAAAGGGCTGACAGATAAATACCTCCAGCACTGTTTAGGACAATGACAGATTCGCTTGGATAATTCTAGGGAAACAGGAAAGCTGTAGCCATCAATATGGTGATTGTGTGTAAATCTATTAATGTAGCTTTTAAATGTAAATCGACACAAAATATTTAATAGCGTCATTCTCATAATTTTATAGCCCCACCTCGTATGAACAATTGAGAATATGCACTCCTAAGATAAAAATTAATAGATACGCGATATTTTTACCAGTTTTGATCCCTTTTTTTAATTTTCATAAATTTTTTATAAATTATATTTAATTCCATAGTGCACTGATACAAAGTGGCACAGGCAGCAATGACATTTGGTGTCGTCAGTAGGTAGACTTGGCAGTTAAAGAGTAATCAATTCTTTCATTCGGCCTTGATCAAGGGACATTCATTAAAGGAGGTGGCACTAGACCAACATCAATGTTCTGTACGTTTGATTGTCAAAGCAAAATATTGAGCAAATAGAAAACAAATAATGAATTCGCCTTGTTTCATTCTGAGATGACAGCCACATGGACACGGCGAAAGAAAAAAAAAACAACATAGCTGATTTACCAACACCACCTTTAATAGATTCGCCTTGATTCTGTCTCATTTTTCCAAAAAATATTGTCACAAATGAAAATAGAGAAACTTCAAATGTGCGTAGATCAAATTTATTGCCACACTTTGTACTGTCACATAAAGCAAAGATTCAAACTTTGCACAAAATTTATCGAAAAAAAATCGCCATATTTTCATCAAAATTTAAATTATTTTTAGCCAATTAAAACAAGTCTGAAAACGTTCGAAATAAGCATTGATTTTTGATAATTTTTTCGCTTACGGTATTGCGCATTTTGTCCATAGAAAAAATGTCTTGTATTTTTTATACCATTTGCTCCATAAGTTTTCGACCACATTGGGAAAAAATTGATCGAAAATCTCAGAGAATTTTTAGCTACTTCCAACTATACAAAGTTTTTTTTTTTAATTTTGATTGAAAAGTTTGCAGTTTTGATGAAAATTTGTCCAATTTCTCGTACAAAGTTTGCTACTTTGATTTATATAAAATTTGTGATGAACTATATTTTTGTAAAAAAATAGAAAAAAAGTAGTCGAATATAATATCAAAATATCGCGCATCTATTACATATTTTGGTGAATGTGTGTATGTAGTGGTGCTTTGTGCATTCAGTTTTTCGAATCCATGAATTCAGTGTGCCTTTAGTGAAAACTTTAACTGCTAATGTCGAGTATACTCGTCAGAGTGAAACGAAAATTTTTTGATAATATTGGGGAAACTCGACGTAAATATAAAAACAACCGCATTCGTATTATCATTCAACGAATCAGCTGTAAATTTTGTTTCGCTGCAAAAGGCCAAATAAAGATCTTTTTAAAAATGTACATTCTAGAATATTTGTTAGTCTGGCAACTTTATTTATTTTAATACACAGTAGCTTGTATTAAGCGGAAATAACAAATTATGGGGAAGTACCGTTACAAAACGATTTGTTTCAAATAAAAAAGCATTTCGCATGCACTTCTCAGTTGATTGTGCGATTTCATAGTTGAGAGACGAAAGTCAGAAGAGTCTTGTAGATTTTATTGACAGGAAAAGTAATAGCGAATACTTTAATTCTTTTAGGGAATAAAATTGGGAGATACATAATTTTAATTATCCCTCCCAGATGTTCATACTGTTCAAAAGTAATTTTATCGGTGGCATTATGTGCTGCACCTCGCTTTAAAAACTATCACTGCGGTTAATTTAAATTTTTAGTTTTGTAACTTAGATTTCTTGAAATTTGCTTTGTTGCTTCTGTTTTCGTTACTAAAATGTGATATATTTATTTATATTAGTTTGGGGTAAAAGAAATCCATTATTTTCTCTGTAGATGACTGTAGTGGTTGAAGTCTCATGAAGTATCGATCAAACAATTTGAAGTTTATGCTCGTTGTCAAGGTGACATTTTATACTAAAAAAATTCTTTTGCTGTGCTTTGTTCGTTTCAATCAGTTGTCAGACACAGACAGTTGACAATGGAAGTCAATAAAGAGAAAATTCGGTACGTTTCACAGTTTTTCTTTGATAAAAACGAAAATGCCAGTCAGGCCGCTGCAATTGTGAATGGTGTTTATGGTGGCGATACCGCATTCTTCTTCAGATCCTTAATACCTTTGGGACATAGGGCCGATACAGCAATTTTGACTTCGTCGATTCCAATCAGACATTTTTGATGTTAAAGTAAATGTCGATAAAAATTACAAAATTTGCGCAAAAATAAAGAATTTCTTTTTCCCAAATTAATATTTAGAATATTTTTTATCGCTATCTACAGCTCGTTTTGTTGGGCTTTTGTAGGTATCAATCGATGCATAAAAGTAGTCATTTTTAAATATCTTAATATAATTAAAATCTGAGAGGAGCGACTTTCATCTTGTTGAATACTCGTATATATTAGGTTGGGCAAAAAGTTTATAGGGTTTTTATATTTTCTTTTATTTTGCAACTATTTCTTTGCTGTTTGGCAAAGGGTAAGCATTCATTCGATAGAACTCTTTCTGAGTTAATTAATTTTTCGTTAGTTGTGAGGCCCAGAAATGTAATACCCAGCAACATTTTGCCTTTCATCGAAGTCAAAAAGCTACCGAATCAGCTCGAGACATTTGCGAAGTGTATGCAGAAGATGTCATAGGCGAGTCTATAGCACGGAAATGGTTTGCAAAGTTTAAAAATGCCGAATCACGACCTTGAAATCGACGACACGTCCCGCAGCCGAAGTCCTTCTGATTTCGATAAAGAACGTCTCAAATAACTTTTGAAGAAGAACGATTATAAAACGATTCTCAATCACCTACATTCCATGGGATTTACCGAAAAATTTAGAGCCTTTGTGCCTCACGAACTCAACGAAAAACACAAAGAAAGTCGCCTACTAATTGCTTCTCAGCATCTCGCCCGCCATCGAGCAACACGCGGTCATAAGCAGTGCTATTTATACCGAATCGTCACGGGAGATGAGAAAAGTGGGTGGTTCCTGGAGATATGCCAAAGCCGAGAGTCAAGCCGATGCTTCATACAAAGGTCATGATATGGGTTTGGTAGGATTGGGAGGCCATGGTGCGTGAATGAAGCTATTCGACTGAAAATATCTGATTGACATGGTCAAACTATACTCTTTCACGAGAAAACCGCACTCCTAGAGCTCGAATGGGAATCGTATTCTCCGGACCTTGCACCGACCGATTACCATCTTTTTCGCTCCCTGTCATACCATATGAAGAGCGTTACTTTCGGAACGGCATCAACAAATTGGTCGAGAGGTGGGAAGAGGTTGTAAACAGCAGCGGCGAATATGTAATTGATTAAATTATTGATATAATTATTGTTTTTTTTTTTGTTTAAATAAAAGCCTAGGTAAAAACCCTACGAACCTATTCTCCAACCCAATATTATACACACACATACATATATATATAGATATCAACTGTCACTGCTCTGTCGCATATTTTGAGAAATTTTAAATAAAGACTTATAGGTATATATGTATGATCGTGGGTGCATCTCAACTCAAAATATGCGACAGAGCAGTGACAGTTGATAAGTTTTAGCAGTTTCTGGTTGTAATTTTTCTACTTGAAATTTTTTAATTACAATTTTTTTGGCGCTCAAAATGGGTACCATTTTATGCACACACGCAGCTATGAGTACGAAGTTATTTTGTAATAAGAATATATAATAATATAAGAAAAATTGAAATGCTTAAATTTTGTATACCAAGAGTTGTTAGTAAAATATAAGGCATTCCAATATTAATACAGGGTTGGCCATCTGGTGTGTGGAATTCAATTTAATTGGGCTAGTTTTTTATTCAAAACAGTAAACCTTACCTCTGAAACATTGTACACATTTTCATTTAAATGACTTTCGCGCCTGGCTCTAGAGTAGCCCATTCTGTCATTTTCTTTCTTCTTTAAAAGTAAAAATACCTCTAATTAAATTTACTCTATTTCATAAAAAAATTCAATGAAAATAACCTATTCCATTTCGAATATTTTCATTTAAATTCAATAATTTTCGAGGCACTGTGCTCCAGTGCGAGATAGCGGAAATGATGAAGATGATTCTGTCAACTAAATTTTTCCGTATCCAAAAATTTATCTAATGACGTTAAAATGCAGCTTCTAAGCATTCAATTGACATTACGGTTTTGGGTGGTTACACAGTGCAACTGTCATTTTGAGGTCGTAATGATTCCAAAACAGGTAGCAGGGTCATTCAAATTCAAATTCACAAAAACTGTTTGAATTCTTAAGTAGCATTTTTATAGGTCAATTAATTTGTAAATTATTTATCTGAGCCTTTTTTTGAAAAAACGGAAAAAGCGGCTAAAAGACTTATCTCAGTCAAACAAGAACTTTGAATATGTGTAGTAGAATTTTATCAGAAATATTTTTGTAGAATACTTTAACCCATTAGCTCCCTCGAAATAAGGCCATTTTGACCCTTTTTTGAAGTAGTTTGTAAAACAACGCATTTGCAAGGTCGCTAGAGCGTTAAAACGTTCTAGAAAAATATTCTTTGGAAAATTTCACTATAGACCTTCTTAGACAAAATCTGCATAAAAAGAATGTGAATGTCTACAGACACTAAAAAATAGTAGTAGTAGCAAGTACAGGGTTTTTCAATAAGGGTGGGTAGATGTTGAAATGGAATGTCGTGGCGTTTGCTGTGTGGCACGTAGCGCCGTCCTGCTGGAACCACATGTCGTCTAGGTCCATATGGTTCAATATGGGCTATAAGAAATTGGAAGGACCACCACGTCTACCGAAAAATGGGCGACATGCGCGCAACGTTTGTGTTAATGAACACTCATTTTGATAGTAAAGTTTTACCATTCGAACGTGATGTTCAATCGTGTAACTTGCCATGATGATTTGGCATAAACAACTGAATAATAAACAAAAGATTTGACAGATGTCACCAAAACAAAATGGCTGCCACAGGGCGCCAAAATCAACCCGCGCCAATTGAAAAACCCTTTAGTTGACTGGTTCCTTAAGATATGCAACACTCTTTATTCTCTCTTTCATAGGCAGTTACGTAGCGAATGAAGAAGTAGCAGCACCTGTGGCGGTAATTGCTTTTTTAGTATCTTAGTAAAGGATTTGCTTGTACTTTACTACTTGATCAGAAATTCGAATAGTCACACTAAAATTGTTGTACAGTGTTATTCGATATATGTATGAGAAGAAGATCGAATGTTTTTAATATTTCTCAACTTTGTTCAGGGGAAAATCAAATGATTTTTGAATTATTTGAACAGTAAACTAAAATGTTTATGCTCACGGATGTTAGTTTGGCTGTTAATGCCAAAAAATTGATAATTGTAATTCTAAACACTAAACGGTCAACCCTGTATAACGCTAGTCGTATAATACAATATTTTTTTTTAATTTTTTATAATTATTACTTTTTACAACTTACTATATGTTATAGTAAGGCCACTAAAATTGGGCTTTGGCAAACTTTTAATATAAAAATACTGTTATCACGTAAATACCGAAAAATGTTTTCATGCTCAACGAAATCGAAAATTGTATATCAAATATATTGAGTATGAATTTCACAAGAAAATTTATCAAGCTTTAAAATCTACAGGCAACTACAGCTACATATTCATATTTATCTATGTAGTAAAACAGTTTGTACACTTATTTATACATACATTGACTAGACGTTGCAAAGTGGCCACGTACGAATTTTCGCTGTGCACAATTGCAGCCACGATGTGGCGCCTTTTCAGTTGCTGCTGCGATAGGCCTGGCGGTGCAGGTGGTAGCATGGGTGTGATGAGGCGGGTATGCGCATTATTCCCTGTGCCATTGGCGCGACTGCCCGGCGGCAACATTAGATCTAAATCGAAACGTGATGCCGTTAAAGCGGCCTCTTCGTCGTCATTCTGCGTAAATAAAGAGAAAAAAAACTGAAATGTTTAATATCATTTCTCAAAAATGCTTCTTGTTTGCTTCTCACCTCTGGTACGCCAGGCATTTTGTTGGTGCTCAGCTTTTGTGGTGATGCATGCGCAGAATCGCCGCAAGCTGACAGCGCTGCCGCATCCGGTATATCAATGCTGGAGGCCGCCGAATGGCGACCATCTCGTCCACCCACATCGTACTGATGCGATGAACCGCGTCGTATAGAGAACCAGCGTGACAGTCGGCCACCTGGCGTTTCACCAGGTGTGGTGAGGTCCTCGCGTGCGCTTTGATGTGCTGTGGGCATGGTGCAGGCGCTAGCACGACGTGTTTGCGTGCTACTGCCACTGCTATCAGCGGCGCCGTTGCTGCCCGCCGACGAGTTGGTTGCGCAATTCGTGGATGTGTTGTTGGCAGCGTTTCCACTGTTCGAGGAACTCGTGCGCCATTTGTCAAAAGACAGATGCTGCTTGGCCTTGTTGAGTGTGGAACGCAATTGTGAATTGCGTTGATTGGTTGCGCTCAACGACGTCACGCTGCTGCGTTCCCGTTCGTCCTCCGTAGCTGCTTCTTCGTCAGAAGCTGTTAGTGCGCTATTGGCGTTCGGTTCTTGATCTATCGATTGTTCTGAACACCAACTGTCCTCGGATTGAACGGAGCGTGTTGAGGCGTTATGTTCGAGACGCTTTTTTGATGCTGAATTTATAGATGTGTTTGTTTGACTGTTGTTTGCGTTATCTGTGGTTGCGGTTGCGGTGCTTACACCAACGGCCGCTGAGCCGCCGTTGGTGGTGAAACTTCCGCCGGCAATTGTGTTGTTTGTATTTGCAACTAAGGCGGCTGCGGTGTTTTCCGCCTCGTTAGTTGGTTTGCCGACGCTGCTCGGACTGCCACAGCTTTTACTCGGCTTTTGATGATGATGGTGCTGTTGTTGTTGTTGTTGATATTGTTGCAGCGGTGCTGCAAGAGTGTTGGAATTCAATAGCGTATGTAAGCCGTTATATGACGTGAGCGATGTATTCAACGGGTCGTGACGACGCAATGATGTGCTAGTGGCGTTGTGATGTAATTGTGCCGTAGTTGTAGTCGTGGTGCTGCCGTTGTTGCTATCGCCGAGCGGTGATAGCTCAGTACTGTTAATATCAAGTGCAGGTAAAGAATCCTCCCAGGAGCCTGAATTCAATTTAGACTCATCTGTAAACAGATAGAAAATGTGAAGAGATTAGAACTGTTTCTAGAAATTTATGCGTTGTTTTATAAAAACTGAAATCTGTGGTATGAATCATTGATAAAATGTGTATGAATACGTAATTAAATGCTCTTAACAAACAAACTTCTGCGATCTTAATATGCAAAGCATAAAACCTTCCAAGCACTTGTAAATGTAACGAAAAGTTAGCAGAGCTTAGAGTAGGCGGGCTGATCTTAAAAATAGGGCTCCACTCTGTGACTACAGACACCCATTGTGGGCATCAGGAAAGAGTTTTCTAGTTTTGTCTCAATATGTCTTTTAACCCCAACGATTTTTACGCGAATTTGATTATACCCTCCAACGAGAGAGTGGTTCCATACGAAACAGGAAGATACTATTGGACTCTACCTCTATCAGCGAGGCTTGTAGTGTCTCTTCAGTTTCTTCCTCAGACATTTTTCTCGTTCACTTGTATGCTTTTATATTTCCCGAAGCCGCACTGTGTCTCGGGATCTAGTACAGAGAGATGAATGAGATTACAGATTTCAAAAAATTTTAGTTTACATTCTGAGTTAGTCAGTGATCAGACTGTCTTAAATGAAACCGAGTTTTGGAGGAGAGAGATCTTTCATATTTACAAGGTTTTCCGCTGCCTCAATATTCTAATTGCACGTACTTTCGCTTTTCCAAGTTTCCCTGTTGTAGTCTGGAAGCCGTAGGCTTCCCTCACTGGGAATTGCTGGGAAGACAGGCCAGTCTGTGCTTCACTGCCAATTTTTGAACTAATTTCAAGTCACTTTTTTTATTTTATTTACATTTTATTTCTGCCTATCATAAAATATCCTACAGACAAAATTACAGAATTACTTGATAACTTAGACGGTTGAGCAATGAACGCCGAAGATGCGGCTGAATTTTATCTCAGTCACAAATATCTACGAGAATACTAGATCTGCAGTTTGGACGGGAAAATAAGTATCCGGCTATTTTAAAACCTGCACTGGTGTGAATCAAGGATGTCTGTTGTCGCCATTATTCTTCACTTTATACTTAAATGATTTGCACGACTATTTGGAAGGTGGACTATTGGTTGAGGGCATGAATATTCGTCTTTTCCTTTATGGCGATGATATTGTTCTCCTGGCGGATAACCCTAAAGTCATGCAATCCATGATTAATAACCTGGAGAAATACTGCGCTGAATGGAATATAGAAGTAAACCCAAATAAATCGGAGGTGATGGTCTTCAGAAGAGGTGGACGACTTTCCCAGGCTGAAAAATGGTGGTACCAAGGTGAAGAAATCAGATTGGTGGCCAAATATAAATATCTTGGTGTCATTCTCACACCCGAAACGGCATTCGGCAAGCACTTTTAAGCTAGAAATACTTCAGCAAAAGGTAGTATTAATTGCACATGGAACGATTTTTAAAAATGGAAGCTATTCCAAGCGGTATGCAGAGCGATACAAACCTACGCAGCGCAGTTAGGGGATATGCCATATTCGATGAAGTAAATAAACTTCAACGTTACTTTATTAAAAGAATCCTCAAACTACCCGAGTTCACTCCGCATTATGCAATGCCATTAGATACTAATTTAGAAGATAGCCACATGTATTTTTTAGAGCCACACATGAAGTATATCTGGAAAATTATTTATAAATATAATTGCAACAGACTCCCACACAAACTAACACAAGACATCTTAAGTAAAAATGTGTTTTGGCTTAAACAACTGAACGACATGGGAATGGAGTTCGGTCTGAAGTTTGCAGAAAACATCACCGCTATATACTGGCAAGATCGCTGTTCGCAACTTCTTACCAAAATGAAAATAAAAGATCTCAACATGGCAAGGCAAAAAGCACAGTCAAGAGCGACGCGAATTTATAAAAATTTAGGCTACGCAAAAGGGGAATCATAAGTATATTAAAGAAGATATGCGGCTAGCTGATATTACGAAAATTTTCAAAGCAAGATGTGGTTTATTGAAGCTAAATGCAACTACGTAAGGAAATGCTTAGAAAATATACACCCTTTGCAATTTAAACGAGGAAGAAGATATGCAGAACTTTTTAGGAAGATGTCCGGCCCTAAAGGAGATCAGAACAAAATACCTAAACGCAGCGAAGCTAAATGAAGCAGAAGTATATTACAATAATAAATATACTTAATCGCCACAATTGGAAAAGACTAACTTGCTTTATATACTCAGCCTTACGCCATAGAGATTTTCTTATTGCAGAGCTAAATTTTTGATTAATTCTTGAGCTGTGACAGACAACATTGTTATTGCCACAAATTTATTATTTCTTTCTTTATGTATTTATATATTATAAAGAATTAAAGAATAAAGAAAGAATTACTACTACTACTACTAGTCCCAGCTTTAGTATTCTTTGGAGCTATAGCGCATGTCATATGGCAGATGCTTTGAGCCTTAGGGAACTCGTATCGGCAGAGCATTTCAAATATTTGTCTACTATATCGCACCCTAAATACAAAAGGGTCACAACTCAAAATTTTCCACACTCGAGCTTGACTTGTTTACGGTAGCACAGAAAACAAACTATGTGACATATCACGCTGAAATTTGTCATGTAAGCTTATAACAGTCCTACCAAAAAACAAAAAAATTTATTTTTGCCATATGTCATCCGCGGACCGTTTTATTGATAACGTCTCGTTCATATTTGAGCAGAAGACACATTTTGAGTTGTGACCCTTTTGTATTTAGGGTGCGATATGTAAAATGATACCCGTAGTATTTCTATCGTCGCCTGAGGTATATAGCGGACTTTTCCCATAACATACAGGGTAGCTGATGAATTTTGCTACATTAAGAAACTCAAATAACTTTTTTTTTAGTGTATGGAATTCATTTATTTTTTTTTTCAAGTTGAAGGTCATTAAATTTTATTAAATGTAGCTTAACTAGTTTTAAAAATAATTGAATTTAAATGCCCCCCATGCTCGTTGACACAAGTGCGGCATCTTAGTAAAAAGTTGTTCATTGCTGCTTTGAGAGTTGCGACAGGAATAGCCGCAATTGTTGCCCGAATGGATTGTTTTAGTTCATCCAAATTTGTTGGCTTTGTTTTATAAACTTCTTGTTTACATAAACCCCACAAGAAAAAGTCAGGTGCAGTAAGGTCAGGCGACCTGGGGGGCCAACGAAATTCGGAGTTTCTTGAAATCAGTTTATTGGGAAATTTTCGTCGCAACTCTGTCATAACAGTCTGGGCTATGTGAGACGTTGCCCCATCTTGTTGAAACCACACAGAGTTGAAAGGAATTCTCTTTCGGCGTAGTTCTGGATAGAAAAATTCTTTCAGCATTTTCAAATAACGGTCTCCAGTAACCGTAACGGTGTGACCATTTTCTTCAAAAAAATAAGGCCCGACAATACAGCGTGAAGAAACCGCACACCCCACTGTCACGCGAAGAGGATGCAATTCCGTCTCGTGGAGTATCTTTGGGTTAGAAGTACTCCATATTCCACAATTTTGTTTGTTCACATTGCCGTTTAAATCGGAATGGGCCTCATCAGACATGAAAAGGCAGTTTAACATGTTTTGGTCTTCTTCCACCATTTGCAGGATCTTCTGGCAAAATTCCAAGCGAATCGGCAAGTCTGCTGCATTCAGTTTGTTAACCATTTGAATTTTGTAGGGAAATAAGTCTAAATCTTTGTGCATTATTGTTTGCAAAGACTGCCGGCTGACACCAAGTTGAGCAGATAAGCTTCTTGTTGAAACCCTTGGATTGCTTTGTATAGCTGCAGCTACAGCAGCGATCGTTTCCTCCGTCCGAACTGGTGGGTTTCGATGATAAGGCCTTCTTGCGACTGTTCCTTGCTCAGCAAAATTATTCACCAGTCTCATTATGGTCCATCTGCTCGGGGGATCGCCGCCAAACATCCGCCTGTACTCTCTCTGTACCAAAACTACGGACTCCAGTGCGTGATAGCGGCGGACTATCCAAATTCTTGTTTGCGTGTCCCAGTTATCCATTTTAATAAATTTTAAAGATCAATCTGCAAATTAAAACAAAAATGGAACAGATAACTTAAAAAGAAAACAAGTTATTCAATTTTTTTTTGGTAGCGGCTTTCATCAGCCACCCCGTATAAACATGTCAAACTTTGAAATCGTTCTGAATTGGGAATTGATGCACAAATTCTAACAATCTCGTTTCTCACGCTCAGTTCTTGAGTCTGCATAATTGTTGACATATTAAAATTATACTCAAAAATAGAATATTGTTTGCTTTTGTTTTAAAAGTTCTAAGTGAGATCTAGATAAACTATACATACATTACACCTACTACACACAAATCTTTGAAAGTGAAGATCTTCCCTCCTGACTTTTGTCAATAATAAAACCAATCGAAAATATATTTCCAAATAAAAAACACCGACGCATTTAAGACATTAATTCAACATTTTCATTTATTTGCAATTATTTGCAAAACCATTAATGTCCATTAAATCAACCAGCAAGTAAGATGTTGGCAACACAAACACAAGCAATATATCGTAACAAAACAGACAACACGCACACAAACAAGTGCTTGAATTGCTCTGCAGGGAAATCCACTTATGCCGGGCTGATGCGCTTCGAGTGAATTGATAAGTAGAGCCCACAGCAAGTACCCGACTAGAAATTTTGGTAAGGCGGTGATTAGGCGCAAATAAGGCAGACCGCATTCTAAATTTGCGCCTCTTAAGGCAGCCAAACTAGGCCTAAGTCCTGAAAGTATCGCCCCACATCTGCCTCATTAGGCGCAGGCTCGAAAAACCGACCTTCGGTAATACTCCGGATGCCCTTCTACAAATCAGTTAGGAATTCCAATGTATGCCTAAATGAGACACTGCCACAGATTTTCGTGACCACAACCAAATTTGGTATTGTTCTGGCATGCCAATCTTTGCCTTGCCTAACGTGGGTCTGGTAAGGTAATAGTGAGGCGTGCCTCAGTAAGGCCTGCCTAATTCGGGCCTAACTGATTCTTCGGCATGCCTCACTGTAATTCTAGTGGGGTATGAATGCGGAAGTTGCCATACCGATCCGTTTCTCTAGTGAAACTAGGAGATAATTTCATGATGTTAGAAATGAATTGGAATCGATTGGAAACAATTCAGAACTAATTAGTTTCTTAAGTGGTGAAATTTCCTGACAAGTTTTGTTAGAAAAAAACTGGAATTGCTGCTTATTAGTATTACACGTTCTTTGAGAACTATGCCAACGAGGAGAGGTCAAAAACTGCGCAAAATTAAGAGGAAATTGTGCGAAACTAAATATTTTTTAATTTTTTATTTTCGCTTAATCATCCTTCAAACGAAATACACTTCTCATATATTTCATGGAGTCTGTTTATATCATCACAAAGCAAGTCTTCTTTAAGCTTTCAAAACATACAGAAATAGCTGACTTCATTTCTAATTAGCGGTAAATAGCTTTTCGCGAAATTGTTTATTCATATTTTGAAGTATGTCAATAATAATTTACAAAGACTAAAGAGAGTATGAGAATGCAAGTGTTTTGCGGTTTGGAGGACATGAAATCGAATCCCCAGCAATGTTAAAGTATCTTGGAGTCCACATAGATGAGAAGCTGACATTCAAGGAGTATCTAAAGATAACCAGTTGCAAGGCAATGCGAGTGAACAACGCACTCATGCGTATGCTACCAAACATTGGAGAACCTTAAGAAGGCAGACACAAGATGGTTTCAACAGTTACTGACTCTCTTCTCCTATAAGCCTCTCCCAGTGAGATCAGGAGGACAAACGAGACGCTAAAAAGAGGTACTGCAAGCTAACAGACTTAGCCCGCTTAGTGTAGTAAGTGCAAACATAACAGTATCGGATGATGCAATCTGCGCTGTGGCGAGTAAAGTTCCCTTTGATATACGAACAGAGGAACTTAAGCGACTGTATCAGTCACGTGGACACAAACCGACAGTTGATTCTCAAATTAGATTAATGGATAAGTAGAAAACACGACGAAACAGATTTCTATTTAACTCACATTCTCATTGGACATGGTGGCTTTCTTGCGTATCTCTATCGTGTTAATCTGGTAGATAATTTGATCTGCTCAGAATGTCATACCAAAGATGAGAGTGTGGAACACGTGACTTTTAGTGACCAAGATTTTTCGGAGAGTGCTCCGAGCTCGGAAATGTCCTCGGCGTCGTCTCGACACCAGATAACTTGGTAACGCCAATGCTGAACTGGACATAGAAATGGGAAGCAGTAAAAAAGTATACAAACACGAATGCCTGAGGTAAGCCTAAAGACGAACCCAAACAGACGACAAGTCGATATCGAGCAACGATACTGCAACTTTCCGATGCCACATTGGTCACAGAGTAATGAATTCTACAGAATAGGGAATCTGGACGCAGGTACCTGGTGTATCTGTAAGGCATTAACATGACTCCACCTTGATGAAATGCTTTTAGCCGTCCTAGGGTGGAATCAGCCGAGAGAGTAGGAACGTTATAGTGTTAGTGTTACCAGTGGTGTGACGGCATCTTTGATGATGTTTCTGACATTTTCGTTTATAAACAACTCGGAAAATAAAATTTTATACTATACAAAAATTAGAAAAATTCCAAAATTTTTTCATTCTAATTCCATGGTATTTAATTAGAATTTCAAAAAAAAAAATTTGGTATGTGGTTTTATAAGTTTATCTTAGTTCAAAAAAGTGCAAGTTTGAAGTAGCTAAAAAATTCGTTAATTTTTTATAATATGCATTTTTCCTTGACGATATTGCGATTTTTTTTCCACACGAAGAAAAATTTGTGCAGCTTTCTAATTTTTTTACAACATTTTTAAATTGGATTTACATAGTTTTTGTTAAACAGTGAACTATACTTCTTAAATTTACAAATTTTCCTAATTTTTTTTCCTATACGAAAATATTGAACATTCAAAAACAAAAAGAAAAATAGTTAAAACGGGTCAAACTGAACAAACAGATTTGGTGCTATCGTTTTGTCAAGGGGTGTACTCAAGTTTTGTCATCCAAAAGCAATACACTTCATAAACTCATCCCCTTTCTTGTTACACAGATTCAAAAGGTCGCATGAGTCTTCGGCCACTGTTGCTTCTGAATGGATGTGATCATTCTCAGTATCCATCCAGCATTGATGCTAGGCATACAAATATTGTTATGGAGGATATTCAAAACAGTCGTATCTACGATATTGGATACTCCAATTATTTTTGTGATATGTTTTTTGTTAAAAGTGTATTCTAAATTACCAATTTATTGTATTTTAAACAATGTTCCAGGAGGTTGCCTCAATCTCCTCGACTGACTAGACGCTGATCGTCTTCAGTTTACACTGCTCTTTTGCTAGCAGAAATATGGCAGTTATAAATCATAATGTTATTTTAGTCAATAGTGCTAGTAATCAGATTATATTTCTTCTGATATGATCTGTACAGTTTTTTCTTGCTTAGTGACGGAGCTCAGTTTTCTCTATGGCTAATGCATTCTTCCCGATTGTATTCGACTATATCTCAAATATTATTGAACTGATTGATATGCCTTGAATTTAGTATTTAATTTTAAATATTATGCTTTATTAAATTGGTAAGTAGTAAGTAAAACGAAAACTTGAGCTGTTCCTTTTTTCTTATCTATTTATAATCCATCCATAAACGTTTTTTATAATCCAGAACTAGTGTTTGTGTTGACAATTATAAGAATTATCAGACGTAAAACGGTCTCCCTGAGAATAGTCTATGCTTAAAGCAGTGGCATAGTATGTACTGATGAGGTTCTAAGCTTAATACTTGGGAGAAAGAAAATTTTATACTACAGTAGTAACTCATCGAATTATGACCGATGATGACTTTACGAATTTTTCAATTTAAGTTTTTAACGTAAGGGAAATTATTTGAACAAAAATTACAAAATATATTACGCGGTATATTTTGTTTATAATGTGGTTTATATGGCATAATGCAACGCATAGTTGCTGAAATGGATGTATGAACCAAGACAGTATAAACATTTTTGAGTTTTGCGTTTAGTTATAATTGCATTATAGTCAAATTACGACAGTTAAAAAAATTAATTGTGAAATTAGTGAGTTGTTCTCAAGGGGGAACACCACTGTGCTTTTTCAAAAAAAAGTAAATATATTCAAAAATATGTACAAAAAATTGTAACTTAAAATCTTGAAAATTGACGAAGTTATACTTTACATATGCATCATTTCAATTATCGCTACTTAATATTGAGCTCTCGCACTCAGCGCCGCCAATGAAAACTTTAAACGCGCTTTTAACAAAACGAAGACTTATGAACCGATTTTAATTTTTTTTCTAATTTTTGTACATGAATTGGCTACAGTCGTACATAGCCGTTTTTGAAAATTCCAAAAATTAATATTGTTTCAAGCCTTTCGAAAACAAAATAAAGGGTAAAAGTAGAAACTCATTTTTCAAACCTGCACCATTTTCTCAAAAAATATAACAATTGTAATTTTTAATATTTTTTAATAAAAATTTGTGACAGTATAGTTGAATATATGATAAATAAAGTATAATTTGTCCGAGCCTCAAATAATCATCCCTACTTATAAAAAAAAATCATGAAAATCACTTAATTTTCACGCGTTCATAGTGGTGTTCCTCCTTAAATAGCAGAAAATCTCGATGTGTTCAAGGCGTCCGTGGAGAATATTGCGAAAAAGAGAAGAAATGATGAAGTTTTGTCATTTCTTTGAAAAGGTGATAGGAAGAATTGCAGCGAGTTTGTAAGACAACCGACGGTAGAATCTTACAGAAAGTTAAGGAGAGTCGAAATGCATGATTTCGAGTAGTTGGAGAAGAAATAAATTATTCTGATATCACGGTGTCATTGAGCACGTCGTCGTTTGTACGAAAATGGAGTGATATGTAGGCGCCCAGCAAAAAAGCCAAAGTTGACTTCAACAATGCGTCAAATGCGGGCTCGGCTACATAAAAGCTGCCTACAAATCTTTTAACGTTTGCTTTTCCTATGATATTTATTTATATTCGCCACAAATACATTTTTTTTATTGGCTAGATCGTCTTTGGTAATGAATGTCGTTTTCTTTCGTATCCGAAGCAAAAACTTTAATTTATTAGATGCAGGGTGACCGGTATTCAGTTGATGATGAAGAATTTTTTAGCCAATAAACTGGTAACCCCTTTAATTGTTTTCACTTAGTAGTTTAAGTTTAATAGATGGTAGAATTCGTATTTCAAAAACTATTCATCGGCTATAATTTGATGCGTAAGTAAGTAAATTTCTGTGAATTCTAATTAAATTTATTTAGAAATTTAAATTGCATCAGAAATTGCAGACACCTTACGACGTCACAACTGTAATGAGCGAAAAGAGCGTTTACTTTTGATTTTTTGCGTTTACTTTGATGCTTCCACACTTTGAAGACATTATTCAAAATCATCGGCTTGACTAGAGAAGAGTTCAAACCTCTTCCTTATTGAACTTTGATGAAATCTCACTAGTTTTAAGTTCAAAATTTGTTTCATTATTATCAGGCTTTTCCTACGGGGTACAATGTGCGCAAATAAATTTATTTACAAGCGAGCAACATTTGCTGACCACTTGTTTTGGTTGTTTGCGGTGCCATAAACGTTGGCGAATACTTGAAAATGTTCTTGAAAAGCGGCGCCCACGCATTGGTAGAGCGTCCATTCATGAGCTGGAGCGTCACTGCTGGTTGACTGCCACATACATATACATGTACATATACATACATATATATGTATATAAATGTGCGTACATTTTTCTTTACTGCAAATTTAGTTTTCAGCAAACCTTCCTTTTGGCGTATATTTGTATTGGCCTACATACACACCTGAACGCATGTACGCACATCTACGGATTAGAATTGTGCTCTGGTGTACGTTTTAGTGTTCATACATGTGCAATTTCATATACTCGTTTATTATTGCTGCGAATAGCCGCTTGAGCCGTTTAGTTTTAAAGCGTTGCTTTTATGAGCAATGGCTAAAGGCATTAAGCTTTATGAGTTTGTAAATCAATCAAATGGGCAATGAATGCTTCACTTTCAAATTTGTCACGCGCCTCGTTCTATTCAACTTGCGGGCAAACCAAATGCGATTTTAAGTAATAGGTGTACCAAATAAAAAAAAATAAAAAAAAAAAATGCAAGTTCTCAACTGCGAACAGTTGTTGGAAACTTATGCTTATACATAGTGCCCATGTGAATATGTGTGGGTTAATTTGCACGGGAATAAAGAAAATTATTATATAGCAAAAAATTATTATAAATAATGAGGTTGAAAATTATTACCAATAATAATAAATAATAAAATCAATTATTTTATAAAAAATAGTTTTTTAATGTACAATAAATACTAATTTTAGCAAAGAATATTGAGATGACGGGGTTTAAGTTTTTTTAATTAAATAGTGTTTAACACTTCAGAGGGATTCCATATCAAGTGATCAAAGTATTTTGGTCACTGTCAACATTTTTTGAAAATTTTTATGTATATAATATAATCAAAATCGAGATTTATTCAATTTTACAAATTTTGGTGGTGTCATATTCGCGGTTTTTTGATATCTTTATCAAATTGTTTGTTTAATTTTTAAGGACAAAATATACTTCTTAAATAATTTGTTGGGAATTTTTCTTTTTTTTTGTTCACAATTTTTGAGAAAAGAATTTTTTTGTCATTTAAAAAAATATTTAAATGTAAAATATATTTTTGGACATTATTTTTCTTGTTTTGTTAAAACTTTTGAAGAAAGTTTTTTATGTCTTTTCCAAAAAAAATTATTTTAATTTAAAAAATATTTTTTAATTTTTTTTGTTATATGAAACATTTTTGAGAAATAATTTTTTTTTGTCATTTTTAAAAAGTATATTAATTTTAATTAAATTGATATCACAAGGATCGTTTGATTTATGTTTGCAAATATGTTCATTCAGGCACACAAAAAATTAACATAAATTTATTAATATCGGTTTTTAAAAAATGAGGTAAGGGAAATCCTATTAAACAAAACAAAAAAAAAGGCTAAAATCAAAAAGACAAATAACACTGTGTGACAAAAAAAAAATTTAAATATACTTTTATGGATACCTAGCACAACTTGTGGCTATAGAAAAACTAAAAAAAATGGTATAGGAGAAATTTCCAATACACCCCCAAAATCTCATTTTATGGCCATAAAACCGTTTTTCAGTAGGTTCATGTGAAGAATAACTCCTAACTTCGCCAATTTCCATCCGATTTCGAATTTGCTTTTTTAGTTCGAAAGAACAAAAACAAGCCTTTTTGACAGTGTGTTGACATTTTTTCTGAAATGACAACTGACGAGACTGTAGACGGAAGTATTTGGAATTTTTTTATTTTTTCTTTCGCACCGTACCATACCGTACACTGCTGCACTGCACAATACTCCAATAAATATTATGTGTTTATAATGACACTTGTTATCATTCTCATGATTCGAAACGCTTACCAAATCTCGTAGTAAAAAAAAGAACCACACAACTCTATTAATTTTAATTCAATTACAGTCAAATATAGCTCATTTGACGCAAAATTAAATTTACTATAACAGTAGTGTACTAAAAAAAATCCTCAATATCGAATAATATCGTAAAAATTATGTCAAAGTTGAAAAAATAGAGAAAAAATAAAAAAATTCCAAATACTTCCGTCTACAGTCTCGTCAGTTGTCATTTCAGAAAAAATGTCAACACACTGTCAAAAAGGCTCGTTTTTGTTCTTTCGAAAGCAAATTCGAAATCGGATGGAAATTGGCGAAGTTAGGAGTTATTCTTCATGAACATGAACCTACTGAAAAACGGTTTTATGGCCATAAAATGAGATTTTGGGGGTGTATTGGAAATTTCTCCTATACCATTTTTCTTAGTTTTACTATACGTACAAGTTGAACTAGGTCTCCATAAAAGTATAATTTCACTGTCGCACAGTGTAATCAATGGCAACTAGAAGAATTTATAAATAATAAGGCAACTTAACAACTTGAAAACTTTTCGAAAAAAGTTTTATTTCTTTGTTAAATATTTTTTTTTTATATTTTTTTTAAATATTTTTTGTTCAATTTTTTTGGCATTAAAAAAAATTCAATTAAATCGATGAGATATCGATATATATGTCGGTATAATTATCAAATGTGTACAAAATTATTCTATAAAATAAGGTACAAGAAATAAATCCTATTACCCAAAAAAAAAAAAAAGCCAAAAAATACAATTAATCAATGGCGGTTACAAGAGATTGAGAATAATAAGAGAACTTAAAAACTGTAAAATAATGTGTACTTTTTTTCTACATCTACAAGTCAGCTCAAAATTTTTTAATAATTTTGAGTTGAGAATCATTAAAAAATGAGGTCCAAGAAATAAATCCTAGTACCCAAATAAAAGTCAAAAAATATACTCAGTCAACGACGGTTAACTTTAAGACTACATACATATGTATATCCAACAATGTGAACTCAAATACATACATATGTGCAGGTATTGTGTGTTTTTTTAGGACCATGAGAACTATCGATATCGATAACTAGGATTTGATAGCTGATAATGAAAAACTTTGTTGACTTTTCTGTTCAGTAAAGCGCCGCCGTGGCTGAATGGGTTGGTGCGTGACTACCATTCGGAATTCAGAGAGCGAACGTCGGTTCGAATCCCGGTGAAAGATTAAAAATTAAGAAAAAGTTTTTTCTAATAGCGGTCGCCCCTCGGCAGGCAATGGCAAACCTCCGAGGGTATTGCTGTCATAAAAAAGCTCCTCATAAAAAATATCTGCCGTTCGAAGTCAGCCTAAAACTGTAGGCCCCTCCATTTGTGGAACAACATCAAGACGCACACCACAAATAGGAGGAGGAGCTTGGCCAAACACCCAAAAATGGTGTACGCGCCAATTATATATATATATAAGAGTTGTAAGTCATTATGAATCATTTAACTCCAGAACAACGCTTCCAAATTGTGCAAAATTTACTTTAAAAAAAATTGACCGCGAAGCACTGGCGGCGTTATCGGTTCTTATTTCTTTCGAAATAAGGAAGTAGCTGCCGTTACAGTGAATGGTGGGGGCTATGTGGCCATGTTGACTTCATTTTTGTTTCCAGCTAAATATTGACGATATTTGGTTCCAACAAGTTGTCATACACCACGCTTCACAATCGATTTATTGCAATATTCAAATATTCCTTGACGCCATACGGCCAAAGTTCGACGAACGTACGCCTGATATTATGTTCAAAAAATAATTGCTATGCATTTATTTACCAGATTAAAATAAAATAAAATTAGTTCTAACAATATTTCTGTTTAGAATTATCATCCTAATTTCTCAAACTCTTAAAAAAACACCCAATATGTTACGTTAAAAAGTTGTTTCCATTGATTAAACCTATTCATGTTTATTGGAGACAAAATAGCCCAAAGGGATTTTTCTAAGAAAAAAGTGAAATCGAGTTGGAAGACGTAGAAGAAAAAATAAGAGCCCCATATCCGCACCCTGGAAATATTTTAACTTGACCCAAGAGTACAAAATCAATAAAATGTTTATGTAATAACTGAAAGAATTTTTTATTGTATTTTGCTTCAAAATATTTTCTTCGCGCTGTTTAGTCTCCAAATATTTGATTCGATTTCTTTTTTTCATTTTGATTTAAATTTTTCTAGTGAATTCACTAATAAAAAATGTATTCCAAATATTTAGTGCTGAACAAAAACTGTGAATTTTCCTTTTTTTAACGCCATCTACTCAATGGTTTTCTAATTTGGCATCGACTTTTAGCTCTAGGCATATCAAAGTTAAGTCACTAGGTTTGCATTTGATGCTGAAATTTTTTTATTTTTTTTTATTTTTTGGGGTTTTAATATAAAACAATTAGGTGGCTTAACTTAAAATAAATATTTTTGCCATCTATAAGCTCTGCATAATGGAGTTGCCGAATGCTTGCGCTGCCAGTGCTTACACTTTGATATCAGTAAAATGTCAAATTTACTGACTTTAAGGAAGTTATTTTTTTAAGTTTCTCTAACAGTTAAGTCTATATCAACTCGTGACTTATAATCCATAATCGATAATTGACATGGTGGATTAAATTTTTACCGCAGCCGCGAATAAATTTATTTATTTTCCTTCGAAAATAGCCGCCTCTGCTTTAAGAATTCATGCTTTGAATGACTTACCTAAAAATTTCAAGTTTGCAAACTGTTTAATGTTTGCGGACGATATAAAACTCCTCCCAGAGGTACATAATATAACTTAAAAGATAGTCAAAATTTACAATCGGATTTCGTTGCCTTTCAAAATTGGTGCTCATCAAACCATTTATTTCTTAATGTCAATAAATGTTTTACTTGAACATATACCAGGAAGCCAAATTACTTTTCTGTTAACTACAAATTAAATAACTGTATCCTAAGTAGGAAGTGGGAAATGAAAGATCTATGAAAGACTATGAGGTTCATTCTAGGAAAATCGAAAATGTACAAAAGAATTTTGGATGACAGTCAGATACAAGCCCTTTCTCATACGGATGGACATATTTGGAAAAAAGCAGCTCCAGCCAACCGATACCAGCCAGATCGCTTCAAGGCTCAGCTTGGTGTAAACTGTGTATGTGTGCATGTGTTTTAGAAAAATCGGTTAAACTGTGACAAGTCAACGTTACTGACAAAATTGAATCGAATTAAGCAGAACATTTAACCAAAAAGCCTTAGGATATCACAATAGTTAAAGAAAAGTGAATTTCTCTGAGATAGTAAAATATCACACCGACCAAAATAACGGAGACGCTTAAATGGAGAGACGCTGCCCTATTTAATTTATTATCCATAATTGCCTTCAACTGATTATTGCTTGTTTTCATTGATGGGCCACACATTTACGGAGCAGTGGTTTTTTCTGCCGAACTTAATGAAACAATTTTGTAGTTTGGATCAAATGACGACTGTTTTTGGCTTTATATCCTTACAGATGAAAAATATATGTAACTGGCAATGGTTATTATTTTGTATGAAATATTTTCTACTTTTTTCGAGTTTTAAAGGTGAAATAAAAAATATTACAATATTATTAAAAAAATCCGGTTTCATAGGTATACAGCAGGCATGCATGCACAAATAACACTGTGGTACAAAAAAAAAAGTTGCAAAAAAACTTTGGATCGGACATGGTGAGGGTTGTAGCTTATGAAAAACTGAAAAGAATGGTATAGGAGAAATTTCCAATACACCCCCAAAATCTCATTTTATGGCCATAAAACCGTTTTTCAGTAGGTTGATATGAACAATCCCTCCTAACTTCGCCAATTTCCATCCGATTTCGAATTTGCTTTTTTAGTTCGAAAGAACAAAAACAAGCCTTTTTGACAGTGTGTTAACATTTTTTCTGAAATGACAACTGACGAGAGTGTAGACGGAAGTATTTGGAATTTTTTTATTTTTTCTCTATTTTTTCGACTTTGACATAATTTTTACGATATTATCCGATATTGAGGATTTTTTTTAGTACCCTACTGTGTTAGTAAATTTAATTTTGCGTCGAATGAGCTATATTTGACTGTAATTGAATTAAAATTAATATAGTTGTGTGGGTTTTAAGATTTTTTCTTTTTTTACTACGAGATTTGGTATGCGTTTCGAAGCATGAAAATAATAACAAGTGTCATTATAAACGCATAATATTTATTGGAGTATTGTGCAGGGCAGCACTGTACGGTATGGTGCGGTGCAGTACACAACGGCACTGGTTCCAAACTTAAAAATGCATTGGAAACGGCCCTTTGGAGTTTAGTATGGTACGGTACATTTGTCATTTCTTCATCAGTTTTGAATACTTCTCTGTAAGAAATTCGATCATCATCATTCATCTGAAGTCGTCATCAACTAAATTCCATTGCTTAAATCGAGAAGCGAGCGTTTCAGATTGTCTTCCCGATAGAAGTAAATCACGAAAAAGATCCTGAAAATCTGAATTTGATACAATGTCTCGTTCTGAAAACTTAGAACCAGACGGAAAGTACTCTTCATCATCAGGTTTATTGTTATCAGTTTGATCATCATCAGCAATGAGTTGAACTTCCTTCAGTTCATGACCTGCAGTTGAGTCAATCATATCGTCCAAGACTACGGGGTTCTTAAGAGTTGCAACATCAGCATATTTTATGTGCTTTCGAGTTTTATAATGATGACCGTTTACGTCCGTTTTACAAAAATAACAATCATCTGGTTTATGATAAGGCTGATGATGCCATATCATCGGAGAATATTGAGAAATTTGACTTTTCTGGCAACGTTTTGATTTATATCTTATGAATTTCAATGAAACAAACAATAAAACTTTGACGTTTTAATAAGGTTAACTTATAATAACAAACTTCTTTTGTTAATCAATGTACAGTGTGAACTTTGGTACACTTGGGAGCTTTTTCATATTTCTATTGAAAAAAAAAATGTGCTATAATATGTGAGATATTTTCGTAAGTTCTAACCAGTTCTGTTGTATGCAGTACAGTGTACTCTTATGTATACATATACACTCCAATAAATATTACGTATCTATAATAACGCATCAAAACACGTCCTTATTCCCATTTAGCGTAAGCTATACCAACATTCCAAATTAGTAAAAAAAAAAACAAAAAATCTTAAAACTCGCACAACTCTACCAATTTTAATTCAGTTACAGTCAAATATAGCTCATTTGACGCAAAATTAAATTTACTAACACAGTAGGGTACTAAAAAAAATCCTCAATATCGGATAATATCGTAAAAATTATGCCAAAGTTCAAAAAATAGAGAAAAAATAAAAAAATTCCAAATACTTCCGTCTACACTCTCGTCAGTTGTCATTTCAGAAAAAATGTTAACACACTGTCAAAAAGGCTTGTTTTTGTTCTTTCGAACTAAAAAAGCAAATTCGAAATCGGATGGAAATTGGCGAAATTAGGAGTTATTCTTCACATCAACCTACTGAAAAACGGTTTTATGGCCATAAAATGAGATTTTGGGGGTGTATTGGAAATTTCTCCTATACCATTCTTTTCAGTTGTTCATAAACTACAACCCTCACCATGTCCGATCCAAAGTTTTTTCGCAACTTTTTTTTTTGTACCACAGTGTAATTATTATATATGAGTTAAGGATTGCCTAATACCACATGAAAAAGCAAGTATGCCCTACTATGTAAGCATAGCTCACAAAGTTTTCAAATTATATCGAAACAAAGAAAGCCAGTTAATTAATTTTGCTCACAGTCAGTGCCACAGAAAAAAGCAAAATTATATGCACTAATTTCTTTAACTTGGCAATTGCCATTTTACAGCCATAACCAGTTTGCCACCGAGTGTAGAATTTGAACTTCCTGCTCACATACTGATCTAATTTCCATTTATGTAGGAGCATCCACAGCCTTCTGAGTCAGCGTTTCATTCAGCATTTCAATTGCCCTTTTGCAAGCCTATGCAAATATTTACATTTGCATATAAATCCAATTCATTCATCCATATCTAAACCAACAACTTTTCAACGCCCACCTTCGCGTCATGTGCAGCCAGTGTTGGCTGGCCAAGAAGAAGAAAAACATGAACAACAAGAAATCGAAAAAAAAAAACAGAAAACAGAAAACGGAAAAAGGTAAGGAAAACAAGTGTTTGCGCTTTTTCTTTTTGGCGCTGTTGTGCTGAACTTGAAGATAGGCGATTTGACGCAACATGTTGCATGTGCCTTCGTAGACTTGTGGGGAAAATGAAATGGATATCTTAAAAATTTATATAACCACACATAAGTATCACCAAACATTCATACATTATGTCACAAAAGTACTGAGAATAGGGTAATATAACGCAAATTAGTTATGCCTTAATCAGATTTATGGTATAGTCTTGAAAGTAGGTCCCTCTCAAATATAATACAATTACGCCAACGAAGAATTCAATCATCAACATATTTTTCAATATTTTCCATAATTGACTTGAGTTCTTGCCTCAGATTATGAAGGGTTTTCCAATAATAGGTGTTATTTTGAACAGCCCGCTATTCGGTAGATGCCACTTTTGAAGCTGTCATTTTTTGATATTTGACAAGTAAAAATACGCCGATAATAAAAATTGAACGATGCACGTTTAAATTCACTATATAAATGGTGAAAATGGCTATAAAAATGGTGAAAATTTGGCAGAGACAGTTCGTAAAACTCGGACATTTTTGGGTCATCGTGAAGCACCTTGTCGGACCGCAATAAGAAATTGGTAAACAAATTCGAGCTGTTGGGACAAGTTAGTGATGTGAAGAATAAAACCCGTGCACGTCGCTCAAGAACAGGCAAAAATATTGCTGCTGTAGCCGAAAGTGTTGAAGAAAACCCAGGTTTGTCCATTCCTCGTCGTTCTTTGAGATTAGGCATTCCACAAACGTCATTACACCGTATTTTGCATAAAGATTTGGGCCTTAAGGCTTATGAAGGCCAGTTAACACAAGAACTCAAGCCGGCCGATTATCAACAACGTCGTGCCTTTGCTGATTGGGTCATTGAAATGCATGAAAATGTTCCGGAATTCCATCGAAAAATCATCTTGAGTGATGAGGCCCATTTCCACCTCGGTGGCTGTGTCAACAAGCAAAATTGTCGGATCTGGGGCTTAGAAAATCCAAGAGTTATTGTTGAAAAGCCTCTCTATCCTCAACATGTGACTGTTTGGTGCGGTTTATGGTCCGGCGGAGACATTGGACCTTACTTTTTTGCAAATGAAGCTGGAGCAACAGTTACGGTGAATAGATTGCGCTATCGAGAGATGATTAACGATTTTTATAGCCAGAATTCGATGGTACTGATCTGGACAACGTTTATTTTCAACAAGACGGCGTTACGCGCCACACAAGTAACGAAACCATTGATATTTTACGGGAAAAGTTTCCGGACCGTGTTATCTCTCGAAGAGGTGATCACAATTGGCCACCGAGATCTTTTGATTTAACACCGTGTGACTTTTTTCTTTGGGGCCACGTGAAAGAGAAGGTCTACACCAACAGCTCAGGGTCGATTCAAGACCTCAAAGATGGAGTTCGGGAGGATATCGAGGACATAGGGCAGCCACTTGGCAATTAGGTTATGGAAAATTTCATGAAATGGATATTGTTCTGTAAGCGTGGTCATCGTGGTTATTTGCCTGATGTTATTTTCCACTATTAACGGCATACCTTCCTCTTTATAATGACATAAACATCCGATCAATTATATTAAACAATAGCATTTAGCATTTAGCATTAGCATGAATATCAAAATAACACCTCTTATTAGAAAACCCTTTAGTTTATATTTTCTATCGAGTGCAAACATTTGTTTTAAAGTGGGATTGTGAGTTTCGGAAAGAGAAGAAAGTCAAACGGATCCATATCAGGTGCATAAGAAGGTTGTTCGATATTTGAGAGATTGTGTCCAGAAATTCGTTTGCAACGATAGCCTTGCTAGACTAGATGGTGAATGGCATATACATCCAATTTCCTCAAGTTTCAGCCGGATCTTGACATTTTTATAACTTGATGCGCAAAAAGAAAAGAAAAATTTCGCCGTACACCCTTGAGTTAAAGTGCTTTTGCAGGGGAAATTTCGAAAAAGTACAAGCACGCGGTAGTTGAGGTCGATGACTTTTGGAACAAGAAACAGCCGTCTCCTCTAGACAAACACATAGATATATCCTACTGTAACTACCGAAGATATGGCGAACAATGTAAAAACGCGATCACTACGTTTGGCTTAAACAATTTGTTTTATTCTCGTAGATTCTTTTGCTATTGAGTTTTCTTTGACGAAAACTATTTATGATAATTGCACTGTTGGGCTCTTAATTGTATATAGGCTGTGAGAGTATATTTTTTTTTCTAGATTACAAATAAAAAAGAGGTTGTCTGTAAAGTCGGTCTACTGACGATAGTTTAACGTGACAACGTCATAAGAAAATACTGATGGAATGGTTGCATTTTTCAAAAGAAAATTTTAATTTTATTTGTTTGATAGATATTTTGTATGGATATAGAGGAGGAGGTAAATGGAATCGCAATGGAATAGGTCAAGTTATATTACATTTACACAAACGTGAAAAATGAGGAAACATTTATCAAATTCATGAAAGATATGTTCTATTAGTTAGTCAGTTAATAAGTCAACAACACTAAGAGGCAACATCATCGATTTGCATTTTTCAAGACACATTACACTCGAAACACTCCCTTTCATTTCCTACTTTGCTCATCATCGTCCTTTTCTCAACAGAGAAATGGTTCATTACCATGCACACAGGAAGAAGGCATATGCAAATACAAATATGTGAATTTATATACCTACATATGCGCATATACATACATATATATGCTCACTCAAGTAGGAGAGAGCCAGATGTCGAACGTTGCCGAACGCGGGGCCGATTGTGCCTCTTTGTCGTTCGTTCCGCGCTCTCGCTTGCAGTTTAAGCAAGGTAACGACGCATGAGCAAGATAACGATGCATTTCTTGGTGCGTATAGCCGGCTACATCGAATTATAAGACGTTATCACGTCAAAAATTAAAATAAAAAAAATCGAATATATTCAACAAGTTTTGCTCCACAAATGTGGCTTTTTTTCGACACATTTTCTGTTTCCAACGTCATATGATCCCCTTCGATATTGTTTATTTACCAGCTACCCTTTAAATTTCGAATGTTGTCATTCCTTTAAACAGACTTTTTACTTGCTCAATTCCCGGTATTTTTTTTGACAGAATGTGCATACGTGTGGGTGACAACAGACTCCCGAACGAAGTACACTTATTTGCTTGTCAAAGACGCTTTTGAATAAAATATTTGACGCAAATCGGTTGCTGAAGATATATTTTAGTATAAAAAAAAAATCTATTTTTATTTTGCATTACCCACCGTAGGAGATGTAAATGAGCCTCCGATTGCTCCATTTCAGTTAACCTTTACTTTGAAATTGAAATAAAAATAAATACAAATTAAAAAGAAAAATATATAAAGCAACAAACTCGTGTTGCCGGTGACATGCAGTGCGAAAAGACTCGTAGGTTGGCAAAAATAAATTGAATAAAGGAAAATAAGAGCAGCAAACAAGAACTGTAACTCATTTCTAGTTTATGAACATTTGTGTGTTTGTACTCGTGCATACATATGTACATACATATACTCCTGCAATAATTTGATCAGTTGCTTTGACAGGGTTCTGTTTTTTGGTTTTTGCTTTTTTTGCCTTTTCGACCCATATTTAATTCATTTTCTTTTTGCTGTGTGGCGCATAATGGTGTCTACGCAGTCTTCGATTTGTCGACGTAACTGAGGCTTTTTCTTTATTCTGTGTTTTAGTTTTGGAAATATTGCAAATGTACATAAATATCTGTAATTTTAGTTGCTCGTTGCAAAGCGCAAGAAAGAAAGTGGTTACCAATAATGACGTCACTATATTCAGCTTGCTCAACGCCTGAATATCATTCACGAAATATATTTGTTTAGGTTGAGTTAAAGTGGCTGCAAATGCTCACGTTTTCGAAGGTGACTCGTTTAGGTCCTTTGTGGGGCCTTTGTGGTCTCAACTCGGGCCGTTTTCTCACTTAAGATCGAACTAATTTGTATGTGGACAAATTGTTGCAACTCATATACTTATAGGTTCATCAGACATCCAAGGAAGTGTTGAGAGAAGGGTGAATAAAGGTATCGCAATTTTTTGGCATCACCATTGACCATTTTTCGTGAAACCAATTTTTGTGCCACGTGCAGTCTTTATATGCTAACTTGTGTTGATATCGGTTTGGAAGAGATAATTGGCACAGATATACCTCTATCTAGCAAAGGTCATCGCCCCTTAGCCTGTTGGATAAACCAAACTCCAGATTCGTCGAAATATGGGGCCTACGGTTCTCGAAGTTATATACCAGCGAAATGGAACCCTTCCTACCTTATTCATTTGCAGCATAATTTCCAAGCATATTTCCATGACCCGAAAGCAACAATACATATTTTGTATATTTCGCTTGATTTCAAATTTAAAGTTCGCCTCATCAAATCTCAAACCGCCTTACAACAGTCAACTGACTATCAAATAAACAGATGGTCAAAATAATTTGTAAGTGAGTGGAAGCTCACATTTGGATGAACTATGAATTCAAATAAGACTTATATTAGATTTATTTGAGGTTTGCACTTCGGCCTCATGAACATTTGTGGCCTCTACTGATCACAGTAGCTCATCCAGACACTATTCCCTTATTAAACTTAAGACAGCGCTGGGTTGGGCTGAGCGCCGCCTTTTTTCTGGCTGCAACCGGCCGAGATGTCTTAACGTTCTTCGTGCTATAGTACCAGATTTAAGGAGAAAGTGTATTGGAGTTTACAGGAATTGGTCGCCGAAACGTCAAGAGTCAGTGGACCATATTTACGTACGTATAGATGACTGCGAAGTCTGCAAGGGCCTGTGAGAATATCCGTGAACATTCTTAGTTTGTCCTTGGGGATTGTTATGAGTTCTTTAAACCTCTTTTGGTTGAGCTTCCCCCGTAAGGACTTCGTCCGTCGTAGGCCCATACTTTGGTGCCAGCTAACCTCCCTTAGCCTTAGCTCCTCATTCCTAAGCTTCTCCTTGATGGTGTGTTGTACCATTGCATTACCATTGGTTCGGGACGAAAATTAGCCGAAATGCGGTTGTGTGTTCCTAACAAATTAAATTTCTCGATACACTCAAGGGCTAGAGAGGACTTAGAACTCAACTTGAGTGAAAATTAGAGGGGGGAAATCAAAATTTTATAGACTGGGCTTCGAATTTAAGCGGGGCTTTCGAAATTTGAAAACGGTAGAATTTGATGTCTAACCAGCTTATTAATGCGCTAAGTGGAAATTTAATAAAAGCATTGACGCTAAAGTAAGAAAACAGCCGAGCTCAGATGAACGGCATATGAAACATAGAATTAACCGACTCCGATGATTTTGAAAGCTACTTCCAACAAAATTCATTCAGCTAGGTCGATGCTTCACTAGGTACCATAATCGCGGTCAGCAAATGGTCACTAAGAAAATGTGCAGTTTCGATAGGGGCGTACCAGAGGGAGAGCAGTGTTAGATGGGTGGGTTTGAGCGAGCATGTGAAAAGGTATATCATTTCTATTCCGGATAAGTAGAATTTTGATGCTAAAATATTCAGAACGAAATTGTGCTAGTGTTACGCGTAGCTTGCGAGCCAACTCAAGCTTTTCGGCTACTATGAAGAGTAGTTGGACTCCTTTTAATTCCATTCAAGTGACGGCAGAGTTTATGGCATCGCTAATGGTAGATAGACCCTGTGTTCCACACAAGAAAATAATTGTAGATAGTAGAAAGTCCTTTGGGATTAGTGAATACCGTGCGCTTTCGTTCTTTCTGTTGATGAAATTAGCAGGAAGTAATTTCTGAAAAGTCTAGAATGTGGCTCAGCTGTCTAAAATTTGTGGGGGAGAAGTCTACGATAAGAACCCAACAGAAGTCACTAGCAGAGCATTTCACTTATGCTACTTGAAAGATAGCATAAGGGCATAAGGTTAGTGTTCGGCTGACATAAGAATTTACACCGTGTCTGGTGAGTCTTCTTAGGATTTGTCTACTGCAATCTATTCTAGATTTTGAGTGATGGAAATCCTTATTTTGATCTTTGCGCGCTCTGTTGTGATTGACTTACGCCACCTTGTTTGTATGTTGCCAATAACTTCTCTTTTTTGCCCTAAATGTTGTCGGTTATCGATTTGCGAACTTGCTGTGGATCTGTGCCATATGAGAGAGAGGAAACTGTCGTTTATTGCCCCTAAATCCATTTTTAGGTTATCAATGGTGGCTATTGTCGGTTTTTCATCTGCCTGTGTGTTATCAAATTACAGCTTGACCTGCTGCGGCTAAGTTGTGAAGAAGGTTTGACAGGGTAGAATCTAAAGCTTACGAGAGTCAACAAGCGAGAAAGTTGAGAGATGAGTCTATCTTGTTTCCTGCTAAAGTGAATATACCACTCATTTAGAAGAAATGAAAAACATAGAAAAAGAAAAGGAAGCTGCAAAAGGAGACCAGCTACAGCCTACTGTTTTGGCGACAACTTGAAAGCGTACAACTGCAAACATCGAAAAGATAGCAGCGCAACACATTAGTAGACAATTATTTGTTGCATACGCAACTCGATAATCTTGTTTTACTTTTACGATGACATATCTGTAGAGGCATTTGTAAACATGGGCGCGAAATACGACACTTGCAACATAAGCTACACATCTTCGCAGCATCTCACCGGTATACTGCCCCCGTCTTTGGCGTCTTTAATAGAGCATACTTTGTCGGCCATTCAGTAGTTAGCTAGTAGCTATTAAGCATACAAATAACTACACATACACATACATACATACGTACATACATATGTTCGTACGCATATCCTGAAATGCGTTGTTGTATTCGCACTTGTGTTATTGGTGCCACTGTTTGACCAATTTCCCATTTGTTTATTTGTTTGTCTTCGCAACGCCACCAACTAACCTGTTGTACCCGGCATTAGGCGTTGATATCTGTGCGCTTTGTGCAGATTCATATCTCACACCGGTTTTCATGTAGCCTCAGCTAGTAAATGTGGATAAATGTATGTATGTATGTATGCTGCTAGTTGTGCGTTTGGCCGTCAGTTGACATGATTAATCGATTTGTTCCTGTGGTAATATTACACATCGTTAGATGCGTGTTGTCACCACTTGGCTTTATTGGCACTTAAGTTGCCAGCTAAGTGGGTATGCAACGTGTCGCCATGTATCTGATACCCACATTCATCCATTTACATATACAAATGCGCATATTTCGCCAATACGCGTCAAAGTAACGCATCAATGTTAGATCTCGTTTTTGGCGTCACTTTCGTAGTAAATCAACACGTCCGACTACAAATAAAATGTCAAAGCCAATAAAAAGCTTGGCTTTACGGTTTCGATTTCAATGTATCCAAATATACTATGTATTTAGTTTTTTTTTCTAACTTTAATCGAATTTATTTTAGATGGGGATAATGGCGAGCGGAAATGGTTCCTTGGTGCAAAAAACGTTCGAGTGGTTATAGCGAATGATGACTCTTCATGGTTGTATTAACCGCTTAACACTACTGATGAAGATGATGAGAGTCAAAAAGGCTGAATCTTAGTTCTCTTTAAAAAGGAACCCATAGTGTAAGGAAAAATTGCAGTGGTATCACAATGGATCTACCATAGGTCTAAGTATGTCATAATGGCATCCAACCTACCTACCTAGCCCTCATGAAATATAAAGAAAAGCTGCTGTTTACTACAAAATTTCATTGATTTTTTACATTTTATTTTTGCTGAAGTACCCCGCCTTTTCTTCCATAAAAAGTAAGTACTCGATTTTTTTTATATGGATGAAAAGGCCTAGTAGCGTCAGCAAAAAACAAATAATTGACAAAAATCAACGGTATTTTGCAGTCACTTGAAACTCTCCCTTTGTTATACCAAAATTCAATGAGTTATAAAACTGCCTATCCAGAAAAATTCTGTTTCTAAGTCGAAAATTTTGATGAAATTTTTTAAAATTTTGTACAAAGTTTGGAACTTTGTGCATTCACAGAGGAGGTGTTCTACCGACTCAATTTTTCCTTCATCTTCACAACTCCTGTAGAAGTCATTGTGAGGTACGCCAATTCTACTGACTAGGGAGCCAATAGTGGAGTGACCCGTTAGAAACCAGACATTTCTTCTTTTTAAGATTCAGTTTTAGCCAGAGCTTTTTGGACACCCTGCAGTTAATAGTCAGAGAACCCCTTCTATTGGTTTTCACGATTACGCTCAAGTGAATCGCAATTAGAGGATTGCTTATGTCATCTACCACTCGCTGAAGGGGAAACTCAGACGCTTTTCTTGCACACGCAACCGCTTTTTCATTTCCCTCCACTTCAGAATGGTCGAGCACCCAACAAAGTGTAGTGTTGTGTTGTTGGACGAGCGAGAGCGACTTCCTGCATTCTTTAACACATCTTGCGCTCGCGCTGACGCTTGACTATTAAAAAATATGGTAATGTTTGCCAGAGTTAAGTCTAATCGTGTTTGCTGTAAATAATATCTACATATCGATTAAGTTGCTGTTTGCTGTAAAATATTTTATTTGCCCATTTCAATATGGGTTTGTTCCTACTCTCTCAATGAACGTAAAACTTACAGTTTCTTCCTTCCTTTTCTCACTCAACCCCTTTACAACGCTAGCCTCATGAATGTGCTTCAGAATTATAACTTAAAGATTTTTTTTATTTACTGGCTTATTTATACTATTTTTATTATATATTTAAAATGTTAAGAAAATAAATAAAAACTAAGAATGTAATACAGCGCTAGCATTGAAGGCTATCGGCTGAACCCAAAAATTACAAAGTTATGTTTTAAAGTATTGCAAAAGTGGTGGCATTGAACGTATCAATGAAGAAAATAAATATTCAGCGTTGTAGTAACCAAATTCGTACTGCCATGTAAAAATAAAAAGAAAAATTACCTCACACACTGCCAAAGCGAGTGTGCATTGATTACTATTACTAACAAAAAGTTTTACTCATTTCTTATTCATGAAACTTAGTTGCTTTTGCTTTGATTGAGTGATTCGTCATCGGAAGCTGTGTAATATTTCATTGTATTGGCTTTTAGATTTAGTTCTCTTCCGTGTTTTTAGTTCGTTCTTTGACCCGACCATGACTTTATCTGTTTATACATACAGGTTGGTTGAAAAGTATGTAAAGCGACAACGTTTAATCAGTAGAGGAATAAAAATGTATATGCCATTTTAATATTTCATTGAACACAAAAAGAATTGTGCTTCGGTTTGCTAATTCATTTTTTGTTTATAACCCATTTTTTCGAATGGCAAGCGTCGAATATCGTGTGACAAAACTCCTTAGTTTGGAAGATTTAACCGCAATAAAAATCCATACAAAAATGATAAAAGTGTAAGAAAAATTATGGCCTTGAGCTGGTGCTGTTCTTTTCTTGTATATTCATAAAAAAACATAATTCTGATTCTGGGAGAAAAATCTGTTACTTCACTCCCATTTATATCAACGAGTTTTGGAGTTTAAGAGTGGTCGAACAAGCGTTAAGAAGCCAAGTGTTGAGCCACGTAGTGAGCGCTCAAACACAGCAGAAATCATTCAGTAAGTGTTCGAGATTGTTTGTGAAGATCTATGATTGAGCAAGCGTAAATTCGCTGATGCTACAAGGTCACACATTGAGAAAACCACCAGATAGCATCACGCGAATGGCACTGAACTGAAACCCGCAAGGGAGCACACTTGGGGAAGGTCGATGCTGCGCGAACTAGCAGATGCCGACATCTCATGGGACGGTGTAAAAACAACAGCATAGGACCGTGTACGATGGGAGAGTCTTGTCGAGGTCATATGCTCCTAAGAGGATTGAACAAGGAGAAAAAAAATAAGTTTCCAGCATAGGCATCCATATTTTATATGAAGAGTTACGTAGTGGAAAAGGTGATAGGAAAGTTAGTGCTGAGGAAGAGTATTTTGCAGAGCGTCCGGAAAAAGGTTTCGTAACAGAAAAGTGTACTGAAGTTAGGGCAGATTCTATTGTATCATCATTATCATTATCTAGTGGTTACAGCTCCGGATGAACTTGAGCTTCGCCCACAATCCTCTTCCAAACTGCACGGTCCATAGCAATAGACTTCCCGCTACTAACTCGTAGCTGTTTCTGGTCGGATATGACTTATTCAAGCCAGGTTAACTCTGAACGTTCTAGGACCCGGGTCGTTGGGGAGTTTGTTATTAAAAAAGCTTTTTGAGGCTGTATTCCATGCGCACAGCGTATCCTAATCAACGAAGCCTTTCGGATTTAATGTGCTTAATGACATTAAGTTACCTGCCTTGCATCGGACGCGTCCCTGGGTGGCGGATACGAGAATGCTCGGCACATATGCAGGGTAGGTGGGAAATTAAATGCAAACCCTGGACCAAAACAGGCAAATTGCTGCAGTGCCCATTGCCTTAGTTATTGGGTTAACAACCCACAGTTACAAAAACTGAACTATGTTAAGAAACGATCACAGCCTTGGATAGTATTGAATAGAAAAATTAAATTCATATAACCATAGAGTAGTCGCGTCCTCTCATGAGGCATGAGTGATCACGCGGGAAGCATTTTGCTGCCTATATCTTAAACAATTTTTGCTTTTTACAATTTTAAATTGTTTTAGAAGGGCATAATGAATTATACACCATGCGAAAAAGTTATATTTGCTCAACTTATGAAGTTTTAAGCAAAAAAAAAAATGATTAACAAAAACTCAAGTAGACATTTCACACTTTTAAAAAACTTCTCGTGAGCGTTTAAATGTTGGTAACGAGAGCACTCCGGTTCAAGAATTCGAATTCCTTTAGCTTAATTTTCTTACTTTTCAACGAGCCTGTATATAAAAGGGCCCTAAGTAAGTCTTCCGCTATTACTTTCCTGTGATGGTTCACTATTTCATTCTGTGCATTTCCAGCTTCCCAAATTTGTATACATTTTTCTTTTCTTAACTTTCGTGAATAACCAAATCCCTACCATTACTAAAAAGGAAGACAACTAACGGCTTACAAGAGGATTATATGTGTTTTAGGATAATAGAAAGCACTACATAAATTCAATGATTAACTGAACAGTTCAATCAATTTGCAACTGAGGGTGAATACCTCAAAATTTACCCACCATATTTGTATACCCGTTCACATGAATACATGAATGAATGATTACAAATATATACATATATAAATATGCAATACATACCTAGATATGCTTCTACAAGCCTTTACCTGGGCACACAGAAAAACTTTACAATTGATTAAATTTCGGTCCTACCAACCAACACAACAGGATACTATACTATAGGGTATACATTTTTATCTCTGAAACTTTGCATCGAAGCTGCCGACCACAAATACACATGTGCAACTAATAAATATGTATTTATTGGCATATACAGTTGTGAACATGAAAATAGCAGTACCCTTAAAAATTTTTTTTGAAGTCATTTATTTTTTTTTCTATGAATCATACAAAAAAAATATCAACATCAAATATCTACAAAGGGTTAAGGGATTTCAGTTGTGTAGAGTTTATCTGAATAAATCTAGCAACTACTTAAATAACGGTTTTTTATTGGCGTCAATACATTCTTCAGTGCAACATTTTAATAGCGGTGCTTTCAATTTTTAAGGTAATGAAGGAATATTAATTAAATTTTACTAAACTGTATTTGTATTTTTGTTTTTTAATTTTTAATGAATGCTACGCATATATTTCTTATGTTTTACCTATTATGGCTCGCGTGAAACATTGCACGACAGAACAATGAAAGCAGATTCTGAAATTGAGAGCAGATGGCAGATCTTACACAAAAACACAAAATATTCTTTCATGTTCAGCAAAAATGATTTCAAATAAATCAAATTTGTGGAAAAGCCGGAAAAAGAGGAAGAAAACGAAGAACTTTCCTGCATGCGATTGCAGTATTGTACGGCGCTACATAGAGATTCCCTTAAAGTCAGCCATACAAATACAAAAAAGGGGGAATTAAATATTTCTGACAATACTGTACGTAGAAGACTACAGGTAGTTGGACTAGTTGCTTGCAGCCCACGAAAAAAGCCACCCCTGACACCAAAACATAAAGCAGAACATTCGGAATTTGCAAGAAAACATGATAGTTGGTCAGCTGAGGTGTAACGTAATATTTTATGGGCTGATGAGTCTAAAATAGTTTTGTATGACGGCGCGGATTCACGACAATATGTTAAATATCTACCGAAAATCAGCCACAATATATTCAAAAAACCATTAAATATGGGGACCAAAAATAGCGGTACGGAGATGCTTCTTATATTATGGCGTAGACCCTATAGACAAAATTGAAATCATAATGGGCCCCAGGGGCACATCTGTGGAAATAATATAGAATATTATGCTGCCGTATTGCAGAGAGGAAATGCCAATAAAATGGGTATATTAGCGAAATAGTGATCCTAGGCCAACGAGTCGGAAGGCCAAGCATTGGCTTCGCGCAAATAAAATTGAGGTTATTTAATGGCCAAGTCAGTCCCCTGTCCTCATTCCTATAGAAAATCTGTTGGGGGACTTAAAAAGAGCTGTTAGAAGACCAAATCGAGTAACAATTAATAATTTTGGGAAATTTTTAAAGAATCGTGGATGAAGATTCAGCAGCAGCGATGTGAGCAATTTGTGGCCTCAATGCCTCGCTGTTATGCTGCCGTAATAAAAAATTTGTATCTGCAAATTTTGTCCATGCAGTTTTTCTTACAGTTTTTTTATAAACTTGAATGCGTTACTTAATCAGTTCGGTTTAAATGATTACAGGCAATAATCTTTGAGGATGAAAATGATGAGTGAAGCAACAGGTTTTGATCTAGTAATCCAAGGTTTGATAATTCAAGTGAAGCCTGTACTTTGCTCGAAAATAAAAATGCATCAAAATATTATTCCATCTAACACTAACATATTTCGAAGCAGTAAAACTTCGGCAGTTGCAATACTGTGATTTCTTGGTTCATTTGAATAGAAGCGCATTATTTGTGCATTAAATATGTGAAAAGGGATCGTTGTTTTAACCATTCAATGTATTTGGTCGAAAACTTCTTAGTTCTAATAAAATGGGAATGTGAAAGGTTTAGCAGATCGCGATCGATTTCTTGACCTCAGAGCGACTTTCGAATCTCCAAATGGCCAAAAAGATTGATCGAAGTTTGAATATTGTAGATCTTTACATGAAACAAGGGGCCTCCTATGGTAAGAACTACAAGAGAGGCAGAGCTGCGATGGCCTTAACACCGAAGGAAACTCGCAAAAGTCTTTTGTTATAAAAAGTTTTGTTTTGCGTTAGAGAATTTATTTAAATATGTGTTCAGTTAAAGAGTAAAATAATATGTGAAAATAACAATAAAAACTTTATAATCACATATAGATTAAATATTTTTTTCAAAATTTTTTTGGTGCTGCTGTTTTTGTGTTCGCAACTGTACATACCCTGTAGTCAAATTTGTTAGTTGTATAGTATGGGTTGCAGACCCAACTAGTCAGACAACGGTATTTTTTACAAGGCCATGCCAATTGCAGATTTCGATCAGAAATGAACTAGTCTCGAACTAGTGCAAAACAGACATAAAACTACTAGTCCAATTACCACTAGTTTGAGGTTGAAAAGGGCAATTAAAAATAAATAAAATTCATGATTACACAATAAAAACCTTCATTTTAAGTATAATTTAAATTATTACACAATTTTTTCGGCAGCCTTAAATTTGCTAACTATATTGGAATTGTGTTTTCTGAGTATTTATAGAAAGGAAAAATAAATATTGGGTTATTCAGAAAGTAATTTCGTTTTTTATAGATATATTGAGCTTCGAGGTTAAATCCAGGCCTTTCGGGTGATCATAAACAAGCTGAATTCGATCAATTTAACCTCTCACCGATCTCCGCGTTGTTATTCGGCGGTTTGCATCAACTTATGCCTTTATCGCGTCTTCACCAGCTTCAGCCGGCTTTCCAGAATGTAGTGCATCTTCGACATCAAAATTGCCGGATCGAAATTTTGCAAACCAGTTCTGGCACTGACGTATTGTCAACACATCTTCTCCATACACATCGCTTAATTTCTTTCTGGCTTGAACAGCATTTTTACCTTTTCTATAGTAAAAAAGTAAAATATGACGATAATGCTGCTTATTGCTCTCCATATTTAATAGGGTACCGACCAAAAACCACTACGTAAAATCAATTGAACTTATTCACACAAAAGCCTTGCTATATCAGCTGTCAAAGCATATAATAGCAATGCGATTTAATTGTGAAGTTAGCTGTGAAAAATACAATTAAATCCGTTGTCGCGAAAAAACGAAATTACTTTCCGAACAACCCAATACATAACATATTTTAAAGTTGGCATCATTCCAAAGATTAAATAAAAACATTTTTCGTTAAATCAAATTTTATCAAAAGTATAAGATTTCAAATACTTTAATCAATCTTTCCGAATAATCTTAAATGTTTTTTTATTGGCGAAGCGTCGATATATCCAGTTGTATACTTCATGTACAATTGTATGTGTATTCGTTTTAACGGTTTATAACACACCCAAATAGAAGAGAATTAAAAAGTTGTAGTCAAATAAAAGAGGCCGGAAAAATTCTTTTTGAAATAAGTACAAATTTGGTCTTTTCGGACTAGTTCGTTCTCAATCAGGAAATTCTAGTTGTATCTTTTTTAATAACTAATCAGTGTTTCACTGCGGGGTATGTACTACATGTGTTCTATGTGCGTGGTAGCAATGGCTACTAAATCCAGAATTAATTAAATGCCAAATAAGTGACTTCCTTTCATCAATGGACTGTCGTCCACTGTGTTGCTATTGCTGATGTAATCGTTGTTTTTGCAGGTGCGGAAGTAGGTGTATAATATCAAAGTAAACATTGTGTTTGGTCATCGCATTAATTAATTAATTTATTCCACAAAGTCATCCTGGAGCGTATCCGTTTCATAGTCATCGCTACTGATGATTAAATATTTACTTTGTGCTTAAGAAATGCGTGATTTATGTACGCGCGTGTGATGGCTTTATTTAACTTTATCGCCAGTTAGTTGGCTACTTGGCTTTATTACTATTAAGCTTAATAATTTCAGAGAGAAACATTTAAAAAGCTTCCATTAATTGAATTTATTGGGCGGCTTTTGGAATTTAGAGAGAATGTATAATTTTGTGTGTTTACTTAGTTAAAGTATTTCACTACAAGGTGGCGGAAAATTAATCACCCAAATTTGTTTTTGAAATACTTTTTTGTTAAATAAAAAAAATATATATGCATTTTGAGTGATGAAAATCTTTCTTTTGACCTGTTTTAGCTCGATTAGCTTCATTTCGTGTCAGTTTATATACTTTAGCTGTCTAGTTCACAGGTGTCAAATACCATTGATGTACGACGCCATTTGCAAAAATTATAAATCCTGCAATAGCGAGATTAATTTTGCGCCACCTTCTATATAGTATTCCCTGAAATACAAAAAAACTTCATATGTATACTGTCACGAGTGTCCTCACAGCGCATTAATTAATAAAGAAATATGCAGAAAGCCTGTGTGTGATTTTTCGAAGATCCTGCAGAGGCGGCAGGAATGCCAAGGTGGATGAAATAATTTCTTATCTTTCTAGCAAGCCGAACTGTGGTATGGGCCTATAACTTCGGCCGAAATGTATCGGTATATGCTGTGGCAGACACTGTAATGTTAGTTAACCATACACTTTTAAGTTTGATTTAATATAAATGAACTCTTTTGAGGCATGTGAAAAAGTTTTGAAATATTTGGCTGCAGTTTTGTGATAAATTCTAGCGTTTTAGAAATTATTTATGATATGAATGTTAGTGATACAAATGGCGACCATAATTCATTGCGTGACGATTTTTTAATATTTACAACTTTTTTCATTTTGGAAATGTTTCTTTATTTTTTTTTAATATTTTTCATTCTTTAACCAAAATCAAATAAATCCAACTTTCCAACTTTATATAAAATTGAAAACATTTTTATATGAGTTGTGAACTCTGTAATCTAAATTTCTAGAAAATCCTTGGGGATGCCGTAACAGGGCGCATAAAATTTTAGGAAAACAAGGTTGAGTTTTAAGTGGTTAAGAAAACCGCCTTATTTTAAAAATTGTTTTTTTTTTTTTGGTGACGTCTTTTGCGGTTTCATTTTTCTGGAGTTGATTTTTTTAATTTGCTTTGCAAACGTTCTTACTAATTTACTTCTACAAGAAATTGATTTTTATGGTTATATTTATATGGATAATTAACTTAAACTTTATTTGTCGCTGTATTCATGCCACCGTTGTTAAGTCCCACATTTACGGGAGGGCAAAATAAGTTTTTTGTTTTTTCTGTGTTTGTTTTTTCGTAATTTGAATTTTTTTGGCAAAAACAGAATTCAAATAACTAAAGTATATAAGTAAATGAGATTACTTTTTTGAAGTATTTCCAGGAAATATTGAAATCAGGAAAATATTTGAAGACATTAGCTGCCACCCATATTCAACGCAGTTGTTTGTTTGAAACCTGACGAACAAAGTTTCCTTCTGATGCTAATAGGATTTAAATTTACTCTAAGGACATGTCTTTCACTTGCATAACCGCACTTCTCCCAAAAAAGAATTTGAGGTTATAATTTGTACAGTACATTTTTAATATTTATTTGCTATAATTTTCGCAATAAATCAATAATAAGAACATTAGTTAAAATAAAACTTTAATATTTGAATAATTCATTAAACTCAAAAAGAAAAAAAGTATTCAAATATATTTTATAATATTAATTCTTTTTTAAGTATTTATAATTGAAAATTAATTTCTAACTTAATATTATAATATATGTAGTATTCAATTTAAATTTAAAAAAATATAAAAAAATATGTATCGCTTAAAAAGAAGCAATTTCTACAATATTCAAGATGGCACAAAATTAGTCACCCTATTGGCAGTTTTATAATTTTTGCTAATAGCATCGCACGTCAATCATATTTACCTTTTACTTCTGAGCTCAACAGCTGCAGTATAAAAATAGACAAACAATGGAGCGCATAAAGCCAAAATAAAGGTTTCCATCACTGAAAATTATGATATTTTTAGTTAGTAAAAAAGTTATTCAAAAACAAAATTGAATGACTAATTTTGCGCCACCTTGTGTATATAAAATATAATTGGTATTTGCATCCACACTTCTATGTCGCCTCCGAACGGCAGATGGCTTTTTATGAGAAGCTTTTTCATGCACTCGGAAGTTTGCCCTTGCCTTTCGCGAGGCGACTGTTATTAGAAAAAACTTTTTCTACTGTAGTTACGCACCAGCCCGTTCAGCTACTGTAGACGCCTTATTAATATTGGGCTTTCAATTTTAAAATTACTTTGTTGGGATTAAAATGTAATTTAAAAGTACAACTTTTTGTGGTAACCTATCTTCAATCTAAAAATAAACTCCATCTAGCATCTGAGAATGCGTAGGCATAATTGAATAAGAATTATTAAAGTTATTCGGTGTTAACTTCTTCTTACATCCACATCGCAAGTAAAAAAGTTTGCTAGAGACTCTCAGAAATTTGCATTTTTGTTCAGCTCCCCATTAATCATACGCCCCGACGTCCCACGTGTTTATGGGTTTAATCAACTGCTGGTGAGAAGTTAAAGCATTAATCTGTGTGCAAATGAGAAACTGAAACGAATGCTCGATATAGACTATGAAGCTATTGTTAGAAATAGTAATAAAAATGCAAACATATATCGCTGCAAATAGCAGCAGCATTTAAACATGCAAATTTTTCCGAGCCCACGAGACACCTAGCTTAGATTTTTTTATTTTTCTTGCCTATGTTTATGTCTTTTTCTCATGTTTTGTAATTTGTTTATTTGCAGTATCAGCTGCCTTTGATACTACTTGCATAATGTTTATTAAATTGTGACAAGCAAAAGTTACGCTTGTGGTTTGTACATTGAAATAAATGACAAGCAAAAGTTACGCTTGTGGCTTGTGCTTTGAAATAAATGAGCATTGAATTCTTGGAAAATGAATTAGCGTGGTAATTTATGTATTACACAAACAACTTCAATTATTGTAATTAGAATTGCTAAAATGTTTTTGGTGGCGCTGGTTCTTTAATTTATGAATTATTCAATAATTCTGACTAAGCTCACTGTAGTTGGCATTATTGTGGGCTCGCACTACACTTTGTAGCTATATTACATGTAAAAAGAATTTCTGCATGTCAGTGTAGTTGTGTGGCTGGTTGGGATGCTTGGGGTTTGATGACAGAAAAATATAAGCTGCAGTTTTACTAAAATTTTTGATTGAGTGCTTTGATTTCTCTTATAAATTAAGGGATTTTCAGCTTATTGTCAAAACAATTCCAACTAAAATAGCTAACTAAAAATACCTTTCACTATAACTGGCCGCCGTAGCCGGATGGGATGGTGCGGGAGTACCATTCGGGAGTGCGTAGGTTTGAATCTCTGTGCGTGAACATCAAACAATATAAAAAGTTTTTTCTAATAACAGTCGCCACTCGGCAGGCAATGACAAATAGCCGAGTGTATTTCTGCTATGAAAAAGCTTCTCATAAAAACCATTTGCCGTTTAATAGAAGTGCAAACCTAAATGTTTTTTATTCTATTATAATCACTTAATACAGATCTGTGATATAAGTTAGCCTTTTAGTTCAACTCATGTAGAAGTGGTACGTATTATTATATTTATAATGCAAATACAAATAAATGACGCAACTGAATTTTTTATCGTCATACTTCTTCGCTCCCACTAACTAGTTAACACCTTAAAGCATGTCTTCAATACTGCACTGGGAGTGTGTGAGAATATTATAAGAGTCTTTGAAATCAACCTACACTTTGGTTGGCGGCTGCTAATTGGCGGTATATTGGCGCCGGCAGACACAATACCAGGTAGATAAAATATTATTATTAATAAACAGCTGCACATAGCTCCACCTAATGTTATGCCACCACATAATAATACGCACTCTGAATGAATAAATATGTATGTATATATATTTTTAGAAAAATTTAAAGTTTGAATGCAGTGAATTGTAATTTACTTGCCAACTTCCCAAAGTAACCAGCAGAGTTTAAACGAATTTTCGACGTAAAACAGAGTACTAAAAATACAAAAATTAATGAATAAAACACAAAAAAAATGAAAAATTAATAAATAAAAAAATTAAAAAAAAAAAAAAAATCCAGCTCAAATCAGAATAAGACTATAACAGCGAAGACGAAGCATTCGCCACTTCTTACACTATAAATGTTGGCGTTCTGACTCTTATGTAAATATAATTTATTACTATAACTCATGTGTGGTCGCAGCTGAAACTATTTGCAAAAAAGTATGTAAACACAAAAAGTAATGCCGAAATAGTACAGGCTTCAATAGTCAGCATGCAAGTAGTGAGCACTTATTGTTCTGTATTGGCCCATTCGGAAAATTAATATATTCTTGCTGCTCACTGGCTCTTTGCTACTCCAACTTCATTCATTATTGGTATACCACGGAACACTTGCTGCCAACAGTAGACTATTGAATAACTTCATTCAGTGCCGACATTCCTCATTAAATGCTTTTGATTGTAAATACTTCATCAAAATGCTTAAGTCCTCAAGCGCAGCATGAATTTAATCAATTGTGCGTTATGTTCTGAATATTTAGCGTAACATTTTCCCCATAATTTTGCGTTCCATTGTTACTCATACGCCCTGGTACACAAACTCGAAACTCGAAACTATGCTAACAACGTTAAGTTTAATTATATTGCTGCAGCCTTATTCCAATATTCCAAGTATGTGGGGCAAAATCGCATCTTGCACAATTACATACGTACATATAAATGAACATACTTGCCCCATATGAAATACGTAGTTATTTCTCAAGTAATAAAGTTATTACATACAGCCAGTTGAAATACCGGCATGGGAATGTAGAATTTAAACGCAATATTATCCACGTCTATGTGTTTGCACGTGCATGTATATGCAAATTCAAAAATGCGAATAAATTTTCTCAGCCGCACTAGTGGCACGCACATACATATGCAAAGGAGCACAGCTCATCAGTACTAATTTAAATGAAAATATATGCAAACGAGTGATGTTGCATAAGGTGCATGCAGCACAATGATAGCGTTGTTGCTGATGTTGTGGCAAGTGACATGCTAGGTGAAAGTGATACGTGATAGTAGTTAGTATGTGGATGTAGTTTGTGTCAAATTTTCGCCGTACAAGTAGGAGATGGTAGTCGGATGAGTTTCAGTGCGGCCGATTCTTGTTTTACAAGGAAGTGCCGGAAGGTGTAAAAGTAGAGATTGCTTAGGAAGCTTTTGGAAGCCGTCATCGCAGTGCATATGAATAGGTTTAAAAATTTGCATTGCTTTAATATGTATGCACATAACATTTATACATATGCGAGGTGTGTTCATAAAGTATAGAAAGTTGAATTTCGCAGGCAATGTGCATTCATTATATGACTTAATTAGTTGGTCATTCGGGTACTGAGTACTGAAAATCTCGTTTTACTTCAGCCGTACAGACTTGGCTTCTTGCGACTTTTTTTGGTTCTCAAAACAGAAAGTATCTATGGAAAGACGAAGATTTTCCACAATTGTGGAGGAAAGGTCAACATTGCTCGGAAGCCATATTAAAGCGCTTGTGGCCAACGGTGGTTGAGGATTGGTACACGTGTATTATATCTGAGAAGTATTACTTTGAAATAACAAACAAGGTAGTGATGAACAAATAAATATATTTTGAGAAAAATAAAAAGCCCCCTTTCCTTTTGAGTACACCTCACATATGGATTGAGGTTAAATCTCATCTGCTAGTATGTAGATGGTTTTCGGAGCTGCCTGAAATTTGCATTAAAAAACGCGTTGGACATACATTTAGGTATAGAGTAGAAAATAAAAATGTAGATACACAGTTGTGTTCAAAATAGTAAGAGCGGGATAGAATACGAATAGAAGTTTTGACTATTTTTGTATTTTTGTTTTTGTATTTAATATAACAGCTTTACAAAAGTAAATGGCATTCTACAACAAAAAAAAAATCGTATAACACAAAGCTTCATACTTTGTACAAAATTCACAAAAATTTAACAATTTTCACAAAACAAACATCTAATTTGCAGCAGATTTCGGATTATTATTATAGAATCAATTTTATTACACAAAGTGCAAGTTTTAAATAGCTGGAAATTCTTGTAAATTTTTGAGAATTTTTTCGACTAAAGTGTCGAGCATTTTCTTCCATATGACAGACTTCCAAACATATGTTACGCTTTCTTCTTCATCTCCTCTTCTTCTCAGCGTCACAGTCCTTGATGAACCATTGCTTCCTTCACAGCTTCTTGCCATCGTTCTCGATTTACAGCCACTTCCCTCCAACATTGCAGGCGCATTTTCCTAAGATCAGCTTCCACATCTTCTCAAATTAGGCGAAGATCTAGTGCCTTTCTTGTTGATCGCTCCCTTGGCCTTCTAGCCACATGTCCCAGCCATCTAAGTCGTTGAGACTTAATAAATCTTTTTATAGTTTCTTTCTTAACTATGTCTTTCAGTTCGGCATTGCGCCTAATGTGATAAGCGCCATCTGCCAGTCTAAGCGGACTACGTTATGCTTTATATGAAAGAAAATTCTCAACATCGTATGCAAAAAAAAAAAACAAAAAAAAAGCCTGTCTGAGCGTTACGGGAGCAATGCGAACACAGCGGCTTTAGGAATGGTCGCTGGACTCATTCCACTATATCTTGTAGCCAAAGAGATGACTATCAGCGCAGCTTAAAGGCTTTCTAATCCACTCTATCTCAAAGAAGGTAGTCTTACAGGACATGTAAGGATTCCGGGTTCAATCCGGAACTCTCCGTGCATGACAGTTCACGATAAGATGGAAAGGAAACTAGAATTCTCCAAAAAATTCAAAGTGGTCATTAGTGAGCAGGCGGAGTTTCACGCCTTAGAGCTGTGTGCCAGAATTGTCGGACCACATTTCAAAAAAGCAGTTGCAATGGGGAAAAACACTTCCATTTGGTAGTCTTACAGGACATGTAAGGATTCCGAGTTCAATCCGGAACTCTCCGTGCCTGACAGTTCACGATAAGATGGAAAGGAAACTAAAATTCTCCAAAAAATTCAAAGTGGTCATTAGTGAGCAGGCGGAGGTCCACACCGTAGAGCTGTGTGCCAGAGAATGTTTACGGAGAGTCACGCGCAGTGCCAATATTACCATTCTCTCTGACAGTCAAGCAGCTCTAAAATCGCAGGGTAGCTTCTCATTCCAATCAAGGTTGGTCTGGGAATGTTTTAAAATCCTCAACACCTTAGCAACAAGAAACTTTGTTACCTTGATATGAGTTCCGGGAAATGAGGGGTATCAAAGGAATGAAATTGCGGACACTTTAGCGAAAAAAGGGGCAAACATAGAGTGAGCGTAAGTATTTAGATAAATTTGCTTAGTGCTTTGAAAATTTAAAACCTTTAAAAATTGATGAGAAAATAAAAAAATGAGTATACAACATTACAATATGAAGCCTAAAGTTCCACACGCATATTTTCCTGGATATCAAAAAAATTTTATATTTGTCGCACTGTGTAATCAATACACACTTTTTGTATCCTGCTCCGCCTTTCCAAGGGTTAAGTACGGGATTTTGAAACAAAAACTTTGCTGGGAGTCGAAGATCATAGCACTTTAACACCTACGAATTTACTCAAACTTATTTATAAATCGATCACATTTAAGATATACTACAGGAAACATGAAAGCGGTGCAAAAGATGATATATAGCCCATAAAAAGGTATTTCTGTACAAACCTTTGAAGATTTTGCACTTTCGCTTTGCTAGCATCCATCTTATTTTAAGTAGCAAAGCAACACAATTTTATAAAAAATTAAAAAAAAAATGTTTAGCATATTTCCTGCTATTTCCTCTAGTAGCCTTAGAAAAAAAGTAAAAAAAACGAAGCAAAATTGCTTTCAAGGCAATATTTCAGCCAAGGCAACAAACAACGAAGGAGGGAATTGTTGCGCCAAAAACGCAAAGGCAAAACCCCCAAAAAATAAAAAAAGCTGGCGCAAAATCAAAACAAGCGGCCAACCAAAAATTAAACACAACAGTCAATTGAATGGAGTTGCCAAATGCGGAAAAGGCAACCTCAAAGCGCATGAAAGTATGAATGAATCAACTCAAGCGCAAAATGATCGCACAAAGCGACAATTAATATGATGACGCTGAAGACTGTCAACAGCATGAAGCGGCAGCAGACATAACAGAGCTACAGCGGTGACGCATGTTGCAATCGGCTGAGCTGATGAGTTGTTCACTACGGCTATGGTGGAGGCGGGGGTGGCTGAGATGGCTGCGGCGTAGGTGCGGCTGGTAGTCTGAATGTTATTCGTGCGCATATTCTTTGCACTGTAGGCCTGCACATATTTATGTATGTGCATGCGTAGCAGAACCCCTTCCACATTTTATGCCTTTTATGTTACTCGGCGTTGTTTATGTTTCAGCAAATTTTTATGGATCTTTATTATGCCATACAAGTTGTGTTCACATGCGCCCAAATGTTGTTGCTGCTGTCAGCTTTGCCGGTTTCTTCAAATTGTCGTTCGTATTTGTGTATATTTTCCTTTCAAACATAATTTTTTTTTTCATTTCTTTAACTTGCACATTAAAGCGCATATGTTTACAAATTTGTTGAAGCAAATGAATGCATGGGTGTGTGTGTGTGTGTGCAAGATGAACACGTAAATAACTATTAAAACTCCCCCAGAGCGATTCTGCGTGCGGCCCCTTCGAGTGCACAAAAGCATCAACATGCCAAGGCAATACATCTCTATGTTCACACATATACATATGCAAATATACACAAACTTTATACAGAACTTGATGCGCACCGGAAGTTTTGAATTTCCAAAAGAATCACAAGCAACACAAAAATATGAAAATAAAAAATAATTAAATGAAACTAAAAACACAGAAATTGAAAGCCCCCAAAGCGTCAGCATCAATAACGCAACAACACAATTAAAAGAATTTATAAATTTTCATTACCACCATAGTCCCCTTATTCATTCATTCATTCAATGCGTTTAGTGACTAAATGTGCTACTCATGCCTACACACATACATACAAGCGCGCTGCTGTGAGTCCCCAGGTGCCCTTAGGTGTGCGGTTTACGGCTTTTATCGTTTGCTCTTCTCACTAATTCTTAAATGCACCTTTAATGTATTGTTTGTACCTGTCGCGTGCTATTTGCAGCAAAATTGGCCGCTTCTTTGGAACTCACGCATATGTATGTCTCGCGTGTGACGATTGAAGTTTGTAAAATGTTCACGCAAACGTCTGCTCATCACTTAATTATAGCCAAAATTATTGCTTAAAAAATTAAATGTAGGTTAAAGCAATTAAAGACACGTTTGTGTTAGAAGTATATACATACATACGAGCTGTATATTTTCTAAAATTTTACCAAATAACTAAATTTCTAACATTTCGCTTTTTCCCACTTTAAGCAGTTATTTATTATAATACATGGGCTGAAAAGTCCCGGGCCTAAAATATAGATGGCACTAGTTTTATTGCATTCACCTCTTTTTCAGTTAGTACTAACCTTAAAAAAACAGCTGTTAAAATTTCATGATATTCTATTCATTAGTTCGTGAGTTATTGTGCTAAGAGTGACTACTTTTGTTATTTTCAAAACAATGGATCAAAAAGAATTTCGTGTTTTCATTTTAAACTGCAATGGTTTGAAAAGTGTTATGGGGATCTCGCTTCATCAGAAACAACAATAAAACGATGGTTTACTGACTTCAAACGTGTTCGTAGAGACACCAACCAAATGGTGCACAACGCAGTAAACGTCCAAATGAGGCGGTAAGACCAGAAAACATCAAAAAAATCCACGAACTGATGTCATTGAGGGATTGTTAACGATTAAAGACTCTGCTCATTCGGATGTAGACCGGCTTTATGTAACTTTGTTTAAAAATTTTCGCTCTTTGGTGCAACCTCTTAAACTAATTTTTAAGAAATCTTTGGGTAAAGGAATATTTATCGATGATTGGAAGCAGACTTCAGTCACTCCTATTTTCAAAAGCTGTAATAAAAGCGATATGGCAAATTACAGACCAATTTCCAAATTATCTGCTGTAACTTTTTGAATGTGTGGATAAATACAAGTTATATTTTAGCGTCAAACATCTAATTAGTTCTAGACAACATGGTTTTGTAGCTGCAAGATCTACGTTATCTAACTTATCCGTTTTTTCTGATGATTGCCACGCAGGCTTCCAGAATGGTTTCCAAACCGACGCGATATACACGGATTTCTCTAAAACTTTTGATAAAATCTCCCATACGATTTTAGTAACTAAAATTTCTTGTCTCGGTTTTCATTCTTCTTTCCTTGATTGGATTCGGTCCTATTTAATAAAGAGATGCAGTACTTTAGTTATCGATAGAGTTTCTTCGAAACAGTACATTGCCACCTCTGGTGTACCTCAGGGTAGTATTTTAAGACCTTTGTTATTTGTTTTGTTTATTAATAATATTTGTTCGTGTTTTTCCTTCGCTAATTTTCTTCTCTATGCTGATGATCTAAAAGTGTACGCTGAAATAAGAAATTCTAGTGATTCTGCCGCCCTACAGTCCGAGTTGAATAATTTATATCCCTGGTGCCTTATGAATCGTCTATTTCTTAATATTGAAAAATGCCACAAAATCTCATTTTCTAAACTTCAAAACCCTCTTTATACCTCTTATCATATCAATTATACATATCTTGCTTCGTCTGATGTGATAAAAGATTTAGGGATTTTCTTTGATTCAAAGTTTAATTTTATCGCGCACCTTAATTATGCCGCTTCCAATTCTCTTGCTATGCTCGCTTTTATTAGACGTCACTCATCGCACTTCACTGACCAATATACTCTTAAGATATACTCTGCGTTTGTTCGGTCCAAATTAGATTATGCCTCTTTTATTTGGAGACCTTATCATGCAGACCATATATATTAAATCGAGTCAAAAAATGTTTTTTGCGTTGCGCACTACATTCACTAAATTTCTCAGACCCGAAACCATCATACGAATCACGCTGTCGTTTGATTAGTCTCTTTCCATTAAGTGGCAGAGGTACTTTTCAGGCAGTATCATTTATCTTTGATCTCATTAATGGACAAATTGACTGCCCGGCCTTCTAGAAAGAATACAGTTTAATGTTCCTTGCAGAAATTTTCTCCGTTGCAAAATTTTTCGCGTGTGCTTTAGTAAGACATTATACAGTGTCTCTCGTTAGAACGTTGTCTGACCTTAATTATCTCGCCTCCTTTTTGGATTTAGACTTTTCTAAGACAAACAAGTGTTTCAAACCCAATTAAAAAATTACTTTCTATGTAAGAAATCTAAATAATACCTAGTATATATTTGTTAATTTAGTTTCTTAAGTTTTAATTTCGTTAATAACTTCTATATATTTTTAGCAATTTATTGGTTTCTTATGTTGTTCATCTAAGTTTTCTACACTGTTTAATATTAAATATTGTAAATTTGTATTTTAGTTCTGAAATTTATATCTTAAATGTCTGTTCTGAATTGTGTTAGACATTAAATAAATAAATAAATCGTTTTGAATGAGCAGAAAGTGAAGTTGCGTGGGTTTGCTGACATCGTAAAGACATCAAAAGGACGTTTTGGCTTCATATTGCGTGAACATTTGACTATGAGAAAGCCTCTGTTCAAAGTGGTCGCCACGTTTGCTCACTGTTGACCAAAAACCAGAACGTTTTGATGATTCTGAGCAGTATTTGGCTATGTTTAAATCCGGAATTTTCGCGTCGATATCTGAGAGTGGATGCAACATGGATCCATCACATCACTCCGTAATCAAAACGATCGTCACCTGAAAGGACAGCTAAAAAGATTTGGCCTCGGTATTTTGGGAAGTGCGTGGTGAAATATATATCCATTAATTTGAGAAGGGAAACACCATCAACAATGAATATTATATTGGAGCGTTTGGCGGCCGCCGTATCCGAATTCAGAGAGAGCGTAGGTTCGAAACTCGGTGAAAGACCAAAAATGAAGAAACCGTTTTTTTTTAATAGCGGTCGCCTCATCTCATAAAAAATATCTGCTGTTCGGAGTCAGCTTTCATTGGTGGAACAACATCAAGACGCACATGTCTGATATGATTGCTGAAAAGTATGCGGACGTATATGGCAAAGAACAAAATTTTGCTTTATCAAGACAACGCACCGTGTCACAAGTCCATGGAAAAATTACATGAATTGAACTTCGAATCACTCCCACATCTACCGTATTCGCTAGACTTGGCTTCCATCGCCTACTGGCTATTCACAAACCTAAAAAAATGCTCGCCGGTAAGAAATTTCGCCCGAATGAAGAGGTTATCGCTGAAACTGAGGCCTGCTTTGAGGCAAAAGATAAATCATTCTACAAAAGTGATATTGAAAAGTAAGAGCAGCGCTGAATTGATTGAGTTGTTCTTGATGGAAATTACGTTGATGAATAAAGCTAATTTTGAACAACAAAAAACGTGTTTTCTTTGTTAGGCCCGAGACTTTTCGGCCTGTGTATTATTTTGCGATGTTTAGATCAGTGAAGTACAAAATTCTGTATGTTTTTTTGCTTTTTTTCGACGTTAATTTAGAAACATTTTTGGTGAATGTTCGAATTCGGGACAATGGATTAAACGCTTACATGGCGATCCGACTACGCGATTTCCATGATTTTATCGACATTTTCGACCATTGACTTGGCAGAGAGTGCTGCATCTTCAACTCCTATATTACAGTAATGGACCAATTGGACCTAAAATTTGCTATTACATCCAATACTGCACTGGATCCACAAGTAGCAGTATTTTATTTGACCACCTACTCTGACTTTTCACTATGGTTGTATAACATCTTGAGATATAGTTCACTAAAAAAATGTAGCGAAATATAATAACAATGGATCTTTGCTTTACTTATGAAACATAAATTATAGAATTTCGCATACGCACCTACATATATGTTTTATATAGATGTATAGTGGCATTTTTACTTTAAATATACGCTTATATGTTAATCGTTTTGCCAGTTTAGTGCATACATACCTGTAAAAGAGAAAAAGGAAAATGTTAAATATTTTGTTTAGAAGAGGTTAAGATGAATACAAATAAAATAAGGGTCATTAAGTAACGTATAAATAAATTTTTTAATATACAAAATATTTTGCCTTTAAGTATACAGTTACAAATTTACACACAAACGGGATTGTAAAAATGCGTGCTACTGCAAATCGTACAAAGGCTTTGTAGCGTCTTTGGTTATCATGTAAATACTAGGTTGTTCAATAAGTTTTGTGGTTTGATAAGAAAAACACAATTTTAAGGCTTGAAATAAATTTGATGATTCAGTATAGCCTCCATGAACATCTATACACTTATTTGAACAACATTTCAATTTATGAATTCCATCCCTGAAGTGGGAATCTAAAAGTTCTGTAAAATACGCTTCTACAGCTGTTATGACTTCATCACTTGATGAAAAACGCTTTCCACGCATGCATTTTTTTAGGTCTGGAAACAGATGCATTGAAGGATGCTCCGGTTCGAAATTCGAACTTTATTTCGTGGATTTTAGCCATTGTCAAAATACTCCTGTGACACGATGCATTACTCTGATGAAAAATAATTCTTTTCTTGTGCAAACTGAGTCTTTTATCACGAATTTTTTCCTTCAGCTGGTCTAAAAGGTTACAATAATATTCCAAACTTATTGTTTCATCTGTTTACAAATAATCCACAAACAAAACTCCTTTCGCATCCCAAAAAACTGATGCTAACACATTCTTGGCCGATTTCTGCACACGAATTCGTTTCGGAGCCGAAGAACCAGGTTCACTCCACTCTTTAGCCTCTTGTTTTAATTTCGGGTTATAGTGATAGACCCAAGTCTCATCCGTAGTGATACATCGACGCACATGCACCTATGTATATACAAATTTAGCCATTTTTCCGTGTACCTTTGTCACCGATAAACGAAAAAGTAGCCAGCCGATTGAGTTCGAACAGTTCATTCTCGAGCCAATTAGAAAAGAAATCACAGGATTTTTCTATAGTTGGCGCTGCGACCGATTTATCTCTAAAAATCGTATTTGTTATGCGATTTTGTTCGAACTTAAAAAATTTTAGCATGGAGAGAAATGTTTTGTTCCGAAATTTACTATAGGTTAATAGGTTGCGCTGGGGTTGACATATTTCTAAATGTCGTACTATAGCTCTAATCGGTAACCATCTAATCTTTATGTTTATGCCGAAAACGAACAAATAAAAAATCTAATCAATCCATCAGTTTTGCAATAAAAGTTTAATTTTTTGTCATTGCCTTACTCTCCACAAGGCCACCGAATTTGAAGACGAGACTGCATTTAGTATTTAATATTCGTTTTTGGTTTTCAGTCTTTGAGCGAAGGCTGGAGTTAGTTTTTTGTTTTTATTTTGTTTTGGATAAAATATTACTTTTTAGAAATAAAAAAAAAATGTTCTTATATACAAATTTTAGTAATATTAAATTTAGTAATATTCACTTCAACTATAGTGGTTAAATTTGTTTTTAATTTTTATTTTTTCATTAAAAAAATTTGATTTGCATTTTTTTAATTTTTAAATTTTTTAACAGCAACAAGGATTTCTTAATGAAGTGGTTTTTATTTTTACTTTTACTTTTATTTGCTTTCCCATCAATTCATTCATATCAGATCGACTCGCAGCAAAGAGTGGCCGGGTTTGCTAGTGTATTATAAAAATTTAATTTTAAATTTAAAAATGTTATAATAAATACATAAACTAAAATTCCTACAAATTAAAAAAAAAATCGTAAAAATTTCATAAATTTTAGTAAATTTGTAGTATTTTTTTGAGTATGCAGTTTTATAGCCCAATAAATTCTAATACAAAGTAGTAAAAGTTTGAGGTAGTTCCTTCTAGGTATTTAAAAGTGACGGCATTTTTCGCTAACAGCCTTGCGCACATTTGCTTTATAGCAATAGCACATTTAATCCAATAGAAAATTCCTAAAAATTGTAAAAAAAAAATCGTAAAGATTTCAAAAATTCTGCTAAATTTTTAGCATTTTTTTGAGTATGCAGTTTTATAGCCCAATAAATTCTAATACAAAGTAGTAAAAGTTTGAGGTAGTTCCTTCTAAGTATTTAAAAGTGACGACATTTTTCGCTAACAGCCTTGCGCACATTTGCTTTACATGTAGCAAATTATACATGTGAAGAAAGTTCCCAACAAAAAACTACATTACTCCTAATCTATATAAAAATATTCCATGAAATTCAAGCTATACTCATTTAGAGTTTGAGTACAAGGATTTCGACATTTTCCAACTGCATTCACATAGCTGTACTACAGGAAAATATGTTTACATAAATGAATGAAAATGCATTAAAGTAAAGCAAAATCACATAGCACTTTTATGCACAAGTTGGCACACAAATTAAAACAAATAATAAACTTAATTAAGCAGTTGAAGTTATGTGGCTGCATGATACAGCCACAACCATAACCACAGAATGTGGCCAGCGGCATCAAATGCACTGGCGACTGCAAAATTGGGTTAACAAAGGAAGAAGTGACTGACTGACTTTCTGGCTGACTGGTGGTTGACCGGGTAGGTGTCATCTACAGGCTTCTAATGAAATTACATTTTAATTAAATATAAACATATATACTTACATGAATATCTATGTACATACAGACGTTGGTATGTTTTCAAATTCGGAGCTATTTTCGTAATTGGTGTAGTGTGAAAATAGGAAATCGGGCTTTTGGAAATAGCACTTGGCAATGTGGAAAAATTCACTCTTGCAAAAGTGCAAAAGGATATGGCTAAGTGTTTGGGTGAAAGAGCTCTATGCAATCGATTTCATTAGCTCCGAATTTGTGTGATTTTAGTGAATTGATAACCTTTACTAGTTGGCATTATTTTTCTTTTTCGGAAAAGTAATTCGTGAATTTTATACAATTCACCGCTGCCACATACCGCCTTGATAGCTTGAGTGTAGTACTAAATTCAAGGGGTATGTCATTGTACCATCTGCATCTTATTTTTCATTGTTAAAATTTAGAATATGGAGTAAAACTAAAATTAAATGTTAAATTTTATCCAGTTCCCTATTTGATTTTCCATTGTATGGCATGAGCCTTAAGGGACTTTTATTGAGAAGGATGAGACCATATTTTTACAGCACAATTGCTTTGAACCACTAATAACAGATTTAATAAAAATGGAATACAACTTAAAGGATGCCACATAGCCAGAAAAGTTGGCAGCAGGCCCACCGAAACATAATCAGTTTTCACTGACAAAGCATCTCAGATTAATTTGGTTATTAAATGCCGTGTTTTTTTAAATATTCCTTATATTTTTATCAACAGCTCTGACTGGCTGTAGAAATCTGCCCGTTGGAGGTCTCATAATGGTATCAAAACGGCGCTTTAGTGCTACTTGAGGAGTGCAAGACCGGCACTTCAACCATTTCACCTACCTACCTATATTTTATAATATTTCTATACGAGGTAAATATATTAGTGGACACCTCCTACTACATGCACACACACCCACAAACAGTTTTCTTCACGTGAAAGCTACAACATAACCCGAAAAACTGATCGTAAAAAGTAGGCTTTGATAGTGATATACCCGTGTTTTATTACAACAAAACCTGAAAAACTGATTGGGAGGAAGGTAACCTCTGACATTTTTCAGAAAAATAAATTTAGAAAAATTCAGAAAAAATATAACTGGTTAAAAAAAGTTTGAATAAAATGTGAATTACAAAATTAAAAAAAGATTTTATTTAATAACTTAAGAATGAAGTCACAGATACAGGAATAACAAGGATTGGACTTACATATACTTAGACTAAAAACAAACTATTAAGGAAGTATTGTAAATTTGTAAATACAAAAAAAAAATCAAATCAAATTTAATTCATATATTTGATTTACACAATTAAAGTCAGTCCTAATGATTTATGTTTGAAAGGTGAGTTAAATGGTTGTATAGAATCAAAATGTAGTTTTATAGCCTCGACAGACAGTGGCGTTAATCGGGATTATCGGCGCAGTTAATTCTGCTTAAAATTATAGTGTGACCGACGGTTGTTACGCAGTTTAGTGAATAGCTGATTTGTTTATTGGATAGTGTTGCCAGTAAAAGACGGATCGCATGCGACAAATACGGGCAATAGCTGTCCTGATACTAAAAAGTAATAATATTTAAAGAAATCTTAAATTTGCTCAAACTGCGCTGGAATGTCAAAAGAATTAATGTATTAGGTGCGCAACTAAGGTCTCGGTGTTTTTTGATGAAAATACCACTTTATTCTGAAAAAATGGTTACAAGTGAATCATTGAAAGTATTGCCCATCACTGGCTATTACTTTTTCGCATCTTTCTGGGAGATCTCGTATACCGTCGCGGTAAAACTGTTCATCTATCCACGGCTCAGGCAATTTTTTGATGTCTTCATATAAATGGAACTGCTGGTCAGCTAGACCATATGGCATCGATCGAAACAGGTGATAATCGGACAGCGCAATATCTGGAGAAAATGGCGAGTGGGGTAGGATTTCCCATTTCAGTGTTTCCAGGTAGGTTTTTATGGGTTTGGCAACGTGAGGCCGAGCGTTGTCATGCTGTAGAATCATTTTTTCATGCCTCTCCGCGTATTGCGGCCGCTTCTCGCGCAGTGTTCGGCTCAATCGCATCAATTGAAGTTGATATCGATCCGCACTGATGGTTCGCTTGGTTTTAACAGTTCATAATAAATAACACCAACTTGGTCCCACCAAATACATAGCATACATTACCTTCGCAGCGTGAATATTTGGCCAAGGCGACGACGTACAAGCATGACCGGGCAGTCCCCATGACTTTCTTTTCTTTGGATTGTTGTAATGAATCCATTTTTCATCACTCGTCACGATGCGATGAAGAAAACCCTTCCTTTTTGCCGCTGGAGCAGTTGTTCACAGGCCAAAAATGACGTTCAACGTTCTCTTGGTTTTAACTCATAAGGAACCCAAGTGCCCTGTTTATGAATCATTCCCAAAGCATGCAATGGCTTAAAAATGGATTGGCGGGTAACTCCTAATACTGAATCAAGCTCTTCTTGTGTTTGACACAGATCCTAATTGAGCAATGCTTCCAATTCAGCGTCATCGAAGGTTTTTGGCCTTCCTGCACTTTTTCTATTTTTTTCATGGTACTTTCGGTCACGTGATTTTTATATACTCATTTTTGTAACGAAGACTTAAAATAAATTTTTCTGTTAAGTTTAAGTGCTAATTAACAATGTATACATTATTTTGTATTTATTTCTACATATTGTTATCCCTCTAAAAACAGTATTTCTTTTAACGCATTTTTGGCGCTGCTGGACGTATGTAACCCCTTAATCATATTTGACACCTGCAAAATAGACAGCCGCAGTATACAGACATACAAGCAATAGAGCGCGTAAAGGGCAAAAGAAAAATCTCCATCACTAAAACTCGTCTTTTATTTAGTAAAAAAGTTAATCAGAAACAATATCGGATGATTATTTTTGTACCACCTTGTATGTAAATTTATTAGGGCAGATCAAAAACGTTATTTAACTAGATATATTTTATGTTCCGAAAATCTAGGCACTTATTTTTTTACTTTGAATATTAAATTTGAAGAAATCAAAAAACTAGGCATTTATTTTTTTATTTTAAATATTAAATTTGAAGAAATCAAAATTAATATTTTAAATATTAAATTTGAAGAAATCAAAAAAATAGGTGTCTAATTTTTTTTGTAGTTTTTTTCTTGGCTATTCTAATATGCATAAATAGTATTACGTGTAGTAGCTGTCTGCATCTGCATTTTAAATCTTATGTTAGATATTATATTTTATCATAAATGCTTTTTTTTATTTTTTATTTAAATTAAAATAGAAACTATAGATATACTCAGCAATAAAAAAAAATATCAAAAATCTAAGTAAAATTGAAGCCACCTAAAACTGGCACGATATTACGCCAAAGTTGAATGGGCAACAAAACTGCATATACCTAGTTTTTCTAAAAAAATTTCTACTAAAAAGTTTTAAATTTTTAAGAACATTTTTTGAACTATTCAAATATTTTGTAAAAAGTTTGAAACTTGAAGTTATATAATGTTTGTTGTAGCATACAAAATTTTATAATAAATAAAAACAAATAAATACAAAATAAATAAATAGTCCAAACTTTGCAAATATTTATGTGGCGCTGCTATTGTAATGAACCCAGCTGTATATGCATTTCTCAATGCATCAGCGGTTTAAATTTCGCCAGTTGGTTGTGTGGAAAAATTAAGAAACGCAAGCGAAACATTAAATTAAAAAGCACTATGCATTTGCTGATGCAATGCGAGTGCTGTTAAGTGAATGAAAATGTGCGAAGAACATATTTATTAAACACACGAGTGTATATCTAAGTGGCGTAGTAAAAATCACGCAAGTATTTAATGGCCTTTTTCTTGATTAAAGAAAGTGTGAAAATTATGCAATATGAAAATAAACAGCGTCGGCGAAGTAAATGCGGAATATTCAGCTTCAAAATAAAACCTAGTGAGCAGGTGAGCGGAAATGCATAAATTTTTGGTTTTTGGGAGCTAAATCAATATTTTATATCTTTATTATTTCATTCAAGAAACTATTCAAGACTTGCAGCTCCACTGCTATTTTGACCACTCAACGTCTCATTGGCAACTAAAGGGTGTCAAGCGCCACTTTTGAAAAATTCTGTTTTAAAACAGTCTATTGGCAATCAGGGATTAATAGACTAAAAATATGTTATTTTATGAGTTTTTTTTTCGTCAGACTCGCTAAATATTTTCCACTTTAACTTCTACGGTTTTGTACAAACGCTTCAGCTCAGAAGTATTCGATGTTGTCTGTAGCTTCTGTTGGTGGCAGAGAAAGAAGAAGGCATTTTCTGTGTTGAAAATACAAGTAAAGAAGAATTTGGATTGACTTGTTGTACCTGATTAGCAAGAGGAAGAAAATCTTGGTACGTTTTACTGAATTCGCCCAAAACCTTAGCTGGCTATTGCGCCAATAAAAAGGAAGAGGTAAATGAAGAAAGCATTGCATTGCTACTTCTAATCACTTTTTTTATTAAAAATAACATTTTAGGTTTATTTTTATAGATCATTACAATTTCTTTTATTATTGCCCCTATTTTATACGCAAGTAGTATATTCACCCAGGAAGTGGACTGAATTGGCCTCAGAGACCTCCTACCCGGTCATCGGCATCCCCCTGACAGTTGGTAAAGGGGAAATGCACAAATAATTTCTCAGAAAAGCGCAGAAAAGATGGAGCTCCATTTCTTCATGTGCTATTTCGAAAACTCTTTGGCCTCAATACGATATACGAAGGACTCAGAACGGTCTTTGAACTTCCCACCATTCAATTTCCAAGCTCGTCGCTAGGGTTACCATTTAACCCCCATTGCAGAAGCTGTGAGGACCTTTCAGAGAAGGAGACTGTAGAGCATTTTCTCTGTAAATGTCCGGGTTTGGCAGCTAGACGATTAAGGTCACTGAGCGCTCCTTTCTTTGATAGCCTGGGCCAGTGCGCCAACCTAAATCCGATCAATCTCTTCTATTATATCAACAGCTCTGGCTGGCTGTAGATATCTACCTGTTGGAGGTCTCATAATAGTATCAAAACGGCGCTTTAGTGCTACTTGAGGAGTGCCAGACCGGCACTTCAACCTTTTCACCTACCTACCTACCTATTCACCCAGCAACAATTAGATCATCAATATGTGAACTATATTGATTATTTTCATTTTTTGTTTTGAATATTTATTAATTTGTATAAAAGTATAGCTGATTGTCTAACAAAATCCATATAAATCAAGGTTTGACACTTTTTAAAAAAATTATAGAAATTCCACAAATGGACAGCGAATTCGGACTCAGCAACATCAGAAATGTATATATACATTTTTGTTTTGAAGATTTTTCCGGCTAATATTCTGAGTTTGTCCTTACAAAAATTAGTTTTTAAGTTTTAAGGAACTTAGGGGATGATTTCACCCCTTAATGAGAGTTAGAAATTACTGTTCATTAGAACTACAATAAAAAAACGCCAAACCAAATTTGAATAAATATAATTTTTCATTATTAATATTATTGTCTAGGACCGAATTCGAATTTGTTTTTAATATTTTAAAATACACATTTAAATAGGGGTATGAAAAATTCAGAAAAACTTTAATCTTCTGAAATCATTTACGAACATTTAAAAAAATATATTAAAATTGGTCAAGATCTTGTAGCCATTTTTGAACAAAATGTGTCAAAAAATCCGCACTGTGCGTCAGGGAGACAAATTTTCAAAATTCCACGGAAGTTTTGAGTCACTTCAAGCTTTCACGCTATTTAACACTGCGTACACACATTTTGTTTTATCTGAATTCCGATTAACAAATTTGAAATTTGGATGAAAAATTTTCGAATTTATATAAATTTTAGTATGTACAAAGCTTGAAACATGAATTGTTATTATCCTGGTTATTGAATGAACTATACTTTTATGTATACGAATAATTAAAATAAAAATATAAAAATAGTCAAAAGTTGCCAATATGTGATGCTTTTATTATATTGCAGCGGGTTATAAAAACCAATGCAGCCTTTGGCAGGCCAATCACAAAAAAACCGTGCATTTTCGGTATGCATCAGTAGCTGAAGAGTCATCTGCGGTACTTGTAAAATAGCTAAAGCTCTCTTAATAAAGCACCCGTTATATGCCATATTTTGCGCGCATAAACTCTGATCTGTTTGCCAGTTTGTTGGAAAGTTATGAAATTTGTTTATCAGAATATCTTAGCTCTTCTCTCTTCTATTTAGAAAGTATTGCCACTTTCGGGCACAGCTGGATTTGTTGCAAATTTCAGTATTTTTATGAATGAGCCACATAGTCAGTGTACTGATGCAAATGTTTTAGCATTTTCTGGAAGATTTATATTTGCAAACACATTTGGCAAATTCTTTTCCATTTTCATCAAATTTTTATTAAACCATTGGGAAAAGCAAAAAAAAAAATGCTGACTGCATTTACTATACCGGCACCTGCTTGTTTTCGTTCGCTTAAAGCAATGAACCAGTTTGCCGAAATTGAAATAAAATTCATTGATACATTTATGGTTGTTTTTACGTTGCTGTGGATATGCCCAATAAAGCATTGCTAACATAAACAAACTTACATACACCTACGCATCGTGAAAATAAATACAAAAATTTATTTTTGTTTACCCAATTGAGGCGTGAAAATTTTTGTTATTCGCTTTTGAGTATTTTCGTTTAGCAAAATTGCATACAGTGCGATTTTTTCATTTTTATTTTTCAAGCTGGAATTTCGCCCAAAAACCAATTGGTTGATTTGTTTTTATTATATTTACTTATGTTGGGGCTTTCTCGCTGCTATCAGTTTATTGAATAGCCAGTTTACTAAATTGCAAAATGCTCAATTTTATTCGATTTTTCTGCGTTTAAATTTTTTCCATCGCTTAAATATTTTGTTGTTTTGTCGGCTATGTGGTTGGGTGGAAAGTGAATTAATTCTGAAATTATTATCTCAGAAATTTCCTGCCTATTCTGGCAAATCGTCAGGCGTATGCAGCGTGTGAATAATATTTATAGATACTCTATCAAACTGCCGGAAGCGAAATTTGAAAAGTAATTCCACCCATTTCTTTAAGTTATTTCAATCTACGTCGGTAAACATCTGTGGCATCTACGGCTGCGTTAATATTTAATTGCTTCATAGGAAGCGATGACAAATGTAATAAATAAATGTTGTGAAAGTAGGCGAAAGTCTTTGCTATTAGTTAGCAACGATAGTTTCTACCTGTAATCGTATACATATGCACATAATAGCACCTTGTTGAAACTACTACTATTCGTATACACCCCCAACTGTGCGCCGGAGTCAGGTCGTCCGCCAAATCATAGTTAGCTTCCGCTAGTTTAGCTTCTCACCCACGCGAACTCAGATTCAAATTCAAGCTAAATACTATTTATAGCTATGTACAGCTAAAGATTTCAGTGAAATATTGGGTAGTCTACAAAGTTCGATAGCAATTTGGCAATCGATAGAGTTAAACTCGATAGCTGAAACTTGTCGCATACACGGGCAGGTATATCGGATGTGACAGTACTAAAGAGCGGGCGAAAGGCTACCATTTCTTGACTGAAATAAAGGAAAATGTAAAACCTTATTTATACAAAGTGGCGCAAAATTAGTCACCCCATCTGAAGATTTATAATTTTTGCATATGATGGCGCTGTCACGAGAATCTATTACGGAAATAGAGGGTAAAATGAGCTAAACACATCAATCATACATACTTGACACTTGTGAGCTAGACAATTGCAGTATAGAAAGCAATGGAGCGCGCACAGGTCAAAATAAAGATTTCTACTACAAAAATTCAAAAACTGAGCAGTCAAGATTTCTGTTACTAAAACTAAAAAAGTTAAAAAAAAGAAAGGATCATTAATTTTGTGCCACATCGTGAATAGGAAGATATTCGATGTGCGCGTGTATAAAATTTATGGTGATGTTTATGGATATACGAGGCGTGGGTTTGAAATTACTAGACTGAATGCAGCGTCAACAATTTATTTGGATTCCATAAATATTTATATCTACAGCGCCTCACGTGTAATGAGTCGACGGCGCTTTGCCACGTTGGCGAATCCATGATTTGTGCTTCTACAAAGAGTAGGAAATCAATATTGTAGCAGATCCATACTGTCATCCATTTTGTAAATGGAAGGATAATCCTGGCGTGAATCACTTTCAACGTCTCTGCAGCTGTCTTAAAAGCAGTTATACTATATTATGATTATACATACTATTGCGTAATAAAGCGACTGTGGATGCACATTGGGGCACTAACTGCTCTACTAACATCGATATTGTATAAAGGACAATATCAGCAGCTCCATAGTACTTCAAAAACACACATAAAGATTTTCAAATACCGATGGTAAATGACGAAATTAGCAGAGATAAAAGCAGCGAAAAATGTATCGAAACAAAAAAGGATTACCCATCCGAATCCTTGCTGCTCTCGTACACACAATCGGCATATCTCGTCTACACGGAAAAGATCGCGTCGCGTAGTTCGAGATACGTAAACAAAACGAACCCACTCAATGGGCCAATAATCAATTAAAAAAAACTTATTGTTAAGGCTAACCTTTACTTTTAAGAGATGCAGTAAACACTTACCAATTAATTTTTTTTTTTGAAAATGTTTAAATCACTCTGGAAGGAGCTTATACATTAAAAGTCATTTTAAGTGTCAGTGGCGGACTTTCCCAGTTTCAAACAAAATTTTAATCAAGAAATTATAACTTTTGTATCAATCCGTTGGCCATTTTATACAACCACCATTAAAAAAAAACTCTAATGCGAATGCAGCTTTACTGTTTATACTTATTTGTTTACAGGAGCGAGAGCTATCACTTTGTTTTCAACGCCATCAATAGGAAACTTAAAGAAGCCCGAAAGAAACAAAAGGTGTACGTCGATAAGCTAGCAACAATTCAAGAGCTAAAGGATGAGATAATTCGGTACATTAACGGTATATAACCGCAATTATGTCTCAGCGTCTTCGAAAATTTGAACCATCGGATGGAGGTGTGCCGGCGAGGCTATTTGGCAGATATTTTATTCCATTCGTAATTGAGCCATACCAATATTATCATAATAAAGAGAAATGACAATAATTTTCTAAAAAAAATTGTATTTTATTCAAAATCAACACCGGCCCTTGAAACTTAACCACCCTTTATTATAAATAATTATTCCAGTTGGGGTTGGGGCGGATTTGTTTTCTTGGTGTTGTAAAATGAATATTAAAAAGTGGCGCCCATACAATCGGACTAAAGTTTAAATCTTGGGTTTTAGGAGGATAAGTACATATTTACATTCATAAATACTTTCCATGCCTCGTAATACGGTTTTTTGAAAATCAGCTGCAGCTAATCTACTCTCATTCTGGCCGAAAAACCACAGAAAAGGTAAAAAAAATCAGGAACAAATTTAAGAAAACTGACACCTAATTATGACATCGCTAGAGCACTAAATATCTATCAGTAAACATTTTTCCAACCGTTTGACAAAATTAAAAAAAAAAAACTGTTTACAAAAAGAATCAAAGCCAGTCAGATATAATTTCCATGGGCGAAAATCTACAGAGATGTAGAGAATTCGAACCAATTTTAAAACTTATCATTGCCGGCGTTGAAAAACATTTCATGTTCGTGAAAGAAGAGAGCTGAAGTTTCCGAAGTGTTAGCAACTTCTAGACTGACGCCCAGACAGGTAAAGCTGTGTATTTATTTATTTATCCTGGAATGGAAAAATTTAGAATGGTAATGAGTTGCTATCGCCTAGTCAAACTATTGTTACTGTTCTCTATTGGCACCAGTTGATGAGACAAAAGCAAACAATTCCAGTATTTATCAAAGCAAGCCTTGTCGTTTACCATCATAACAACGTCAGACTAATCGCTGATAGCGCAGCAGAAAGTGAAAGAGCTTGTCTGGGGAGCTCTGCTGCTACAACTTCACCGAAGTCTAGGATGCCAAGCAATAAACTTTTAATTCCCTTCAAATAACACCTTAATAATTATGCTCTGTCTAATTAAAATTTTTTTTTACCAACTGTTTGAAGGCAGTTTGAGAAACTCACAAATTTAAAAAAAAAGAGAAAAAAAAAATATTTATCTCTTTTTTTTGGATTTTTGTTATACTGTTTTGGACATTTGTGAAGAGAAATAAACAGAGATGCATTAAATATTATCGATCTGTAAATATTTTGCACTAAATTTAGGGGAAAATGCATTTTTTGCATTGGAGTTCACTGGCAATTTTCAAAGTGTTAGTATGCCACTATGTGGCACACTGTGTGGGAGAATATTTAATATGAAAAAAAATTTTGAAAAATAGGCGAACCATTTCCTGGCCACATAACAAATTTAAGGGGTAGCAAAAACAAAAAAAAAAAGTTGAAGAAATTCAGCCGAATATTTTATTCGTTCTCTGCATAAAGTTTTCAAATGTAGTGAGGCTGAATGCAATGCATATAAAATGCATTATAACCATTTTGTAGCTCAGAAAATTCGGGACATTCTATATTACGCCTACTGAAGTAATGCCCCTCCTATAAAGTGGCAGAAAATCAAGGCGCACAAAATGCAAAAAGCATTACAAATATTTCGATTGTATTAAAGTTTCATGCCGAACATTTCCGACCACCCAATATGTATCGAACTATGTAAGTGTGTCCACATTTCACGGTTCTAAATTACAATCGAACCCAGAAAGCGGTAATTAATTGATGCTCAGTTGTTGGCTGCTACCGGCTGATGTCTAGCACATCCATAAATACTAACATATGCATATCTGTCTATTGTTGTAATTTGGTTTCACAGTTACTACTTGATTATTTGACATTTATAACAATTTAGTTTCGGGTTTTCATTAGTCAACGCCTACAGCAGGTAGCTTTTAATTATGCATCTAAAATTGTGAAAACAACTTCCGAAGCATGTCAGGCATTTGTTAATTTATGCACCTATGATTTGTTAGGCGAATATGCGTGGTGGGGATGCATGTATGTGAGTATACAAGAAACTTAGATTTAAATATTATAAATATTTTGGTTTAATTTGAAAACGATTTTCATATAAAACTGCATGAGTTGAATGCTATTTTAGAAAGTTCAGGGTCCAACGCTTCAAAAGTGCATCATTAGTGACCTCACCTGCAGCTTATGGGCTTTGCGACGTAAATACTCATATCAAACAAATGTTGGTAAAAATAGTTTTGCTATAACGCACCTGTCGATTGCCGTCTAAGCGTATAAGCTTATGCTACAAGTTAAGAGTGCTGATAACACAAAAATTTTGAAATGAAAGTCGGGCAAAAACGGATTTCAGACGCACTAAATTTTGATATGAAGTAGATTTTCAACAAATTTAATTATTATGCTTTAAAAGTGCAAAAATTTCAATTTTAAGCTATATTTGTGGGTACGTAAAAACATACGATATGTATTTATCCCAGCCATCAGATTCTCATCAAACTTGGGAAAAGCGGACCGAAACTGACGGCATATGCTGACGACTTGGCTGTTATCATCTCGGTAGGTGCCCACAAAGGATGAGTGAAATTCTCACATTGACGCTTGAGAGATCTACAAGTGGAAGGAAATGGTTAGACTGGAAGGAAATTCAGACAAGATGGACTTATTACTCTCTACAACGAAGTACAAGATCCCACAATAGTCACTTCCAAAGTTGGGAGGAGTTCATTTGACACCAAAATCATCGACTAATACGCATTGTTGGGGATAGCAAAACTGTCATAGAGATGTGAAAGAAAGATCAAAGAAAGTCTATAATGCCTTATACGCATGCAGAAGAATGTTTGGTAAGACTTGGCGCTTATCTCCTCACCTCACATATTGGACTCACACAAAAATTTGCTCTAAGACTGAAGAAGTCAAGACAACTCACACAAAAGCGTTTTCGTCACAGCAACAACGGAAGGTCAGATTACGTGATTCCACGGCTTAAATTTGGCAATAAGCCTAGAATGATTATGTAGCAAAATGGATAGCAGAAAAATCTAGAATCCACATGCCATTCATCAGTGTCTTTTCAAATGGGCCCACATGTAGCATGTGTGCACAATGGCGGAAGGAGTAGGAGCGGCTGTCTTTTTTCCACAATTTGATCTCCAAAAGTCTTGCATCAATCTCTTTTCGGAAAACGGAACTAGATGAGAAATTCGCTCTAGAAACGCAGTCCATATGGAAACACCCAACATTATACAAAACTGCCAAGATTATGCTAAGGACTTGGAATACCAAAACTGCAAATTTTATTTTATCACTGCCGAGGAAATACTGCAAAATATTGGTTGGAGTACTGACGGCACAATGTCTCACTCCACATCACACCGTCGAAATGGGATTAATCCACAGCGATGCGAGTAAGACATGCAACGAAGTGAATGCTAGAGGTACTTTGGAACACTTACTTTGCGCCTGCTCTGCTCGCTGTAGGACTCGACAAATGTGCCTAGCATCAACATATTTTTCATCCTTTAACGGCTTGCTAAAACACACAAAGACGTGCATTAAGAATTACATAAAATAATAACTTCGACTTCAGGTACATAGCACTGACAACACAATGGTCCTTAGGGGTCTAAGTAAGGTTTTAGTTACAGATTAACCAGCACTACCCAACCTACCTAACCTTACTATTAAAACGTAATCCTGCGATTTTTTGTCATATGAAAGACGCACTAATATTTCTTTATAAAAATGTAGTTCCCACTACAACAAAAACCATAAAATTTGGTTATGCACTTTCTAAAAAAATTTTCGAAATTCCAAAATAACAAAAATTGCAAGTTTCAAGTGACTACAAAATACAGGGTGACACAAAATTAATCAATCAGTTTGGTTTTTGAAATCTTCATTATAAAATAAAAAAGAAAAAATGATTTTGAGTGACGAAAATCTTTATTTTGACCTTTATAACAAGACAGGGATGTGTGCTTATAATTACGCAACGGGGAGTATATGTGAATAAAACGTAGATATAGAAATGAATACTGGGAAAATATACTTTTACTACACACGATCATATATTCAAGTGGCTACCGTATCTCAAAGTAAAAATCTATATCTCTAAAACCCATTTTGATATGTAAGAAAATCTTTACCTCTTTCTGAAATATCGCCTCTAATTTTAAAATATACCGCATCAACATTTTAGCATTTTATATTTTTGGGATTAAATGTGTATTTGTGCTTTTGCTAGGAGCTGCATCTACAAGCTTTCGCTTACAATATAACTACTGACCTGAGCACATTCCAGCTCTCACATTTCACTTCAAACTGTACAACCCACCAACTGCTTAGAAAATATTTAAATTTTTCATTATTTTCAGACTTTTCGTTGCCTTTCTCGAACTCACAATTCGCTATTTACCTTTCTTGCTTTTCAGCATTTTACTCCCTTTTTCCTTTTCAAATAGCGCATCATCTTATTTGTGCTTGGCTTCTATGGCGTCACCTTTGATGTGAAAAATCCTTGAGAATTGGCTTCAGCGAAATTGCGTTCAATTCAATAGTGCTTGGCTCTAGAGATCTATTAAACTTGTGATGCCTTAACTGTTATTGTTATTGTTTTTTTTTTGTTTTACTGGCAAATCAATTCAAATGAAACTGCACTTTTTAATATGTACGACTATGTATGTATGTATGTTTGCCTTACAATTTTCATTGCTTTTGTTCGCAGGCAATGAATGTAAGCGATGGAATGTTTGTACTGGTGAGAGCAAAGCTCCTCATCCGACTTCCCTTATGGCTTTATTGTTTCCGTCATTATTGAATGAGGATTTCATTCACGCGTTTTCATTTTCACTATTACCAACTGATGGCTGTAATGAAATGCCGTTGAAGTGGAATAAATATTTCGCAAGACTTGCTCTGATAGTTCTTTTTTTTTGCCTCCCAGATTTGGGTTCTTTGTTTTGTGGGGCGTGCAGATGTATATATATAAGTAATATACACTTCGTTTTCTAATCAGACTTAGTATTTGTGCTCGCCTCACGAAATTCGCAACGATAGACAAAGAACAATAGAAAATTAGGTGGTATGAATAAATAATTTAAAAGACTTTAGAAGAGAAAATTGTTGCAGCTGACTAAAGATAATCAAACATTGAATAAATTTTTCAGAATAGATTAATTTTTAGAATAGCGAGTGCAGAGGGCAAACCTTATTAGGTAAACATGAGAAAAGCGCATTTAATTGGTTAATCATTTTTAAGAATACTACGGGCGATGCTTTTCTTCTTTCAAATTATTTCGACAATGAGCGTTAAGGAGAACGATCGGAAATTGCGTTGATTTTTGACAATTTGGTTTGCATACGATTCTGAGAATTGTCTTTTTCATATAAAAGTCTTCCGAACATATGCTTTATGTGGAAGAAAATTATCAAAATCTCAGCGAAAAAAATATCTACAAAAATCAACAAGAATGTGAGTTACCTGAAACTTGCGCTTTGTTATAATAATATTGAATGGGTTCTTAAACTACAAACATTTTTATAAAAATTGTGAATAAAAATTTCAAAATTTTGATGTTTTTGTTTTTTAGAAATTTGTTAACTTTTTGTGAATTTTGCAGTTAAAAGGGCTTCGAATTACGGTATATACCTATGAAATGAGACTTTCAGCTATTAGTCCATAGATGTCGCTAAGAGTATTTTTAAATCTTCTCAAATGTCTTGTTTTTTTCGTCTGTCATCTGTCAACAATATTCAGTTCATTGTTTGTTACGTTTCATACAAAAATGCATTTTTGTCGCTCTTAAAAATGTCGAATTTCGTGCCTTCAAACTACGATTTGTGGACATCGTTGGTTTTCTGTTATCAATTGAAGAAAAACGCTTCTCAAGCTCATCAAATGCTTACAGAAGCTTATGGTGGGCATGCTCTAAGTAGAGCACAGTGCTTCAGGTGGTTTGAAAAATTCCGAAGTGATGATTTTAGCGTGGAGAACGAGGACCGTGGCCGGCCACCGAAAAAGTTTGAGAACTCCGACTTGCAAGCATTGTTGGATGAAGATGATGGTCAAACGCAAGAAATGATGGCAGAGCAGTTGGGAGTGACTCAAAAAACCATTTCCAAACGTTTGAAAGACATGGGCATGATTTTAAAGGTCGGAAGATGAGTGCCGCATGTACTGACAATGTGACAATGCACCGCCAAATCGAACAAGAGCGGCCCGGGAATTCGTGGAGACGTAGGATTGGGAACCGCTGGTGCATTCGGCTTACTCACCAGACTTGTCGCCTTCCGATTATCATTTGTTTGCATCGATGGGCCACGCACTTTCCGAGCAGCCCTTCAATTCTCACGAAGAAGCCAAAAAATGGCTCAATGATTGGTTTGCGGCCAAAAACGGCCAATTTTTTTGGCGCGGAATCCACAAATTGCCTGAGAGATGGGAAAAATGTGTCGCTAGCGATGGCTATTATTTTGAAGATTAAATTTGTAACCATTTTTTTTTTAGTAAACGTTTGAAAATGAAAAAAAGGTTTCATTTGATAGGTATATACATTTATTGTAATAAAAAAAAATACAACAAAAAAATATATAAATAAATAAAGAAGTAGAAATATATCAAATTTTATGGCAACCATATTTAAAGGTAATTAAAGATTACAGCTTACTCAAATACCATTTCTTTGATGTCTAATTTACTTTTGAAAAAAGTTGAACTAGTTTTAAAGGTGACACACAGATGGCGCTATTTATCACTTTATCGCGTTGGCAATACTGAATATATATTCATGACAAAGCCTCATCCCTAGGCTTTGTTTATAAGTATCTGTCATTTCGCTGAAGTATAAACAACGCAGTGTTTTCGTGCTCCGAGTATGTCAACTTTCGTGCCGTCGAAACGCAATTTGCGGGAAGCTTTGCTTTTCTGCTTCAATTTGAAAAAAAAAATACAGCCCAAGCCCGTGAATTGCTGCAGGCGGCCTACCCAGACCATACTCCGTCGATTTCAACATGTGAGTACTGGTTTCGACGATTCAAAAGTGGTGATTTTCACACTGAAGACAAGGAGCGTCTTGGCCAGCCCAAAAAGTTCGAGGACGCGGAATTGGGGGAATTGGTAAACGAGGACTCGTGCCAAACCCAAGAAGAGCTTGCTGAATCATTGGGCGTTGATAAATCAACCGTTTGCAAGCGTCTAAAAGCGATGGGAGTGATCCAAAAGCAAGGACATTGGGTCCCGTACGAGTTGAAGCTGCGCGACGTCGAATGGCGATTTTTTACGTGCGAATTGCTGATCGAGCGACAAAATCGGAAGGGTTTTTTGCATCGGGTGGTGACTGGCGACGAAAAATGGATCCACTACGATAACCCAAAACGCAAAAAATCATGGGGTTTGCCCGGCCACGCATCAACGTCGACGGCCAAGCAGAATATTCACGGCAAGAAAATCATGCTCTGCATTTGGTGGATCAGGTCGGCGTCGTATATTTTGAGCTGCTCCAACCGGGCGAAACAATCACGGGGGATCGTTACCGACTGCAATTGATGCGTTTAAGCCGGGCATTGAAAGAAAAACGGCCGGAAACGGTAAAAAGGCACGACAAGGTTATTTTGCAACATGACAACGCTCGGCCGCATGTTGCTCAACCTGTCAAAAAATACCTTGGAACGCTTGGCTGGGAAGTGTTACCCCACCCGCCGTATAGTCCAGACATAGCTCCCTCCGATTATCATTTGTTCCGGCATATGAGTCTCGATTTGGCGGACCAGCGGTTCTCCTCGTACGAGGCTACCAAAATATGGGTTGAGTCATGGATAGCCAAGCAGCGGCCAGAATTTTGGAGAAACGGCATCCGGAAATTGCCCGAAAGATGGGCGAAAGTTGTAGCTAGCGATGGCCAATACTTCGAATAAAATATTTTGTACCGTTTTTTCACAATAAAGCCCCAAATCTTCGAAAAAAACCTTTAAAACTAATTCAACCTCCATAAAAAAAATAAATTTTGAAACAATTGGTGGCAATCTTACACGAATACACTGAGGGATAATGCCTACCTAGGTAAAGGGTTTTTAACACCATTATCAATCAACGTGCACACATATACTCGTCTATTTGGATCCCCTCAAATTATTAAAATCAATTAGACTTCCTGACTATGACAGCGTGTTCGAGACAGCTCTATTAGCAATCAGAGAAGCATACAAACCACAAAAGTACCTTAAAGAAATTGGTGCAAGAGTAGCTATCTTTTCAGACAGTCATGCAGGCTCCAATACCTTAGATTCCAATTCCATTTCATCCAAACTAATCTTACAGTGTAGAGAGGGACTAGAATTGCTTGGTCATCGGATTCAAATTACTCTGATATGGGTTCCCGGTCATAGGAATATAGATGGTAATGAGATAGCAGATGAGCCAGCAAGAAAAGCTTCGGCACTAGACATAAAACAGGCAGTTGCAATCCCATTCAATTCAAACCATCCATTGCTTCATACTACTATGCTTCAGCCGAAAGAAGGTGAACGCAATTAACTACATGCACTACACCAAGAAAAACATGACCGTCGTACAACATCCAGAGACGAATTAGGATGTTAGGATGCTCTCGCCCAAGCATCTGACGTATCATTACAACACTTACAGGGCACTGGAAGGTAGGGAATCATGCAGGCACACTTAACCTTCCTTTCATTCCCACCTACAGAAGCTGTCAGGTGGAGGGGGAGAAAGAAAGTCGTTTTCACTATTTAAGTGAATGACCAGGTCTAGTTAGAGCAAGTCTTCGTTCTTTCGGTAAAAAAATACACACATCATACGAGCACAGGGTACTAAAACGGCGCTACTCGCTAATTAGGATTTTTCAATAGAAATAGAAATGCATTTCCAGTTTTTGAGCAACTAATTACATAAAAGTTTATATAGAAAAATAAGGGACAACCTTTACGAATAATCTGAGCTATAACACCCTTTTAGATAAATAATAAAATAAAGAAAATATAAAAAAATAAAAAATAATAAAAAAATGAAACTACGCTGAAGCCATTTGTCTATTGTTGGCTTTACAACGCTGAGGTTTGGCCAACAACGCTGAGAGAATTTTAACTTGAGAGGCCATAAGAAACAAATATTTACCAAAAGTTTATCTTTTATAAGGTGAAAAGTTTGAATACAATATTGCATTCATTATACAAAGTGGCGCAAAATTAATCACATTGGAAGTTTTAGAATGTTTGCAAATGGCGGCGACCATCAATTATGAACTCGAGAGCAGCAGTATACAAACAAGTAATGACGCGCGTAAAGCTTGAAAATAAAGGTATTCATCACTCAAAATTAATTGTTTATTTATATTAGTAAAAAAGTTATTCAAAAATAAAAATAATAAAAGTTATCCAAAAATAAAATTAATTGTTTATTTAGTAAAAAAGTTATTCAAAAATAAAACTGTATGATTAATTCGGCAGTACTTTGTATAAGAAACAAATTAGAGAAATTATGCTGTTTAAGATTTCGAAACCTCTGTAAGTCTTCGAGCACAGACTGCACACTTTCAGTTCTTGGATAATCTTTTCGACATTTTTTTTTTGTTCTGTTTTTTTTCTATTTGATTTTCCAAGAAGAGCTATAACCTATGAATTTTGTTAGACATGTAGAAATATAAAAATTAAAAATTTTTTTTTTGAATAAGTCAGGTGTTAGGTTTTTCATCAAAGGCAATAAATAATCACTATTATTCAAGTTGGCAAAAAATATCATATTTCATATAAAAAAAATAAAGAATAATTGGCGCGTATATTTCTGTTAGTGGGGTGCGTCTTGATGTTGTTCTACAAATTGAAGGGCCTACACTTTTAAGTCAACTCCGAACGGAAATGGCCCCATTAATCTTTAGGGGGTGTCCCTAATTTTAGTCCTCGAATATTTGAGCTTAAAGAGAATCTTGCAGACTTCTGTCAAGCAACCCATGGAGAGTAAAAACTCAAAGGTTAACTTTGGTCAGCCGAGTGCTTAACTCTAAGCTTAATTTCTCTATCAGTGCCTATGTTTCAACATAAAGTTATTCTCACATGCACACTCGACTACAGTGGCAGTAGTCATTTAGCCTACATACGAATATGAGATTGCGAATTATTCGGCTAATGATCTTCATTTGATCTTCATTAAAAAACGTGTTTCTTCGCTGCATTTAGCACATTTTCATGAAAAATATTTACCTTGGTTTCTGCTAATTGTTTGCAATCATACAGAAGTTCAGTTTGTGCACTTTACGTGCTTTGTATGTATGTATGTTGAACCGCATACCGGGTGGCACAAACGAACTTCAGTGAATAATTAAACAATTAGAAACTATTTGCGTTCCGATTTGTGCATACAACTTTGTGCGTGATGGAATTGAAATGCAATAGCACGATAGCTGACGACATATTCAAGGTAAGGCAGGTGGAGAGGGAGGGCGCAGAATTGTTTGCTTGACTATTTAGAAACTACATTCATTGAATTTTCGCACATGTTTGACTGCGAATTTTATGTGCAACTTCAAATAAGAAGCAGCTTACTTCGATACGTATTTTAAATACCCAAAGCACTCGAGAAGAAGCAAAAGCAGAAAAACAAATAGAGAATGCTGCCATCAATCATGAAATTGATGCTTCGACTGATGGTCGTAGTTCATGTTTGCTTTCATATTTGAATATATTTTTGTTTGCTACGAAAAACTAAAAAACAAAAACTGCAATTTTAAGGATTGCACCAAGCACGCAAGACCTGTGGACATTGGAATTCTTTTCTCCACAGATATGTAAAACGAATGTAAGCATTTGTTCGGTAGCAATAAGTCCAGAATGAGAGATACTGGACGAATAGATGAGGGCGAGGTAGTACAATGCCTGTAGGGCTAATGCAAAGAGCAACACAAATGCATAAATTAGCAAAATGAAGACAACAGATTTGCCTAATAGAACAAGTACCTACGTGTTTCGAATTGTAGCAAATATCAAAAGCGTGCCCCGCTAGTAAATCAGAAAAGGCCTTTCCTTAACTGAGCTTGCTGCAGTTGGTGCGTGGGTGGCAGCGGGGAAATTGTTCAGCAGCCGTACACTAATGGGACATTTGAGCGGCTTTCGAGCGACTTTAAACTTACACTTCATTCATTCACTTAAATTGAATGGGTTATAAAACTGCATACCCAGAAAATTTCCAAAGATTCTGATTGAAAAGTTGAAAATTTTGATGACGATTTTCTGTAATTTGTTAAATTTTTATGAATTCCGTGAAAAGTTTGGAAATTTGATTCATAAAGTGATTTTTATATGTACCATAAACTATATTTTTAGAGAAAAAATTACGAAAAAAATTTGGCATGAAAAGTATTAGGAATATTGTAAAAAGTTAAAGTGAATTAATTAGTGCAGCGACGATAGCTGAGCAAATGGCTTTCTATGAGTAGCTTTTTCATGGTAGAAATACACTCGTAGGTTTGCCATTGTCTGCTGAGCGGCTAGCGCTATTAGAAAAAACGTTTTCTGCATTTTGATGTTTCCTCCACGGATACGTGAATCTACCTGCTACTGAATGGTAGTCAATCACCAACACACCTCTTTTTAACAAAATTTAGAATAATTCTACAAATTTCAAACATTGGTGTTAAAATCTTAAGTTATAATTCAACAATTGAATGCAACTTCTACGCTGCTACAAATTGTATGGACTTTCTATATATTTTTTTCAGTCTGCTTTTTACCTTTTATTTCATATAAAAATGAATTTCTTATGGAAAAATTGCGCAATACTAAATTAAATACGGTCTCACATTACTCCAGTTTTTAAAATCACAAACGCCGCCACCAAAACCACAAAAAAAAAAAATATATTAAATTAAATCAACGCAATTTTTTTATTGCTTAAAACTTGCCCAGAATTTAATGGCCTATAAATCTGCATAGTCTTATTTTTTTCGATTAAAAAGTTTAAAATTTCGATGAAAGCTTGTTGAAATATTCTAAATTTTGTACAAAGTTTTATATACGTATACTTATATGGTTCTGGTTAAAGAATGAGCATTATAAAAAAAAAAGAAACTGAAAAAAATGTTGCAAACAAAAAAATGTCCTGTACTCACATGATGTGCTCTTTAATAAACTGTTATTCGGCTCTCAGCTCTCATTTGACAGAATCACTTCATGGGCTGACGTCACTTGGGGCGTGTTTATAAGAAACTGAAAACCTGAGATTGTGTTGGTGATATACTAAACATAGCAACCAATGGCACTTTGCTGCTATCTGAACAGCGACTGATTGGGCGTGTGTGCAAATGCATGTGAAATGATCATGCAGAATTCTGCTGTTCCTCTCCAATTTCTTTTTACATCATAGTTAAAGATCAAACCCTGCAAATCTACCATTCTTGCTGTACTCAGTTATGCTCGCAACTGTATCTAATGATCAAAATTATCAAGTACGAGTATTTTAATGTTGTAGAGTTACGAGCCTTCTAACCAGCTAATCGTGTCTGTAAGAGTTTAATATCATAGACTGGAATAAATCAGTGGAATGAAATCAGTGAAAACAGTTTTAGGAGGCTTTTTGAAGTCTTGGGGAACAAAACATTTCCAGTTATTCACTATATAACCCACAATGGTTGAGAGACAACGATCCACGCTTCATTATTATAAAATTTAGGTTCATATTATTATGTATTTTTTAATACTTGGAGAAGGTCGATGTTGCGCGAACTAGCAGATGCCGATATCTCATGGGACGGTGAAAAAACAACAGCACAGAACCGTGTACGATGGAAGAGTCTTGTCAAGGCGCTATGCTCCCGAGAAGAGTGAACAAGGATTTTTTTTTTTAATATTAGTGCGATGCTAAAATTTGAAACATATTTTTTCAAATATTTTTTTTTTTTAATTTTATATTACAAATGTTATATTCTGCATATTATTCTATGTGTATCCTTACATGGATTCTGATATGAATGCGAAACGCAATAAAGATATATTTTTATATATATAGGCACATATGTATGTATATTTATTTTTGTTTGCCCTCGAACAAAGCTGATATAATTCCAGTAGAAGTGCACGTAATTTGTATGCAAGTAGCAAAAACGCAAGTCTATTAAATTAATTGTTATTCATTTGTTTTTACTCAGTTTTACATATACACTTATATGTCCATATGTATATAATGAAATCACATATTCCTTGCCTCGAATTGACACAATTAGTCAGCAATGAGGCTGGCAATAAAACTTATCTCAAGCAAATGTAGCCGTATTGCCTCGTGTAAATATGTATTTCTATCATTACTGCAGATAAAAAAACGGGTAAACAATTTATCTTAAGTAAATAAAAGAGGTCATTTTAGAATTTATCAAGAAATGCAAATATGCAAATGCCAGATGGTGTTATTATATAAAAAAGCATAAAAATACTTATTAGGAGGTGTAAAACAGGAAACGCGTTGCATGTATGTATGTATGTGTGTACAAGTACAGAGTATATAATTAAAGAAAAAAAAAACAAAATCAAATCCACGGTAAATTATCAATAATATAATAACGCAGTAGCTTTGAGTGTTTGTGTGCATATGACATAACGGCCGTTAGTCCGAAAAAGGCTAGTACGAAGGCTACTTCTGGCATCATCAGCAGGCAATGAGAAGTCGCTGGTTGAATTTCTGATATGAAACATTTTCTCATAAAATTCATCTTTCATTCAATAGCGACAAAAAGCTTATGCGATGTTCTTTTTGTATAAAAAATGCGCACTTCACAACAAAGACTACAATGGGGCTTTTAATAGGACCGCAGTTGTTTTACTTATTTATTTACCTATGGAATACTTCATATTCTTCCTAGCTATGCTTTTATAGTTTAAGACCTTTGGGTATGTGCATACATACATACATATGTATATACGACTTCGGACTGGGTCGTTCAGTACCACCACAGGAAGTAAGATGAATATATCTTTGAAAGCATTAAGTTCTTCCGTTGTTCTAAGTCAGTGGTCGAACTTCTCAGGGTGCTTACTCTCATTTACCGTAGTACAAATGGTCCCTTCACATGCGCCCTGCATGATGTATAGAGTGGCTTGCCAAATTACTTCGGGTACCATACTCCGATGTGGCTCTCAGAAAAAAATCGGAGGTTAAAACTCTACTCCAGCAAACGAACCAATTTCAAAGGAAGATAGCAGATGTTGCTCGTGTTTCCAAATCAGTAGTTTATATAAAGATCAACTTAGATCAAAACCAGCCGATTACGTCTTGAAAAAAAGATTATTGTAGAAGAATAAGCACAAAAGAGCAAGTTCGGGCAGAAAAATGAGCCTACAAACCTGAAAAAAGTAGTGCACTCTTAATTCACTTAGTTTGACAGTTCGGTATTTTAATTTTTAATCGAACTGTGCAGCGGAAATCCTCGGAGGAAGGTTGATAGGTCACCATCCTGTAAAAGAAACTCGGTTGATTGATGTTTTGAAAAAAAAAAAAAACGGACTTGCCTGGGTTCGTTAACTACGCCAGATAACGGCTGAGGACCCCAATATTTAAAATTCTAGCCGAGAAGAGTAGATTCATCAGACGACCCGCAGAAGTAATATTCTGAATGTATCTTTATCATTTAATCGTCAGATTTATAATTTTTGTGAATGGCGTCGTATGTCAGACATATTTGCAAAGTACACAACTGCAGTTTACAAACAGGCAAACAATAGAGTGCGTAAAGGTGAAAATAAAGATATCCAGTACTCAATAAAATGGTGCGGAAGCGCTAGTTGGATTCTGGAAGAATCACCACTTTAACCAACCAACCAACCAACTCAATAAAATATATTTTTTTATTTAGTAAAAAGATATTCAAAAACTATGGTAAGTCGGATTCCCTCAAAATATTTTTTTTTTATTTACATATATTAGTAAAAAGATATTCAAACACTGAATCGGATTCATTGGGATGTGATTTTGATTGAATAAGGGAAGCAAAATTACATTTTTCTAGACCACAAAACAGCTCTGGGCCTCTAAATGGGAATGCCGCCCCTTTCTTGCCCGTTTATCAGCCATTTAGTTCGACTTACTGCAACCCATAGGATATGGTGGGGATCTATGGTCCAAGTTATCATATTCTGGTTTATCTTGCAGGTTTTAGGTAACCTTTCTCAAGTCGTTTTATTGCATAATTCAGTCTTGAAGCGTTTCGTTAAACGGAATATTGGAAGCATGGCATCTCAGGAACTAGTTCAGTAAGAATATCAAATTTCCTGCGATTTTGATTAACATCTGAGCCAATGGTAGCTTTGGTTGTTCGTAGACATGACACTTTCATAGTGGTTTGAGTTATAGAAGAATCTCCTTTGATGCCGTGTGGCATGTCCGCTTCGGCCCTGTTATGCACACATATGCAAGTCTTTGTAACCTTGTGAATGTGTTTATTATTGTTTACTTCATCGTGCAATTGTTCCAGACTACTGCCCCGTAGGAAATCTTAGGTCTCACTATACTCGTAGACATGTAGATCCATTGCTTTATTTTTGGTATACATACATTCCCAACTTCCCTGCAATCGATTTTTATGTACAATAAAAAATACTCCAAAGGTCTCTCTCGTCATGGATACTGGAATACTATCATTAACCCTTTGTGGTCGCATTCAATTTGGACACAGGTGTCGAACTGATCGGAATTAATTTCCGTTCAAGGAGCAGGGATACATAACTTGTAAGATTATGCAGCATAAACAAGAGTTATTAATATTTCCGTAAATAAATACTGTATAAAGTTAGTATGGTTGCTTGCTGTGGTGGCTGAGAGTAGACAAACGACCGCAAAGGGTTTATATCTCTTCCAAAGAAAACAAAAGTGGTATTGAGGCGGCAAGTCGTACGTATAAAATACACGAATATAGATACTAAGAGCTTTAGCAATATAGCTGATAAAACGCGGTGATTAAGGAAATGAAATTGCCGATGAATTAGCCAACTGCGGATCAGGGGTTACCTCACAGGGACTAGAGCCAACAATCGCAATCAGTTCCACATAAATCATGAATTGGATCTGCGGTTATAGATGCAATGTACATAAAAAGCGATAGTCCAGTCTAGAAAGCTGCATAACTGCAAAGTGTTTTGTGACAAGCCCGAACAGAAAACTGTTAAAATTTCTTCTAAAACTTGGAAGGAAAGACTTTCGGTTGATGGTCGGTATTATTACAGGCCACAACCCATGGGGTCAGCATGTGACTACCATTGGGATCGCTGAGGATCTGATTCGCCTGTGTTGCTTAGAGGAAGTTGATAGCGCTGAGCATTTGCTCTGTGAGTGTCCTGCCTTTGCTAGATCAAGACTGAGAATTTTGGGTTCTGATGTCATGAGAACGAGTAAAATTCATTATCTCAAACTGGAGGATATTTTCAGATTTGCCAAAGAATCTGGAAAATTCTCACAGGACTAGATATCTCTGTCTCTGTCTCGATTCTATCTTAACCTTTTCTCTATATCACTTCTCTCTTTTCCTCCTTGACTATCAACCCTTTTACTTTCAGAGCTTAGAATACAATGGGCTTCTTGCCTGAGTGTTTTAGAAGTTACCATTGACTCGCCTTTTTCAAATTTCAACTTCAATCTAATTGAGACGGAGTTGCTCAGTCGGTGCTTCCTTGTCAACTATTCGTGAAAAAGTAGAGCCGGCAATATAAGTTAAAAATTTAAGAAGTGCAGTGTACAATACTTAGACAAAATTCTATTACAATGTATATTAGTAAAAATAATTACGGAGGTATAAAATGTATGTTTTATTAAGCTCAATTCATATAACAGCAACAATTGGCTGCGGTTCACGAACACACTTATTGAAAGCTGTGTAATAAAATTTATTCTTTCTCATAGTTATAATCATAAATTTAACACCATTTTACAGTAGCACCGCATACGGAAAATAAGAAAAGAACAATGAACTAAATTTCTTCCAATTTCACTTGTTGCTGCCAGGAAATGGTACACAAATTCTTTACGCATTTTTTCTGCAGAACCAGGGAATAAGTAACACTGCAATTGATTGCAAAATTTTCCATAACCAGTTCATTGAGCAACACAAAGTGTGCAATGCATTGTCTATAGGTTAGCGCTAACAATAATAAGAACAATACGTGCATAGTCCGTCCAAAGAATAAGACAACGATGCTGACGACTTGGCGCTGATTACAACACATACGCACAAGTGCAGCAGCAGCCGTTACAGAAGCAATTCCACTTTAAAGAATCTTTAATGCATAGATGTACGGACATAGCAATCAGCTCATAGATGTAGATGTGCGACGGTAATAGCAACAAAACAATACCAATAATTATGTCTGCCTACTTTACGGCGAACACTTTCAGTGTTCAGTGCATGGCTAGGCGCCTTTTCGTTGGACAGCTTTGTGGGAGAAATTGTAAAATGTGCAATTAAAAATGTAAGTAGGGTGTAAAAATATACCATCTTCCGCTGTAGACTGCATATGCGCATAGTCTCATCCATATGTATGTGTGTTAGTTGGATGTATTGCATATGCAAACCGCTAAAAGGAATGCAATGTAGGCAGCAACAAGTGTAAAGCAGATGTTGCATGTGTTGCAATCAAGTTTAATTAACATGGTACTGTGCCTCTGGCAGCAAGTGTGACTAAAATACACACATACACACATACATACACAATATATGCGCACGTGATTGCATGCATTTTGCAGGGCGGCAGCTAGTTGGTGTCTTCCGTTTCGTCGCAATTACTGCAATACGCACGATAAGGGCCGAAGCATATTCTCTGATATAGTGTGCACATACCTTCATGTGCATTCAACTAAACGCGCATAGGGTGAGCAACATACGAGTATACACATTTCAAGTTACAAGTAAGTTATGGTGTACTTAAATGGGCTACTTTAATTCGTTCCCTTCTGCGCTAAACAACAAATGCCACGTATTTGCTACTCTATATTCTTATTGTTGTTGCTACCCCAACCTTACCACTTACTGGTTTATTGCTGCTAACTCTTGATGGATATGCATATGCATGTTCATCTATGTACATACACATATGTATGCGTGCATGTATGGGTACGGCCTTTGGCGTTTCATCATTTGCAGCTAATAAAAATTTCAAATCAGTTTCACATTTGTGTTGACTACTTTTCGCTTTAATATAGATTGATGGTGAGAGGCAACTATGTACCTATTAGGGATGCCAATACCGGGATTGTGCAGTCACGGGATTTTAGTATTTTTAAGGCCCGAAAGTTTCGGGATTACAGGAAAATAATAACGAGAATTTAGTGATTTTAAATTTTTTACGAGGCACATGAAATCGATCTTATGTCCCGCAAATATCGGGATTGTGGGAAAATAAAAACGGGATTTTCGGGATTTGAAACTTTTTACGAAGCGCATGAAATGGATTTTTTAAGTCCCGCAAATTCCGGTATGTTGGGAAAGTAATATCGGGATTTGAAACTTTTTACGAAATCGATGTTTTTTAAGTTACGAAAATCCCGGGTTTGTAGAAATTAATCTTTGGATTTTCGGTAGATTAAATTTCTTATGCACCACATGTAATGGAGGCATGCAAATTCCTTTTTATAACAGAATAAAGTCTATTCATCCTAAGGGTCCCCGATGGTATAGAAATTTCCAACAATCCATTTTTTGTTTTTCCGATATTTCAAAAGTATAGTGCGTTGAGAATATATTGGGAAATTTTCATGCGGAAATTCCCAATATTATAGCTTCTACAGCCCAGTAACTAGGTAGAGAGCGGTCTACGCGCTCTTGTACCTCAAACTTGAAGCTCATTTATCTCGAGTCGATTTTTTCGGCTGGTGTTGTAAAAAAAAACGGAATCGTCTGTAATTTTAATATGTTGTTCACAACGTCAATGGCTATCGCCCATCATATTATTATTTCAATTATTTCTTATGTTTTTGATTAAAACACTGAAAAAAACACCCGATTTTTAAAGTCACAAATTCATAAATTTTTTATCACCTTCCAATTTTCTTTTTGAATAACTGTTCTACTAAATAAAAAAACATTAATTTGATTGGTTGCAATTGTTATTTTGACCTTTACGCGTTCCATTTCGCGGCAAACTTTAAGTTATAATAGTTTATCACATATAATTTAAGCTTTGTTCCCGATGAAATAATTGTCACTTTAAATAAATTTTTTTTTAATAATATATATTTTTTTTGTTATTTTTGAGCTTTAAATAAATTTACAATTCGCAATAAATTTATAATAAATTTTATTTATTTAAAAAAAATTATTTAAAGCTCAAAAATAATAAATATCTCAATCACGGCTTTTCGGAATTATAATAACGAGATCCCGAAAATCCCAGAATCATAAAACTCAAACAAACGTACATCGCTACTTTCATATGTAGTAGTTGTTGGTCGCTGGCGATTCGCTGCACTGAAATTTATGGCATACTTGGTTGAAAGTTTTATTAGATAATCAACCGTTTTAACATGTACTTAAATTAGAAATGGCCAATATTTTTCGCTTTATTTCTTATTTTTTAATGAAAACAGGTTTGAATTTAGTAGTGCCCATCATGCATTTCCATGAAGAGCCTGATTAGATTCCCCAGTGCGCACATTTCTTTAAGTTTAAATTACTTTCAGCTTCCTAGAATTCTTACTACAATATTGTGAGGATTTCAAAGTAACTATTATTAATTTATTTTTATTTTTCAAGCACACACTTTGAAACTTCTAAATGTTCTGAGCTCAGTATAGCTGCGCATTTGAGTAGTTTGCTTGCAAATTACGCTGGGTGAGCAGCTTTGTGATTTTTGTTTTTGGTGTAGGATGAAGTAGAATTTAAGTTAATCTAATAAAGCCTTAACTACGTAGAGTGAGTTCATTTTAAAAATTTAATATCCAAAAACTTAATATCAAATATTTATTAATTTTGAAAAGGCCGCCATGCTCCACTCCGCCATTTCTCCACTCTGCAGATTTTGCCTTAACTAGATTGTAGCCTAGAAGAAATGAGCACAGAACCTCATCAATCTATAGTAGACCAAGCTTCTATCAAAAATGTACAAATTACATTCATTATGAACACATTTACAGGGTCTTTGAAGTGCGAATTTTCTTTTTAATATCTAGTTGAAAACATACATATTTTGAATGGAAATTTATAACAATATTGACCGACCTTCCGTTTGTACGGTGGTTGGTATTATCACCGGGCGCTGCTTAATTTGAAAACGGAAGAAACGTATGGAGTTTCTCTCAAATGACTTCTATCGTAGCTGCAGGAAGGAGGAAAAGGTGGAGAGCGTTGAATACTTCTCAGCCATTGTTCCACTTTGGCCAGAATATGATATCGCTATCTAAACTCTAACTTCTTTGGATGTCTGACAGACTTTGAATAGGCAGCCATCAAGAGCATTTTGTTGCTTTACAGAGAAATAAGGTGCTTTTACCACATTGGGAACTATACAGGGAGTTTGAGTTCAAACTAGTGATAGCACATTGGGTTTCCAGACTTAAGTGAGCCACCTCTGTGCCCTTATGGAGAGTTGCTACCAATGACACCTTATCTTACCTAACCTACCTAACCGTTGATGGAGTGACAAAATTTCATAATTGACCACTTCAAAGGCACTCTGTCGTCACTGTGGATTATCAGGTTAAATAAATTTGGCGATTTTCAGGGTGATTCAAAACATTTTTTTTGTTGAAACCACTCTTTAAATAATCTGAGGGGCTTTGCTTTGTCCAACTGGATAAAGAAACAAAACGAATGAGTCTGGTGGTGAACAAAATGTACCTCCTGTCATCAAACAAACAGTCGGCGCACTTGCGTATCGGCACGCACATCACTGTTGATAGTAAAGATTTCGAGGTTATAAGAGATTTCGTTTATATAGGAACCAGCAGTAACACCGATAACAATACCAGCCTTGAAATTCAACGGATAATTTGTTTTGCCAACAAATGCTACTTTGGTAGCAAAGTTCTCTCTCAATGAATAAAACTAACACTTGAGGGCTCTCATCATGCCCATCCTACGTCATAGGTTACAGAAGCTTGGACAATGACAATAACCGATGGGGCGTCGCTTGGAGTGTATGAGAGAAAGATTCTGCGAACATTTTTGAACCTTTGCACGTTTGTGACGGCGTGTATTGTTATGGAACAATAAGCTTTAGGAGCTTTACGACGATATAGACATCGTCCAGCGAATAAAGATCCACCGGCCACGTTGTCGTCCGAATGGATTCAATCACTCCGGCTCTGAAAGTACTCGATGCGGTACCAGCTGGTGGTAGTAGAAGAAAAGGAAGACCTCCGTTGCGCTGGAAAGATCAGGTGGAGAAGGAATGGGCTTCACTTGGTGTTTCCACCCGGCGCCGGCAATCGGGTGAAAGAAACGAAAGCTTTCTTAAACTCGACCAAAATCCCGTAAGCTGTTATCATGCTAATCAAGAAGACGAATAAGCTTTGTGCTCGTCCCGCACTAATGCACAATGTAAATCGACGCAACACCTAATGAAAGTAACACTTTTTCACTTTCACACTTAGACCGACAAAACATCCTCATGTAAAAAATACGTTATAAACTAAATTTTACTACGTGTACATAAAATCAACTCGTATTTTTTAGAAAAAAAAAAAAACATGACAAGATGTGTTGTATGTATGCATTTGTATGAGAGCACAACAGCGGGATATTCAAGAGATCCATGGGAAATGAGATTGGATTTTATGAGTGATACATAAAGAAAGAATAGAAAAAACAAAACCCAGCCATAAACAAAGGTGACAATAACATCTTGATCAGCCTGCTGGCGTTTTGGTGGATTTGTTGGCGAAGAAGAGTGGCGACGAGTCTCGACGCGCCTAGGCTCGAACGCATAAACTTCAACACCACAGGTTATAAAATATTCTTAATTAACGATGTTAATGCTGTCTAGCCTGAAATAAAGCGATGTTGAGTGGGCTGCTTACATACACACATACATGCATAAATAGTTAAGCATGCTTTGCGTTGTTTTTGTTGTTGTTGGAAATGAAAATATATACGAGCATAAATCCCGAAAAGCCAACATCATCAAAGCGATTGCCGCCAAAAAATGCGGTCCCTTCGTTCGTTTGTATGTGTGCCCATATTTTCCTTTTAATGCTTTCGATTTCTGGTCCCGCGCGATGTCAATTACTGATATGTTAATTTTTGGCTTTCAACAACTTTTTATACATACATACACGCATACATACAAATCTACAATACGAGTATGTAATTATGCGTAAATGCAACGCGGAGCAGTGACTTTATGTAACCAGAGGATTTAATAAAAATCCAGCATTATTATAATGAAGTCGCTCTCGTTAGAGAGTAGCGCCAGTATGCGTGTGTGTGTGTGTGTGGAGTGGCGATTAAATGCATTCATTACGATTTTATGAAGTGGAAAATGTCACATTTGCGTTTAACAAACTTAATGAGCGACCAGCGGCATGGCATCGTGGGCGCAGGCTAGCTTTTATACTTTCGACTAATTAATAATTTTATGTAAGAGTTATTTACCTGCCGCATTGTGGCTATTTGCATTATAAGTATCAATAAATGAAGCATAACTGTATTAGTAATTTGGTAATTTTTGAAGGCTGGTAAAATCTATTGTAAATAATTTTAAAGTTAATTGGCTTGATTGAATAGAATATGCAAATTAATTTCATTTGAGCAAAAATGTAAAAATTCCATTTATTATGAACAAATTTACAGGGTCTTTCAAGTGCGACTTTCTTTTTTGAATTCAAATTAAAAACATCTTTTGAATGGGAATGTATAACGTTTTTAATAGTTGGGGGCTCATAAAGTCCTTAAGAGTCCATGCCATTCCATTTCCGAATTCGTAGCTGTGTTTACATCGGCAGGCACGCGGAAAAGCTAGCTTACCGTTTAACCCTCATTGCAGAAGCTGTGAGGACCTATCCGAGAAGTAGACTATTAAGAACTTTCTCTGTAAATGTCCGGGCTTGGCAGCTAAGCGATTAATATAACTGCAAGCTCTTTTCTTTGACAGCCTGGGGCAGTATGTCAACCTAAATCTCATCAATCTTCTCCATTACATAAATGGCTTTCGCTGGCTGTAGATATCTGCCTGTTGGAGGTCTCATAATGGTATCAAAATGGCCCTTTAGTGCTACTTCCCTGTTAGAGTAATACTTAAACCATTTCACATACCTACCTATAGTAGGGGAGACCTCAAAAGCCTGGGTGCGAAAGATTATTTTGCTAAATCTAACCTACTTCCAGCACAAATCAAGGAACACCCTACTTGATTATATTTATCTGATTATTGATATAGATATCTAATTATTGATATATGCAGTAGTGGTCAGGGATGATAGATTACCATGTTTGGCCATCCGAAGCAAAATTGTGAGAGTAACTTAAGCTCCCACACCACCGGGGACTCGACAGCGGAATTCTGACCCTCATTTCACACGCATTTACACACTCGTCCAATCAGACGTTGTTCAGACAACAACGAAGTGTAATGAATGAGGACTGCGTTGATTTGTTTTTTTTCACTAACACAATCTCAGTTTGTTCGTAAACAAACCGCCGTTATGAACTCGCTTACGCCAGGCAATCATTTGATTCCTTGAAAATCGCTGAAAGTCGGTTAACAGTCGGATGTTGACCATACCTCTGGATTCTGTACATCGTGGTAGAGGGTCTACAATTTTTGAGTGTTAAATGATATTTTCCCCTCGTGCACTGTCACAGTTTTCCATTATTTTCTCAATGATATTTAGGCATAGTGGGGAGTTTACCTCGCCAATTTCTGGTTTATTCAAATAAACCCTATGTTTGAGGTGGGCTCATAGAAAGTAGTCCAAAGACTTTGCAACTGAGTGATTCAGGCGATCAAATTACTGCAGAATATCGAGAAAATTCATTAAATTAGAATTCTTTGCAGTAAATCGGTTTGTTTAGTTGGCTGTGTGCACAGATTGGCACAATTTTAAGATCAAGTGGGGCGAAGTGAAACCCATTTAGGATGAGAGTACTAGAACGATATATTAAAAGTCTCCAAAAGTTTTTCCTTCCCACGTAAATTTTCTTTTACAGCCTAATTAATTTCTGAACTATGTACCTGAGCGCTTTTTGAAAAAGTGAAAAAACTGTTTAAAATACGTATCTGATTTAAATACCTTCTTTGGACATATGTAGCGAAATTTGACGAGGAATATATTTGTAAAATATGTTAAACCTTTAGCTCTCTCAAAATAAGGTAATTTTGACCATTTTTTGAAGAAGTTTAAAAAAACGAGATTCCATTTATAGCATTTATTTAGCATTTGTCAAAAGTGTCGCCATCGAGTTGTGAGGGATGTCACACTAAAACGCGGCTACATAAAAATCGAGCTTAAAAGACCCTGTGTGCAAGTATGAATGCTTATGCGTGTGTGTGTGTGTATGAACGCTTTAATATAATTGAACTTATTTTAATTTTCTACAATTAAAGTAGGCTTCATAAATTCTAATTAGCATACAAATTTAAACAAAAGCTATTGTTGTGCTAATAAATAAATTTAAACAAAATTTCCAGTTATGCGTGAATATTACAATGAGTATAGAGCATCTGATTTACATACTCGTGTGCACGCCCACTGGCTGCTTAATTTATTACTACGAGTATTTAGGCATTTCAGACATTTCAGTTATAATTTAAAACATCCTACGTTATGATTTCATATAAAAATAAACTGTGAGCAGCTGCTTTAAAATTGCTACGAAATCAACGCACGGAATGTTTAAATGCCAAGCTCAGAAGAAGATATATGTGTACTTTTTTATTTACCTTTATTATTTACGTATTCAAATTGTATTTGCCCTTGATGAGTACTATTTCTTTATTTTATTTCTCTTGCATTAATTTAATATAAATGTATGCAATTTTTTTCAAAAATCAACAATTTTTCATATGGAGTAAAATTGAGTACGGGGTTGTAAAGCCTATTAAAAATGAAATAAAAAAATAGAATACACAGTTTTAAAGCTTATTAAATTTTAGTACAATAAAATGCAAGTTTGAGTCCGCTCCAAATGTTCATTGATTTTTGATAATTTTTTTCCCTGGCATGTTGCGCATTTTTTCTTATAAAAAAAACTGTCCTGCATTTGTTATATGAAGGAACTCCGTCAAAAATAAAGTATGAAAAATTAACGGGATTTTTTTGTAACTTTAAAAAGGTACTTTAATACTATTTTATTTATTTTTATTATTATTATTTACTTTTTGTATTAATTATTTTTTTCTATTTCAAAATTTATTGAGGGGTTAGGAGTAGTCAAAATTCGATTTTTTTTGCACTTCCTTAAAGTATAATATCTTAAAAATATTGTGTGAAAATTTGAAGTGAATCCGACATACACTTTTCCGAGTTATTTAACAATTATCAAAGGGCGATCGGACGCTCCGGAGCCTTAAATACGTTTTTCTCAAAACTATATTTTTTGAACTGGTGATCACTGTAACTTAAAATCCGCTTGGTAGATTTCAATAAAAGTTATACTGCTTTTGAAAAAAATAAAAAAGTCGTGCCTGATTGGTGAAGGATTTTTTTTTTGATTTTTTCTAAACAATTCATTTTTCGGTTTTTTTTCGAAAATCTGAAACATTTTTCCTGAAGCCACGATATTGTTAATTTTGAAAAAAAGCTTGGATCAGGCACAAGATTATCTATTAATAAAGCTAATTTCTCTTGTCCGATTGATTTAAATGAATCTCCAAGGACTTCTGTTGATCACTGCAAGGGACTTCTGGAGAAACGGGCTCCCCACAAACAGCGATGAATTTTACAATTATTAATTAAAAAATAAAATAATAAATAATTGGCGCGTACACTTCTGTTAGGTGTTTGGCCAAGCTCCTCCTCCTATTTGTGGTGTGCGTCTTGATGTTGTTCCACAAATGGGGTGACCTACAGTTTCAAGCCGACTCCGAACAGCAGATATTTTTATGAGAAGCTTTTCCGTGGCAGATATACACTCGAAGACTTTCCATTGCCTGTCGGGGGGCGACCGCTATTAGAAAAATGTTTTTATTAATTTTGCTTTCACCGAGATTCGAACCAACGACCTCTCTGTGAATTCCGAATGGTAATTATTAATTGTTTCTTTTTATTTTGCTAAAGTCAATTCAATAAAGTAAGGGCTATGTTTTTATTTTTGTAAAATAAAGTAACTGACAAGCCAAAAAAAATTATTGAAAATCATCCTTGTTTTGGACGCTATAAAACCGCATACGAAAATTTGGTCTAGAAATTCTCATTTAAGGTCTTCCGAATTTTGATGAAAAGGTTGTGGAGCTTTTCCAATTTTTTTTATAAAGTTTGACAATTGGATTTATATGTTAGACAATGAACTATACTCTTATAAATAAAATAATGCGCATTACACAAAAAAAAAAAAAAAACAAAAAAAAATGGTCAAAGCTATCGAATTGTTGATGAGCTATCGTTTGTCGACTCGATCTGAGGTATGATTTATATAACTTTATCTGTATTAGCAAGGAAAATTTGTTTTGTAAGCATATACAGTTTATAATATAAAGGGAAAGTGCACGAAAAAGATTCTCCATTCATTCATATACATATATGAGCATTATTAAGGGACAAATAAGTTTTCTGTGTAAATGTCTCCGGTAACAATGTTTGCTATTATGTAAGGCAAACAAAGAGGCACAAATAGCAACGAAGAAGCTTAAAGGTATTTTGTAAGCAATGAAAATTATTTCGGAGAAATCATACTAACAGACACGAAGATACATACAAATGTATGCTTAGATTGACAAGCAAATGTTTCACAGCAAGTAAACAAGTTTCACTTTCTTCAATTGCTGTCTTATCACCCAGCATCGAAATCGCATGCACACATACATACGTACACATATGTATACATATATTGTACACATTTATGTGAATGTGAATATTAGTACATAAGTAATGCTTCAAAAAAGCGAATCAATTTCCCATTTTCTCAAACGTGCCAATGTACTACACAAAATTGTCAACAAACCGAAACATTTTCAATTATTACTTCCCAGTTGCTTTGCATTGGAAAACTAAATGAGTTAATAAAATTGTAAATTACACCGTTGGCATACTAAAGTTGATAAGCGTTAAGATGTTGCTACTGCTACTGCAATGCTGTGTTGTCACGAGCTACATTGTTTGCTTATTAAAACATGATCAACAAAGTATTAAAGCAATAACAGTCAAGAGTTGAGCTGTTTAACATTAAGCGGGTAACGACAACGTTTGTCACGTGCTATGGGTGCGGTAGCAATCGTTGTCGTTGCTGCTGTTGTTGTTGTTACATTTTCATATTCAATTCGACGCAATTCAAAAGAAATAAATGATTATATTCATTTGTAAAAAAGCAAAACAACAACAATGAACAAAAAACAAATAAATTGAAGCCTATTGCAAGGCGCACTTAGTGGAAGAGCTGCTGAGGTAAGTGGTGAGAGCAAAAGCAAATACTGCTATGTGAAAATGGAAAGATGTGATAGAAGTGCCGACATTGCAGCAACTATAGAAAAGTGTAAATAAACAAGAAAGCATATCTCAAACAAAAATGTAGAAATATACATAAATAAATAGAGAAGAAATAGAAGATGAGGTCAAGAACATATTTGACTTCTAAGCACTCCATTTTGGCCGATTTCGCTTTTTCGTATTTCCAAAATTATTAAAAAAAAAAGCACAATAAGTAAGTATTTAAGTGCCACCTAATCAAAATTGTCAAACAAGCTATACATACATACATATATGTATGTATGTATACACTTGGATTCACAAAAATAGCAGCGCTACGTATTGTGAAGTTTGGATTTTTACTTTGTTTTTTTTAATTTTTATATGCAATAAAATATGTATGTATGTTTATAATTACTTTCACAAAAACCATATAATTAAAAGCTTCAAACTTCGTAAACAAATTTTAAAAAATTTAAAATATATAATCAAAATTTCAAACTTTTAATCAGAAAAATTCCGAGTAGGCAATTTAATAACAATGATATTTTATATGATGAAGAGTATCTAAGTTTGAAGTGGATCAAAAATTTTTTGCTGTTGCGGTTTTGCTGATTTGCTTCATATAAAAACATTTCGGTCAAGGCTTATATGGAAGAATGGATGCGTAATACCGTCATTAAAAAAATTACAAAAATTCCATACGAAGTTTGAGCCACTCAAAATTAACAAAAATTTAATGGGGTACAAAGCTGCATACCTACAATTTTCTAAAAATTCTGATTACTCGTACAAATTATTAAATTTTGATGAAAATTTACTTACATTTTCTTACTTTCATTTATTCATAGGTATGTAGGTGAAATGGTTGAAGTACCTGTCTGGCACTCCTCAAGTAGCACTAAAGCGCCGTTTTGATACTATTATGAGACCTCCAACAGGTAGATATCTACAGCCAGCCAGAGCTGTTGATATAATAGAAGAGATTGATCAGATTTAGGTTGGCGCACTGCACTGCCCCAGGCTGTCAAAGAAAGGAGCGCTCAGTGACCTTAGTCGTCTAGCTACCAAACCCGGACATTTACAGAGAAAATGCTCTACAGTCTCCTTCTCGGAAAGGTCCCCACAGCTTCTGCAATGGGGGTTAAATGCTAACCCTAGCTCTTTCGCGTGTGTGCCGATCGTCCAGTAAACACAGCTACGAGCTTGGAAATTCAATGGCGAAAAGTCCAAAGGACTTTCTGAGTTCTTCGTATATCGTATTGAGGTCAAAAAGTTTTCGAAATAGCACATAAAGAAATGGAGATCCATCTTTTCTGTGCTTTCTTGAAAAATAATTTGTGCAGTTTCGCTTTAGCAACTGTCAGGGGAATGCCGATGACCGGGTAGGAGATCTCTGAGGCCAATTGAATCCCCTTCCTGGCAAGCTCATCAGCAATTTAATTTCCCTCCTTGAATCCAGATCAGAGAAATGTTACCTGCACACCCAAGAGATTTGATCTCCTTCTTACAGGAGTTTACTAATTTATTCATAAAAGTCTAACAAAATTCTGAACAGACATTTAAGAGATTAATTCAAAACTACAAAATAAATATTTTAGAATATTTAAGACTGAAAAGTGTAGTACAATTAAAACTATCAAGATAAGAAGTGAAGTTCAATGATTTTAATAACTATAAAACTAAAATAACAAATATTTACGTGGTATTATTTTGGTTTGTTGTAAACAAAGTAATTTTTTACTTGCATTTGTAATACCTGTTTGGCTATAGAAAGATTTTAATTCAAAAAGTTTGAGAGGTAGTTGAAGTTAGACAACATTCTAACGAGTGGCGCATTAGCACTATAAAAAGTTCCACTAAAGTCAGCTCGAAAGATCTTGAAACGCCGAAAATTTATGCAAGAAACATTAAACTGTATTCTTTCCAGAAGAGTGTAAAATCAATAACGCCATTTACGAGATCAAAGATATATGATACTGTCTGAAGAGTAACTCTGTCACTTAATGGGAAAGGGCTAATCAATCGACAGCCAGATTTGAATAATGGTTTTGGATCTGAGAAATTGAGTGAATGTAGTGCGAAACGCACAACAATCTTTTGAACCATCTCCACCCGATTTATATGGACTGCTTGATAAGGCCTCCAACGTAATCTAATTTGGACCGAAGAAACGCAGAGGACAATATCTTAAGAGCATATGGGTCAGTAAAGTACAAGTTTTGAGACCATATAAGGTTGTACAAAGTAGCGCCAAATTCATCACCCAATTTTGGTTATTAATAACTTTTTTACTAAATAAAAATTATTTTGAGTGATGAACATTTTTATTTTGTCTTTTACGCGCTCCCTTGCTTGTCTGCTTTTATATTGCAGCTGCCTCTTTCACAAGTGCTAAATGTGACTGGCATAGCATGACGCCATTGGCATACAATTTATAAATTTTCCTATAGGGTGATTAATTTTGCGCCACCTTTGATATATTTACACATTTGTGAAGAAAAATCAAAAGAAGAGATTAGATTATATCGGTCACTAAACCTTTTGTACCAAATTTACGGTACAAATACATTTTTCCCATGAGACTTCAATGGATTTTTCAAAGCGTTGGCGACACGGGAAAGTATTGAATAAACATAATTTAAGATATGCGACTAATTTGTTTTTGCCAAAGAACAAATTTAGGTAGTGACATAAAGAAAATAAAAAAATAAAAAAATTTTTGGGCCATCCCATGCACACATTTATAAATGTACGCACGTATGTGTAGAAATTCTTTAACTTCAATATTTTTTTTTGAAAAATACACTAATTATTTCGTTATACAACCAAACACCGGCTTCATATACACATTTTCTCATCCCCTCTACTCCCGCTTTCACAAAAAATGCTGCACGAATAGTGAAAACGTAAGCGCACAAATATTTGCATTTTCAATACTTGCACCATAGTAGAATTCCTAACACACGCACACACACACCTAGGCGAAGAAGATGAACTAATTTATAGGAACACGCTGTGTGATTTATTTACATTCAAATGTATGTGTGCGCTGAAGTTTCTATTGTTATATAAACACACACATAGGTGGTATGTATGTATGAAGGCACATAGATCGTGTGTTGGCGCAGGTGCAACTTGTTTATCCAAGGTCCACGGTCCATTGTTGCATCTTCAAAGCTGCTAAGTTGAAAGCGTAACAAAGCCAACTTCACGCTGACAATGCATGAAAATTTGTTTTTCTTGTTCGCTGCTTATTTTAACGAAAATAGCGAGATTACTCGCAGTAGAAAATTATGTGTGTGTAGGTAAAAGTTGGACAACTTTAAGCAGCAAGCTTTTGCTTGAGTTTAGTTTGTGCTTGCTGAATATAAATTAGTTCTTATTGTAGTAGAAAGGGTTTAGAGTAAATTCTTTGCTATGCAGATGATGAAATGCCTAAGTTTATCTATCCAAATAGTAGTAGGGACATACAATTGGCGGAAAAGGTGAAAAAAGCCAGTAGAATGGACAGTCGAATTTTACATGACCGGTAAACTCCCAGTCTAAATACTTATGTGTATAAATTTATATGGTGAAACAAAAACAAATATCTAGCTTATTTAATAATAGCCAGCATCTCGGTGTTAAGAAAAGAGTCCGAAATTGGTCCACAACCAAGGAAATGCTAAGAAAAGCTAAGAGACATTTAACAGGTATAAGAACACGGCAAAACTCACGGAAATGCACACTGATGAGGTGACAGTAATGACAGCGATAAGTGGTAAGCGATAAGAGGGAAATATTAGCGCACTACAGTACCTGGCCATTGAATTATGACCTATGGCATTTTTTCTGAAAACTTCAAATACCAGGTAAAATTTTCAATCTAATTTGGGCTTTTCCAAATAAAAAAGGGTATTAAGGGGTTTGTAACCTGTTCTTAGATGTTTTTAAGAATATCCGGTCAATTGGTCGTTTTTTTGCTTATAAGTGAAAAGTAAAGTGCGCAAGTGCCAGAGCGAATTAATTCGATCTTGTGTGAGGACCATAAAAAAACTAATTGAGATCGGCTGAAAAGTGAAAGAATTGAATAGTGAATATTCATATATCTAAAATATAACAACAGTAAGTACAAAATATACATATTTATTGAATTTGTCAAGAGGATTATCCTTTTTTTTCAATTTAACCAGTTTTTTTTTTAGAAAATAGGCCGAACATCGGGACAAAAGCAACAAATTGCAGTTCTTTTGAAAGCCAAGAACCTGAGCTATGCAGGCAGCAAGAACCTTTGGAATATCGAAGGCGTCTGTGGTAAATGTTGCCAAAAAGTTGAAAAATACCAACAACGTTTTAGCGGTAGCTTCAAACAGTCGCCAAAATTGTTGCCGAGAACGCATCACCTCAACCAGGCAGGATCGCAAAATCGTCCAAACAGTTCTCTGGAACAGAAATGCTTCAAGTCGGATGATTTTAAGAGAGGTTCAGGAATCTGGAGGAAATATTTCTGGAAGAACGTTACGACGATGCTTATACGAAAATGGACTTTTTTGCAGACGACCAGCAAAAAAGCCAAAAATGACACGGTGTACGGGAAATCGGCGGAAACTTTGGGCACAACTTCACAGAGACTTCGACGTGGAATATTGGAAAAAGTAAGTATTAAAAAAAAACATTTGTTTCCTTTGTGAAATAGCAGCAGTAAGGAGATGCCAATATTCACACTTTTTTGTGGTTGTGTTGTTCTTCTTACAGATCAGCTTCAGCGATGAATGCCGATTGGAAGCGGTCACAAAAACAGCAAATTTTTTAATAGAAGAGCCGGAGAATGATATTCTGAAGATTGTGTGCTTCCAAGGGTCAAACACACACATGCCAGCACTTGTCTTTCAGTAGACGCAAAGTTGATTACAAGTTGGACATTACCTCCCTCACAAAAATGTATAAAAGGAAGACTAAAATGTGTCTCGAAAGACTTGAAAAAGTCGTTTTCTAAACATATAGACTCTCTGATTGCCAAGTCCGGGATTTTTCTACGCTGAAGAATTTGTATTTTTCTCTTGTTAAATTAAGTCTTGAATATCGCAGCATTATCTGGGATCCCTTCTATTATTCCATATGGGCTCATCTTTAAGAATTGAGAAGGTTCAGAAATGTCGTAAAGAATCACCCACAGGGTCCGGCACTCGAAGTGTAACCAACTTCAGATCGCTCGCACAGCTGATGCCCGGACAAATCACAACCAGCTATAGTTCGTGAGCTCGTGAAATGGTTCAAAAAGTGAAAAAGCAAATTGAGCGAAATATTCGACGAAGTGGCAATCAAATTACGAAAGAACTGAAAATATCTGACCGTAGCATCAGCCGTATACTGAAAAATGATCTCAAAGTCAAGATCTACAAGATCCAAAAGGCGTGTGATCTCACACCAAAGCAGCAACAAGTCAGACTTGAGAGAGAGAGGAGTTGCTTTGCTTGACCGAAAGTGGTAAATTTCCGCACATTGTGTTTTCTGACGAAAAAATTTTTCAAATTGAGAAATTCGTAAACTCCCAAAACGATAGAGTTTATTTGACCGACCGTTCATACGAGAATTTGAGTCATCGATTGGCCACCAGAAAGCAGCATCCGCCACAGGTAATGGTTTGGGCTCCTGTGACCGCAGATGGACGCTCTCCAATCGTTTTTATCGAGCCTGGCGTCGAGGTGAATGCGAGATATTATCGAGAAAGTATTCTGGAGGTTGCTTTGAAGCCGTAGGCAGACAAACATTTTCGTGGCAGACCATGGACGTTTCAACAGAACTCATCACCATCTCACAAAGCTCGAGTGATCCAAGAATGGCTAAAAAACAACGTTCCCAACTTCATAACGTCCACACAAAGGCTCTCAAATTCACCAGACGCGAGTTCGATGGATTATTCTATTTGGGTCGATTTGGAGAGCAAGGTCCGAACTAAAAGATTCACCAGTCTCGAGGAGTTGAAAAACGCCATTGCCCACGAGTGCATCAAAATACTTACTAGTCACTTTCGTGCAGCTTGCGATACGTTTCTGAACCGTCTCAAGGCCATAGCCAAGGCAAAAGATGGTCATATGGAGCAAAAGTAAATTGATTCCTAATTTTGTATTATTTTCACACATTTTTTACTTTGAATTGAATAGTAGTTTTCCAAACTAAAGTTATGACCGCTTTTTAATTGGTTACAGTGTGCTGAACTCTGTAAACACAAAATACAGCAATGTAATCGAGCTACTGCCCTCGAGTGATTTTATGTTGAATAATAATAGGCGGGAGTTATCAGAGGGAATTTGGAACGGAAAAATTTGAAGATCTTAGTGCAAATTCAAGCAACATGTTTTGTGCCCGTTCTATTCTTGTGACAGGAAACTGTTTATAAGGTCTCCAAATAAATGAGATATTTGAATAACTACGTCTAACAAACTATGAAATCGGGTATGTTTTTGAGGTATTAAAGTTGATGTGACTTGAAAAAGAAAAATTTTGTTCAAAAATTACGCCAAGCTTTGTGATCTCCTCCACAGATTGGAGAGCATTATTAGAGATATTGTATGACGCTTGGAGAATATCACGAGTGGCTTTTATATAGAATATAACACCAATGACCGTCCATAAAAAAAAAAAAATTGTCAAAAATCACTGTGATGCTTGAGCCAATTGAAACTTGCGTTTTTTGTACCAAAAATTCATTTTTAATATAGTTGCATACTCTAAATTTTTCTAAACATTCTGATTAAAAAGTGTGACATTTTTATCCAAATTCTTGGTTTTTTTTTAATTTGCACAAAACTTTAAATTATGGGTTCTGAAGGAAAATGAACGATATTTTCATAAAGAAAATTATAAAAATTATTATAAGTAAAATAACAAATATTTTCAAAAGCTGTCAATATTTCCATACGGTACAGTAACTTAACTCAGTGTATGGATTTGTGTGCCTAGGCACCGGAAATATTTATGTATGTATGTGCCTGGTTGAACACTTAGTGGTGCATATTTATATACCTATATACAACACATATAAATTAATATACGTAGAAGCATTTTCATATTATCCGGCTTTAAGGTACTTTGCTTCAGTTGCTAACTTCTTATGAAGAAAAAAGTCTTATCTATGAGGCTTAGGCAAAGTTGCAGCATAACACTTTACAAAAGTTTGTTTTATCATAATCGGAGCAACGTGGCTAGTAACAAGGGGGCGCAGAGAGTATACCAAGAAAAAACTAAATGCTGCCAAGAAACAAAACTTCGGAAAGTTTTTATCTCATCTTTGTAATTTTTTTTTTGGTTTTAATTTTTATTATTAGCAAGTAAGTAGTAAATTATTTTATCTGGGTACAAAAACCTTGAATCTATAAATTTACAAAAATTTTCACATCATTTGCTAAGTTGATGGTACGAAGCTAATGTAATTAACATTTTTTTACAGTCAATATATTTTTGTTAATTACATAGTATAAAATCTGAATGAATAATATTGACGAGTGATGTGGATTATACTAAACTTCCATAAGGGAGGGATAACATTTCGATGAAGAGCTCTGAACTTCAGCTGGGAAAGGTGAAAGAGAGAACCTCTTATGTGATACCTCGGAAGAGAGACTCGACACATTCTTTGTCTTCTCAAAGGCCACTTCAGATAGCACAGAAAATAGTCTTTTATACTTTGAGTCTCTGAAAAATTAATACAACTGCATAAAATAGCGTTGACCAAATAGCGACCACCTTTCATTAGAATGTGGAAGCACTCCCACAGTTCTTGATAACCCAATTATATTATAGGCATGTCGACGATTCTTTCATCAACTTAATTGCGGTAACTTTAATTTGATTTAATTTCGAGGATGATAATTAAAGCTGCAGACATAAATCGCACGGGTATCATCAACGTCTTTGGAGTTCAAAACCATGGGTTTTGTGCTGCCTACTTTAAAAAGGATAAGCAAATAAAACTGATAGGTGTCGTGGTGAGCAAGAGCAAAACAAATTATCTTCCATTATAAAGTAAAGAGTCCACACTCGTTGACTTCCCCGTACCCACTAACAGTAGAAGTTTCCAAAGAGTAGAAGACCTTTTTTGCCTGCCAAACAGCGTTTATATAAGAAAGTAAGCTATTGAATACAATTGGCGGTGTGAGCTATACAATAACATAGACATAGTATAGTGAAGGGAATCATGGGAACAAATTCGGTAGCTCAGAAAGTATTCGTTATTCCGTAGCTGCTAGTAACAATAGAGGAAGACGAGACTTTCTATGCGTTGGAAGCATCGAATCGCCCACAATTAAAAAAGAAGCATAATATCTTAATTTGAGCAAAAATCAAAGCAAGAGTTCAGAAAAGGTATGTCTATATTTAATATGTAGGGTATATTTGGCTATATATACCCACCCTTCAACAAATATTCAAGCTCTTAAAGGACATTTTCCAAATATGCGTTGCTCATAAATATTATCATACTTTTCCTGACCTTACAAGCCAATTAGTGTGCAATTTTTAGTACAAAATAGTTTCTGTTACAAATTAAAGCGTAACTAAATAAAATTGTTGTAAAAAATGTGAAATGGCTATACCGAGGGAAACGGTTATGTAGCAACGAAAAAGTTGCGCATACGACATGGAGTACAATGCCTGGCTGAGGAACATACAAACTCGTATCTACCTATTTATATATATCTGTATAGACTTTTGTTCATTTCATACACTTTTCGAAATGCATTTACTTGCAGGTAAACCACTTACAGTTATGGTCAACTATGTAATTCACATGACAGCCAGGCAGTCACTTCTGATAGGCAAACGAAATTTTGCGAAGGATTGCATGTTTTATGGGAAGTACGTATTGCTAGAAATACAGGGTTGGCCATATTAAACTGACCCATGTGATTATTAAAAAAATATGGAAAAAGAAACATTTTTTTGTGTTTCATTGTGAAAAACATTTAATTTAGTTCAAGGAGATTCGTTTACATCACTTTTTGAATATAATATCGCGCAAGTGGTCGCCCTTAGCACGTATTTGGATATGTACAGGGTTGGCCATATTAAACTGACCCATGTGATTATTAAAAAAATATGGCAAAAGAAACATTTTTTTGTGTTTCATTGTGAAAAACATTTAATTTAGTTCAAGGAGATTCGTTTACATCACTTTTTGAATATGATATCGCGCAAGTGGTCGCCCTTAGTTCGTATAGCGTAATGTGCCCGTTTTTCGGCGTTTTCCATAGTTTTGGCCAGTGTCTCGGCCGATATGGCGGCTATTTCCCGTCGGATATTGGCCTTAAGTGCGCCTAGTGTCTTTGGCTTGTTGACGTAAACCTTAGATTTCAAATTACAGTAAAAAGTTATAGGCTTACTCAATGGTTCAGTTTAATATGGCCAACCCTGTACTTGCCAAAATTTTCGGATAAAGAAATAAATAATAAAAAATAAAATAAATAAGTAATAAAAATGAAAATAATTAAAACAGAAAATTTGCTTATTATTTGCAACTAATTGGAAAATTAATCAGTCAAGTTTGGTCATTATTTAATCCGAAAAAGTACAAATTTTTCACAAAATTCAACTCTTTATTGAACGAAATAATTTGAAATAGCTAAGAAGAAAAAGGAAACTTTGCGACGAGAGTACAGGTGTCACAATAATTAGAGTACGCATTGGTGGAACAACCTCTGACAACACTGAAATATCACGGAATTCCTTTAAAACTGGATATATCCATTTTACTTTAAGTAAAATATTTTGCCAAACGAAAAATTCCTCAAAAACCAAACACAAAATTTTATTTGGATTTGTTTTTATCGAAAGGAGTGGAAAGCCAAATTCTAATTTCTTATTAACTTTTATAAGAAGTCAAACTTTTATAAGAACTCAACCCGAAGATATTTGACTTTAAAAAACTCCACACAAAAATTTCAACATTAAATAAATCTCAAATATAAATTTCTCTTAAAAATGTTTTTCCAATATTTTTTTCTAATGTATGTTTTACCCCAAGACATATAAAATAATAAAAGGTGTTAAAAGAACCGAAGATATTTGACTTCAAAAAATTTTTCAATATTGAATAAATCTCAAACATAAAAATTTGAAATATTGTTTTCACAATTTTTGTTGTAAAAATTGTTTTTTAAAGTACAATTTGTCCAATGAAATAATAAATAATAAAAAGTACTGAAGATATTGATCTTTAAAAAACTCCCTACAAAAAGTTTCAATTATGAATAAATCAAAACTTAAAAATAAAAAAACTTAGAATAAAAACTTAGAAATAAAATTTTTTGATATAACCGAAGATATATGATTATAAAAACTTCACTCGAAAATTTTCAACATTGAATAAATTTAAAATTTAAATTTTATTTCCAACTTTTTTTCGAAAATTTTGCTTTTTATGTATATTTTATTGTAAGAAATAAAAAAAAATCACGATTTATAAAAATCGTAAAAAAACCGAGGATATGTGACTTAAAAAACTTCATACCAAATTTTTCAATATTGAATAAGTTTCAAGCTTAAACTTTTTTGCTAAAATTTTGTTCAATTTTCTTCTTCATACACTCAAACATACAAATAAACCAATTTTCCGAAAAATTGAAGACCAGGTCCGAAATACTTGGATCACTTAGATAAAAACTCCTACGCATATTTCTTAAGTAGAAGAGGTTTATAACTGAAGCGTTCTTAATAAATTGACCGTAGCTGTATATGTACAGGTCCCACACAACGTACATATACATATGTATGCGTGTGCAGTACTTACATAAAATCTATACAAAAATTTCTGCTTAAGTTACTCAGTAAAACATTTTACAGCCAAAGTGCCAGAGGTCATGGCAGCGTGTGGCCCTCAATAAGTTACAAGGTTGTATGCTCCATGAAAGGAAATATCCTTGCTGAAAGTGCCGTATATTACAAACACACAAAATAATGCGCCTTCAACAAATTTGTACATATTTTATTTAAACGAATGAGTGCATGCAACAAACAATTCGCATTTATACTTATAAGTACATATGTATGTATGTGTATAATGCACGAGTATGTGTGTGTAGTAGTTTTGCATGCTTATATGCAATTTCTCCGTTGTTGTTGCTCACGACTCGCGCAAGTCAGAAACTGCATTCTACATTTTGCTTTCATTTGCTTTTACGAGTATTTTTAATTTTATTTTGCTACGTTTTGACAGCGTACTTAGAAGGCAGACTGACTGCCAGCTGCAGACGCTTTTTGGGTGGCGTTCATTGACATTGGAAGCGAACTGATTTTTGTGTAATTTTTGTTTTTGTTTTTTATACACTCATCATCATGTGGTGTATGTATAGTATGTAGGTGAGAGCGTTCGTCATCGAAGCATCAGTATTTGCTGACATTTTTCAACTTTCTTGCTTGTCTTTTTGCCACTTAACAGTTGTTTGTGTGCCTTTGACAGTTGAGAGAATTGCGGTCAAGTGGTGGAATTTTTGAGTCATCGCTTTGAATGCTTGAGTGTGAGAATGATGTAACCGAAAAAGTTTAAGATAATTTTTATTTTATGGCAAACGTGAATGGATCCGTTTAACACTAGAAAGGCAGACGGACAGAGGCTATTTCGCTCATTTTTTACTCTGATCACATCTGTATAAGGAAATCGTAGGAAAGAATAATTTTCTTCTCTAACATAAATTGATATGAAAATTGTATATTATATCAGAAATGAAATATTATTTTCATCTTTGAAAGCTTCTTTTAAAAAATTTAAATTTTTCAAAATTTGAAAATTCGATAATTCGAAATTAGTAAAAAATGATTTGGTTGTATAATTAAATGAAACAGAATTGCCAAGTGAGAATATAGTACACATTAAGAAAAACCTAAGATCAAGTGATAAGTGTAGCTTACCCACATGACACTAATCACCGCTTCTCATTTCCACCTAAACCTACTCATTCATCCAACACTCCTTTATCAGTGATCCTACCCTGTCGGAAAAGCTTGTTTCCTGGGTCTACCGTTAGATGAGATATAGTACTATTTCCAATGAATTCACTGCACTAGGCAGGGATTTGGCAACTGCCTCAAAAACAAAACAAAGAAAAAAAAAATGAAATTGCTCAAAAGATGCGTCTTGAAAATGATTTAAGGTGCCATACTATCGTTATTAAATCTCATTTTACTTAAAAACATGAAAAGCTAAGGACGAAATTCGAAGCGTATGCAAATTATGCAATTAAGGACTCATAGAAAATAATCAAATAGTGGGATGAGTAGAAGGTGTGTCTTGATGGAGGAACCTACAGTTTTAAGCCGACTCCGCACGGCAAATGGTTTTTTATGAGGAGCTTTTTCGGGGTAAAAATACGCTCGGAGGTCATTCTGGTATTGCCTACCGAGGGGTGACCGCTTATAGAAAAAAACTTTTTCTATCATTCTTTCATGCACGGCAATTCGAACATACGCATTCCCGAATGGTAGTCACGCACCAACCCATTCGGCTACGGTGGCTGCGGTTATGGCGCTCAGTATATGTTTTTATTTTCTTTGTTCTGCTTAGCTACTAAATGCATTTTGTTCTGTCTATTTTCCTCTGATAGTGGAATTTTTTATGCTCTATACACGAGATGGGATAGATAAAGAGATCTCTGCTTTAATCTTCTTTTTACTCTGTTTTCATATTTTACTATCTCCTATACTCAAATTTCCTTCGTGTTCGCCAACCATGCATGTCTGGAATCATGACCAGATAACTCACACCTGATTTCAGCGGTGAAAATGCAGTGATTACTACTACCATTGTTGCGTACATCTTAAGCTTTCAACAAATATTCATTTGTCATTCGTCATTCGCATACACCAATGCTTATACAAACATTTCTTGGGCGCACAAACAGTCTTGCGAATTGCCTCTTGTAAGCTTTGGGAATAATGACAAACTTTGTGCGCAATTAAAACATGATAATGTATGTGTGCGCATATCTACATACACAATAATGTAGTTAATGAGCTACAAATGACTTTTCAAATTGTCGCTGACATCTGTGAAATTTAGATTAATAGTATGCCATTAAACCAGTTTTTCACGAATCTTGAAATATTTGCTAAAACTCGCACTCGTTAATTAAAGGCATTGAACGTAGTTGCAATTGTATTCCAAATACCCCAAAGGACAACTTGATTTGCTTTTGTACTAAGTGCTCATTGACGCTCAGCGCTTTCAGCAAGTACTTTGTTATTGTTATTATTGTTGCCATTGTTATTGATGTTACTATTATTATTGTTATTCTCATTCAGGGCGTGTTTTTTCATAACCAAATTTAAAATCAGCAACCAGTTTATTATAACTTCTTGTTTTTTTTTTGGATTTTTTCAGTTGACAATTGAAATGAAATGCGATCATTAACTCGTTTCATTGGTTTGCCACTTTGTTGTGGTAGTGCGAACAATTTTGGCCAAATTACCTCACCTGCTTTTGTTAATTTATTAAAATTTTGGTACAATAACGCGCTTGATTTGCATGCGCTAATTTGTTTTGCTGTTTTTCTTTCTTATCTGTTATACGTACATGTGTACATACATACATACATAAGTGTTTGGCAAAGCATGATTATTGGAGTAGCTGATTTGAGGCACGAGTATTCGTAGCAGAGCTGGTATTTGGCGAAACAGGAAGTCAAATTTTTATTCTTGAACATAAGAGCGGATTAAGATATTAAAAGCCATTTGACAAAAGCGTAATTTGGTTTAATAGCATCAGTAGTTCAATACCATTTGTGTATTTTTAGCAGCAAAGAGTTCAGGGATGGTAATAATATTGATTATTAACTGAGGCTGCTGAGCTGTGTATGCCAAAGGGTACACCTCCTGCAAATATTATAAGCGTGGCTCTAAGAAATATTTTTAGAGAGGGCGTTAAGCTTTAGTTGCTGTTGTTGTTAGGAGTAGAAAAAGTGAAGAAAAAGTACGAGTATACTTTGCATACCACAGCCATAAGTAATGGCTACCGCAGTTACCCCACTACGGATAATATTTTTGATTTTTGTTTTACTAATGGAGGGTCCATCAGTTTTGTGTCCCTTCGAAACTATAGGTGGTTTTTATGAGTGGTTTTTTCATGCTTGTGCATGGATAAAGAGATGTGCTTAAATGATGAAACTTCATTACGAGTGATCGACCGATGCCCTCAAAGTGAGCATAAATCAAGCCATTGCTCAAATTCAGTTTAATTAGTATGCCGCAGAATTATTGAAAATTATACCTACCGGATATTTACTATCGTTCGAAGCCGCGACGAACATTTGAGTGATGCGATACTCCATACATAATGACATACATACATACATACATACATAAGTCTTCCTACAAAAACAAAATTATTTCGTTAGGACATGCACAACAAGTTTTATTCCATTTCGAGCCGCCCTTATTGGAAAACTTAAGATACGCTCGCTCGCACACATACACACGCATTTACGGTTTAATAGAAAAATACTTAAAGTATTCGCGAAGCCACAGCTACACATCCCAAATAAAAATTCATTAGCATTACTGGTTATCATTCATCAGCGTCAAGTATAGAGCCAGGTAGTTGTGCAGCAGCAGCAAAACCAACAACATTTGGAATGCTTTCAACTTTAATTGTTTGGCACACAATTAAATAGTCTTCCGTCGGCTGTTGCTACCAATCAAGTTAAATGCCAATCGGATAATCAAAGCCAATTGCAGGCTTACACTCACACAAAACATATCTACATATGGACGTATGAATGCATACACTTAAAAATGCATTTTGTAATTACAAACCGACAATGCAAATAAAGCAACTGCCGATTCGTGTAATTGTGGCACTTAAAGTGAAGCGAAGTCCAAAGACACAAAAATATATATACTGCAATGCACACACACACTTTTGTAAAGTAAAGTAAGCCAATAGCAGACACAACCAAGCACACATACGCATAGGAGTACACATATATATTAATAGAAATAAATGCAGATAAGTTTATTTGTATAGCTGTGCGAAAATATTCGTTTGCATTATTTATTTTTTATAAATACAAAGTGGCGCAAAATTAATCATCGAATTTTCTTTTCGTATAAGTTTTTTACTAAATAAGAAAAACATTTTTTGAGTGATGGACATTTTTTTGCACTAATTATTTTTTATAAACATAATATAAGGTGGCACAAAATTAATCATCGAATTTTGTTTTCGCAAACGTTTTTTACTGAATAAGAAAAACATTATTTTTAGGCAGTAATTATTTTTTATAAAAAGAAGATGGCGCAAAATTAATCCTGGAAATTTCTTTTCCAATAAGTTTTTTACTAAATGAAAAATAAAAAACTTTTGAGCGATGATAATTTTTCTGCACTACTTATTTTTTTATAAATATAAGGTGGCGCAAAATTAATCATCGAATTTTCTTTTCGTATAAGTTTTTTACTAAATTAGATAAAAATATTTTGGGTGATGGAAATTTTTCTGCACTACTTATTTTTTATAAATATAGGTGGCGCAAAATCAATGATCGAATTTTGTTTTCGCATAAGCTTTTTAATATACTAAATAAGAAAAAAATTATTTTGAGTAATGGAAATATCTACTGTAAAAGGCCACAGCTCACAGGCTGCTCAACTGCTTGTCTGTTCGTATACTGCAGCTTTCTAGTCCCTTTACAAAAATTATAAGTCTTCCGATAGGGTAATTAATTTTGCGCAACCTTGTGCACGCATGAGCATACACCCCTGTGCTCCATTAATTAAGCCAACAAGATTTTGACCAGATTTGGCTATATTTTTTTTTTTGTGTATTTATGTATTGTTGATTAATTTTCTTGTAAAGCTAGTTTTATAAAGAAATGCCATATATGGGAAAAGCGAGTTTCAGACCTTAAATCATAAAACTTCAACCAAACTAAAACCAAAATTTGACCAATTTTATTGAAATTAAAAAAAAGGTGATTTAATGCAGGTTTAAAGTGGCTAAAAATTCTCGTTTAGTTTGGGTAATTTTTTAGACGGTGTAGCGCATTTCGACGATATAAAAAAATTTCGTGAATTCGTTATTGGGAAGAAGATTGGCAATTTCGTCAAAAAAAAAAAAATATTAAAATCAAGGAAAATTTTTAGCCACTTTAAACTTACAGAGTTTTTCAGAAAATTCTGATTAAAAAATTTGAAATTTTGATAAACAATTTTTACATTTTTTAAATTTTGTGCAAAGCTTGAAACTTACTATTATATATGTTTTTTGTTGTAATATGAACTACTTTTTATATGAAAAAAGTCTTAAATTAATTACAAATCTATAGTCAATGTGTCGCATACAGTTGTATGTATGTATGTACTTATCTATCGGGTTGCATGTGTGCATTTAAAAAATGAACAAAAAAAAAAACAACAAATAAAATTGTGTTTATTTAATTTCAAATGATTTTATCATTTGCTCCCGAAAATTGTCGACCATTACCGTGCGAGCTACTCGTATGCGGTGGCAAATTGTTTAACAGTCATGCTGGCATCGGCTGCCTGATAGTGGCCGCCTGCAAAGCCACATACACTTAGTTGTTGGCATTTGTACAAGTTGCCGACATTAACAACAACAACAGTGAGTTGTTGTACATACAAATTGGTTGTAAGTGGTGGCACGGCAGCAAGTCAACAGCATCGAGCGTCGCTTGCCGCGAACAATTTGTGCAAAGCAAATAATTGCCAACATACACACAAGTGCCGCATACATACATAATAATGGCATACATATGCACATATGCATATATGAGTGTACAAATAGCGGCTGAGAAACCCCAGCAAACTCAAGGAAAAATATATTCCAACGTCTGGTCGTTCAGGCTCAGATAAGATTTCCTGAAAATGACTTCTAATTGGGATGTTTCAGAGAAAGATTATGCAGCAGACTTTTGGAACTTTGCACTTTGACTACAACGAGTATCGCAGGCGCTGAAACAATGAGCTGTTTGAGCTTTACGGTAACCTAGACGAAGTATAGTGAATAGTGATGGCTATGTCATGTCGTCCGAATGTATACAGCTACTCCGGCTCTGAAATTTGGCGTGTCCAACTGGCGCCGATGAGCACGAAAAAGGTTTGCTAAACAGCGATTTGCTTAGGTGGTTATCGCGCCACCAAGAAGAAGAAGAAGAAGAAGACTAATTGAAGACGAAATGTCTACAAATTAACAATAGTAATAATTTAATTTGTGGGTTCATTGCTGAACTAGCCTAGAGCTCACAAAATAAAAATATGAAAACTAAATATCTGGAGGTCATAAATAGAATTTAAATCTTGATAGTTTATTGCATAGATAAAAAATTTATTTAAAAAATTTATATAATCAGCTCAAAAGATGTGTTTGATTAATTTTGATTTTCTTTGTTGCGTTGCTGAGAAAACGCACCTTTCGATTAATTTTTGCGTTCCGATATCAATTGATGGCATTCAATGAAGCTTTCTCTAGAACTCTTCACATTCATATCGAGTCCCAAGAACATCTAAAGAACATCTAAGCATCCATTGGCTACGACTTTCGTCAGCATCGGAGGAAGTTTTATATTCTTGCTGAACTGACCACTGAGATTTGAATGGCATGGGCCACGATGCAGCCGTCAAACGCTTCAAGATAGAACTGGACAATAAAAGGTCTTGGGAAGGGTTATCTAAAACCTACAAGATAAAACCTACGATGGATCACTCAGCGAGGAAATTGCAGCGGAAGGTGTCTGCGGAACAGAGAAAAGATACTAGGCAAGAATATAGGTAAGTATACTTCAAGCGGAAGTCTAGGCAATAGAAAAATAGACCCATTTGGCCTTGAACGCAACTATAAAAATAGAAGCAAAGCTATCCTGACTGATAAACAGGCAAACATCAAGGCTCTCAACTCTTCTCAGGTTACATCAAAACTGGTTCGGAATGCCTTGATAAGCTGAATATCTTAGGTTAAAGCCTTATGCATTCCAGGGCTCATAGGAATTACTGGGAACGAAGAGGCAGATAAATTAGGCAGAAAAGATGCCTTCTCCCTATTTATAAGTGCAGAGTCATTTTAGAACCTTAAAAAACGTAACTTCGCTGCTCATATTCAGGAAGTAGAGGAAAGACAAAAGGTGTACGCTGGAACAATCCATCCAAATCAATGATGCGTAGCTTTAACCTAAACTGCAATGCTAGCATTGAATCACCTCTTATTAACCTGAGAATATATTCTAATGAAGCTTTCGGTTTATGTATGAGGAAGATGAGACCGCGAAACATACTTGTAAGCTGGCATCGTGGCCAGTGCTGATGCGTAAGCAGCACAAATACCTGGGTAAACTCAGTTTACCAGAGGAGAGAATAAATCCCAATACTAAAATTTATTGAAGAAGTTGGACTCAGGGGTATGCTCGGAATCAATGAAGGGTACTCATTAGATGTGCCAGGTCACAGTGTTAAATCCACTCATAATAATAATAAATGCCTTAAATTGAATTAATTTTATTTTTTTTATAAATATTTTTTATTTAAAAAATCCATATAATTTATATTCAATCTAACGAATTTATTGAAAGTAGTGAATAAAATAAGAAATAAAAAAATGCGTAAGAAACATGAAATGAAATAGAAATGTATTACTTGGCTGCATACCAAATTGGAGCAATCCCTCTGAGGTGAAGTGGAAAATTACCCATTTCACAACTTGACAACTAAGAAAATATCCTTGTAAAAGCAGTTGAGCTCACTAAAATCTGCTGGCATGTAGAGAAGCTGCTTAGAGTCAACATTGAAGATTGTAGAACATTATTTCAGTCAAATGCATCTCAAGTTGATAATAAAAAAAGTTTGCTGGGTATATACGAGTCCCATCCTCTGCAGGCACACGTACACATTTGCACACATTTGCATGTATGCAGTCATACCCTTATCCCAAATTGTATTTATTGTATGCAATTTTCGATTATGCTGTTGATAGTGAAAATAAGCTGTTGAAAAAGTCAAGTAGCAGTCTGCCTTTTAACACTCACTGCCTTACCGCCCACATTGTGGCAGCTTCATTTTATGCATACCTTGCCGCAATTTAGGCTTTATTTTGTTTGTCTGTGTGTGTTTTGCAACTAATTGACATTGTGTCGATTGTAACTGGCTATTGTTGTTGCCACTTTGCTGGCAGTTATGTGGCGGTGCCGTTCAATTATGACACATTCGCATACATTTCTTGTGTTTTTTTTGTGCAAATAATGCGCAAATCTTCCAATTGTTTTCACTTTTATTTTACTGCCAGCTACAACTTCTGCGTGCCTATGTACATGTACTTGCATGTATGTATGTTTGTATAAAAAATATTTTGATATGATATCTATCGTTTTGAAAAGTTTCTCTTTCCATTTGCCAAGCGAGTGGGTAAATTTGCAGCTTAAAACAGTGGCAATGGCGCTGATGGCTGATTGTATTGTGTTTCCTTTGCAGTAGAAATTTTCATCGTAAATTCTAAAGCGGATATACTTTTATCAATTGTTATGAATTAAAATATGCCATTGTTATTGCAAGGAGCTTATATTTATGAAAAAAAAAATTTATTTTTCAAAAAAAAAAAAAAAATTATCTGGAAGAAGAAATGTTTACGCCTGAGACTCATAGCCTGAATATTCAAGCCGATGTAACTACACGAGTATTCTTTACGGTTCATTGGTGTGGTGGAGAACCATGCCATGATAAAACAGAAGCTGTAAAACATTTTATGTTGATTAGGCATTACAACTTTTAGCATACACTCCTCCACCATCCCTACTCTAAGCCTCCATTGTATGACAGAATCCAGGAAGTCGTCTTCTGTTGACTCCTTCAATACGTAGTTTCTCTTTCGCAGCTTTAACGGTCTTAAGTCTTGTTCCTTTTAACGTAGACTTCATCTTATGAAATAGAGGCAGGTAGCAAAGCGTAAGTTCCGGCGAATAAGGCAGATGTTTTATAAATGAAAAATTGAAATTACGCGACAAATTGTCTTGGGCAGAACTCCAGCATAGTTTATCCTACTTTAGAAGTCTTAAGAAATATTACGCAAACTGTGATGCCGACTTCGCTAGAAAACCTCAGACAGTGTGGAATAAGCCGGCAAAACATATTTTGCCTCTATTATTGCAGTTCATATTTTTCGCAACAAAATATGAAAGCAAACACAATTTCATACGAAGTTTATGGTTATTCTGATTTGTTACGTAAGCGAGAGGCACGGCTTTTGAAAGAGAAGATTGCACATTAAACAGTTGACATTTGGTGCATGGGTATTTCATCTGCAGTAGTGTTAGTGTTAGACTACAGCGTTTGGCTTGGGTTGTGATCATTGAGACGATGAGACCAAGGACAACAGTGATTCTGATATTGTAAAATTCTACTTATAGATCTGATTTTTTTAGATCTGCTTATTTACTCTCAGAGTACTCCAAGTTTTAGGAAGCAGGGAATTTGCGCATAGCGAAGACGATTTCTATGCCACACAAAATTCGTTTCTACTTTCATAAGTATATGAATTTTCTCAAGTATATAAAAGAAAAATGCACTTTAGTTCAAAGTGCGCATAAGCCCATAAAAACTGGAAGCATAAAGTTTTGGTAAATTTTAGTTAAAATAATCAGTTTCATTAATACGGTTTTTTTTCCTGAAATTTCCGTAAGAATATTACAAGACCACGATTTAAACTCTTTTAAAGTCTCCAAATATTGAGTTTTCTTATTTTTATTTTGGGAGCTCTAGGCTGATTCAGCAATAAACCAACAAATTAAATTATTACTATTGTTAATTTGTGGACACTTCGATTTCAATTAGACTTATTTTTCTTCTTCATCTTGGTGGCGCGATAACCGCCTAAGCAAATCGCTGTTTAGCAAACCTTTTTCGTGCTGATCGGCGACAGTTGGACACGCCAATTTTCAGAGCCGGAGTAGTTGTATACATTCGAACCACATAACCTAGGCTGGCTCTATGTCTAGGTTGCCGTAAAGCTCAAACAGTTCACTGTTCCATCGCATGCAATACTCGGCGTAGTCAAAGTCTAAAGGTCGTAAAAAACCTTTCGCAGAATCTTTCTCTGAAACAGCCTAATTAAAATAGTGAGTTTTTTTAATACGGGGTTTTTCCTGAAATCTTCACGATTTAAACTCTTTTAAGGGTCTCCAAATATTGAGTTTTTGTATTTTTATTTTGGGAGCTCATAACCGTTTTAATAATAAAACAACAAATGAAATTGATTTTTATTAATTTGTCGATATCCTGAGCTCAGTTAGAAGTCATCTTGAGGAGCTTATCGAGTTAATGTTACGTAGAGCCCGAGCTCACAAAATAAAAATACGGAATATAAACGAACATGAATTCAGTGTTAATAGGCACGCATTGAGAAAATGATACATTTTTGAGTCGGTACAACACCTCCCCTGTGAATAACCTGCACTTCAAAGAGGCTGTGCCAAATATCGTGGCGATTATTTCTTTGAAGATTTGGGAAATTTATTTCATTAAATAAATATTTAAATTTTGCTTACTAACTTTACAGGATATTTTTCAGCTGTTTAAGCAAGATTTTTTTTAATTTCCAAAGCATTTTTCATGTGCATTAAAATCAATAATTATAAGAACATCTGTTTTTTTTAATTTGCTTCATATTTTCTTGATATTTGATAACTAATTTCTATATAAATTACTTTATAGTTTCCTAATAATGGGTTGCTCATTAAACTTTGAACTATTTAAAAAAAATGAAAAAAAGTTAAAAATGCAGATTTACTACCACGGGGCTCTAGCATTAGACACTTATCGATTTTCTCATTTGTGATTAAAAAAAACAATTTAAATTGGTCGCGATTGAGCGCTTTAGAGCATCTGCCTTAACGAACGATTCAAAAATGAAGTGTAGAGTAGGTGCGGCAATCTCATCAGCGCAACTGTATATTGAGATATCCATCCACCTAATTGCTGGACATACCTCTTGGTAACGAAATAACAGTATATAATAAGCGAAAAGGTAATACAAAGGAGAAATATTTTTGGAACAAATTTTTTTTATTACAATCTGGTAGATTTTTTCAAGGCTTTTTTTTTAATATGTTATACGGCATATGTCCACTTTCGCTAGTAGTTACATAGTTTATTCGATCAAACCAATTATTGACTACCTTTTCCAATGAGTCTGGCCGTATGGCGTCAAGAGTGGCTTGAGTATTGCAATAAATCGATTGGCTCTATGGCAAGTGGGAACTGTTGGAATGTCTCGTTGGAAGTAAATGTCGTCGATGCTAAGGTGTTTAGTTTTTGGAAACCAAAAACAGCTCGATAGCGCACGTCATACACCGTAACGGCAGCTGCTTCTTCGTTTCGAAAGAAATAACGACGGATGATGCCGCCAGTGCTCTATGAACTTTGTGAACAGAATTGATTTTACCAAAGTAAATTTCCACAATTTGGAAGCGATATTCTGGCGTTTAACGATTCGTGATGATTTGTTAAATCTTACTTGAGCAGAAAGACAACACAGTTTGCCATTCTCAGCGTCGATAGTTCTCATGCAGCTAGAAAAACACCCGATATGATAATGAAGTGAGTAATGAATTAGCTAATAACAACACAGAAGCAAAAGAGATTCTAAAGATAAAAATAGTATGGAAGCCCAACTAACCAGGTCAGGTTTTGATTATTTATTTATTTATTTTTGTAATTAAAAACAATTTTTTTTGGTCAAATATAGTTCATACCATGATGGAAAGAATACTGAGATAGCGGCTATCGTGGTCCCGTTACTTTGCTCTCAGCGAATTTGACAACGAGTTACGTGATTTTAGCTCCAGTATGGCCAGATTACCATTTTCGTAACTTGATTTAGTATTTTTTTTTTTTTGTTATTTGGTCTCAGAGTTTTAGTTCTTTCTTCATGACATTTTTCTAGCCTGTTCTAATTACAATGTAATGTTTATAATTTTGTAAAATATACTTTTTTTTAATAATTAGTTAAATAATTCACTCAGTTTTATTTAGCTTTACTTTTTTAACATCTGGTGGCATTGCCCGCGATTGCAGGTGTTATTGGTGTTCTTCTGCTTTCGGCAGTCAAATCTCTCTCTCTCTCTACTGCAGTGTTGCCTAGCTTTGGATATAAAAACGCACTAAAATGCCCATTTAAAGAAAATAAAACACCAAATTTATACTGAGTCACTTAAAGAACTTTGTATGCGTGACAAATTGTCTTTAGAATGTGCGTTTTTTTTAAATAAATGTGTTATGCTAATGTACAGTTTGATTTATGAGTTTTTTTTTGTTAAGCGATACTCTTTTGTTAAGGGAACGACTTATTTGCTATATTTGAGGCTATGTAACTAGATAACGTACTCTTTTTGTAAAAATGTCAGTATGGTTTCTTTAGTATTTTCTGGTATGTGGCTTATTTTTACAATGAATACACCTCTTGATGCCCTATGTGCCACTAAGGATTGAGAAACGATTACACCTCTATGGTTTTAATTCGCATTCAGTAAATTCAAACGCCTTTTAAAATCTGTAAAAAGGTTTTCAATCTTAAGAAGAGTTGAGGGAAGAAGATTTAATATTCTTGCATAACCTTAAATGGAGCCAAAATTAAATTTGCATTTTCAAATTATCAAATTTTATAAGAGTCTAAAAATTTTCATCAGCACTAAAATCTTCTCAGAGTGGCCTTTTTTAAATTTTTTTGTTTAATAATATAGTTTTCTTCTTTTAACTTAAAGTTTCGGTAGCTTTAAATTAAAAACAAAAAGAAACAAACACGAAACTTCAAAATTTTCGCATTTTCGGTATAAAAAAGCACTAAATTTATTGCGAAGAGCAAATGGTTGGCAATACTGCACAACTCGGAAAAATGTGACCTCACGCACTCTCTGATGGGCGCAATCTTCTTTCTATCATTCTTGAGTTCATACTACAACAAAAACCATACAATGCAAAGTTTCAAACTTTGTAAAACTTTTTAAAAATTCGGAAAACTTTGATCACACTTTCTAGAAAAATTCTGGATACATAGTTTTATAGCCCATTCAGTTTTAATGGTAAACATTTCAGCTGGGTTCGAATGGGTTGGAAGTGCGCAGTTTGGAAACTCCGTGCAAGCAACATCAAATGATAGAAAAGGTTTGTTTTAAAGCGGGCGAGATTTGGCAAGCAATGGCAAATGTCAGAATGTAATTCTGCCCAAGCTCCTACCGTTCGGAGTCGGTCTAAATCTTATATATATATAAGTTTGACTTGGTTCAAAATTTCCGCTGATTTTTGAAAATTGTTTTTGCTGCTGGTGTTGAGTGTTTTCTTCTTCCATATAAAAAAGTGTTGATCATTCATTTTACTCAGAAAAATCTGAATTTTGCTTACTTCCGCTCAATATTAAATGAAAATACTTGGCTCATACTCCGAGAAGGTTTAGATTTGCAAAATTTTAATCTCAACACCACCTGAGTAATGTTTAATTTCATTCTGGAATCTGTTAATTATTTCGCTACCTTCTCATGCCCTCTATATGAGTAATCCTAGGTCGTACTTGAAATTTTACCACCATTTAAACTGTACCATCTTCATTAACTGTAATATTCTGTGCGCATTTTGCGACTACAATTATTCAGTAAAAATTTCCCACAGTAAATTCAATACCCGTCATAAAAGTATGTATGTAGGTAAATGGCAAATAGCAATTGGCGGCAACTTCACTGCTTTCATAAAAACGCATTTGAAATAAAGTAATCCTAGGCACGTACAGGCCTAATATTTTCTGTAAGCATGCAACACGCGGCAGCGACAGCGACAGCGGCAGTACTCATAATCGGTACCAGCAATACGAAACCGAGTAGTAAGGCGGCGCAGTGTCGGCACGCATGCGCACTACTCAAAACGAGAAAAAGAAAAAAAAAAAAGATACAAAAACTCAACTTCACTCTTTGCGCATTGCCATTGTTGGACTTATTAAGTTATGCTGCGCGCGCGCATGCGCATAATTTGCTGTAAATGAACAAGTCGCAAACGTAACGTTGCAACAATGCGATGTCGGTTGCATGATGTGTGCAATTGCTGAGAATGTTCAAGTGAAAGTAGAGAGTGCCGCCGCTGCCATTGCTGTTCGGCCGGTGTCGTGGTGGCCAACAGCCGTATAAGGCCAAATGGCAAAAGTTACCCATAGTTTCTCGAGTTGTTGTTGTAGCAGCTGCAACTGCTCTTTCCTATGGCTGGTTAAGAAATAGAAAATATAGCAAATTCTGCGTGCAACAGTTGGTTGCAGCGCGCAGTTGTGTGGTATTGCTTTGTGTTGCACGCTGATTGCGATTGCGTCTAATCGTCATTGCAATAATAGCAATATTTACCGTTATTATCAGACTATGAAGTAGTTGCGACAGGGAAAGAGCGCATACTATACATACCTGTGTGTGTGTGTGTGTATGTGTGCGTTCAACGCATTAGGGCTACAGAAAGCGCCCTTCCACAGAGTTTTCCTTGCCACATGGGATAGTGCATGGCGCATTCAGTTATGTTACAAAGGCTATCTACTAATTAAATCTTAATTATGAGAAAATTTGTCTTTACACAATTTATTTAATTGGTACTGGCTTATTGTAGCCAATTGAAGGGAGTGCATTTTTGAAAAAAAAAAATTTTTTTTTAAATTACCAAACAAAAAATAAAATGTAAAAAATGCAGAAGCTAAAAAATAAAGTGAATAAAACAAATAATATGGTCAGCAAAACCCGCAACCCAGCAACAATCTTGATTGCGCGTTGTTGAAAGTAAATTTTTATGCCTATTGAACTTTGTGGCAATATTCGCTTCGCACTTCCCGTTGTTGCATAAACAAATAACTTACTAAGCGTTGACTGATTGGCGAATTGCATTATGGCTTATTGCTTGTGGTTTTTGCGCATGCGCTGCATTGCCACCAACTAAATATAACTTAAGAGGTCTTCCGCCTATTCGCCACAGATCCACTGACTTGCCTTGTATTGTGGCATTGCGTTCACCTTCATTTGATGTTGCCACAAAGCGACATAATGCATCACTGGCAAAGCGGAAGTAGTTACTTGCGCACACCTTCATCACTAAAAAGCAGCACACGTTTTGAAAAAAGGGACAACCCAGAGCAAATTTTTTTTTTGTGTTTTGTTTGTTTACTTCATAGCTGAAAGGGAAGCTGATTGAGTTCGGTTGAACGAAATTGGTGATCGCTTTTTCATTTAAATCTACTTAAAATGTGTTTACGTGCGAATAATGAACAGTGGGTTGTTATAAGATCAAGTGCGAGAACTATTTCGTTTACTTCAATATGGCGTCATTTCAAGTTGCATGAATAGTTTTCGTTATTATTTGGCATTTAGTGAGATACTCTCGAAACAAGGCGAAAACTTTAGGCTAGTTTTTTCCCGGAATCATTTTTTTCCATTTTGCGTTTTGTTGTAATCGAACATCTCAAAAATATTCTCCGAAAATTTGAAGTCAATTCAGTGAATAGTTTTTCAGTTATTTGCCTTTTAGTGAGAAGCTCTTGAGCTATCAATGGCCAAGGGAAAAACTTTAGGCGAGTTTTTTCCCGAAATAATTTTTTTTCAGTTTGCATTTTCTTGTAACCGAACATCTCGAAAAAATTTTTTGAAAATTTTTAGTTAAATGAATGAAGAATTTCAGAGTTGTTTCTCAGTTAGTGAGAACCTTTCGAGCCATCAATGGCCGAGATGAAAATCTTAGATACGTTTTCTCGCAAGCAGTTTATTTTTCATTTCTGGTTTTTTGGAGAATAATATCTCAAAAATATTTTATAAAAATTTGAAGTGAATTGAGTGAATAATATCCGAGTTATTTGCCATTTAGTAAGAAGCTTTCAAACCATCAGTGGCTGAGATGAAAACTTTGTACGCATTGTACTCGAAACGAAAAGCTTTCACAGTCGCTGGCTGCTGCAGTTCAAGAACTACCAAAAGGAAAAATTTATACGGCTTATGGAAAGCATAAAAAAGGTAACTGATCGAGTGAGTTTTGTATTAGTAATTTTCAATATTTTATAATAATGAGTTATGTTTTTTATATTTTTATGTTTTATGTTTTCATATTCAAAATTAGAATTAGATGTAGGTTTGTAAAAGCCACTATTTGGTTAATCTTCACAAAAAACAAAAAAGTTCTCAACCTGGCTTTGAGGAATACTTTTACTATTTATTGAACTACTACTTTATTAAATTAAAACAATTCCATTGCTTGATTGATTTTTTTTGAACCAGTGCAAAGTCTTGATGATCACCGCAAACCACAGATTGTGTGAGAATGTGTAATAAAGATGGCTATAATTTCATGCAAAATAATTAATTTTTTTTCTTATAAAATTTGGTAGAAATTCAGTTAAAAAATTATACAATAACGATATGTTATTATTTTTAGAAAATAAATTAAATTACTTTTAAAAAAATATTAACAAAAATACTCAGTGTTTATGCCTCGCGGGGGGAAAGCTAATTTGGTTACTGAGGTTAGGAAATTTGTTACTGAGCTTGATGCACCATTTATTAGTAAAAAAATGTCACTCGTCCGTGGTTGTTTCGCAGCTATAATAGACATAGGAGTTTTTCTGTTCTTCTAAACACAAAGGCGCCACATATTCGCATTCTTTAAGTGTCTTTGTTGCTACGAGTACAGCAGCTACATTGACCAAGCTTTCTTTCGATTGTGCGGCCAAGGGCCAGACCGATGTTGATTCGTGAGAGTTGTTTATGCGAGAGCAACTTAAGCTCGAAGAAGAACCTAATTTAAATGCTTGTGCTGACAGAATTTAAGCAAAAACCTGTCTTCAAGTGCGTCATCTTGTTGTAGGTAGCAAATTGTAGTAAGCCAAATGTAGAGAGAGTCGACTCAGGAACGTTAAAATTTTTCCGCTTATTGTCACTCAAGGCATCTTTGATTTGCCAAGCTTCAGCTAGTGGCGAATAGACGAAGCCGCTGGTATAAATAAACCTACCTTGATAGCACTGGATAAGCCCTACCAAAAATTATATTTGTAGAGAAGCACTTAATGAGTATTAGTAAGACCGCGTCCATATAGAGAAACATTTGTTGCTTTAACTCGTTACATGTGATGTTTGTGCCTTATCAACACCCTTTGTGTTCTAGTGGTTAACCGTAGACCAAAAACTAAACAGTTGCAATCAACGAAGTTGCCATGTGTGAACGTGGTCTTATTAATACTCATTAAGTGCTTCCAAACAAATGCAATTTTTGGCAGCTCTTTTCCAGTGCTGAAAATTGCGGGCAAAAAAAAAAAATTGAAGCAAAAACTTAGCTCTGTACGAATGCGGTTTAATGAAATTTGCCTAATATCAGAAAATAGATATTTGACAGCATTGGAAATGGCGAGTTATACCAGTTTTATGAGGTATAACCATACTCGCTAGCGGGGAGTCTTGCTTGATAACTTTGTTGTTGTTTTCAGATGCAAATTTTTCGTCAAGCGAGCAGAACCCACACATAGTGAGCAGAGGAATGGCGAATAGAAGGCGTCTTCAGAGCCTATAACAAAACAAATCTATTTTCGGACTTAAGAAGTATGCATTTAATGCGAAAATATCTTCTTTTTTAATTTATACTATTTTTTTATTTTGAATTACAAGATGCGTGCTTTGAATGCAAAAATATCTCTTTTTTTAATTTCTTGTTTTATTTCATTATTATTTTGTTTTTAATTTTCAATCCTAACCAAACAATTTTGCAAATTATCTTAGGCTGATCACATTTAGTTACCATTTAATTTGTTTGATGCTGGACAACCGTTGGGTACTGAATGATACTATCTTTTCGAACTGTAGCAGCTACTATTTGAGAAACCTCCAAAAGGTACTGAGAACAAAATGCACCGCGCACCTTTCTAGTCTAGTTTTTATTAAACTTTCATCAGTGCTAAATAGCAGTCAACCATTTCATGTTTATTTCGCTTATTTTTCCAATCAAACCAACAAAAAATTGCTATACTAGTAAAACCTAAATAAACGAAAAAGTTAAAAATCGCTTTTTGCCGTATTTCAATGCATACGCAGTACACTGTGCGTTGTCGGTGCCTCTTCATCATCTTTGAACGATTTTCAATGTCTACTCAACTCTTTTTTTTTTTTTTCTATTATTTATATGTGTATCTATATATGTATGTATGTATGTTTGTATGTTGGTAGGCTAGTGAAGGAAATGCTGCAAATGTAGCAAGCAAAGTAAGTCGATAGCGAGTATTTCCTTAATATTTGTATTGAAAGCGATTAAATTTCTTGTTTCGATGTAGTCGATTGAGTGCGTTAGGAATTATATGTACTGGAGTAGAGTGTGAGTGAGTGCTTTGCAGCAAATGTGTGAAAAAAGTACAGGATATAGGACCGAATACAAGATATTCGATTTCACTCGTATACAACTACGAATATTAATGCACTCGTTACCTTGGCAGTGAGCAATTCATGTATTTGTTTGTATGCATGTTTGCAATTTGTTACGTAATCGCTACACTGAGGAACAAAGCCGCACTATTTTCTGTTGCATGCGTTATTTAAATGTTGCATCTATCCTTATCCTTTATGTAGCAGCTTAAATCTTTAAGATTTTCAGTAGAAAACAGTTTTTTTAATTTCAAGAAGAACTCTGTAAACGAACACTTAACTTTTTGTATTTGGTGCTTCGAAAGCCACTAAAATTACCACTGACTTACAGCCAAAAAACTTCCAAGAACCAGAGCATCCAACTTCTAAGTAAAAGCGGTTTCCTATAAAATCAGAATCAGTCCTCGCAGACTCCAGCACACCTTCTTCTTGAATGTGATGCAATAGCGCGAAGAAGGATTCGATATCTTCGAAGTAAAAAAAGAAGGGTACATACGCGCTGCTTTTAGGTTTACTGAGAGAATTGTGTTCGGATGAGCACTGTGACGTAGTAGAGAGCACAAAAGAGCATGAGGTCGAAATGTAAGCCGAATGTAAAAAGAACTTAAGCCTCAAGGAAACCTTTTAAAGAAGTCAAGATCTTCGCGAGGGATCGTAACCGTTTGAAGTGGTTTTTAAAAGCGCTATAACGCACCGGAAATAACCGGAATTGAGAATTGACTGAAAAAATAATATAAAAAAAAATAATAATAATTTAAAAAATTAATAAAAACAAAAATTTTTACCATAAATTTTCAACAAAGACATTGCCAAAAAATTAAAAAAAAAAAAATTATTTTTTCAAAGGCATATTTCATTCTAAAAAATAAAATAAAAAATTTATAAAAATTAATAAAAATGAACCGAGAAGGTTTTGCTTTATAAAACTCTTTACTAATATTGCGATTCAGTATGCTTCTTATTATACTCAAGCATACAAACAAAAAATTTTCAGAAACATTTACAACAATATCCAAAAACAAAAAAAAAAACGTTCCGAATACGCTACAACGCTGAGTTGCTAAACTTATGCCAGGGAGAAGATGTCGTGAAACACATTAAATACCAAAGGCTTCGATGGACAGTGTGCCCTCTGTGCGTATGGAAGACAGTCGCCCCCAAAAATCTTTTTTGACAACGAGTTGTCTAACGACGCGAGCCCGAGGACGTCCAAGGTTAACCTGGCTTGACCAAGTCATAGCCGACCTGAAGAAGCTACTAGTTAGAAGTTGGAGATCTGTTGCTATGAACCTCGCACTTTGGAAAAGGATTGTGGATGAAGCTAAAGCTTACTCTAAAGTAATTGCTACTTGATGACGATGATGACCCGAAAACTTGGATAACTTGACATGGAATCGCTCATATAACAAGTGCATACATTTTTTTTTTCGAAAAAAATCATCTTTTGTCATCACATTTATGACATCGTGCACAAAATGTAATTTTTTTACCACTGCGTAATGTGACTGTCTTCTCAAATAGGAACATTTAGTCATGACCTATCAAACAAAACTATTCTTTAGTGTTAGAAAATATTTTATTGATACTAACCATCACTGCTACAGGTAAATTATCAAATAAAAATTGCTTATTGGTATTCTGCAATTGCAATTGTAGAACGCTCTCAAAAAATCTAAGAATCGTTAATAAAAAAAAAAAAACACAAAAAAACTGCTATTACAGAAAAATATTTTTCTGATTTCTTAGCCTCTTTACGAATATAAAGTCAGGAAAAATGTTTTCGCCTATCCAGAAAAAAGCCAAATCGGTCATTAAGTCATTAAGATACTAAGTGCTTATTCCGTTTGTTAAAGCAAGTTTGATAGATCCAAGTGACGCATAGGACAATGTTTCCCATGGATGATAGGTTTACCAAGTTTGCTCTTTAACTATGGCGGAAAAGAAAATTGGAAAACATTGACTGCTACGTCACTTGGGAGATTCGGCAGCTGAATTCTGCACGATCCTTTCACATGCATTCACAAACTCGTCTAATCAGTCATTGTTCAGCAACGAAGTGTAAATGGTTGATTTTTTTCGTATATCACCAACACAATCTCAGTTTTTTGTCACTTGAGGTGTACGTCAGCTTATTAGCTGATTCTGTCAAATTCGCTCAGAGTTGAGTAACGGTCTGCTAAAGAGCTTAAAGGTGAGCTCTTTGTACCCTGACTGTTATGTAACTAAGTGCTAAGTTGTGTCAAGGTGTATTGCCAATAATGAAAACAACTTTGTGTTGCCTCTTTCGGACACAGCGTGTTCCTCTTTTAGAGAAAATTATATTTAAAATTTATAGACTGTTAATGTCAGCGCTGACTTGTAACCGTTCTGCCAGATTTTAAAAGCGAATATCATATTACGAAATATATTAATACATTTTTCTTGCAAATTTTGCACGATTTTCAGCAATTCGAACCAACCAAAATGTTTGGTTAGCCAATTGGCATTTCAGAAAATCCAACAAGAATTTATTCTTGAGACGTGACTGTTATGCAATAGAGAAAATAGTGAAATTGGCGCTGATCATAGAAATTGCAGCAATCACGGCTTTCCACTCAATGGCACCAGCCCTTCTGCTCTACAAAAAGTGCTATTCACCCATTTAAGCAAGCAAATTTCCGATTCCATTGCTTGCTTTGCTTTGCACGGGTTATTTTCTGGTAAAAATGCGGATATGTGATATGTAGCTATACTTGTGGCAAGTTGCACGTGGAACGTTAAAAAATACTCATCCTCATAGTTGGCATGTTGAAGTGCACGACACTTGTGGCGGCGAGTCCGCCTACACCAATATAAATAACTCGTGGGGTACACCAACTAACAGCGGTTTACACAAATATGCATGTATGGGTAAATGTATAAGTATTATGACGTATGCATGTCGGTTTATATAAAGTCACGTTACAATGAATTTGCCACAGGCGCTAGGGTAGAACAAAATCTATGATATGCGCCGAGTAGTTGATGAACCAAAAGCGCTCAACATGAAAGTGGACAGCAAATTTATATATAAATATGTAAAAACATACGTACAATTGTACATATGTGAGGACGTATCAGTTACTTGCGCACATAACTGTTGGCGAAAATAGCCTGGCTTGTGTGCATAGCAGAATAAAGGCAAATATAGTCACTCAAGGTCTGACAGTTGTGGGTGATAGCAATGATGTGGTAACAACACAATGTTGGATGCTGTGTGCGGCCGCTGCCGCTACTACTACAGCCTCTGTCATGGCTAAGAATGCGGTCAAAAGCAGTCAAAGTCAAAAGCGAACACAAAGTCAAAGTCAAAGCCAAAGTCGTCGCAGCAGCAGCAGCAGCTCAGCAGCTTATTTAAATGCTTGCTTGCCGCTCATGAAAATCGATTTGAGTGCGCGCACCACCATTCAAACGAACATAAATAATTTAAGGTTAAAAAAAATGCCTACCTTCGGGGTGAATGTTTAAATTGGGTGCATTTAAGTGAGACAAGCGCAAGCGAATGCCGCAATTTGTTGAAGCTGAACTTCGCGAAGCTTTGCATTGTTTATGCTCTGCGAGTGATTTCGCGCGTTGATCGCGAAAATGGGTTAGTAGCTGGCTTTGGTGAGGTTCATTGCATGCTGTGCTGATTTTTGGAACATTGAGGCACACACATTCCGCTGCAGATTGGCAAGCACACATACACCAGATTTGCTGCGATGCATGCAACAACTTATTCATTTTCAGCTGCTGGGCAAATTTTATGAGGAACCCCCATACATGCCACACATACATATGTACATACATGCATACTTGTATATTTGGCGCGGCATTAGCAGGAAACTTTTGAAGACCAGAAAATTAATGCGCGCATATCGGCGGTTAGTTAAATTCATGTAAAAAGTGATTTTTTTTTATTTTGCACATTTTTTAAAATTTTTTTTTCTACAGTTCATTTGCACGTTACGAAACTTGTTTGCAACTGGTTAACAAAAATGTGAAATGTTGAACGATTTATAGTTTTATTTGGAGGGCAATTAAAAAATTGTTTATGACTTGTAAAATTTTCGAAAATGCGCAGCTTGAAAAGTTGTCAAAAAAGGTAATTGACGGGGTTTTAACGGCGGCAAGCGTCAAAGGGTCTGGACTGACATGGGTATTTCGTGTGCAGTGCGTAATTGCCATGTTGCAATAACGAGAGCTTACACTTGCATCGGTAAACGCGACAGGTGCTTCGATTTAATAGATTTAATAAGTTGCGAAAGTGTGTGGCAAGTTCATGATGTAATTGGCGATGAAAGTTGCGAAAAAAGTTTCATTATCAAAAAAAGACAAAAACCGGAATTAAAAAAAGAAAATTCTTTTAGGCTCACATAAATTCATAAATACACAGAGGTTGTTCAGTAAATAAATTTTAATATGTAGCTAAAAATATACTTCTAAGATTTAAACTGAAAAATGTAGGCGCAGGCAATATCACCCGCTGAGGATTATAAAAAATAATACGAATTTGTGAGAAAAATCCATACAACTTAATTTGTAATGAGCCTAGTTTAAATGACTTAATTTTATATTAGTTATCTGCTGCCCTGATCTATGTTTTCTATTTTAAATAAAAAAAATAATAATTTTTTATCCAATTTTTACGACCATTTCTAGCTGAGCAGGAATCTGCGTGGGCGTAGGAAAAGTTATTTTATATTTTTTATTCCATGTAAATTGTTTTGCATGAAGGTGCTAATTAGGGTGGCCTTTTGTAAGTCCTGATAATCGCGGGATTATTAGTCTACAACCCCGGAATTTCCGGGATTTATAATTTCTGATGAAGCGTATAAAATCAAGGTCGCAAAAACCTTTTTTCAATTAAATCTTTAAATATAAAAAACATTTTTTAAATTATATCGCATTTTATTTGCTTATTAATGAAATAAACTCCATTTAAAGAAAAAATAAAGCACACTTATTTATACATTTTTTTTATAATTTTTATTATTCTTTTTAATATATATTCTTTTATTATTTATTTATTATTATTTTTCCATTATTTTATTGTTTATAATTTTTTTTATTATTTTTTTGTTTATTTATTAATGAAATAAGCTCCATTTAAACAAAAAATAAAGCACATTTAATTTATTAATTCTTTTTTTTTATTTTTTTTTTAATAAGTATATTTTTTATTTTTTTATATTTTTTTTATCATTTGTTTATTATTTTTTATTATTTTTTTGTTAATTTATTAATGAAATAAACTTTACTCAAACGAAAAATAAAGTCCATTTGTTTATTAATTTTTTTATAAAATGTATTATTATTTTATTTACAAAATATTCAGTAGGTTACCGCTAAGAGTCTCATGCGTTAGAAAAAGGAAGAGAAATATTATTTATTATTATTTAATTAATTTTTTTTTTATTTTTTTTTGTTATAATTATTTTGTATTAGGTTTTTATGTTTTTTATGGTAAACGATCTTTTCAAACAATATTGATGAATATTTTTCGGCTTAAAATACGGAGAGATTTCGGGATTGTAACAACGAAAATGACAAGATCGTAAAAATCTAAAATGTGCCATCTTTATGGCCAATACGCTTCACAATCAAAAAATAAATAAATACGCCAATAAATACCTAACAAAACAAAATAAAAAAATTAATTAAATAATAATAAATAATATTTTTCTTCCATTTTCTAACGCACGAGATTCTTAGCGGTAACCTACTGAATATTTTTGTAAACTTCGAAAGTAAATCAAAAATAGCAAAACAAAAATATGAAGTAAACACCTTCAAAAATATTTTTCATGTAATTTTTACACCAAAACTCGGCAGGCAATGGCAAGCCTCTGAGTATATTTCTTACAGGAAAAAGCTCTTCATATCAAAAAATATCTGTTATTCGGAGTCGCCTTGAAACTGTAGGTCCAGCCATTTGTGGAACAATATCAAGACGCACGCCACAAATAGGAGGAGGACGTACGTGCCAGTTATAAATATTATATATATACCATACACAGGATGACGCTAAATTTATAATTTTATTTTAATAATTAATTTTATTAATTATATTATAATTTACAGGATTTATAATTTTTGACGTCGTATGTCAATCATATTTGACACTTGTGAACTAGGTAGCTGCATTATTCAAACAAGCAAGCAATGGAGCAGGCGTACGGGTCTAAATAAAGATTATCAAGATTCAGTATAATTTTTTTTATTTATTGAAAATAGTTAAAAGTTATTCGAAAACAAAATTGGATGATTAATTTTGCACCACCTTGTATAATAAATAAGAATTGAAAAAAAAAAAATTTATGAAGGATATAAAAATGTGTCACAAAAGCATGAAATACATCTAAAAAAATGAGCTGAGAAAAAATTACTTTTAAATTTAGTACGGAGTACTTAAAATTACTACGTACATATTTATATTTTTTTAGTTTTGTGTGTATGTAAACATTTTCTATCGGTTTCCGCTGCCTTGCTATGATTATTATACTTTTTGTAATCATTGCAAACTGTTTTTTGACTGGCTATGCCCAAAATTGTTATAACTATCTAATAAGACGAGTTTTCACGATTTCTGTGAATATCAAATTTTGAAGAAAATATATTTTTTCTAATCAAAGTTTGCTTTTGTGGAAACCAGAGCATTTTTCGAGTATTGCAGAAGAATTACTGATTTTTTCCAAATTTTTCTATAAATTACAATCTGAACATAGTATTTTTGTTTGACTCAAGAATAATTCTTAAAAATGGCGTAAACATGCAAAAATAAAAAAAAAAATCCAAAGTGGATTGCTATTACTTTTTACGGACTTTGTCGTGTTAAATCCCTTATCGACGTAAAACAGCCAAAAGCCCATTTCAAAAGCTAAGAATGGATGATTTGGTGTTTTTCGATGCCTAGCAAAGAATTTCTGCATTAAAATAGAAAACCGGAAAAACAGATTTTTTGGCGGCCAGTGCTTACAAAGCTTTAAATTGATATTTTCCCCTATTATTGATGTGTATAGAAATCTTTCTGCGAAGCCATTTGTTTTATTTAACTAACATCTTTTTATAATATCAGCCTTATTGAACTATCCACGCAATTTTTGCAAATATCTCAACGCCAGTATCACCTATCAGTGAAGAATTGGTTATTTAAGAAATATTTATTCTCAATTTTAATTACATTAGACCTTAAATATGTTGTTTTCCAAATACGTAGATCTCCGTCCGGCTCATTATTTTGTATTAAAATGCGTTTAATATCAGAGATATGATGATAATTTCAAGTCTCCAGCCCATCAAAAGTTAGTGTGACCGGTTGACGGACCGACAAGAACGAAAGTGAAGTAATAAAAGCGGTTTAATATCCAGCAGAGTTAAAAAAATCCAAACAAATTTCATAAATAAAACTTTATAATTACGTAAACAAAAAATATCACTATTATGTAAAATGGCCAATTAAATCAAATGAAAAGGAAAACAATTTCAAACGAACAAAAACTCTGACGGAAGATTTAAGGCATCTCCATATAAATTAGTCACAGGTGTCTAATATTACGATTGAGTCACTACGCCTGCATATTTTGAGCCGCATTTATACGCTATGTACTATGTTAATCCGAGTTCTGTAACAACAATCTCGAGAATATTGATATGTTCAGCTTGATAATGGAAATGTCATAAAGAGGACAAAAACTTTTGATTTATTGAGGCAAAATTATGAAAGTGGAACCATACAAAGACTTGAGAACAAACATTCAGACTTTTTTTCATAAGAAAACATATTGCTTTTACAAAATTACTGAAAAAACTTGTGGTATCAGCATGCTTGGAATTTTACGCATTAATTTAAAAAACAACGAAAAAAACCTTCACTCGGTAAATAACTATTTATTGATTAAATTTGGCTGTGTGGGTAGCTAAATAGTCATAAATATTAAAAGTTCTATACAACAGTTATTAGTTTAATATGAATGCCATTTATAATACCTACTAAACTTGTGTGCTAGTTTAAACTCCTGACTTTATTCATTAGAATTCTAACTTAGAACTCACTCCAAATCTGGCCAACCGGATTATTCGCGTGAATAGCAACTCTACAAAAATTATGTAAGTATAACAGCAAGCGTTTTCAGAACACAACATTGTTTTATAAATTACAAAACTTAATTATACTCAGAAATTCAAATTAATCTGTTTAACCAAAACCATAATGCACTGGCAAGACACTCAGGTCCAACACTGCGTATGAGCAATTTCTCGTTTACCGCCTACTTCTAAAGATATTCAGTTACCTTATATATGTATGTATATGTAAGTAGGTATGTACGCTACAAGTGGATTATAATTTGGCTCATTTAGAAAATTTTAATCAGCAGATTTTACCACAACAATACCAACAACAATGGCCTATTATCTAAAGCTCACAGCAAATTATGTATGCGAGTATTCAACGTGGCTGGATATTGCGCGCGTGTGTGTGTATGTGCTTCGCCACTGAATTTGATATTGCCTTTTTTTCTTTTTGTCCTGCAACGAATACTTGGCAATTATGCGCACAATATTTCGCTAAATTTACCATTATAAATATGGCGTAGGTGGAGCTGAGGAGGCTTAGAAAATCTGAGTGTCGGTTTCCTGGTTTCTGGTGAAACAAAAAGCACACGAAGTAGAGAGGTGCTTAATGTGCAAAACATTAAAGAAATCTGAATGGTGGATTATATTGTAAAATACTTGGTGTTTGATTTCTAGAACTGTTGACGTTTTATTTATTTATAAATATATATATATATATTTGGCGCGTTTAAACCTACGTTCTCTCTGTGAATTCCGAATGGTAGTCACACACCAACGCGTTTGGTTACGGCTACTTACTTATTTAAGTCTACGAACAAATATTGCAATATTACGATAAGAGTTAAAATAAAATAATAAAGTATGTTTAATAACAAAATACTGCGTATCAGAAATTTACAAGTTGGTTTAGGTGAAGTAAAGTCTATTATCATTTTTAGGGATCATGTTATTAATTTGCGCATATCTCTGGGTAAGGGAGCATTGCTTCCAAACATTCTATCGAATTGGTTATGTTCCAATGGTAGCCCAGAAAGGGGGCACGCTTGGTCGAAAAAATCCAATTCATCCTTTGTGATACCACTGCAAGTGAAATAAGGTGAAGGACCCGATAGGTTGAAAGGAGAGAGGAGAGGAAAGGGTGGGGGAAGGTGGGATTAGTATTTGTGAATTACCAACGATGACTGAGTGAGGGTTGTGTTAACCGCTTTATGCTATAACTCCATCTGATTTTTTATATCAATGTCTGCTATATCAGCAGGAGTAAAGGAGTGAAAACCAAAATGTCTAAATCTTAGCTCCGCGAGAGCAAGCAAGCTAAAGAGAAGTTGCTGAGATGATGCCATTTCATCTTCCATACAGCCAACACAAATGGGACTCGTAGTAGTTCTGAGTCTCACGGCATGTATTCCTCGCGGATAGTGCCCTGTGAGAACGGTCACGAAATTTGGGAGCTGACATTTTGTCATTCTCAGAATATCCCTAGAACACACTCGATCTACACGTGGCCAGAAGGATTTCGTGACCTTACAGGTTTGTGTACTTGCCCAGTGCTCGCTGAGTTGACACGAAGCCTATCTTTCCAAGAGTAGAGCGCAGGTAGTCAAGAGAATATCAATACTCCCCTTTCGCAGAGACGCTATCTCACAGGTCCCTTGTCTGGCCAGCTAGTCCGATTAACAGTTTTCTGCAATGTCACTATAACTACATAGGTACCCTGAAGAGCCTTATGTCAAATGCGATCGAAAGTGCAGCCAGGCATTCCCTGACCAGTTTCGGATGCATAGTCATCGAGCACAGCGCACTAATTGCCGCTTGGCTATCGGAGTAAACATTTAATTTCTTGACAGTTATTACGGAAGTGAGTAGCCCAGCAGCTGCTTCTTTGCTTGGAACACACCGCAGTGATCCGGTAACCTGAATTTGAATCTGATGGTGAGCTCATCGCAAAATACTCATCCGCCAACTCTGTCTCCAAGTTTTGCACCCCATTCACTCTTCACCCCATGTACGCAAAGTTTCTAAGGATATTTGAGTGCCCGTTCAATGTATTTGATGCTTTTCGGAACTTATCTCAACTATCTGAGTTCTTAGTTAATTTCCTATAATCTATAATTTATTCAGCTTGGATTTGTTAGAAAATTGCTTAAAAACTACGGAAAGGATTTTAGTTTATTTTCTGTTTACTTCTTAGACATCTGGTCACGACACAGCCTACAAGCCGATCCGCGAATTAATGTTGTAGTCGAGATACTTAGAAAATTCGTATTTCTGATCCGATTTAGTTTACAATCAGCTATTACAATTCTCAATTTAGTTCGCCAATTTTCGAACAGCTCGCTTAAATGAGCAACGAGTACCCACACACCTATTCGATGTTCGTTACTAGAAAATTTTCCACCACGAGCTCAAGTATATTGAGCTTTTTCGAGTAACTCGAGCAATATTTTTGATAATTTTGACTTTTTTGTCATAACTTTTATCAATACTTACAACTGATTTATTTATTTATGTCTAGAACTAAATGGTGCAGACATTAAGAAAAATTACAAAATAAACTTTAAACATTAACTATACCACTTTGACAATTTATTTGCTTCTTATCTAATTTTAATATGTTTTTTATGAAATTGTAGCTCATTCTCCTGCAAAAACTAATATATAAATCCATGTTTCAAACTTAGTGCAAATAAAAAAAATTCAACAAATTTTTATAAAAAATTTACACTTTTTTCCAGAAAATTTTAAAATGTGTTGAGTTTTGATACAAAAGGCCAAAAAAATCGCTTTAATTTAAAATATCAATTCTTATCCTATTACTATTGAAAATTTTTAAACAAAAGGAACATTTAAAAAAATTGCTAATTGCGCCAATTTTCCCACTTAGATAAACACCGATTGTGTTTCCTGAAGCTGTAAGCCGCATCAAAGGAATGGAAACGTATGCACTGATTTCTGGTTGATTGACGGTGACTTGCCAGCCTGCAAGCGATAAGAGACAAACTGTTGCGAATCCAAGTAGATGTAGAGTTGGGTCTGATCTGTGGGTGGTTTGCTCGTTCGCTCGCTGCTCATTATAGTGCTGTTATATGTACGCATAGAGTTGGCTTCACAATTCTCTCTGTGACAGATAAACTCTGTCGCATTATAATTAGTATTTGCATGCAGACGATTACGAGTACATACATACGCACATACTTGTAAAAGATATAAATTCTTGTTTAAATTTATGAGTTTCCGTAGCTTGTAGATGTTGCTAATTATTTAGTAACTTTAGTTGTTGCATTAGTAGAGAAACATTAACTGGCACAGACTGAATTGGAGGAGATACTTGGAGGTTGGAGCTGCTATTCTACATATCTATGTGTTTCATGTAGAGCAAGGAAGGTACATTATGCTAATTATTAAATATTTACAAACTTATTTTTTTAAGATTAAAAAGGCATTAAAGGCCACACAGGCATGTATTTTAGCTTAATTTACTTCATGTGTGTAAAAATAAAACTTTTCTTCAAAGACATTAAACACATTTCATCCTGCCTGCTAATGCAATACATAAAATTTGATATTTATAAATAGACTTTATTAAAAGGGTGACATTTCTAAAGCTAAGTGAGTGATTAGCAAAATGGGAGTACATGAATATTGAAAACACAGGTTAATCTCGGTGTCATAATAATTATTTGTTTTTCATTCACTCATGAAAAAGATCCTTATATGTGGGCGAATGAGAGCTTTGACAGAAATGCTGATAATATTTGTTGTTATGTTAACTTGAAATCCATCTATTTATAGTACAAAATAAAGCAAAATTAATAAGCCAATTTTGTTTTTGAATAACTTTTATACTAAATACACAAAAAAAAATGCCTTTGAGTGATGAAAATTTTTCCTTTGACCTTTGCAAGCACTTCCTTGCTTGCCTGCTTGCATACTGCAGCTTTCTAGTTTAGAAGTGTCAAATATGATGGACGTGAAAATTCGGCCGCCGTATCCGTATGGGTTGGTGCGTGACTACCGTTCGGAGGTTCGAATATTCGTGCATGAAACAGCAAAATGATAGGAAAAGTTGTTTCTAACAGCGGTCGCCCCTCGGCAGGCAATGGCAAACCCTCGGAGTGTATCATATTTCTGCCATGAAAAAGCTCCTTATAAAAAATCAAGTTGCTGTTTGGAGTCAGTCTTAAACAACATTAAGACGCACACAACAAATACCTAACAGAAATGTTCGCGCCTTTTTTTTTTGTTTTTGTTAAAAAAGTTTCAAAAAGTATAAATATTCCGATAAGATGATTAATTTTGAACCACTCACAGCAAACAATAGCACATCAACATTTTGTTTAGTTTTTCTTTTACAAAAGTATAGCTCATGTCTAAAACCAAGCGTTCAAATACTAATTATTATTTTTATTTATTAATATTTATGAATATTATTTAGATTCTAAAAATTCCACAACTTGTTCATCATAATTTCCCGGTTTTTAATGGAATTTCTAGAAAAGTTTTTAGTATAAAGTCCCATTTTTGGCATTACCCCATTAAATTCTAGTATAATAAAATTCAAGCTTAAAGCTGCTAAAAAATCTTGTTAGTTTTTTAACAATTTTTTCCTTGACGGCGTCGCGCATTTTCTTCTTTGAGTGATTTCATGTCAAGTGATCCAAGTATTTTGGATATTGTTGTAAATTTTTCTGGAAATTGCTTTATTTGTAGGGTTGAGTATAATAAATATTAAGCTGAAACAATTTTTGAAAAAGTTCAATAATTTTCAAACATACGAGTATTTAATATTGAAAATTTTGGTTCAGAGTTTTTTAAAGTCTTTTGTAAAAGTTATATAATATTTTAAAAAATTTTTTAAGACAAAACATTTATTTTAAGCAAGTTAAAAATAAAAAAAATATAATTTTTTGTGCAAAATTTGTTATCCAAAGTTTTTTGGAAGAAAATTTGTTTGTTATTTTTAAAAAACACTACCCTCAGATTTAAAAAAAAAAAAAAATTTTTATTTTTGTCCAAAATTCTAATTTTTTGCGCAAAATTTTTTGGAAGACAATTCAAATTTTTTATCCAAAATTTTTTGGAAAACACTCGCCTCGGGTTAAAAAACACTCGCCTCCAAAATTTTTTGGAAACAAATTTTGTCATTTTTAAAAAAACACTTTTCTCGGATTTGTTTTCTAAAAACATTTTTTTTTTGGTCCAAAATTCTAATTTTTTGCGCAACATTTTTTGGAAGAAAATAAAAATTTTTATCCCAAATTTATTGGAAACAAATTTTGTTTGTCATTTTTAAGACACTCTCCTCAGTTGTTCTAAATTCTAATTTTTCGTGCAAAATTTTTTGGAAGACAATTAAATTTAATTTTTTTTTTTTTTAAATTTTAGTTCTTTGTGCAAAGGTTTTTGAAGAAAATTTTAATTTTTTGCCCAGAAGTTTTCGGAAGAAAATTAACATTATTAAATATTAAGCTGAAAAAGTTTAATAATTTTCAGACTTATTTAATATTGAAAATTTTAGCGTAGACTTTTTTAAAGTTCTTTTTAACAGTTGTATACATTTTTTTTTGTAATTTTTAATGTAAAACTTTTATTTTTAACAAATTAAAATTTTTTGCCGAAATTTTTTTGGAAGAAACTTTTAATTTTTTTTTTAAATGTTCTGAAATAAAATTTTGTTTGTCCTTTTTGAAAATACTCTTTTTAGATTTTTTTTTTCATAAATAGCTGAGACTATGTTCAATAATCTCTGAAAGTTTTATAGTGGGATTCCCTCAACTTTTCGAGTTATATTGAAAAATTTACAGCGACCGAAGTTACAGCGAGTGAAGTGCTTGTGGAATTTTTCCAATGTTTGCATGTGGCTTATTCGAATTTATTTCAATTATTTAAGTCAAAACTGGTCAAAATATTTATATCGTTTTGTCGCGGGGTGTACTTATAGTACAAATTTTATACCACTGAATAGTTATTGTTATATAAACAAAGCTCTAACAAACTTAATGGCAAATGTAAGCAAGATGATTTGATGCTTTATCAGAAAAATTAAAATCGTTCTACGCCTAGCCTAATGAATTTATTTGTTGAAGAATTATTACGAAAGAAAATGTTATCAGTTACGCCTGCAATAAAAAGCATAACGAACAGAGTGATGTTAAAGCAAAGTAACATTATATTTCACTGCATGCATTAGTCCCGTATACCATACACTAGGGCGGGCAATCCCGGGTAGCCGTGGCTTGGGTTTCCAAAAGCTGTTTTTCAAGTTCAACGAACATTTTGGAATAGATTTTGATGAACAATGAGATAATTTATTTATTATTGTATATTAATCAAGCTTCAGTAAAGAAATCGTCCTTCTTGAGTGAAAGTTGACATTACTCCATATTATAAAATTCACCTTTTTGAGCTATAGCTTCAATATAAGTGTCCAGTGCTGTCTATTTGAGAATATACATACACAACTTTGCATGCACAGCAATGGCTTCGACAGTAAGTTTTAGATACAATGATTTAAGATCTGCTTCTTTTTCTTGATTGGCTCGATAACAGCAGACGTTTCTTTCTCGTACTACCTAGTGAAACCAAGTCCAAATATGGTTCCATTTGTAGAAGTCCACGCAAGTGGGAGAAATCTCTGATCGCCATTCACTTGGCAGAGGCCAAGACGATTTTTCTGCATATGGTCCAACTTTTCAAGTCATAACTTTCGGGCATTGCCCAAGTATCCTCTGGATAGCTTCCGAACATCCGTTCGAGAGCGAGCTAATGTGAGAAGGCGAGGCAACCCAGGATATCTGGTTGTGCGCTGGGTTTGAGGCCCGCCACGTATAAGATGCTTAAAATTCTTAACAAAAAATATCAGCACGATTTGCGGGATGCTGAATTTGTATAGAAAGCATTCCGCAATTTCGGGATCACCATCTCCAGTATATACTTAAATACATATATACTTATACATATGCGTCGAGTACATATTCATGTACATACATACGCATACAAAGAGATTTCTTTATCGCCACAGCTAAGCTTACGTGGCTCATGCAATGCCATGCTTTTCTCCTCCCATTTCCAAATGATATGTGACATGACGGATTGCAATGCATACTTACGTAGGCATGTGTAGATAAACATATACATACATCTGTACATATATGAGTGTGTGCATATGATTTAACGTTTCTCTTTGTGGCAGTGGCAGAGGCAGAGGCTTGTATGCATATCTGTAAGTGTCATGAAGCTAATTTGACAGTCGTCAATCAGTTACAGCCGCCGCTTATGCTCGACAACAACTATAACAACAAGCGTTTACACTTATCGCAACAAGTGCGTGAATGCGGGCGCTGGCAGCGCTTGAAATGACAAACGTTGCTGTTACTGATGCTGCTGACATAGACTGCCTGCATCTCCCCGCCTTGTTGCGTTGCCAGTGTTACCGCTGTCCTTTTATTTTTGTAGTTTTTCACTCAGAATAGATTACTTTGAGGTTGCCACTTGGACCTCATAGAGCCGGGTTGGATTGAGCGTTAGTGCCTTTCCTCCGGCTTCATTTGGCCGAGATGTATCAACCTTCTCCGCGCTATAGCGTCATATTAAAGGAGAAGGTGCATTTAAGTCTCCTGGGATTGTTGGCAATTAATTATATCAATCGATTTTCACTATGGATAAAAATATCGATCACAGAATTTGTCGTAAATTTTGTGTTTTGAACGGGATTTCGTGTGCCGAATCGTTGAAACTATTGCAGAAACCTGTGGCTAGTGTGCTGTACCAAAAACACGGATCTACGAATGGTACAAGGCTTTTGCAGAGGGCGAAGAAGTCGTGGAAGATTTGTCTATCCCGATCTGGTCGCCCATCAACGTCTGCAACAAATGAAAACGTCGACAAAGGTGGCTGAATGGCGCTATCTATCTATGTACATGGGCCTAAATGCAAAGAACCATGTCAAGCTCGGTCAAAAGTGAAAGTCATGCTACCCGTTTTCCTTGATTCTCATGGTGTTGTGCAGTCGAAATTCATTCCAAATAGTTCTACGGTAACTAAAGAATATTGTTTGAAAGTTATGCGACGTTGGAGAGAGAATGAGCATAGGAAACGGACCAATTTGTGGAAAGAAAACTCATGGATCTTGCACCATGATAACGCACCGTCTCACAAGGCTCATATTGTGAACACTTTTTTGACCAAAAACTCAAACACAAATATCAAATAACCACCGTATTCACCGAATTTAGTCCCCAATGGCCTTTTCTTTTCCCAAAACTTAAATTGCTACTGCGCGGACGCCGCTTTGATTCGATAGAGGTCATTAAGGAGAATTCGCTGGGGGAGCTGAAGAAAATATCTTCAAAAGCGTTTAAGAGGTGCTTTGATGACTGGACTAATCATTGTCATGTGGGTATTGCTTCGAATTGAACCTATTTTGAAGGCGACAAAATAAATTTTTATGATTAAACAATCACTTTTCGTTTTAGTGAACATCTCCCGTTACTTTTTTGACAGAATGTATAACAAAATCTCATCAATATCGCGCAAATGAAACATTTTTACGTTTAATACTTTTTATTCCACTTTCAAGGTAAATGTTTTCGCGAAATACTTTACTTCCCTTCCCAAATCATTCCTAAACACTTCACTTTTACGCGCTATGTCACTTTGCTCGAAAACCCAGCAACGGCAGCACTCTTCCAGAGCGCGGCGCTTATCTCAAGCTCTTTTGAAAACATCCGAAAATTGTGATAGCGATACATTTACGCGCTCAAACAAACACGTAAAAGTGCATACGAATGTATGTGTGCATGTGTGTATGTGTGCGTGCGTGCGTTATAAGTTTATTTTCACTTTCTACCAGCACGCGCATATCTGGCAAAACACAATACGCTTTACGATCTTTTAACAGCGAGCGCAGCTTTCTGTTTGCCTTTTTTCATCTTCTTTCGACATAAAAAACAGCTACACTAACTATAATTACTGCGCTTACTATCATCGCATATACGAAAAAAATTGACTTATACATACGCACATATATGCGGAGGTGAGCTTGCATTCTGAAACGTATCTCAAAGCGGTTTGTTTATTTTCTAGTGTCACTGCTTTTCACTTTTTTATTTTGCTTCCATATTTTCATTTGTTTGTTTGTTTGGCCGTCCACTCAATTTTTTTGTTTTCTGTTGCCTAACTGATAAGCACTTGTTTGTCATTTGTTGATTGAAGCCAAAAGTACGTCTGCGTTAGGTATTAACTTGTCCCTCATATGTTGAGCATTAAAATACCCATAATTGCGGTAATAAAAAATGCGTTGCCCTATTGCCTTATAACGAATTGATAGGAAAGGGAAAAGGTTTGCTATGAAAAATTGAGAGATTACGATGACACAATTTTCAGATCGAAAAACAAAAAAAAACAAACAAGCCGCACACTTAGTGAAAATTAAATGCACAAAAAAGTGGGAAACGAAAGTCAAAGGTTTCGTAATAGTAAAAAAACATTTTATAGGTGGACGACAGGTTTGAAGTAGCTGCTTAACTTTACCAGAATTGGTTCCGCTGCTATTGCTGATAAATAACGGAAATTGTGAAGCAATAATCATTTGTAATATACGGGTATTTAAGATATTAATACCAGCCTTAAAGTTGTATATTTTTTTCGGTTAATACTAAAAAATGACACATCACTGCTGAGCTGAAGTAAATAATGAATTACAAAATTTATATCTTCAAACAGGCAGTAAAACATTATTTTTGAGATCATTGCTTAAAAGCTTTATGTGAGTGGTACACTATGACACTAAGAGCCTGCTTATCATGGAAGAAAATCTAAAAAGTTATACACAACTACAGTGAGTCAAAAAAGTTTTGGCACTATGAGTTTTTTTACGATATTAGTCTTTCTTTTGAGGCCACATTTTTGTTCTGTTAATTTGGCATAAAAATATAGTTTGTGCTACAACAAAATCAACATATGTTATAGTTGAAACCTTATGTAAGATAAAAAAAAAAACAATTTTTGAAATTTTTTGTAAAAAAGTATAGTTCGTGGTTCAACAAAAGCAATGTTGAAGTTTCAATCTTGTATAAGATAAAAAAAAAAAAAAAAAATAATTATGAAATTTTCAACAAAACTTCGAATTCTTTACTTATAATTTTAATCATTTTTTTCTGGCATGCAGTTTTTTGTAAAAAAATATTTGTAGTTTAAAAATGCAAAAGAAAACTTTTTTTTCTAATAGCAGTCGTCCCCCGGCAGTCAATGGCAAACCTATGTATTTCTGCCATGAAAAAGCTCCTCATAAAAATCAACTGCCATTCGGAGTCGGTTTAAAACTGTAGGTCCCCTCATTTGTGGAACAACATCAAGACGCACACCACAAATAGGGGAAGGCCAAAATACCCAAACGGGATGTAGTCGCCATGGGATTGCTGAAAATTACCCTTGGTTGTTAATAGCTTTACTGCTAACGGTCTTATACATATTCGTCCATATAACTCTTGCATGCTGGAAGATCCATCAATCCCATTGTTTCATCGTCTAAGATACTCGACGTCGCTAACGTGGAAAGATCTAAAAAACCCCGACGAATTTTTTTCTCTAAGGGATGCCTCATCGGATATCGTTATGGTCCAGGCTCTGCGCCATACGATAGGATGGGCATGATGAAAGACTTACGAAGTGTGATATTCGTTCGTCAAGAGACTTTACTACTCGATTCTCTACTCTAGTATGGGGTAGCACGCACTTGTTAGCAAGAGAGATTCTACGCTGGATTTCAAGATTGATGGCTATTGTCAGTGATAATGGTGGTGGCTACCTAAACGAAGTCTCCTACAACTTAAAAATCATAACTGTCAACAGTGATGTGGGTGCCAGGGCGCAAGTGCGCTGACTACTTCTTTGATAACAGTGGATATTTCATCTTGTTCTCCTTCACCACTAGACTCATTCGCTTTGCTTTTTTATCAAGCTTCGAAATGGCAGAAGTAACAGCGCAATTGTTAAATCCTATGATGTCAATATAATCGGCAGGCGCCAGAAATTGAACGCGCTTACAATTGTAAATTATGCCTGACCGATTAAGTTCTGCGGCTCACACAATCTCTTCTAGCGCCAGCTTAAAGAAGTTCCGCGACAGAGAATCACTCTGTATGAAATTTCGTTTGGTATCACGAGAGGTCTTTCCCAATTCTGACGGCGCTACTTTTGGTGTACAATGTAATTTTACACAACCTTATTAGTTTTGCGGGGATACTAAATTCATAGTTAACTACTTTTCATGCTGTCGAAAACGGCAGTAAAATCGCCCAGAAGATGTCGGCGTGTGTCGATTTTGCTTTCATGGGAATTTTCCCAGATTTGCAGTACTTAAATATGCGGTCATACATATAACATTTTATTTTACTTATCAGTGCCAATATACACCATTAATCTATACCTGCAACGCTCCATGCAGTTCTTCTGTTTCGGAACAGTCCTTGAAATCCTTCTTACGTCAGGTTTTTCAGTTCGCCTGGCACTGCTAAAACGGACTCAATTCTTGTTTCTTTAATGCAGGTTTCACCTTAAGAAACAAACAGAAGTCGCATGGCAGAGTGAGCGGCGAATATATTGTCTGGTTTATTAAGGGCTGGTCTATTTGCGTACAAGACACAAAGCGAACAATGTCATCGCACTGTCTTGATGGAGCCTCCAGGAATTCTCTTAGCACAATTATACCACGAATTTTCTTTAAACTTTTACAGAGTTTCTTGAGAATGTGAAAACAGTGATGCTGACTAACAGGCTCACCTGCAGGTTCAGTCTCAATTCAGAGCTTTTCAAGTTTCGTTAGGAAATTTCACAGCATTGGTTAATCTGTAAAATATTTTCATGCGAAACAAAAAGGAGTTTTAATAAGAATGAAACGGAAGGCTCATTTCTTTACAGAAGTGAGATATACTGCATTTGAAAGAGAAAGCTTCGCTCTAGTCAAATGACGTTGCCTGACGTACTCCTTTTATAACAGCGTCGGCTTTATTACTTACCAGCCACGCTACTTGATGACAAGAGGTCCTGCCTGTCTATTTCAAGTAACTCGAAAGAGGAGCAAACTGCTACAAAAACAACAACAACAACGACCGAAGAAAAGTTGTGCACTTAATAACGGTTACTGAACTATATCTTTTAACTGCTACTTCTGCTTTCAAATTCCCCAGTTTTCGGGAAAGAGCTAAATTTAATTTTTTTTTAGTTGTGAAAAGGTGAGTTCAATAAACAGCTACTATCTCCGGATGTGTTTAGCCGATTCCAAAATTATTTTTACAAAATTGAACTTACTTTTGTTTTATATCTAAAAAGTGTGTAATACTTTTAAGAATTTAAAGAATTTATGAAATTGTCGAACATTTTTCAAGAAAATGTTTTCCTACAGTCGAGATAAGAACTCTCGGAAGGAGAACAAATACTTTTTCATGAAAATTAGAATGACTATTTACAAGTTGCAAGCATTTAAACAGAAATGAAAACAATGTAATCTTTTAGCAGCCTCGGTACTCTAGCGTAAGTGCACTAGCCTGTCATCCCAGAGTTTTTGGGTTCGAGTCCCACGTAAAGGACGGTCCTCGCACATTTCCCAACCTACCTACTTTCTTACTTTCTAAAACAAAAAAAAAAATCATTCCTCAACTCCAAAAACAAAACAAAAAAAAAAAGTGATTATCCTTCCAATCTTTGCGCCCGCACAAAAGTCAGCGCATTACTTGCATTGTGGCTGCTAAACCACAAAAAAAAGAGAAAAAAGACACAGTCACACATTGCATCAGTGGCGCCAGCAACAGGAAGCGGGCAATTGCGGTAATAGCGCAGACACACCAAAATTTAGCGAAGTGCTCAACCATCTGTGTGATCCTTCCGGCAAAGAAATGTGAAACGCAGATGGCGCTCTAAACAGTTAGAAGGCGTTGTTCCTAAGCAACGACAGGTGGGCATTCGCACTATTTAGGACTGGTAGCGGCAGGATAATCACCTACCCTGCCACAAAGCAAAACAGATTAACGAAACCAACGCAAGACTGAATCTTGTCGTGGCCTTATGCTCCCGAGTGGAGTAAACAAGGAAAAAACTAAAAAGTCTTTACCCATTTTCTGACTTATGGTATAAGCTTTGTCTCGAACTTATTCTTATGCTTCAATTTCGGGTTTTCTTATACGAATTCAGGTGTAAGTTCTTTAAAGAAAATGTTAGTAGGCGCAAAATTAATCATTCAATTTTGCATTTAAATATAAAAAAAGTTATTTTGAGTAATGGAAATATTTGTTTGGACCTTTATGGAACGCCAGTTTGTGTACTGCAGCTTGCATTGACGTGATATTATAAATCTTGCAATAGGGTGATTAATTTTGCGCCACCTTGTATAATGCCACAGTTGAAAATCATTATAAACCAGTGTAATTGAATTTTTTTTCTTGAAAAGTGAGTCGGCTGACGTTTTTGGTCAGATTGATGATCACTGCGTTCGTTAGACATTTTCGCTCTTAAAAATAAGTTGTTACAAACATACCTACATTCATATATAATATATAATAATATATAGGTATGTAGTTGAGTAATTTTGATTATCTGTGTGCGTTTGCATGAAATATAATTGAAATGGCTATACATTTAATTGGCAAAGGGAATTGGATATGCGTGCATGTAATTTCTTCGATTGAAATGTGAACTTCTCTCTCTGCTTCTTCTCTTCAGTGGATGATTCTGTGAATGTTTTCACGTGTAGACAGAGAATGTCAACAAAATATTTTAAGCTTAAATTTTGGCCAATCGCGTGCACCACATATTGCAGTAGAAAATCAGCTCAAATATATCAGGATTATATGTGTCGCATCAGCGTCATTAATACGAGTACCAATGAAACGCATATACGTGTTTATGTGTATGTAACTATAGAAACCCATTCTGCATCTACTATTCGAATGGCTTTTTGATTGAATCGAATTGAAACAGTTACATATGTTGATATTTGTTTCACCTTTATTTAGAAATCGAAGATATTTTAAACATGCATTTGTATGTGTGTGAATTTATTGTATAGAATTCGAGTGATTCATCGACCGGATATATGCTAAAAGAACACAATAAGCTACATATATACTAATATGATGCATGTACAGGGTGCCCTTCTAAGGTAAGGAATTCAAAATATCGATTTTTGTAGTTTGATAGCCCAACAAAAAAAAAATATTCACGTTATGTCAAGCACTTCGTTTATGGTTAGACGGAGGGTGAAGTAGCCAGTGTTTTTCACTTAGTGTAATACCTGTAACGGCCGCTATAGTCTAGTGCATATAGTGCATAAGTTCGAATATCAGTGCATGAAACACCAAAAGGATAGAAAAAGTTGTTTCTAATAGCGGCCTCCCCTCAGCAGGCTATGGCAAAACTCCGACTGTATTTCTGCCATGAAAAAGCGCCTGTTAAAAAAAAAGGTTTTGCCGTTTAGACTCCGCTTAAAACTTTAGGTTTCTGTGTTTTTGTGGCAACATCAAAACGCACAACACGAATCAGGGGAGCAGTTCTTCCAATCACCCAAAAAGCGTGTAATGAGGGCCGTTTGAAAAGTCCGTGCAAAGTCAGAGAGATGGCACTACTTACGTGCATCGAGGTTATTTTTAGTTTATAGCATCTCTTGGAAAAACACACACCAAGTTTCAGTCAGATCAGTATATTTCTTTGTGCTTGGCATTCGTTTGAATCGAGGAAGTCAAGTGATTTTCCTTTTCCATCACGGCAACGCACCAGCTCAGGCCTCAACAGTAATTAATGAGAATAGGGTGCGCATTTATTTCAAATCCTCCCTATTCTCCAGATTTGGCTCCCTCGAACTAGTATTTGTTCCTCAATTTGCATAAATTACTGGTGAGAAAAATATTTCATTCAAACGAAGAGCTGATTGCAGAAACGAGTGGCTATTTTTCAGACTTAGACAAATCCTATTATTCGGGAGGGACAAACAAGCAAGTACAGCCTTGGACGAAGTGTGAAAGCCTATAGCGTGAAATAAAAAAGGTTTACCCCAAACAATTAAGAAGTTCTTATTTTTGTACGGACTTTTCAAACGACCCTCGTTTATTTTTGTCATATTCTTAAAGGAGCGAAAGAGTTCAATACAACTTTGTCCGGTGTGCGTACATTATCTTCATGTTAACGAGTTACTTCCATCTTATGAAGCCTGGTCTTTTAATCAATTTTAAATCTCTCTCGTCGATGCGAATAATACACGCGCTGATGTTTATAGATGGCATTGCCTGTGATCCCATTAGTTGTCTTTTAATGAAACTAAAAGAATATTTAATAGTCATGACCTCATTTTATCTAAGCTGGAATTAAATTACTCTTCTTCTTTTCATTCTCTTTACAAAATGACGTACCTCTGGTCTGCAAGGTTTTGCAATCATAGACTTAAAAAATGAAAAGAATTGAAATGGAGGAATCTGAAGCACGATTTGAGGACACGAGGCCTTTCTGTCGTAGTTGTCTGGAGAATGAGGTGAAATCATCTTAGCTTCTCATCAATACTGCTCTTGCCGGGTTAAGATTTAGACATCTGGGTTCTCATTTTTTTGCTCTACTTACGGATATAGCAGATTTAGATACCATACGCCAGGTGGAATCATCTCAAAGCGTTCTCCGCAGTAATGATGCACTTTCCGGGCTAAGATATCAATGAATTACTTCAGTAGTTTGAAGCGGCTAACGCAAATGTTATTAGCCGTGACTCGGTCGTCATCCTCTTCTAACCCGCAACCTCCTTCCTTTTTGTCTTCTACTCTATTCTTCCCCCTCTGTTTACCTCTGTATGGTATCACAAAGGACAAATTTGATTTCTTGTCCCAAGTGGGCTCTTGCATGAGAAGTCTTTCAAACCAAACTGATTCTATTACACAAATTTTTTGCGGGGCGCCATTAAGGATAAATATTAGCCAGTCAACTAAAGAGGATGCAAGAGTTGGAACATGAAATCGGAGTTGCCTTTGATCATTTAAGTGACGAAACTGTGAAAATTGTATTGAAAAAAGGGATTGACAGAATGAGTCAGCCACGGACTTCATTTGAATGAATTTGAAATTAATTTGAGTGTAATTTGTATTGACTAGGTTTCCTCTAGTCAATAAAAAAAAAATATTATTAAAAAATATTCTTGAGCCTTTTATCTATGGCTCAGTTAAGTTCAACTCCAAACGCTCGATGGACCACCCTGTACTAACAATATCTCGCTATAAATATGTAACTCTGTGCGCACTCATAGGTAACCGTATGCTCGTTCATATTATTTGCAACCACGATAATAATTTACTTTGTCCAAGAGAATAGCATAAAAGGAAAGCGCACCCATAAAATTAAATCAAATGGACCATGACGCATAAAACAGTGGGGGATTTAATACAATACTCTGTCGAGCACACATGTGAATATACATACATAAATACGTCCATGCATACCTATGCTCAGGGGCATGCACATACACGCATACATACATACATACTTGCATAGATAAATACGTCATGGTGCTACTCATATTGCAGGCAAATATAAACAAAGAATTTAATCCCCAAGATACGAATAGAACCCCCACGTTTTCGCGAATGTTCCTCATTTTACAGCTTTCAACAAGAAACGTAAAGCGCACTAGGGTCTTTAAAATAAGATAAAAAAACGAAAAAAAAAAAAATTACTTACTGGCACGTAAAAATGCTGATAATAGAAAAAAGTGTGTGCCAAAGCGTGAAGCATGTCAAGGTGTGCACATTTTTGAATTTTTTTGTTTGCTTTATTTTATTGAAATGCCGGCAGTTTACAGGTAATTGCATGTAAAGTTTGAATGGGGCGTAAATAGCTTAGACTTAGCATTCAAATAAAAGAATTTACGGCGAATGTTTTGTGCTTTTACTCATTGTGACTTATTTTTCCCTTTAAAACATATGTATACGCGCTTATATAGTATATGTATGGAGATGTGTCTGCAGGTACAGTACAGGTAGGCATAAAATTGCTCACATATGTTGCTACTTCTCAGCTGATAGTTGGTTGACTTACCTAAAAAGAAAGAGAGAGAAAGAAAAGTCAAATTTAATTGCTATTCAACAAACGTGTATTTATGTAGAAATGTATGTGCAAATGTATGTATGTATGTGTGTAGGCAAAGTTTTAAATTAATCCACAAATGTTTGTTAATTGTTGAAAATTATAGCGAGCAACAAGCGAAGAGCGGTGAAATTGTTTAATGAATAGTTTTTCATGTTGCACGTAATTATCTAAATAATATACAACCATACACTGGTAAAACTGCGAGTGGGCGTACTGCTGAGTTTCTTCGCAAAAACTAAAGATAAACACAAAGAAAGAAAAACACAACAAAATCGTTCAACTGGAAATTAAGCAGCAATGGTGTGAAATTTATAAACCGCCAAGCGACTAGCGACTAGTATTTGTTGAATTCTTGACGACCATTTTAAATACCCATTGAAATGCATTTATTGAAAAAAGTGCATTTAGGGGAACTTAAAAAATAACTTTTTCAAAGCCTTTCTGTTTAAATTAACTGATTTGTATTAGTTTTTCAATCGAAATTTTAGGTGAAAATATTGAAAAACAATTGAGTGAAAAACGAAGTGCGAATTGAGAGATTAATGCCACATTTCTGAATATTTTGACGTCATATTTGCGTTTCTAAAAACCATGATATCGATATCATCGGCCTTAACAACCGCGCTATTAGTCCTTCCTAAGATAGAACGATGAGCTGTATGAACTTTGCGACGACATAGACATAGCGCAGCGAATAAAGATCCAGCGGCTACGTTGGCTGGGTCATGTCGTCTGAATGGATATAAATGCTCCGGCTTCGTATTCGATGCGGTACCAGCTGGTGGTAGCAGAGGAAGAGGAAGGCCTCCTCTTGGTGTGTCCAATTTGCGCCGGTGAGCACGAGAAAGAAACGACTGGCGCGCTTTGTTAAACTCGGCCAAAATCGCGTAAGCGGTTATCGCGCGAATTAAGAAGAAGTAAGAAAAGCCATTAAAAATACTACACTAAAACAAAAAAAAAAAAATGAGCGTATTGCTGTTTCCATATTTTAATGGCTTGTTAAGCACTAGAATTCCAGCTTAGATTCTTAATGAGGTTTGTACTTCGACATCATGCTCCTTTTTGTGCTCCAATTAGCCGTGGGTAGATTGACCATAAACCTGGTTGGAAAAACAGCTTGCGGTTCTTTACTGATGGTTCAAAGTTTGACGATGGCTTTGGTGTCTACTGTAAGAAGCCAAAAGTAAGCGTTTCGGCTCATCTTCCTAATCACTGTAGCGTATTTCAGGCTGAAATTCTACCCCCTTAGTAGCTATTCTAATAGCTGTTTGGTATGTAACTACCTTTAGAGATACATATACTTATGCCTATAGCCAAGCGGCGATTAAATATTTTGGTAGGGTTCCATCTAATTCCATCATTGCTCGCAAATGCCGGGCATCTCTTAACGAGATGGCGGACAATTTCCGCACCCTTTTGATATGGGTGCTAGGGCGTTGTGATATACCAGGAAATGGTAAGGCAGACAAATCTGCTAGAGAGGGCACTACCACTCTCCTCCCTCTTGATATGTAGATGGTAGGTACACGCATCTCAACCTACAATGTGCGTGATATAAGTAACATTATCAGTTCAGCCCACACGAGATGGTTTGATAGTCAGACATGTAATGCTACAAAAATAATTTGGCTTAAATGGGTATTTGCCTCATGGATCGTCTATGCCTATCAAAACAAAGAAAGAAATGGGTACAAATTATTTTTTTTCCACCTATGCGATATAGAAGTTAAATTAAAAAATTGCATTCCACACAAATCGGCATCTTTTTAAAGAGTTAATGCGTTGGAAGTTACATCCCGAGCTGACTTCCAGTGAAATCTTGGTGACATTCGGTTCAGTGGAAGCGAAGTATGTTTGTGTCATCGGTACAAGAATTAATTTCGAACAAAAAGCTAATCTCAATTTTGTTTTAAAATCGATACAACTTTTACCGAAACATTTGAATTGATGAAAAAAGTTTATGGCGATGATTGTCTATCTCGTGCCAGAGTTCATGAGTGGTTTACACGTTTCAGAGATGGTTGTGGGGACATAAATGGCAATGAACAAAATCAGTAATCACCGAAAACTCCATCGAAAGAGTTCGTAAATTTATAAAAAATGAACCGAAATCATTATTGAAATTCTTGGAATCGGAGTTGAATAGCTCCTAAATAACGATTTATCGCATTTTAGCTGATCATTTGGGCTTCCGAAAGATATGTGCAAGTTTCATTCCGCTCATATTAATTGAGCACCAAAAATTGCTCCGAATTCAACATTCGGAAGACATCATTAAAGAGGCAAGAAAAGCCCAACATTGTAACTGGTGATGAAACGTGGTGTTTCCAACATGAACCTGAAACTAAGCGTCAAAGTGCCGAATGGAAGGCCCCACACGAGCCACCACACAAAAAATTGTGTTTGGAGAAGTCAAAAATCAAATCGATGCTCATTTGGTTTTACGATTCCAAGGGAATCGGCCACAAGGAGTTCGTGCCAATGGACTAAACCGTCAATGCAATTTCTGTCTGCGTTTGTTGCATCGCATTCTCCAATGCCGTCTGTCCTACTACTGTCTACGGCAAAGTTGATTCTGGAGGCATTTATTTTTATAATATTAGCGTTTGCTCGTGTTGAGCTGCCAGTGTTGAATAGTGGCGGCATTAAAAAGAGTCCCGAGCTTTACTATATCTCACTAGGGATGCTCGCCTATGCTAGCGTAGAGTCAACCGCAACGTGATTGAGCTATATGGTGGCGCAAAATTAACCATTCATTTTGGTTTGTTTTCGTTTTTGGAATAACTATTACTTGTCTCTTTGTATGCTGCAGCTGTCTACACAGGTGTCAAATATGATTCGATGATTAATTTTGCGCCACCTTGTATAATTGAGCATATATTTGTGAATCAGAAATTAGTTTTGGGCATCAAGAGCGGTTAAGTTTCGAGTGGTTACCATTGTAGAAGTCCACAAGTATGAGAAGAATGAGATACTTGATGAAATTTGGCAATATTTGGGATTACCTTTTGATAAGTGCAATGTTTGTTTATTTATTCCTTATATCCTTCTTTAACCTATTTTTCTATCATGCTCTGGCTATTAAGCGTGTGGCCGCTTTACAAGTTACTGCTTGGTTTGACATGCTGCTAGTTTTATTTCCTTCATCCTCTCTTCAATCGCCTTACCGTTTATAATTATCAAGTTGGTGCCATGATTGCGTAACTATTTTCATAGTACTATGTTAGAAAGAGATAGCGCATATTCCATACTCTCCTATGGTGACAAGATTTTTATAGGTGTGCTATTTAGTAGAAGCACCTGATGGGTTGACATCATTTGGGATGTGCGTACACATCTGGCATTGTGTTGGTGATATACGAAAAAAAATCAACCAATTGCAATTCGTTGCCGTCTAACTATCGTGCAGCTTTCGGCTGGCGATAAGATTGTGTTAGTGATATACAAAAAAAAATCAACACAGTCTTCGCTCATATTGCTTCGTTGATATCTGAACAATGAGTGATTGGACGACTGTGTGAATACATGCGAAATCATTATGCAGAAATCGGTTGACGAATCTCCCAAGTGACGTAACAGCCAAAGTTCCCTTCACAATTCTCTTTTTCACCATAGCTAAATAGCAAACGTGGTAAACTATCATCCTTGAAAATTTGTGGCCTACATAAAGGCGAATATTGTGTGAAGAAACACTAATTGTTTTCTTTAGTTTGCGACTTGTGACATTATCGCGTTTTACACCCCTTTCACACTAGTCTGGATCTAGTTCGAAAAAGAGTAGTATGTAACTAGTCACTTTATGAGTGTGTTCCTGTTTTTATTGCACGGTATTTACTTACAACTGTATGCATTGCTATCGCCACTGAATGAGTGTCTGTTTGTTGATTTGATTTCAGCCTAATGCTTTTCTCGCCTTAGTTGATAGGATTAAAATATTGTGTTCGCTTCTATGCGGTTAATACGATTACTTGTATGTGTTGTGTGTTTTTGTTTTTTAATTCTGGTATAAGCCAAGTTATAGTAGTTATGGCAATTTGGCAGCAAATTAGTTGTATACAGAACAGTTTTAAGTGTTTGCAGTCTAGTCTACCGATAAGTTGGCGTAGGTTGAAAGCATGAAGTTTTATTATAAAATTAATTAATTTAGAAAAAAAGGCTTTGCATAAATACTTTCCAAAACTACTCTACATAACTGCATACTGTGAAGAAATAATTTTTTCAAACAATCTAGTTTGAGATTTGTTTGTTAAGCTGCTCTGCGTGGCTAAAATGTTTTCACTGAAAGTGGTTGAGCAAAAAAGGGTTTCTGTTTCTGTGTTTTTTTCTTAGATTCCTATTCATTTCATGTTTTCAATAATATAATATAATAATAGCAGTACTGGGCCTATTTTTATGAGCCCCACCAGCTGCATATGTATGTGTCATAAGAACACGAGCCAAACGCACGCCCACGCCCATGCCTGTGTTGCTGAAAATACAATCACAAAATCAATAAGCAATAACGATCAGATCGCAATAATAATAAATGGAAAATAAAAATAAAGGGGTGCGGAAAATGCTTGTTGACATTGAAATGTTAGAAAATCGTTTCACAACTTAGGCAGCTAAAAAGCGAAAATATGTCGGTTTAAGTGCTTTTGTAACTGTGCACACATACATACATATATTTCTATGCGCACCTATGTACCCATCAGTGTGCATGCATGGCGCATATGTTTATTTATTGTAATAAGAATTATAGTTATTGGTTGAGGAATTTGCATTTTCGTGATTTTAAATGGTTTTTGCATTACCGCAGTGTTTGATTTGGCGTGATATCGTGCGCAAGTGCAGGTGTGGACATTTTTTTTTTTTAATTCCTTCAAACCCTCCAATAGGCGACGCTATTACGAGCATCTATTAAGGAAATATAGGCTATAAAAAGGCTTGCCAACATGAGCTTCTGCAGGACTACCCGAGGCAGTAATTTAAATGAATTTATATTCCCCAATTTTTTAGGTTTACTCGTCCTAATACAGGAAAATATACTTAAAAACTTATGACATAAAATTTTTCAAAAGAAGTTAGTTCGATTACTTTTTCATGGAAGTCTCAAACTTAAAACGCAATAAGAAACAATGCGAAAATAAATTACAAGTTGTTGGTGAGCTGCATTTGAGTCTAATGGCGCCTGAGAGCAGCTTCGTTTTCTTATAGGCCTAGCAGTTCATTATTAAAGACTCTTTTTCAGAATTCAGCAAGACGGGTTTAAACATAAAATTTTGTGCAATATCTTTAAAAAAATTAAAGATGTGGAAAAGAAATTATTTTCAAAAAAAGTTAAATTCAATATTCATTTAAAAAAATATTGGGACAGTTGACAATTAGGTGCGAATGAGCTGTCGTAATCGGGCAGGTTCTGTAATTCACTTTCGAGTGAATGTTGTGTATTAATGGAAGCGTGCCCCACATACCATTGATGTGGCGGCACCTATGAGATGTGTCTGGTATGAAATTTTGATTTAAGCCTCCTTAAACAAAAAAAAGTTGTATATGTATGTGTACAATGTGGCGCAAAATTAATCATCCTTTCGAAAGATATATAATTTTTGAACTTTTTAAAACTTTTGGGTCAAGCATTAAAGGTCAAAATAAAGGTTTCCATCACTCAAAATATTTTTTTTTAATTAGTAAAAATCTTTTTCAAAAACAAAATTGGATGATTAATTTTGCGCCACATGTATCTGTATATACATGCACTAAAATAGCCGAAAAAAATATATTTGCGGTAAAAAAACTAGATAAATTGCTTTGATTTTGAAATTTTTGTGGTTTTCAGGGCGCCTATAAAATGATAAATGTTTGTTTTATAATTTGTGGGGAGGAAACTGAAGGGGAAGTGAAATAATATCGACTTTATAATATCAACATTTTATACCAAATTTACCAGTGTTTCTTTTTCCATACAAAGATAATGCCCAACACCCGTTTTATGGAGAAAATGTAACAGACTGCCAGTAAAGAAACAAAAAACCTTTTCGAAAATCAACGCAATTCTTGTGCCACTTAAAACTGGCACCGTATTATAATAAAGTAAACCGGGGCGTACAACAACTGCATACTTACAATTTTCTAAATTAAATTTTTCTTATTAAAAATTTTGAAAATGAGAGCAACTTTCTTGAAATTTTTGAATTTAATTTACACAAGGTTTCAAACTTGGATTTTCGTATTTTCGAATAAAAACTAAAAAACATAAAAAACATATGAAAATTAAAAGCGAAACAAATAAATTGTCAAAAATTTTCCATAGTCCCAGTGCAAAGAACGAGTTTTTAGATTTCATTGGATTTTTTGTACTAATTTTAATACTAATTAACAATGCCGGTCGCCATTGCCGATGGATATGGATCGGGGGACATGTCTTGCTCTCTAGACATTAATTTCAGTTTCCCTGAAGGATTTCGGTGAATTCGCTCCCGCACAGTTTTTAAGGCTCTACTTGTTGACGTCCAGTTCTGAGCTTGTCCTCCATTTGAGATGATTCTTAGAATCAAAATACAGACATTCTGATTAAAAAACTTTTTTTGCATCGTGAATAGTTGACTGCGCAGTTTCCGAACTTTTGCAATACAATCAACGAGAAAAGTCGTATTTCTTTCTCCCTCTGCTCTATGTAAATCAAGTGTAATTTTATAGCAAACCGAATTTATATTGGAATAGTGAGGAGTATATTGAAACAATTTTGCAAATAATAAAGAAAACAAAAAAAACAAAATTTTTTTTTTAATTATATTAAATAAAATATGATAAAAGAAAAGACAAAAACAAAAATACGAAAAAAATAAAAAATGTGATCATTCAATTTGCTTGGAAAATCTTATAATAGAACTTATGGCAGTACGAATAATGTGGTCAGTTCTGTTGGCGTTAGCAGATTTAGCAAATTGACAGTTTTTTTTCATTTCCTGTCGCAGAAGATTTTCCTCAACAAAGGACTTTGCTGCTAAAATTTAATTAAAACAAAGACAAAAACCTAGTTAAGTGAAAATTACAATGTGTCTTTATGTTTCAGTTTGCAAATAATACCATCCTTATATACATACGTATATAGCAATACATTACAACAACAATATTTATCACACGTAAAAAACAAAATGAAAGTAAAATCAACTGAACAGATGAGGTTCAAAACTAACCACACTTATGAATAAATAAATATATGCAACTACACACATGCATGCACACATACATAGATAATACATGAACATATGCAGATAAGAATGTCTGTATATGAAGCGTTGGACTACTAAACACACTGTAGAGACACCACATTAAACCAATCTAGCCAGACTTACAGCGGAGCCGAGCAAGACAAGCCAACTGACAAGGCGTGTAGAGATATGAGCAACAAAAAACAAAATAATTAAAGAGCAGGAAGTGCAAAGTTAGTTCCGTTGACAGTTATAACAACAATGTTGGTGACACTGACTTTATGTTGTCTGATCTATGGGTGTGCGGGTGGTGTGGCAAACGTGCTGGGAGTGGATTGCAAACAGAGAGAAATAAAAGGGTGGCGTAAAGTGATTTGCGGCTGTTGAGGGCGAGCAAATGTGATACTCATGCACACGCATACATATGCAGATATGTAAATACGCTGGAGTGTACCAGCTTTGCTGTCATACACATTTGTATGGTACTTATATGTATGTATATCAACGTCCCAGTTGGAAAATATGATATAAAGAAAAAATAATGATTTAACTTGCATTTATCAGCTCAAGCAGGATTCGTTTGCTGTTGTTGCAGTTATCAGGGCACTTAAGTTACACAATTCTCAATTAATAATTGTTTTTTAAAATACAATTTTTTAAGGATGCTTCCGTGTAAATTCGTGCATGCCTAAGCAAATTTCCCTGTGGGGTACTTCATTCACTTATATGCTTGTATGCTGATGTAAGTTCAGGGGCTCTTCAATTTGGGCTAAGTATTTGCTTGGCATAAATCGAATATGCTTTTAAGTGTATGTGGGCGTGTGAGTGTTGATTATACAGCCTGTGTGTATGAAGTTAATTTTTGAAATGCTCGATATTCAATTTACATGCAAATAGTATTAAATTAAATTATACGAAAAGCTTTCAAAGTCTTTAGCTGTTATAATGATGAAAGCAATTAAGGCATGAAGGACAAAGCATGAATTAGATTAAGAGAATTAAATGGGAATAAAAAAAACTAATAAAAATAAACATAGTTTCACTGTGTGACAGTCAAAATATACTTTCTTCCGGACATTCAACAAACTGTAGGTCTTCAAATAGAAAAAACTGCAGACTCAGAATTTTTAATACATCCTGAGAATTTGGCCTTAGGGTCGAAAAAAATTGTTTTCATGCATTGAAGCATATACAGGATGGCGCAAAATTAATCATCTGCTTTGGTATAACTTTTTCACTAAATAAAAGAAAAAAAATGTTGACTGATGGACATCTTTATTTTGACATTTAAGCGCTCTATTACTTGGCTGTTTGCATGCCGCAGCTGTCTATGTAGTTCAGAAGTGTTAGCTATGATTGATGTACGACGTCATTTGCAAAAATTAGAAATCTACCGATTATATATATAGGGGAAAATGGGGAGTTGTGAGACACAGGGAGTTGTGAGACATTGTTACCTTTCGGCATTATTCATTTGTTTACATTCGATTTTAAGTGTCAATAAGTGTTCTTGATGCGATCTCACTTTTCAGCTAGCATTGGTCATATTTACACGCATTCGACGCGTCTCTCCAGTTACTGTGTTTTGGAATTTCTCGGTAAGTTTTTTTCATCATTTGTTTTGCGATACATTCGATCAGTTGTTGAAGCAAATTGCAAATGTTAATATATACAAATTATTAATTGTCCTATTAGCTTTGAATTTACACATTCACTTGGGCATGAACGTTCGATGTGTTTATGACTACGCGGCCATTTATCAAATCACATCAAATGTGGGGAGTTGTGAGACACCGTTTTTTTCGACGTTTTAACGCATCTTTCATAAGTACCTCGCAATATTCATGCATTGTTTGTATATATATCATGAAATTTTTGGTTAAATTTGAGTTTTTATTGTTTTTCCGCTTTTAAAGTTAAGCAGAAACAACTCCATTCATTGCAATGTAAGCGATCGAGCTGTGCACCTAATGTGTGCCAATTTACGAACTGGTTATTAAACATGTTCTCACTGCGAATCATCAGATTGATGGCATTGCATTTTTTTACACTTTTTTATAACAATTGTCTTTTCTTTTTTATTTTTCATCTTAATAAAGAACTAACAACTAAAATAAGTCATTTTTATTGATTTAAACCATGGTGTCTCACAACTCCCCACATTTTTGTATTTTGCATTATATTTTATATTATTATATACAATTTTAATTTTAAGGAAAATTGTAGTTTTGTTAAATAGGCCATACCAATAGCTTCCAGTATTCACTGGCTAAAGATTCCATCGTTGACATATGCAGAATATTAAGATTTTGAGTAATACGGGTCCAAAAACAAAACCCGTCTCACAACTCCCCATTCTCCCTTATATATAATTGGCGCGTACACCCTTTTTGGGTGTTTGGCCGAGTTCCTCCTCCTATTTGTGGTGTGCGTCTTGATGTTGTTCCACAAATGGAGGGACCTACAGTTTCAAGCCGACTCCAAACGGCATATTGTATATTTTATGAGGAGCTTTTTCATGGCAGAAATACACTCGGAGTTTTGCCATTGCCTGCCGAGGGGCGACCGCTATTAGCAAAATGTTTTTCTTAATTTTGGTGTTTCACCGAGATTCGAACCAACGTTCTCTTTGTGAATTCCGAATGGTAATCACGCACCAGCCTATTCGGCTACGGCGGCCCAATCTTCCGATTAGGTGATTAATTTTGCGCCACCTTCCATATACTTGCCAGCAAATTTAAATTTAATTATTTGGTGAAAATGTTTCATACGTCATTTAGAAGAAAATATTTTGCTGGCATAGAAAATGTTAATTTATTTTAAGGAATGTATCCTGCATAAATCAGTCATCGTTCGGTCACCCTCACCAAATACATATCCCATCTCCCCTCCACTTTCTTTTACTTCTTCCCAGCCTTCTTCTTTCCATGGGCAACCATATCAACTCAACCTCATCCTAAGGAATGCCAGGCCAAAAAGGTAAAGCATAAGAAAAACTAAAACTTTTGTAATTTTTTTTATTTTAAACGGATGAAGCAGATTTGCTGCACTTTTCTCTATTTTCCTTCTTTCAGGTTGTGGAATAAGCAGAGAACTTTAAAAAAATGGTGTTGCCAGATTTTCGAAAATTACAAAAAAAAATTTAGTTAAATGAGCCCCATTAACGATATTTTTCAAAGAATGTGATAAAGTATTTAATGCAAAAATGTTTAAAAAAAATTTGGTAGGGTTGTCACCTATCGATAAAAATTTTAAAAAGTGTATTTTTATATACTTACGAATAAAATATAACTACACTGAAATAGAATGTGTTGCAAGAAAATATATACCGTACTTTTATATAGGGTTGCCACCTGTCAAAAAATTTATTAACAACCAACTAAATCGCCTTCTGTCATTGAATTTTCAGATTAAAATGTGCGATGATTCACACATTTTTAGTTATCGGTTGAAGATATGTTAGGAGAAATTCCTGTCTACATAAACATACATACGGGTATCTATGTATATGTATAAGGATGTTTAGAAAAATCAATTGCTGTTTTGTGTGCAAGCGCAACCCCCATGAGCGGCTCAACAGATTTTATAATTTTATTTATTTTTATGTATTTGCTTCTTTCTGCCTATGAAAAATGTGTAAGGAGAAAACTTGGGGCAAAAAGGTGTTGCCATATTTTCGGAACATTAAAAACAAATTTAGTTAAATGAGCCGCATTAACGATATTTTCCAAAAAATATATTCAAAATATTCAATGTAAAAAATCTGAAACAAAAATTAGGTAGGGTTGCCAGCTATCGACAAAAATTGCTAAAATTGTATTTTTATATACTAACAAATAAAATATAACTACACTGAAACAGAATGAGTTGCAAGAAAATATATACCGTACTTTTATGTAGGGTTGCCACCTGTCAAACAATTTATTAACAACCAGCTCAATCGTCTTCTGTTCTTGAACTTTAACTGTTTAACTGAAGTTAACTGAGCTCTGTTAACGTTATTTGTCAAAGAATATACAATATTTAAGTATTTAATGTAAAAATGTTAAAAAAGAGGTAGGGTTGTCACCTAAATTCAAAAAATTGCAAAATTTGTATTTAAATATACTAACGCATACAATATAACACTGGTACCAAACGGAATGTGTTGGAAAAATATACAGTAGGTTCTGTTTTTATGCGGTAGATACGTTCCGCAAGAAACAGCATAAAAAAAAACAGCATAAAAAAGCTACTAGTTCTATAGTAAAACTATAGATACGTTTCAAATGCTAAAACCGCATAAATCTGAAATAATGTAATAAAATCGCATAAAAAAGGGCACTAGTCCCATATTATAACTATAGATACGTTCCATAGACCGCATGAATCTGTCATGAGTTTTTGCTTAGCTGGTTTAGAATCTTCCCGATAGGTCGACATGCATTTTGTAATTTAAAAAAAACCGCACTATTTCAAAACCGCATAAAGAAAGCCGCATAAAAACAGAACCTACTGTATATAACATACTTATACGTAGGGTTGCCACTTTTCAAAAAATTGATAACAATTAAATAAATCGCATAATTAAAACTAAAATAATATACACTTATCCCTTTTAAAAAAATATTTTTCAGAACAAACTAAATGCCTGCTTAAGACATAAGAACGTATCCCGGTTACTCAAGAAATATTTAAAATATTCTTATGACACACAAAATCTTATTGGAAATGACCTAACCCATTAGTTTAAATGTTGTTCAATAGAAAGAAATGAAAAATAAGTCTTTTTGTGTTCACAATTTATGGCTAATTAAATTCGTGCTTACAGTATTTGCGAATCGATTCAAAACTAATAAAAATAATTTACAATAAAGCATTTTCGTAAATTACACAGGCCCACCAACCAAATATGTATGTACAATATTTCATAGCCAAATGACAGCCGGCGCTAATACGATTTTATTTATTGTTATTGTTGTATTATAATTGTAATTTAGTTCTAATATTGCGCAGCGGTGACATAATAATGAACAACAAAAACAAAAAAAATATGTGTGAAATATTTGCTTAATGGCGGGCCATTTGGTTGCTAAATAGCTTTGTGCAGAACAGATAAATTATAAAAAAATAACTTTTCGGACAGTTTTGAAATGTGTAAATAAACTCTCTTTCGGTCGAAGAAATACGGATTTGGCATATTATTATTCACGCCTCGTTATGCCTTTTTGTTACTATTGTTTGTTTTATAAATTCATTGAATTTTTTCATGTAATCATCGAATCAGGAAAACAAAACTAAACAAAAATGGAGCTTCTCATAAGCTTAATAAATAAGAACCATAAAATATATACTCGTATAATGGAATCAGGTTTGAAATGATAAAAGGTTTGCTCAGTAAGCAGCTTTCTCGTTCTCTCTTGACAAATCGGCTCCCTTAGCAAGACACTGGGTTGCTAGCTCTAGAAATTTTAAGTAAAAGTGGAGTAAAAGTAAAATTTGTAGAAAAAACATTTCATTTTCAATATGGTCTGCTTACGAGCAACAACTCGCTAAAGAGTTTTTATCGGTATGTTCAGGACTATGATAGTATGACATGAAATACATACCGCTCAAGTCAGGACATGATACGAGTAATTGAGGCAATCCGAGATCGATGAGTGGAGAATTTACAAAGCTTTATTTCTTGATTATTTTATTTATGATGTGGTGATATAGACGGAATTCATGTTTTGCAAACAGCCAGCATTTCCCAAAGAGTCACGGCAGGGAGAATAATTGGATAGTCCCGACGCGATCGATAACATTTCAGACCTCATTATAAAAAAGTTGGGATTGACGGAACTTCTTTCCAATGAGACACCCCTTACCATGGATGTATGAAGTGTCCAGAGGAGGCTTAGCAAAGCACAGTATCAGCATGAAAAAGCTCCACATAAAACTGTAGGCCCTTCCATTTATGGAATAACATCAAGATGCGCGCTACAAATAGGAGGATCTCGGCCAAACACCTAACAGAATTGTACGTGCCAACTATTGATTTATTTTTAACAAAAAAGTTTTATATTGGCGAAACTTCGCAACTTCGCAATCGGTTTTAAATTTAAACATTAATTCCCAAAATAAAATCTTGCATTAAGTGAAATAATTTCTTGTTTCAATATTAGACTTGGCAATTTCCGCTAATAACTTCTATTTGTACCATTATTTACTTTCAAATATTAATTAAAATTTATTTTTTAAGCCATTCGCAGTTTCTTTCCATTTAAGTAAGAAAATATTTTTTGCTACCATTTTTACCAACAAGGAGTTAATATATTTCACTTTATTCACCTTCTTAAATACAACCCTTTGAAATGGAGTGTCAAAAATCGAATGTCACAAGTGAGTAAACCTTTAATAATTGAATCATGGGAATCAGTTATTGAGTAGAATTCAATTTCTAGTTCATTTCAAACCCACTTTAAGCGTGAAGAACTAATCTTCAGCTGTTGAGTAGAAAATTCCAAAATTCAATTTTACAAATTTCATAAAATTTAAACAAAAATGAGCTTACTTTACTAATTAAAAATTCATTTCATTTCGTGAAAAAGCTTACAGGGATTATGGAAAAATAATTAAAATTGCACAAAACTTTCATATTCACTCACTAAATGCCAATAAATATGGATGTACATACAGATAATTATATCGAACACTTTTTGCATCTCCCTCTCGCAAATATACAGTACGAAGTATGCACGCAAATCCTTAAGAACCTTTAAAATTTTCATAAGAAATTTTTATTAAATCATCTCAACTTCAGCGTAAAAAAATTTAATTCCCACAAAATTGACAAGCAAAAAAGCAAAAAGATTTTGTCTGGGTAAATCCATTTAGGCTGCTGTTTGATGTGGTTTCCGCAACATTATTCAATAGAGGATGGCACAATAAAAGTTTGTACGTATTTGTGCGCATGTATGTGTTGATGAATATTGCACATATGTATGTATGTATGTATTTCTTAGGAAATGTATTTGCCGAAATGACTCAGAATTTTATAACATTTTTAATGCTTTAAGAAAAAGTATGAATACGTAAAGGGATTTACGTTAGTCGAAATGTATGTATGTATGTATAACGGAAACTCGATTAATAAATGTAGCATGAATGCAATAAATGCATAACCTTTCAATTTTTAATTAATAAAAAAATAAGCTGCTTATTCTCATCTCAACTGTGTCAACTGTGGTGTGATTTTTTTTTGTAATTTTAACTAGAATTTCCTTATGTAGTTAACACAAATTTTGGTAAAGTATTTTATAATGAATCAGAGCCAACAATTTTATCCCTCCGTTGCACACCTTTTTTAAAACCTTCGGTTTGGCACCCGGGTCTTGGCTTTTTTCGCCCTGTTCGAGGTTCCTTTTTAAAAGGTTATGCCCACAAATCGATAGACAATTATATTTTAGGAAGCTATCAGGAAGCTCAAGTCGTTAGCTATAATAGAAATTAGTTAAATTCACGTCCAAAGTTGAAAAAGTCGGGCCAACAAGGAATAAAAATTAAAGACATGAAAGCTAATAATTTCTCAATAAAATTAATCTGAAGAATTCTATACTAAGGGGATTAAGATAGGAAAAATGTTTAAATACTTCCATTTTGAATTTTGACATAGCTTCCATGCTGAATTCTTTAATCGCTTTTTTTTCTCGAACAAATCTTGTCTGATAGACTTGAATTTTTAACTGTATACTCACTTTATGCTATACATGCAAGTAGAACTGCTAAAAAGTGTTGGCAGAAGAGCAGATATATTTTTTATGATTGATTGGTATTTTGACATTTCAACCACAAAATTGCAGAGAATTTCAAAATAAATGTAAATTTTATTTTTGTACAACTACTCTCACTCTGGATTTACGGATTAGATATTTGTGGTACCTACGGACAGTTTTGAATTTCACTGAGGTTTTCTGGTAGCTATATTCAAGTTCACTCCGAATTGAATTACAGGAGCTGTCCGAATAAAAAGTTGTTTTATGCAGGATTATATTTTTTTTATTTAGAACTTTTTAGGAAACATACCGTTTTGACAAAAAGAAAATGCACTGTGCCTTCTCTCTTTCTCTTCACTCTCTTCCTGTTTGGTTTTCTCCCTTTCCCCTTGCACTGGTATAAAAATGGAAGAGTTTTATTTCTCTATTTTATATACCATTTTCGATTTTTGTGAAAAATTTTCTCCTTAAAAAAAAAAAAGTATTCAACCGATTTTTATAATTTTTTTTTTAAATTGTTCGTAATTGATGTCGCCTCTTAGTGAACGATCAACTTTCTATGTATAAATTTTTATTTTGCAGATATGAATTTTTTAATGCCAATTTTAGGACTGTAGAAGTGGAGTTTTTTAAAAACATGTTCCTATTTTCACAAAAATCAAAATATTTAATATATTGATCGTTCACTAAGAAGATATAACCCTATACTAATGAAATCTTTTCGATTTTTTGATTTCAGTTGACTTGGTGGACTTGAATCGCGTCCACCGCAAGCCTCTTCCAAAAAAAGGGTCTTGGGGGAAAACGCCATAACTCCGCCATTTTTAAATATTTTTACACAAACAAAGCCTTTTTTTCTTTAAACATTGTAATATCCAATAATAAAAAAAAATACCAGTCTAACGGTTAGACTTGATAGAAGTGAAACCTTCCGTAAAACAAACTGAGAGAGAATAAGACGAAAGCAGCATTAGGAGCGGGATAATTATAGGTTCATTATAATATTGCTATAAAGTTCATATTTTATTTTCTTCATTTTATCATTATTCATCCCACATTTTTCAATTTCAACAAATGATACGAGTGGCTTATGATAGATAAAATATGATACAAATGCTTTGGTTTCGATGTTGTCAAAAAAAATACCCAAACGGACCGAAGAAACAGACTTACAAATTTCTTCCATTTTCGTCTACTTGTATTCATATAAAAATTTATGGCTCTTCCCACCAAAGCTAAATGTATTAGTATATTTTTTCTTGTATTTTTTCTTGTATTTATTCAAGGCTGAAATCCCGGCGGTACTGCAATACCGGGTCAACCCGTGGCAGAGGTGGAGAGCAAGCCCCTAAAACACTCCGCCCATTTCCAAAAATTAGTTTAACATTTGTTGTCCTCCGATGGAGGATCTATCAGATGTTAAGCTGATAACCCCACTACCTAGTCAATACATTTTAAATAATAAACCTAATAAAACTTTTGAGAATTACACGCTCACAAAAATTATTTATATCAACATCCTTGGTTCGAATCACAAAAAAAAATAAAAGTTATTTTTATTTAGTTCGTCGCTACTTTTATATCAACATATAATATAACGCTTCGTAGCCAAGTTGGTCGCTTTTTTCGTTTCACTTTTCCTCAAATCACTCCCAACGATTCTAAAGAAGTTTTCACTTCAAAAAACGCCTTATCAAAATAAAAACAAAAAAAAAAAAATACTGCGCAACCCAAACCCTTCAATCACTTCCTGTTTGTTTTACCTGTCCGAATATGAAGCTTTCTTATGCATATTTTGCACTTTTTAGAAAACATGTCGTCTTTACAGAAATCGAGGCATAAAGAAAATGTATTGTGCCGTCTTCCTCTCTCCACTCGCTTCCTGTTTGTTTTTCGCCCCTTCCCTTTGCATTGGTATACAACTGGAATAATTAAGTTTCTCTTCTTTATAAACAATTTTCGTTTTTTTTTTACTTTTTGAAAATCATACTGTTTTTATGAAACGCCCTAAAAAAAAAAATACTACACATGTTTTTTCCCACTCTCCAATCTCTTCCTGTTTGTCTTACCTGCCCGAATATGCAGTTTTATTATGCACATTTTTCAAAGTTTTTTGTTTTTGAAAATTTTGTCCGTTTTAGAAAACATACCCTTTTTACAGAAATCGATAGATGAAAAAGTGTATTATGCCTTTTCTCTCTCCTCATTCGTTTCCTGTTTGTTTTTCCCCCTTTACCCTTGCGCTTGAATCACAATGAAAGAAATTAGTTTCTCGTCCATGCACAATTTTATAAGCTAATCTTTACACTCGGCCAAAACACTTAAGCAGTTATCGCGCCAATCAAGAAGAAGAGAAATCTATATTTAGTTGCATGTGTAATTCACTGTTCGCAATTTTTTGGCACTACAACTCTTTGTTTGCTTTTACCCGCTGCCGTGGCACCTCCATATATCTCGATCGCTTGCAACTTTTTTCCAATTCTTTATTGATGTCCTCCTCCAGTTCGTCGGCCCATCTTGTTCTCGGTCTTCCTCTTGCTCTAGGGTTGAACGCATTGGCTTCTACATTTTTCTTCTGCGCCCCCGTACCGGTGCGCTTTGATGAAACGTATAACAGCTGGTCTATAGCTCGTCGTTCCACTTGCCGTGATCTTTGATTGCTCCAAAAGTTGTTCTGAGTAGTTTTCGTTCAAAGGTTTGCAGGCTTTCAATTGTTAACAATAAATTGCAAGTAAAGTTGGCCCAATCGCAAAGAAGGCTTCGTGAAAAGGCTTCGTAGAAAAGCTATTCAGTCGCCAACTTCTTTTATTTTGCTTAGAAAAAAAAAACCAAAAAAAAAAAAAAAAAAAACATACTAAAAATAATTTATATGATTTATTTATACAGTTTAATGTACATCTATACATATTGTATACTGAAATTAATATTTTAGAAGTTTGATGTATTCAAAAATTTCGCTTAAAAAATTACCTAGTTATACCATTTTTTTTACCGCCGCTTCAGTGGCCCAACCGCTTGAATAATAACACCAAACACCAAAAAACAAAAGAAAATAATTTTCTTAAGTAATTATGTATATCACAAATTTGCATTAATTTTTTCAATAGTATTCTTCTTTTTCAATTCAAACCATTTCTATAAATCGAGTTTCGCGCATTGGCTGGGCTGCCGCAACTCTCGCGTAACTTTTAAAGTTGACCGCCAGTGAGAGTTAAAGGCAGTTGCTGATGCGAATAATGGCGAAATCCTTGTTGCTTTGAATTTTAGTCAAGTTCTTAGACATGGAATCGCAGTTTCACAGGTATTGTAACAACAAATCCAAGGCAACATATGATAAGTAAATCGGGTTTTTTTTCACAGAACTTACAGGCAGTAATGCTTTACAATCTGAAAAAGAAGAGGAACTCAAACCTTTTGCGAAATGAATGAAAAATGTTTCTATTACCACAGACTCTGACTTCCTCAAATAAATGTTGATAGTTTAAAGCATTTCCTAGAGATTTAACGCAGACTGATCTTGGTACTAGTCCAAAATAGCCTAGTTCGAAGCTAATCCGGAGATGACGATGTTGTTTACTTTTTCATTTATTTATTATTTATTACTTTCATGTACGCGTACAAATATGTTATATGATATAAAATAAATTAATAGCAATGAGTGTACATGTGTGTGTGTGTGTGCTTTCCATATATGCTCTTAAGTACATACAAATATCGCATTACAAAACAATGAACCAACAAACCAGCTGCACGCACTTAATCGGTTTTTATTACGCCGCGACATAGAAAAATATCAGAAGGCTTGAAAGGAAAAAAAAAATACAAAAATAAGTTGTATACACATCTAGCACAGTTTGGTGCAACATTTTAACAAAACTGTAGTTTGTAACATATAACCTTCGCATTTAGAATGCAATACTACTTCATAAAAGCTAGATTTGTAAGTGTTATAGTTTTCTATTTATAGGAATTCGAATTAGGAAACAAATTTATATTTAAAAGTTTTTGTCATATGATAAAAGTTTGGGACGGTGCTTTAAATAAATAAATACAATATGCTAAGTTAGTGCATTGAAATGTGTGCAGCTCTCTTGCCTCTATACAAGATTTAATGCATTGCGGAAGGGATTTGGCTAAATTTTCAGCCTTCTTTCCACTAGTTGACCTCGCACTCAGTTTGTGGGTTACTTCTTCAATTCGCTTATTATACCTTTTTGAATAGGTAAAAAGACATACCTGAAGAGATACGACTGGTGCGCATTGTTCAACTCAGATAAAAGCTTTTAAATGGCATTTGCGCTAATCAGGTATAAAAACTTTTTTTCTTTTTGAATAACCACCGAATTGAATGAAAAGGATTAAAGCAAGCTTTAATGACTCAAATTAAAATCGATCGAAGTGTACTTAGATTTTTTTTTTTTGGTCGGGACAACTAGCAAGTGCAGCAATCAAACATTAAATAAGTTCCATTGTACTACACTTAGATTCCCTTTTAGTTTTCTTTAAATCTACCCAATCTCCGAAAAAATCTGAGTAGATCTTGTGGTGCCAAGGAGCCAAGATGGTCGGTTCTTAACACAACAGACCTCTAGCCTGATTCGAGCGAAGGCGGGGCAGGCGCACAGGAAGTGATCCGCCGTCTCAGCCTCCTCTTCATAAACTGGGCAGAGTACACTGTTTGAGATGCCCAACCTTTCCATGTGCTTCGCCCATAGAAAGTGGCCCGTCATCAGTCCAACCAGCCGTCTGCATTCCCCTTTGCTTAATGACAGAAGGGTTTGCGACAGTCGATCAGACATGACAAGTAACATCAGTTTAGTCCATCTGCAGCCTCTTACAGCCTGCCAAGCTCGCTTGTGGGTTGTACATAGTTGCCCATTTGCTAACCGTGGCTTTGATGGCCGCAGAAAGGAGTGGCAAAACGGGCTTTGAGCCAAAGAAGTTGGCCTCAGAGCCCATCTTAGCTAAGGAGTCAGAGGTCTCGTTACCCACGATACCCACGTGTCATGGGACCCATGCTAGCATCAGGCTATTACGTCTACCGACATAGTTCAGTCTGGATTTACAGGACTCTACTACCCCTGATGTTGTTGGGGGGCTGTCTAAGACCATAAGCGCAGCTTGGCTATCGCTGCAGACACATATAGATCTGGCTCTCCATTTGTTTCCCACAACAAAGTTCATCGCTTCTTAAACCACATACACATCCGCTTGAAGGATGTACTTAGATTACTAGAGGTAGATATGGTTTGCCGCGCAGGATAGATAAATTTGTTCCTAACAGTTATAATAATATTTTCAACTACTACGAGATTAAGAGAAATGGTGAAAAATTTAATATCAATATCAGTAGGGATATTGCATTGATTCCTCCAGCACTTTGAAATTTTTATTTTTTTTTTTTGCTTTAAAAATTCATTTACAATCTAAAGAATATATTTTCAATGTTTAAGCTTATTAGAAAGTCTAAAAAGTCCTTATACAGACAGTGAACTGATGAGAGTCGAAAGGAGGTAAGGAATGGATATCGACTGAACAAAAGAGGCCAGAATTGCACAGAAATAAGAATAGAGATACTATGAATGTTTTTTTCCGAAGAAGAAGACTTGGTTTATTGTCCGAGCATAGCAGATTGAGCTTGGGTAACTAACTATAAATTGCTTTTAACTCTACTTTATAGGCAGATTTTTTTCCGCGTGTGTTAAAAAATAAATTTTTTTTTGGTCATACGAGGTTCGTTCAAAAAGTTGTCAGCCTTCAAAAAATGGTCTTCACACGGACAATGGACACAGATATAGCCGGTTCTACTGAACCGATTTCGATTAAGTAAAACATAAATGACGTAGAGTAAAGATCGTGCGAACTACAATCATGCGGGATCAAAAATTTTGTAGTACTTTTCGGACCTTTAAAGTCAAAAAAAGGGTCAAAAAACGGGGTTTCATCTTTGAACGTCCGCCATTTCATCAAAAAATCTTTTTTTAAAGATCGTAGTTCACACGATAACAACATTCATAGTGAACAAGAACCTTTTTGCCTTTTTGATTTCAAGCCCCTGTGTGTCCCGGTATCCGTGTCGTGAAAAAACACCCTTTACTGTTTTTATTTAAATCAGCTTTGTTGACATTTCAATTAAAAAGCAATTGTTTGTTGTTGTAATTAGTGTTGCACACACTTCGTTTCAATGCGAAACACATTTCTAAAGTGATCATTTGTGTGGTTAGCAGCGGAGCAGTGGCGCTGCCGCAGCTGATATTCAAGGTTTTGTGCATTTTTCGCTTATTGTACGACTTGCTGGTCATTCGATCAACTTGAACTTGTGCCAATTTCATTCGCAATTTTATTACATTTTTATTATCTCTTCGCGACAACGGCGTACGAATACGAAACAATAGAGTTGTTGTGTTGACAATTACATTCAACATTTGTCACAATGAAAATTGAAAAGCAATATGCGTACCGAGACAACCTGACAGCAATTAAGTGCAAGAAAAATCGAAGTAATTTATAACAAAAAAAAAAAGACAAACAAAAAATGTGCAAAAGATATAAAATGCGAACTATAGAAGTACCAGATTTACGAGCATCTACTCGCCAGTGACCTATTTTTACAAGTATAGCACCTTGCTATTGAGTAGATGCTTTTAGGAAAATAGTTACGACATGAAATAGCAATTTTTTCCAATAATTTTACTATCACGCGCATGTTTTGCGCTGACTTTTGATTTAGTGTGGTTTTTTATACTAATTTGCATGCATACAAATGCAGATACATCCAAGTGCCCATATATGAGTATGTAAGTGAGCAGTGAGAGTGTGATGGCAAAAGGGCATTTGAGTTATAAAAAAAAAACATGGTTTTGCCCTTGACTTGATTTGTGCAAATATGTGAATGACAAGTCGAAAAGTCAACAAATTTAATAGTCAACTTGCACTCAGCTCTCGCTTGGCGTCGATTTGCTTGTAGGTGTGTGTGTGTGATGTGACTTGTGATGATCTGCGGATTGCTAATAAAAGTGAACAATATTACATGTATGTGTGTGTGCATGAATGCATGTATGTGTGTATGTGCACATACTTTGGAATGCTACATTGCTTCAATGCTAGTGCAGAGTTGTTGATTCATCTATTATTTTATAGCTTCTTGGGCGTGTTTAGTTTGGAGGTACATTTAATACAACATAGTATCATACAAAAATGTATTTCTTTTGTTTAGCGCAATACGTAATTATGTACCCAAAGCACTAATGATTATAACTTTAGATTCTCAAATATAGGTGCGAATTTTTTTTATAAATAATAGCCCAATTAATATTTAAAAACACTGCTAAATGGTTAAATAGCTTCCGGTGCGGCACTAACAGGCCACAACAGCATCGCGTTTAAGGCTAAAGCCAATTGTTTCTAATTTCATAATTAATACTAATAACTATTGCTTATATCGCGCACTTTCTGCAAGGTTTCAAAATAAAAATAAAAAAAAATTTTCTTAGATGAGTATGGAGAAATGACCAACAGCTTTTTTTTATTCTCTCCAAAAAATGCATGGCAATATATGTTAGTCACTAGTATCTAATTTTTTGACTTTTTTAAATAAAAAAATTTTTTTGTTTTAATTTTTTTTTTACCTTTTTCCATTTATTAATTTCTTTTTATTTTTTAAAAGTTTTTTATTATCATTTTACTTTTTTTCTGCTTAATTTTTGTATTATCATTTTACTTTTTTTTAATTTTTAAGTTATGACGTTTTTCCAGCAAACTTTAGTACCTACTCATACTACAATACAAGAAAAACTGTGTACGGCATACTTCATCAAAATATCCTACCTTTTAACCAAAATATCTCTGAATTCAGAATTTTTCTGGTTAACCAGTTTTACAGCCCATTGAATTTCAGTACAAAAGCGTGCAAGTTATAAATAACTACAAAATACGGTTAAATTGTGCCAATTTTTTTAAACGATGGTGCTAGTTTTTTTTGTCTGGATAAAAAATTCGAGCATCTACTTTGTATTTACATTTACACAGGGAAACATTTCATTCCGAGGAGAAGGACGGAAGGGGAAGAGAGAAGGCGACACGCTTTGTGCTTCTTATTCGTATTTTCAATCTTAAAGTTGGCTGCAAAACAATTTCTGACAGTTGCTTCATTGGTTTTTTCGTTTGTGTGTGAAAATTCTGTGTTAGTTGCTAATCAAATGGACGAAATCTTCGATTACAAGTAGCAGAACGCAGGATGATTTTTGCAAGTGAAGTAGGTACGATTTAAAAAACTTATGAGACAAGTTTATGTTGAATTCTAATTTTTTTTCCAATTCTAGATACTCAATTTAATTTTCAGCTAAGTATTTATATATGAAGTATTTTTAATTTAATTTCTTTTTATGCAAGTACAAACATTTTTATATGTGTAAATAAAAAAAATTTATTTAAATGCAGTTTGCCTGCTTGTAGAATGTGTTACTTTATTAAACTCAGTTAGTTGGTTCGTGGTTTGGTTGAAGTAAAGAATTCTCCAAGAATCCAATTAGCGCTGCCGCACCATTTTATTGCCACATTCTCGCTACCCACAGGTTATACGGATTACTCCTTCATGACTATATCCAGTTTGTACAATTGAGAAACCTATAAGGTTGTTTACGTCTATCAGCCAGCTCGTCGGGGTTTTCAAAAAGTGCTTTGCCAAGGGTTAGCATTCAAGTATTCACTTTCCATCGGGCAGAGCATTCACAGAGGAAGTGGAAGGTAGTTTCTTTTTTCTCCGGTTGATTACAACTATGAAAGTGTTTGTTGTAAGGGAAACCCATTTTTTTGCTGCTTGCTCTCCTATGGGCCAAAAGCCAGTTATCACTGCCGCGAGTCTGTAGACACTTCTTCGTTTCATACTTGTCAGTAATGACGTGTGTTTGTGGTTGTAGGTGGGCCACAACTCAATAGTTTTAAAGCTTTTACCAGACATAAAAACCCGCAACAAATGTAAAGAATATATGGCATACAGTACATACTCGAAAACTTTCTAAAGATTCATATTAAAGAAATTTGTTGCCTTTTTCATTTTATACAAAGCTTGACACCTGGATGGGTGGGTGTTTTCGGTTGGGTGTTTTCGGAGAGTGAACTATATTTTCATAACAAAATTTTTCAAATTAAATATATTTTTAGAAATTGTCTATACGTATCTGTGCTATAGTTATTCAACGTTCTGTATGTGAAATTTAAAAGCATATTTTTAATTTTTTAAATCTATATTTCAATTTGCAATTAGCGCTTAGAGAATCCTGTGACTACCAACTTTCAATCAAATTCATTGCAAATGTGGGGGCTTAGGAACCAAATACAAAAAAAAATATTAAAAAATTCTGGTCACCACTTCAGGCAATTTTTTAAATCGGTCTTCAAATTCGCAATTAGCATCTAGAGAATCCTTTAAATACCAACTTTCAATCAAATCCAATGTAATTTTGTGGTTTGACCCCGTAGTGATGTTGGCCCCTGGTGCTTAGAGATCAGTGATCTGTAAAACAAATTTCAGCCACATAAAAAACTAAAAAAAATATTAAAAAATTTCAAATCTAAAAAAAATATTAAAAAATTCTGGTCACCACTCAACCATTTTTTAATATTTTAAATCTGTCTACAAATTTGCAATTAGCGTTTAGAGAATACTTTGAATACCAACTTTCAATCAAATCCAATGTAATTTTGTGGTTTGACCCTGTAGTGATGTTGGTCCCAGGTGCTTAGAGGTCAGTGATCTATAAAACAAATTTCAACCAAATAAATAAAAGAATACTAAAAAATTCCACACTAAAAACAAAAAAAAAAAAGAGATATTAAAAAATTTCAAATCTAAAAAACATATTAAAAAATTTTGGTACCACCTCAGCAAATTTTTAATTTTTTAAATCTATCTTTTAATTTGCAATTAGCGCCTAAAGAATTCAGTGACTACCAACTTTAAATCAAATCCAATGCAAATGTGTGGTTTGGTCCCATAGTGCTGTGGGTCCTTGGCGCTTAGGAACCAAATACAAAACAAAATATTAAAAAATTCTGGTCACCACTTCAGGCAATTTTTTGTTTTTCAAATCTATCTTGAAATTCACCATCAGCGACTACAGATTCCTTTAAATACCAGCTTACCAAATCGAATTTGTGGCTTGACTCCATTTGCCCGCTTTCCTGAACAAAGTGCTGTGGTGAAGTCACGTGAAGCCACTATTCGATCTAGCCTACGTTGTGCAGAAACTCATACGATTAAACCGGCGTAATGCCACAACAATGGATAGAATGGGATAATTCGCGCTGACAAAGGTGGCACTAACCTAGGCCATAATATTAATTTTATGCAGGAATTTATCATGCGCCAGGTGGGTGCGTTCATTAACCGCACATAAGCACGCAAATTTAACTATGCGAAAATTATTCTACACCCAAAAATACTACACTTTCTGCACATGAAACCGTTTTATGTTTACGCACAACAGTTAACCCATTTCCAGCATTACGACACACAGCTGTATGTCAAAGCCATACGTAAACATAAATTCACGTGCAGCATGACATAATAACATAGCAGGCATACAAGGTGGGTAAATATGTAAAAAATTCGCATAATTTACCAGTTCTCGAATGCCTTAATGAGCGCGCGCGGTTGGGTAGAGTACAAATGTGTATGCGGACGAGTATATGTGTGCGGGTGTGTGTGCGTGAATGGGACTGAGTGTCAATAACTTGCATATCTTTCCTTCTGCTTTTATAGTATGCGTGACCCACATACACCACTGTTCGCATAATTCTTTATTTATGCATTTTAAGTGCGCTTGTAGGTACTCAAATATGTATCTGTTTTGCAATTATTCTAACCACTTTTTTACGCTTTCCAGTCACGCCCACACATGCCAAGAAAACACAATAGAATGGGAGAATGTGTAGTGCAACAAACGAAAAACTCCAAATAAATAGGACACACGCACTGTACCGTTGTGCTGGCTCATAGTATGCCGGGTCTCACACGGCCTGCGACAAATAAACGCCCCCATACATGCACTACTCCGCTCGCTTGTTGCGCTTCTAACACTTTGGCTCATTTAATTCAAGTTGATTACTTTGCTGTTAAGTTTGCATTGGCATTTTATTTCTAGGGCACTCCCATAAATAAATAAATACAATATAAATATGTTTGCATGTATGTGTGGATGTATGAATATGCGGTGGGAGCGCATAACAGCGTTTGCATTGTGAACTCATTGTATTATTTTGGCTGTTATTGTTGTTGTTGTTGTGTGACATTAGCGCAGCACTTGCAATATCTGCTGTATCTGCCGCAATGCAGCTGAATAAGGCCAAACAATCAGCTACTCACCCATGACCGGGCGCCGTATAGCCGAGGGAGCCCAAATGGCTCATGCCTGCGAGGCGAGCGTTTTATTTAGAAAAATACGAGTATTGGTGGAAAAATAAATAATAAAAAAATAATTGAAGAAAAAGTAACTGAAATAAAATTTGTAGGAATTGAGTTAAACAAAGCGCAGGAAAACCAATGTGAAACAGGATGAAGAGAAATAGCGAAATTAATTAATTTATTGGTCATGCAGAACGTTGCTGGACGTGGGTGGACGCAACGGGCGAGGACATGAGGGCGCACAGGAAAACGGACTATTTAATTTGGTTGACTGATTAGTAGGCATTCAGAATGACTGGTTTCAATTGTGCGTTTGCATGGTAAAAGGCAGTTATTGTAAGGGGCATGAAATGAAGATTCAAAGAGAAAAATAAAACAGAAAAAAAAACAAAAAAAAGCAAATAAAAAAAAAGGAAATATTATATGCGAAATTAGTTAAAATGATGATATGGTACCAACCATTTTGTAACGGAATATATTTTATGCACCACTTGAGAAAAAAATTACAATATTAAAACAATTAAAATTTTATAGTTCTCATAATCCACCTAAAGTCAGGTAAAAACCCTAAAACACTATTGCGCCCATCTGTTAAAAAATTAAACAATAATAAATTATTTTATTATAACTTAATTAATACAAAATTAGATAAAATTTTGGTTTTTGAAGAACTTTTTTACTAACTACAAAAAAAAATATTTTGAGTGATGGCAATCTTTAGACCTTTACGCACTGATGAGCTACATACGAACGTTGGCACGCAAGGTCGGGTTGGAAGTAAACATCGCAAAAACCTACTCAATGAGAATCAACCACGCCAACAATAACAATGTAATGAGAAATGGCAAAGAAGTGGAGTGCGCTGATAGCTTCTGCTACCTGGGCTGCGCTATAGCAGCGGGCGGGCGGAACAGTCGAAGACAATTTGAGAGAACGAATATTCCTCATTCTCATGGTATCGGAACCCAAAATTCGTAGCCTTGCTCTAGGAAAAGCAGGACACTCACAGAGGAAGCCTCCGCCTTCTTTAAGCAAGTGAGGAAAATCGGGTTCTCAACGATTTCAATGGTGGTTGTAAGCTGCTTCCATGGGTTGTGTCCTGCCATAATACCGACCATCCACCGAACGCCTTTTCTACCAAGTTTTAGAAGAAAGTTCGACAGTTTGCTATTCGGGCTTATCACAAAATATTTCGCAGTTCTGCAGCATTCTAGACTGAACCATCGCTCTTTGATGCTTTAATTGATTCACGATTCCTGTAGAACTGTTTTCGATTATTGGCTCTTGCCCCGGTGGTGTAACCGCCCATCCGCAATGCGACAATTCCTCGGCAATTACAATGCTGCGGTTAATATGCAGAATATTCTGGCCCATCATAATAACTAACGGAGAACTCTGGAGACAAACGAACGAGTAGCAAATTTGTCGGTAGCTAACACGCAGGAAATGGCCACAACATCACAAATGTCCCTAGAATGGAGTGCTCAGAGAAGCAGAAGATGCGGTTGGCCGAAGAACACAATCTCTTTGCCAGGAAACATAGCGCCGTAACAAAAACTATGATAAATATCTTCTCGGACAGCCAGGAGCCCAACAAATCAATGGTGGGAGTTGCACTAAGATGAAAGGTTACTCAAGAATGCCTGGCAGCTCTAAATGCTATTAGCACCGTCGTCAAGGTCAGTCTTATATGGGTTCCGGGACATAGAGATATTGAAGGAAATTGCAAGGCCGATGAGCTAGCCAGAAAGGGTACTAATCTGAACACAGATGCTAGAAAACAGAGGTAATTTGGAATTTCTATGGCAACATAATACTCTTCAGGAGGCGAAGTGGTCATGGAGAAAAGAAAATATTTGCATTACAACCAGTCTAATTTGGCCGCAAATAGACGAAAATATCTGGGAGATTGCTCAACCTGTCAAGAGGGAACATCTGGTGTAGTTGAGGCTTGTGTCACCGGCCATTAGCTGTTAGGTAGGCACTCTTCTAGGCTAGGCGTATTTTCTCGTAAATACTGCAGAAGTTGTAGAGACGAGGCGGAGGAAGAAAAAGTAGAACACTTCCTGTGTAATTGTTCAGCCTTAGCGAGGAGTAGAGCGAGGTTGTTTGGGAAACACTTTTTTGACTCTCTTACGGAACTAACCGGGGTTGGGATAAAACCTATCCTACGCTTCACAAGAGCTTCTAAATGGTTCTATGATGAATAAGCACTGAGGTTTCCGTGTTACCACAACGTACCTACATGACCTTAGTGAATTGGCTATTCTAAACCGACTGCCACAATATCCTAATCTAAACTTAAACACAAGCTGAGACAATGCTAAGACGAAACCATGTAATCGCGTACGTTGTAAAAGCCTTGTACTTGGATGTAGAGACCCATACTACTAAAAGAGTAACCGGTAGGCTAGGTTAGGCTAGGTTATACTGGCTGACCGAGGCCACTCATACACCATTTTGGTCCATAGCGATACCAGATCAGAGTCCTTTTTTTAGAGAAAATATGCATCATATAAAATGCGCGCACTGTTGGCCAACTTTAGGAGTCACGCAAGCTCCAGTTCAGGGATATATTCTAGACATTCAAAGCTGAGAGCACCTAGGTGGATTAGTGTAGTTTTCAAAAGAGTCGGAAGTAACATAGAAGATACTCAAGGGTTTCTCTTGTACCCAGCTCATTACATTTCTTAAAACCACTGGTTTTGGTAGTAGAAAACACAAACCAGTAGAAAAAAACAAAAAATAAAAAATAGTGCAGCTCTCTAGCTCACTAATGCGAACTAAAATTGATGTACGACGCCAATTGCAAAAATTAAAAATCTTCCCAAAGGGTGATTAATTTTGCGCTGCCTGCTGCAAAAATTGCAATTAAAACTCATTACACAATGAAAACTATGAAAGAAAGTTATGTGAATTTCAATCCCTTGTAAATCTTAAGTATCATTTGCAATACGAAAGTTAAAAATATGCACTTCAGGGAGAAATAGCAAACTTTCTTCTTCACTTTTATTACAATACTTTTCATATTCCGCTTACTCGAAGAGTAAAGTTTCAAAGATATTCGCGTTGTTTTCTGTTTTTGTATGTGTATGTGTGAATGTAGATACAAATACATACATATATACGTCCGCGCGTGCGTCGCTACTGGCGCTGTCGTGCAGCTCACTGTAATTGCAAACTTTCTAGCCTACATTTGGGAGCAGCTCTTTTCGAGTAGCAGCACAATTGCGACGACAATGCAAAAATTTATGCAATAAAATGAACTTATAAATTGCACGTAATCACTGAACTATGGGAAATTTTCAAAAAGAACACCGTGTAGCTGTCAATTTAACAATTAAGCAAAGTGTTAACAATGCAATCTATTGTGCGCAAAACTTTTGTACACTCATTCGCACTTACCTTCGTCCCTTGAACCTGCACGCGTTGTGCATATTTATGAAACATTCTACTTTTTACTCAACTCTAGTTGCGAAAACGCATTATCAAGGTTTCGAGGGGTATTCGCACGCGTTGCTAATAATGAATGGAAAAGTTTCAGTTCTCTTGTGCGGCTGCTCCTTAGAGGATACACGCGTAGCTACACACATACGTACATAGATGCGTTTAAAAATATGAATGTATTGGTTTTGCTTATGTTTCAGTCTGTTTTGCGTGTTATCGAAATTTTGATATTCTCCACGTGTCTGCCATTAATTATTCTCACAACTTCCTGTTGTTGCAGTGAAAAATTCCACAATCGAACAGACATAAACTATAACAATTCCACTCATTCGAACTGACCAACCGTATCTAATTTTTAAAGACAGTATTAGTGATGCCAAAAGAGCAAAAAAAAAACATCAAAATAAAAAACACAAAAATGAATTTTTACGAACTTCAGGCCTGAAATCGTTTTTTAGTGTTGAAAGTATTTACCAGTGGCGCGCAATTTCCATATGCTGCTCAGCGCTGGGTTACACTAAAATAGGAATGAGCGCAAATGTCCGAAAATGCCATTAAACTAGCTGCGCTTTGTCTGGTTTACTTATTTGTTGTTGCTCGCTTTTGCTTGTGTTTTGTTTTAGTTAACCAAGTCAAAGGTCTGCAAATTTTTACGACGCAAATCGGTATTTACGAGTAGTTTGTAGCAAATACTTCGCACGAGAATTTTAGAATGAATATCGATGTTTTGGTTTCCTGCATTTGGCACAGCACAGCGGACAAGTGATGATGGCGATCGCCGATTTAGGGTGCAGTCGGGCATGACAAGGAAAATGATTTTCCAGCTATTTTGGTTTCCGAACACTTCCACTCTCCTGGGTGAGAGTGATTTTTTCAACTTTTCGGCAACTAATTTCGATAGAAAAACTTGCACACACTGATTTCAATTGAAAGAAAACAATTTGGAAAGTTACTTTCATCTTGCACCTGCAAGTTTTAATATTTTTGAAAAGTGCAAACAAAGCATTCGAGTTTTGTGTTATGACTGCATTTTCGAGTTAAAAAATGGGTTCAAATATTATTAAAATGTGGCGAGCTCGCTGCAAGTAGTTTCAGAAAGTTGACATGCCAGTAAAGTTCAGAAAAAAGTAGATTTTTATAAAAAAGTATTCGAGTTCTGTGCTGCGACTGCACTTTCGAATTCAAAAAAAATTTTATTTAATTTTTTTTGTTTTTTTTCCCCATTTATTTTATACATCTGTCCATTGACATTAAGTATGTTGTTTAACAATTTGGTCAGGACTTATATACATCGCTTAATGGCCAGTGTCAAAAGCGATAAAATTAAAATAAACGAAATAACATACAATAATACAATACAAGTTTCACTTTACATGATTGCATTTTACAACTATTTTTAATTATTTTTTTTTTACATATTTATGGTTTTTTAGCATTTATCATAGTAGGTCGCTTGGTCGGGTTCTCTTTAAACGCCTTTCCCTTTCAAGAAGTTTGTTGATTTCTGCATTACTGTGTGTGTGTATTTTTTCAAAGTGTCTTGTTGTTATCTTTTTGATTTCTTCGTCTACTCTTGCTATATTAAAAGTCCTGTGGATGTCATCATTTTTCGTGTACCTGTCAGACATGGTCAAATTCGAAGAATCTTAGATTGCTGTCGTTGGATTTTTTCTATATGAGTTTTTTTAGCCGTTCCCCACACCTGTAATCCATATAGCCAGATTGGTTTAATCATAGTTTTATACACTAACAGCTTGTTCTGTATAGTGAGTCTGGATTTGGAGCAGACTAACCAATGAAGTTGTCGAAGTTTTTCTTTTATTTGTTTGACCTTCTGCTTTATGTGGTGATTCCAATTTAGTTTGGAGTCCAAGTGAATTCCCAGATATTTAGTAGTTGATTCTATTGTAATTGCTTTATCATTTATTTTAATTGGAACTGCGTTAAATTTTGTTTTGTGAGTAAATAAATATTATGTATTTTATAATACACTTTTGAAATAAAATTTCTTTCGAAAATTACTTTACATGCCAGGTTTCAGAAAAACACCCAAAACTCACGCTTTGTGGATACAAAAAATATTTTCGAAAAATATTGTACTTTGCATGCTCATATAGAAATTCTGTATTTTCCTAAATTCCTCATTTGCACTGATTTGCGGAATTTAATATCAAAAAGTTAAGCTCATACCCAATTTTGGAAATAAAAAAATACTTTTCGAAAGTACTTAAATAATTTCCAAACATTCTCTAATAAAACACATGTACAAAATTCACAAAGATTAACAATGTAAGTAAAATTACAAAAAAAATCTTTTTATACAAAATATTTAGAAAAATGCTAGGCAGGCAGTTTTACAGCCTATTCAACATTTTACAGCCCTGTAGCTATTATCCGGCGCATCGCTGCCGCAGAAAAACTAATTTTGTTGAAAGTTATTTGGTTTATAAGACTGCCACGCCTGCTTCACCAATACCACCCACTTTTTTGAATTGTTAAGGAATTAATATTTTATGTCCTTGTACGAAATTTCATTATTCAGACGCGAATGGTTGCGAAAATATGTTTTATTACAAAATTGATTTGTATGGCAGGTGCCACTCCTCCTTTTTTAAATTAATTGTATTATGCCTATATTCTTTCGGCAATTACAAGCCATAAGTTGACGAAGCTTGATTGCACTCAGATGATTGATTTGAAATCTTTTATAACACAAACAAACATATATCCATTTTTATAAAGGGTGGTTAAGTTTCAAGGGCCGGTGTTGATTTTGAATAAAATATAATTTTTTTAGGAAATTATTATTATTTCTCTTTATTATGATAATATTGGTATGGCTCAATTACGCATGGAATAAAATATCGGCCAAATGGCCAATGCGGCTTCGGCGGCAAACTTCCATCCGATGGTCCAAATTTTCCATGACGCTGAGGCATAATTGAAGTTCTATGCCGTTAATGTGCCGAATTATCTCATCCTTTCTCTCTCATCGTCGTATACCTTTTCTTTCAAAGAACCCCAAAGAAAGAAGTCCGACGGTGTCTAATCACATGATCTTGGCGGCCAATTGGCATCGCCGCGACGTGAGTTTATTCTGCCATCAAATTTTTCGCGCAAAGAGCTATTGTTTGAATTATTATTGTTGAAACCACATATCGTCCACATTCATATCTTCCAATTCGGGCCATAAAAAGTTCGTTATCATCTGGCCTCATTTTGAAAAAAATACGGCCCAATGATGTCGCCGGCCCATAAACCGCACCAAACAGTCACTCTTTGTGGGTGTATTGGTTTTCCGGCAATCACTCTTGGATTATCATTCGCCCAAATGCGGCAATATTGCTTATTGACGAATCCACTGAGGTGAAAATGTGCCTCATCACTGAAGATGAATTTTTTCGAAAATTGGTCATTCACTGTTGCCTTTTCCTGCCAGCATTCTGACCATTGACGACGCTTGAAATGGTCAAGAGGCTTTAGTTCTTGAGTCAATTGCACCTTGTAAGTATGTAAATGCACGTCTTTATGCATAATATCCATCAACGACGAGCTTGAGAGGTGCAATTGTTAGGCACGACGACGAGTTGAGGTGGACGGCTCTTCAACCACACTATCGCGAACAGCAACACTATTTTCTGCAGTACGAGCTGTACGAGCATGCACTGGTGTTTTCACATCTCCTATAGACCCGGTTTGCTCAAACTTTTGAACAATTTTTCCAATTGTACGCACATTTGGACGATTAAATTGATCGAAAAAGTCACGAAGTGCGCGATATGCATTTTGATTTCAACGCCCGTTTTCATAATAAGCCCGAATAACTTTAATGCGTTGCTCGATTGTGTGTCTTTCCATGGTTCAAATTGAATTAATCTGAGATTGAAAAATGTCAAATGAAATGCAGAAAACAACTTGACGTTTGGGTGTGGTTCACATTCAACATCGGCCCTTGAAACCACCTTAACCACCCTTTATATAAGATTTCAAGTGAAAATTTAAAGTAGCTGACAAGCAACAAGAATTTTTGGACATTTTGTTTAGCGAGGTGTTGAGCATTTTCTTCCAAACATGTGCTTTATATGGACAAACTAAGACTTTGTTATACTAAAATTAAATGACCCGTAATATTGCATACCCAGAATTTTTCTAAAGAATGGGAATAAAATTTTGAGGACAATTTTTGGAAAATTTCATAATAAAATTTTGAGGACACATTTTTCTGTGTATAGATATATATCATACAGATTTTGAAGTTTTGAGTTTTTTTTTTTAATAGAATGCATAATACTGTTCTAAAAATATAAAACAATTAAATAAAAAAAAAAGTTCAAACTTGGTAATTTATTGCCCTACTATTATTTTTAGCACTAGTGTACATTCCGAAACACCTTACTTTGACAGGCTTACTGAAATAAGTTGCAGAAAGTTAACCGACGCTTACTTTGTGGCAATAAAAAGATACTTTCGGTAAGTACATACTCACTTTTCAAAATCACTTTAACAAGCTTTCTGAAAGCATTTTCCTTGCCGCGTCTGCTGATGCCTTTACTTCGTGTGAGACATTGCACTGTCCATGCACTATGATAAATAGTCTTTCAGTAAACGCGAAGAAATATGTTTTTGCTTTTCGAGCTACTTCCTATCCTACTTCAGTCAGATATTTGTTTAAAGCAAATTTGAATTAAATTTGCAATTGAGTGGCGACGCTACACATAACATTTCACACACATACAAATAAACTATTGTGGGCGCATAAAGATACCCCGTAGGGTAAATTTATTATGCACAACTTTAGAAAAGGTGAACTAACTATTCTGTAAATGACTGCATCTACTTATTCAGCTAAACGCAATTTTTAGTAACCAAGTTTGCACTTGATTGCCTCCCGCAGCTTATTTATTTAATGTGTTTGGCTACGATGTTGAGAATTTTCTTACATACAAAGCACTTGTTCGGAAGTCTTTTATACTGGTAAGGAAGAAAATGCTCAATATCTCTGCGAAAACAAAAATGTTTGAATTTTGTATCTGTTGAAACTTGAATTTTTCCTAAAAAATCTGCATGAAAAGTTGGAAATTTTGAATTACCGGTTTTTGTTGTAGAATGCGCAAAACAAAAAAAAAATTTAAATTTGCTAATGCGTTGCGCTACTATTATTTTGCAACCAGGCGTACATAAGTATATTAAAAAATTAATGATTGATTGAAGGGCGCAAAAGTTTTTTCCACGAACTGAAAAATTTATTCAAAAAATTCCTGTTTGATATTTGCCGATACTATCAAGTAGATAGTACTACAACTGCTGATATGAAGTTAGGTAGGTAGGTAGGTAGGTAGGGTGGCTGTCGCAAAGACACACTTAGATCTTTCGCAGGTCCATTGTGATACCATTGGAGCTTATCCTCACCCTATGAGCTCGTTTTTAAACCATCTGGTAGCTTTAACAAACGAGCAAAGCTTCGTTAGTTTTAGATGCGCTATGTCCACTACAACAGTTAAAAATGCCGTATCAAGAGTGCGCAACCTTCTCATAGCTAAGCTTTCACGCTTACATAAAAGGTGTTCGACTTTTTCCTCTTCTTCTGAATTATTTCAGTATTTCAGCTTCTACAGAAATCCAAGCACGGGAGTCCTAACCTTCTAGCGTTAGTTAATACCCCTATCACTTTTCTTATAGCTTCTCTGCTAAATCTTAACAAGACTTTCGATCGACCGTTGTTCTATTTCGGTCAAGTCTGTCTGCTTAGTTCGCATGTTGTGAGGTTTTGCCAACTTGTATTTACCTTTTTCATGGTTTCCATATCTATAAGTAATTTACAAGTAGCTATAGGCATGGGTATCAGCGTCTTATCCGGTTGGAGGTCGAGCGTTGTACCGGTTCGGGCAAGTTCATCTGCCTTGCAGTTCCCTGCTATATTCCTGCGGCCTAGCCCCCAAATAAGGTGCACTTTGTAGCACTTAGATACGTCATTTAGAAGTTTAAAACATTGTCGGACAGTTTTTGACGAGTGTGTTTTAGATTCTAGCGCTTTTATTGCCGCTGGACTGTCCGAGTATATGAAGACTTCATTTTTGGATAATACTCTCGTTTTTATTACCGTAAGCCCCTCTTTTATGGCAGTGACTTCCGCCTGAAATACGTTGCAATGATCAGGTAGGCGAAATGATTGGCTAACTCCGAGTTTATCGAAGTAAACCACTCCACCTACTCTGTTGTCTAGTTTTGAGCCATCTGTATAGATGTTTATATAATTTTTCGTAACAATAAGCCCGTTATCCCATTCCTCTTTGGAAGGACATACTGTGGCGAAGGATTAATTTAAGTTGATATCCTTGGTCTTACAGAAATCCATGGTACCAGGAATGCAAGGAAATTTTTGTAAAATTGAAGAGTGTTCTGGTTCGTTCTGAGTAGACCGATTTCTCTTAATCTGAGAGCTGCTTTGACAGCTGTTGGCTTACCGAATTGCTCTATTGGTAATAATATTTGTGCGTCTGTGGGTGTAGTCCCAAGGGCCCCGCAAATGCAAATGATATGAAGTGGCATTGAAATATCATTTTCGCAGGAGGAGCCTAATAATTATTATCCTTAAGTTATTTATATTAAAAAGTCTTGACGGAAAAATTATTTATGTTTTTGGTTTTTTACATAATTACAGTCGGTCACAAAAATAAGAAAATATTAGATTATTACTGGGTCAACATTTATATAAGTTTAAAATAAATTGGGTTGAAAGTTGCTTTACTTGGACGCATAACTCCTTATATACATCCCTGCGGCAAATGCCAACTATGCCTTGACAAACGAGTAATAACGAAAATGGATATTTATAGTATTTTGAGAGTGCATCACACCTAAAACACACCCCCAATCATAGCTATATAAGTATGAAAGAAAAACTCCTCCAAAATCCAAAAGTGCCAACAGAGCGGATTGGTGAATTTCCCTACAGGGTACATGAACTTTACCACACATACTCTTATGTACTTATAAGTGAAAATTTTCTATTTGTTACACGTCGCACACCAGATGGTGCTCTGTAAATTTGGCATTCAGTGGCGTACAAGTTCAATAGCGTAGCGTTCTATAATTAATTGCCGCCTTGCAAATGGTTCTTGAGTTGAACAACAAAAACAATGCCTTTAAAAATGACTCAAAACTTATTTGTGAAAGAATACATTGAAGTGGTTGAAACAAAGAAAATTAGGTAGTTGATTCGAGAATTTGATGAGAGGGAAGGTATGCCTTTTGTCTTTTATTTAGAATAACTAAGATTATTCCTTGTACGGTGAACCTTTAGATTAGTGAAATTGCAGGAGGTTTTGTATAGCACGTTAGTGTTGCCTATTTTAGAAATAAATCTACTCTTAATTTAATATAGAGCTGGTTCACACATCCTTGAAAGTTTTTTACGCCAAGCTTCTACTCCAATTTGTGGTGAGAGCTCAATAGTTCTTTGCTACGCCCAGACAGCAAATGATTCTTATATGAATCTGTTTTAGGACAGAAATACACTCCGTTGTCTGGAACTGCACACAGTATTTTGATATTTTATATCTACAGATGGGTTCGCACCCAATACCAATGATCTACAGGGTTGCCCATATTCGACGGACGCATCTGGCAACCCTGTATCTTTTGACAGAGACGTCAGATCGCTTAATGACATACTGCGTTGGAAGCGTCAGTCCAAGCAGATTTTTACCAAGGAACAGTACACGCCACGCGAGCGCTCCTAAATTGTTGAAATTGACATTCAACAAAAGAAGTCAATTGTGAAAAGAAGAAGAAGAAGAAAATTGTGATTCCAATTATTCGTCGAAAGCGTATGAGGCAGTTCTGGTTTCAACAAGACGGCGCTCCACCACACACAACTCGCACCACAATCGATTTTTTGAAGAAATTGTTTCCTCATAGCAAAATGGTGATTTTCACTGGCCACCGCGTTCACCCGATTTAACGCCACCTGACTTCTTCGTGTGGGGATATTTAAAATCAAAGGTTTATAATAATAAGCCAAATAACATAGAAGAGCTCAAGAACAACATCCGTGAGGAAATAGCCGCTATTACAGCCGAAATGTTAGCTAAAACTATGGAAAATGCTGCAAAACGGGCACAATACGCCGTACAGGCTCAAGGCGGCCATTTGAGAGACATCATATTCAAAAAGTGATGTCAACAAATATACTTGAACCAAATTAAATTATTATTACCGTCAACATCAAAAAAATTGTGTTTTTCTTTGATTAAAAAAAATAATAATAACACATGGGTCCGTCGAATATGGGCAACCCTGTTCTTGAGGATGCCAAGCGATACCAAATATACTGTCAACCAGATCGCCCAGCGATGAATTTTGAGTTCTAAATCACAAAATGAAACTTTTTCTTTTTTAACTTAGCCTTAAAACAAGCCAACTCTTGGTAGACTTAATTTGGGTACTGAGTTATTGAAATGTTAGTGAGAAGCAGGTTATCAGAGAAAATTCCGAGATTACATCAAGCAAATATTGGATGGATAAAAATTTACCAATTTAACATTACGAGGCACGTCGCTTTGTTAGTGGGAATTTCCCTATTGACACCTACGCCAGAACGCATGGAAGGAGTGCTTCCACGTCAAATGATCCTATGGTCTTAAATTTCGCGAAAAATTGTTTTATTTTTTAGGCTTGATTAATAATTTAAGTTTTAGTAAGAAGTAAACTAACAATAATTTTTATATGGTAATTTTGAGATGTATTCAATATTGAAAAATTTGCTATGTAGTTTACTAAACTCGCGTATCTTCGGTTCTTAAAAAAAATGTTTCCCTATTTTTTAGGATAAAATATATTTTTTTTAACATATTTTTTTTTTTTTTATAATTTTTTGCTGAAAATTGTTTTTTTCCGAGTGAATCGCTAGCATACGTACTCGTTTATAACGTCCATTTGCAAATCGATCTACGCGTCGCTACGTACGCACATTAGTAAGCAGATACGCGAGCATTTTCTATTAGAAAACTGCAAATGCTTGGATCGCTTGACATAAAAATAAATAAATGAGGTGTGCGTCTTTGATGTTGTTACACAAATGAACATAGAACGGCTTAATAATAAAAGACCACAACTTCTTATACACACTTGCCTTTTTTATTGTTGTTAAATTTTAAAATAGACAGTTCGTAATGGGACACCTTATACGTAGAAGTAGAAAGACAAAAAATTAACTTCATGAACAGAAGAGAAAAGACGCTTAGTCTTATTTAATATAAAAGAAAACGAAAACGGTTTTACTTCTCGAATGTTGTTAAGCCATGGATACTTATTTAGATATGAAAATCCCGAAATTCCGAGATCTTGAAAATTTAATTGAAATGAGTACCGCGATAATTTATTATTATTATTTTTTTAGGTTAAATTTTCTTTCAATTGGTTTGAATTAAAGTCGAATTGGAAGAAAGTGGACATTAATAAAAATTATAAAGTTTTTGATGTGCCAAATACCAGTGCAATATTTCCACTTCCAGAACATATGCATCTATTACTTGCAAATTGATTTTTGTGTGCTGAACAATAAATGCAGATTTTAGTTGGAATACTCTAATCTTAAGGTCTCGGAACTTTTAAGACTCGTAGTTGCATTTCTTTTCCCGAAAAACGAAGAGATGTTCTAAAACCGAAACACAATAATTCGTCAATTAAACTTAAAAGCTTTATTAATCTGTGAACTATTTAATTTTTACTTAAATTTTTATTTTTTTATTTTATTTTTATTTTGAACAAAATCTTCAACTTGCAGAACTTGATTATGTATATTAAATTTGCAGGATTTTTTTTTTAATTTAGTTGAAGTAAAAATTTTGGAATATTTTCGCGGTTTATTTCAACAACGAAAGGAAGCATAAAATATATGGATGGATAGAGCAACCCTTATAATGAAATACCGCATGTCAACTAGACCTGGAACTCGCAAGGAACGAAAAGAAGAAGCAGACTACTGATGACTTGGCAAAGGGCTATTCGCAATGAAACTGGGAAACCGTTTACGGAACTGAGACCCATGAAATAAATAGAAATAAAAAATTTGGAAAGCTTTTGTTTAATCCTTGAGCTCCTAAAGGAGTATGGAATATATAATAATAATAATAATTTCGAGAATGAAATTAGCAAAGTTAAGACTATCGCATTTAGATCACATTTGCGAAATTTTGCTGGATATCTATTGGCCATTTTGAATATAATTTCAGAATTTGAAGCATCACTATCATAATATGCAAACATTATTAAAAATAAAATTCTTATTGAATTTTTACCGAATTTATAGTAAGAAGGTTGCATTCCGCAGCGAATTCCAGCATCTCGGGATTACATTGAAATATTCCGAAAACACCAATACTTATTTCAATGTCACTAATTAGTGCTCTAGGTATACTAGGGACGTCAATCCCGGGATTCCGGTCTTTTTAAGCCTCAACAACCAGCCTGACAACAATTCCGAAATTTTCGGGATTTTCATTTGCTTGTGAAGCATATGAGATGGAGGTAAAAAAACCTTCTTTTATTGGCAAAAAAGCAACATTAACTTCAACTTATTAGTTTCATTATGGTAGGACAGCTTCTCAAAGATTTTAATGCAATTTTGCGAGTAAAGTTGTCGCAAATTAACGAATATTTCAAACCCGGCACTAGTCGCGAAATCTCGGCATTGCAATGACGGGTTCCCGAAAATCTGGGACCTTAAAAATGGAAAAATTGTATGTCTCTAATGTATGCGGGCATTACAGGCGAGTACATTTTCTATAAAAATGCCGTAATTTCATTTATATTAGTTTTCCTTTTCAAAATTTTATTGTTTTCGCCGTAATGAAAAATGCGCCTTATATTAATATTTAAAGTTTTTTCTTGCTATTTTTATTATTCCAAGCATTTTTGTTTTTGATTTTTCAAATAAGTGAACATTGCTGTCACAATCCGAAATTGCTCTGCTGTGGCTGAAGTTTTCCGCTTTGGTGCTTACGAAGTTTGTTGCCCGCTATTCCCTGCCGCTGGTCGTTTAATGTTTCATAAAAATTTCATAATCGACACAATGTTGTTATGTATTTAAGTTTAGAAGGTTGACAAAATTTTGTAATACTAATAAAATTTGAGTTGTCAATGCCGCAACGGCGCGGCAGAGTCGAACGATGAACCCCATTGTCACAGCAATACGACTATTACAATTTTACAAGTAAGTGCATTACATACACATACATGTATATATCTATGTATGTAGTGTGAAAAGTGCTGCCATATCGATCTGTGTGACTTGGAGCGCCACTTGATAGGTGACCGCTGTGAGTAGTTTGTTGTTATTGTTGGCGATATTGAAAAGCAAAACGCTAATCACGATTCGATTGCCCTTTATTGGCTAATAAAGAGTCACACCAACTGTGTATGTAGTATATTTACACATACATACATGCATGCATGAATGTGAGTGTAATTTTTGAGGGTGTATCGCCATATATTCAGTTAGTGTAAGTAAAAGTTTCTAATGAGTTTTAATTCAAGTTTGATTATAATAAAATTTACCCTCAGCGTCAACTTAAATTTACGCTGTAAAGTAACGAAATGGGCAATTTGCCCTATGGTTTTCACATTTTTCACTTATCTCAACATTATTTATAGTTTTCAAGGGAGTCAACAAACCCGAATAACTTTCTTCCATATAAATTAGGGAGACCCATATAGGTATGTATGTATGGGTGCATATGTGTGTGAAAACCAAGTTAAATAAAGAAAATTGGGAGTGAATTTACTAGATAATTCATTTATTTTGCCGTCATGGGAGAGTGTTTTGATATTTTTATACAAAATATGATGAGGCAAAATTGATGGCCTCTGTGAAGAAAAGTAGAAAAGTTCATGGATAATTATAATAATATGAACCGCATAGTTGAGCCAATGGATTTGTTTGGATATTGAACAATTTTCACACTTTTTTTTTTAATTGCTTCTCAAATCGATATCGAGCATGGCGTAAAGATATTAAATGAGGTCAAATAATACAGAAAATTTTAACCAAGAACAGGTTTCTAAATTGTAACCAAGAAAGTGTAAACCAAATGGTTCTACTCGTTTGCAACTTAATACATTGTCCGAATCTCTCTACCACGACAGGATTTTGAGACATCCCAACTCGAAATGGTAAAAATATTGATTTTCGGAAATTTTTGAATTTGGTCTGATATGGGCATCGAATTTAAAGCTTTTTTCAGCATTACCTTTTTGATCCATACCAAATAAAACAGTCATCCATCAAAAAACAAAAAAAAAAAAAAAATACACAAATCCACCCTAAAAAGAAATCTCGTCAGCTCGTTTTGAATTATATCAAATTCGACCAATTTTCATTAAAATTCTAAACTTTTTAATCACAATTTTTTGAAAACTTTTGTGTAGCCCATTGAATTTTGATTGCTCGATTTTTTTTTATATTTGTATATTTTTTTATATTTATATTTTTTTATCATATTATTTTATAATATTATTTTTTATATTATAATTTTTTTTTAATTAATTTTTTTTTTTATTATTTTTTTATATTAAATATTTTATATTTTTTTTCTTTTATTTTATATTTATATTTTTTATATTATTTTATAATATATATTATTTTTTTATATTAGAACTTTTTTTATTATTTTCTTATATTTTATATTTTTTTATATTTTTTATTCTTTTATATTTATATATTTTATATTTTTTTATTATGTAATGTTTTTTTATTATTTTTTATATTTAATACTTTTTTATATTTTATATTTTTAATTTTTTTTATATTTAGTTTTTTTTAATCACGCGATTTTTGAGCTCCTTGAAACTCACTTCTTATTATACCAAAATTCGATGGGCTATAAAACTGTATACTCAGTATTTTTCTACTATTTCTGATTAAGAGTTTGAAATTTGATGACAATTTTTCCGGAATTGTCTTTTAATTTACAAAAAGTTAGAAACTTTGGTTGATATGATTTTTGTAGGAGTATGAAATATTTTCATAAAAAAATTATTAAAAAATTATTAAAATTAAGTAAGAAAAAATTTAATTTTCAAGACTTATCAATAAGTCACTGTGCTATAGTTCGTTAACGCCAGATCTGTAGTGGTAGAGACAAATGGGAGCTGTACTCTTCAAATTTAAAAGTATATCAAAATGATCCACACGGGTAAGACATTCTGGGTTTTCCGCTATCATACACAGGAATTTTTCGGGAAATATTTTTGTATAACATTTTATCCCTTCATCGCCTCAAGAAACTAAATATTTTTCAAATTTAGAAAAATAAGCGTCAAAATGACCCACACGGGTAAGAAATGCTGAGTAATGCTGAGAAATGAGAATATATTTGTGTAACAATTTAGCACTCTATCGACCTCACAAATTTAATATATTTCAAATTTAAAAAAAAAAGGTCAAAATGGTCCCTTCATCATGCATCAAAATTTTCATGGGAATAGTTTTGTGTAACATTTTATTCCTTCATCGCCACAACAAACTAAATATTTTTCAAATATATATTGAAAATTGAAATATTTCATTAAGGTCAAGATGACCCACACTGGAAAAAAATATTGGGTTAAAATTTTTCTCAAAAATATACGGAAAAAATTAAAGGGTTTTCAAATAAGAGGTGTTGTTTTGTTATTCAGAAAAAAATGTTTTTTTTTTAATATAAATGATCGGTTGTTTATTTCATTATAAAGAGGAAGGTATATCATTAATAGTGGAAAATAACATCAGACAAATGACCACCACGACCACGCTTACAGGACAATATCCTTTTCATGAAATTTTCCATAACCGAATTGCAAAGTGGTTGCCCTATGCGTCATGAGCTCCATCTTTGAGGTCTTGAATCGATCCAGGGCTGTTGGCGTAGACCTTCTCTTACATGTGACCCAAAGAAAAAAGTCACAAGGTGTTAAATCAAAAGATCTCGGTGGCCAATTGTGATCACCTCTTCGAGAGACAACACGGTCCGGAATCTTTTTCCGTAAAAGATCAATGGTTTCGTTGCTTGTGTAGCACATAGCGCCGTCTTGTTGAAAATAAACGTTGTCCAGATCAATACCATCCAATTCCGGCCGTAAAAAATCGTTAATCATCTCTCGATAGCGATAGATAACACCTGTTATTGGAAACCCCTTTATCTGTCAAAAAATTTCAAGTGAAACTACCTTCTTTTTTCGTGAGTCGGTGACAATAAAATTTGTGGTGGCGCAAAATTAATCACCCTATCGAAAGATGTGTAATTTGTGCAAATGACGTCGTACGTCAACTATATTTAACACATGTGAACTGGACAGCAATATAATACGAGAAATGCTGAGAATCATCAAAAAAATCTGGAAAATGGCAGCGAGGCCAGTCGAGTCGGTTAATTGTATAACAACATTTTTAATAAATAATGGGAATTTTTGGGCTCCTTAAGGCCTCCAAAATCGCGTAGGCGGTTATTGCGCCAGTTAAAGAGAAGAAGACAAAAATTATAGTTTATCAAAAATGTACAGTTCTGTATGCGATACGTGCAAATGAACTACTCTTCAGTTAGGTAAGTAAATGAGTTAATAAAGTGAAAAGCGTTTTATTAGCGCAGCTCAAATAAACAACTTTTGCTCCAAAGCCTAAAAATACTTTTTATAGTTTGTGAGGAGAAAAAGTTTATAAAAGAAACTCAACCAAATGCCTAATAAAATACTCACGCGCGAATTACATAGATACTTGGATGTACTCTTATATGTTGCGAATAAGAAGGTTGACATTCAATTAAAACGCATGAAAACAAACGCCAAGCAGAAACAGAAAAATGATAAAAAGTGAAAACGTATAAAACTTTAATGCACCTAAAGTGCACTCAATAGTATGGCATGCGATAAAATGATATAAAAAACGCAATAACAAGAATATCAGCAGAAAATCGCTTTTTATTATGTACTCGCATCTTCCTCTCCGCCGCTAGCCAAGTGTGCGGGCAGTGAGAGTTTAAGAGTCATAAAAAGTGATCACTACTCTGAATGGTTACTAGCATCCGGATGCGGGTCGCATGCATGGCAACGGCCTGGGGTTCATGGTTGGAGCACTGGGGCTCAAGGTTAAGTGTGTAGGCACCTGCGCACAAACACAGCTACTACTACTACCGTAAATCTGTATGTATGTATATGCAAGTAGGTGCATGCCTGTTTATAGCTACTTTACGTTAAGCGCCATAACGGGCGATAATAAAATGACAAATCCCCTGCAATAGATATTCAAAGCGCTGCTGGCTCATTCATATAAATTTATATGTATGTATAAAAATAAAAAAAATATCTTTACTGACGATGCATATTTTAGTTTTATTGATGGAATCTGTTGGGAATTTACGAATCTGTACACACAGATATTCAAATTTTCGCACCCGCTTGGAATTAAAATAAGATTTTTACACACGCAACATTTGATTTTGAGTTGAGAGTTCAAAAGACTTTGAAAGCAGCAGCCGACGCATTGATTTGAAATAATTCTGCAATTAATTATAATTAAGATGTTTATTTGTTAACAAATGCAAAAATGCTTTGATTTCAGATGTTAATGTGAAAAATTTTCAAGGCTGTAAATAAACAAAAATACGCGTTGTAGAAATGGCATCAATGATGGAGACTTCCGGACTGGACTGGTTTCAAAATAAATATACAGGTATTCAAGGTTTGGAAGTCGGGCAGTGAAAAATTGGAGCTAAGAAGATGGCAAATATATTTACAACGCATTTAGTATTGGTGGTCGACATGGCGAAGCGCACATACAGCGGCTAGATGAGTAATTCTAAGGTCGTGAGTTCGCTGCTCCAACGGATATGAAATATTTAAATAATAGAAATTGCATTAACGGAAAAAAATAGAGGTGTGAAGAAGATGACTGTAGGGCACTAAACTTTGTGTTAAGTATTTATTTCATTTATGTGTTCTAATATAGGTGACTGACTGCAAAACTGAAAACAACTTTTACCAAACATTGCCACGTCGGACCTAATTCTTACCAGGTTTATAGTATATCTATGAAATGAGAAATGGTTACAAATTTAATCTTCAAAATAATAGCCATCGCTAGCGACACATTTTTCTTATCTCTCAGGCAATTTTCATGGGCAATCATCGAGCCATTTTTTGGCTTCTTCGTGAGAATTGAAGCGCTGCTCGGAAAGTGCGTAGCCCATCGATGCAAACAAATGATAATCGGAAGGTACCAAGTCTGGTGAGTAAGCCGCATGCACCAGCGGTTCCCAATCGTACGTCCAGCACTTCCCAATCGTACGTCTCCACCAATTCCCCGGTCGCTCTGGTTCGATGTGGCGGTGCATTGACATCAAGAAAAATTACTTTGTGACGCCGATCGGCATATTCTGGGCGTTTTCGGTGTATAGCGCTGTTCAAATCGGCCAATTGTCGTTTGTAGCGTGCACCGTCAACTGTTTCACCTGGCTTTAATAGCTCGTACCAAATCATACCACGCTGATCCCAGAAAACACACAGCATTGCCTTGCGGCCAAAAAAAAACAATAGGTGGCAACGCCAACTAAGTTTTTTTTTAATGTATGTTTTAATACCTTTTATTTGATACCTACATCACAATATTCAGCTGAAATGTGTGATAAATTAATATTTTCGTAATAAAATTCAGGTGGCCACGCTAACAAATAATGTTTTTGAAAATATATTTTTTTTAATATTTGCATTGATATTCGTGTTATAATACTTATTATTATTTTTTGATTTTCTGTTTTGTTTTTTATATTAAAACAGGAGGCAGCGCTAAGCTCAAGTGAATGTTACACGCACACGGGGTGCAAAAATGCTAAAATGGGTTAATAGTGCTGCTCTCTCGAAGAACTATGAAGAGCAATGTTTTTATATGTGTACGAAACCCTCATTGTAGAAGCTGTGGGAACCTTTCAGAGAAGAAAACTATTGAGAACTTTCTCTGTAAATGTCCGGGCTTGGCAGCTAGACGATTAAGGTCACTGGATGCTCTTTTCCTCGACAGCCTGGGGCAGTGCGCCAATCTAAATCTCATCAATTTTCTTCATCACATCAACAGCTTTGCCTGGCTGTAGATATCTGCCAGTTGGGGTCTCAAAATGATATCAAAACGGCGCTTGAGTGCTACTTGGAGAGGCTCAGAGTGGTTTTCCAATCATTTCATCTACCTACTTGTATGTGGAGATGCAGAGATTTATAGAGACAAATTACGATCTCATGACTGATCCACACTCGTATATAAAACATGTTCCGATTCTGGAGAGAAAAAAAAAACGGGAGCGAGCGCTGAGAAGAGCAAGCGTAAAAGTAAGAGAGCTAAGACCAGAAGAGTTATTAAACAACAAAGTCGCAAAAACTGTTAAGCTATTCATAGAGCAACCCAAACAAAACTGCGAGGAGCTGGTACGGTGCAACAACTCCGATGCGGGATATGGTCAAACGAATGTGTGCCCGCCGTCTGGAATTTAAGTCTGCCTTGCGCATTTAAACTCAGATTACTGAATATTGCCTCTAAAATTCCGCTAGAATATTTGGCTGGTAAAACTAAAACCCCTCGTTGATAAACTGGTGTCCATTCTGGCCTCAGACCAGGGAAATCTACTATCACCCTGATGTTCACAAAATAAAAAACCTTGAAAAAGATCAGGAAACGAAGAATCGGCACACACCACCGTTCAATCGATTTCAAATACACATTCGAGAGTATGAAAATAAGTTAAGTATTCCCACAAAATGTATGCGTGTATACTCGTACAAATAAAACGGGCTAATCAAACAGAGCTATGAGAATAAGAAAATATTTCTCTCGACTATTTAATACCTAAATTACAGAAATGATTCCCTATTATATGTATTTATGTACATATATTTTTTTTAGTTTGATGTTCATGAGGCCGATTCGCGCTGTAGGACTTGTCTCTAAATTGTCTCGGTACAGAAGCACATACACAGTCTATCATGTTCGACTTTTTAAGTGTTTTTTTTTTTTGACAACTGATAATGTTGAATGGCCTTTGTTGTGACAGACAATCAGTACACAATCTAGAATCTACTGAAAATTCTTAGCATATGCATCTATAATAGGCGCGTACATCCTTTTTTGGTGTCTAGCCGAGCTTCTCCTCTTATTTGGAGGGACCTACAGTTTCAAGCCGACTCCGAACGGCAGATATTTTTTATGAGGAGTTTTTTCATGGCAGAAATACACTCGGAGGTTTGCCATTGCCTGCCGAGGGCCGACCGCTGCTAGAAAAAACTTTTTCTTCATTTGCAAATAATTAAATTCTACCACGAAAATGGTGAGTCGGTGAAAGCTAAGTAGAATAGCCTTTTCGTCAGAATGGATAACTTAGAGTTATTTTCAATAAATCCACTATTTGGACTGCACAATATTGACTTTGGAAATAAGTGTAGAATATTTCCCGAAGCTATGCACGCGTAGGGCGATTCATTTTTATCCCCGGATATTTGATACATACTTTTGGTCAATATTTCCAGCACGAGAGAGCTGTCACTGTGCATATAAGATATGGTACAAAAAAGAAACTACTATGTTGACCAACCTGTAGTTACTTTCATTCCAGCAAAATAAACAACACAAACACAGAAAGTTTAACATTTTTAGAAGAAAAAAAAAACATAAATTATAAGCCAAATAAAATTTAACGAATTTATAAGTGATTGCTCACATTAACCTACCCAAAATGGAGTCTCGGCCCTGAAATGATATTTTGGGCGCATACGTATATGGAAATGTCTTTCATAAATTTTATTTTTGTTTTTACTGTACCTACAATCAGTGCTGGGTCTCCATAAAAGAGTTTTTTGTTTCTTCTTCTGTTTTTTTTTACCACCCAGTGCGCTTTGTACAGGTAGTTTCTACGTAAATTATTTCTTTATTTTTAAGTGGAATACTTATAGTTTATTTACACAAACTTTTGATGCCTTCAATTTGCACTTACTTAATGCTTTAGTTTAACAAACGGAAAACATTATCTCAAGTTGTTATGAATATTAATTTGCAAAATGCCAATTACAATTAAAAAGTTGCCAACCACTCGAGTTGAACGGCAATTTAATGTCATCTTAATTTGACAAATACTTACCACTAATGTGTTACTTAATTATTGCGGCATTTTGTTTTACCACATTTTGCTGCTTATTTGCATAAATGTTTGTATGGGTAGACTTTCGTTATTTCTGCACGCTGCTGGTAAGCAATTTCGTTTGCTGTGCATGGCACCACAAGGTAAATGAGTGCCGTCATCTGAAGTGTCATTCGTAACACTTAATTAAACGAGTATGCATACCGCGATAATTCTGTGAAAATGCTTGTCTGCAGCATTTTTTTCGTTTTTTGTGCGATGTGTCAGTAGAGCGCTCACAGCTGCACTTCAAATTTCAGCGACACCTTAATTGCAGGGATATGCAAATTATAAAAATACGAATCGTACCGTTTTTGAGTGAAATTGAAAGCGACCATTTTGTTGTCATTTTGGGATATTCTGTTTTACTGGTTTGACATGATTTCGTTCACATCTTTTTGAGAACTCATGGTTTAGTGCATCTTTACTTAATTAATTAGTTTTTTTTTGCATTTTGTTTTATTTGAATTTATTTTGCTTTACTTTCTTAATTTATTTTACTAATTTTCACTTCTGTTTTTTTTTCTAATTTTCTCCATTTTTATCCATTTCAATATATTTTATTTGTTATTTATTTTATTTTATTAAATATTAAATATTTTATTCAGTGGCCGGTCTCCGTAGCCGAACAGGTTGATGCGTGACTATCATTCGGAAATCACAGAGAGAACGTAGGTTCGACTCTCGGTGAAAGACCAAAATGAAGAAAAAGTGTTTTCCAATAGCTGTCGCCTCTCGGCAGGCAATGGCAAACCTCTGAGTGCATTTCTGCCATGAAAAAGCTCCTCATAAAAAATTTAACTGCCGTTCAGAGTCGGCTTGAAACTGTAGGTCCCTCCGTTTGAGGAACAAAATCAAGACGCACGGCACAAATAAGGGGGACGAGCTCGGCCAAAAATCCAAAAGGGGTGTACGCGCCCATTACATATATATATTTATAAATATATTGTATATTTATAATTATTATTTTTCACTTTATTTCATACTTTATACCTTACATTTTTCATTTTATTTTTTTATTAATTAAATTTTTTTATTTTATTTATTTTTATTTAATCCTTTTTAGTTTTCTGTTTTTTAAATTAAAGTAGTTTTATTTTTTTTTTAGGTATATTTGTTCCATTTAATTATGATTAGATAAGAATTATAATATTAATTAAAAATAAAAAAAATGAGAATTATGCTTTTTTATTTGTTTCAATTTTTTGTATTTTAGTTAAATACTTTTTTCACTTGATTTTATTTATTTTATTAGTTTAGTGTGTTATTTTTTTCGTTTCACTTTAGCTTTACATTCTTTTGTCTGGTTTAAGTTTTTTAATTTGAATTAAAATTAATTTTTTCAGTTTATTTTATTTAATTTAAGTGCATTTATTTAATTTTTTTTTATTCTCTGAATTGAATTTAATTTAATTCATGCTAATTTTTTTTAATTTTATATAATTTTATTTTCTTTAGTTTATTTATTTAATTTTTTTCTTTTACTATTTTTCTTTTTAATCTCCGCAATTTAATTTCATTGATATTCAATTTTTATATTGAAAAAAATAGAAGGCAAACGAGGCATGGGCAGAAAACAACCATCCTGGCTGAGAAATATAAGACATTGGACTGGAATCGGCAATGTAAGAACTTTATTGGAGACAGCGAGAAATCGAGACCTTTATCATGAAATTATAACAAATTTATATTGAACGTAAAATATTTTTGTAATTCGATATTTAATTGTAATACATATATATTGTATAAATTGTATGATTGCCTATATTCAGAATCGAATTAGCAAATAAAGAAGAAGAAGTAACGAAAGGATCGTGAACCTATTGAGAGCAGGAGTTTTTTTGACAGCTGACAGGATGTAAACTTTCGATGTTTTCTCCTCATTAAAGCAAGGGCATAAGTATGGATACATTCCATCATAAAATAAAACTTTCAACAGTAAAAATACCCACACAAATCCATACATTTGTGCTATTTCAATGTGTGCAAGTCTTAATTTATATAATGAAATATGTGAAATGTTCACTTTCAATCGTGAATGGATTTAATTTTCACATTTTCATGGTTCAAGTTCGTTCGTTGTTTCGACGATGACATTCATGGCGCAAATCACTCAACACCGAGCATCAACAACTACAAGTTCTACATTCAGAAATGTAGATTTATTAATGTGCTGGCTCAAGCATTCTATAATGCCCGCAGCATTCGCTAGTCTGCTCGCAATAATATTTCATTATTTCTGACAATTCACACCTGCTGCGTAAATGTGCACACACGACACAAAATGACTCAACGAGCCACCGCGACATGATGGCGCACATTCCATAACGCACAATCGCATACTCGCGCGCGCCGATATACAAATACATATTTATATATAGCTTTACAGGAGACAAGCAGCATTAATTTTGCACCAAGAAATTTCAATGCGAATTCGTGCGAAAGAACGCATGCAGACTTGCAGCTTGGCGGGAAAAAGCATGCAAACACAACAAAAGAAAGACGAGAGACTGAGAGATTTCATGCTTTGTCAGAGCAACGAACTTTAGTGTTAGTGTGTCTTTGCTATTTCTCCTCATTTATTTTGTTGCTCTGTACAAAATTCAATGTTAAACACCTGACTTGACTTTTAAACCTAAAAAACTGACAGAAACGCTACGCCTCTTAATGTTTACACTGAGCAGACACATAGTTAGTTAGACGTTTACCAGCAGATACATCCTTTCGGCCAGAGGCGATGCAAAGACACTTTTGATTTAGCCGGCATGCACCGCCACAGGGGCGAAGTTATGTAATTAGAAGAAATGAAAAATGAAGATCGAAAACAAAAGCCAAATTAAATATTCTCTAATGTTTAAGTTCAACAAGGCATCAAACCCAAGAGAGTGCATTGAACCTTCTTCTAATTTTTCTTCTCTTCTACTCGCACATATCTGCCACGAATGTATGCGCAGCTGGGTAAAGCGCTTTTTCTTGACGACTTCAAGTTTTATTGAATTATTGCTCTGAAAGTTGCAGTAAAGTAAGACTTTGTGTGGAGTGCATCGAAATATACATAAATAAAAATGTTTTAGTTTTACTGGTGCAAAGTTCAAACGCAGCCATATGCATGCAGTAGATAGTAAATTGAGTAGTCTAGTATGCGTCTATGTTATGTAAGGTATAAATAAATGAATTATTTCACTATAAAACTTGGCTATGACTTGCTTGAAGCGAGAATATATAGCTTGAACTTAAATGTGTTAGTTATCGCTCCACATAACTACCGAGCGTCCTATGGTGATATGGAGTAAAAAGCTTGACGAAGTGCTTAAATTCGTTAGAAGCTTCCAACTATAGGCTCGCGTTCAAGCACATAGACCACATTAGAGGTCACAGTGCATTATAGCCCACAATAATAAAAATAATAATGTCTGATGGACGGACACACACAAGAAATGCTGGATAGTTCCTACGTTGTAGTCCAAGGCGCCACAACAGCAGGTTATATTTCTATAATTCAAAATTTTAAGCGCCTCTGTTCTTGGTTTGTTTTTTAGTGGATCCCTTGCCACATACTTCCAATAAGCTTGTGCTGTCTTATAATCTTATATTTAATAGAGTATAATGGGATGGATGCCGTAGCCGAATGGATTGGTGCGTGATTACCATTCAGATCTCACAGAGTGAACGTTCGAGTCTCGGTGAAACACCAAAATGAAGAAAAAGTTTTTTCCAATAGCGGTCGCCCCTCGGCAGGCAATGGCAAACCTTCGAGTGCATTTCTGCCACGAAAAAGTATGTGCCGTTCGGAATTGGCTTCAAACTGTAGGTTCCTTCATTTGTGGAACAGCATCAAGAAGCACGCCACAGTTTTGCCCTAGGTCCAATAACTGGGAATTTCAGCCAGAAATATTACCACTAATTGGAACATTCAGAATCATTTCATCTTGTGTTGCTTGTGCTGGTTGGATTTTGTTACAACCAGATGATATTGATAAGACCGCCACCTGATTGGAAAAATAAAATCTTGCTCTTCTGGTTGTAATTATTAATATTTCTTAAGACCTTTCAGACTAGTCATTTCCCATCGAAAGCTACACGTGCTCATGTGGGCTCAGTCGTGACACCAGGTATTTCACAGTAATTTCACTTTTAAAGAAAAACTTAGATACCTTTTGTATGGAGTGTAGAACTATTCCATATCAAGTTAACCAAGTATTTTGGACACGCTCTCAAATTTTTTGAAATTGGTTTATTTGTAGGATTGAGTGTAATTTTTTATTTATTTGTTCCAAGAAGTCAATAAAATATCTTTTCAGACTACTAAAACTAATTTTCGACTACTAAACTAAGTCGCCACTACTCAAACGAAATCAACCGGAAAAATTAAAAAAAAATTAATAATGAGTAATAATTTGAGATTTATTGAATGTTGAACATGTACAGAGCTTTTTAAAGTGAATTAGGTTCCTTTCAACATCATTAAAAAATTCATTTAAAAAAATGTTTTCGAATAAAATATACTAAAAAAATATGTTTGGAAATAAATTTCATGCAATTAAAAAAAAAACAAAAACCTTTAATTTTTTTAAATAAAATATATTAAAAAACAATTTTTGGAAATAAGTTTTATTTATAAGATTAATTTTTTGGAAATATTTTTTTTTTCTTTTTTTTGTCGGTTTAGGAAAGCGGTTCTCCAGCCATAAAAAAAAATTGTTTCCCAGCAAAATAAAAAAATATTTCAACAAACGAAGAATAAAAAATTTACAAACAAAAAATAAAATAAAAAGAAAAAGAAACTGTTTCAAAAACCAAAAATTACAACCAAAAATTAAAAAAAAAATCATTCCAAAAAAATTAAATATTTTTAAAACAACAAAAAAGGAAAATAATAACGAAAAAAAGCATGTTTCCTAAACAAAATTTTCCAACAAAAAAATTTTGATAAATAATTTGTTTTTTAAATTGGAACTATTTTTGAAATACAATTTTTTTTTAATTATGATCAATTCGAAAAATTACAAAACAACCAATGTATATTAATTTTTTTTTTAACGGGAAAAAAATGTACAAAGAACACGAATCTTTCCAAAAAGCAAAAATTTAAAAACAAAATTTATTTAAAAAAAAGTACTTTCTAACAAAAAAATTTTGAAAAATAATTTTTTTTTAATTGGAATTATTTTGGAAATTAAAAATTTTTTATTTCAAATTATGTTGAACCCGATAAATTACATAAATAAATTTTTTTTTTTAATTGTTTTCAAAAAACAAAAGTTTACAAAAAAAATTTAAAAACAAAATTTACAAAGAGAAAAAATGTTTGCAAAAAATAAAAATTAAAAAAAAAAAATGAAATATTTATAAACCAAAAAAGAAAAAATAATAATAACGAAAAAACAGATTCCTGAAACAAAAATGTTCGAAAATTTTTTTTTTGATTATATTTTTTTTCACATTAAGTTGAATCCTTAAATTTACAAAAAAAAAAAAAAAAAACTATTGTATAACATTGTTTCTTTCCAAAAATTTTCTTTAATTATATTTTATCATAAAAATTACAAAGCAAATTTATAAAAATGTTAATAAAAAAATGAAATATTTACAAAAAACTATAAAGAAAAAAAATTTTTCCAAAAAAAAAAAATTTTAATTTTGATAAACAGAAATTTTTAATTTTGAAAATTTTTGGATGAAGGAAAATTTTTTTTCCTTTTTCAATTTTTTTTTGAATTATTTTTAAACCTAAAAATTACAAAAAAAATGTATAACACATTTTTGTTTTTCAAAATGCTTTTTTTTCATTTTCTGGAAAAAAAATTTTATCCTAAAAATTAAAAACAAAATGTATAAAAGCGCTTTCGAAAACGAATATATTTTACTTTAAAAAACTCTATACCAAAATTTTCAACATTGAGTAAATTTAAAAAATATAAAATTTTTTCAGTTTACTTTTTATTATATGCAAACCTGCAAATAAACCAATTTTATATGGAAGTGCCTATTGGAAAAATTTTGTGAACGCACTGGGTAGCGCTGAGGTCAAAATATTTATAGATATTAATATTTTATTTTATTTGTAGATATTTTATATTGATTGATTTATAAAAGTACAGACTTTTTACCTGAATGTTTGCTATAGACTTCCAAGTAACTGCCTTGATTTCGCTCTCATTCGGACACGAGTGAGTTTGGTGAAAGAAGAGATGTACTGAATTTCCTAACGCTTTGAAACACTAGCGCGTAAACACTTTCTAAATAAAGCAACTTTACGTACAACCTCAACTGAAAATCCAAGAAATGTAAAATTATTCAAAAGGAAATATTACGTATAACGAAAGAACAAGCTCACATCCACTCGAAAATTATTGTGCAATCGAGTAGGAAAATTGGTGTTCGCCCGTTACCCTCTTCGATTTAATTTTCACAAAACTCATTGCATGCTGACATTTGTTTAAAAGCTATTGAGAATTAGGTTTCTGAAAGTCAGGCGCTTTCAGTGGGTCACAAGGTCAAAAAAGAAAAATTCAAAAATAATCAGAGAAAAAATTGCAAAAATTGGCAAACCCGCTGGGAAGATAATAAACCTGATAATAGATGAAACAGTGGCTGCTCATAGCTAACAATTGCAGAATCGTGTTAATTAAAACGTAAAATTAATGGTGAATGGTAGCTTACTGTGCGTTTATGTGCAAGTAAGTGCGACTGTATTCAATAAGAGCTGCCAGTTCGATGCTCACGCTCGATTTGCAACTTAATTTTGAAAGTGTGGCAGTGTTGTTTTTGCCAACAGTGGAATTTGTGCAGCCATACTAGCTTCCTGATGGCAAATGGTTAGCGTAGTTTTAGTCTACCAACATTGCAACGGTATGTATGTATGTATGTGTGTGCATGTCTATGCGCATGAAGTGTGGATGCTTAAAACTACCGAGTTCAAAAGTTGTTTGGCAAATGTTTACGACTACCGGCTGGCTTGCCGACTATATTCATACGCTGGTTCTGCTGGCCACAAATGCAATTAAGCGCCTGGCATGACTTCTGAATGCTGCCTGCTGACTATTGCTACTGTAGCAAAACCACAAACATAAAAGAAAAAAAAAAAAAAATAGAAAAAATATTAGTTTTACCCACAAAAGTATTCACATCTGTGGCCTGCAACGCAAAATTAATGCTCCCCATATACATAGATAACGATTTTCCAAATTAAATTTGGAGAAAAGATTTGAGCTGCCATTTCGGTTAATCTGTTAATTTATCAGTATGCAAGTATGCAGTTAGAATTGCGCAGAAAATCGCTGCGACGAGAAATACATATTTGCATACCTACACACACACATACATATGTACATATATATTCAAGCTTTATTCTTTAAATATATGGGAATATAAATCTGCACATGACTCAAGTGAAATTGTCAGAAAATTAATAGCTCACAGCGCATAGCTATGCACTCACACATACACACACACACAAAATATGTGCACATATGCGCAAGCAGCGCGCCGCTTCAAGTGCACAATTGTCTGAGAAAATAGAAAAAAAATATATATTCACTTATGGATGTGCACGTGTGTGCGAGTGAAGCCGTGCTGTCGCCGTTGGGATGAATCATAAATACACTCACGCGTTGCATTCAAATAAATATTCGAAATGCGCGGTATTGTACTTTATAATTATCGCAGTCCCAGCGGCAGTCAAAGTCACAGTCACAGCCATAGCCTCAGCCATAGCCACAGCCATCAACACCAGGTTAGAGTTGCCAAGTGCCGCATATATGTTTGTATGTAAGTATAGGTACATAAGATACAAGCAAAGCTAAACAGTTAGAAATTCCATGGAACAGTAACATGTCGGCCCCACATATGAAGACGCAAAATAGATTTATGAATGCAAAAAGAATGCAAAGATATGCGGAAAATCACGACTTTTGCAGAAGTGTATACCATATTTTTTTGGGTACACTTTTGTTGGAAGCAAGAAGCAATATGCGGGCATGATACTAATTGGCAATGCACTCGACTAAAGACTGTGGCCGAAGCGGCAGAGACCGAAGAACAGTGTGAAGTTTTGGTGATATTTTGATCCACTAAATTAGAAATGAAGTGAATAATGAAATAAGAAAGTAGTTCAAATTTTAAAATAAAGTAATAACTTTTTCTTGACTCATAGATCTAGCAAGGCGGGCTCTTTGTATAAATTCGAACAAAACGTAGCTGTTGTTTGTTTAAGTTAGGTTAGATTAGCCAGGTTGCTTCTCCAAGACAAGAGACTCGGTGGTGACCCTAAAGCCCATTGTGATACCTGCATTTGATTTCCATCCCCTAACTAAGTTGCTTGAACCACTTAGATGTTTTAAGAAGGTGATTAGTCTCTCCAGTGAGACATTTTGCAAATTCCTCTGGCCTTCAAGGAATCGCCGAGATATTTGGCACGGCTTCTTTGAAGTGCAGGTCATTCAAAGAGGAGGTGTTGCACCGACTTAATTTTTTCTGCATCTTCACAACTTCCGTCACTGTGAGGTACACCCATTCTACTGGCTAGGGTGCTAATACTGCAGTAACCCGTTATAACACTCGTGTGGCCATTTCTTCCTTTTAAGATTGAGTTTTGATCAAAGCGCTTTTGAGACCCTGCAGTGACCCTGCAGTTAGTAGTCAGAGTCTATAGAGTCAGAGTCTATGTAGTCAAGTCTATCGCAGTGTACAGTTTATTCAGAGGAATGCGTATGTGCTCTTCCACTCGCTCAAGGTCGAGCTCAGAGCCCTTCCTTGCACACTCATTGCCTCTTCTATTTCCTTCCACTCTAGGGTGGCCGTGGACCCAAACAAAAATTGGTATTGTGTTGTTGGATAAGCGAGAGCGACCTCCTGTATTCTTTAACACATCTTAAGTTGATGCTTAAGTTGTTTAACAATAGGCCAGTTTGTTTAACAATAAAGTAAAAGTTGCACCATTTAGGTTTCCATCCCTCAACGGAGTGGCTGACCGAGACGAATCACAAAAACGTTATCATATCTTAATCTTATGCTGATCTAGATTTTCTGGAAAGAAATTGTCTTAACTTCTCAGAGTCTTATATGTACATACTAGGCGGCTTTTATATGGATACTTGACCATAAAGTTGAACTGATGGCAAGAGTGTGATCCTATATTCTCAGATTATATCCACATTTTCAGTGACGGTCAGGCGGCGATAAAGACCGTTCACAAATTCCAACGTAGCCATGAAATCCAGCACATTTCTTATCTACCTGGCTGAGTCATGTCACCCAAAGTTAATACGGGTTCCAGTTCATTGGGACATCGGCGAGGGCAGTTGTAGGGTCGATGAGATCAAAAGTGAAATGCGAGACTCGGCACCAAATTTCTTAACTAACACATAGGCAGACCCTTACCAACATGCCAGCTAGTTATTTATGAGAAACTTGTAAGAATAAAGAACCCGAGTTGGCGTAAAGCAGAACCCATCTGCAGCACAGTTCGACCACTGTGACCGTCTTTTAATGCTAAACGCACAGAGTTCCTGCTGAGCGAAAAAAAACATAGTCTTAGCTCAATGATTTATATTACAACGAGGCAGTATCTTATGGGCACAGACACCCACAACTAATTTCTGCAGAAGTTGTCTAGACGAAGAAGAGGAAGAAATGCTTTTGCACTTTCTAAGCCATTAACCTGCTCTATTCAGACGAAGTTTAACCACTTTAGGGGTAGACAATTCTTTTATGAGTTGGAAAACTTCAGTCAGCTTTGTGGACAACAGAGATCTTCTAAAGTTTTTGAGCAGTTCACATTGGTTTTAAGGAGATCAGTACAAGTTCTGCTTGCGGCCACACAAAAGGGGTCGCCCTCCACTTTCGCGTGTTTGAGCACTCTCGATTCACAAATAGCCTGAAGGAATTAGCGGCTAGGGTGTTAGTATTCTTTGCCAGCATTCTTTGAGTCACATTATGGCCAGCGATAAGGGTAGTAACAAAAACGGTTTTCTCTCGTTTTGCGCTCAAATTTATCCCATGCCCTCCACATAACTCATTTTACAGAACGTCAAAGCAGAAAGATAGTTTCCTATAGTTCTCTTTATGCCAGAAACATGAATGAGCAATAATGATAATGTTGGGAAATCCAGTTCGGAAGTCTATTGTTCTCGTAAAATTAGAAAGTTAGGTTTCTGATATAAAAATTTATTTGGTTTCCTGAGTTTTGATATAACATAGAGCATCTAAAAGTTGTTCAAGCCAACTCATTATCTCAGAATTGGAAAATTTGCACATGCATGCTTGGGGTATAAGCGCGATGACGAGATTAATGTTATGACGCATTTAATGTTATGTTGCTGGTGGGAGTAGGAGAAGCACTCACAGTTATTATTTTCTTTTTCGAAATGATGGAATTTTTTCATAAAAGCGACCACAATGCGCTCAGCATTGGTATACTCGGGTAACGCATCTACAAATAAATATTCATAAGCATACAGACACTTCCTCAAATACCATGATGTATGTATGCATTTATGTATGTCCTACTCCAAGTCACTTGTATTTACTTCGCCTCAGAAGCAGTCAACCGGCACAAGGCGATAAAAGTGTGAGTGCATTCTTCTCGAGCATAATAATAATTCAAGTATATCGAGGAAGATATGTATGTATGGATGTGTGTACGGGTCTGTATGAGTAAGCGCGCCACAAGATTTGTGTGTACACATCACTTGCCGCATGCAAAGAGATAAATCATCCAAAGGGTTGCCACAATTACAATGCAACACAGCTGTATTCAGAGGTAACGACTGTAGTGTGGATGACTTACAACAACACGAATGTCAAAAGAGTAAACAAAAACGAGTAACAAAAAATACAAATAGTCCACAAAAAAACAAACGATAATAACTCAAATTGATAATAATGCAGACGATCAACAACATTATCATGCCGTTACTGTTACTGCTCTGCCGCTGGCAGTACGGTTGATGATGACAAAGATAGTAGATACGAAAAATGGCTATCAATGTTGCACGCCGCCATGTAGATGAGGGTGACGTTGCTGGCAGCGGTGGTGTGTCGCCAAGTGTTGTTGGAAGCTTCTCAGAAAAATTGCATGATTTGATGGGAGTAAGTAATGAGAAAAAGTCATGTTGTTGCTTCTGTATCCACAGTGATAAGCAGGCCGAAGAGATTTACATTTAACATAAGAAACCACAACAAGACTGAAGCGACTGTCTGCATGACTTACTGAAAATCCCATAAAGGTATATAAAAATACTTATTCGTAGCACATACTCGTCCATGAATTTATGCTTATACAGATATTGGCACGTTGTGTGGGCGCACCATTGAGCCTCGCGGTTGACGGAGAGGCGGCGTTCACTTACCTGAAACGAGAGAAAAATTGAGGAAATTGATTAATGAAATGTTCTTGCGCTTGTGGCATGTTGAAAGCAGAGCTACAAATAAACTTATGAATACCTATGCATATACCATATATATGTGTGTGTATGTGTGCGTAGGTAAAAGGATGTGCTAGTAGGGGCGTATGGATGTGGCACAGCGTTCATGTAATCAAATATTTTACAAGCAATCAGGCTTTAAAAGCAAACTGTACATTTTGTGTTTTCAGGAAATAAGATACTTTATGCGAATTAATAAGAGAATGGAAAAAACTCAATGTGAAAACATATGTAAATTAAGTAGATTCACATGTTTCTGTCAAAAGCAGGAGATTTATTGTCCAGCTGGTGGAAAAAAGTATTGTTACTCTCAAATATGTAGGAATTTCGGACAACGGTGGAAATGGAGTAAAAATAAAAATAAAAAAGTCAAGTAAATTGGAATGACTGAAACTTGAAAAATATAAAAGGCAATTAATTAAAAAATATTCAAAATTAAAATAAGAATATGAAATAAAATTAAAATAAAAAAATGAAATAAAATTGAAATAAATAAAATAAAATAAAATAAAATAAAATAAAATAAAATAAAATAAAATAAAATAAAATAAGAGAAAATACAAAATTAAAAAAAAATGCTATACAAAAAATTGTATAAATAAGAAATTAAAAAAACCAAAGAAAAATGTAAAATATTAAAAAAGTTGAAATAAAATAAAACAAGAAAAAATACAAAATTAAATGAAATAAAATAAATTATAAATTAAAAGAATGAAAAAGTTAAATAACATATAAAATAAATAAGATAAAATATAAAATAAATAAAAGAAAAGAAAACCAGAGAAAAAACAAAATTAAATTAAATAAAATAAATTATAAATTAAAAAAAGAAATTTAAATATTTATATAAAAATATGAAATAAAATTAAAATATATAAAATAAAACCAGAGTAAATACAAAAGTAAGTTAAATAAAATCAATTATAAATTAAAAAATTAAAAGAACGAAAAAATTAAATGAAATATAAAATAAATATAGTAAGAACAAAATATGTATATAATATAAAATATAAAAATAATATGAAATACAATAAATTTAAAAATATTTAAAAAATTAAAATAAAAAAAAATTAAATTAAAATGAAAACAAAAGCAATAAAATAAATTAAGAAGCAATTAAGTGAGATAAAAAAAATCGAATTAAATTAGATAAATTATGTAATATAGGTACCTGAAATAATTTCAGATATTATAAAATAAATAAAGTAAATCCAGAATTAAATTAATTAAAAAGTAAAAGCAAAAACTATTACAATAAAAAAAGTTTCCGAAACCTAACCACAGAAAACTAAAAATTAAATAAAATTAAATGTAGGAAAGTAATATTTATAAAAAAAAGTAAATTAGATAAAAAATTAAATCTTTTAATATAGAAAAATTATTAATAAATTACATTAAATTAAATATAAGAAATTATTACAATATTAATTATAAAAGTAAATTGGATAAAATAAGCTTATACATAGAAAAAAGTCAATAAAAATTATTTTTTCAAAAATTGGTAGGTCTCAAGAAAAATCAGCGACAAATTCTAAAGAGGCGAAACTGGGTTTTCTTAATATTATTTCATCTCAAAACCCGTTTCTTAAAGATATCCCGAATTCTCAAAACACTTAACTGAACGCATTTGGCGATAAAGAGAGTTTTCGTAGTCTAAATTACTAATATTTACCTGGAGTATGTCCTGTTGGGACTATGGAGTGCTTACAATACAATAATATTAGATAGAAATAATTAAAAACAATAAACTAAAATAAGATACAACAAAAAACTATGAAAATATAAAAAGTTGTATAAATTTTTTATTTAATTATATTGAACTTGATTTAATGAACTAAAAAAAAAATGCTCTAAGTAATATCAAATAAATTGTAAATTAAATTAAATTAAAAAAATACAAAAAAAAATGCAATAAAAAATTGAGCTACCGCAAAAAAACAAAAACTATATTATAATATATAAAATTAATTATACAAAATAATATAAAATAAAAAATTAAATTATATAAAAAAATTAAATCGTATAGAAAAACAAAAATAAACATTTGATTTCAATTTTCATAAGTTTCTAGCTTTTAGAAAACTAAGCGAAAATCTTAAGGAGCTGAAGCAGGTTTTTCTTGATATTTTTCACACCTCAAACTCTCGTTTCTTAGGATAATCCAAGTTTGCAAAATATTTTGCTACACACATTGGCCTTGTAAAGACATTTTTCCATGTCAGGAGTTTTAAAAATTCCCTGAATTAAATTTTGTCAGGACCCTGGGGTGCTCATAATAACTTAATATTAGATAAAATAAAATAAGAACCAATAAAATAAAATACACTAAAATAATAAGTTACAGGAAATTAAAAAAAAAAACTCCAGGGTCATGCTGACCTTCCCGTTGGGTCATATATTCGGAAAAGAAAAATTTAAGGAAAATGTTTATAAAAAAATATTAATTACAATCAAAAAATAGAATATAGAAAGAATAAAATATTATGATAAAAAAGTTACATAAAATTATATAGAAAAAATTAAAAAAATAAATACAAAAAATTAAAAAAATAAATATAGGGTTATTCAATAGGTGCGCTTCAACTTTTTTCCGATAGGGAGGGCGAACGACGCAATATTTTTTATTTTTCGCTTGTCATTTGTAAACTTCATTAGTATACATTTCATCATGGAACGCTACACACTTGAGCACCAATTGCAAATTGTGCAAATTTTTTATGAAAATAATCGTTCTGTTGCTGCTACTTTAAGAGCATTACGGCCATTTTACGGCCCATTTAACAAGCCGTCCCGTTTTGGGGTTATGTGAAGTCATTGGTCTACAGTAACAAGCCGGCGACGATTTGTGAACTCAGAGCCAATATTGAACGCGGAATTGCTGGAATTTCGGCCGATTTATGCAAAAGAGTGGTCGGAAATTGGGTTCAACGATTGGACTTCGTAAAACGTGCACGCGGTGGTCATGCAAAAGAAATCGAATTTCATACTTAAATGTATATGTTCAAACTCGATAATAAAAAAAATTAATTAAAAAAGTCAAATCGTTTGTGTTTTATTCAAAAAAGTTCAAAAGTTGAAGCGCTCTTACTGAAAAACCCTTTACAAAAAATTAACAAATCAAGTAAAAAAAAATTTTGAATGCAATATTTTATTTATAAGCATAATAAATAAATTCAAATAAACTAAAAACTAAATAAAAGTTTAATTAAATAACCATCAACAATCATCAAAAAAGCCAGAAAACAGAAAAAAAACGATCATCAGTAAGAAACTATTTGAACCAAAGCTGTGTTTTCCTCAATTAGCAAGTAAATACACTCGAACACACTCTCGAGGGGAAACTCGACTTAAACCTGTCAATAGTGTATACACAAAGCAATTATAATTATTACTGCTTATTATTATAGTTATTATTGCCCTTTAATGTATTCAAATTTAAACGCATTGGCTTTTCAAAGACACAAATATCCAAAGGCGTAGGTACAATAAAAAAATTAGTATAATCACAATAGCAATATTGTCGCGCAATAAACACACGTAAATGCAGATTGTGCATGTATGCGCCGTTATAATTTATTACAAATGTCAAACGAACTGCTAGCTGAACAAAAACAAATAAATTAGGAAAATATACGCACTGGAGGATAACAAAAGCATGTGCCATAAAATTAAGGTGGCCAAATGAAGAATCACAAATCAATATAACTAGAATTAACTGCCTGTGTACAGAGGTGTGTATGTAAATGTACGTGTGAAAAACATTGACCCCAATTCGTGTGCCATTGTTAATTTTTCTTCTTTTTTTGGACAGTAGATATCAGCTAACAACCGCTTCTCCCTGACGACCAGCTGAACGAATTGAAATGCCTGGCAAGAAGTTGAACAAGTCAAAGAGACTTGAACAATGGAAATAAAAAGTAACTTATACAAAAAAAAAAATCAATAAAACGCGACTAATAACAAAAAGACATCTTCGATTAGTTATAAAGAAACCAAAAAAGTTTTTCTCGTGTCATTTTGTTTAGAAATGGGAACGAAAAAAACGAACAAACACACCAGCGCTGCAGCGGGGCGTATGAGCGACCTTTGTAGAAATGGCAAGAATGAGAAACATCGCAAAGCTTATGACGTTGATAATGACGCTAATGTTTATTGATTGAAGGAAATGTTGTTGATTTAAGTAAAATACCATACGCGGTGGTGCTAGGCATTTTCTTCCATTTAAAAAAATTCGAGCACGTACTTTGTGTGAAAGAAATGGCGTGACAGCTTAGCGAAAAAAAAAATTCTCACAAATCAACGATAATTTGTAGTGACTTGAAACTTGCACTTTGTTATACTAAAATTCAATGAGCTATAAAACTGCATACCAAGAATTTAATTAATTCTAATTAATGAATTAACTTAATTTTGATTAAAAAATTAAAGTTTTGATGAAATTTTTAAACAAAATTTTTTAAAGATAGAAATGGTTTTTGTTGTGGTTTGAAGTAGGTATATTTTCAGCAAAAAATTGTGGTGTGTTTATCGTTTTGCATTTCTAATGACACTTGCAAACTCACACAAATGCATACAAAAGCAGTGCTTTAAAGCAATTCAATTTTTTAATAATTAATAAGAATCGCTAATAGGCAAAATGATGCGCCACAATGAAGGGAAAATCAATAAGGAAATTAGTCTAATCGAATAACGAATCAACTGGCATTGATACCATAGTATATATGTATGTGTGAACTTCGTATATATTGCCGCCATGGCAGTACTTTATAATAAAAAGAAAACTGAGATTGGTAACAAATAGCCAGCAGACATGAATGCTTGAAGGAAAGTGAACGGAAGTATAATTATTACGAGTATAAGCAGTGCTCATTACTGCTATTTGGCGGGCATTGAGTAGGAGTCAAGCGGGCTATAAAAGTGGAGAGGAAATGCGACTAATTCATGAAGGAGCAGGATCAAAGAAAAGAGGAATTTAATTATTCTGAAATATTAATGAGTGCTTAAGAAATATTTTTTTACCCCCCTTTTATGTAACTGATCTGTCTATCTATCTGTGATTTCTTACTATTACTTGTGCATTAGACTGTTTGAAGAGGATTGCACGGAAAATTTATTGAATTTTTGGGATATCGTTTTTTTTTATATAAATGATGCTTTCCATTTCAATTCAACCGGGCTGCTCGGGTCATGTTCTTCGATTTCGATGTAACTTAAATATGTTGCTCTCTGGTCAAAATAATGAGACACGTATTTTTTTGTTCGCCCGAAAAAAATTTTTTTCAAGAGTTATCGGCAATTTTGTTTTTTGCCTCAAACTCGATTTTTTTTAATTATATAAGAAAAAAATTTTTTGAAATGCCCATAACTTAGTCAAAAATGAACCGATTTTAATAATTCTGGGTTCAAAACGATCGTAATTACTTACACAAGCGACTTCATGTAGAAACAATTGCAAAAAAGTAGTTGAAAATTTTTTATTTAGTAAAAAAGAAAAAAAATTTAAATTTTTTCAAAATTCAATATTTCAAAAAGTGCATTTTTTTTTTTTTTATAACTTTTTCCAAATCAAAAAAACATCTCAAACTTTAATTGAGCTGCATGCCTAGTAGCTAAAATGCGTTGTTTTTGAGTAATGAATTTTTAAGTAAACACCCTGTTTCGCACTTTTTGTTTTTTGCAAAATAAAAAATTTTCAACTACTTTTTTGCAACTATTTCTACATGAAATCGCTCGTGTAAGTAATAACGATCATTTTGAACCCAAAATTATTAAAATCGGTTCATTTTTGACTAAGTTATGGGCATTTCAAAAAATTTTTTTCTTATATAATTAAAAAAAATCGAGTTTGAGGCAAAAAACAAAATTGCCAATAACTCTTGAAAAAAATTTTTTTCGGGCGAACAAAAAAGTACGTGTCTCATTATTTTGACCAGAGAGCAACATATTTGAGTTACATCGAAATCGAAGAACATGTCCCGAATAGCCCTTTTGAATTGAAATGGAAATAATCTATATAAGAAAATTTTTTTTAATTGCTCATAACTTAGTCAAAAATGAACCGATTTTAATAGTTTTGGGTTCAAAATGATCGTTATTACTTACACGAGCGATTTCATGTAGAAATAGTTGCAAAAAAGTAGTTGAAAATTTTTTATTTTGCAAAAAACAAAAAGTGCGAAACAGGGTGTTTACTTAAAAATTCATTACTCAAAAACAACTCATTTTAGCTACTAGGCATGCAGCTCAATTAAAGTTTGAGATGTTTTTTTGATTTGGAAAAAGTTATAAAAAAAAAAAAAAATGCACTTTTTGAAATATTGAATTTTGAAAAAATTTAAATTTTTTTTCTTTTTTACTAAATAAAAAATTTTCAACTACTTTTTTGCAATTGTTTCTACATGAAGTCGCTTGTGTAAGTAATTACGATCATTTTGAACCCAAAATTATTAAAATCGGTTCATTTTTGACTAAGTTATGGGCATTTCAAAAAATTTTTTTCTTATATAATTAAAAAAAATCGAGTTTGAGGGAAAAAAACAAAATTGCCGATAACTCTTGAAAAAAATTTTTTTCGGGCGAACAAAAAAATACGTGTCTCATTATTTTGACCAGAGAGCAACATATTTAAGTTACATCGAAATCGAAGAACATGACCCGAGCAGCCCGGTTGAATTGAAATGGAAAGCATCAATGTATTCTAAATACACTTAAGGTTAAGATTTGAAATTGGTTAAACATTTTTATTGATTTATTTTTGTGCTACCGATTTATTATTGGTGATATTGATAAATTATTTTTACGATCGTTTTTTAATCGTTCATAAATTTTTAACGATACATTTTTTATTGTATATTATCGACCTATTATTTATATTACCGATTCGATATTAATTATATTATCGGTGAGGTATGGCACTGTAGACAGGGCTAGTTTACAGCTGTTGGTCGGGAAAAACTCGTGCTATTCCGGTAACGCAGAACCGGCTGCCATGGGAATGATTCCTTTTTGGTCTTATCTTTTTATTATTAGTGTTATCGAAACATTATTTTTATTATTTATTTTGAATGGCTTGTAAATTTTGAGTTATTTTTTTGCGTAATCGATTTATTATTTTTATTATCGATTCATCATTTTTATCATCGATTTATTTTTGGTGTTGCCGATTTATTTTTGGTATTATCGATTTATTTTTGGTATTATTGATTTATTTTAGGTATTATCGCTTGTAAATTTTTATGAATTTACTTTTTTCGGAAACGATTTATTATTTTTATTATCGGTTTATAACCGATTTTTAGTATAAAACTACTAGCTACACCGCCATTTTTAATCGATTTATTTTTTGTGTTATCAATTTTCTATTTTTATTATCGATTCATTATCTTTTTGTAGAAAACTACTCTACTTGTGTGATTGGCTTATTATTTTTGCTATCGATTTTAAATTGGTTGTAATTTTTATGAATTTACTTTTTGTGTAATTGATTTATTATTTTTATGATCGATTTATTTTTGTGTTATCGATTTTTGATCGATTTTTAGTATGAAACTAGTACCTGCACCGGCATAAGATTTTCAATCGATTAAAAATTTTAATCGATTAATTTTTTGTGTTATCGATTTATTATTTATGTTATTGGTTCATTACTTTTGCTGTTGATTTTTAGTCGTTTGTTAATTGTTATCAATTTACTTTTTATGTTATCGATTTTCTATTTTTATTATCGATTCATTATCTTTTTGTAGAAAACTACTCGCTACACCAGCAAAAGATTTTCAATCGATTATGTCTATAATAGTTTTTAATCACTTTATTATTTGTGTTATTGATTTATTATTTTTGCTATCGATTTTTTAAATTTTTATCAATCAATTTTTTATGTTACAGATTTAAGAAATGATTTTTAGCATATAAAAGTTCTGGCTGCATAAGCCTCTAATTTTCGTTTTGTTTTTCTCCACCTTGATGAAAAAAGAATTTCGCGATAAATGGGTTTGAAGGGTTAATTACATTACCTTGCATTCGAGAGCACCACTTTTCAAACATTTTTCCCGAGAGAAAAATTTTACTGACGGAACGAAAGTAATGAGATTTGTTATGCCATTTTTGATTTTTTAGGAAGATCGGTTATAGGAAAACTGAAATATTGAAGAGGATGGGAAAATACATTTCCAAAAATTCGAGTATAAGTATAATTCGTTTAGAAAACCGCAATTTTTTTTTGGTGAGCCGGATTAGTAAGGTACATAAATTTACGAACCGTTCGCTACTTGCTATAAAGCTATAGAGCCTCATATACCATGAATATCATTGCAGTAATGAAGAGTTTCTTGGCTTTTTATTATGACGAAATTCAGCAGTATGACAGTATAAATACTTTTGTTGCAGTTCGTAGCAGAAAATTAGAAATTACAATTTTTCATTGCTCGCCCTCAAATCAACTAATGGAACCAATAATTCATATCAATTCTGCTACCCAGCATAGCACAAGGCATAAGCTCTTATTGTCTAGAAGAATGTTTGTCATGTGCAATGTTATTTGAAAAAAGTGTGCAAATTATGACTCCAATGTACATATGTATTTCTCTCAGTTTTCGTCAATACATAACAAGGCATGCGAAAGATGATATTGACAATAATGCGATTAAAGTATTTGATAAAATCGTGAACACGGATATTAAAACCAAAAAAATACATATATGTAAAATACTTTGTATTTCTACTATTCTATGATTATTAGCTTTTCTAAAGTGATCAAAAAGCGCATAAAAATAATTACCGGCCACACACGTCGGTAATTGGCGTGCGCTTCGAAACCAGATGTACTCATCAGAAGTAAAAGTATATCTTCACACTCGCTTATGTTACTACTTATTTGTGTGCTAGTTATATTTCATACCGCGGCATACTTATCACATACATACATACATTTGTTTTGACTATTATACATACATACAAACATACAAACATATATAAACAGGTATATCTGAGTATTGATGTCAATGCTTTTTAAACCTGCAGGTTTAATAAAATAAGAGTGAATCAAATGCGCTCCACAATAAATACTTAATATCACACAAGTGCATATATGTACATGTATATACATGTCCATATGTACATATGTATGACACTTGTACTGACAACTCAACTGAACTGTGTTGTGACATGGGCAGGCAATCAGCGAATTGCTTTAGCGTCTAATATTGCCTGGTATTATATGCAATTGGGAATTGTTTTGATGGAAATATGATAGCTAATAATAATAAATAAAAATGGATTTAATTAATAAAAACAACAAAAAAAAAACAAAAACAAAGCAAAGCAAATATTAAATAAATTAGTAAATGACATTAAAAATAAATACAACGGAAATTTTCAAAAATCTCCCTCGAGTTCAAATGGTGAGCTCATAGCAGTAAGAATTTGTATTATTTTTTAATAAACTATATGTGAAAAGCCACATTGCTCAGCAAACATTCCAGGAGCTCGTGAACTGGTATTCGATGGAAGAAATTACACTAGTTACTAGAAGTTACGAGAGTGTCTAAAATTGTACCAGTTGCAAAATGCCTAATTAGAGTTGTATGTAAAGCAAAAAAATTCTCCTATTAAACTGCAAAATAAAGTTCCACACATATAAGAATGCTTGCACATAAAGCGGATTATATCGGGTGTTTGCTCAAGAGCTTGAGAACTGCAAATGATAATACGAAACAGAAATATTGCTTGGAAAGAAATTTTTTTGTTATAATCTGGAAGATAATTTCTTGGCATTCATTTGTTAAATATGATATCCGGCATATCAGTCGGCCCAATTTTTGATTACTTTTTCCAAAAAATCTTGTGTATGGCGTCAATGGTAACTTGAATATTGCAGTAAATCGATTGTTAAGCGCGACCATTGGCACCAAATGTCGCGGATGTTTAGTTGATTAATTTTTGGAAACAAAAAGTCAGTCAGCATGGCCATATATTGCGCTCCATTCACCGTATCGGCAGCTTCTTCCTCATTCTGAAAGGACCTTATTTCTTTCCGTCAGTATTCTATAAACTTCGCAACCAGTTTTGTTTTGGTTTATAATAATGCATGCAATGGGTGCATTATTCCCAAATATAGGCTTGAAGTTTTCCCCATAAAAAGGGTAAGAATTGCAAATACTTGTTTGTGGAATATCAAAGCTTATCCGCTCAAGTAGATCTGGAGTCGACGATGCAATTAACAATACTGAAAATAAACAGAAGTGAAAGGGCTGTCCTTCACTTTTCTAGAGATTCTAAATTAATTAGCTTTAGCCGAGAATTGTAAGATGGGAGAGGGGTCTCAAATCGTAGGGAATGTAATGTCTGCTCAAGAAATATTTTTTAAATTTATTTATCGAAAGTTGGTCGTAAGGTCTCCAGCTTACGCTTAGTGAGAACGAACGTGAGCCGTAGACAGCAGTTTATAAGTATACAGATCAGAAAATTCGGATGTACTGCAATGAATGAAGCCTAGAATCGAATACGATTTTGAAAGAATAGAATGAGTGTGACCACTGAGGGAAAATTTCATATCGAATAATACTCCAAGATCCTTAAACTCTGTTACATTAATAGAGATGGTGTAGGTGTTAAAAATGTATTAAAAATGTACTGACGCCTCGAAAATTTTAAATGAATTTATTTTTTAATATTCAAAGATAGACACGACCCCATGCACCAACAATGAAGATTCTTCAAGTCGAATTGATGCTTCTAAGCATTCAGTAAGTCCCTAACAGATGAGACAATTTTTAAGTCATACGAGAAGAGCAAGAATTTCGCAGAGGTAAAACATTTTCTTATGTTATTGATAAAAATGATAAAAAGAAGTGTCCCTGAGATGCTCCCTGATATAGCAACAAAGTGGTTAGATAAAACTTCATCGATTTTTACCACGCATAATCTGGCCTTCAAATATGACTCAAGCCATTGCAGAAAGGTGGAGTGAAAGCCCAAGTAAGGTGACTAGAATCTTCGGCGACACTTTGTCAAATGCCATAGAGAAGTCAGTGTAAATGCAATCAACTTGTAGTCCTTTGGAAAACGACCTGCATGTCACAGAATTCGCTAAAAGGGGAAAAAGATTAGTAGCCGTAGAGCGGCCTTTTACAAACAGTTTAGAGATGCTTGGTACCTTGTGAAACGGCTTATAATTACGAACAACATTTTTTTCCGCTTTAAAAGTAAATGATTGTAAATTTCCATTCATTTAAGAAAGATAGGGTGCCTTTTATATGGAAGAAAACTCACAATGCCACAAAAAAATTAATATCAATGGTATTTTGTAGGCAATTGAAACTTGCACTTTCTTTTACTAGTATTGAGTGGGCTATAAAATAAAAAAAGTTCTAAAAATGCTGAATAAAAAGTTTAAACCTTTTTTTTTGGGAATTTGTTAAATTTTCGAGCAGTTTGTAAGAATTTTTATGATTTTTGCATAATAGTAATAGAATAATCAATACTTTAAAGAAAGCATAAAAAAATGAATTAAATTAAAATTTAAAAATTAAATTAAATTTTAAGAATTAAATTAAATTTTAAGAATTAAATTAGAATTTAAAAACTAAATTTAAAATTTAGAAATTAAGTTATACTTTAAAAATTAAATGAAAATATATAAATTAAATTAATTAAAAAAATAAAAAATACAAATTAAATTAAATTTTAAAAATTAAATTAACTTAAAAAAATGCAAAATAGTTAAAACTTGATAATTTGGAGCGCTACTATTATTTTGAACACAGGTGTATGCGAGCAGATACTTAAGTTTACACTAGGTTTGATGAGAGAGAATACAAAAAAAATTAAATTTACTAAGATCTGAACCAAAGTGGTGGTCCAAAGCTCGAAACTTTAGGGTATTTTCAGGAATTTTTTTTTAAGAATAAAAAAGTGAAAAACGATATTCAAATTTATTAGACATTTTATTTAACTTCGTTTACATACAAAAATGAAAAAAAAATTTAAATTTTAATACTTAAAAAAATGGCGCGGAAGTTGAACGTCCCGAAAAATTGGACCTGGACGGTTGTTGCCCATTTTGGCTCTTCTATTTATCTGAATCACAAAAACCGAAAAAAATATAAAGTAGTGTGACTGTAGCCATGTCCCGCTAGTATAATAGAATAAAAAAAATCAATTTGACACTTTAAAAATCGGTTTTTTTTTAGTTTTTTTAATCAAAAAAATACGAAACAATTGAATTAATAATATGATTCTAATACTGGCGATAGCCATTGATGTTGTGAACAACAGACGATTCGGTTGAATAGTTTTTAGTTTTGTTTTTTTTTTGTTGACAACACCAGACCGAAAAAAGTCGTTTCGAGGTAAATGAGTTTAAGGTTTGAGGTACAGAAGCGCGCGGACCGTTCTCTACTTAGGTAATGGGCTGTAGAAGCTATAATATTGGGAGTTTCCGAATGAAAACTTCATAGTGCATTCTTAAGATTCTACACTTTCGAAATATCGAAAAAACAAAAAATCGATTTATTGAAATTTCTACACCACCAAATGTGGCCCTTTGAGTTAAAATTTAGAATATTTCTTATTTCACTCGCTACCAGAAGCTTCAACGTTACTTGGCATATATAAGTATGTACATTCGTATGTACGCTGGTGTCATCTATTTCCATACGTAGAACTCCACTTAAACGCGGGCATGGACGAGTTGAAAAACAAATATATATGTAGAAAAAATACCAGTCTAACGGTTAGACGCGATAGAAGTGAAACCTTCCGTAAAACAAACTGAGAGAGAATGAGACGAAAGCAGCATTAGGAGCGGGATAATTATGGATTCATTATAATATTGCTATAAAATTCATATTTTATTTTCTTCATTTAATTATTATTCATCCTCAATGTTTTCAATTTCAACAAAGGATACGAGTGACTTATGATAGCTAAAATATGATACAAATGCTATGTTGTCAACATATCTTTGAAATACCGCGTCAATTGCTGTTTTTGATCGTGTTGTCGATTCAGTGCGATTGTTACACATTTTTAAATTGAATGTTGTATTGAAAAAGTCAATTAAAAGAACCGCTGTGTCCAATGCAAAATTTACGTTAAAATCGCCACTTAAAATCCTTGGAACTTTATCGTAATCTTTTCTAAGTATCCGCGATACTTCTGGTGTATACTTTATTAAATTTTCGTGAATGAATTCCGTGATGCTATTTATTGATTGATTCGGTGAAATATAAATCGCCACAATTAAAACTGTTTTTCCATTGCTCAATCTGGTTTCGCATGCACATATTTCTCCCACTTTAGAGAGCTGAACAGACAGTGATTCTAGTTGCTGTGCATTCAGATCTATCTGTGGAGTTACAATACGAGCACCGTCATTTTGATTGTGGTATATTGCAACACCGCCTGCAATTGCGGTAAATATTTAAAAATGAAAATATTTACGAATATAAAAATACGGACGCAATACAGCTCACGCCGTTGCTGTTACGAGCGTCGTAACGCGTATATTACACAGACGTACTAACATACACACAAACATTCGTAGGACGCTTGGTCTAAGCAAGTATTAGGTAGTGTAGTATAGGTATACATAATGCCTTCTCGCTCACCGTGGCTCCGTAATACGCAGGCGCGCACACATACGTACTAGCATACATACAAACATATATACGTATGACGCTTGAACTAAACACCAAAGCAAGTAATAGGCAGTGTAGTATACATACTACAATACTCACTATACTAGCGTGGCTCAGCAGTACGCAGCCACACACATATACGTCCATATATCAACATATAACGCTTCGTAGTGTCGCTTTTTCGTTTCATCGAGTCTCAAATCACTCCCAACGATTCTAAAGAAGTTTTCACTTCAAAAATGCCTATCAAATGAGCAGAAATTCAATCTAAATTCGCATTGACAAGCGTTCTTTTCAAAGCTCAAAGCTGATTTGATGAATGTACAAGTATATCGACAAAAATATATATGTATGTATACCTGTGCTCACACCTGCATGCGTATCGCACATTAACGCGCATGCGCTCAGCGCTTCACCGATAATACTTATAATTGCACAAATGTCAATGTGAAATTTCGATTGAAATCCGAGGGTACCCATACAATCGTAGGCACGCATTTTCCCTATTTTTTCACCACTTAACTAATATTTCAACCCAGGCACTCCAGTCCGTGCCATACGGATAGCAGCTGTTGTCATCCAGCTCAATCCCTCTAGATTCCGCTTAAACAAATAGACAAAAATGTATGAATGCAAATATGGTATTGTGTACTCGTACATATGTTTATAGATAAAAATAGCTGAATGGAATTAGATAACTTTTGCTTGTACTAATCTAGATATGGGTACGTAGTATATACAAACAAAGGAGTTTATCAGAGAAAAGTACGTATGTGCATGAGCATGTAAGTCTTATTTAGCTACACACATACACATAAATGTGCAAGTATGTATGTATGTATATGCTGTGGAACGGAAGTTGACATGAAAGCATTTGTAAGCTGCGTTGTGCAGTTATCTATTGTATTATCAGGTCAACCAGTTATGCTGAAATTGTACAGCTGTAACTTTCGATAGAAAATTCTAAAGTTCTGAAAAAATATTCATTTTTTGTTTCATAAGTATAAGAAATTAATACCGAGGCCCTAGATACTCCTTATTCCCATATAAGCTTAATTATTTTACTCAGATTTTGCCGGCAAATAGCCATCAGCAGACAACAAGTTTTTCGTATGGAGAAAATTCGCAAACCGTCAAGTCAAGGGGGAAAAATGATCAAAAATCAGTGAGAACTTGCAACTTATTTTACTACAAAGAAATAGGCCAAAAGAATGGTTAACCAAAAAAATTGTGCGACAAACTTTAGTACCCCCTAACCACTCAGCAAGATCATACGTATGTGCGTTTGTAATTGGTAAGTAAAAAACTTCCACTCACCGTCACTGAGACGGGTAATGACGGTAATGTCATTATTTTAGTGAATATGATGAGCTTGCCCAAAGATGGTTAGAAGGACAAATTTCAGACGCGGAAGACTTGCGAAATGATGAATGCAGTGATGTAAATACTAATAGAGTCAGATTTTGGACCACATCAAATGTAGGAGGAAAGCTGTGAATTGGATTCTGCAATTGAGGATGATTAAAAGCTGTCTGAACACGAAAATTCGAATATGCTGCATCAGTCTCAGGTTTTACCTTAAGATGCACAAATTTCATCCGTTTCGAATGGACTAAATTTCAGCGCCTAAGAAAGCCAACTCAGGCCATGATGCGCCGCATTTCCCCCATTGAGGGTTCTAGCAAAAATGTAACTACAGAAACCAAATTAAAATTTATGAACATATTGGCTCAGCAGCTGCTAAGGCCACATCGAGAGCGCCGTGAAAGTGATGGGAGCATTCAGCGGGACCTCAAAATCGCTATTCGCCGCACACGCCGTCACAATAAGGAAATCAGTTAACCATAATTTCCAAGCCCCTGCAGTGCCGAGGAATAGCTGGAAGTAAGGAAAACATGATTGACTTGTGACTCGAAAAAGAAACGGAAGACCCAGTATATAGGTTTTGCATGTAAGAACTTAATTTGCTTAAAGGCTGCAAATCAATTGTGTAATGTTTTTTTGCTGTCGCGAAAAACTATCGATTGAAGATCTATAATTTTTTTTTGTTTTATTGAGAAATTCATATTATTTCAGCATTTTTAAATATTGCATAAGCTAATATTAATAAGAAATTCTTGATACGTTTCGTTCCTTTTTGTTTTTATTTAATTTCCCAAGCGAAAGTTCTAAAGTCAAAACAAGATGATTTAAGAAGAGATTTGAGTTGGAGAAACAATCAGTAGAAGTTTTCCTGTAGTATGCTATTTAATAAATACCTGATACTGTATAAATACTAAGTAATGTCCCAAAATATCTTTAAACTTGTTAAACCATGCACACACGCGCGTTATTAAGTGGGTGTCTCCTAGACGGGGGGTAGGTGGTTGTGGGACAAAAATAGGGAATAGGTGATTAAGAGTTAAAATTATTCTAGTTTGCAAAAACAAAATGCATATAATAAAAAATTATGACTATGTTGCGTTCTTTTAATTACGCCACTTACTTCAGAGAAGACAATCGAAAAGCCTGTGAATGTAGAAAACTGGAAAACTTGAATGGATAGGCCGCAGCCAAATTTACTAGGTACTACTTGTCTTGATTAATTGTATTTGTTGTATTAAAGAAACTATTGCAAATTTGTAGAAACTTAACTTCCCTGAATTGATCCACTAAAATAATGTTTCTGTCACCACTGTGAGTCATAGAGAAGGTTATTCACCTTGAGTGTGTGACTGACTGGTGTGGTTATTCGAGCGATGGCGTTATTGCCTAATTTTTCTTGGAAAATGAGGACGGCAAATACGTTGCAGTCAACGGAGAATGCAACAGAGATGTGCAATCCTTTCCGAGTAGCGCTTCAATTCTCACGAAGAAGCCAAAAAATGGCTCGATGATTTGTTTGCGGCCAAAGACGGCCAATTTTTTTGGCGCGGCATCTACAATTGCCTGAAAGATGGGAAAAATGTGTCGCTAGCGATGGCTATTATTTTGAAGATTAAATTTGTAACCATTTTTTGTTAATAAACGTTTGAAATAGAAAAAAAGTATGTTAATAAGCAGTTATTACCACTGTGCCAGTTGACCTTCTTCGAGCTAAGTTTTCACTACGTCCGATTTTCATTTTGTGAGGCGCCGTTAAAGATCGATATCATCCAGAAAAGGTTGAGACAATTTAATGCAATAAGGATGGTGGAAATAAGCTGCTGAACTGACGGATAAGCTACGATAGGGCTACGAAAATGCTACGGTAGCGGAGGCAGCTTTTTAAATGTAGTTATTTGCATTTCCCAATTAAGCGTCATAAATATTTGAAAAAATTTTGGCGTTGGAAACTTTTTTTTTTATAGAAATATGTGATAATATTCCACTTGAAAGCATTTGCGTCAAGATCCTACAACTAAAGATAACCCCTCAGAAAGCACTAACAAAAACAACTAATTATCGAAATTAAATAAAAACATAGTTTCTCTTTTCCATCTCACTCGGAATTGAGAACAAGGCCAAACAAAAACGAGTAGAAATGAAAAAAAAAACTTTTAATTATCGCCTCTGACTTTCAGGTAAACATTTGAGCACTCATTTTCAGTTAGATAATATTTTTACAATAATTCTAAATTCACAGAATTTACGTACACCAATAAATCGTGGCAAGGAAGTCTTAATGTTGTTCTTGTACATACGAGGAATGCTGCTGGAGTGACAGTCCTTGGCCGGATATAAATCCGGGTCGTTTCGGTAACGTAGAACCGACTGTCGTGAAAACGTAGGAAGTCTAAATCTTACATTTTACTTTATATTCAAATGCAAAATCTCTGAGTAATGAAAAAAAAGAACAATAATTTATGCAAGGCTAAGCGGCTTACGGAAGCTTTTCCATTTACATAAATATTCCAAAAAAGATAAATAAATCTGAAAAATGCAATAACTTAACACTGGCCGCAGATAAAAATAATATTTTTACAACAATACGAACAAAAGGTTGAAGAAACTTTCAATGTCAACAATGTCACATTAGAAAAAACATGGCATCAATGAAGAGCCCATAATAAAGTCATGACTATGGATTGATACAAACACAAAACAACCAAAAATAATAGGCAAAACAATATTTGCTGACACGCAGTACAAAAGTATGTCTGTCAGTCAACTGGCTGAAAATGTATGAGGCAAAGTGACAACTTCATAACATTTGAAAAAAAAGGCATGAAAGAGGTAAGGGAAACATCTGAAGCACAGCTGAAAAGCAATGCAGAGTTACGTCGGCGAGCTTGCGACAAAAAAAAACAAATATATATGTATATGTAAATATGTGGTCTAATTTGATATAAAATATTTATAGAATCAATAAATTGTGATTTTGCTTAAGTGGAAGGAATTTGCATCCGCAAAAGGAAACAGTCGACAATCGATTGAGTTGCATACGTTGTGGGATATAAATGGATATGTGTATGTATGTATGAATGTATGTACATGCTTAAGTAAAGTTATCTGATTTATAGAAGCCTTGATGCCGTCCGGATGAGACGACAGTTTATGCATACCTACTCAACTCAACACCTTTGCGGGCGCGCTACCTCTTTCGCTCTCTCGCTCTACCTGTGCCCTGATGATGTGGCATAAATAAAACATGATTGATAAAGATATGTAGGTAAGTAGTTGCCAGCAGTAAGAATATAATGCATAAATACATATAATAAAAGGAAATATTCTATATATAAATTCATATATGTCTCGGGTGTTTTTTTAAGAGCTTGAGTATTTAAAATGATATTACAAAATCGAAGTACTGTTGGGATGATTTTTAAATATTTTTTATTATAATCTCGTAGATAATTTAGCGGCATTTATTTTTTGGAACGACCAACTCAAAATCTGGGAAAACTTTTACAAAACTCTACTTTCCAACACTGATGGAAGCAGCAATTTACAATGCAATTGCGATAGACACGCTGATAACGATAGCGTTCGGGCGCAATGCCCCTCCATGAAAGAAATTGCAGATGCAATAACAACATTAAAAGCCAATAAGGCGCCTGGCATTGATAACGTCGCACCAGAACTATTAAAGGCAGACCCAATTACTAGCGCTAAGCTCGTTCAACCTATCATCGAACGCTTCTGGTCAGACGGGCACCTTCCAGGCGAGCTTAAGGAAGGAGTTATAATAAAAATTCCAAAAAAAGGCGATCTCTCGCAATGTACTAATTGGAGAGGAATTACACTTATATGCAGCGTTAATAAAATCATTGCCCATATTATAAATAAACGAATCCACGAAGCTTACTCGACATCAATATTTCGTGAAGAACAAGCGGGCTTCAGGCCACGCCGATCATGTGTTGACCACGTAAACAGCCTTCGGGTAATAGTGGAGCAAAGCGTGGAATATCGGTCACCGCTTTATTTAATATTTATCGACTTTGCTAAGGCATTCAATACTCTTCGTCACGACGCTATTTGGGCCGCGCTCCGATGTAAAGGCATTCCCGAAAGAATGATTAATCTCATTATAAACTTATATACGGACGCACGCTGCCGAATCCTACATGAAGGACAGCTAAGCGAGCCAATAATTGTTAAAGCTGGAGTAAAACAAGGTTGCCCGCTCTCTCCAACTCTCTTTAACATTGTCCTTGACGCCATTTTAGGTCAGGCTCTTCCTAATCAGAGAGGCATCACATGGGGTCTTCGTGGATCCTTAAACGACCTCGATTACGCCGACGATATTTGCATCCTTGCGCGAAAACTCAAATCGATATCGACACTGGCATCGAAAGTGGGACTCAACATCAATGTCTCTAAAACCAAGGCCATGCGCATAAATGCAAACAACACGCGCCCATTCCTACTAAACTCAACACCTTTAGAGGAAGTTCAAAGTTTCTGCTACCTAGGATGCATTATCTCAACCTCTGGCGGCTGGGCGGAAGACATCGAAAACAGAATAAATAAGTCGCTGCAAGCATTCGGTCAATTGAAAAACATCTGGAGCTCCTCATTCTTGTCGCGTGGCACCAAACTAAAAATATTTAATTCCAACGTCATATCCGTTTTACTATACGGATGTGAAACATGGAATGCTGCGCCACGGCTAATACAACGCATGCAATCTTTTACAAATCGTTGCCTTAGGCGTATACTAAAGATAAGGTGGCCAGAAACTATATCCAACGACAGACTGTGGGAGCTGACGAACCATACGCTCATCAAAACAAATATTCTGAAAAGAAAGTGGAACTGGATCGGCCATACGCTCAGAAAACCCGCACAAGATATCACGAGGCAAGCCATTGAATGGAACCCACAGGGATCACGCAGAAGGGGACGCCCAGCGCATACTTGGAGAAGACAGCTAGAGAAGGAGATAACATTAAGTGAAATGAACTGGAATGAAATTAAAAGAATGTCATTGGACAGGGACAGATTTAAGAGTTTTGTTGTAGCCCTATGCTTCACTATGGAGTAAAAGGAATAAATATATATATTTTTTGGAATATTGATATCCGGTTATGTCCGCCGTGGCAACGATTTACATGGTCCATTCGGTCAGTCCAAGTTATAACTACCTTTTTCAATAAATCTTAATAAAACATCTATCTAAATGAGCCCAATCAGCGACGATCATGCGACACAAACGATGGTTATTTGTCGTCAATTCTTGCACGAGCCGTTTTTTATAGGCACGTAAAGTCTGGCACGTACGCCAAGGTCCTGACATAAAACTTTCCGCGTAATCGAATAATAAAGGTCAGCAAACTGAAAACGTCGACGAATCGACATTATTACGCCTTCTTCAACACTTCGCTCTATGAACTTCGCGAACAGATTTTTTTTTAAGTAAATTCCCACAATGTGGGAGCGTTGTTGTGACGCCAAAGGATTCATGCTGACTTGACCGACTTTACTGAACAGAAACGTCAACACGTCAACACGGTTTGCCATTCTCAGCTGACAGTTATCGATGTCAATAGTTCTTATGCAGCAAAAAAAAAACACCCGATATATGTGTGTGTGTATTCATAGAAGTTTACGTAGGCACTTGGAAAACGGAAGCAAAGCAGAGAATATAAAAACGGATAATAGAAAAATATCGAATAAGTGGTAAAATGCTTATAATCTGCGCTTTTAGGGGATATGGTGGTGGTGCATATACAAGTATACAAGTATACAGTACGGCGCAATAAAGTAAGTACTTTAAAGTAGCAAAATTATAACACAAGGCCTAAGAAGTTTAATTCACTCTCAAAAAGAAATAAATAAAATTACGAGTTATGTACTGTATTTGAGTAAGAATTTTAGGGTGACCCATGTGGTTGCCCATTAGAGGGCTCGCTTGCAAAAGGGAGAAAGACGTGGAAAAATAGGTTAGTATACTAAAAGTATTAAATTACAAAAATCCACTATCAAGGAACAAAAAAAGTTTATTCGCCATATCGCCCGTTTGCTGGTAGAAGGTCATAACTCAAAAAATTAAAAAAAACCAAAAGTTAGAGAAGAACGGGCTCAAAATTTGCAAATTTGCTATGCCTCCCAACGTGAAGAGAAAAAACTCAGCACTAAGCCTCTTTGTTTCGCCATGCGTTCGCAAGTGGCGAATAGATGAAACAACTGCTATAATATCTTGGTAGCGCTGGAAAAGAGCTGCTAAAAATTACATTCGTTTCCTTTCGTGAAAATAGCGAGTTATACCAATTTTATGAGGTAAAACCGTACTCGCTAGCGGCGAATCTTGGCCAATAACTTTGCCATTGCTTTCATATGCAAATTCTTCGTCAAGTGAGCAGAGCCCAGAGATAGCGAACATGGAAGTGGCGAATCGAAAACGCCTACAGTTACAGAATATCGGCAAGCATTTTTTACACAGCATAGCAGGAGATCTGGTGCCCCATTTCCATGGCAATCGGTTCTACGTTACCGGAGTGACCCGGGTTTATATCCGGCCAAGGCTTGTCACTCCAGCACCATTCCCAGTACATTTATGTGTAATTGTATGCTCTTACAACAGCAACAGACCTGATGTCCATTTCTACATACTTACTTGCAAAATATTATTTTTTCGAGTTACCACATTTTCCAAGCAAACGAACGGCTTGTTTTTTGAAAATTATTTAAACATGTATTTGATGAATTTTATTTAGAATTTTATGGTTATATGTATGCATATGTATGTATATGAGTTTTATACTATTATTTTTTATGTACAGTGAGTCGTAATGGAAATAATACACTTCAATATTGTTGCCATTTTGGAAAATATAAAAATAGTATCAACTCAAAATTCTTTGAATTTTTTTTATTGATTAAGTGCGCAAATAAACTCAAGCAAAGTAAAGAGAAAAAATACTACTACAATTAGAGATAGAAAAATTAGTGAAAAATAGATAAATCATATGTAAAGCCCGCAGTGAAAATCAGAATCTCTCTTCCCAACAAGTGCTACTTTGAACTAAGTAGGCAATTGAGTAGAAAAGGTATGTATTGGCAAAAGAAATATCAAATTTTATAAGTCATACCTATCTTATTGTATGACGCAAAAGTGTGGATTATGACAGTGCCCGATGGGGCGTCCTTTGGAGTGTTTCAGAGAAAGATTCTGCTTAAGATTTTTGAATCTTTGTACGTTAGCGACGACGAGTATCGCAGGCGATAGAACAATGAATGGGTAAACGATTTTAAGAGTGAGCTCTTTAATATACCGTTATTCGGCTCTGAGCAAATTCGACAGCAACAGCTGATGGGCTGACGTCACTTGGATTGTGTTTACAAACAACTGCGATTGTACTGGTGATATACGGAAAAAGACAACCAATGACACTTCGTTGTCGTCTGAACAACGACTGATTGGACGAGTGTGTGAATGCATGTGAAATGATTGTGCAGAATTTGGCTGCCAAATCCCCAAGTGACGTGGCAGCTAAAGTTCCCACATAATATGGTTTTCACCATAGCTAAAGAGCAAACCTTGAAAACTGTTTGAAGCTTGAAACTGTTTAAGTGGCATAGACATGGTGCAGCGAGTAAAGATCCAGCCGCTCCGCCGGCTAGGTTATGTTGTTTGAATGGTTACAAATGATCCGGCTCTGAAAGTATTCGAGCTATACCTGAAGAATAGGAAGGTCTCCTTTGCATCGAAAAGTTCAGATGAAGAAAGATTTGCCCTCACTTGGTATGTCCAACTGATGTCGGTTAGTGTGAGAAAAAAACGACTGGCGCGCTTTATTAAATTCGGTTAAAATCACTTAAGCGGTTATCGTGCCAATTAAGAAGTAGTAGAATAAAAATTACTTTAAAAATTAAAAGTTGAATGAAGTTAATATTTTTTTGGTTCACCTTTTTGCAACATCGACTTTACTAGTTTTTGGTGTACACAGGACTATTTTTTGCTCATTTTTGATATAGAGCAAAGTTTAATAGCTATTTTTTTAGTTAAGGGATATTTTGAAATATTTACAATATTACTATGTTGAGGTTAGGCATTTTTGACCTGGAAAAATTAGTACTTGCGCCAAATACTCAAAAAGGCAGTACTCTCATCAAGATTGTTTTAAAATTCTCAAAATACATTCATTTATCCAAATTTCCTTTCTTAAAATTCAAATTTTCAACTCCTAATGCCGAAATGCATACCCAAACCATAACATAACCACCACCGGATTTTACCGTTGGTCTCAAATATTGGAATTGGGTTCGTTCGTTAAAAAAGCACTAGCGTGGAAAAATGTAATTTTTGGCGTGCTTATGTTGCTGGAAATTTCTTCAATTAACAAAAATTTATTGGAATCATATTGTCCCTTTGAATTTTTAATTTTGTACCGAAAAACTGTTTCTGCCTGCTTCATTATTTTCCACCGAAGACGAGTATTCTCGATATAAGCAGAGCAAAATATTTCCGCCTGTAAAAGTACGCAATTATGACTAAAAATCAAACGTTGCGTGTTGGTTTTAGAGAAAGTATATTTTTAATTCAGCGTATAATCAACTGAAAAAGGTATCGTTTTGTAATGGTACTTCCCCAGAATTTGTTATTTGAGCTTAATACGAGTACCATACAAACTATTGTGTAGTAATTGAAATAAATAAGGTGCCCAGACTAATGAATATTCTAAAATGTATATTTTTTAAAGGGTCTTTATTTACCTTTTTCAGGGAAAAAAATTTCAGTTGAATCGTTGAATAATAATAAGAATGCAATTTTTTTTTATCCTCAGGCCGAGTATACTCGACACTATGCGAAAAATGTTCATTTCGCTCTGACGAGTAACAGTTAGAGGGTTATTAAATGATGTGTACACCAGTGCACAAAATAATGGGAGCGCAATGAATTACCAAATTTTAGCTTTTTTGTAAGTAATTCGTTTTAATGGTCTTAAAAAAGTATAGCGCTTGCATAACAAAAACATTATAACTCAAAACTCCAAACGTTTTTGAAAATTCACAAAAATTTAGCAAATTATGTCAAAAAATCCAGATTTTATGGGATTACATAAGTCCAAAATTTTCAAAAAAATCGATTTTTTCGATATTTCGAAAGAATAGTTTCTTGAGAATATACTGCGAAATTTTCATGTGGAAATTCCCAATATTATAGCTTCTACAGCCCATTAACTAGGTAGAGAGCGGTCCGAGCGCTCCTATACCTGAAACTTTAAACTCGTTTCTCTCGAAACTACTTTCTTCCGGCAAGGGCTGCATAATAATTCATACAGTTTTTAAAATTTTTTGATGCGGTTTTTTTAAATATTCGGACGAGTTTTCTCCATAGATTTGATTTTTGATATTTTTATTAAAAAATTGTATACACATAATTAAAGTGCGACATTTATGACGTAAAACGCATACTTTTTTCAAATTCTAAAATCCGGCTCGGGAAACTATAACTACAACCTTATTTTACAAGATTTTTTTTACTTTTTATAGGTCCAGCAACATTTCAAGGAGAAGTGATGCAGACCGTGGAACACTTTTTTTTTCATTGTACTTTGGGTAACGTGACTTTTTATATACCAATTTTTGTAAAGAAAAATTAAAATAATTTTTTTTTTAAGCTAAAAAGCTATAATAGCTATAAAAGCTATTTTTACTGATATCTCTTCTAAAAATAGTTTTCGTTTTAGCGCATTTTTGGCGCTGCTGGATGTATGTAACTTCTTAATTCAGAATTTTTCTAAAAAATCTCATTATTTGTATAGCACATTCAATAGTACAAAATGACGCAAAATTAATCACCCTATTGGAAGATTTATAAATTTTGCAAATAACGTCGTACGTCAATCATATTTGACATTTGTGAATGAGAAAGCTGCAGTAAGCAAACAGACAAGCGATGGAGCGCGTAAAGGTCAAAATAAAGATTTTCATCACTAAAAATCAGCTTTTTCTTGTGACTTAGCAAAAAAGTTACTCAAAACCAAAATTGGATGATTAATTTTACGCCACCTTGCACTATTTTCTGTTTTGAATACCGATTCCAAAAAACTTTACTGTGGATTCGAAGTTCAGATTTTGAAAAAAATTGCTTTCAAAACTTTTTTCTTTAAATTCTCGCGATGCAGCGTACAAAAGTTAGCACAAAAGTAATTGTATTGTTTTGTGGCAAGGTTCTTATTTTTTTGTCCTATATTGTAGGTACGTATATTGGTGACGAAGACATTAAGTTAACGAGAAGTGGCTGTGGCTATTTGTTTTATTTTATTTATTTTATTTTTTCGGTTAGAAAGCATTGGAGGCGGTCCAAGGAATGCGGATAGCCGGTTAAGTGAGGCATGCAAGATTGATGATGTCTGTGGCGCGCAACGTCTCATCATTTGGTTAGAATAGCGATGAATCACGGCTGGGCAAAATATTACTAAAATAAGAATTTCGTTGTACAAATATTAAAGTACAGGTGGTAAAGATGGCATATTATGTGGAATCCATCTAACTAAGAAGGTAGAGGTATTGGAAATTAAAGCGCAGTGATGTAATTTGTACAACAATGACTACTAATGAATCAGAATGTGGAAGCAAGAGAAATAAGTAAAAATAAATATGTTAATGAATAATTGATGCTTAGCTGAATACAGAATTTTCTCGGTGTGCATTTTTTCTTCGTTTGTACACTTCTTATGACCGAAAATATTACCTAATACGCGTTTTTGCTCCTCCAGGTCTATTACAGACAACAACAATGCCAGTGCGATCACATTTTGCCTCCATTATAATAAATATAAAATGACAGCGTCAGTTAACAGTAATTTTTAAGTTAGGTAGACAGCTAATTTTATCAGATTTTACCTGCTGTTTGCTAGCAACTGTCGAATCGATCGAAGTAAATTTTGAACCCTAATGGTTGCCACCACACAACCAACAACGTTTGACATCAGCAAACTGCATGCATACATACGTTTTAATGTTCTTTATAAAATTCTTTTGTGTCACAAGCTTGACTTAACAATCCAACTGACATGTCTAACAAGATCACTCTGCCCTGCTGTATCGGAAGGCCATTAGCGCTGCTGCTAGAAGATCAATTTGATGTACGCTTTTTTGCTACGAATATCTTCCTGTTTGAACAATGATCAATGTCTCATTTTCTTGTTGTTCTTTGTTCGCATCATGATTCTACAAAGTGCGGCGTCCAATGGCGCTTTAATGGCTATGTTTGTTTGTGTGATCACTTGCTACTATTTACTATCTGGTATGCATTACAAAATAGCTTCAAGTAATTATCTTGTCATTTGCAATTGTTGCTGAGTCAATTGCCGCTATTATTGCTGATACTCTGTGGCGGCTGATAGTTCTGGCACAGAGCAGCAAAGAATGGAAGCCTACTTTCATGTTATCGATGCGTTCCACTTCAAGAGAAACACATTACTTATAACCGCATTGATGTATGTATGCGCATTAGGGTGCCTAACAAAAAAAAAAGTTGCTGTTTTTCCAACCGAATTACAAAATTTATTATATTTTAGGACTTCTTCGGAAAGTTATTAATATTTACGTGAGTCAGACCGGTTTGAAAATATATCCAAAATCGATTTTTCGGAAGTAAAATTAATTAAAAATGTACAAACAATAGAAAAGTTTAAACTTGAAAGGCCTGCAGAAAAATATTTAAAAATTTTAACAACGGAGTGAAAATCATGAGATGTCTTATGCTATTTTTCCGTTTTTTTTTAATATAAGTTAAAGAAAAATTTGAATAACTCAGCCAAATTTTACAAATTTCTAGGGTATCATTGGAAAAGTATTCTATCCGCCTCAAATTATGTCATGCCATAATTTCCATGCGGTTGTCCAAATTAACTCAAACTTTACTACAATTTGAGCTGATTTGAAAAAAATATTTTTAGAAACTAATCTCTTTATAAAAAAAACTCCATGTTTTTGTTTTTTAGATATCTCTAGAATGTTGTGTCACAATTTCCAGCCAATCGGAGCGAAATTGTTTGTTGAGGTTATGATTATTAGGGCAGCCGTTACTTCAGGCTGGATTTCTACGAAGTGGCGCAAAATGAATCATCCTATCTGAAACTTTATATAATAATTTCTGCAAATTACGTGGTCTGTTGGTAGCGCCAGAAAAGAGCTTCCAAAAATTGCATTTGTTTAGAACCACTTAATGAGTATTAGTAAGACCACGTTAATACAGGGAAACGTCTGTTGCTTCAACTCGCTACTTATGACGCTCTATCGACACCCTTTGTGTAGACTAAAAACTAACAATTGAAAGGTGAATGAACACAACGGGAACATTAAAGGTGAATTCGGAAATCTAAAGCAACAAAAGTCTACCTGCATAAACGCGGTATGATGGTATCTCTCTTGAAAGAGATTTGGCAGCATTGAAAATAGTGAGTTGCATATCAGTTTTATGAGGTATAAAGATTTGGTGGTATGGTGAAAAGATTTTCAATGGTGTAGCCAGTATGAGACCGTTTGCCGACTCTCAGCGAATTTGACAGAATCAGCTAATGAGCTGACGTTACAGGGGTAATAAATCCTGTTTGCTTACGAAAAAAAAAACTAAGAATGAGTTACATGTGGAATCAACGAGCAGGACTCGGCTGGGGATCACCCCCGTGACGTGGCAGGCAAAGTTCCCCTCACAATTTGGTTTTTTACCATAGTTATTGGCAAAACCTGGTAAATCTATCAAGCTTGAGTATATCCTATGTCATACGTTTACTTGGTGATTTTTTACTTATTTATTAACTATTGATTTATTTACTAATAACGGCAGGCTAATCACCTACCCTGTCAGAAATCAAATAGATTAACGAAGCCAACGCAAGACAAGTCTTAATTTAGTTTTCTTTTATTTTCTTTTATTTTCATTTATTGTGTTTTATTACGTTTTATTTTATTTTAGTTTAATTTAATACGGTATTGTTTTAAAATATTTCATTGTAATTTGGTTTTAATTTTAATTGATTCCTTATTTAATTTAAGTCACTATATTTTATTTTAATTTAAGTTATATTTTCCTATTTATTTATATTTGATTTTAGTTTATTTTATTGTATTTTATGTTATCTTATTTAATATTACTTACTTTAATTTAATTCAGTTTCATTTCCGTTTTAGTTTATTTAATTTAATTTAACTTATTATATATTAATTTAATTTAATTTTACTGTATTTTGGTTTTTTTGGTTGGTTGGTTGGTTGGCTTAAGGGTGACCCCGCATCGGAGTGCCACATAGACCGCAAGTTGGGTCCGTTGTGTTGCCCTAGAGCTCATTATATTGTATGATTTCCCCACCTAACGGAGATTTTTATTATAGATTTTGGTCAAAGATATTAATTCGTTTAGAGAATTTGATGAGAGATTCGATTTTCAGGTCCGAGAGTACTGAAAGATTGTCAATTGTTGGAGCGCCTAGAAGAGCGAGTCGACTTCTGGCTAGACCGGGATAACTGCACAGCAAATGCCTTCTCGATACTTCCTCATCTTCGTCCTCGCAGTATCTGCACAAGTCGTTTTGAGGAACCCCGAGCCGACGTGCGTGAGTGCCAAAAAGGCAGTGGCCGGTGATAAGAGATATTATATGCCATAGTTCGTGTTTCGAAAGGGTTTTTGTCTGTTTCAGATTGTAGAATGGCCAGATCTGTCTGGTCGTAACGCGAGTTGTTTCCACTCGCCACCTCCGATCAGCAATGCTGTGAAATTCTCGATCAATGATCATTTTACATGTTGAGAGCGGAATGTGGATTGTGGGTAAGTTACTACCATTTGATTGCGCAGCTCCAGCTCTCGCGAACTCATTAGCTTTGCAGTTACCTTCGAATCCACTGTGACTCGGTATCCAGATAACTTGGACAGAATTCTGAACACTTATCTCGTTAAGAGATAAGAGACAGGAACCACATCTAAGTGGGTATAAGAGGAGTTGAGTGCTCGAACGGCCGCTTGACTGTCAGTGGAAAAGCGGATATCCTCTAGTGATGTTCTCTTTTCTAAGATAGTTTTCGCAGCATACCAGATAGCGCATACTTCCGCTTGGAATACACTACAGTAGTCGGGTAATCTAAATGATAGATTGATGTGAGGGGAATTGGAAAAGATTCCAAATCCGAGTTTTATTTTATTTTATTTTATTTTACTTTATTTTATTTTATTTTATTTTTTTTTTTATTTCATTTTATTTTATTTCATTTTATTTTATTTTATTTTATTTTATTTTATTTTATTTTATTTTATTTTATTTTATTTTATTTTATTTTATTTTATTTTATTTTACTTTATTTTATTTTATTTTATTGTAATTTCATTTTGCTGTATTGTATTTAGTTTATTATTTTCTTTTATATTGTCTTATTTTATTTTAATTTAATTTTTTATTTAGCATAGTTGAAGTTATTTCAATTTATAAAATTTTTTTTTGTTAATTTTATAATTTTTTTGATTTCATTTTATTTTATTTTTATAATTTGTTGTTTTATTTTTAATCCGGCTTTGACCTCTCAATGTAGAAATACTAAATATTTTGTTTTTTTTTGCTTTTTTGTATTTCATTTAATTTATTTTAATTTTTTTTCAATTTATTTTAATTAAATTAAATTACAATACAAACTTCAAGCTCAGGTCACAGACCTTTAAAATAAATAATTAGAATAAATGACTCTGTAGGCGAGTATGTATGTACTTGTGTAAGTATAGTTTAAGTCAAAAATTATTTCCAACGGCCGCATATTTGTGTTATTTTTGTGTGAGACAATAGACAAATGACTGACGTTGTTGGGCAGATTATGTCAGTTTGACTGAGTATTGTTAAAGTTTGTGAAATATCGACACTTCTTAATCAAGCGACGCTTTTGTCGGCGGCATTTACAACTCGTATTTGCTGATGTAAGCGATATGCATAAAACAAGCTGGAAAACAGTTTAACAATACGACTTACAAACAAACCGAACGAATTAGTCATGTCTCTTCTAATGCACAAACGTCGAAACAAGGTTGCATGGGTAAATGTGAAGCAAACAAGTGTTTACCGGTTCAAAGTAAATAAGACTGCTGAAACTTTTACCCGTGCACTAATTGAACAATACAATAAAACAAACAAAAACAAAAAAAAGCGAATGAATGCAAAAATACTTGAACAGCCACACAAAATACTTACTTATCTGATGCGCGAAAATCTGAGTGTTTGAGCGAAAATTTTCATTTCACGGTGACTTCTAAGAATCGCATAGAAAATGAGCAAATTTATATGTGAAATCACGTACAGACAGTAATGACACTGTACGGTCGCAATAAAAGCTCGTTGAGTTAACCAGACCGGCGGGCGGCCAAGCAAATAGCTAAGTTTGTATGTATAGTATGTAACTACGTGTTTGCGAATGTGCTTATTTTACATACATATGTACATATATACTTAAACTACAAATCTAGCTTAGGATTTAAGATTTCATAAGTGGCAAGTACCCACGCCATGCAAATAATATCAAAATTACTAAGAGAACAAAGCAATGGCAAATAGCGAAAATAATTTTCAAAATAACATAAATGGACATTTTAATCTTTATACTTTTTGTACATACATACATACATACATATAAGCAAAGCACATGTGTACATATACATATACAGTTCAAGAACCTCCGCTGTGCAGCATTGAATGCGCTCCCACGCTGTCACATCGACGCTGCGCAGCCGTGAACCGCTCAGATATCGGAAGTGACATGAAAAGCATCACACTTAAAATACGCCATAACACAATAAAATACATTTTCATGTTTCACCCTTATGAAAATGTGAGTCTTTAATTAATTTTACTACTGAGCGATTTTTATTAGAGGCCGCCCTGTCTATGTGTTCCTATTAAACGCGGCTGGAGGCAGTCTGGGCAGATGTGTCTATGCATCTTTCGCGGGATTGAGACATGCGGATAAAGGCGATTAAATACGAAGCGGCGGTGATCGCTGCATGTGAACTTTTTATTGGATGAGTGGCGGCGGAAAATAAATTGCAAGTTAATGAGCTCAAGTGGCGATGACTATGTTATATTGGTAAAAGCCAGTGGTGGTGGCGGTGGCGGTGGTTGTAAGTGTATGTGGTTGTGCTTGCTGTTGGGCAGTGTCGTACGCATCGCTGATTAAGGACCGCATAATTCGTAGAAACAGAAGATATTAACTGACAAAAGCGATCAATAAATTACAGAAGATCGTTAAAAATCGAAAAAATGGGTTCATTGTTTAAATTCACTGTGATGAAAAAAAAGATTATAACTCTGCGGCTCTAGAAGTTCGCTCTACATACGGCATATGTACCAGGGCATAGCAAAATACCAGGTCCCATGCACCGGAGAAGCGAATGAACTTGAAAGAAGGCTACTTTCCTTGCATTTGCACTCTTTATTAACCTTAAAGTGATTAGGCAGCCCACTCGCTTTGGTGATTAGTGAATATTTACTTGCTCAATATGACCGATGAGAGTAGAGGAAGCACATGAGGAAGAGAGATACAGCTGAAGTCATATGGCCGTATCGAAAAGAAGCAAATGCGTTAAACTAATCATGGCAAGAACAAGAGAACTAGGCACAATATACCTGCCCCAACCACTACTAATTCGTACCTCTACGAGTTTTTCCCATAAACACACCTCTACAACAAAAATCATATAGCGCAAAGTTTAAAACTCTGTACGAAATTTAAAAAATTTTTTAAAATTTTTCATATACTCAAATTTTAAAAAAATTTCATAATTTTTCAAATTTTTTTTAATATTTTCAAAATTGCATCAAAACTTTGTACTTTTTAATCAGAATTTGTGGAATTTTTTTGGGGCACTTAGCTTTATAGTCCACTGAATTTTTGGTATTTTTCTGTATTTTTATAACTACATCAAAAATCATATAGCGCAAGGTCTAAAACTTTGTACGAGAAAAAGAGAGAGAGAGAATATATATCTAAATAAATTCACAACATTTGCAGAGAATACAAATAGACACAATTTATAAAAAACGGAAAAGGTTCGACTGGTCAACAACGCGCACTACTCCAAGCATTTATCACCCGCACAAGCGCAGCGATTCCAGGACCGCAGTAACGGCACAAATTACCTTAAGGCAACACGCCGGAATGGATAGCACTTTATAGTACGCACAAGCACTAACCAAGAAACGGAAATAAGCGCTAAAAAGTAGGCACCAAAAATATATTTCCTACAAGTTTGCAAGCAACCGCCAAAAAGTAGGCAGTGTTATTTCTCACTAGAAATTTGCAATCACAGGGAAAACCTCAGGAAAAATAGCCTTAAGTGTATCTAAGATATATATAAGGTATAGCTCTCTCTCTCCTTTTCCTCTAGGTTACATCTTTTTTCTCTCTCGCGGAACGAAAATGCCCAAAACGTTTCATGGCCTTGAAATTTTACTCTCCATTCTCGCGCGTCCATCGACGTCAAAGAAGTTTCACTTCAAAATTTTGCAAACACGAAAATTTTTTTAAAATTCCATCAAAACTTTCTACATTTTAATCAAAATTTTTATTTCCATTGTATTTTAGTACAACAACGTGCAAGTTTCATCTCACTAAAATGCACCGTTGATTTTTGGCATTTTTGTTTTTTAAATTATTTTTGTTGTGTTATACGCTTTTTCTGCCATATAAAAAATTCAAGCCTATGCTTTGGTATATCGTACGGGTCATTTTGTATATGGCAATTCAAAAGTGGCATTAAGAACTTTTTGACAATTTTGTGTTTGGTAATCTACAGAGTGCTAAAATACAAATAAAACAACGGGAAAATTCATCGATTTTTTAGAGTCACTAAGGCCAAGGTGAAAATCCAGAGCAGATCCCAAAAATGTGTGTTGTTTATGGACCTAATACAGTAATGAATGCGGTAGTAGAGCGTAGGATTCAACGTTTTCGTTGTGGTTATAGGGAGGTTATGCTAGAGCCCATCTTTGAAAATACTGATGAATTACTGGAAATCGTTGAGCCACAGAAAGGGGATTTTTTGACATATTTTGTTGAAAAATCCTAGTCAAGGCAGTTTTTGACCGATTTAAAATTTTTTTTTCTGAAAAAGCTCGTAAATGATTTAGGAATTAATTATCTTGGCCCGATTTTCAATTTTTGTTTCTTTATTATGTGAAAACACACCCATGAATAGGGGTATTTTTATTAAAGATTTAGTAGGTTATTCGGAAATAGTTTTTTTATTAATTTTATTTTTTTATTCCATTTCTCGGGCAAACACGCAAAAAGGGTAATGTAAACTATTTATATATTTTTTTTATTTAATTTAATTTTACTTTATTTTATTTGATTTTATTCCATTTCGTTTTATTTTATTTATATAATTTGTTGAGTTATTTTTAATCCAGCTTTGAGGCTTTGAGTTTTGAAAATAGAAATACGAAAACTAAACTCCACTCCGACTTGCGTTTTTTCGTGATATCTTTAAGTGCAGAAAGCCTTAGGAGATGCCAGAGCGTTAGAAAGATGCCAGAGTAAGATACGTGCCATTTTCTGCCTTTAGTCTTTCTTCCCTTAGATTCATTCAAGGACCAAAATAATTGCGAGTTTTTTCAAACCAATTGGTATTTAATCACTATTTTGAGCTTTTGAAATTTGTGATCAAAAATAATAACATTTGTCTGAGTTTAATTCTTTTGTGCATCACTTATAGGTTCATATTTTTTCAGTAAAAAGTATAACCCTATTTTGGAATTTTTTTCTTTTTCTCAGAAATAAAATTTAACTTTTGAAGTTCCCATTTTTTGGGCACCTCACCTCAAAACTAATGATTATAATTGATCAAAAAGAGGGCAGTGTGTGCAGATCGGAAAACTGAGCACCTCCTCTCAGAAGCAGTGATTCAACCTGATCAAGTAGAGAACAGCCTTAGAGCTTTGCTCCGTGTACGATAAGGCAAAGATTTATGGGCACTGGATTCTGAACCGAACTGAGTTTCGCGACTCAACTAAAAATGCGTCACCTGCTCAGCTTTCTGTTTTTCCAAAGACTCTTTTAAGTAAAAGTGTGGGTTTTACAACCATGTGATAACACAAATGGTCGAATTTTCAACAGCCACCACAACCTAACCTAACTAAACCTAACCTAATAATTTGCCTTAACCTTAACTTACCACGTCGATCTTACTTTAACGAATTAATTTCACTAAATTCAACCAAATACTCATAGCCCACATCTCGTGGACATTTCTAGCGTACATAAAATACTGCGGCCTCACTGTACCGCACCCGACTACGCTCCTGGCATGTGGCAACAACACTAACAGTAATAAAGATGATGATGGCGTATTGGTGTTAGCAGCGATTAAGCAGCACTACTTTTAATACAATTCTACATACAATGGCCAAATAAAAAAATAAAAAATAAAAAAATAAAAAATAAAAAAATGCTCAAATAAATAAACATTCAAGAGCAATAAATGTTGGCGCGATTGGAAGGCAAGCAAAGCTGGGATACACGCGATATTGGGGAGGCGCGCAACGCAAGTGCGAACGATAAAGTGCAGCTTTAGGGCCAAGCGCGATAAGTGAACTTCAACGCAAAAGAGATCAACAATACGCAATTCCACTAATTACACACACACATATACACACTAGCACGCAATCATTTAAAAATTTATCTACGCGTGCGTGTTAAGGGCTCTCTGTGCTTGAGTGTAGGCTTGTGAATGTGCGAGCGCGTTGTTGTTGTTCTCTTATTGCTGTTATTGCTGCGAATGCACGCCACACAAAGCGGCTTAGAAAATTGAACTTTGAAAGTGCAAAGCAGCCATTGGCAGGCACGACGAGGTTGCCTTTTTCTTTTACGAGCTGCGTTGCATTCAACTCATCTGTCCTATTATCTATTTAAGCTGCAATCTAGGGTAGTTGGGCCGCCCAGCAATCGTAACTCCATGGCTTTTGTACGCATCTTGAGTGCCGCTTGAATGGGTTTAGCCCCTCGTCAACAACGTTGGCTGTGTGTTTGTTTGTTTGACTGTTTCATCGCCTATTCAGCTGGTCGCCTGGCCTTTTGGACACCCTTCAACTCCCTAGATAAGCCGTCAGCAACACATTTGAATAGCAAATGTGGGGGGAGGGGTTACTAAGCTCTTTTCAATACTTATTCCTGCAATACTTTGCCTCTGCGCTGGCTGACAGTTCAAGTGTCAAAATACCCACATATGTAAGTGCATACAACGCCTATCGGCGCAACTGGAAGGGACACACACACACGCACACATTCATATGATTCGTGTTGCATGATGATGTAATTATTGCATTTAACCTTGATTTTCGTTGCAACGAATTGAACAAAAAAGAAATTGAGTGACAGTAAGAAGATGTTGCATATGCTTATGGCACTCACACACATGCAATGAAGCAAAAGTAATTTGTCGAGTGTTAGCTCGCTTACGTAAGCGTCCCGACAATTTGACCCTTGTCAGTGCAAACATCTCACTGCTATTTGGGCCATTTTCAGCTTAATTTTATTACACAAATTATGTAAGGAGATTAACCCAAAAACCGAAAATAGGCATTTTTATGCAAAGTAGTGCATTTAACCATAAAAATAGGTTGGCTGACGCAGCCTTGTTTTTTGTTGCTAGTGAATATACATATTTATTCTTGAAATACCAACTATTACCAACCAGATGGTTGAGTGAATTTTTTCAAATAGCTTTTAGTTTTATGGGCGCATATTTACTTTTAATTAATTTTACCTATGAACAGTGACGCCCTTTTTTGCCATTGCCTTTGCCATTTTAATATATAAACAAACTTTGTAATGAAACTTAAATAAAGGAGTCTCTGTTGAAATATTACGAGGCATAGCTTACGAGTACTTTGAGTCAAGTGTTAAGTCTAAGGGAATTTTTTTTTACAGCAGATTTGGCATTGAACACTGACTCCCATTTAAAAAATTCCAAATGAGTAAACGAGTACTTGATGGGTGTGCAAACACATGACTTCTGTAAAAGTTCTGTAGATGAGAAGGAGGAAGAGACAATTTTGCACCTTCTGTGCCATTGTCCTGCTCTATCCAGACGTAGGTTTACTATTCTAGGTAAACAATTTTTTAATGAATTGGAAGACCTCAGTTCTTCAGAAAACAGGGATATTCTAAAATGTTTGAAAAGCACATGCTGGGCTTAGGAGAGATAGGGACAAGCTCCCCACGCGGAATCACAATGGGCTATGAGCCTAAGCTATTTGGCCAAATTTAACCAAGCGCCCCAATCGTTTATTTCTTTCCAACTGGCGCAAATTATACACACCAAGGGAAGCTGAGTCTTTTTCCGCCTGCCCTTTTCAACACAAAGGAGTCCTTGCTCTTCTTCTGCTACTACCAGTAGGTATCGTATCAGCGCCATTTGTAACCATTCGGACAACATTACCCAGCCAACGAAAACGTGGGATCTTTATTCGCTGCTATGTGTCTATGACGCCGTAAACGGTCATACAGTCAAGTGCAAAGGCCAAAAGATCTTCAAATCAAAGCCAAGGAATCTTTCTCTCAAACACTCCAAAGGACGCCTCATCGGATATTGTCATCAGCCACGCTTTTGCGGTTTCGTCGAGGGAGGGTTTTACTACTCAACTGCCTACTTAATCAAAAGTACCACTTGTTGGCAAGAGAGATTTTCCGTTAGATTTCAAGGTCGACAATTTTATTGCTGTTTATGCTAGTTCCTAAAGAAATGAAGTCTCTTTCTACTTCAAAATCATGAATGTCAGCAGTGCTATGGGTGCCGATACGCGAGTGGACCGACTGTTCGTTTGATTGCAAGAGGTATTTGTCTTGTTCCCGTTCACCGCCAGACCCATTCGCTTTGCTTCTTTGCCCGGAAAAACAGAACTAACAGCGAATTTTTTAAGGTCGGTAATATTAATATTATTGGCGTACGCCAGCAATTGTATGCTCGTACAATAAATGGTGACGGCTCGCGCAATCTCTTCTAGCATCAGGTTAAAAAAGTCGCACAAATAGTCACCCCGCCTGAAACTTCGTTGTGTATCAAATCGCTCGGAAGTTGTTTTTCAATTCTGGTACTTCTAATTTTTCTGGCTGTCATTTTATGTCACACAACGGTATTAGTTTTGAGAAGATAGTGAATTCAGACATCGTTGAAATTAGACAACTCTTTTTCGCGCTGACAAATGTGGCTTTAAAATCGACGAAGAGAGAGTGTGTCGGTTCTCCTTTCTGGGTCTTGGCGTTTCGTGAATAGTTGGTGATTTGTTGATTTTCCAAGAGTGAAGCCACACTGATGAGATCGTTGGTTGATGGTGAGCTTCAATCTTTCGCACAATACGCTCGAATCGAGGGGAAACGAGTTACCAGAACTAAATTGTATTGTTTATGAATATGACTGTGTTTTTCTCAAAACTAACGAAAAATAGATTTTAACCAAAAAAAGTTTATTTAAAAAAATTGTTTCAAAAAAGTTTAAATTTTTGTTTAAAAGAACTAAATTTTATTGTTTATGAATATGACGTATTTTTCTCAAAACTAACGAAAAATAAATTTTGAACAAAAAAATTGTATTATAAAAATTTTATTTAAAAAAAATTGTTTTCCAAAAAGTATACATTTTTGTTTAAAAGAATTAAATTGTATTTTTTATGAATATGACTGTATGTTTCTTAAATATTAACAACAAAAAAATGTTTTTTTAGGAACAAATTTTTTTTTTATTTAATTTAGGTAGAATTTTTTTTTTAATTTTATTGTTTATGAATATGGCTGTGTGTTTCTTAAAAATTAACATAACAACAATTGTAAATTCTCACAAAACTAACAAAAAATAAATTTTGAACAAAAAGATTTTATTTAAAAAAAAATTGTTCAATAAAAATTTTTTTTAAAAGAACTAAATTGTATTTTTTTATGATGATAACTGCATGTTTCTTAAATATTAACAAAAAAATTGTTGAACAAACAAACATTTTTTTTAGGTACAATTTTTTTTTTTTATTTTATTAGGTACACATTTTTTTAAGAACGAATATTTATTGTTATATGACTGTGCGTTTCTTAAAAATTAACGTAAAAACAGTTTTAAAGAAAAAAATTATATTTCCAAAAGTATATTCTATCTCAAAAAATCTAAACTCATCAAACTTTTCATCATTAAATAAATCTCAAAATTTTCAATTTTTGTTTAATTTTTTCAGTTTATTTCTTATTATACGAGTACTCAAGCCAAAAAATGCCCCCATTTTCAGGAAAATTTCTGGCAATGATCAAACTGTTTGGATGACTTGACATGGAATTATTTTGAAGGCAGGTCTGTGTAAAATGCCATTATTGTTGTATATTTTCGCGTTGTTCTAAATATCGGTCGTTTGCTGGAAAAACTTCATAACTAAAAAAAATAAAAATGCGTGCGGCATCAAAGTTTCAAATTTTCCATGCCTCCCGCAGCAAAGTAAATACATAATTATATTTAATCAGGTACTGCTAATAGATATCGCAATGATTTGTTTATGACGCGTAAAACAGAGCAAAGGCAATCGCTTTTGCATACTTATTTAGAAATGTTTTCGGGTAATGGTGTTTAGCCAACAAACGCGCCATGTATCTGTTATTAAAAGGCTTATAAAGTTCCTGTTGTTGTAGTCCTAACAGCATAAACATTCCCCAAACATGATGGAGTTAGTCTTTTGTCGGAAATAGATAAATCCCGATAACATAAAACTGACTGTCAAGCGACCGCTTTGCGGTTTCTCATTCCATCTGCTTCGGTACCAGTCGCATGAGAGCAAATATCCTTTAGATCTTGCATAGCATAATTCCATCAAATGCTTTTTCAATGTCTTCTCAAACAACTTAAATATTTATAATATATTGAGTTAGTTTTTAAATTCCGAAGAAAATAACAACGAAAATCTTCGTTGAGAAATTTACATTTTTTCTAGGATTTTATGTGTGGTTTCGCTCCAGGCAATTCCCAGGAAATGCAATAATTCAGAAAAAAACCTCTTGAAAAGGTACACCTCTTATTTCATTTCGCACTAAAATTATTGAGCCGTTTTTTATATCCTTTCTGTCTCCAAACGAATATAAAATTTCCATGCCACAAGACTGCAACTCGCAAGCAAAAAAATTTAATTTACTGTTTAAAGTCGGCGCACCAATAAAAAAAAAATCCTATACATCTTTTAAATACCACAAAATCTTTTTGAAACATTTGTTTCACATTATCTGACACAAACATGCATACTCCACGTGTGGCTTCACATTTTCTACACGCACAGAAGATTGCATTTCAAGTGTAACGAGGAGTGAGGAGGACCGACAAAACGACTAATCGTGCGTGCGTGAAAATTTGTCGCAGTGAGCAATGGATGTGCAAACATTTTTGTGGTACAAGTAGGTATTTATGAAGTGTTATGTTCGAAAAATGCTAGGAATGTGCAACCACACCCTGTAAGTCGGAGAATTTCAGAGACAACAAATGTTGGGCAAATATTTTCGAGGGATCAAATAACACGACGACACAAGTAGATGTTAAGAATTAAGCAAATATGTGCGACTAAGCAATTAGAAAGTGAGTAAAGTCATATTGATGTAATCCATAGAGAAAACAAGCACAACAACAAAAATATATAATCATCGTTAAACAATTGTCTGCGTCTGCCACACATCAATCAACAACAAAATACTCATGAAAATAGATCCGTTGCGGGTAAGAAATGAGAACTAAATGCAATTACTGTGCTATGAATTAGAAAAATATTATATGACCCAAGTGGCGTGAGGAGAGGGCGAGCGGTTGCAGACTGGAAAGGGAAGTAGTTCAAGCTTTCAACAAATTAAACAATTCTCAAAAAGCAAAAAACAAAAAACAACGAAAGAAACGAAAACCAAAAAACAACCAAAACAAAAAGTAGGAAAAAAGTAGAAATTGCGCGCCATGCAATTGGGAGCCCATTGATGGATTAGTTTATGGGAAATAGGATTTGAAGTGAAAGCGAAGCCTTTCAGTTTCGTCATGCATCGGAAAATTAAGCCAGAATCCCATGAGATGCAGGCGCAAAGGCCAAGGTGGCATATGCAAACTGCAGCATTTACCTACATGCATACATCAGCAAGAATATGAGTAAATATTAGGGATGTCAATACCGGGAGCTCGGGATGCCGATTCTCTTCAAGTCCCGAATATTTCGAAATTTTGCCAGTTATTACGAAATTTGCGGGATTTGTCATTTAATACGAAACATATGAGTGCAGGTATTACGGATGCCAATCCCGAGATATCGCGATCCCGGTCGCTTTCCGTCCCGAAAATTCCGGAATTTTCAGAATTCGTATTTATTACCAAACATATGATTATTGAATAATAAATATCTAAATTTTGGGATCCCGTGATCCCGAAAATATCGGGTTAATAAAATTAAACAAAAAATTGGCATCCCTAGCAAGTATGCATATATATTCTATTAAAGCACATACATGTATGTGTATAAGCATACATGTACATATGTATGTATGTATATGTGAATGCAGTTAATTTCTTGTGCTCAACAAAGATTAATTAGTTTGGAGCATTTCCACAATTTTACATACTCGCACACACAAAGAATGGAAAACCAGTAATATTTGAGTAAATGTAGTAAAACTAGGAAATAGCGAAGAAAAATGCTTTAGAAAATTGTGTGCTGCATAGAAAATTGCTGAAAGCAGAAAAATGAAATGAATACACAAAAATTCAAACAACAAAAGAAAAAAGAAATTCTAAATAAAGCAACTATCCACCTCAATGCAAACTTCGCCACGCACAGATGGTTTCTAACAAATAAATTGAAATTTATAAACGCGCATTCAAACATAAGGTACCAGTATATTGAATATTTATATCTACGTGCCACATCGTCGTCGTCGTCGTCGATGGTGATCTGTGGTGAGATAAATGACAAATTGAAAAACCAATGACGGAATGAAAATTGACGATAGCGGCATGGCATTGCAGTGGCGGAGTGAAAAGCAATAGGCTGACTGGATGGCTGGCTCACTAGCTGAAAAGCAACCGTCACGGAAAAGGTCATGTATGTGTGAGTACACACACACACATACGCTCAAACATATGCATTTGCTATATACATATTTAACCACATCCATACATAGAATTCGGTAGTCGAATGTAAAGGGAAAATAGAGGGAAAACAGAGCGAAAATGCATTCATTTTCTTTTCATATTGACTTTTTTATAAATGATTGTGCCCACTATCTCCAGTTAAAAACAAAAGAAATAAAAAATAAAAAAAAAAGAATTCAATGCCGTTGCATTTGTTAGCTTTATTTTCTTAACATTTCTTTTCTTATTTACTGAAGAAAGCTACTGTTCACTCGAAGCAATTCTTGCGCCACAGATAATCAATATTCTTACTTTTCCTGAATAAGTACAAGAAAATAAACGGAGAGCAGCTTAAAAAAATATGGTTTGCGAAATTGTACCAGCACTCATGCAAATTGGCAAATTAGCACAAATTCGTTGTGCGCCATTTATTCGCAACCATTTTCATAAGCGCTGCTTCTCTGGGGCACTCCAAACAACAATAGCAACAAGCACAGAAAAACAAAGCTCAATTTATCGCCACTAAAGTGTGGTGCTCCTGCTTTTTTGTGCACAACTTTTATTGAAGCATTTTTCTTACTGTTTGCCTTTCCATTGTTGGTGTTTTTGTTTTACTTGTCTCATTTTCGTACTCGTTATTATTGCTGTTGTTGTCTTAATTAATGCTCCACTTTGTATATGCGCATACTCGTATGTGTGTGTATGTATGTATGTAGTTGTATGTGCTAAATTGTTATGTATGCATTCGAAACAATGCAAAAATTGATGCTGGGTAATTATTCTTATTCCTCAAAGTGATCAAAGATTATCCGACAAAGTTGTACGTATGCGTGTGTGTATGTGTCAATGGCAAATCACCCAGTAGGGAAAGCAGCGGTGTTCCTTTGTACTCGATTATAAGCGTAATAGCTGGTGAGGTAAGGACATTTTTAACTAAGTGACGAAAAAATACTTTTTAGGACATCTTGGACTTGGAAAAGATGAAGTACGCGAAAATCACTTCCGAAAATTTTAAATATGTTTCGGAAAATTTAAAATATGGTTCAGAAAATGTAGATTTACCTAAAAAAATGTAAAACATGCTTAAAAAATATATAAAATAAATTTCAGAAAATGTAGAATTAATTTCAGAAAATTAAATATACCTATTTCACAAATTGTAAAATATGCATAAAAATATTAAATATATTGTAGATAAGGTAAAAAATATTTAAAAAAATTAAAATATACATCAGAAAATATATTGTAGATAATGTAAGATAAATTTGAGAAAATGTAAAATTAATTTCAGAAAGTTAAATACACTTCGGAAAATGTGAGATATGAATCAGTTAATATAAAACATACTTCAGAGAACATTGATTATTTCAGAAAATACAAATTATATAAACTTGGAAAATATAAAACTCCCTTCTAAAAATATAAAATTTGATCCGAAAATATAAAATATATTTCTGGAATTACAAGCTACAGGAAAAAATTTATAAAATATACTCCAAAAACACAAAATTTACTTTCGAAAATGTAAAATATATTTCAGAACATATAAAATATAGTCCAGAAAATTTGGACTATATCAGAACAAATGAAATATATATAATGGGCTTAAAAAAATATACAATATTCTTCATAATATATAAAACGAATTTCAGAAAATATAGATTATACCCCAATTAATAATAAAATACTTCAGGAAATGTGAAATAACCCTAAAAAAATATATAATTCAATTCAGGAAATATAAAATATGCTTGAAGAAACATAATATATGTAATATGCTTGAAAAAAAAAATATAAAATATGTTTGAGAAAATGTAAAATATATGTCAGAAAATGTAAAATGCATTTAAGAAAGAGAAAAATACATTTCACAATATATTTAAAACATACTTCAGAAAATATAGATTATACCAAAAAAATATGTAATAGGTCAGAAAATGTGAACTAGACTTCAAAAACTATAAAATTTACTTCAGAAAATATAAGGAGCTTTAGGAATTAAAACTATATTTTAAAATATATTAAACATACTTTAGAAAATGGAAAATATGCTTAAAAATATAAAATGTAATTAAAAGAATATAAAATTTACTTCAGCAAATGTGAAATATATTTCAGAATATATAAAACATGTATCAGAAAATATTAAATACTCTTTAAAGTAATCATTTGATCTAAAGAAAGCGTTAAATATATTTCAAAGTAGTCAGAAAGTGTCATTCTCAAGAACGATTCTTTCTGATTATGGAAACTAAATTTCAGAAAATATAAAATAAATTTCAGAAAATGGAAAATATATTTCAGAAAATAGAAAATAATTTTCAGAGAATGGAAAATATATTGTAATTCAGGAGATATAAAATATATTATATTTTAGAAAATGTAAAATAGGCTTCAAAAAGTATTAAAAGCATAGAAAATAGTCATGTGGCCTAAGAAAGCATTACATTTACTTCCGTATAGTGAGTAGCGCTTCGCTAACCATTAAACGTTTCGAGAAAGTGTCATTCTCAAGAACGATTCTTTCAAGAAAAATAAATTGTAAAATTAAAAAATTAAAAAAAACATTTTGTGAGGATAGAAAAGTTGGCTATACTTTGTAACCCATTAAAAAAACTTTGTAACTACATTTGACGCTTTTTAACACTTTCTGGATTGTACCTACTGGATTCTGAAGCACAATTTGCTAATTTGAGGCATATTAAGGGCTCTCTAAACTACAGCCAACAATTTGAAGTGTGGTTAGAGATTGAAGCGATTAGAGTCGTAAAACTTTTAAGCTATTAAAGAAAAAAATGTCTATTATGAATTTCATATATCCATTGCTTTCTGAAGCACAATTAACTCTTTTGAAATAAATTTGTATCAGTTTCTGAAGTGCTGCCTAAAAAAGTGTAGTTCTCATTTCGCTAGAGCGGCATCAGCACTTTCCTGCAGGGCATGAATGGGAATTATTTCAATGTCCAAGTTTTATTGCAGCAATTATTTACCTCGTAAAAACGAAATGGTGGAGAACCAATATTTTTTTTGGCTTAAATCTATTATCAATTTGAATAGCAGAGAATAATGGCTTTTATCGCAGGCTTCTGAGTGGCACTTTCGCAAGGATTTTGAGGAATTAAAAGAAGTGCACATAAAAAAGTTATTATATAAAACTTAGTAATAAAGAGAACACTTGCTTGCCATCGAAATGTGTAACACTTTTACGAGATTAAGAAAATATTTATATAAAATGAAAAATATGTGTCATACTATATAAATCTAATTTGATAAAAATAAAAGTGAAATATGTTTCTCTAATTAACACAGAAATCTTTAACACGCCGTTTTTGTGCCATCTGGAAATCGCACTTCACAATTCAATAAGCTATAAAACTGCATACTCGAAATGTTTCTACATTTTTTTTAATTATGAGATTTTAATCAAAATATAATAAAAATATACGAAATATTGCTAAAAATTGTGAAATTTTGATACAAATTTTTGAATTTTTTTAGGTTTGCGCAAAGTTTGAAGCTTGTATTTACATGTTTTTGTTTAGTTAAATACAAAAATACATCAATTATGAAAAAAAGTTTACTTGTATCAATATCAAGAAAAAATAGCTTTCATCTTATAATATTATTTTACGGCGTTGCCAGATAATTTTAATGAAAATATTTAAATTTTTAACAATATTAATAAGAAGTTAGGATAAGTCATTCAAAATAATGAGCAAAGCTTCAATTTATTTTTATTTATAGGTGCATGTCCTTGCCACCTCACTCATAAGACGCAAATGATACATGACAGTACAGATGAATTAAGTATTAGGATGTGCACGCAGTTTATGATTGGGAAAGTGAAAAATCAAATTTTAATTAATACGCTACTAGGATTTTTCTTCCATATGAAAAAATTCGATCAAGGACTTTGTATGGAAAAAAAGCGTGACACCACAGCGAAAAAAAATTGTCAAAAATCAACGGTGTTTTGTAGAGACCTGAAACTAAAATTTTGTTGTACTTAAATTTTATGGGTTACAAAACTGTGCACCCAGAGAAATTCTGTTTAAAAATTTGAACGTTTTGATGAAATTTTGAAACATTTCATACAAAGTTTAAGACTTTACGTTATATGTTTTTTGCTGTCATATAATAATTATATTATTATAAAAATATAAATAATAATTAACTATTAGCGGCAGGCTAATCACCTACCCTGTCAAAAATCAAATAGATTAACGTAGCCAATGCAAGACAAATGTGTTGTCGAGGCCCTATGCTGCCGAGAGGAGTGAACAAGGAAAAAAATTAATTATAAAAATATAAATTTAAATAATAAAAATAAAAATAAAAATCGTGGTGTGTTTATATTTTTGTTACAAGATGTAAAAGAGAAGAAATCGTAGATGTACGAATTACTAGTGGTTAGGGGAAGTATATGTACTAGAAAGAGGTACTTGAGGTTAATAACCACACCAGCCTCCATACATCAGAGACAAAAGCTTTCATACTTTAAGGTCCGACAGTAAAAGAACAAGATATGACGAAAAATGTATATGCCTTGCGTCGACTTTAAAAAAAAAACTTCAAGCTCAGGGGTGTACGGCTAAACTCTTTTTTCTTCCCATTTTTTTTTTTTTTTTTTTTTTTTTTTTTGTTCCATTAAACTCTGCGCAGATAGCGTTAAGTTGTGTATTAAAATCGAAAAGACGAAGTCTATGGCTATTAATGGCACTCGACCTGACTATTCACAGTGTACAGACAACCCATCGAAAGTGTAAACAAATTTACTTAGGTAGCCAAATCACCCCTGACTGACATTGAGTACAGAATAACGAAAGCCAGATCAACCTTCGCTATGCTTCAAAGCAAATGGTACACTAAGCAGTTAACTCCCAGAACAAATCTAATGGACCAGAGGCCACAGGCAAGCATTGTTTGACAAGAACTTTATATGTGTGCGTGTCGGCTGATTGACGCTAATATCTAAAATTTTTGATTTTCATCATTCAAAAGCCGACAACAAGTATGTGTGACACGACGACACCCGACTGCACTAACACACACAAAGCTCAGTCAAGCATGCTGGACCGTCTCCCGAGACCATAAGGATTTTCAATTCAAATATGAAGCCTGTACTGCTGTATGACAGCAAAACATGGTCTGCCGCGGTTTCAACAACAAAAAAGCTCCTAAATTTTATGAACCGTTCCTTACTCGATGCGAACAAAGGCCGGTTGAGATTAAAATACACGGATGGAAGTGGAAATGGATAAGCCATACAATCCGTAAATCTACGACTGATATCAGCAGATTGACTCTAGACTGAAATCCGCAACGCACTCGCCGAAGATCACAGCCCAAAGGAGCATGGAGACGAAGCCTGTATGACGAATTCACGACAACTGACGAATCGCTCACTTCGTCGCAGATAAAGTCAAAAGCTGCAAATCGACCCCATCGGAATTTATTTGTACTGGCACTTTGCGCCCCCAGCAGGCGAGGTAGCAAATAATTATATTGAAGTGGTCAGATGTATATCCATAGTTACTCTAAAAAAATAGCTATGTAAAAAATCTTATAAAAAACAAGTGTCAACTTGGTTTGCCTTGACGCTCCAAAAACTCAATATTGGTGAGAGATTTATTACATCTGTAAATCTGTCATCCTACAAGCAAGCTTAGTCGCGGGTGCCACCTAGTAGTAATAATAATATTACAATAATAATAACAACAATAATTATGATCTTAAATGCCGCTTTAATCACTGTATGCTATAATTGCTTAGTAAAATGATTTGAACTTTAAAAAGTCTCTTAACTCAGGTTAGCATTAAATGCAAATTAAAAATGGCATTCATTGCTAAATTTATTCGAGTACAACAAAAACCTTTTAATTGTGCGCTCAGCGCTTAACATACATTCATGCATCCCTACATACAGATGTATGCGCATATATAAATACAAAGTTTAGACAAAAAGATGCCGCCAAGTCTCTTAAACGCGCGGATGATGTCATATCTGCTAGCGAACCAGATTTTAAATAAAACACAAAAAAAAATTTAAATAAAGTTTATTAATAAATGTACGCAACAGAAAGACATTTAAACTAAGCTAAAGCGCGAATTTCATTAATACCTACAAACAAATGTCGTATAAGCACAAACCCACATACAGACATACATGCATAGAAATATATGTAAGTATATCTTTTTGCCTCTGGTTTGCCGCCTGTTTTTTCCGACCGACTTCAGCCTCATTAGAATGTATTTATCTTTTAAGCGGAAAGCGAAATAGCAGTGTTAAAAAAAAGAGACAAAAAAAGAAGAAAAAGAAAAAAACTATTGTAATAAAATGTCAACTGAAAGTGTAAGGAAATGAAAAGTAAGGCGTAAATGGCAGCTATTCTTATATAAAAAATTAATTAATTTACTTGTTTTTAATTAATTTATTTTTTATTTTTGCCTCTGCTACTAGCGTTAACTGGCTACATCCACAAATTTGGGGAAGACTTCAACAGGAGGATGTGTAAGAAAGAATTTAATTTCGTGCAAAAGTAAAGAGAAGTCTGAAAAAGTCAGCTCAACTAGTTGCTGAACCGGTATTTGATGGCAAAAGTCAGACTAGTACGAGAGTGACTAGAATTGTACCAGTTGCAAAATGATCAATTAGACATGCATGTCACACAAATGTTCTTGTATTCTTATTTAAGGGATAAACGCTAAAAAAAAACACTTTTTTAATGAATTTATTGTAGCGAAACGGTTCAAGTCAGTTTATTAAAAGTTGTTGCATATTATAAAGTAACATTTCAAGAATATTTGATAAAATTTTCATGTAAAAATATTGCAAAATGAGCGAATGAGAGCACATTTACGTAGACGTCTTTTCAAAAATACATTTTGCAGTAGTCAGCAGATCTCAGCGTAGAATCATCTGAAATCAAAAAAATCGAATAATTTAGTTAAAGTATGAGTTAAACTTCCCCCCAACTTTATTTTGACGATTTATTTTCATTTTCAGCCATTTGGTAGTCGTTTGAAGTAAAAAGTGATTTTTGACGAAAAAATGCCGCCATTTTGTAGGTGTAAAACCACCTTAATATAAAAAAAAAATGGCGGAAAAAACGTTGGGGGGAGGCTTTTTATATGTAAAATATGTGTGCAAAATTTCAAAAGGATCGGTTGAGTAGTTTTCAAATGCCAATGACTACGCACTTTAAAAAAAAAGGTTCGAGAAAACCGCGTTTAAAGTTTTAAGTTATCTCGGCAGATGCTTGAGGCGGCTCGGCTTTATGCTCTATAACTTAAAAAGTTTTGCTCGGATTGACTTAAAATTTTAACACGGTATTTTTGAAATGTTTTACTACAATAACATGCAAAAAAACAAACCGATTTTTATCCCTTACCCCCATAAGTTCGTGCGTTTTTTAAAGGTGGTTTTAAAATTAATAAAAAAGATGTGTAAAGTATTTATTAATCAATAATATATTTTCCTTCATTATTTACAATGCCTTTCCAACGTTTAGGCAAATTTTTATTTCCCTGCTCAAAAAATTGTGTGTCCTTGGAGCCAAAATACGCTTCGATATCCCTTTTTATAGCTTATTTTGAGGTGCAGTTCTTGTTACTCATATGGGATTGAAGTCCACGGAAAAGGTGATAATCACAAGGTGCAATATCCGGAGAGTATGGTGGATACGGCATTAGCTCCCATCCGAGCTCGTTCAGCTTGCCTAATGTTTGCCTTGCGGTATGAGGTCTTGCGTTGTCGTGGTGAAACAAAACTTTGCGTCTATTCACTAAAGACGGTCGATTTTTATTAAGTGCCTCATTCAGGTTTGATAGCTGATGGGAGTCATAATCAGCAGTTATCGTCTGGTTTGGTTTCAGAAATTCATAATAAACAATACCGGCCATATCCCACCAAATAGACAGGAGAATCTTCTTGGGGTGAAGGCCATCTCTAGGGGTCGGTTCTAGTGTTTCATCTTTATCTAACCATTGGCGTTTGCGAACAGGATTATTGTAAAGGAGCCATTTTTCATCACCAGTAACGATACGGTTCAAAAAACTTTCATTTTCAAGCCGTTGCAGCAGCTGAGAACACAAATTCACTCTCTGCTGAAGGTTGGCGAAGGAAAGTCTATTCGGAATCCAATTCTTTCCGCGATTAAAATCACTTGTTGAATGCACAATATATCAAAGAAAAAATAAATAGTTCCGTTATATTCCGCGAATAATTTTTTGTATGCAAAAATCATTCAAAAGTGAAATTATGGGTAAAATACGGACGAACTTATGGACTGACCTGATATATGAAAACGATTTTACAATATTCACGAAGTTTAAAAATTTTGTTTTTAATTTGAAAATTTTCCATTTATGTAATAAGTATGTTTTTTTCGATTTATATATAAGAAACTGATTTTTGAAGTATTCAGAAAGTCAAAAAAATTTTTGCAAAAATCTGAAAAGTTTTTATTTATTATTGCAAGAAATACATAATAAAAAGATTTTGGCAATCTTTATTTTACTAATTTTTTAAGCCTAACATAACTAGAAAAATTTAGGATAAATACAAAAACTTGTCCAGTAGATATCAAAATTATTCGCATGAGAACAAAAATATTCATGAAAGTTTAACGAGGGGCAACGCAGAATTGATTTTTGTGGCATCATTTGTTGGTTTTCCTGATAACAAATTCTTTATGGCAATAAATTATAATTTAATAAATTTCTATAAATTTAATAAACTTCGACCACCACTTTGTTGTTGCTTTAGAAGTAGGTGGAGTGGCAGTACTTGCCCGGATATAAATACGGGTCCTTCCGTAGAACCGACTGTCGTGAGAACATCAGCCACCGTGGTGAAATACATAGTGCAAAGATTCTAGCGAACTTTACAGAATCAGCTGAAAGGCTGACGTCGCAGGAGATATGTTTATAAAAAAACTGAGGTTGTGTTAGTGAGACATGAAAAAAATCAACCAATGACACTTCGTTGCCGTCTGAGCAACGGCTGATTTGAAGAGTGTGGGAATATGCGTGAAATGAGCGGGCAAAAATCGGCTCCCGAGGGCCCTGCAACGTGGCAGCCGAAGTTTGCGCTCACAAATTTATTTTTCACCATAGCTAATGACCAAAGCTGGTAAATCTATCATCCTTGGGTGAAAAGGCGTTGGCAAGTGAGTTGTGAGAGTTGTGTTCGAAGCCGGGAAATGAATGAATTATAGAAAAAAGTTTTTTTCTAATAGGAGGAGGAGCTCGGCCAAACACCCAACAAAGCTTACACCTTTGTCAGTTAGTATTATTAATAATAAATTTCAATTATAAAACTACATATTTATAATATCTTTATAAAAAAATAAAGGATCGCAAGCACAGCATCTTTTAAAAATTATAAGAAATCCCAAAAAATATAAGGTCAATATAAGTCAACTTCACAAATGCTTAAATGTTAAAACTATTCCAGGTATCGTAAAAAATATGTAATTTTTCATATCAAAAATTGAATTTTCATACTCAGCTACCGATTTTACATAGGAGTTGGATGAACTGTTTCTTGGGTTTTTTGACTGCAAAGAAAAGTAGTCTAAGGACTGGTCTAAAAAATAGTTTCAAGTTTGACTTTTTTTCATTATGGTTCAATCTTAACGCATATCCACGGGGAGTTCAACTCCGCCAAGAGTCAAAGAAGCTCGGCTGAGCAAATGAAAATTCACAGCAATGATGATTTTTTGTATATTTTTTTACTCCGATTTATAGGTTATGCAGTTTTATAAAACTATATACCATCAATAAAACCACAAAAAGTTTTATAATCGAAAAAAAAAGTAATAATGCTTTCAATTTTCCTATTGCAGTCTACTATCTTCCCTCTTTCTAACATTTCCACACAATTCCATAATAACTGAAGGAAATAAGAAAAATTGACAGAAAAGTGAGGAAAAGCGGCATATGAATGGTTAAAAATGTATTTGAGTACACAGACCAAAAGGACAGCGGGCGCTACATACCAATAAGAAATGTTAATATTTATCAAACATGCGTTCGGCGCTGCAGTTGGCATTAATCGGTGATGGCGCGAAGGTGACCAGCAAAAGAGAAGATACAAATTTTAACTTTAGCCGCAAGTGACCAGTGTGACTTCAAAAAATGAAGTTTTTTGGTACTTCGATATTCTGACTTGGCGTCGAACGTTGACACAGGTTGTTTGTTGTTGCACACACACACAACCCGCGCTGCGGTCAATTATCTGTTTGTTGAGGCTTTTCGCTGTGTTCTTTCGCTTGCTTTTGGCGCTGTTTGCTCACTTCTGTTTTGTTTTTGTATCTTTTTTTTTTTGCTTTTGTGGCACTACACAATTCTTTGATTATTTTTTTTATTTTATTTTCACACCTTCCGATTTCTTGTGTATGTGCGTGTGTGTGTGTATGTTTCTTAGTTTTGTATGCAAACACTTTTTTCCACAATTTGGTTATTGCATTTCATAGCTATTCTTGCTTCTTACACTGCACTACCAATATTCTTGCTTTTTTGTTGTTACTTTTTTTAGTTTTATTGTTGTTTTTTTGTATTTTTTTTGGCTGTTTTTTATTTCCAGGAAAATGTCGTCAATGAATGCAATGAACTTGCTTTGACGACTTGCCTGTCTGTGTCTGCCTGCTCGATCTTCTTCTGGGTATGCTTGGCCTTTTCTTGGCTCTCTGACGATTTGCGTATTTATTATATTGAATTTTTGGTTAAGACTTTTCTTCGTGCTTATTGCACCTTTTGTTCTTGTGAATTTTTAGTTGTCTGCTTCTGCGGCTGAGTTAGACACAAAGTTGCAGACAAGTTTGACTTTTTGATTTAGGGTAGATATGTATGAGTGTATGTGTGTATGCCGCCTCTTTAGTCGACGTTGCTGGCTGGATATTTGACTGTTTTTTGTTTCTGTTTTTTCGTAAGACAATTAGTACTTCTGAGCACGTCGGTTTTTGGGGAATTTCTCGACGAGACTTTGATGGCAACTTCTGCAACTCAAATGACAGAATGGTTGACAGAATTTTAATGCATTGGTTTAGGCTTTTTTCCAAATTGAAATATTTGGGGTATAATTTTTTAAATGATGACGGGCATCAATGCACTAAATTTGTATTGTAAGTAGTTGAATTGTTAAGGGAGCACCGTTGCAATGTGAGCGCGGTTTGAAATTTTTAAATATTATTTTAATAATTTTTGAATATTTTTTTTGTTTTCAAATTAAAAATGTTGCGAAAACTATTTTCTTTCGGCAAATTTGTTTTATATAATTTTTGTAATTCGGGAGCTTTTTGCTTTTTGCTTGCAAATTAAAAATGTTGCAAAAACTATTTTCTTTCAGCAAATTTGCTTTATATAATTTTTGTAGTTGTGCAACTTTTTGTATTTTTTTTTTTGTTTTGCTTAAGCGCGAGAACTTTCGACTTTGAGTTTTGCCTTTTCCTACATTCACTTCGTTTATTTTTTACTGCCACATATGTTTGTATGTATGCGCGATTTATTCTCTAATAATTTTTATTAACTTTTCAATAGAATTCACTGGTTTACACTATCCACTATATGCAATAAATTCCACCTTTTGCTTTCACAATTTTTAGCTAATTCGTTTAGCTTCTCCTTTTGGAGGGAATTTCAAGCGGCTAAAAAAATAGAAAAAAACACACAAAGCAAATTGAGCCAACAATTCGTAAATGCGCTCACAATCCACTAATCACTGTACTTCGATATTCATTTGCGTATTTTTGTACAAATTTTTTATTTATACACTCACTTGATATGCCTGCATGTATGTATGTATGCTTTGGCTTTGGTGAGACGTGTCTATTTTTATGCTTCACTATTTTTATGCTGCTTTTAGCAGAACTTCTTTATTTTCACAGCAAAAACATAGGGTTTTTTTAATTTCGATTTTAATTTCTTGCTGCTGAATCGCGACACGGCACTGCACAGCGGGTAAACAAGTACATCTGTATGTATGTATGTGTATATGCGAGCATGCGGGTACATTCAATATGCAACAGGCTGACAATGAGCGTTGTTCTTTGTGCTCACTCGTTTTTTATTTTCACCATTTTTCTATTATTTATGCTGCTATTACAACACCGTACAGCGCTATTGTTGTTTTGTTTTTTTTCACTTTTCCCACTGCTTATTACCTACAATTAACTGCAATTTTTTTAGAGCTAAAGGGCAATTTTTTTACCACCTTTTCTTTAGTTAATTTTTTTACTCAAACTTTTATTTTCCTTTAGCGTTAATATTTGCATTTTTTATTTGTTTTTTTTTCGAACATTGGTTTTCCAAATAAATTTTTTTGCATTATTCAATTAGTTAGACACTTTGATACTTTTTATCCATTTATTCTTTATCCGTTGTACACCACCATACGGGGAAGTTGATGCCTTCAAACTGTTCGATTGTTCGGCAATTTTGCTTTGCATTTCTGTTGCTGCGGTGGTGGAGGTTGGTTGTTTGTTTGGTTTCAGCGCTCTCTTCATTCGATTTCAAGTTCGATTTTCGAAATTGACTTCGACGTTGTGAGAAGTTAGTAGGGAACTTCATGCTCTTGAAATTTAGTATTTGGATGAGTGCGCTCTTAGCGCACAGTACAGTAGTGGCGAAAACAAAACAATGATACAGAAATATTTAACATAAGTTTTTGTGCTAACTTTAATATTCAGGGACTCTAATTACATCTTCACAAAAAAAAACCAATCAAAAATTAAAAATAGCATAAACAATTTCATTATTTTGATTTCGCTGATATACTTTTCTTGCACACCTTTTAAGCTGAATCTTTTTATTATATGCCATTATTTATTGGGAAAATATTTTTAAAAGCTAATATTATTAATTATTATTAATAAAAAAGAGCTCAGAGGTATTTTCAAATCAGTCCATCTCAGGTGACCTTTTGTTTTTTGAAATATGCTGGCGACCTGAAGAGATCTATTGTGCAGCCATGTAGCCTACTCGAACAGTTTTAGGCTGTTAATAAATTCTAAAACTGATGCTGTTAGTAGTTCACTGTAAAGTTTTATGTCCTTCTTGCTTAGGTCAAGGATTGCTTCTGCCTTTATCCGTTCCGGATCTATGATTCTTTTCGATTGCCGCATGCCCGATTGGGCTCTCCAGTAATCGATTAGGCCTCGTTGTTTCTGCTCACGCAGATAGGCACTTTTGAAGCTGTTATTTACCCCGCAGAAAGGTTCAGGACCTACGAAAGGAGTCCGTTAAAGAGTCTGCAATTTCATTCCTTTGTGACACTTTCATGTCCCATATAATATCTAGTGAGAGTTCATAAGGCTTCTCTATCCAGATTTAAGAGATTACTTCACGCGCCTCTACAAGGAATGAAGCATAGTTTTCCCTGCCTCTCTATGATAATCTCAATCCATTGTCGCATGATTGTCTTGTCTTTTAGTTGTTAACAACTACCGGTAAGCTCGCAAAAGCGATCCATTCTATAGAATTTTTTTTTTCGTCAAGACTTTTTCGCCGTCAAGCCTTTCATATCCTGGTACCCAATTCAGCGAGACGGTGTTTCTTGCTCACAGGGTATTGAAGAAAAAGCATTCCTCAACGACTTTGGATGTTATTGTGTGAGACTGCAGAGCTAATGAGGGCTCTCTGACTGTCTGAGGAAATGCTGTTGAGCTTCGAAGTTGTGCCTCCTCGAAGGCATTATCTGCCAGAGACTTTTGTGCCATGGATTTCTGCTTGTAAGACTGTGGTTTAACCGCCCATGGGTATCGATCTTTGAAAATTCGGCGCAAGGACAGCTGCACCAGTTCTACCATCCACAAGCTTTGACCCATCTTCGACCCAATTCACGATAGCACTTCTTATTTTTTATACCGAAGAGATATCTTCGCCTATTTGACGACGCTTATTTAAGTTTGCTTTCAATTAAATGATTGTGTGATGTAAAAAAGATTATTGAAACAAATCCACAACGCGACAGAAGAAGAGGTCGGTCGAGTAAAAGATGGAGAGGTGATATATAGAAAAATACAAAAGTACGGACTATTGGCATATCTGATGTCAAAAGAAAAACTGAAGACCGAGTGAGTGGAGACGAATTGTAACGGAAGCAAAGGTTCACAACGAATTGTGATGCTATGATGATGATGAATTAAATTATTCATTTTTATATATGTAATGGGTGTGTGTAAAACGGGACTAAGATGAAAATACGCTAAGCATTTTTTACAAAAAACCGTACAAAAAAGTAATAATGCACTCCATATTACGAAAGTGTTTACAAAGCACGAACAGTTCATTTTTATTACAAAAAAAAATGTTTATATATAAAATATTAAAAGTATTGTACAGTGAAAATTCAATCCATAATTACGTACAAAAAATATAAAAATTCAAATTGAAATTTGGGCAAAAAGAATCAATAAACAGTAGATGTGTCAGACACTAAGGCAGATATGGTGGTATCACAATGGACCTACGAAAGGTTTAAGTGTGTCGTTGAGACAGCCACCTTACCTACCTACCTACCTAAGTCAAATATGTCTAGCCCATCTGTGGAGTTTTCTTCAAATTAAATACTAACAGTTTCTGTTGATTTTGTTGTGTAACAAAGTCTGCTATTATACAAGATGGCGCAAAATTAGTCACCCTAGGGGAAAACATAATTTTTGCAAATGGCGTGAACTAAACAGCTGCAGTATACAAACAAACAATAGAGCGTGTAAAGATCAAAATAAATTTACAGGTTTACATCACTCAAAATAATTCTATTTTTATTTAGAAAAAAAAAAATTCAAAAAAAAAATTGGATGCTTAATTTTGCGCCATACTTTATTTTACTTTGCTTACATAATTTTGTACAATACTCGGTATCCAGCTACACGCAACCTAAAGATTACTTAGAAATTTTAATACACAGTTGGACTGGGATAGTTCTAAAATGTACTCTTCTCTTACACGATAATTTTGTACTTAATAAGGCATTTTTTTTGGGATTTTGAGGTTCGTGAAGAAATATAGAAAAAATATTTGTTTTTATATATTATATACATATGTGCATACTTACACACTGTATATCGTGCACACATTACTGCAGAAGCTCAGGCGCTCAGTAATGGGATAAAATTATTTATGCAAAAAAAAATTGTAATCCAGTTTTAATTTGAATATTTAATTAATTAACATACTTTGTTTATTTTTATTACAAATTAAGTTTTTAATAGCTTAAATTAATACGAAAATTTAATAAGAATAAGCATAAATTTTATTTCAACACAAATTTAATTTAAATATATATTTTTTTTATAAATTAAGTGTATACTCCAAATGTCCAATACTCCATACACCAACCATTAGGAATAAAATAACCAATAATACACATTTAAATACATGTCTGTATGTATGTATGAATGTTTTAACACACTTTGCATGGTTCATTTTATGAATGAACATTTTTTATTTAGGCACACAAATTTATATACTAAGTAGACGCACATCTTTTCAGCTACTAATATTATTTGTGTATTGTGCAACTCGCCAACAAACAAGCGTCTAACGTCGATTACTTTACCAAAAATAAAAACAACAGAAGCCAAATTGCTACCATATGTCGGCCAGGCATAAACAAAGGCGTCACCGGGCAGATGTTTATGCCAGCAAACTGTTATACAGCAGAAGAGTAGGCACCGTGAAGGCAATAGGAAAATTCGAAATAAAGAGCGCGAGCGCCAACGTTAAGAGATTACAGCCAAACAGAGAGTGTTCGAAAATTCGAAAATGCACTTTGGAATGTGTCAATCTTTTGCGAATGCAGCTGCTGATTGCAATGCTGGGGCCTAATTGTTATTTTTGCTTTGTTCTTGCAAAAAGCATGGGAAAGAGGAATCGTATTTATTTAGAAGCAACAATTTGCATGCTGATGGAAGCCACTGCACCGAGTGAGTGTAATGAAAGATGATAGAATACCACATGGGTGAGTAATGAAGAGGCTAAAAGTGAGAATGAAAGTGAATTTGATGAGATGAAAGAAGTGATAATTTTTAAGAAATTTGTTTCGTATGTTTTTAACTGTTTACACACTTTAGAGCAGTTACAAGTTTTTATTTTAATTGATTTATTTGTTAAGCCAAGGAAATAATAGATTCCTATAGGCTAAGTAAAGGTTAAAAGGGTTAAAAAAAAGTCCTATTAAACTATAAGTACTTACTTATATAATAAATATTCAAAGAATTCAATAGATGATGTTTTGTAGATAAAAAATCCATTTCAACAAATTTAGAGATTTTATTAAACTCACTAAGGCCTCTAGTAATGTGAGCATTTTGAGCATAAAGAGATTTTGAGAGGCCAACATGGAAAAACTCCGAATTACGAACAGGTCTGGGCTTAATATTAAACAAAATCTTCTCGAGAAGCCAGTCAACTGCATCACAGATCAAATCAGAAATGAAAGGCAAAAAGAAATGATCGTTGGACCTTCCCCATCCACTAGAAATCGATCCCAGTTCGCTGGCAACAGCGGTGCAGTCAGCATCGCTCCGCGCGTGAAAGCTGTTTTAAAAGTGTGTTAGGATTTTGCAGTGGCGAAAATGCAGCGATCGTTGGAGCAACGTTACTCAATCAAATTTAGCGTAAAGCTAACAAAAACGAGTACCGAAACCATTGGGCTACTCAAGGAGGCTTACGGGGACCAATCTCTGTCCAGTGCCCAGGTAAAACGGTGGCACAACCCAAGAAGGCGCGCATGTCAAGGTCAAGGGCAAGGTTAAAACCATGCTGATCATCTTTTTCGACTCTCGAGGCATCATCCACAAGGAGCTTGTACCTCCAGGAAGCACTTTAAACGCGGCATTTTGCAAAGAAGTGCTCCTTCGGCTGAAAAACCGCGTCGCCCGGGTTCGGCCCGACCTCGTCAACAATTGGACCCTTCATCACGACAATGCGCCGGCGCACACCGCCTTCCTCTGCACCTCTGCATTGGCCAAGATGGGGGTTCCGGTGCTTCCCCACCCTTCCTACAGCCCACACCTGTCCCCTCCGGACTTCTTCTTGTTCCTGCGCCTGAAAAGAAAGCTGAAGGGGAGGCGTTTCGACTCCATCGAAGCGATCAAAAAAACTGTGAACGCGACTCCGGCGGATGAGTTTAATAAATGTTTCCTGCAGAATATTAGTTGTATAAGCCAAAAGGTTAAATAAAACTGCGTAAAAAAAAAATAAGGCTCATTACTTTTGAATCAAACCCTGTATGGGAAACAAACTGCTTCGACACATTAGTGATTTTGTTTTGGTATCATATACTTTTAGTTTTGTGAAAATATCTGATTTTGTGCCGAATAATCGTCATTTGCGGGAAGTGTTGATTTTCCTCTTTCATTCAAAAAAAATACGGCGGCTGAAGCGCATCGAGAGCTACAAAAAGTTTATGGAGATGCTGCTTTAAGTGAAACAACGCGCCGAGATTGGTTTCGTCGCTTCAAAGACGGTGATTTTAATGTTGACGACCGTCCGCGTGAAGGAAGGCCAAAAACCTTCGAAGACGTTGAATTGGAGGCATTGCTCAATGAGGATCCATGTCAAACGCAAAAAGAGCTTGCTTCAGTATTTGGAGTTACCCGCCAATCCATTTCCAAGCGATTCCATGGTTTGGGAATGATTCAGAAACAGGAGACATGGGTTCCTAATGAGTTAAAACCAAGGGATGTTGAACGTCGTTTTTTCGCCTGTGAACAACTGCTTCAGCGGCCAAATAGAAAGGGTTTTCTTCATCACATCGTGACGGGTGATGAAAAATCGATTCATTGCAGTAATCCAAAGAAAAGAAAGTCATGGGGAGTGCCCGGCCTTTTCTGAATATTCACGCTGCGAAGGTTATGCTATGTATTTGGTGGGACCAAGTTGGTATTATTTATTATGAACTGTTAAAGCCAAGCGAAACCATCATGGCAGAGGCATAAAAAAGTAATTATACAGCATGACAACGTTCGGCCTCACGTTGCCAAATCCTTTAAAGCCTACCTGGAAACACTGAACTGGGAAATCATACCGCACCCGTCATATTCTTTGGATATTGCGACGTACGATTATCACCTGTTCCGATCTATGGCACTTGGTCTAGCTGATCAGCAGTTCCATACATATGAAGACATGAAAAAATGGCTTGATCCGCGAATAGCCTCAAAAGATGAACAGTTTTGCCGCGATGGTATACGAGATCTACCAAAAAGAAGGGAAAAAATAGTAGCCAGCGATGGGCAATACTTTCAATGATTCACTTGTAACCATTTTTTCAGAATAAAGTTGTATTTTCATCAAAAAAAAAAAAACAGCGAGAACTTAGTTGCGCACCTAATAAAAATTAAAAAATTAAAAAAAAAAATTGTTTTTTAATATATTTCACATTAAGTCGATTTCTTTCCATTTTTAATGTATTCGATTACAGGTGAGAAACTTTCTTCTTCTCAATGCCGTTGAAGTTGATAATTCTAGGTTTCCTAGTCATAAATTGGACACTTAATGACAACGACAAAGGAGCTGATTGGCGGCAACGAAAAAGGAGCCACTTAGACATGCATACACAAATACATATATGTATATCTACGTATGTATGTATGTATGCCTTTAGGTATACTCGTATAGATACGTGTGGCAATGTCGTCTCATTATTGCGGCTACGTCCAATCGTTTGCTGTTGTTAAGCCGAACAGTTGCAACTGCAACAAGAATATCAGCTGATAATACAGAGGACATGTGTAATAACCAAACACATGCATACCCCCACACACACACACAAATAGCACAGCTCATCATGAAGTACATTTAAAACGGGAGCGGTGTTTCACTGCCAACTACCACCACTACCCTCATCACCTTCGCCTTCACCAGCAGCAGCAGCCACCAGCTTCAATCGTAATAACTCAGCTCAGTCGAGCAGATTGACGTCGTTCTTGTCTTAATCGCTACGTCGGCTTCAGAACCGGAAATTATTGCATCTGCTGTTATGTGGCTGCCACATTTGAGCTACTTCTCCGTTTGCTGCTTCTTCTGTCTTCCAGTACATCTTTGGGCGCAAACGCCGGCAAGATATTATTATTTATTTTTGTTTTTAATTCCATATTGTGTTGTTGTTTTTTCTTATGTATATAAAAATATAAATGTAATTTTTACTTTTCTCATTTATCTTTCGCATTTTTGGGTTTTTATTTTTGTGCGTTTTTCGTTGAATTCTTACTTACCCTCTTCATTCACATAAAGAAATGCGCGCACATACAAACTGACGCAACCGAAATGCCGTTGCACTTGAAATGCTTTGCACCATCGATGTACTGCACCGCATTCGCATTGTTATTGTTTACTATGCATGTACATATGTTTGTTTGGATGTGCATGAGTTTGAAAATGTGCGTAGTGCAACGGAAGAGGCTGGTCCGTTCTGCTCGGCAAGCGAGGGTCGCAACTTGCCACTTTTGCCACCACCGCTGCAAATGTCTCTTGCATCCTCTTCAAGTGCATGTGGTGCATTTTGTATGTGCCTATTTGTGTGTGTGTGATTGTGCGCCTTGGAGCAACTGTGCACACAACAGTTCGGAGCAACTGTGATTAGATTTCTACAGCATCAAAGCAGAATTACGACTGCAAATTTGGGTTGTTATTGTTGTTTGGCTGATTGTGGATATTTTTCTTGGAAGTCCTAAATTTCAAATACATTTTCTATTTCGTTTTGTATTTGTGAGATACTTTTTTTGTTGTGACGAATAAAAGAACGCAGCAGTAGTTGTGTCTCACAGTAATGCAAGAATCACAAGCCAATAATTTTCCCAATGACCTTAGAAAGCAAAAATAGAAGGAAGTAGCCTTAGACAGATACAGATGGTGCAAGGTTTTGAATGAAACAATGGTTCACCAACGACTGTAAAGCTCAGAAGAAGAAGAAGTTATCATCGCTATGCGTCCAAATCACACCGATTTAGAAATCTAAAAATTTTGAGTCGTCAAATAAGGACTGAAATATAAACCATCCATATCGGTCTGTATATAATAATATATAATATGTAGTATCAGTACTCTTGTATGGATCGGAAACCTGGCTCACAAATAATTGGATAGAAAACCAAATTCAAAGCTGTGTGAACAGATGTTTACACAGGATATTGAAGTTGTGGTGGCCAACACCATAAATAACGACGATCTCTATGAGAGGTGCAAGATCCAGCCGTAGCTAACATGATAAAACTGCGAAAGTGGAGGTGGGTTGGACATACGCTTCGCAAGGACGCAAATGAAATCTTTAGTCAAGCACTGGAATCCATGTGGAATATCTTGGAGGAAAAGCGTCCAGAAGGAAGTTGAAACGTCAGGAAAAACTTGGAATGAAATCAAGCTTCTTGCAAAAAATAGAATTAGGTGGAGGTGTTTTACTGAGGCCCTATGCTCCAGGGGGAGAAACAGGAACCGATGATAATGATGATGAATATTTTCCGAAGATAGCTTTAAAGAGCCAAAATTACAATGTTAATCAATATTTGAAGAATAACTTGGCAAGAGTCTGCATTGACATGAACAAAGTTCGCCTTTAAGTATTCCGCGAATAAGTTAACAACAACTGCAACATTTTCGTCCAAAAAAATGTAATTTTTAAGGAGAATTTACGGAAGAGTGAACGAAAATTGGAGCTGGATGAAAATTAATAGTTTTACCAAGAAAACCACCTGAAGTACTTATAAGTAAGTCTGCTTATAATGTAAGGTCGTGGATTGCCACCATGCTAGAAGGCTGGGAATTCCATACTACGCTTATTGTAGAAGCTTCCATAATCTCGCTTATAAAAGCCGCAGAACAATTTAAAAGGGATCCCATAGTATAACAAAGAAGTTCCAGTGATATCACAACGGACCAAAGACAGGTCCAAGTGTGTCATACTGGCTGCCACCAGACCTACCTACCTACCTAAGGTCGTAGTTATTATGATATATATGTATTTACAACTGCAATCATGTGATGCATACACCAGCACAGTCCCGTCCTTCATGGTGAAAATAGTTTCAAGAACAGACCTCAACTGGCCCTCAGCGAATTTGAAAGAATCAGCTGATTGGCTGAAGTAACCGGAGTCATGACAATCGTTTGTTTACGAAAGAACTAAGAATGTGTTAGTGATATACGAAAAAACATCAACAGAGTATCGCACAATTGTTTCCTTACTATCTGACAATGACTGATTGGACGAGTGTATATAAAATGTGAGCGAAATGATCGTGCAGAATTCGCCCTCGTTACGCGGCAGCCGCAGTTCCCCTCACAATTTTGTTTCTCACCATAAATATTGGCCACACGTAGTAATCTATCATCTTTGCCATTCTTAGCTGCAGTGAGAGCGTTTAGAGCTGAATATGTACAGCCCACGACAAATGATAGTACAACAATATTTTGACAATTTTTTTATTTTTTATTGCTTATTATTATTATTATTATTATTATTATTATTATTATATTATTATTTCAGATTTAACTTAATTTCTCGTATTTTATTTAAAATTTCTAAAAAGAATTTTAGTACGAAGTTTTATAGGTTTTTAAATTTGTATAAAAAGTGCAAGTCTGAAGTTGCTAAAAAATCACGCTATTTTTTTGTAATGTTTTCCTTGACTGTTTTGCGCATTTCCTGTATATAACAAATGGAATAAAATTTGTATGAAAAAAATGCGCCAATGATGCCGAATGATTGGGAATAATAAAATTCACACAAATACATATTAACATACACATACAAAAAAATTCCGCATATAGTTCGAGTTTCTATTTTATTTCAATATATTCAAAAAAAAAAAAAAAAAATGGAGGCACACTGTTTTATAAAATGTTGCAAGATTTTTGTTATGCAAAGTGGCGCAAAATTAATCACCCTATCGAAAAATTTATAATTTTTGCAGATGATGTCGTAGGTCAATGGTATTTGACACTTGTGAACTCGACAGCTGCAGTATACAAACAGGCAAGCAATAGAGCGCGTAAAGCCAAAATAAAGAATTCCATCCCTAAAAACCATTTTTTTTTTTATTAGTTTTTTATGTATTAGTTTAGATTTTTATTTATGCAATAAAGAAATTAAATACTGAAATACCTGAAAATACTGCGTATACCTCAAAAATATATAAATGTGATTAATATGACTCTCATCTACTCAAACACGTAAATAATAACGAATCATGAAATATCAGAAGAATATCAAATGAAATGCGGCGTAAGACAAGGCGACTGAATGCCAACGCTTTTGTTTAATTTACAAAAACTGCAGATCGTAAGACCGGTTCTAACCTACAGTTGTGAAACATGGATCTTTAAAACTAATGGTGTGAATTTACTGATACGATTTGAAAGAAGAGTTCTTAGGAATATATTCGGCCCTGTACCGTATACGGATAAGCACGAACTAAAACACTGAAATTGTAGGGCGAAATGTAACGCGTTGGTATCATAAGAATGAACAGCGAAAGAACGAACCAAAAAGTTTTTGAAGCGAAACCAGAAGGGGCGTGAAAGAAACGCCGTCCACGGCGATGATGGTTACAGGACGTAGAAGATGTTAAACGAAAGAGAGAATGATGATAGTACAGAAATTAATACTGTTTTGGTTCGCTGTACCAGTTTTGTTTTGAACTACTGTTAGTTACCATTTTTTTACTTCTATTATATTTTGAATTTCTTTGTGTAGAAAATAAAATAATAAAATAATGCGTTAAAAGTAAAGATTGGGACATTAAATTTCATCAGTAGTCCGAAGAGACTAAAACCACCGTAAATCGGCCATCCCCTCCTCCTCTTTCCTTTCTTCCCAGCCTTCCTATCTTCTTTACAATGGTATCACAAAGGACGATTTTTTTGTTGAGTGTGCCCTCTTTATTAGCAACCATTTTAACCTAACCTAAATATTGGAAGAACTGCTGATTTCTTTTTAAATCAAAAATTGTTCACTAAATAATTCAACAATCGATTGAGGCCCTTAATAGGGACCGAAATCATCGAAAATATGCAACGAAATTTATTACAGTGAGTCGGATACTGCTGAGCATCTCCATATAGTCATTTAAATGTATTGGGTTGGGGAATAAACTCGCAGCGTTTTTGCCGAAGACTTTTATTTAAACTAAAAACAATAATTATGTCCTAAGTTAATCAATAATATATTCGGCGTTGCTGTTTACAACCTCTTTCCACCTCTCGACCAATTTGTTGAACCGCCTTGTCTGGTGTGAAAGAAGTTCTTGAACCAGTTTTTAAGGACCTCTTTGTTATCGGAGGTAACGTCCTTTATATGGTTTGACAGGGAGCGGAAAATATAGTAATCGGTTCAAGGTCCGGAGAATATGGCGGATGCTGAAGGACCTTCCATTGGACCTCTTGGAGCCTCATTCACTAGGTGTAGCTGGGCAATGTAGAACACCTTGTTGACCATGGCATACTCTTTTCGAGTATTTCCCACTGCACCATGTGCTCCCAGTCCCGCCGAACACATATCATGATCTTCTTTGGATGAAGATCCGGCTTGACTCTCGCCTTTGGTGTATCTCCTGGATCCACCCACTCCTTTCTCTGCTTCATATTGATGTATAGGCACCATTTCTCATCTTTCGTGGTGATTCGGTACAAGAAGCGCTGTTTATGAAAGCGTGTTGCCCGATGACGGGCGAGATGCTGAGAAGCAATTTGAAGGCGACTTTCTTTGTTTTTTTTTTTCGTTGAGCTCGTGAGGCACCCAGGCTCCTAACTTTTAGGCAAGTCCCATTGAATGAAGCTGATTGAGAATCGTTTTATGATCGGAACAGGTGTCGGAAATGTTGATTTTTGCTTTCTGGGTATTCCATTTAATTAATTAAATTAATACAAAATTAAATAACTCAGAATTATAATTAACATAGTTTTGTAGAACAGAAACAGTTCATCGGATGAATGCTTAGCCTTTGCCAAACAGCAAATAAGTCGTTGTAAAATAAAAGAAAATATAAATATTATTTTGCCAAGTCAATTTCAAATAAGAATCTCGTTGCATTTTAACTTCTGCTTAATTTATGTTAAATGTGTTTTGCATATTTTTTTGCAAAAGGCCATTAAAAGCCGGCGGTAGTGTTACTGCAGACATTGTAGCTTTTGCTGCATGACTGATTTGGCGCTAGTGCTTACTCATATGCCACGAACAAGAATGCGAATGCAAGCATATGTATGTATGCATGTGTATACATACCTATGTATGTATGCGTTTATGATGTACAGTCGCACAAAAAATTTATGATCAGAGATAGGAATTTAATGGAAACGAAAAAAAAATCAATTTGGCCTGGTGGCATAGCAACTTTTTTGCAAACAAGAATCTTAGATCGGTAACGGAAATGTCGAAATGCATGTAAGGATAACGAAGATGGCACTCTCTTCAAAAACACAGTTTTAATCCGTACTGGGTTCCGGAACTTACATACATATATTCTGAGATAGAACTATGTGAAAAAGAGACTACAGGGTGGTGCAAAAAAAATAGAAGATATATAATTTTTGCAAATGGCACCATATGTCATTCGCATTTGACACTTGGCACACTGAACTAGACAGCATCAGTATATAAACAGACAATCAATGAAGGGCGTAAAATTTATAATAAAGTTTTCCATCACCCAAACAATTTTTTTAATTCAGTAAAAAATTTATTAAAAAAAGAAATTGATGGTTAGTTTTGCTTGGAATAGCTCCTTACAGCAATTTAGACATCTGTACAGTATCATATTCACTTTAGTCCACTCTTTAGTAGAAACGAAACCCGATTTCACTGAAACTCTAAAAAGTAGACATAAAGCTGATCATTGGAATCCAAGCGGCACTATGACGACTATCAGCGATATAGGCGTTCGAAGCAAAGCATAACGATGGGTGTAGAGGTGATGAAGAGACTTAGAGTTCATTCAGCATATTTTAAAAATGCGCTGCAGATATTTGTTGAACCATGTTTTCGAGCAACCAGACAAATAAGGTTCAACTTTACTCAAAGAGTTAATTGGATTTGCGAAAAAATTGGGATGGTTTAAAAACATTTAAGTATAAGACTGAAAATATCTTTCCAGTACACCCCCAATGTGCTGTTGTGGTCACTGAGTGAACTCATTTTAAGAGCAACTCATCTAACCAAACCTAACCTTAAAAACCTAATGATTTTTTTTGAATTTCTCTCACATGCTTGTGAGCACTTCCATTTGCAGTACTTGGGTTGCTAAATAACTGTACTAAACAATTTTGCGAAATTTTTGATTTTCCAAGCTATTGGCAAAGAAAAATTTTAAATTCAAAAGAAATGCCTTCTTATAAGAGTTTTTATCTCGATAACTACTAGTCCTACCCGAAAAAGTTATTTAAATAAAATTTTAAGGAAAATGTTGAATTTGTATATTATTCTGAAATATTAATCAGAATTAAAGACCCTAAAATGAAGAATTGAAGAATTTTTTCACAAATTTGTTTGTTGTTTTTTATTTGCTTCCGGAAAAAAAGTAGGAAAAAAATTAAAAACAAAAATATTTTTCACCTACAAGGTGGCGCAGAATTAATCACCCAATTTTTAAGACCTTTTTTACAATTTTTGTTGTTTTTGTTTGCTTCCAAAAAAAGTAGAAAAAAAATTTGAAAAAATATTTTTCACTTACAAGTTGGCGGGAATTAATCACCCTATAATACTTTTAAAGAACTTTTTTGCTAAAGCTTGTTTTTCACTTGTTTATGTGATAAAATATACTCGTAATATTACACCTGTCATTAGACAATAAGTAATTTAATTTACAACGAGATGGAATGAGAGTTATATTGGAGGGCTAAGGCTCTCTAGTTCCTTTAGAAGAAAATTCAAAGCATTTAAAACGAGTGACTAACAAACCATGACAAATATGATTCTTCTTCTTCTTAATTGGCGCGATAACCGCTTACGCGATTTTAGTCGAGTTTAACACAGCGCGCCAAGTCTTTCTCCACCTGGTCTTTCCAAGGCCTTCCTCTTCCTCTGCTACCATCAGTTTGTTTGATGGTTAAGCTGTTTTTGGGTATATTTTTCTTTATTTGAGCGCCTTTTCAACACGGGATTTGTGTGCGTCAATAGTCTGTTTATGTGTCTTCAGCTAGCGCTTCGTATTGTCTCGTCAATAGAATCGATATGAAGGTTGTGTTGAAAATTTGCGTTAGGTATGTACCAATCATGTTTCTAAGTATCTTAGACTGGACTTATCGTAGTATACTTGGTTTAATTTTTGCAGAAAAGCCTCAAACCTCAATTCCATATTTCCAGATCGTTGCAATTGTCGTTCGATAAATGAGAACTTTGTTTTCAAATGATAATTTTTACTTTATTTCGTTTTTTATATGCTCCTGTTAGTTTAATTTTGAGTCGATCGTATTGCCCAGATATTTAGCTTTGGTGTCAATATGCACGTCGGAATTGCCAAACTTAATTAGTGAAGTTTACTTGTATTGTTTTATCTGTATTAATTTTGATGTTTGATTCCTTGAAGCAGTTTAATGTCACAGTTAACTCGTTTGAAAATTTTGTTTTGCAAATTTTGTAGCTTTATGAGATTACTTTATTTATTATTGTATATAAAAAATATTTTGAGTGATGGAAATGTTTATTTTAACCTTTACGCACTCCATTGCTTTTCAGTTTGTATAGTACAGCTGTCGAGTTCACAAGTGTCAAATATGATAGACGGTCACAGCCATTTGCAAAAATTAAAAATCTTCAGATAGGGTGATTAATTTTGCGCCACTTTTATATGTTTAAACTCAAATCTTGTATTGTTCAGAAATCAAGCTGGGTATATCTCAGATTTTCTCAAGAAAATATTATCTTATTTGAATCTTCCATAAAAAGAGTGAAATACGATTTTTTGCTTTTGTCTAACATCAAAAATTCCTGGTCAATTTTACAAATAACTGTATACGCATATGGTTTTTGCATTTGCAACTGCAAATCGTCGGCGTCGGAACGTACAAGTAGGTACATCTTGTATGCAAATACAACTTCCGGTCGTGCGGAAATCATGAAAGACAAAGCAAAATGCGTTAAATATGCATATACTCGCACAAACATTTACTCGTAAAGAAAGCTTTGCAAAAACATAAAATAATGTGTTGCCGTATTTGCTTACATTAACGTACATACATACATATGTATGTAAATACCTATATGCATATGGCTATGAGTTCTCTCGCACACCCCCGTAAGAAAAATCTGAGCTATAAGGCAACAAGTAAAAAAGTGCTTAAGTTGAAGCGAGACCAAAATATATACAAACATTGAAGTAGCGGATGGCTTTACTGAAACTAACTAGCAACGTTAGGCTCCCTACGTACAGGAAAGCTATGGTGCCACGCACAAAGCTGAGGATCTTTGATTCCCATGTCAAATCATCTTTACTTTATGCCTGTGAAACGTGAAAAGCAACAGCGGCCGATTTAAACGCACTGCCAGTTTTCACTAATCGATGCCCTCGCAAAATCCTGAAAATCTTCTGACGAAACACAATCTCGAATACTGATCTGTGGAGAACAACTCTGCAGACCCTGAAACTCCTTGAGATTTGCAGAAAAAAATGGAGTTAGATGACTTAACAGGAGCCGCTTTCGAGTATATAGAATCTCCAAGGCAGCTTTGGGCGAGGATGCCCATTGAACACTTGGAGACGATTGTTTGATTTGGAAACGCGCGTTTTGAATTTAATCTGGAATGAAGCGTAGAGACTAATGCAGAACAGATGGGAATAGAAGAAAATTGTTGTGCCTCTTTGTCCCACACCGTAACCGAAAATACAAGCCCTAGGGCTTATCTTCCGACTGGACATAAAGAAGATCATAGTGTCTGCTCTGGAGGCCCATGATCTTAGACTGCCGAACCCACGGCTCTTGGATCAGGCAGATATCTAAATCTTCCTTCCTGAAGATGACACAGAGGTTATCGGTGGCTAAACTAGCGTGGCGAAGGGTAATCTGAGTAAGGGTAACTCTTTTGTTAAAGGATGCTCACCTGCTTTATGGCCTTCCCAAGCTCCGAGAATTTCATGGAGCTCTTGGCTTCGGGTACCGCGTCCGTCGCAGATGTCCGTAGTTCGTCGAGGTGATTAGCTACTTCCCCTATTCCGTCCAGGCCGCCATCCGGATCACCAGACGCGGGGAAGATATTAAGTTTGGCCGTCCTGAGGCCAAAACGGAGTTTGTGCTGCTTTTCCTCGAGTACCTTCAGGAACTCTTCAGAAATTAGCAGCAGTGCTGTGGAGTTGTTTTTCTGAGGTTTCTCCAACTTGATTATAAACCAATAGTAGTAATGATAATAATAAATTTATTATCTATTTATTTATGGTAGAAGATCTTTTCCAATAATTTTGATGAAGATATTTCCTCGAGTTAAGTTGTTTGCCAAACAACGAATAACTAAATCCCAGGGTTGATCCCGGCATCTCGGGATTATAATAGCGTGATTCCGAGAACTCCGTTAACGTAAAAATCAAAAAAAATTGGCATCCCCAACATGTATGTACCGTATGTTTGTATGTGCCCACTTTAAGTACATCATTCAGTCGGTTAGTGAAGTCAATGAAGTTGGCGCATTTAATGTCGATACCAGCAATGATTGGAACATTTGTGGCTGACAATTATTGTTGTCTTTGCAAGAATGTTTACCCACATACACTTTGACGAGTGTATAAATAAATTCATGGTAAGGCACGTCACATACGTTTGTAGTATAGCGCGCGTGGCGGAAATGCGTACAACAATGTTTTTTTTGTAGTCACTCATATCATTTCCACGTGGCACATGTCCGCGTTTTATATTTGTTAATACATTTGTAAGCTTCTGATGCTCAGGCCAGAGAGGATCTTTTGAAGTCTTTATATGTCTGCAAAGGGTGATGAGATTGGGGGCATTTTCTAATAGGGTCTCTTTGACATATCAAGCATGACTACTGTCTAATTAAATACATAACTTTTTTCAGTATTCATTGACATATCATCAAAGAAAAACTTACGCCACAACAATGTTTACATATCGTATAATTGTATACGAAAATCAACGCTCTGTGAAAAGTGTTCATCGTGCTATCGGGCGAACTTAAGGTGTTCAGCGATGAGGTCCATGACTCATTATTGGCTTATTGACTATGTCAATAAGTAAAATTTGCGGTCTTTGGGCTGAAGAGAAACACGAAGCCATTCGAGAGCAGTTATTACATCTATTGAATACAACCGTTTGGTGCGGTTTATAGGCGGGAGGAATCATTGGCCCATATTTCTTCAAAGATGAGGTTGACGTCAATCTAATAGTGGATGGTGAATGCTATCGCGCTGCAATAAACGACTTTTTGACACCGAAAATTGCAGCCCGTGATCTCCACAACATTTGATTCAAACAAGACGCTAGCAAGGCGTGCCCGTGAAACATCGATACGATGGATTTACTGCGTCGTCGTTTCGGTGAGTAATTAAACTTTCGTCTCGGACCAGTGGATTGGCACCCAAGACCGTGTAATATCACTCCTTCGGACTATTATTTGTGGGGGTATATAAAATCTAAATGCTTTGTAGATAAACCCGCTTCGATTGTGGCATTGGAAGCCAACATTACTAAAGTTATTCACGAGATAGCGACCAAAGTCGATGGTCGAATCACCTAAAAAATACCGAATATCTTCAAAAAACAAATGTCATGAATGGCTCTACACAAAAACAATAAAGATTGAATCAATCAGGACCCAATTAATATGAATTTTCGTTGTTTTATTTCAATTTAAAATCCGATACCACTAAATGAATCACCCTTTATGTATTTAATTCATGCATTCTACAGCCCTTCGCATCTCCCTCGGCATCACCAGCCGCCCGCAAACTTAGTATATAGCTACGTGTTTGTAGTTGGCAGTCAGGTAGCAGCTGTAAGTGATTACCACCGCGTGGGCGACCTACACACGTGCGCAGTTTTGTAGCAAGTAGCGGAATTACAACAGTCAATCGGTACTTATGCATCAGTTGGTATTCTATATACGGGTCATGACTTTTTTTTACACTTCCTCCAACCTGTTTTGAGCTGTGTATCTAAATCATTGAGGGCTGGAGGCACTGTGTGGCTATTATTTAAAAGCACAAAATAGAAAATATGTATCCGTCGTAACATAGGCTTTTGTCAGGAATTGCACACACAAAAACAAATGCATATATGTATGTACTATGTGCCACAAGTGTCTCAATTTGGGTGCGTAGATATTCGTTTAAGTCTGCACGTACGTGGAAAATCCATTCGCACTTGCCCGAGTACTCGCACTTATCGCAGAACTGTGCTGACGCTATTGTCACGTCAGCGCGACCCTGTTCCATTTGCACAATCAGAAGTGAAAACCCAACAAAAAGCTCACACGTACAGTGGCACATGCAACATATTACATTAGATTTGAATTTTCACTGGCGATGCTACGTGCGCCTCCAGCAGCCCCTGCTGCTGTGCCCGTGGTTGACTCGTTCGTGCTTGTGTTTTTATTTCTCTTAGGTTAGGTTAAGTTGAAGCGGTTGTCCTGTGGGACACATGCAAGCTCATAGCCCATTGTGATGCCGCGAGGAGAGATTCTCCTAAAACCAGAAATTTTAGAATATTTCTGATTTCTCTGCAGAACTGAGATCGTCCAACTCATTAAAAAATTGTTTACCTAGAATAGTAAGCCTACGTCTGGATAGAGCAGGACAGGGGCACAGTAGACAACTCCTACATAGGTCATGTGTTTGCACATCCACCCTTGGGAGGTGTCTACCTATTAGGCAGTGCCCCGTTATGACTGAAATCAGTGTGCTTAACTGAAATGCTAAATAAATATGCTAAACTGAAATGAGAGGGCGACAGTTGTCGGGCGATTCTACAGGTGGTTTCATTACTCCATCTCTCGTTCGCTGCTCTTACGATTTCTTCAGGGATAAGTAGCTTGCATGCTTGTAAGGGTATCCCTATGTCATTGCTTATGTACTCATCGGTCAATTTTGTGCCGAGTCTCACTAGTTCATCCGCTCTACAGTTACCTTCAACTACCTTTAGGTGAAATTACTCAGCCAACTCGTTAAGAGATGTGCGGCATTTCATGCCTACCTTGGAGGTTTTCGACTGAAAATAAAATGCTGAAATATTGTGAAATGGAATTTTTCTTTTATAATATAATTTGCTAGATAATTTTATGGAATTTTTTTAATTAATGCCCATGGCGGCTACGAGTACTCGGTCTGTTCGATCAGTCCAATTTTTGACAAAATCAGCCAGCACGGCTCGATAGCGTCCGCCTTTCACCGTACGATAGCTCCTTCCTCATTTCGAAAGAAATAAGTCCAATGCTGCCGCCCGGACTCTATGAGCTTTGCGAACATATTTTTTTTTTAATAAAACGATTCATGGCGTTAAACGATTCACGATGACATGCCATATCACACTGAACAGAAATGTCAACACAATTTTCCATTCTTAGCTGTGAAACCATAGTTATAGACATCGATAGGTCTCATGCAGTTCAAAAAACACATGTCCGCCATGTGAAGGTACCGCACACGATTCTAGCCACCTATTCACATGCCCACTCACCTATCTGCTCTCTCCCTTTGGACACCACCCGTCGAAACAGTATGTTTCCTGAGCCTACCTGTTAGATGAGCTAGATGAGGACGGTCGGTTACAGCAGTGTACTGACAGGGCTTAACGAACTGGTACAACAACATCATGGAGCAAAATCGAGACAAGTGTTCCATTGATCCAACGAAGCACATTTCACTTTCTCCAAACGGACCATTTCTGTACTTATGTGATATACTATATAAGTCGATTTTCACGGTGTGGCAGTTTTGAACACATTACATTTGGGAGTCACCTTAGGATCGTAGGTTCTTAGGCTATTGTCACTTTTAACTCAACAAAAAGCTTCAAACTTGTTCAAGAAGCTAAAAAATCGGCTGGTGCTAAGATGCTGAAACATCCAAGTACGGTTAAAAGAGTCGGGGATGGAGAATACAAGCTTGTACGACGACGTTATACACCCAACCCACTAAGCGGAAACTCACATTAGTGAAGTGAGAAAGTTCAACTAAGTCGGGTTACATGAGATTAAACTTTGTGAGTATCATTCTGTTACAGCAGAATCGAAGGCTGGGCATTCATTCACAGTATGACAGTTCATTCTTTGTATACGGGATACAAAGCTCAGTGTGACAGTGACAAAGTCGAAAGGCAAGTAAGTTGCTAGCCGCGAGTCGGGCTAGAAGATAATGCGATCTTTTGATTTCTATTATTGCTGACTAGAATTAGCGATAATACGAGGTAGCTCAACTGAAAACATTTTTACTTTTTGTGATTTTTCCCGCCAACCATTTAATCAGCTGTTCGTAACACTTGCAAATTGTTACTGTTTTGAACTGACTTTTTCTCGATAGAAATTAGTTTAAAGAATAATTTAGCGCTTTTGGTTTGCTTAATTATTGTTAACGATATGAAGTAAAGGCCAAGAGAAGAAATAGTTAATTTAATTGCGCAATTTGCTGTAAGCTACAGACAGTTGGAGGAAGTCCGTAAACGACGTCTACTGAGGTTGCAAAAAATTATGGCAGCAATACGCCTGCGAAATTCGATATTACATTTTATGATAAGCAATAATAGACCAAAGCGTCTATGGACATCGGCTTTTTTCTGTAATATGATTGCGTAATTAATAGTACCTTGCATACTCGAGGTCTACGTAAGCAAATATGCTTTCGAAATGTATTTATTTATATTATTATTTATATTTTATTTTAGAAAGCTTACATGCTAATAAAATTATTAGGTAAACTGAAGCAAACGTAGCGCTAGCAGCAGAGGCTTTTGGCTGATGTATAGTATTTCATTTTTAAATTTATTGCTCAGAAAAATACTCGCTTTGAGCCTCCTCTGAATCCATGCAAGGGGCACAATTGGTCTTTCATGTCGTAGTAATAAATCCCTCATAAAAATAAAGCCTTGAAATATTTCATATGCTTAAAATTATTAAAATGCGTACTTACGAATAATCCTTTAGTGTTATAAAAAATATTCTTAACAACGGTTTGTTAACTGTTTTTGCATGGACGCACAACAGAAAGTGTGTGCAAATGATTGCCATAACTCACCTGAAAGAAAAGAAGGGAGAAAAAATAATTACTACATACATATGTATATTTAAAAGCATAATAAGCAAGTGCAAGAATTCATCTGAAATCCCTACTACGTAAAATCCTCAGTACCAGCATTTTGTCAAGAGAAATGAGTGGTAATTATTACCAAAAGTATATTGAGCGAAGTAGTAGATAGTAGAAAAGAAGACAGCAAGCAGCGAACAAAAAATTACATGCAAGCGGCAGAGAACCCTCTAAAATCTAAAAAAAAAACAAACACAGTCCCTACCCATTCATGCAGCGCGCAATAACAACAATAAAAACGAAAGACGGTGTAGTACGGATACCACCGACAGTAAATAGTTTTTGGTAGAATGGTTGATACCCAAATGCGCCAGCCTCAAAGATGCACAAAACAAGATAGCGGCAAACAAATGAAAAGACTAACCAAGACAAGAAAAGAAAAGACGGACCACGAACCCGAATTCGTACTGAATGAAGGAAAAAAGCGTGGAATGATTGGTGAGCGCTTGAAAAAATAAATAAATAAAAGCAAAAACCAACAACTCTAAATGTATATAGCTAAATCCTTTGTGAGACGTGAAGAAGAATAATGAAAATAAAAATATTGGTATTTGTGTGTGTGTGTGTGTCTTTATTAATGTACGTGAAGTGTGGAGCTGAAATGAATGAACTGAAGTGGTGGTTATGATGAAAAGTGGTAAGCAAAGGTAAGCGAGAACAAGGCGATAAGATTGAATTGTGCTGAGGAAAAAACAAAATAAAAGTATAAAAAAAAACTCGTCCATTATTTTTCAGAGATTTCCTACGCTCAACGAATGAAAGGTTTTGAATCCAAGAGAGAGTGAGCTGGTTTTCAAAACAATTCGGAGGCAAAATCAACAAATAGACATAAACATAGGTTAAAAGTAAAAACAAAATGAAGTTGTAATAATGTATGCGTGTACATGTGTGTATGTATATTCCAAGCGTGTAATTACGATACAACCTGCGCTTGAACTTTGTGTTTACTGCTGAAGCGTAGGTGTGAACGGAAAGTGTCAAGCTGCAATTGATAAGTCATCCCTATGTATACATACATATGTATGTATGTGAATGTATGTTGAAATATTAAACTTAACATTTAAAAATCAGCTGATCAAAGGTTCCTCATACTGTTTGCTATTTGTGTGGGATGTCGAAATGGCCTTCAAATAATGTGAATATGAAAATAGTCTCTAAGAAAATTTTCATAAATCTGTATGTACCTATGTATGTATAATGGGGAATTTAAATTTTAGCTAAGTTTCAAAAACATAATATTTGGATTTTCGACTATCCATAGGCTATATACATAAACAAATAAAAATCGCCGAAATTGGCAGTTATGAAAAAATTCGATCGCTTGTTATTTGATGTACCAACTCCTAATAGAATGACTCGTATGAAATAAATAACGATTTTTGTAAAGTCATAACTGTATGAATTATTATGTAATACAAGGTGAAGTCCAAAATAAATAAGACTGGCGTCATAAAAATGTTTTTGATGGCACCATGTTTTTAATGAGTTAGTGCATTGGAAGTTACATCCCTAGCTGACTTCCAGCGAATGCTTGGTGACATTTGGTTCAGTGGAACCGAAGTTCTTGCCTCTAAAGTGTCAGTATGTTTGTGTCATCGGTACAAAAATGAGTTTCGAACAAAGAGCTAAAATCAAATTTTGTTTTAAAATCGATAAAACGTTTACCGAAATATTTGAATTGATGAAAAAGTTTATAGCGATTATTGTCTATCTCGTGCCAGAGTTCATGAGTTTTTTACACGTTTCAGAGATAGTTGTGAGGACATAAATGACAATGAACATACGGGCCGCCCAAAATCAGTAATCACCGAAAACTCCATCGAAATTGTTCGTAAATTTGCCAAGAACGAACCGAAATCATTGTTGAAATTCATGGAATCGGAGTTGAATATCTCCGAAACATCGATTTGTTGCATTTTAACTGATCATTTGGGATTAGGAATAATCTGTGCACATTACATTCCGCACAAGTTAACTGAGGACCAAAAATTGCTCAGAATTCAATATTCGAAAGACCTCATTAAAGAGGCGCGAAAAGACGAGAACTTCCTCTACAATATTGCAATTAGTGATGAAACGTGGTGTTATCAACATGAACCTGAAACTAAGCGTCAAAGTGCAGAATGGAAGACCCAAGACGAGCCTGTGACTTATACCTATTCGGAAAATTGCATTTGGCCACGAAAGGAAAACGTCGTGCATCCGTATAGGACATCCAAAAGACTTGTACCGACATCCTGGAGAACATTCCAGTCAATGACCTGAAACACTCTTTCGAAAAGCTTTTAAATAGATTGCGTAAATCAGTGTATCGAGGTCACAGGGGTCTGTTTTCAATAAATGAATTCGAAGTTATCAGAACGAAGCTCCTGTCGTTTCTATTTTAGCTCAGTGTTGTTTATTTTGGACTTCACCTTGTATTTACTATTATTTATAATTTATAATTTTATAAGTACATATGAGTTATAATATTATTATACATAATTCCTTGAAAAAAGAAAAATTGGAGAGGTTTCCAACCACACAAACATATGCCAAAACAAGAAGGATGAAATGCTTTCTGACCGCCGAGAAGTAATGGGAAGATGGGTGGAGCACTTTGAGGAGCTGATCAACGCCGGAGAAACTGTAATACCTGGAAATGGAATCATTTTGGATATATACAGTATAGATAAGAACGACCTCGACACAGTAGTAGAAGTTCGGGACCCCCCGACATTAGCTGAGGTAGAATACGGTTAACAAAATGAAAAATTTTAAATCTCTGGGAGAAGGTAAGGTACGTGTGAGCCTTTAAAAAGTGCAAGCGCGGAATTTATGTTAAAATTTACATCACTTGATGACATTGGTAGGGAAAGACGAAATGATGCCTAGTAATTGGAACACGACACTTATAATATCAATCCTTAAAAAAGGCGACAAAACGACAGAATTTCCCTTCTCAATACAAAGTATAAATTACTCGCAAAAATCGTCAACAAGAGGTTTATCAGTTATGCCGAAAAAGTTTTACCAGAATATCAATGTGGTCTCAGACGATTCATTACTACGGATGAAACTTGGGTCTATCACAATGATCCTAAATCCAAACAAGTGGCTAAAGAATGGTGTGAGCCTGGTTCTTCGGCTCCGTAACGAGTTCGTGTCCAGAAGTCCGGCCAAGAAGATGTTGGTATCAGTTGTTTGGGACGCGAAAATAATTTTGTTTGTGGATTACTTGCAACCTGGTAAAACTGGTAAAAAAATAAATTCTGATCTTCATTCCTTTTAGATCAGCTGAGGCCAAAATAGTTAAAAAAGACCCATCTCCTAAACGTAAAAGGGCACCACTCTAGAGGACTTCGCCTTAGGCACTAGGAAGATGCTTAGCAAAAATAACGAAACCTTAGCAAGCCTATGAGAATGCCCCTAAAATCTGCAAGAAATGTGTCAAAAGTACCAAAGGGAATACTGGAAAAACTCTGCAGAAGCATTGAAGAAAACTCTGAAAACTGACTGGACCTCTTCAGACGACACACCATTACCTTGGGTGAACAGAGAACCCTGCCTCTAACACTCTCAACTTGAGGACTTAGAGTATTCAGAGAACGTTATTAGTCATTAACAGGTTGAATAGGAAATTAGGTTCTTCCAACTGTACAAATCTCTAGAACTAGTTGACATCTTTCCCGCTAAATTATAATCACAAATACAACAAGCCTTCCCTTAACCTTTGCCACAAGCCGATGGGATGGACCATGACGAGAGTGGTTTTCATTTCCAGAACCTTGCGTGTGAAACCAAGGGCTTTTAGACCAATTGTCCTCGCCTCCTTTCTCCTCAAAATTTTAATTTTGGAGAGATTGTTGTATGTCCACTCCTGAACAACAAATCCACATAAGTGGCATCTCAACGTGTCAGCACGCATACTCAAAAGGTAGGTACGTGAACCCAGCTCTATATGAACTTATAGGCAAACAAGAAAGCGGATTTAGCTGAAAGAATTTACGCTAGGTATATTTGACGATATAGAAGAGGTTTCCAACAAACTCTATTTGGATGTTATTTTCAGAGCCCAGCTTCATGCGGGTCTGGATCGTCACTGGTGGAATTTGTTCGGCTACTTCTTCAGAAGGGAACCATTATCTTGGGGATGGGGGAACGTCTATTACTAAGCCCGCAGCGAGCGACACACTCCTCCACTCTACTCGTAAATTTGCGAAACACTGGATGTAATGCAATCACTTATGCCGCTGATATTGCATTAGCGGTACCAGAAGACCAAGTTCTGATCGAAACTTATTACTATTGTTCGCTTAAAAAAATGACCACAAGCAGAATACTTTTAATGGGTTCGGAGAAAAAATTAATTCCTTTCCTGAAGAACAGGAGATACTTTTTCATAAATATTAACGTGCGGCTGAAAAAACGGGCTAGACATTGACCCTGTGAGCAGTTTAACTATACAAATATTTTTCCTAGCTTTTTTTACGTGTAGCAAGAATGTGAAGATTCATGCACTTTAGACGACTGTGGTAAGGGAAAGATCACTCAGTGAGTTTCATCGAAAATCTCTTAACGTAAAAACCGGGCTTAAATGGATCTTATAGAAATATATGCTAATAGGGCTTTTACTTATGTTGTTAATAGCGCATTACGTCACACTAAGTTACTATCGAATTATTAATGAAAAATTTTATTAAAAATTATAAAAAAAAAAAAAATTGGGTACGCAGATTTATAGCCTATCAAATTTTAGTACAATAAAGTGCAAGATTGAAATGACTACAAATTCGCGTTGATTTTTGATAATTTTTTTGTCGAAGGTGTTGCCTATTTTCTGCATATAAAAAAGGTGGGCATTTCCTATATGCAGAAATTTGAAATTTTAGAGAAAATTTGTCGAATTTTTATAAATTTTGTACAAAATATAGAACTTAGATAAGTATGGTATTTTTTAGAGAATGAACTATATTTTCATAAAAAAATAACTTATAATTACATAAATTAAAACACTATTTTGATATAGAGCCAAAATTTGTCAGTATGTGGTGACTTTATAATTTTTCAACGGAGTGCATTAGCCATTATTCAAGAATAAAAAGAAACAAAAACGTAATGGACAAATTTTCATACGATATGAAAAAAGCATTAATAATTCTTCCACACTCAATACATAATTTTCCCCACCTCTCTATTTCAGTGATATATAATTTTTTTGCTTTCATGCGTAACCTAGGAATGAACAGGGGGGTATACGAAGGCATTATTTTCAAAATTGAGTGTGGGAAATTTTATTATAATTTTCCACTCCACTGTTCGTATATATTTTCGATTGTGTTTTTTAACTGATTTATTGCTTATAGTTATTGCTTAATGAATGCGTCATGAATTATATCCTTTCAAGGACTTGTCGCACAGTTAATTTATTGCACGCAATCCGGGCACACAACGTGAATAACCACAATGAAGTGGTAGAACAACGCATTGACATTGTGTTGTTGTACAAATAAATATAAGAGCGCAATACTGATAATGAGAGTATTAAATTTCTTTGATTTAATTTCTTCCCCCAACAATAACCATTTCTTGGCATTGTTTGTGCGCAAGTATCTTTTCCAGAATAGACGGAAACCCTCTGCAATTGCTGATAAAGTGCATGTTGCATGTGTTGCATACGCATCATCATGCAACGTGCCACAGCTGGCTAAATCATACTTATTGCTGTTTGAAACGTGTGGAATGCCCTGTAGGAAAAATGAAAACCAGTACAGAAAATTTTGAACGAGAGGGAATTGCAAAACTATGCGCAAATCACTGGAGACTGTACAACGGATTGTACAAGAATTGAGGGGCAGATGGACGGCGAAGCTGATTCCTAGAATAGGCAAAATTCAACGGAACTTCGGGGTGGTGGGATATTTCCTGACTCCGCTCCTCTTGCTCCACGGATAATTCCGGAAATACCTATACCACATGGGTAAAGCAAGCGACCTCAGGTGCAGATACTGCGAAGCACCGGGCGAGGACGTCGAACACACATTCTTTAGTTGCGACGGATAGCTCGTGGAAAGAGATACTCTGAGGGCGGAATCGTGCCTACCAATGTGACCGACAAGATGCTTGATTGCGAGGATAACAGGAATGCGGTTAAAAGGTACGTTGTCGGCGTATGGCGGAGAAAGAAGATAGAACTCGACGCAGTACAAAAAAGCGAAGCCTCACAGACTGAGACATAAGAAGACAAGATTACAGCATCAAGCTGACTACAAGCATGGTAGGCCCAGACGTGGGTGAATAGAAGTGGTCCGTTTCATGGACGTTGTTTTAGGCCCTTTCCGAAATAGTGAAGTAAGTAGTCCCGAGAAAGGAGTCTCCCTAGAAGAGCAGGAGGGATTCTTTGAGTGGCCGCACCGAGGCAGTAGACAACAGTCGCTGTAAATGCGAAGGGATTTCGAACACTACCTCATCCATCAAAAAAAAAGAGACCTTTAAGACGCAAGCATGTTAGCTTTTGCCTTCTATGTTCTACAACGAGATGTGTCGGGAACCAAGCAGGTCGCCAACCCAGTAGATCGCCGAAAACGCAAAGTTTTCTGTGGAATTCGTCATCATTTTTTTAGATAACATTCGCAGTTTACTTTACTTCATAAAAGTTTAAGTGGACAGATACCTGTAAATGGCCATATTTTCCCTGATTTTCATTAAAATTATTTAAAATGAAGAAGTCTCTTATGTAAATTTAGTCCTAAGGCAATATAAGGTTATACTTTTTATCTGCGTATTTACTAGCTAAGGAAAAGTTGTTTTTTTGAATTGGATAGAATCGTCTCTGAAATAGTTTTCCTTCTTTCGTTGTTCAATTTTTAATTTGGTAACAAAAACTGTCCGCATAGAATTTTTCTGAGGTATGGAAACAGCCAGAAATTTGGAAGGAGCACAAAACCTAGTGAATAAGGTGACAGAGCTACTTTATGAACCCACACGTGCTTTGGTGAAGAACTTTTCGATGAGGAGATTTCAAAGAAATAGGAGAATTCCAGTGTAAATTTAGAAAACAGTCTTAGATTATGACAGATTATAATTTCAACATATATCACTGAGTTCTACGAGTATATGAACATTCCCACGACTGTCTACGGTTCTACGTTACCAAAGCGACCCGCATTTTTGACCAGCCAAGAACTGGCCGTAGCCGAATCGGTTGGTGCGTGATTACCATTCGGAGGTGCACAGGGGTTAATCTCCATGTAGAAAACGCCCAATGACAGAAAAAGTTCTTTCTAATGGCGATTGCCCCTCTGTAGGCAAGGCAATGGCACATCTGCGAGTGTATTTCTTCTTCTAAAAAACCATTTACCTTTCGGAGTTGGTTTAAAACTGTACGTCCTTCCATTTGTGGAACAGGATCAAGACGCTAGCTACAACTAGAAGAAGGAGCTCGGTCAAATACCCAAAGAAGAGTTCAATCAGATTCATAACCCAATAGCTAAAGCAACTTTAACTTTCCAAATAATAGCTGAGAGGTCCTTGGTAGCCGCATTTCAGGTAGTTATAACTTTAGCTATACATACTTTTGTTTTTTAATTTTTTTTAATTACATCCAGCCAAAGCTAGATAAAATGAATCAAGATGGAATATTTGTCTTCACTTCCATGATTTGGTGTTTCCAGCCCGGTGTTTTGAGCCCGTGCACTTCCGAATGGTAGTCACGCACCAGTCCATTTAGCTACGGTGACCGTCCTGGTCCTTCAGTGGTCGATTAAAATGAAATTAGTTCATGAACAGCCACTCGTTCACGGAAATCATCTACCGAATCACGAGACGCGCAGTACGTTCGCGATTGTCTTATTCCGATATATAACTTTCTTACGTGAGATATTCTGGTACCAATTCCTTCCCTGTACGACTCGCATGTAATCACTCCCAAAATTATGTGACACAGTAGAAAATTCATTGGCGACTTTTATGGAAAAGAGAGATTTAATGCGCCGGATTATTTGATGCCACCGGCTTTGCCTGCAGGGATAGTACAGAGAAGAAGAAATGCGCTACCTCAATGATTCACTTGGAGGCGAACGTGCACGGTGTTAATTGTTAGAGATTTACATTTAATATTGTTGTTTCTGTTACAGACTCCGCGTTGCACGTACACATTAGGAACGAAAATGCCATTTTTAATTGTCTGTCAGTGTATCCTTGTTGTTAGCGCATTTGTTTATATCCTTGTTGCTGACGTAGGTATGTACATTTTTATGGCTCACAATCAATTGTGAACTCGGCGTTGATTTCTAGTTATTTTTAATGGTTTTCATATAAGAACACATACATGCATACATACACACACGTGAGAGTGCGATGGAACGTGCGCGCACCTTTCGATTACATGCATTTTCCTGCTTTTGTGTAGGGATAAAGCAGTACATTCGCTCTTTGGTATCGAAGAGATATACACATATTCACACACATACATACATTTCAATGTAGCTGTATTTTAATTAAATATGCAACTCCTCCAACTTTGGCGGTGCATCAGAATCAAAGCGGCAAGATTTTTATGTAGATTTTAAGACATCTTCATTCATTTGTAAATCTACGAATGTAAATCTACATACATACATACACCTATGTACACATATATGTATTTGTAATTAAAAGATATGCAAATGCATTATCTTTATTCTAATGTGGCGCCCTATGAATGAAGTTTGTTGCGTGTCTCATGCTAAGTATAGGAGCTTTGAAGTGTTGCACTTCAAAACCTATTAATTTTCAAGTACTTTAAAATTTAAAGGGCCTTCCAATAGAGGCACTTGAGTTTTGACTGTGATAAGCTAAGGAATGTCGAAGTCTTCTTTTTCTTGATTGGCGTAATAACCGCTTACGCGATTTCGGCCGAGTCTAATACAGCGCGCCTGCCGTTTATTTCTTATGCAACCGGCGCCGGTTGGACGCACCAAGTGAAGACCTTCCTCTTCCTCTGTTACCACCAGCTGCTGCCGCATAGAATACTTTCAGTGCCGAAGCGTTTGTGCCAACTCGGACGGCATGATCCAGCCATCGAAGTCGCTGTATCTTTATTTGCTGCGCTATGTCTTGGTCACCGAAGGAATTCCGAAGTCATAATATGTTAAGTTGTGCCAATCATTTGAGAAATCTAGTGTTGAGTCATGCGGAAATATCGTAAAGGACCACCACTGCATAATATGGAACTCCATTTGGGGAGAAAATCATTGGCGAAACCAGACTATTCGTACACTGTTCGTATATACGCGACGTCAGGTCTGTGTTACCAAAGTGTGCAGCGCATTCCGAACTACGGCAGAGGAGACAGCACTCTTGATGAGAGAACTATGCGCTATCGATGCATTGACATGAGTGACAGATGCCAGGCCCATAAACCAGGCGAACCAGGAAGAAAAGATGCAATGGTGTCAACAACATTAGCTGCTAAGATGGCGGTAGTTCGATGCACCGCATGATACCTTCGATTCCAAGGTGGGCATTGCCTTTTTTGGAAGGAAGTTTAAATTAAAATGTCAGAAATATCATCCAAGGCGCTGTCGCCCCAGTGCTATGTGGCGTATGCCCCCACTAATACTATAACGATCCTCTACCTTGGCTAAATCTCACTGCAGGACTTAAAGATATTAAATAAGAGTGGAGCCACGTTTATGTTTGCCGACTCAACGGGTACCTGCGTCGAGTTTCCTCTCCTGAGGGCGTATGGAGACTCTACGCTTTCGATAATATCCATTTCTTCCTCAGTGCTTTTGGGATAAATGTTATATCGGAAATTTAGTAGTGTGAAATTTGCAAGCCATTTGTATTGTCATCTATTTGATACTGTAGTGAGTGCTTAACTCAATCGTCTGTTCGATTGGTTGTTTGTCTAAAGCAGTTCATTTCCGGTGGTGTGGTGCTGCTGTTGTCGCCTTTGAGCTTTCCTTTCCCAATCAATGTGTTACAGTTTCATCATGATTCAGGCCGCAAACGCTCTTACTGCGTCCTAGTTGATGCTGGACGAACACATGTACTGCACAAGTCCGATCTCTGTCGGCGCGTGCTCTAAGACCCTCGTGAGCAAAGCCCGATCTCCGCTAAAGCGAATGCATTGAAAGGTCACATGGTCTGCGATCTCTATTAAATTGGGACAGTTGGGGCAGTAGGGGCTGTCTGTAAGCTGTAAGCGATGTAGATATTCCAGAAAACAGCCGGTTTGCGATAAGCCTCTACGTCCAATGGCCAAAATAAAGAAGTGAATGAGACAGAGGATGACTTACAACGTCTATTACACAAATTTATAGACACTGCAAAAATATGTAATATGCAGGTATCGACTGAAAAGACAAAGATATTAGTCATATCCAAAAATCCAATGAGGTGCAAACTGGAAATATATCGAGCTGTTATTGAATAAGTAATGGAGTTTAAATACCATGGTACTTTTTACCAGGAAGTACAAGGTCCCGACGTGGAACCTCCCGAAGCTAGGTTGCAACGAAGTACTTCTCAAAGATCATGCAAGGTACCTCGGAGTAATACTAGATAGTAAATTGCTGTGCGGTAGTTAGACCGATAGACCGATGGAGGATGGTTCCATGTGTAGAAGTCCACGCAAGTGGGGAAAGTTACTGATCGCCATTCACTTGGGAGTGGCCAGGACGATTCTTCTACATATGGTTCAAGCAGCTCACAACGTCCGGGATTAGCCCACGTATCCTCTGGTTAGCTTCCGAACAGCCGCTCGGGAGTGAGCTAAAGTGAGAAGGCGAAGCATCCCAGCATAGCTGGTTGTGCGCTGGGTTTGGGACCCGCCACTTAAAAAGCCCCCCCAATGAAAACAGCAACAAAGCCTCGGATGAGAACTCCCAACACTGATGACGACCCCTGCAAACGAAATAAGGAATACGATTTGAGGGCATGCACCTGGAATGTCCGGTCCCTTAATGGGGAAGGTGCCTCTGCCCGGCTGGTTGATGTCCTCGTGAGAGTAAAGGCTGACATCACTGCCATCCAAGAGATGCGATGGACGGGGCAAGGTAAGAAAAACATAGGACCTTGCGACGTCTACTACAGCTGCCATGTAAAGGAGCGCAAATTCGGTGTCGGATTTGTTGTGGGAGAGAGACTTCGTCGCCAAGTACTGTCGTTCACTCCGGTGGACGAGCGTCTCGCAACAATCCGCATCAAATCGCGATTTTTTAACATCTCGCTAATTTGCGCCCACGCCCCGACGGAAGAGAAGGACGATGCGACCAAGGATTCTTTCTATGAACGCTTGGAACGTTCCTATGAGCGCTGCCCCCGCCACGACATAAAAATCGTGCTTGGCGACTTCAACGCCAGGGTGGGCAAGGAGGGAATTTTTGGTCCCACAGTCGGAAAATTCAGCCTGCACAACGAAACATCCGGTAACGGACAGAGGCTGATCGACTTCGCCGGGGCCCGAAACATGGTAGTCTGTAGCACCAGATTCCAGCATAAGAAGATTCATCAAGCTACCTGGCTGTCTCCAGATCGAAAAACGCGAAACCAGATCGATCATGTTGTGATAGATGGAAGACACGCTTCTAGTGTATTAGATGTACGTACGATCCGAGGACCCAACATCGACTCGGATCATTACCTTGTTGCAGCCAAACTGCGCACACGCCTCTGTGCAGCAAAAAACGTACATCTACCTACGCAAAGAATGTTCGACATCGAAAAGCTGCAATCACAACAGACAGCCAGAAGATTCGCCACTCGACTCTCACTCCTGCTCTCGGAGAGCACTGCCCAACACACCGGCATGCGCGAGCAATGGAGCAACATTTCTCGTTCCCTACGTACCGCCGCCGAAGAAGAAATCGGATTCCGGCGAGCCCGAAAAAACAATTGGTACGACGAGGAATGTCATGCTGCCGCCGAAAGAAAAGATGCCGCCTATAGAGCCACGCTGCGATCGGGCGCAACGCGAGCCATGTGGGATCGCTACAGAGAGCTAAAAAAGGAAGAGAGACGTATTATCCGACAGAAGAAACGAGAGGCCGAAATACGTGAGTGCGAGGAGCTTGAGATGCTGGCCAATAGGAACAACGCCCGAAAATTTTACCAGAAAGTTCGGCGGCTTACAGAAGGTTTTAAGACCGGGGCGTTGTCCTGTAAGAACAAAGACGGCGATCTGGTGACTGACGTACAGAGCAATCTTAAATTATGGAGGGAACACTTCTCGAACCTGTTAAACGGTGACAGCTGCGCATGTCATAGAGAATGTGAAGATCCCGATACCCCAATCGTTGACGACGGAATTGTCGTTCCGTTACCCGACCATGACGAGGTGAGAATAGCAATATCACGGCTAAAGAACAACAAAGCCGCGGGCGCCGACGGACTGCCGGCTGAGCTATTCAAACATGGCGGCGAGGAGCTGGTAAGGTGCATGCATCAGCTCCTATGCAGAATATGGTCGGATGAAAGCATGCCTGCCGATTGGAATTTAAGTGTGCTCTGCCCAATCCATAAGAAAGGCGATCCTGCAATTTGTGCCAATTACCGCGGGATTAGTCTTCTAAATATCGCCTATAAGGTTCTAGCGAGCGTATTGTGTGAAAGGCTGAAACCCACCGTCAACCAACTGATTGGACCTTATCAGTGTGGCTTCAGACCTGGAAAGTCTACCATCGACCAAATATTCTCAATACGCCAAATCTTGGAAAAGACCCATGAAAGGAGAATCGACACACACCATCTTTTCGTCGACTTCAAAGCTGCATTCGACAGTACGGAAAGGAGTTACCTGTATGCCGCTATGTCTGAATTTGGTATCCCCGCAAAACTAATACGGCTATGTAAGATGACGTTGCTCAACACCAGCAGCGCCGTCAGAATTGGGAAGGACCTCTCCGAGCCGTTTGATACCAAACGAGGTTTCAGACAGGGTGACTCGCTGTCGTGTGACTTCTTTAACCTGATGTTGGAGAGCATCGTACGAGCCGCAGAACTTAATCGCTCAGGCACAATTTTTTATAAGAGCGTACAATTGCTGGCGTATGCCGATGATATTGACATCATTGGCCTTAACAACCGCGCTGTTAGTTCTGCCTTCTCCAAACTGGATAAAGAGGCAAAGCGAATGGGTTTGGTGGTGAACGAGGACAAAACGAAGTACCTCCTGTCTTCAAACAAACAGTCGGCGCACTCGCGTATCGGCACCCACGTCACTGTTGACAGTTATAATTTTGAGGTTGTAAAAGACTTCGTGTATTTAGGAACCAGCATTAACACCGATAACAACGTCAGCCTTGAAATCCAACGTAGAATCTCTCTTGCCAACAAGTGCTACTTTGGACTAAGTAGGCAATTGAGCAGTAAAGTCCTCTCTCGACGAACAAAATTAACACTCTACAAGACTCTCATCATGCCCGTCCTAACGTATGGCGCAGAAGCTTGGACGATGACAACATCCGATGAAGCGACGCTTGGAGTGTTCGAGAGAAAGATTCTGCGTAAGATTTTTGGACCTTTGCACGTTGGCAACGGCGAATATCGCAGACGATGGAACGATGAGCTGTATGAGCTTTACGACGACATAGGCATAGCGCAGCGAATAAAGATCCAGCGGCTTCGTTGGCTGGGTCATGTCGTCCGAATGGATACAAACGCTCCGGCTGTGAAAGTATTCGATGCGGTACCAGCTGGTGGTAGCAGAGGAAGAGGAAGGCCTCCTCTGCGTTGGAAAGATCAGGTGGAGAAGGACTTGGCTTCACTTGGTGTGTCCAATTGGCGCCGGTTAGCACGAGAAAAAACGACTGGCGCGCTTTGTTAATCTCGGCCAAAATCGCGTAAGCGGTTATCGCGCCAATTAAGAAGAAGAAGAAGTTAGACCGATATTGCTTAATGGGGCCTTAGTATGGTGGACTGCGACAAGAAAACTGACATACTTAATGCCACTGGAAAGGATGCAACGACTCGCTGCTCTGTGCATAACAGGAGCGATGAAAACCACTCCAACGGCGGCGCTGGAAATGATAATCAGCATGCCACCTATTGATCTAATGGCGGAAAACCTGGCAGCGAAATCCGCGAGGAGGTTGGTGGCTGCTGGAGTATTCACCTACAGAACCTTCGGTCACAGCTCAGGTTGTACAGACTACATGACTCCGTACTTTAGTTGGGAGAGAAGGTTTCGCACTACAATTGAAGAGGAGGGATGGCACAAAGACATGAAGCCTGACCGTAGAACTTTTCACATCTATACAGACGGCTCTAAAACTTCAGATGGAGTGGGAGAGGGTATTTACTGCTCAAAACTAAGCCTATCAAGCTGCCACACCATAGCAGTATTTTACAAGAGGAAGTTTTTGTTGTGGGGAAATCCGCGGAGCTAGCCTACACTAGAACAAAAAAGAACTCAACAATTAAAATATACGTGGACAGTCAAGCAGCAATAGCAATAAAAGCAATAAGCTCGTATTGCATTAAGTCCAAAAATGTTCAACAGAGCAGGGAGGGCGGAAGGGCTAGCCGCAAACAGTAGGCTGCATATCTATTGGGTCTCTGGTCACAAAGACATTATGGGGAACGAAATAGTAAATGAGATAGCAAGAAGCGCTGTTAGACTACCTTTCGAACAAGAGAACGACATACCAAAACCGCTAAATACAACATACAATGATGGACGACTACATGAAAAGGCGAGTGGAAGCTAGGTGGACTAATCTGATTACATGCAAAACAGCAAAAGTTATGTGTAGAACTAACGACAAAAAACTTACTCAATTCGTACTTACACTCTCGCGAAAGGACTGCAGAACAATAGTAGGTATGCTAACAGGTCATAATCTATTGGCTACACATGCGTTCAGGATAGGGATTGCTAACACGGACAAATGCAGGAAATGCAGAGAGGATGTTGAGGAAATTTTAGAACATCTTCTGTGCTTTTGTCCGGCTTTATAAAAAACGCGTTTAAAATGCCTGGAAGCCCCATTGTTTGAGGGTCTGAATGACGTCTCAAAAGCGGATCTCCCAGCGCTGCTTAGGCTCGCCAAAAGGTCTATGCGTGGCTTGTTGCCAACCAGGCTAACCTAACCTTAATACCTCGGTGTGGAGATCTCCAGCAGCATTATTAGGGAAGTACGTGAAAGATGTGCTCAAGGGGGCAATATATCAGAGTGCTTTTGGGACATAACATGGAGGAATAAGTACTTAAGAACGAATCGTAAAGCGCGAATATACAAATCTGTGATGAAACCTATTCTGACGTATGGTGCAGAGGTGCGAGCTGAAAATATAAAATGCAGAATTACCAAAGACAAGGTGCCGCTCGGCACTCTTGCATCGCTCAGTCAAAATAATAACATAACTACGCACACTAAACTCCGAATTTTCAACGCATGCTTCACGTCCGTTCTGCTATATATATATATATATATAATTGGCGCGTACACTTTTGTTAGGTGTTTGGCCGAGCTCCTCCTCCTATTTGTGGTGTGCGTCTTGATGTTGTTCCACAAATGGAGGGACCTACAGTTTCAAGCCGACTCCGAACGGCAGATATTTTTATGAGGAGCTTTTTCATGGCAGAAATACACTCGGAGGTTTGCCATTGCCTGTCGAGGGGCGACCGCTATTAGAAAAATGTTTTTATTAATTTTGCTTTCACCGAGATTCGAACCAACGACGTCTCTGTGAATTCCGAATGGTAATCACGCACCGGCTACGGCGGCCGCCGTTCTGCTATACAGCTGTATAATGATCAAAAAGTGTCTTCAAACGTTCATTAAATGTTCTGGCCTCAGGAAGGCTAATCAATCCGATGTGATCCGCAGAATGAAATATCAATGGATCGGACACATCCTAAGGAAGAGTGACGACTATAGCCAAAGAGACGCTGCGATGGAGCCCCTTCTCGGAAACGAGATCTTTGAATAAGACTTGGTAAGAACTTAGATCCCTTGCACAAAGCCGTGATCGATGGTGAGGAGGAGTTGTTGACGCCCAACTAAGAGTTATATTTTTTATATATACATTTGTTTTTGGTTTTCGTTTTTTTTTTAGAAGCAAGAAGAGTCGCGCCTTGTATGCCTTCTGTTGAAATGCACTATGTTCTTTTTTAAAGAAAGCGGATCTTCCGAAAACGGCATCTGCGATAAGACTTTTCATCTACTGGTTTTGCAACCAGGTTACAAAAAGCCGAATATTGTCATGATGGAAAATTAGGCAGTTGTGTTTAGGCGCCCATGCTCATTTTTCTACCAATACTCTCTTCCATTTTAATCAATTGTTAGCAATACAACTGTTCCGTAATAGCACGAAACCATTTATATTCGGCTACATAATTTTCTGCAATTATTGGTGCCATAATAGATCTACTTTTTTCTCCCCAATTATCACCCTATGCAGAAATGCCATGCTTTATGGCATTCCAGAAGCATTTCTTACAAGCATTTCAATCAGTCTTCGACGTTACGATTCTCCAATTCATATCGCACCCATTTTCTTTACTTTTGTATGAATCGGAATGCTTTGAGATGCTTGGGAGTTACTGCCAACGATTCTGTAATCTCTTTTTGCATTTGGTCTCTATTGGGAGACCCTTTTTTAAGTGCATATGCACAAATGCATGTGCACTTAGGTAATCATGAATATTTCAAATTCAAATATCTTTGCCATTAATCTATCAATGACTATTGATTTTTGTTTCTGCCCCATTAGAATATTTTGTAATAGAAATATTCAAATTGGCTTCTAAGTATCAATGGATTTCATTATGCTTAAAAGCCTTCCATATATAAGTATATGTAAGAAAATGTCAATTCAAATGGGGTGTCAGTGGTATTTAAAGCATTTATTGAAGTTCACAATATGTATGTGCGTATGTGTGTACATACTTGAGAGGTCTAATGAGTTGTTCATTTAAATTGCTGATGCTTATTTATAATTTCCATATTCAGAATTGATAAACTTGTATATCATTGTTCTCTAGTCAATCTACTTATATATAATATATAAATAACTGACAAATAATAATGCCTTCGAAAATTATATGGCTGATAAGTAAATTGGAAGAGTCTTTTGACGAGTTTAAGAATAGCGGAAGTGAAGCGGAAATCGCTAAGTGTAGGATAGGTGCCTTTTAGGCAATGAATGAATTTTCGATAAAAATGTCTGTGGATCCATTGAATTATTATGTAAAGTTAGACGAGGAGTGGCTACGGAGGTGCCACTAAACAAAATTTTAACTATTGAAATTTCATCCAAAGTAGTGCAAAACCTAACAGAATTAGAAAAGTTTTTTCATTTTAGTTAAAAAAGGATGAATATGAGATCTTTTTCGTTAAATCTATAATACCAACTAATGAAAACTGATATTAAATATTTATTGAAATTAAATCCTTCCAAAAGCAGATCAGAATCGTAATGAGTGCACTGGCATTTTTAATAAAAATGGCTCAATTCTATCTTTGAGAAAGTTGGTCATATTGAACTTTAATAGTTTGCGCCTTAGCCGTCATCATACTACGATCATACTACATGATAAGCTGTAGTTCGATATTTTTATCGCAAAGTTTGGTATTTTTTAGCATAAGCTCCGATCTAATGTTTTCACTTACGAGCTTTATTTGTTCTTTTTTCAGTGAGTTGGAAAGTTTATTTCGCCTAAAAGTTGGAATTAAATCGTGAAAATTTGTGTGCGATGATTTATTATGATTTTCGGCCTGGATTCTCAAGACAGGAGTGTTTTGATCAACATTATTATTATTATTAGAAGGCCATTACGTACTGCGACCAGAGCTGATCTATTGTGAAATGCCTATTTTTGTAACCTTAGAGTTTTAGGCTTTTTAAAAATTGTAGCACAATTTTGGGTTTGTTGTTCCAAAGATTGCATGGATATACTACGATACCATCAAGGTGATGAAGTGTCTATCTGCCCAACGCAGGACATTCACAAAGCACATGTTCTGAGCTCTCTATGTCTATTTCGCAAAAGTGGCAAACATTGGTCTCAGATAGACCAATATTATTTAGATGATACCTCAGGCTGCAGTGACCTGTAAGATATCCTATTAAAAGACGCAGATCTACTCTGCTTAGTGAGAGAAGCTTGTCACATATTCCTTTGTTGGTACTTAGGAATAGTTTGGCTTGACGCTGTCCGGCACAGTTTAGCCAGTGTGCGGCAAGTTTTCTTTCTTCCCATTTCCTAAGGAATTCATTTATGTGGCCTTTTGTTAGTCCACAGAAAGGCTCAAGACCGTTAAGTTGCATATTTGCTCCTTGTTTTGCAAGGTCATCAGCCATTTCATTTCCCTGATGTCCTTCATGTCCCGGAATCCAGCCTAGTGTTACTATGTTGAGGTTTCCTAACGTGTTGAGAAGGTTTAGGCAATCATTTACCAATTTATAGATGATAGTTGTTGATAGAAGGGCTTTTAGAGCCGCTTGGCTATCTGAAAGTATGTAAATGTGAGTACCTCTCATTTTCCTGCTAAGGCATCATTTCAATGGCATGTATTTCTGCCTGGAATATTGTTGGGTAGAGTCCCATCGGAATCGATTTTTTTAATTTAGGCCCATTGATTCCTGCCCCTGTTCTACCATTTTCCAATTTGGACCCATCAGTTTGATCAACATACTTCGACTTCACCGTGAAACGCTGATACAATGTGTTCCAATGAGGCCGTCGATCCTTGTAGGATGAATTTCGTGAAGGCCATCTAAAGCGGTTGTTCTGCTAGAAATCAATGATGTGCGTCAATTGATAACGCAAGATCGTCATGTAACATAGTGTGAGAGAGAGGTAGCCTTGGGTATTAGTGGGATCATTATATAATACATTCAATATTGCATGAGCATTTGGTTATCAAGGAGATTTGTTCTCGCTGGATGTCGCATTATTTCACAATTGCCCAAAAAGTCAGGGGAGGACCCGTGCCGATTGGTCCTGTAAAGAAATTATAAAAAAATGTATTTTGAGTGTTCAAGACGAGTTTAATCCAACAAAAATTGTTTGCGGAAGCAGCACCTCAAAGCAAATCTGGTAACGTTGCAACTGTAACACTGGAGAAACTTAAAACAATCAATTCGTATAGGTACATAACCATTTGTTTGTAAGAAGTTTTCGGAGAATTAAGGAAAACCAACCGCCGAAACCAACAGAAAAATCGTTTCCACGGCAATCGATACTATCTACTTTACCGGAACGGCCCGGACTTGCATCCGGAAAGGGACTGTCATGATGCTGTAGCAACAATCAATAGACGAATCATCCTTCACCAAGACAATGCGAGCTCTCAGCTCACACAAAATAGTTTTTGGGCACTCAAAAATCGAATTAATGGGTCATCCGCCTTGCAGCTCTAATTTGTCACCTATTCATTTTTTCGTTCTTGCTCCCGAAACCCTAAGCTCTGGAAACCCTAAATTTAATGTGACTGCTTAAAGGAAACTTAGAACCCAAAATTCTTAGCCTCTGTATCATTTTTAATGCCAAAACTGTAGGGGAAAACCATAAATTCTATTTTCCTAAAGTTAAATTAAATGTTTTACGACAGTAACAACTCTCCAAATACACCACCAAATATAATTGAAAATTAGTGTGCCAATTGTTCTACGACCGCCGTCTGTTCTCAGTGAGTTTCACTTTTTTTACTTACTCTTAATTTGAGCCAATAAATACCCCGTGTTAAATAATTATTGCACGGGGACTTACGTGCTAAGTTTTTACAATTTATCTGTTTCTCAATTATTTTTTAATAATTTTTGTAAAAAATTCAAAAAATTTCTATCGAACTTTTAAACCTTTTTAATTTGAATTTTTAGACAAATTTCAAGTATGCAGTTGTATAGTTATTAAATTTTTGCATAATAAAGTGCAAGTTTCAAGTTAATCAACAATCGCGTTGATTTTTGACAATTTTTTTGTCGGCAGTCTTGCGCAGTTTTCCATGTAATGAATGCACGAAATTTGTTTCACATGGGAGAAGCATAAAATACTGTCAGAAAAAAATTGTAAAAAATCAACGAAAGTTTTGTGCTATTTGAACCTTGCACTTTGTTATGCCAAATTTCAATGGGCTATAAGCCTACATACGTAAATATTTTTAAGTGTGTAAAATTTTGATGAAATTAAAATATTCTTTTAATTTGTGCAAAGTTTGAAGCTTGAATATATATGGCTTCTATAGTATAATGAACTATATTTTTGTAAAAAAAATATTATAATAAAAAAAAAAATGAATTGTCCAAACTTGTCACTAAGTCCTATGCGTTTTTTGCCGCAATGCATTTTCACTTAAGAAATTTCACCTAATTTTCTCAAATGGATGCGATAGAGTTACCTAAGCGCTCGTTTATTTTCAGTTGAGGCAATATTTCTGAGCCTTTTCTGCCTTTAATTTAAATGCCTGCTTGTCTCAGTACCCCAAGTCACTGATATAAGAGTTCTCTGATGTCCAGTTCACAAAACGATTTTTATAAATTTACTGCCTTTAATCCGCGGCGCCGTTCGCGTAGGAGTAGTTTTGAGGGATTTAGGATATGTATATAAAAGAATTACAAACAATAATTTCATAGAAAATATTTTTTTATTAATAACCATAATATTACAATATGTATGCTATGCCTCGTTGAATAAAATCAAAGCAACCAATCAGAAAAATATCAAGCAAAATCATTTTTATTAATTTTCTATCTCAAACCGTTTTTGAACTTTGCATTTGGGTCATAGTTGAACAGCTTATGCGGATTATGAAGTCTAGAGTGTGCTATACTATATGCTGCGCCATGATTTTGTAAGAGAATACTAAGACTCACTTGGCTGAGGTATAATTCAATTTATTCCCTTTTTATAGTAAGTTACAATGTGAAATCTTGAGGCTTCGATTTTTTTGTGAATTTTTCTCAAGACGAATACCTTTTATGAGATTTATAGGAATTACTGAGATACTCAAAATAGAATAAGAACCATTTTTTAACTATTTTTATGTATTAGTTTTCAAGTGTGTATGTATTAGTGCTAATATTTGTACATTTTTTTAGCAATTCAGGATATTATTGCTCTGCTGTAATTCAGAACTCGAAATTTCATATTCTCCAATTTGATCTTTTCGTTTACTTCTGAATACAAATTTGTACTACAAGACCACTGAAATTAAGGATAATCTTAAATCCTAAATTTTATCACTACTTGGATTGTAGATTGTATTCTGTAGATGAACCTGATAAGTTCGGCCTCGACCATCAGTTTGTCCAGAGACTTAGTGATTGTTCCGAGAGGGCATTATTAAATGCCCCAAAGCGAAATCTTTCTGATATAGGGACTTTTCTACATCTTCAATAATCGTATGCAGGACAGTTTCTACTGAATAAACGCCCCCGAGAAATTTCACTTCTAGGGTGCGGGCCAATCAGTCTCTCAAGGGTCTTCAGCAAGAAGGATGAAAAACTGATTTTTCAGGCTTTAGGGCAGATACATATGTGAGCTCCTGCCTGCCTTGCGTGTGTGAGGACAACACTCATAGCCCCTGGCTATGCTCATAACTGTTGGGATGGGTTTCAGTGAGAGAGAAATCGGCAGCTGAATTCCCCACGATCATTTCATATGTAATCACACACTCGTCCAATCAGTCGTTGTTCAGACACCAAAGAAATGTCATTGGTTGATTTTTTTCGTATATAACCAACACAGTCTCAGTTTTTCTGTAAACACATCGCAAGGGACGCCAGACCATCAGCTGATTCTGTTAAATTTACTCAGAGCCGAATAACGGTCTGTTAAAGAGCACAACTCTAAAAATCTTTTCACCATATATATACCTATGATGCGAAAGGAAGTGAGCATTAAGTACACTCATATCTGAGATTCCATATAAGAACAAAGAAGATGCCAGAGTGAGGTCAAGCAACTCTTTAGATCAGTTTAGTGCAAAAGTTCGTAAAAATACCTGGTTCATAGTGTTTCACAAGTAATGATAATGGTTTAATGCAATAAATTGAAATACAACTTGCTCCATAATGACTAAAAAATATTTTCATGACATTTCTTTTTTCATGTCCTTGTTCACTCCGCCCGGAAGCATAGGGCCTCGACAAGAGTCTTCCGTCGTACACGGTTTTAGGCTGTTGTTTTTGCACGGTCTTATGTGATGTCGGCATCTGCTAGTTCGCGCAACATTGACCTTTGCCTAGTGATTTTTGGAAGCGACCTCTACTACTTTGCGGGTTCCAGTCCAGTGTTATTTTCCTGATGCTGTGTGGTAGTTTTTTAAGCGCTTGATTTTATCGATCGCCCCTTTCTGCATTTAATTTGACATGGGATGAGTTCCTGATTCGTTGATCTTCATAGAACTCGTTGATCGGCCAAAATATTTTTTTCCGAAAAATATTTGTTAACGAAAGATTGTAGCCTCTGTGTGATGGTGTTGGAGACCAGCCATGTTTCACTTCCGCATAACAATACAGACTTCAGACATGAGCTGAGTATTCGCTGTTTAGTGCAGCTGGAGATTTGCAAACCCGCCCATACTGTAAGCATTCGCCCGAACGCTGCTCCTGCCTTGTTTAGCCTGCAGTTGACTTCTTCATCTGTTCCGCCGTTTGTCGTGATAGTGCAGTCGAGGTAGTAGATCACTGCATAGCGCAACTAAATTCCTTTAATCTCCTAGATCCACGAAACCTTAACTAGAGACCTAGACTTGAGTTTTATATTCCGAGCGTCCTCTGAGCACTTTCCTCTTAGTTGTCCTGCTTTCGTGGAGCTTTCACTCTCATTTCTTTCCATCTGATGAACTTCATCGGCAGCATGAAGCAGTTGACATAACCGTAACTCAGCTATCGTTCGGTCGTCATCCACAATTCTCGCCTTTGCTTCTGTTCTATCGTGGTGCAAGCAGCATTGTAACTTCAGCACGAGACTAGTTGATAATTTGACATGTAATGGCCATAATGGGACGCTAGGCACTCAAAGACACTACTTGATCGGTCAAGGAAAAACGTATCTATGCTAGTTGCTTTGATCACAGGTCACTATTTTCTTGGTTGAAATTCTTTGAGCATCACCTCATTGAACATACCTCATTTCTATTAGTATTGCGTCTATGCCTATTGCAGCATTTGCAAAAATGAGGAGGAGGAAGGGTCTGCCAGACATCTTCTTTATAATTGACCTGCGTGGCATGCCAGTACGTTTAGATACTTTGGCTCATCGTTCTTGAATGATAGTGATGATCTGAAAGATATAAGTGTCAGCCAGATCAATGGGTTTGCACTTAAGTGGTTTTACGAAGTGTTGCAGGTAAGCTGCTACTGTGGTATCACAATGGACCGGCAACGGTCTAAGTGAGTTAGTTTAGAGACTGACTGCCATTTCTACCTCCCTACCTAAGTTTCAAGAAGTTCGATGGCTCTATAAAAGATATAAATCAGATATCGAAATAACTCTCAAATACTCCATTAAAAATCGGACACCCCTAATGTGCGCACATACGTGTATTATATAGAGTTTCTAATAGATATCAATATGCCAGAGCAATAAAATCACCACAATTCAAACCTTTACTTAGCTCCACAAACGTGTATCGGTTTTTTATGTATGTACTTTTTTTGTTATTTCTTTTTTTTGTTTGGAAATGTACCCACAACATGGATAACCATTCATGCCACATCTCCTGCTGTTCAAAAGCAGCGACCTGCCACAAACACCTACTATGGGTATATTGTACAGAGTTATTGATTTAGTCAATCCAAGAGACCACCACACATGCCTCCCTCACATGCCACAGAGCCCACACCAACTTGCCTCATGCGGCAAGCGCTCAAGGCAGGCAGCAGCGAAAGATCGTGCAAGCGCACAGGTTAACGCCTTCTAATATATCACAAGATCGATTGCCGCTTTACTTTCATATACACAGATTTATATTCGTATGTATGTATACAAGTGAATATAAATTTAAGCATAAATATTTCTTGAGTGTGGCATGCCACCGGCGCAGCCATCATCACCAACAACTCTGGCCATCGATGCCGATGAGTGCAGGCCATTGTATTTTTGCTCGCCTTTAGCTACAAACACATGCATGTATGTGTGTGTGCACATGCAGCTGACAGCTCCAATAAAGGTTTTCAAAGTTGAGCCGTTTTTGCGTTTTTGCTTAAACGCTTCAATAGGCTGCCACGATGAAAACCACCGCCTGACAATGCCAATGTTAACTGGCATTGACAAACATTAACATTGGTTTGGCAAATGTGACTGGGCTTATAACGAATTAATTTTTACAGACATTTTTCGTTCTTTTTTCTTGCACTCTGATTTGAAAGCTTTGGTGATTTTCACTTTTTAAAATTACTTATTTTATCTTAAAGCATAAAAAAACAACGAATAGCAACTATTTGATTTCATCATAAATCTCGTGCAGATTTTGCGATTGACATTTCCTGATACATTACGACTACCCATAAAACAAGTCGCCTGCCAGCATACTAAACAGTGCATTAAACTTGATATTTTAGCATTGTTAGGAATGAGGGAACGAAAACAAAGAAAAAAACAAAAAACACAAAACAAAAGGAAAACACAGAATACGAGCGAAAAAAAGAGTGCACTTTCTGACAATATTCGTATATGTAGTATCTCAAGTGCCTTAACGAAGAGCGAAGAATGAATGAATATTTACGAGCATTGAACAGGATTTCCATCGAAGAATACTCGTATACCCATTCCCCTTCCACATGTGTTGATGAATTAGTGATGTCAATCCCGAAATCTCGATTCTGAGAATTGCTGATATTTCCGTATTTTTCAACCCCGATCATTCTGGGGCTATTTGCACGCAATCTCGAAATTTTCGGGATTTCTAATTTTTTAGGAGGCACATGAGAGGGAGGTAGAAAAATCTCTTTTAGACTAAAAGAAACCAAAATTGACTTCAGCATTTTAGTAAATATAAGTACGAGGGCGGATCAATAAGTCCGTGACTTTTTGTATTTCTGACTTCTTTACTGAAAAAGAAATACTGCTCCTGTCAACAGGCATCTGTCAGTTGACTCCTGTCAAAATTTGAACGTGCTGCGTCAGTTAGTTTGTGTTTTACAGCTACCTTTATCAGACTATCTTCGCCCTCGTATCTTCGAACATTTTGGATTTTTGGTACGATTTTTGATTTTAATGTCCGAGTAAAAAGCAATACATACGCCCATATGTATGTCCTTATTTACATAGGGAAACATTTAGAAGGTGATAATTTTGTTTCCGGGAGAAGGCTGGACGGAGTGCAGAGAAGGGTTTTTGTTTTACGTACTGGCGACCCACTTTGTGCTTCTTATTCGTATTGTCAAACTTGAAATTGGTTGCAAAACAATTTTTGACGGTTGCTTTATCCTCTCTTTATCTCTTTTTCTTTGTGTGAAAAAGTTGTGCTGGTTTCCAATCAGAAGGAAGAAAAATATGGCAAACAGCAGAACGCTGCTTGAGGAAGTAGAGGATGATTTCTCCGATACCTACCAACCTTACGATTTAAAAAACTTATGTGACATGTTTGTGTTGAGTTCTAATTTCTTTTTTTTCATTTCTAGACACTCAAGCTAATTTTTAATGAAGTATTTTTAGTTAATTTTTTATTTATTTAAGCTCAAAAATTTATGTATATATGTAAATAAAAAAAAGCAGATTATTTAAACAATCCAGTTTGTTTCAATGTTGAATTGCCTACTATTAAAATTTCCGACTCGTCAAAAGTTGGATACCAAGAAAAGCGCAACGTAGCCGGGTTACTCACCAAGGTGCACTCAGCGCCACCAACTGGCGAAAATCTCACTAAGGAGTTGCAAGTGGCGATTGATCGATCGAAGGGCGTTTTAAGCGCAGAGCTCAACCGAAGGAGACAGCTCGCAGGCAAAAAAACTGGAGACGCACAGCGTTACGCCGCATAAGTTGTTTGCAGAGGTTGCGAGGAACCACATTATATGTAATAGACTTTCTCGACGAAAGCGTCCCAGAAGGTAAAATCCCAAAGAACCAGTTGAAATGAGTGAATGCTGCGCTGAAGAAATGAGTGAATTCTAGCTATGGAGATAATAAGCACCAAACCACCTCCCACTTTTTTACAGATGTAGATTGACATCAGGGCCAGATCGAAATAATTGCATGCTAGGACGAAATATCGGTGCAACTATATAAAATCGCCATATCTAAATTTGGCGAGGTTTATCTAGGTGTCAAACTGGCGGTGGTTGAGAAAAAAGATATCCCGTCTCATCCTAGAGGAAAAGTTTGGATCCCAATTACTCCATCAGCCCCTAAGGAAATCATGAAGCTATTAAGATCATGTAATACAAATTTTCCAGGTGATAAATGGGACTTTGTCAAGTCCTTTGTGTCAAAAACAACTGATGAGGTGGAGTCGAAAAGACCTTCGATGCAAATCATGCAATTTCTCACTGAAGATTTGCTGGTACCATTAGCGCAGAGCGATGGCGAAGTCAATTACTGCTTTCGTAAGATCAAAATCAAAACGTACAGAAGCGACACGTTAGGCCAACTTAATGATGATTATGGCTCGTCCAATAAGATGTACTTAGATGATAAATAATCAATAGACCATGTCAAAAGTGTTGGGCACAGCTCTTCTGTTACACGATTCTAGTCACAGTTAGTGAAATCTTCATTTACTCCGACAGACAGGCAGCTCTGAAATCGCTCCTATCATGGAAACACTCGTCTAAGACAGTAAAAGAGTGTTGCAAATTATTAAAAAATACTTGCACAGTATTTCTCTACTAATCTACTTTGGGTGCCAGGCCATAGTAAGATTAAAGATAACTGTAAGGCATATGGGTTAGATAGATTGGGCTACTCGCCCCAAATTAGTTAGGACAAGATCGATATACCCATGCCCTGCGCAACATGTAAACTTTTAATAGACAGACATACCTTTACTGTTGTTAACACCTTTACAGTTAAATACCTGCGCTCTCAGTAGACAAGCGTGGCCCGAATGGGGCATGGATCGTACTAAGGGTCTACTTAAATCAAGTAGGAAGGATTTACGAATCGTAGTAGATATATGTATGTTCTGAGCACTGTCTAATTGAAAGATAATCCAGTAGATTAGGGGCACCAACCAATGACTATTGTAGGAACTGCCAGAATTAGAAGAGGAAGAGAGATCGAACACTTGTCGAGCACAAAAGATTGCTCGGTCTCGCTTGTTGCCAAGGACATTGCGGATGGTGCGAATCTAAAACTAGCTAGCATAGCCAGCTTTTTAAAGGCCACACAATAATTTAAAGAGAATCAAGTAGAGTCGGCCGCCTTAGCCGAATGGGTTGGTGTGTGACAGTAAATCGGAGTTCAGAGAGAACGTAGGCTCGAATCTCGGTGAAACACCAAAATGAAGAAAAAGTTTTTTTTTCTAATAGCGGTCGCCCCCCTCATAAAAAATATCTGCCGTTCGGAGTCGGCTTGAAACTGTAGGTCCCTCCATTTGTGGAATAACATCAAGACGCAAACCACAAATAGGAGGAGCTCTGCCAAACACCCAGAAAGGGTGTACGCGCCAATTATATATATATATATATATATATATATATATATATATATAGAGTAAAGATTGGATAGTTCCGATGGTATCACAAGGCTTAGGACAGCCACTTCACCTAACCACATTGATGCAAACAGTTAAGTTGTTACAAGCTAATGAATATCTAACCCCGGACTAGTCCAGGAATTTTGGAATTGTAACAACAAGATCCCGAAAATCCCGGTATTACAAAAACCAAAAAAATTACATCTACTACATATAAGAATTTGTGCTAACAAAACACCCGCATAAGAGTAAAGATATTTACTCGTACAAGCCATAATAGTGAATGGCTTACCGGCAGCAACAATATATGTGAATACTCATCGGCTCCTATGCATGCATATAGGTATTTGTATCGTGGTTATAAATACGTGTATATATGTAGAGGTACATACTTGATAACGTTCATGCATCCAAAAGCACCTTTGAGCTAAATGTGCATACACAATTATTTCTGTCTCACTAATAACAATACACATACTCACAGACACACACATACACATGTATTAACCCTTTACTCGTGTTGGGTGGTCTCCGATTCCTTACTGATGCCTTTCCAGTGCCCGGATGCGATTTAGTCGTCTTAAGCACAACACTTGCACCTCTGCACATTCAAATTGCCATTCATTCAGTCACTTATGCAACAATATTTCTTTTCCTCCTTCGTCTCATGGCTTTGTTCTATGTATTAATTATAATTTTGTTCTTCGTTCCTCATTCTCATTCATTCATTCATTCATATATAATATTTTCACTTATTTATAGGTGCATTGTGGTTTCAGTTTTTGCTGTCCACTTGAATGCATATACATATGTACATACATACATACATGCATATGTGTGTAATGATAAAATGCATATCGATTTGGAGGTACGTGCATTTAATTACACTGTGGTACAAAAAAAAAAGTTGCAAAAAAACTTTGGATCGGATATGGTGAGGGTTGTAGCTTATGAAAAACTGAAAATAATGGTATAGTTGAAATTTCCAATACACCCCCAAAATCTCATTTTATGGCCATAAAACCGTTTTTCAGTAGGTTGATATGAACAATCACTCCTAACTTCGCCAATTTCCATCCGATTTCGAATTTGCTTTTTTAGTTCGAAAGAACAAAAACAAGCCTTTTTGACAGTGTGTTAACATTTTTTCTGAAATGACAACTGACGAGACTGTAGACGGAAGTATTTGGAATTTTTTTATTTTTTCTCTATTTTTTCGACTTTGACATAATTTTTACGATATTATCCGATATTGAGGATTTTTTTTAGTACACTACTGTTATAGTAAATTTAATTTTGCGTCAAATGAGCTATATTTGACTGTAATTGAATTAAAATTAATAGAGTTGTGTGGGTTTTAAGATTTTTTCTTTTTTTACTACGAGATTTGGTATGCATTTCGAAGCATGAAAATAATAACAAGTGTCATTATAAACGCATAATATTTATTGGAGTATTGCGCAGTGCAGCACTGTACGGTATGGTACGGTGCAGTACACAACGGCACTGGTTCCAAACTTAAAAATGCATTGGAAACGGCCCTTTGGAGTTTAGTATGGTACGGTACATTTGTCATTTCTTCATCAGTTTTGAATACTTCTCTGTAAGAAATTCGATCATCATCATTCATCTGAAGTCGTCATCAACTAAATTCCATTGTTTAAATCGAGAAGCGAGCGTTTCAGATTGCCTTCCCGATAGAAGTATGTAAATCAGGAGAAAGATCCTGAAAATCTGAATTTGATACAATGTCTCGTTCTGAAAACTTAGAACCAGACGGAAAGTACTCTTCATCATCAGGTTTATTGTTATCAGTTTGATCATCATCAGCAATGAGTTGAACTTCCTTCAGTTCATGACCTGCAGTTGAGTCAATCATATCGTCCAAGACTACGGGGTTCTTAACAGTTGCAACATCAGCATACTTTATGTGCTTTCGAGTTTTATAATGATGACCGTTTACGTCCGTTTTACAAAAATAACAATCATCTGGTTTATGATAAGGCTGATGATGCCATATCATCGGAGAATATTGAGAAATTTGACTTTTCTGGCAACGTTTTGATTTATATCTTTTGAATTTCAATGAAACAAACAATAAAACTTTGACGTTTTAATAAGGTTAAATTATAATAACAAACTTCTTTTGTTAATCAATGTACAGTGTGAACTTTGGCACACTTGGGAGCTTTTCCATATTTCTATTGAAAAAAATGTGCTATAATATGTCAGATATTTTCGTAAGTTCTAACCAGTTCTGTTGTATGCAGTACAGTGTACTCTTATGTATTCATATATACTCCAATAAATATTACGTATCTATAATAACGCATCAAAACACGTCCTTATTCCCATTTAGCGTAAGCTATACCAACATTCCAAATTAGTAAAAAAAAAACAAAAAATCTTAAAACTCGCACAACTCTATTAATTTTAATTCAATTACAGTCAAATATAGCTCATTTGACGCAAAATTAAATTTACTATAACAGTAGTGTACTAAAAAAAATCCTCAATATCGGATAATATCGTAAAAATTATGTCAAAGTCGAAAAAATAGAGAAAAAATAAAAAAATTCCAAATACTTCCGTCTACAGTCTCGTCAGTTGTCATTTCAGAAAAAATGTTAACACACTGTCAAAAAGGCTTGTTTTTGTTCTTTCGAACTAAAAAAGCAAATTCGAAATCGGATGGAAATTGGCGAAGTTAGGAGTGATTGTTCATATCAACCTACTGAAAAACGGTTTTATGGCCATAAAATGAGATTTTGGGGGTGTATTGGAAATTTCAACTATACCATTATTTTCAGTTTTTCATAAGCTACAACCCTCACCATGTCCGATCCAAAGTTGTTTTGCAACTTTTTTTTTTGTACCACAGTGTTATGTATACATATGTATGTATATGTCGACAAGACAAAGTGTTGCATTGTAAACGTTACAGAAACCGCATCTCATACACATTGTTGCGGGAGGAGTGGAAGTGGAAAAGATACGGCGTACGCTGTCCAAATCTACACGGTGATCACGTGCAGGTATCTGTTCTTCTACGTCTTTTATTATAGGCTTCTTGCCTTTTTTGCTTCACGCAATATAAATTCACATTTCATTAGAATCACAATCCCCAATATAATAAAATAAAAATGAAATATAATAAAAATAATTTTATGTGTCTTCAATTGACGTCCTCCTTCCATTGTTTTGGAGGTCTTCCCGGTGCGTATCTTCCATTTCGTTTAGAATCTCTAGCAATCCTTATTATTCGATCACTGGATGCCCTTGTTATATGGCCATTCCAAGCTCGTCTTCTAGTCTTTTCAAGTTTAAGAATGTCAGTAACTTTCTTCCCCTCCCTTATTTCTTTATTTCTTACGTAATCTAGCCGAGTTTTATCAGCGATGAATCGTAAAATTTACGATATACTATACGTCAGAATGGGCCTTATCTATCCCTTTCGTTCTTAAGTACTTATTTCGCCACATCATGTCTCTAACGCATCCTTTGGTCTTGCCTCTTTGAACATATCTTTCACGCTTTTCCTTGATAATGCTGCGACCACTTGAGATCTCCACTGCGATTTATTTAAACTTCATCACTTGTTCAATAACAGTTCCATCTATTTTGAGTTTGCACTTCATTGGCTTTTTTGATATGACCAAGTTCTTTGTCTTTTCAGTCAATACCTCCTATTTTTGCAGTGTCTACAAATTTCTGTAATAGACATTGTGGGTCATCCTCTGAGTTGGGTATTAAAACAGAGCCGGCCGAATAGTATTTTATGGAGATGCTTGAGCGTAGCATTCGGTAGCATTCTAATTGCTTGACCTCATTTATTATCTGGTCCATCGCAACATTGAAAATAACGGGCCTAAGATAAGGACTACTTAATAAGTTCCTAAGCGTTTTCAGCAGCTATTGTCTGAGGGTAAGCTCCCAAATTAAAACTGGCTATTTTCACTAGCAACTACCATTGAGCCCTAGATGGAATGCCACCTTAAATGATGCAATGTTATTAACGACCGAACGGGCAAACATATTTAGGTTTATTCTTGGATAGGAAATTAAACCAGCGGTATACCTAAGGGTATAGTATTATTGTTGAATGCTCTCAATATAAGAAAAGGTAATTCCACAAAAAAGGGAAGTTCCAGTGAGTGGTAGTTGATGCTAAGAAAATGACCGCCACTAAAGCGCTTACCACCATACAAAATTTGCTCTAAACGAACCTCTCTGAAAACAGGTTGCATGGAACTTATGGCAGTATTGAATTCAATTGAATATGCCATTCCAAAAAGATAAATACACATATGATGATCCATTTAATATTATAATATAATAATAAAAATAATTTCGTGTTTGTAGCGTGTCCAATGGTGGACAATTCGACTTAAAAGGTCTTTTGTATCCTTCTACATGTTTTGGAAGTATTTAGTAGTAAGGACTGACTCTATTTAACCTAGATGATCCTCAGGTTGGGAATTGGTTGGAAGCCAAATCCTTTCGGATCCATTTGATTTCGATAAAAGATGTGCAGTTTTGCCTCTCTTCTTCTTCTTCTAGATTGGCGCGAGTTGAACAAAGGTCTCGTGCTAATCGGCAACATTTGGACACACTAAGTTAAAAGCCAAGTATTTCTCCACCTGATTTTTTCAACGCTGAGAAGACCTTCCTCTTCTTCTACTTCGAATTGCATCGAATACTTTCCATTCGAACGACGTGGTCGAACCAGTGGGGCCGTTAGGTGTTCATTCGCTGCACTATGCCTGTCATTGTAAAGCTCATACAGTTATTCCATCGCCTACGATACTCGCCGTCACCAACGTGAAAAGATTCAAAAATCTTCTGAATAATCTTTCTCTCAAGCAAACCAAGGGACACCTCATCGGAAATTGTCATCGTTCAAGCTTCTACATTTAATAGGACGGGTATGATGAGAACCTTATAAAGTTTTAGTTTTGTTCGTCGAGAGAGGAATTTATTACTCAATTGCCTACTTAGTTCAAAGTGGCACTTGTTGGCAGTCTTGTCTTTGCCAAAGCAATACAGTTGCACAAGGTAATCTCTGTGATTTCATCATCCTCCAGACAGGCTCCACACTCTGTCTTATTTTGAATGTGATTTTTTGAGAGATGGTCATTTAAGGGCACAGATACCTGTTTTTTTCATAAAATGTTAATACTCGTATAATCCTTTAAGAATATGTCAAAAAAATTTTAGAATGTAAATTTAAGTATTTCTTATATTATAGATCGTTAACCGTGACGACTCTATTCTTTGCGTTCGAGCGCTGGGAGAGGTATAGTGAAAGACTCAAAATATAAAAAAACTCGCAAGAAGAGCCAAACTCACTCAAGCTCTCATCAACAAATGATCAGTATACTTCGTGGAAATGTTGACAGCGTCGAGAATATGAAAAAAACTGTAATGTTCACTTATTATCATGTGTGCTCCACGGATGACAAGCCAAGCCATTAGTACTGTCCACCTGGTACGACAGCTGGTGCAAATGGCAAAAAGGTAAAGCATCTGGAGAAAATTTTAATCACCCTGAACCACTACATCCAGATATCCAGCAGCGCGTAGAGCCAATATTTTTAGGTTTATTACGAGATGAATTGCTCGAAAGATGTTCGGGTGGCTACACGTAAAACGCAAATGAGAGTTTCAACTCTACCGTTTGGCTTCTCGCTCCAAAACACCTACATTCGAGGTCAAAAATTATTGAAATGGTCTCATACATTGCTGCTGGAATATTCAATGAAGGATATACATCGATTTTAGAAACAATGAACTCCTCAAATATAATAATTGGCCGACAATGTAAATCTTACGCCGAAAAACTGGATGAAAAGAGAAGTGATTCAAGGAAATCGGCTCAGCTCATTAGCTACTAAAGAAGCTCGTAACGCACGTCAATAGCAACTAATTGAACAGAATGAGTTCTACGAGGCTTCAGAAGGACAATAATATGGCGCTGGAATTGCAGTTCTAATGCAAAATTTGTCAAGTTGTAGTTTGTTAATGGCTGAGTTCTAGTGTACGGTTTCTGCTGTACCCTTTTAGAGATAGCGGCGCTGTTCTCAGCTGATTTGGCGTTCGATTGACGTAGGAGTGTTGGCTAATTATTTAATGAAGCGGTCTCCGCGGATCTGCCTACTGAACGTTGGAGAGCCGAGTTTGAAAACTCGGTATGACGATACGAGCTAAATTTAATTATTGTACCTGCTGTCCAACCGTGTGAATTGTCACGATGATTCGGAGTCAGTGACAGAATAATAAACAGTAGATCCTATAGCACCTCTTAATCAACTTAGTCGCCACAGCTTGTCAACATCATCTCGTCTCTATTGAAAGGCCATTTCGTATCTGCGTGTAATCGTAATTGGGTCATATGCTTGCCCACCGAATGCTTATAAAATTGTCCAATTCCACATAAGGTCGCTTACTCACGAGAACAGTTTGCCAAGTCAGGCGTTTAGCCATTCTCATATCTCAAACTAATTCAGAATTTTTGTGATTGCACTAAATATGTGTGCGTATGCGTGAGTGTATTTTCTCGTTATTGTGGGAATGAAATCAAAAAGTTTGCTTTAAATAAGAGGTTATCGCTTTGCTAAGCGCATTATTTGGGTTCTATTTTTAGCTCAATTGTTGTGAAACAAAATCAGTGCTTAAATTAAGACACAAAAAAATAAGTGCAAATGAAATTATGTGAAATCTTTTAAAGTAAAACTTCACTAAACAGTTGAAATAATTTATAATGACTTAGTATGAAAAGACGATTATAGGCATTGAAATGCATTAAGATTGCTTTAGAAAGAATAAAATTAAGTATATACTCCCCGAAATTATTATAAAGCCGTTAAACATTGAGAGGTTTCGACTATTTATTTATTTTTAATTTTAATTATTATTATTTTTTTAAATATTTGAGAAATTTTCATCAAAATTTCAAAATTCAAATTATCAAATTTTGATAAGAATTTCAATACGATTTTCTTTTAACAAAAATTTGAGTACGCAGTTTTATAGCTCATTACTTAAATTTATATACAGGGTTGCCAATATTAGATGGACCCATCTGGCAACCTTGTATCTTTTGAAAGAGACGTCAGATCGCTTATTGACATACCACGTTGGAAGCGTCAGTCCAAGCAGAGTTTTATCATGGAACAGTACATGCCACACGAGCGCTTCCAAATTGTTGAAATTTACGACTGTTGATGCTCTTTCTAATCCAAAGAGTCCAAATCAAAACCGACCAAGGTGTCGCCAAGGACATTCCAAAATCGCCGTTCTCAGCAGTTGGGCATTGCTCGGACCACTTTACAACGAATTATCCGCATTGATTTGCATTTATTCCCGTATAAGATTCAATTGACGTAAAGATTGTTGCCTGTTGTCAATTGGAATGGGCCCAGAGAGTCATCGAAATCCGTCGGGTCCGTCGAATATGGGTTTGAAGTTTGAAGTGTCTCAAAATGTTCGTAGATTTTTTACAATTATTTCCCTCGACGATGTAAAAAAAAAAAAAAAAAATACCAAAAATCGGAAGATTTTCTACTTCCACTCTAATATACTTCAATTTAATGGGTACCTAACTTCGTAGATAGGTAGGTACCACGGGTACACTACAAGTAACCTTAAAGTGCCGTTTTGATACCGTAATATAGATTACTACCTAAAAAAATTTTCAAAAGTTAAAGGAAGAAAAGCAAGCTACAGCCATCCAGTGCTGTTGATGTAGCTTAGGAGAGAAATGGACTCTAGGCTCGAGAATTGCCTTTAACAATGGGACAACTGAAATCATTTCTATCGCCCCCTTCATGGCAAGCCCATCGGCAATTTCATTTTTCTCTATGTTCCTATGCTCTGTAACCCGGATCAGAGAAATATTTACTGCCCGTTCGAGACGTTTGATTTCCTCCTTATAGGAGCTGACCAGAAGATAACTGCAGCACGACGATCGCAGCTTGACTATCGGAAGAGATGTTTATATCTCCCACCCAACAGCGACCTCAAAGAATTTTGCATGGCTGCAGAATCGCACTGACCTCTGTTTGAAGAACGCTGTTTCTTTCCGGCAGTTTAAAGGAGACCAAAATGCTGGCCGCTCCCACTCCAGACTCCATCTGGGATCCGTCAGTGAAAACAGAGGTATCTATATCCGTGCCGACTCTTCCCACTTTCCAATCTTGCCTACTCGGAAAGATAGTCCTAGCACAACTCTCAAAACCCAGTTTGCGGATGGAGAGATCTGTACGAAGTACAGAGAAGGAAGGAGAAATCTGTCTCAAACTGAAACTTGGATTATTATGATTTTTTTATAGAACGAAATTTTTTTATAAAAATATCAATTAAAAAAAGTAGAAAATAGTCAAAACTCTCGAGTATGTGGTACCTTTAAAATAACTTCTGGTGGTGTGCAATATGCAGCTCGAAGCGAAGACTGAGCATCTGAGAAAGTTCGGGCTTTGGCCTCAATCAAATGCCAGTCTACGCAGCACTCGATTAAATTTAGATTAGTAATGCATGTAAATGTGTATGCATGTATGTGTTTTTATTTCCATACTTATGCGTACTTGCATTGCTGTTCCCAGCAGCTGTCATCTTGGAATTTAAGCTCTCCGCCTGCCCTACGTTAAAGCGTTTAAAAAGCTGATGCGCGCAAATGCAATTATGCTTAGTGTTCCAGAACCCACCGATTATAATTTAAGGCGTGTGCAATTGCAGTGTGTGGCGTGGTGAATCGCTGGCCCTTTACAATATTATGCTATAAATAATTATAATCTCATTTGTGGCTTATCTTAATGAGCAAAGCTACTTTATGCATACTTGACTTAACTTTGCTTTGCCTCATTTTTCTCTTTCTGTTTTTTTTTTGTATAATGGAAATGTGTTCTTAAATGTGGGGCAAAACCGCAGAACAATTGAATGCCAAGTGCGCTTGCGAGGCATCTAATTTGATCTGAAAGCATTCACATTTTGAGTGAAGTGTTGGAAAATTCTACGTACTTAATTCCAAAACACTTTGCAACAAAGTTAAATTTTTTTGTTATCACTTGGAAGTGATTAGCCGCTTGTGATAATGTTTGAATTCGACTTTGGGCTACAATGTTTTTCCTCATCTCAGGATGTGAGAAAATTTGCCTCAAAGTTTTAAAATAATGCCAGTCATGTATTTGAATATATTCCTATGCTTCTTCTTCTTCTTCTGTGGCAATTAATTGTTTGTTGCTGTGGACAGTTATTAAAAAACTGCGTCATCTGTTTCTCTCCTACTCTAAATTACACGCGGTGTTCGGAAAAGGTGCAGTCTCATCCTTTTGAACTCGATGTTTCCACTGTATTCGCGAGCAACCTTACTCCCACCCAGGTGCAGTGAATCGAAGGACATTTTAGAACATGAAATTTCTCATAAGCAATACAACTTGGCTTGTTTGGTTCGTTGTCGCAAATATTTTGAGGGAGACAGGACACCAATCTATTCATCTCTATTCTAGTGGCGGAACTTTTCCCTCTTATAGACTATGGACATACTTATTTTACCAGTAACCCTTTTTCGCGACTTGGAATGCCACCATTGACCCACAAGAGGTTCATCCGCCGCCATTCCCATATGACCAGATACCGTGATGTAGCCCTTTATACCTATCCCAACCTCAACTTCAAATATATTAAAGAAGTTCAGAATAGGAAAACAGAGAGCTGGTTTTCATCCACCTCCAACTGCCGTTTTCGCCTCAGCTGAACTAACGATACCCTCGCCGTTGGATTCAGCGGTATGGTTATAAAGATAATGTGATTCAGATACAACTTGAATTACCACACTTTGCTGCACTGCTCTCACAGAAAACAATGTCGTTCATCGGCCTCTGCATTGCCCAGGGTGTGCCCGCGCTACGTCCATAAGCGTTGCTAAGAGTCTGAGAGCAGGATTTACATCCCATAACACCCTCTGTCCCACGCGGGATTGACAACCAGAAGAAGAAGAAGATACAACTTGGCCCAGCAGAAGCAGTAGTTGCATATTTATTAGTTTTATAATGTCCCTGAAATAATTATTTCTTTTTCGGTACCAGTCGCCCCGGGTACCAGTCGAACAGGGCTGCTGGTTTTGCATGAAATCGATTTTTTTGAAAGCTCTTTGCATCTTCCCATCTTTGTTCGACATTGTCCACGTTAATTACTCTATGGACAGTCATTATGAGATAACTTTAGAGTGTAATATTTGATCGTCGTTAACCCTTTGCGATCGCCAAATTTCTCTGATGGGATTACCAGCTAGCCAGAGCAAATTTAGATTTTCGGAGTTATTTGTGATTTAAAACAAGTATGGATATTAGAAAACACAGAACTAATTGAAACTGATTTGTTATCTTTAATTTTGAAACAAAATAACTGATCGCAAAGCCCTTGTAGAGCGAAAGTTATTGTTCTGTTGTTCCCAGGCTGACCTTATTGATGCTGTTTATAATAGTTCCCCGGTTAACATGTGACTTGAGTTTCAATACTCAGATACTCTTTTTATATTGCGAGGAAGTACTCTGGTTTTTCCGCGCCTACCTCAATACTAACCTCTTCTACCTCCTTCCTCAAACTGGAAGAAGCCGAGTTGGCGGTTCTGATGATGCGGAATTCACGAAAGGGAGTGCCCTATATAAGCCCTCATTTGATTTTAAAAACCCCGGAGTTGTCTTAACATTTGTAAGAGAGCTGACTCTTGGATCGCCCTCAGGATTCGCAGGGATACTCGTTTTAAACATGGCATCTTACACGTAACATTTCGTTTGCCTTGCACTTTTTCCAATGGTAAATTTTCCAGGTCTAATTGATGACGGGCATAGGTATAAACGATAATGAACCGCCTTATCTTTAGTTGGCTCAAATGACAGAATTATCCTTCAAAGAGATCCTAAGCAGATCTCGCTTGATAATACTCACACCATCGGCCTTAACAACCGCGCTGTTACTTCTGCCTTTTCCAAACTGGATAAAGAAGCAAAGCCAAAGCATCTGGTGATGAACGAGGACAAGGCGAAGTACCTCCGGTCATCAAACAAACAGTTGGTGCACTTGCGTATCAGCAACGAAGTCACTTTTAACAATTATGATTTTGAGATTGCAAGAGGCTTATTTTATCTAGGAACCACCATTAACACCGATAACAATGTCAGCCTTGAAATCCAATGGAGAATCTCTCTTGCCAACAAATGCTACTTTGGACTAAGTGGGCAATGGAGTAGTAAAGCCCTCTCTCGACGAACAGAACTAACACTTTATAAGGCTCTCATCGAACCCGTTCTATCATATGGCACAACAGCTTGGACAATGACAACATCCAATGAGGCGTCTCTTGGAGTATTTGAGAGAAAGATTCTGCGGAAGATTTTTGGACTTTTGCACGTTGGCGACGGCGAGTATCGTAGGATATGGAACAATGAGTTTTACGGCGACATACCATAGACATAGAGCAGCGAATGAGTATACTGCGATTCCGTTAGCTGTGTCATGTCTTCCAAATGGATGCAAACGCCTCTGCTCTGAAAGTAATCGATGCGGTACCAGCTGGTGGTAGCGGAGGTAGAGGAAGACCTCCTCTGCGTTGGAAAGATCAGGTGGAGAAAAGGAATTGGCTTCACTTGGTGCATCCAAGTGGTGCCGAATAGCAGAAGAAAAAAACGGCTGGTACGCTTTGTGAAAATTGTTCAAAATCGCGTAAGCGGTTATCGCGCCAATCAAGAAGGAGAAGAAGAGAATTTCGCGTGGAAATCGGTACTGTTGCTGTTAAGCCGAATTAGTGCTGCCTTCATCTCATCTTAAGCAGATGTTGTAACATGAGCTTCTCCTCTATAAATACTGGTAAAGGTTCTTCAGGCTCAAAATATTTGCTACTGTCGCTTAAAAATGATAGAATACAAGATTATGCAGATTGACTTGAAAAATGAGCGTAATTTTATTGTAGATGCGGTGTGGAACAGAACTAAAAGTAGAGTGTTTAAATAGGCAACTTTGTAAACAAAAATTAAAAAAAAAACAGTGTGGAAAGTGCTCCTCCATTCATATCGCATCCCCGTTCATTTTGCTTTTTATTGCCGGGTGGTAAAGAGTTGCTATTTGAAGCAGAATTGATAATCGACTGCTAAAATTCATGCCTTTTGCCTGCGAAGGCAGGTTTTCTTGACTGAGAGTTTGCGCACACCATTTACTGTGCCATATTTTTTTACAAACCTTAAAATTATACAAAAACTCTAACGCCAAGGTTGTGCTCAGTTTTCCAAATTCGTTTAAAACCATTTAGAATCTTGTCAGTGAAAAGCATATGCCGCATAGTGTAATTTGGTTTTTTACACTTGAATGACGACCTTTCACTTGAATGACATCTAAGTCTGTAATTTTGCTGGCAGAGCTTTGTCACGGCTTAAAAAATAAGTTGTGTCTAACACTCCCCAATTTGCACCTTTTCTTATTACTTTCGTGCATAACATTTTAAGGAGCTGTTAATACCTTAACTTGTATATTCATTTATTTGTAAGTATTTGAGTTCGTGTGCATTTTTTATGTTTTAGTGCATTTGTATGTGCTGAGCTTCTGATGTTTTGCGCTGCCAACGATCCGACATAGGCTTAAAAAACGATATGGAAGATTACGAGAAAATATGTCTAAAAATATTTAACCTCTGTTTGTCACCGCTATTTAAACAGCTCAATAACTCATATAATTCTGTTCAAAAAGTACACAGATTTTCTCACTTAAATCGTGCTGAAAGCATGGTCAAAATAATTCTATCTACATAAGTTGGTGCATCTGTCAGTAGTTTGTAAGTAATTTTTGCGCACAGTCTGCCAGAGTGGGTGCAAGGAAGCTTTGTAAACAAGTCAGTATTAGGTGTAGTCCAGTAATTTCACAAAGTCTACTTTAGTTGAGCAAAGCTTTGTGTTTGTAACAAAATTTCATATGTGGAAACTAAGAGATTAAAGCAGGCCACACCACAGCTGTCCATTCACCTCGTTGTGTTACAAAAATTGTAGACGAAGATCATCGCGTGAGCCTCAGAAACTTTTTTTTATACTTGGTGTTGTTGGGATGAGACGAGCTGCAACGCAGCTTGTGAATTTTTAGATCCTGAGTCTTTCTGTTGATGGGATAACGCACGATCAAGTAACAGTTTAGGAGAGGAGAGCAAAGATTATGGTACATAAACTGACCCCACATCTAACGCTTGAGTATAATCTTAAGGTGCTTAATCTACTTATAAGCTTCCGTAAGAACAAATTTGGAATAGTTACAGGTATTCCCGTTAGTTACTGCATTTTGCGAAATTAACTGCATAGTCTCGGATTACACTCTAACTACTGTTATCGATGATGCGACTCATCCACAGAATTACCAACATACTTTCGGCTCGAATGCACTGTCATCTTGAGAAGAAGAAGTCAACATCTTGTTCTGCTATTACCGAAAGACAAGTATATGCTCTATGATCCGAGAGTACCGGGAATGTTTAAATAAAAGAAGACAGAGTTAAATTTCAGGCAAATTTATTTTATTTCCTTCAAAATATGACCCGTCTGAAGAAGCACACATGTGCCAATGCTTAACCCAGTACTCCATGCACCCCTGGTAGGCCGACGAAGGGATGGCCTTTAGCTCCTCCGTCACATTCTCTTTGATCTCCTCTATCGACTGAAATCTCCTTCCACGAAGTGCTAACTTGAACTTGGGAAACAAAAAGAAGTCGCACGTGGCCATATCAGGGGAATACGGTGCTTGCACGGTGGTATTTACTTGGTATTTGGTCAAATAATCCAGCACAATTTGGGCTCGGTGCGATGGAGTGTTATCAGCATGCAAAATTCAAGAAATGTTTGCCCACATTTGCGGCCGTTTGTGACGTACAGCATCTCTTAATCGCTTCAAAATGGATAAATAATATTCTTTATTGACTGTCTGGCCCGATGAAAGTTACTTATGGTGCACTACGCCTTGGCAATCGAAGAAAACAGTCAACATCACCTTCCCGGTACTCGGTGATCATAGGGTACGTTTAGCTCAAGCCATACCACCTTAGATTTTTTAAGAGAGCTGGGTCTGGATAAAGTATTCTGAGAGGTAGAGTCCTTAGTAGAACCTCTTATTTTTTTTTTGTTTTTTGTTAGGAATCGCTTTTAACTAAACTTAAATGTAACAGTTATTTTTTTGTATTTAAATCTAATCTATTGTTAGCCTGCTGGGAGGGATCTTTTTGATCTACGAATGGGTTCGAATGAGTTTAACATTTTTTGGAAAAATTGTCCCTGTTTTTTTTTGATTGACTTATCGACCATGGGTACCTGAAGACCTCTATATCTGTTTGATTTTCTGATGTTCCATGGTATACTTATGACTCTAGACATATTGGGTTGTACCCGACATTTGTTGTAGCTAAACAGGGATTGGGATCCCGTTGACTACCTACGGTCAGCTTCTGTAGATGTGGGCTTCGCGTCAATTCAGCGAACGCTGGACAAGTACACAAAAATACACAACTTTCTAGACACGAGTGGATCGGAGGCGCTCGAGGGACCTCCCGTGGTTAACAAAATCTCAGCTTTCAAATTTTGTGAGTGGCCTTACCGGGCATTGGCGGGGGTTGGCTAAACATGCTGTGAGAATAGATATTACTTCGAGTCCTTAATGCGTCAGTTGTATGGAGGATGAGGTGAAATCATCTCAGTACCTTCTCCTTAACTGCCCTAAGATTAAAATATCTTGGCTTTTATCTCTTTTCTACGCCATCTCATATAGCAGACATTGATATTAAAAATCTGACGAACTTCATCAGCAGCACGAACCGACTAACAGCACCATAAATCAGTGATCGTTTGGTCGTCTTAACCAAATCCACATCCCTCCTCCCTCACTCCCCCTCCCAGCCTTCTTATCTCCTTCACAATGGTATCACAAAGGACGCATTTTTGGGCAACCATTTCAACCTAACCTAACCTTGTAAGATATTGATGTCAGTAGAACAATTTCTCTTGCAGCAATGAACGTATGAACGAAATACAATGGGAAATAAATATCGTTTATTGCTCCAAAATGTCGAAAGGAGGCCTCTTTTATTTCCCACTTTGAGAGATCTCATTTCAGATTCTACTGGGTATTTTTCTACATACTTTTATTTTTGTTTTCTATTAATTAAAACTTCATTTTCACTATGTTTTGCAACTTGCTTGGTAGAGACAGCAAGCCGCGTCGCCACTCGGACGTCAGGGAACAATAGCATACCTCGGAGTATACTAGGTTGTTCAATAAGTTTTGCGGGTCGATAAGAGAGGACGTTGCTACTAGGCTAATTTTTTTGTTTATTATGTCGATAAGCTCCTCAACATCTATCAATTAATTCTTGGTTTGCAGGCCATTTAGTATCGACGTGTCACAGTATTTTCTACAATGGACAAAATCAAGTTTCGCGCAGTGATCGAATTTTTATTTTTAAAAGGTTTAAAAGCAAGAAGGATGTTAACGAATGAATATTAAACGCATATCAAAACTTTTCGCCATCAATTACTACAGTAGAAAGATGGGTTGCTGAGTTTAAACGTGGTCGTACAGGCCTTGAAGTCAAAAACAGCAACAGCAACAACTCAAGAAATCGTAGAAAAAAGCAGGATATCGTTTTCGCAAATCGTGGAGTGACGGAAAGAGGTTTAGTAGAAGCTCTATGCATCTTATTGGGCAGTGTAAACAATATTTTGAGTCAGGTATTGAGTTTCAGAAATCTGTGCGGCATTCGCTAACAACAAAACAAAAACACATTCGAATGCGACTTTCTCAGCAACATCTAGAGCATTTTCGAATGGATCAAATGGTTTTTGTGGGTCGATTAATCACCATGGATGAGCCTTGGGTCTATCATCCTGATCCTAAAACAAACCAAGGAACTAAGCAGTGGTGTGAACCTGGTTCTTCGGCTCCGAAACAAGTTTACCAATTAGTTTGATATTCAATCATGGTTTCGTTGCTTGTATGGTACCCAGCGCCATCTTGTTGGAAATGAACATTGTCCAGATCAATACCATGCAATTCCGGCCATAAAACATCGTTAATCATCTCTCGATAGCGCAATCCATTCACCGTAATTGTTGCTCCAGCTGCATTTTCGAAAAAGTAAGGTCGAATAACTCCGCCGAATCATAAACCGCACCAAACAGTCACACGTTAAGGATAGAAAGGCTTTTCAACAATAACTCTAGGATTTTCTGAGCCCCAGATCCGACAATTTTACTTGTTGACGCAGCTACCGAGGTGGAAATGGGCCTCATCACTCAAGATAATTTTTCGATGGAATTCCAGATCATTTTCATGCATTTCAACGACCCAATGAGCAAAGACACGGCGTTGTTGATAATCGGCCGGCTTGAGTTCTTGTGTTAACTGGACTTTATAAGCCGTAAGACCCAAATCTTTATGCAAAATACGGTGTAATGCCGTTTGTGGAATGCCTAATTCCAAAGAACGACGAGGAATGGACAAACTTGGGATTTCTTCAACACTTTCGGCTACAACAGCAATATTTTCGGCTGTTCTTGAGCGACGTGAACGGGTTTTATTCTTCATATCACTAACTTGTCCCAACAGCTCGAATGTTTTCACCAATTTCTGTATTGCGGTCCGACAAGGTGCTTCACGATGACCCAAAAATGTTCGAGTTTTACGAACCATCTCTGCCAAATTTTCACCATTTTTATAGTGAATTTTAATAATTTCAATGCGTTGTTTAAGCGATTATCGTCCAATTTTTATTAATGGCGTAGTTTTTACTTGTCAAATATCAAAAAATGATAGCTTCAAAAGTTCTATCTACCAAAACAGCGGGCTATTCAAAATAACACCTGTTATTGGAAAACCCTTTATTAGAACAATAAATTCTGAACATTATTGTAATCTTTTAAAACAACTAAAGAAACAATTCGTGAAAAGGACCCAGTGTTTTTTTAATCACGAAAATGCACGGTGCCACATAAAATTTGTTTTTCTTAGCGAACCGCAAAACTTATTCAACAACCTAGTACACAGACTAGCAACCTCACCGCTCTATTCGCTTAACTAGTCACACCGCTGAATCGCGGGTCAAGGCGTGAAGTGTAGCCAAAGCGATTTGCTATTATGCGGAACGCATGCCGCAGCACGATTACGCTCACCAGAGCTACAAGAGCCACTATAGCCGTAGGCAACAAGTCCAGCAGCAGTGCATACATACATATGTAATTTCATTAAGAATTTCATTAAATAGAATTTTAATCAATGATCCGCCGCCAATGTAAAAGAGGAGGAGTAGAGAATTTGTCTGTGCGGTGTTGTGTCCGTAGCAAAGTGGCAAAGTGATCATCGCATGGTCGGATCATGGTGTTCATTACGCGATTAAATTATAATTACATATAAACCTGTGTATGTGCACACATACATACGCACTCACTTGTAACAACTCAGCATTTTAATCTGCCCGCTGCGAATAATTTGCTTTGCGATGTGAGTACATATTTGTGTGGCATAAAAGTGTTGGCAATTAGAATGAGCGAACGCGAAAGTGTTGGTATTGGCGCCGCCTATGGCGCCTCCTTCATCATAAACTATTGACCAGCAGTATTGTAGATGATTTTGCACTTAGGTAAAATAGAAACATATGTACCCTCAACCACATACACATCAGCACTTATATGCATATATTTACTTATACAAAAAAAAAAAAAACAGAAAGAATTGTAGATGCGAACGTTTGCGTTACGGTCACTTATTAAAATAAAACCGATTTGCATTGCGTTCCATCGTAAGATATGCGTTAATGAGGAGGAATGCGGCACATGCTTAAGTGCATAAGTACGTACGTATGTATGTATGTGCCTTCATATGTTTATAGAATTTAGCAGATCACAATCAGAGTAGGTCAGTTGCTCGAAGCGTCAAAACAGAAAAAAAATCAGCTTGTTTGATGTTAATAGGGCGTTGAAATGTACGAGTACTTCATTCAGTTGCCACACCAAAACCAATTTCGCAGACCACCCACATACAGCTGTGGGAAAATATAAAATTTGAAATATTAATGTTATTAGTTAGGTCCAGAAGAATTTAATGGTTTTTATTGGTATTTTATTACAAGTTTAACTCTGAAGAATACTTATGAGGGATGTTTGAAGTTAAAATATGTACCGGCAAATTGGAGAGTTGCCTTGAGTTGCGTTGTCTTTACATCCCAAAGCAGGTAAAAGTGGTCAGCTGTACTCGAAAGATTATAGACCGATTATTCTTACGCCATTCATTCTCAAAATCTTAGAAAAACTTTTGGCGAACCATATAGAAGACAGATTTGGTACTGAAAGACTGCCAAATTCACAACACGCGTACATTAAGGGCAGATCCGCGGAGACTGCACTACATACTCTGGTCTTTAATGTTGAAAAGGCTTTGAAATAAATATAAGGAATATGCTTTGGGATTATTTCTGGACATGGCTGGGACATTCAACAAAGTATCAACTAACGCTATCTTAGGGTTTTCTAAATGGTGTGGAAATGCATCCTGCCATATATCACTGGATTGCAGAATGGAATGAGACTATTTTAACGAGGAAAGCACGTCGAGGGACTCTTGAAGAGGGTGTCTTATTGCCACTTCTCTGGTTGCTAGTTTGTTTTAATTCAAATACTCACTCGATTTGAAGGTAGAGTTCCCAGACTGATTGCATATGCAGATTACATTGCTATCGTCAATAAACGAAGGTGCCTCTAATGAGCGACGCTCTTAAAACTATATCACCTGAATCAAAAATTTCCCGAAACAAACGCCAGGTGATGCCCTAAGCCAACTGATTTGGGTTATGTTCTTTTTGTTAAGTTGTCACTTCTCTGATTAAAATTCCTAGTGGCAGGCGGTTGACATCGAAGACTGATGAAAGCATCAATGAAGTGAAAAAAAAGTTGATCAATAACCGCAAATTAACCATCAGAGAGCTGGCAGAGGCGATGCAAACATGGACGTTCAGGACAATCAAAAAGGGGGACATGCAAAAAGGGACTGCGTTGGTATGACAAAATACACGATTTCCAGGGCTGAATGCGACGCAACATTCATCAAATGCATCGTCAATGGAGATGAGACGTGGATTTATGAGTGAATGAACCAAATCCAAAAAAAACCATGTCGTCTTCAGTCAAAATAGAGAGCTATGCTCACGGGTTTTATGGAATACAACGGTATCTTATAACACGAATTTCTTTCAGAAGGGCAGACAGGTAATGATGACTATTATTTGGGCGTCATGGGAAGTTTACATGAAACTTCGCCCAAAAAGAAAGAATTTGTGGGAAAACAACTCGTGGATTTTGCGCCATGATAACGCACCGTCGCACAGTGCCATCATTATCTGTTTGATCGAGTAAAAAGACCACTAAGGGGAAGCACTTTGTGGTTATACTGAAAATAGAGAGCTGGATCAAGCGCATGCGTTACAATTGATGAGGAGTACTTTGAAGGCGAATATATCGCTTTTGAGGAGGAAACTTTTATTCTGAATTTTCTGAGTATATTAGGGGAACTTTTTGATTAAGGTGTACGAGGCTAGTAACGCTGGTCTCAATGCTAATGCTGAAAAACGAATCTACTAGTCTTTACGAAGCAGTATAAAGTTCCAGCATGGACATTACCCTCGCTCGACGGCGTCTCTCTATCGCTGAAATCCTGCACCAAGTACCTAGAAGTAATAGTGGGCAATAAATTGACGTGGAAATCCAATGTTGAGTATAGGGTGAAGAAGTTAACAAATGCTTTATACGCATGTAAAAGAATGCCTGGAGGCACATGGGGTCTCTCACCCATTCTTATGCACTGGTGTTATACTGCAATCGTTAGACCTATATTACTGTATACTCTATGGCATATTGGAGTGGTAGGAAGAAAACATATCTCAGGCTAGTGGTAAAACTTCAATGACTCTACGCATTACGGTAGCTATGAAATGAACTCCAACTTCGACTCCAAAATATAATTTTTTTTCTCAAATTATTTCCATCAAAACCATATTTTATGTAAACGAAATTAAAAAAAAAAAAATTAAAAAAGTTACGCAAATTTCGATTAAAATTTTGTAACCTTCAAAACCATTTCTTATTCAAACGAAATTAAAAAAAAAAATATATATAAGAACAATTACGAAAATCTCTTTTCAAAATTTTTAACAAAAAAATATATATTTTTTTTTAAATAATTTGCTTCAAAACCATATTTTATTTTTTAAATTTTTAACAGGAACATATGAGTTTTTTTTTCAAATAATTTCCTTCAGACCCATATTTTATTCAAACGAAATTAAAAAAAAATATATATATGTATGTATATAAACAAGTATAAAAATTTCTTTTCAAAATTTGTATCAAAAAAGAATAATTTTTTTATATAATTTGCTTCAAAACCATATTTTTATCAAACGAAATTAAAAAAAAAATAAAAAGAATTACTAAAATTTCTTTTCAAAATGTTTAACAATGTATTTAAACGAAATTAAAACTAATAATAAATAGTTTTTATAAAAACAGCCGAAAATATTTCTCATCAAAAAGTCTATACCATTATTTTCAAAAATTTCAAAACAATTAAAATTTTCTCACTTTACTTCTTATTGTACAACAACAATGTCCAAAATACTTCACTCACTTACCAGTGGATTTATCTGCAGAGGCAAGTAAGCGTATAGTTAAACTACTTTTCTTCAACTGAAATATCACGTCTCATTGATGATGATTTATTTCCGTCTCATATTAGCCCCAATAAAATTAAGTTTCATTTGGTGAATTTGTTTAGAAATAATATTTGCGCAAACTGAAAGCTTATCCTTCATATCTGCACTATCATTGGCAATACGAAAAACGTGCGAGACAACAGCTGCCCCATATCAGCTTCATCGGAAGACTAAGTACGTCACGGAATGTCACGCGAATACTCGGACTATGGCCACTTCCTCAAGCCACGTAAGCGTAACTATTGCACGTCATAAGCTCCATACATAAATATGTACATACATACCCTCATTCCTTTGCTATCATAATCGTCAATTTTGCTGTATTTGTCGGCGATTAGAATGATTTTACTTCCCATTGCATTTGAACACACACCTCTTGTTTTCTATTTTTAAACATACACAAGCACACGTGCTTTTCCATTCTCTCTTTATTCCTTCCCTGCAGGGAAAATACTGATTCTGAACTGGAATACTACCAGCAGGCCCGACGAGAGGGGGGGATCGGGTACTTTTTCCCCCGGGCCCGGACTCGAGGGTAATTCCAAGAAATAATACTTCTACCAGAGTTCCGAAAGATCGTTCAGTGCTCTATCAAGGATCAAAGACTATCGTCGTTCTTGTTCAACTCAGAGTCGAGTAACAGGATTGGCAACTTTGTATTTGGAATCTGAGTTAGCAAGGAAACTCGACTTCGATGATATTATAAGAGCTTTTGCCTCAGCAAAATTCTAAGCATCGTGGCAGTCATTTTCAAATATTTGTAAGGCTCACAAAATGAATAAAAAATTTTAACTTTTTTTAGCTGCGTTTTTTATTTCAGATCTGCTGAAGAGTTTTCTAAAATTCATTTTAATCAATATTTCATAATTAATTCTATCAAAAATTTTATCAATCAGTTTTTCAATGTTTAAATGTTATATCACTATAACATAATACGCATTTTGATAAATAAAAAAATTTTGAAGGGGCCCGCATCTCAAGTTTCCCCCGGGGCCCGAATACTCTCTCCGCGGCCCTGACTACCAGTTCACTTTTCACCTCAACCAGTTTTTATTAATTGCATTACTAGTTCAACGGCGTATATTTACATTTATTTTGATTTTATTTGAAAATTCATTACTCAAAAAAGACCGCATAAAAACTGGTTAAACACGGAAACCTCTACCAGGATAGCGCGGCACAATAGCAGTGCAGTCGCACGCCACCACTCGAAGTAAGCTGCAGCGAAAGATTATTCCACCACATACCATTACCTTACTCTTCGTTTTCGCCACCCACCATTTTTTGTCATCGCCTACGTATTGCTAAACGATTCTCAAGACATTCATTCTTCACTTGACCACACCATCATCACCTTTTCACTCATCTAAATTAAGTTTCTCGTAGAGTTCGAACCCGTCGTAGAATCTTGTCGAAACTTACATCTATAGAGCAGTCTTAAACTTTCGTATCTAAAAAAAAACAATTAACTAATTTGCAGACAAATTAATCATTTTTCTGCTGGTATTATTCTGGTCGATGAGGATGAGATTTCTTCTATTAAATACTAGCATCAGAGCAGCATTTTCACTGATAGCCAGTCGGAGATTAAATCCCTTACAAAACAGTGACAACCTCCAAGGTAGCCATGAAGAGCCGCGCATCTCAAAACGAGATGGCTGAGTCATTTCACTTAATGATAACATGGGTTCCTGGCCATTGTGCCATTGAGGGGAGCTGCAGAGCCGATGAACTAGTAAAAATCGGTACTAAATTGATTGATGTGTACTAGGCCGGGTCGATTTGTGGGGAGGCAAAAAAATCGCCCATTGCTCTGTGAAAATCATATTCTAGGGACCAAAATAAGAAACTTTGCCGAAGGAACCATACCTCTAAAACGAGTTCTGATGCCCCCCAATTTGGGTCGAACTTTTTAGTTTCTTTTCTATAACTCACTTAAATTATTTTTTTCATTTACATATGTTCTGACTAAATAAATTTCTTAAGAGAAAAAATAGATATTATTATAAATAAATAATAAATATTATTATAAATAAATAAAAATAAAGAAAAAACATAGCCATTTAGCTGATTTTTTCATGTAAAGGCCAAAAATGGTGATATTTTTAAATTGGGGGACATCAGAATTCGTTTTAGAGGTATGGTTCCTTCGGCAAAGTTTCTTATTTTGATCCCTAGAATACGATTTTCACAGAGCAATGAGCGATTTTTAAATCGACCCGCCCTAATGTGTACATAGACAATGACGTAGGGATATCCTTGCAAACATGTTCAGAATCGCCCGACAGCTGTGGCCGACTCTCAATGCTAAACGCATGGAACTTCTACTAAGAAGAGATAAGCATAGTCTTAACACACTGATTTCAGTTTTTACAGGGCACTGCCTAATCGATAGGCACGCCCGGAGAATGGGTGTGCAAACACATGACTTTCGCAGAAGTTGTCTAGACGAAGAAGAGGAAGAGATGATCTGTGTCACTGTCCTGCTCTATCCAGACGTAGACTCGCTATTTTGGGTGGACAATCCTTTAATGAATTGGAAGATATCGGCTCTGTCGAAATTAAGGATCTTTCCAAATTTTTAAAAACGACACATTGGTTTTAGGAGGGATAAGGGCTAGTTCCCCACGCGGCATCACAATGGGCCATGAGCCTGAGTGTGTCCCACAGTGGACAATCACTTCAACCTAACCTAACCTATCAGAGCTAGAATGTTTTCCTACTAGGTGGGATTTTCCCTGCAGGGTTGCTGCTCATTCACCTCCTACATATCAGCACACGTACGTGCATAGGAATGAACAATGAATTGTGTAAAGGATAATATTAGATAAAAAAAAATAAAAGCAAAATAAGAAAGCAGACGAAAAGCGAAACTTAATGCATTCCAATGGCAAAAGGATAATCTGTAACTCAACGACAAGCATCCTACGCGCACCATTTCATTCCTTCATTCAGTGCATTGTGTGGCTTGTGCTGCGCATTACAAGTTTCGCTTGCAGTTTAAACTTGAATAAGTACACAAGTCGTTATATAAATAAGCACGATATATTTTATTTCGAAGTAAATATACTATTTTCATTCATTTTTATTCTGGTTGCAAAAATTATTGGGTATGGGAACTAGTTTCCGTCCTTTCTTAACCAAAGTTACGAATTATTTAAACAATTAAAAAATACAAGATGTTATGGGAAGTATGTGCCATTGGAATCTACAACTTTATTCCATCTTTCAGGCGGCATACAGACTCCTCTGACGAAAAATTCGAGTTCTTTGGACTTGATCCATTCATTGAGCCAGCTGTCGTAAGATGTCAACGACTCTGCAATAAGGGCTGATTGCATTGATCGAAACAGATGGTAATCCGAAGGTGCAATGTCTGTGGAGTACGGCGGGTGGGGCAAGATTTCCCAATTCTGTTCCTATTTCTAGACTGATTTAGCAACGTGTGGCTTGGCATTGTCATGCAGCAAAGTCAGTTTGTTATGTCTATCGTCCCATTCCGGCCGCTTTTCTTTGAGAGTTCGAACGCATTAGCTGCAGCCGGTAACGATGGTTTCAGATGGTTCAAGGAGTTCATAATAGATGACAACCCTCTGATCCCACCAAATGCACAACATAACCTTTGAAGCATGAATATTTTTTTTACTACAGCGAACACAAAAATAGTATCGGCAGCGACACCTCTTTATTTATGAGGTTGGAAACTTATTCGCATACCCATAATATAAGTATAATAATTTATGAATTCTGTGGGGCATTTATTACATTTTTCTAAAAAAAAACGTGGTTAAACTTGATAACAGTTAAGCTCCAGAAATTCAGTGGTAACTCAGCAACTGAAAAAAGGAAAAGTTTTCTTTAGTTTTGATTAAATTTTTAGTATAATACGAATCGAGTTCTGCAGTAAACGATATCTGCGGCATCATTCATTGTAAGGATGTTTGTTGAACCCAGGATTATTTTCACAGAAAAACAAGTGCTGATAAACCTTAAAGTGCATAACTCACAAATATATACATATACTGTTTCAGTTTACATTATGAGTGAATATTTGAGTATTTTAATATTCATTGCGAATGCCATTAGGGTGACCCAACAATGTTTTTGCCTGCCAGATAGTGACTGGACTGTTCTATATTTTTATGGACACTCATATTTTCCGTAAGTAGTCCGAATTTGGCGGTGATGGCAGGAGTTTACACCAGAGCATCGTTTAAGTATAGTGGCATATTCTTTATTTATTTTGTTCTTCATTTAAGTCAATGGTAATAAACCTTACTGACTAGATTTAAAGGGAAAAATAAGAAAAACTTAGGAATTAAAATTAAATAAATAGTTTATTTGAAAAATTATAAGACGCAATAAGTGACTTGGCATCGCAAAATCAATGTCAGAACTATTAAGAAGCCAATTAAGTTTTTCAAGTTCTCTTGTCAGAGAGTCCAAATGTAGATAATTAGATCTGAGAACTTCAACATAAAATGAATTATAAGAGCGAGCAATATTAGGATCATTGAAATTTATTTGGCCGAATAGATCTGAACAGTCAATGGTATCAGATATTTTATCGTGTAAGAACATTAAACTTTGAACAACTCGTCCTACTTTCAAAGTGTAAAGGCTGAAGAGCAAAACCTGCAAACTTACGTTGAACTCTTTCAATTAAAAGAAAATGTGAGGAATACAGCGGATTCCAAATGACGGAGGCTTACTCAAACGTCGAACGGACTAAAGCATTAAATAAGATTTTTCTAGTGTATTGGCATATGCCTTTGGAGTAATAGAGTTAATATGGACAACGAACATAAAAAATGAGTCAAAAACAACACCAAGATCACGGATTTCATTTACTGAGACAAGAGTTACATTTGAAACACTGACTAGTATTAACTCATAGTTTGTTTTGTATGGGTTTTGTATGGCCCAGTCGTTCAGAGCATTCAAGTCTTCCTGCAATAAGAATGTACAGAGAGATAGAGAGGAGATTCTACGAAAAAGTTTCAATTCGCCTGCATAGAGTAAATATTTCGAATACTTAAAACAGCGACCGACGTCATTAATGAAAAGTATAAACAAAATAGGACCACGAATGCTACCTTGTGCTACTCCAGAAGCTGACAAAAATGTATGTGATCTAGTATTCCCGTTCGAGACTGCTCAGATTGGTTGCAAAATTAAATTTCCTGATTATCAAATTTAAAAGAGAAATGTCTGTCGTAAGTAAAATCCACACTTCGTTTCTCCCTTGTCTTTGGGATGAAATTTTTCATGCAATTGAGTGGATGATATTTGAGTACAATTTTAATAGTATTTTTTTATATTGTGGTTTTTTAAATTTGAAGAATAAATTTTATTGTTAACGTAAACGGAAAAAAAGGTGAGAGTCTGTTCTATCGACTTAAGCGAAAAAATACTGGATCTAGCACTAATGGCTGTCTAAAAATTCATGAATTAGGTGAGATTATAGTAGTAGACGGTCTGTACGACCCATTAACTTAGACTTTACAGTGCTTTGTGCTCAACTGTTTCTTCCCCATCTCCACAATATTCATGGAACAAACTCCCAAATGGTCTTAAGGAATGTCTGCCAAATAGCAAATAACCGGCTTTACAAGCTACGGCCTTCGAGATATCCTCTTCTGAAAAGCTAAGCAGTTCCTTTGTATTTCTCTTATTTATTTGCAGCCACATTAGCCAAGCTGTTACGCATGTGCCTTCATCTCTCCATGCCCTATTGCCATCTTAGATAATGTTGTTTTTAATTATTAGTTTGCTCAAGGCCATAGGTATCTCAATGGCACTTCTGTCATTAAGCAGTTGAAGAGTAGTACCTTTTCTTGCTAGCTCGTCAGCTTCTAAATTTCCCTCAATATCTCTGGGTCCCGGAACACAAATAAGGCTGATCTTGAAAACGACACTAATATCATTTAGGGCTGATCGGCATTCCTGTGGAACCCTTTGATCTTAGTGTAGTACAGTATTTTTTGTTACGGCGTTTACATTTAGATACTAAGCCACTTCTTTTATAGCTAGATAATCTGCCTGATAGACGCTGCAGTAGTCTGGTATTCGAATGGATAGTTCAAATCCTAATTCCTTCCAAAAAATACTCCATAGCCAACCTTATCGTCTACCTTGAAATCATCTGTATATTAATTTAATTCCCCCTTTCTCCATGGCCCTGTGTGTGCTACTTTCTTCTCGAAGGTATGCTCGTCTTGAAAGTCTGTAGATGGTGAGTCTATGCTAGAATAGACGGCCACGTGTTTCCTTACAAGCCGCATTCATTTTTTTAATGACCTCCTAGCTATCAGAAAGTGCGTGACGTCATATTGATACAGTTGAGCAGTTATTGCCAACTCTTTGCTCTTCGCAATAAATTTAGTGCTTTTTTGTACCCAAAATGCGAAAATTTTTTAGTTTGGTGTTTGTTTATTATTTAAATGTAAAGCTGCTAAAACTGTAATTTTTAGCCACTCTTGCGCATTTAAAGCCAATGCTGAGAAGATTTCAGTGCCATTGAAAAGTTGTTGATTCTTATAAAATTTGTTGTCTTGATAGTGCAAATATAATTTTTTTGCTCCTTTTGAGGTTGTGCAAGAATATTGGATCTTCTTCTACCAACTCTTCTTAATATTTAAAACCTTTTTATAAATTTTAAAAAGCCTTTACTGAATACGAATTAAAGCCATAGAGGTGCATTCAAAGTACAAAAAAAAAACAAAACAGGAAAAAAGGAAGAAATAGCAGATACTACTAAAGAAACCAATACTACTTTTTTGAAAAAGGACTACCTTGTCGTGCTACATAACCTCAAATATAGCAAAAAAGAGAAAAATGTTTTTGTTTTTTTCTTAAATTTTTTTTAAATTTCGTTATTCAACTGCCGTGAAGATTTTCATGAGAATTAAAAGAATTGAGCTTAGCAACAACTAGAAAACTTATATTAGGTGCGCAATTAAGTTCCCAATGTGCCCGGCAAATACTGTTTTCGCATTTTCACGGATGGCTCCGGCTCTGAGGTCTGCGTGGAATCCAGCAGGACAAAACTGCACTTTCCTCTTGGAACGCATGCATCTGTGTTCCAAGCGGAGGTGTATGCAGTTCAAAAAGCGATGAACTTTGTTGTGGAAAAGCGATGGAGCGACAGCCAAGCTGCGGTTATGGCCTTAAACAGCCCCCCAACCACATCAGGGGTAGTCGAGTCCTGTAAATCCAGGCTGAACTATGTCGGTAGACATAATAGCCTAATGCTAACCTGGGTCCCGGGACACGTGGGTATTGTGGGTAACGATACCTCTGACTCCTTAGCTAAGATGGGCTCTGAGACCAACTTCTTTGCCCCAGAGCCCGTTTTGCCGCTCCCTCCTGCGAACATCAAAGCCACGGTTAGCAAATGGGTTACTACAACCCACAAGCGAGCTTGGCAGGCTGAGAGAGGCTGCAGATGTTACCTGTCATGACCGATCGACTGTCGCAAACCCTCCTGTCATTAAGCAGAAGGGAGTGCAGACGGCTGTTTGGACTGATGACGGGCCACTTTCTGTAGGCGAAGCACATGGAAAGGGTGGGCATCTCAGACAGTGTACTCTGCCCAGCTTGTGAAGAGGGAGATGTGCGTCTGCCCCGCCTTCGCTCGAATCAGGTTGAGGTCTTTGGCACTGATGTGTTAAGAAGCGACCATCTTGGCTCCTTGGCACCACAAGATCTACTCAGATTTCTTCCGAGATTTAAAGAAAACTAAAAGGGAATCCAAGTGTTGTACAATGGACTTAATTAATGTCTGAGTGCTGCACTTGCTAGTTGTCCCGACAAACAAAAAACAAAAACCTTCCCAATGTCAATAGATGCCGCCAGCAGTGTGTGCTAGTCGATTCTAACATAACCTAAATGTCATAAACCAATCTTAGACATATGTTAAATAAACCGCTTCAACACATTAGTGACTTTGTTTTGGTATCATATACTTTTGGTTTTGTGAAAATGTCTGATTTTGTGCCTAATAATCGTCATTTGCGGGAAGTGATGATTTTCCTCTTCCATTCGATAAACACTGCGGCTGAAGCGCATCGAGAGCTACAAAAAGTTTATGAAGATGCTGCTTTAAGTGAAACAACGTGCCGAGATTGGTTCCGTCGCTTCAAAGACGGTGATTTTAATGCGGACGACCGTCCGCGCAAGAAGAGCCTGCTTCAGCATTAGGAGTTACCCGCCAATCCATTTCCAAGCGATTGCATGCATTGGGCATGATTCAAACACAGAGGACTTGGGTTCCTTATGAGTTAAAACCAAGGGATGTTGAACGTCGCTTTTTCGCCTGCGAACAACTGCTGCAGCGGCAAAAAAAGGAAGGGTTTTCTTCATCCGCATCGTGACGGGTGATGAAAAATGGATTCATTACAGCAATCCAAAGAAAGTAAAGTCATGGGGACTGCCCGGTGATGCTACTACGTCGTCGCCTCGGCCGAATATTCACGCTGCGAAAGTTATGCTATGTATTTGGTGGGACCAAGTTGGTGTTATTTGTTATGAACTGTTAAAACCAAGCGAGACCGTCACTGGGGATCGGTATCGACTTCAATTGATGCGATTGATCCGAGCACTGCGCGAGAAGCGGCCGCAATACGCGGAGCGGCATGAAAAAGTTATTCTAAACTCGTTAAAACCTACCTGGAAACACTAAAATGGGAAATCCATATTCTCCAGATATCGCGACGTCCGATTATCACCTGTTCCGATCGATGGCACATGGTCTAGCTGACCAGCAGTTCCATTCATATGAAGACATCAAAACATGGCTTGATCCGTGGATAGCCTCAAAAGATGAACAGTTTTACCGTGTTGGTATACGAGATCTACCAGAAAGATGGCAAAAGGTAGTAGCCAGCGATGGGCAATACTTTCAATGATTCATTTGCAACCATTTTTTCAGAATAAAGTTGTATTTTCATCAAAAAACAGCGAAAACTTAGTTGCACACCTTATAAAATATAAATTTCTAATAATACTTTCTGGAAACTGGAAAATGCTCAAAATAGTTAATTTTTCAATTGCTGGTATCTTTTTCAATGGCCGTGTGTGTACTCAAAAAATATGTTTATTTACATTTCCAACACTTGTTACACTTTAGTCCTGTGCGTTTTTGCTTTTTTTTCTGTTTTTTTTTTTTATTTTTTGCTCACTTTCTGTTAGCTGTTTTCCATTTTGCTGTATTACATTTATTGGTGAGAACATTTCCAACTGATTTCAAGTGCAAATAAATGCTCATGTTTTATAAGCCGTACAACAGTTCGTTGTTATTTTATTATTTTCAATCATAAAAAAATGTTTATTCTGCAAATATGAGGGATTTACTGCTGAACTTTCTGCTTGCGATTGTTATATTTTTTATTTATTCTTTTAATACTTAGAACCCACATGAATACAGTTTCGCTTTGTAAATGCGTGCATATGTGTGCGTGTGTGTACATCTGTAACTTTTGCATAAATTGGGGGAAATATTCAGAATTTATCTTGAGTTTTTCTCAATGCTTTTACATTTTATTACGCCAGAAAACCGAAGGTGAAAATGTTTCTTAGTTGCTTAGAGAGGAGTAGCACAAGTATGTGGGCATAAAATAAATAGATGAGGATATGTGAATCTACTCTGAGCCTAATCGTGAATTTTATTACTTGTGGTAATGCCTCTACTTAGCCAAAAGCAGTTTCAATGGCTTTCTTATGGTACTTTTTTTGGAGCTGCGATATAGCATTGAAAAATTGAAAATAGGTATTCCTTTTATCTACAGTGGCTCACAGCCAAAATGATGCAGCTATCAGTTATGGTATGGGTCACCAAACCTCTGTTGAAGTGCGTGAAATAGTATTAAGCCCAGATGGGTCTAGCAAAGCGTACGTAAAATCCAAGTGATCAAACAATTACATATGAAGTTAAACACTATCTTGGGAATAAATTCTAATGCACTCTTGGGAAAGATTGATTTCCGTGGACGCACAGCGCGCAATAGGCAGCGACATCAAAGTATCTGTGACGGGAGTCCCAGCTGAAATTTTCAATATTTTTCAAGCCCAATACTTGAAATCCAAGTGCCGAGTGCTGCACGATGGGCAGTTGCGAGCCTATTGAACCTGTGGCTGGTGCCAAACAAGGCTGTATACTTTCGCCTCTTCTATTTTTAATAGACATTGGTGACGTATTAAACAAAGCTTTCGATACCAGTTCAGGCTGATGGGATTCTTTGGAATTCTATCAGTACGGAACATTTAGACGACATTGACACCACCTATGACATCACTTTCTTATCACGGCATAGCGAGCACAGGCAGATCAAACTTAACCCAAAAAGATCCACTATTTGTGAAGACCCCATTGAAAATGTCAAGAGCTCCATCTATCGAGGAAGTCAAATGACAGGGTATGGTGAATCAAAACACGATATTGATGCTAGAATCTAAAACGCCAAGACAGCCTTTGCAAGCCTAAAAAAGATCTGGTGCTCCAAATCGCTGACAATGGACACGAACCTACGAATTTTTAAGTCAAATGTTAAATCCGTTCTACTGTATGGATGTTGCGGAAGTTATAAACACTTGTGAACCGATTCCTTACAACCATCGTCCATATCTGGTGGCCTGACAACTGGATTTCGAAAGAAAAACTATTTGATCGAAGCGGATAAAAACCAATAGAGATTGAAACACGATAGCAAAAATGGAAATTGATAGGCCATACAGCGGCCGACATAAGTGAAATAGCGCTGTGTCGAAACCCACATTGATCGCGCTACAGGGAACGCACTAAATCATCTTGGAGACGCAGCTTTAATGAAGATTTTTTTAGAAATTGACGAATCTCTCTGATGGCTTCAAATTAACGCGAAAGCGAGAAGTAGAAGAACATTGAAGTTTGCAAGAGACTATAAAACTAAGGATGAAAATTTCTGGACCACCATAATTTCGCTGACTAAAGCAAGTTCATACCCTTTTAGATCAAACGGCAAAAATTTTGTTTGGAAAAAACCAAATGTTGAGTGAACAACCACAAAATCTACGCAGCACAGCCAAACACGGTGGAGTACACCTAATGATATTGGGATGCATGCCATCTGAGGGAACCGTAATTTTAACTTGTATTAAAAGTAATTAAGATCGGTTTAAGTATTTGGGTATCTTAAAGAAAAATTTGTTACAAAGTGCCACCAACATTCGGGACAATTTTCGCTTATATCCGGATAACGACCTGAAGCATAAATCGGCGATTGTACTGAATCAACTGATTTGGGATTGCCCGCACATCAACCAAACACTAGTGCAATCGTCAGATCTGAATTTCATTGAGGCTAGACAAAGAGAGTTCTAGACAAAGAAGTCCAAAAACATGAAATTCAAAACCAATTCGGCCTCAAAAAGGCATTGAATGTGATATAGCAAAGAATTTCATCTGAATATACTAAGAAGTAGCGGCAGGCTAATCCCTAACCCTGTCAGAAGTCAAATACAGATTAAAGAAACGAACGCAAGACTAAGTCTTGTCGAGGCTTCATGCTCCCGAGAGGAGTAAGCAAGGCAAAATAAAAAAAACTACCAAGAAGTGGGTGAAATCACTTAAAAGTTAGGCTACGTTAAGCTGGACTTGGCTGATCCTGTAGACCGCACATAGACCAGAAATTGATCCATAGTGAGTCTTTGTATTCAGAGTTTAAGAACTAAATATTTTCTCATGAATACAGAGTTTAGATAATTTGACTAGGCTGCCAATTCTTTGATCTGCCACACTTTCGAATGTTGGTAATGAAGTAGAACCTAAGCAGTTTATTCGTGTTTTGCTAAGTATGGGGCAATGGCAGAGCAGGTGTTCCAGAGTTCCTTGCGCGTTGACTTCGTTACACATTATTTGGACGCGTGCGATGGAGCGAGACAGTGTCCCGTCAGTATCCGCACTACAAGTTTACACTCTTTCTTGGGAAGAGATAAATTATGGTTTGTAGTCCTGACATTGTGCCCGCGTACCAAAAATTTCGCGAGCTGGTACTTCTTTCGCTTCTTGAATCATCTATATTGCATCTATATTGAGTCGTTGTTTGTAGAGAGGTGGTTGTATACCGCTCGCGCTTACTACAGAAAGAGTTTCGCTTGCTTTGGCTAGTATATCCTATTTCTCGTTTCCTTTAATTCCTTTGTATCTTGAACCCCTGTAGATGGTGGCTTTTTTCTCAGTTCCTAGCTCATCCATCCTGTTCCGTCATTGCCGTACGCAGTGTGAATTTGTCATTACAGCTGCTATTGCTTTTATGGCTGCTTGGCTGTCAATGTAGAAGTTTATTTGAGTGTTCGGAGGAGTGTTCTATATGACTAAGTCCGCTGCTTTCGTTGCTGCGTAGATCTCAGCTTTGAAAAGGCTGTAGTAGTCCGGTAATTCTTATGACTGTTCATAGCCTAATTCAGAACCGAATACTGCGGCTCCATTACCCTCTTCCATTGTGCAACCCTCTGTGTATCGGGTATGGGAATAAGTTTCCGCTGATACTGATATTATTTTTGTGCTCGCTCTAGTAATATACTGGTGATTTGAAGGTGTATATATAAGGTCTCGATCGCAGTAGTTGACATTCGTTTGAAGCGTAAAGATCCATTTTTATCTGACGTCAAAAAAGTCAACGTTCGTCCCGAAAAAACAGCATTTGTGAGAAGTCATACTTCATTATTACCTTTTAAAGAAAAGTCCAGCTGAAACGTGTCGTATATTGATCAATATTTACGATAATCACGCTCCATCAAATACAACTTGTAAAGAGAGGTCTCGACATCTCCAAACTGGCAATTTCGACGTGAGTGATAGCGATCGCGGAGGGGCACCGAAAAATGTCAAAGATACTCAACTACAACATTTATTGGATCAAGACTCATTTCGAACCTTTGATGAGGTGGATGTTGGCAGATCAACCATCGGCAAACGTTTGCACGCGAGGGGAATGGTCCAGAAAGCAGGTAACAGAGTACCACATCAAGGAGAATCAGGTCCATCGACAGCGAAAAAAAACTCATCCTTCAGAGGTTATATTGTGCTCTGGTGGGATCAGAGGGGTTTCATCTATTATGAACACCTTAAACCATTTGAAACCATCGCTGGCGATCGAGCTCTCAAATAAAAGCGGCCAGAATGGGACGGCAGACATGACAAACTTATTTTGCTGCATGACAACCGTCATCTCTTCTTTGCTAATACTAGCATTGATTCGCTGTTGAAATTTAGCTCGTAAATAACATATTATTAAACATGCTGACGCCGATGTCTAAGTATTATTGAGTATAACAACCAATAAGCTGATATCGAGGTACCCACCGTTCGGTCAGCCGCACCGGACGCGTGGGCGCCGAGTCAGCGAAACTCCTACTCGTGTGAATGCCCCGAAGAGTTTTAGCGTCGAGTTGTCACCGTTGATGAAACCTTAAATCTACTCCAAAGAAGGCGAAAACAGTCTCATCGTCCGTAAAGGTGATGACGACGATTTTTTGTGGATACGAACGGCGTCATACTCATGGATTTTTTAGGAAAAGGAAGAGCAATCACTCGACAATACTACAGTGAGTTATTCGATCACGTTCACAAAAAATTGAATTAGACCCGGCCGCATTTTGGCGAAAAAGAGCTGTCGCCGCCAAACTGCATGAATTGCCTTATGAATTGGTGCCCCGTATTTATCCGATCTGCCTCCTTGCGACTTTTTCTTCTTCCTTATAATGAAGAAACGGCTCGCGGGAAAGAAATCTAGTTCAAACGAGGAAGTCATCGCCGGGAGAGAGGCGAATTTTGAAGAGTTCGACAAGTCCTATTTTTTAGTGGGGTTAAAAAAGTGGCCGGAGCGTTGGGAAAAGTGTTCTATGGGGACTTTGTTAAAATTTTTTTTTTTTTTTCATTTCTAACACGGGTACTTATTGAACACTCTCGTACTTATACATATATTAATTTGCGCTTACATCCGTTGTTCTGGGTACGCGCCGAGCTCCACCTACTACTTGTAGTTTTGATATTTTCCCACAAATGGAGACACCTACAGTTTTGAGCAACTTCGGAATGACAGATGATTTTTATGAGGAGATTTTCCAGCGCAGAAGTAAATACTTTAGACTTCATAGGTAAGTAAACTTTAAAGTGTGTCCGCGGGGCACCTGTAGCTTGTTAAGGGTTACCAATGCCTTTGAAAAATATATCTACAGAAAATAAATATATAAATATGATTTGCTGTTATTTTGGATATAAAAATAGAAGTATAAAATTAAAAGCAGTTCTTCAATAATTTCTCTTGCATGCTGTTTTAGTATTTCAAAGTTAAATTCTTTGCCGATTTTCTTCATAGATATTGCAACATGTTGTGCCATAGCCAACTCCGCTGGCATTCTGCAAGGCATCTATAAGGCACGTCTGTATGTATGTATGAGTGCATGAGTGTATTAGCCACTGATTGAAAGCGCCAACATAATGGCATCGATTACATTTGTTATTATTGTTGCTGTTAAGCACATAAACCGTTAGTTTACCCTGTACCCTTTGGCAATGTGTGGCAAGTAGACTATGCCACAAAACTCGATTGAGTAAACCCAAAGATAAACAATACAAAATGCCTTAAACACGAAGCATGCGCCAGCGTCACAAGAGCAACATTAAAATTACTATATAGATAATCGCTTATAGAAGCCACAACAACAACAACGAAGGCACAACACAACGGCCAACAGGCTAACAAATGTGCAATGTTGCGAGCTGCTGCTGCAACTTGCAACCATTCAATTGAAGCGAGCGCGATACGATATTGCACCGCTAATGCCAACAGCAGCAACAAGAACAACAAGCGAAAAAGGCAGACACGAACAATGCGCTTTTGGCATGAGTAATAAAAGAAATATTAAGCTTATATGTATGTGTGTGTGAGTGTGTGTACCTATCACCATACTTAGTCACACATATATACATATACATCCACTACGTACATACTAAGTTATAAAAATGCCACAGGAAGAAATTGGAAAATATGAGAAAATAGTGAACGTGCAACGTGTGCAACGTGCAACGTGCTGTTTACTTTCAATAGCCAGCAGATACGTGGACTCTACGCTGCAGTTGACAGTTAATACGAATAAACAGCACAGAATAGAAGCCAAAAACTTGATTCGCTAACACACACACACATGCAGACATACACGCAGACGCTGGATTAGAGTGCAATGCGCTATTACTGCCGTTGTTTTTGTTGCTGTTTAAATATCATGACAAATGCAGGTAAATGTGTGTGTGTATGTGTGTGCACATTGTTTACTCCACTTTGTTTACGTCAATGCCATTTTATATTGTTGTTGGAGTTGGTGGGAGTATCGTTGTAGTTGTTGTTGCTAAAGTGTGCAGTTATCAATGATGTAAACAAAAAGCCATGCACTGACTCAACGTGAAATGGCAGTGCCCTTAGAAGGATTATATGGAAGTCATACATGCGTACATCCACCTACACACACATTCATATATATGTATTTGTTTATTACAGCTGTGAGCCCGGCGCTTGCTCTCACAGGATATCCGTTCGTTAAGGTGTAAGAAGACAAATTTGTCACTTTTTTGAGTATTTTACTGCGCTCTGTCGAACGAATAGCGGCAATAAGGGCGCAAAAGCGCTCAAGCTTGAGAAATTCCCATAAATTATTTCAAGTCTAGACAAGGTTACATACACATTTTGTTTATTAGAAATTATGTCTCTCGATGTCTGACTATAAATGTGTGTATGTATGTCTATGTGTTAGGGGTTTTTGTCTTTTTAGTTCCGACAATTTCGGGGTTGTGGTAGAAACACCGATCTTTCGGGATTTGTAATTTTTTATGGAGCATATGAAAGGGAGATAGAAAACTTCAGTTTTATAGTAAAAAAAGCAACACTAACTTCCACATTTTAGCAATATTGATATGTTGAACGTTTCTGTTTTTGTGGGTTTTTAGTAGAAAAGCAATACAAGAATATCTATGTATATACAAGGTGAAGTTCAAAATAAACAAGACTGAGGTAAAATAGAAACGACAAGATATTTGTTCTGATAACTTCGAGTTCATTTATTCAAAATAGTTCCCTCTGGCCTCGATATACTGTTTTGCGCGATGTAAAAGCTTTTCGAAAAAACGTTTCAGGTCATTGACCGGAATGTCCTTGGGATGTCGGTACAATATAGAAAAGGTAGAAAATTGCATTGACGATTTGGCCCATTGGCACGAACTCCTTGTGGACAACTCCCTTGGAATCGTAAAAACAAATGAACATCGACTTGATTTTTGACTTCTCCAAAAGCGATTTTTGACGTGATAACGTCTTATAATTCGATGTAGCCGGCTGCACGCACCAAAAAATGCGTCGTTATCTTGCTCATTCGTCGTTATCTTGCTCATGCGTCGTTACCTTGCTTGAACTGCAAGCGAGAGCGCGTAATGAACGACAAATAGGCACAATCGGCGCCCGCTTCGGCAACGTTCGACATCTGGCTCTCTCCTATTTGAGTGAGCATATAAATGTATGTATGTATATGCGCATATGTATATAAATTCACCTATGTGTGCATATGCCTTCTTCCTGTGTGCATGGTAATGAACTATTTCTCTGTTGAGAATAGGACGATGATGGGAAAAGTAGGAAATGAAAGGGAGTGTTTCGAGTGTAATGTGTCTTGAAAAAGTCAAATCGATGATGGTGCCTCTTAGTGTTGTTGACTTATTAAAGTCTGATGCACAATCGAAATTGAACATATCTTTCATGAATTTGATAAATGTTTCGTCATTTTTCACGTTTGTGTAAATGTAACTTGACCTATTCCATTGCAATTCCATTTACCTCCTCCTCTATATCCATACAAAATATCTATCAAACAAATAAAATAAAATTTTCTTTTGAAAAATGCAACCAATACATCAGTATTTTCTTATGACGTTGTCACGTTAAACTATCGTCAGTAAACCGACTTTACAGACAACCTCTTTTGTGGCTGGTGCTCGTCTGGGGACTTCCATTCGGCACTTTGAGGCTTAGTTCCAGGTTCACCAATAGCAATGTTGTAGAGGAAGTTCTCGTCTTTTCGCGCCTCTTTAATGAGGTCTTTCGAATGTTGAATTCTGAGCAATTTTTGGTCCTCAGCTAGCTCGTGCGGAATGAAATGTACACAGACCTTTCGTAAGCCCAAATGATCAGTTAAAATGCGATAAATCAATGTTTTGGAGATATTCAAGTCCGATTCCATGAGTTTCAACAATGATTTCGGTTCATTTTTGATAAATTTCGATGGAGTTGTATCGATTTTATAACAAAATTTGATATTAGCCCTTTATTCGAAACTAGCTTTGTACTGATGACACAAATATATTGACACTTTAGACGCAATAACTTCGGTTCCACTGAACCGAATGTGACCAAGCTTTCGCTGGAAGTGAGCTAGGGATGTAACTTCCAATGCACTAACTCATGAAAAAGATAGTGCCATCAAAAATATTTTTATGACTCCAGTCTTGTTTATTTTGGACTGCATCTTGCACTTTAAGAATTACCTAATCTTTAAGTACAATCGTATTAGTATTTAGAACCTATTTATTTGCTATGGTAGGCAAGCTTCTCAATTAATTTTTTTCGAATTCAGTTTTGGCAAAATAATGAATATTTAAGTCCTAGCACTAATCCCTAAATCCCGGGACTAATCCCGAAATTCTCGCGACTGTGAACATAAAAAACATTTGCATCCCTAGCTTACATGTACTATGGATGTGCTTGTATGCGAGCTGAGTAATCATCCACGCATAGCCGATACTTAGTACCAGTAATTACAGTCCATAGTAGCCTCCCCTTTTCACTGCGTCCATTTCTGTTGCAACTCTGCTGCAAGTTCATTGACAGCAGTCATTTGCATAATTAATTTACGCCATACACAATGAACAATTTCACGCCTCAGATAATTTAAATCGAATGTAATGTCTATCTTACATGCCACAGTTTAATAAATTTAAGCATATGTACATTCGTAGGCCCACAGATATATGCGCAGAGCTTTGAATGCATGTAAGCAACTAATTTGGCAGATAAAAAGGATACATCAATTTGTTATACGTAAAACAGATGGGATAGTTAGATAATGACATGCCTGACTACAAACGCCACAAGAGGATTATTTGCCTGCACAAGGTTTTTTGGAAAAACTTACTGGACATTCACTACAGTTCTTAACCCCATAGTCACTTACGCTTGCCTAGCATGGGGGCCTAAAGTTAGTCTCAGCGGAACCCTCTCCAACCATATCCGATCAAGGGAGGAGTGGACTGGGTGCTTGGTGAACTTACGTATTCAGACTCAAATTCAGGTTACCGGGTCACTGCAGTGGGTTCTAAGCAGAGGTAGTCGCAATCAAAGGAGCAGCTGATGGGCTGCTCACTTGCGTAATAATTGTCAAGAAAGTAAATAGTCCGATAGCCAAGCGGCAATTAGGCCCCTGTGCTCAATAACGATGCATTCGAAACTGGTTAGGGAATGCCTGGTTTCACTTTCGACTGTATCTGAATTATTTGACACAAGGCTAATCTGGTCCTGGTACCTGATCATAGTAACATTGCGGAAAACTGCGAAGTGGACGAGCTGACCAGAGAAGGAACCTGTGAGGTAGCGTCCCTGCGAAAGGAGAGGATCGAGATCCCCTTGACAACCTGCGCTCTACTCCTGGAAAGTTGGGCTTCGCGTCAACTCAGCGAACGCTGGGCAAGTACACAAACATATAAGGTCGCGAAATCCTTCTGACCACGTGTGGATCGGAGGCGTTCTAGGGATATTCTGAGGATAATAACATCTCAGCTCTCAAGTTTCGTGGCGACCTCAAGGGGCACAGTCCGCGAGGTATATGTGCCGTGAGACTTGGAATTACTTCGCGTCCTTTTTGCGTCACCTGTATAGAGGATGAGGTAGAATCATCTCAGCACGTTTTCTTTAGCGGACTAAGATTTAGGCATCTTGGTTCTCACTTCTTTCCTACGCCTGCTGATATAGCGGGAATTGATATAAAAAATCTGATGAACTCCATTAGCAGCATAAAGCGGCTAATTCAACCGCAAAGTTGGCACCGTTCGTAATCCACAAATACTCAACGCCCCCTCCTTCTCCCCACCCGTCCTATCGGCTTCCTTCACTTCTTTGCCCAATGGTATCACAAAAGGTGAACTAAAATTCTTCGTCCAAGTGGGCCCACTTCCCATTTTAATTGAAAAAGCAGCTCGTTTAAGCGCTTAAAGACTAAAAAGCAGCTCCAATCTAAAAAAAGGGAAGATGAAAGGACATTTAAAGATCTTAGAAGACTTCCAGTTCTTTATAGGGTTCATACATTCTCTTCCAAACCCATTCTTTTCAGGAACTTTCATAATAATTTTTTTTTTTTTCAAATGCATTTATTTTAAATTTTATGTACTAATAGATGGCACACGCAGACCCACCAACAAATAATTTTCCTTACAGGAAGCCAAACAATTTTTTATCTAGCAAAAATTTTCCTGATTTTCTAAATTGTGGTCATATTTAATGACATTTTGTGTAAAAAGTCTTAAAAATCGATTCATAAACGAAATATTTTTTTGAACATTTTATAGTGAATATTCACGACAATAATTCTTGGTCAACATTTTGGTCCTCTAACGCTCCTCTTTATGCAACAATTTGACCCGATTTTTGAGAAAGTTCAAAAAGTCCCTACAAATTGGGCATTAGAGGATTTTCAAGTACCGTTAACTCAAAAACTGGCAGCAACCTGACAAAACGGGGGACGCATCTAAATTTAGAAGATCCCAATTAAGTTAGATTGACTGTCAAAATCTGTGCCCAAAATTTCAACTCGCACTATTTCATTATTAGGGATGATTTTGTGTTTTGCTTCGATTACAATTTCTTGAAAATTTTTTTTTTTGGAATATTTTTAATTACATCGGAAATTTGTTATCCGCGAATTGCTGTAGAATGAAAAGCAGTTTCGTCAAACAATTCATTTACGCATACGAGTATACCAGAAAAACTAATCTTAAAAATTGCCATTTATCCGCAATAATGCGTCCTGCCGCAAGCACATGCCACAAAATGTCGTTTACAATAACAAAAAAAAAAAAAAAAAGACAAATACCGCTTTTTTGGGAAGGGGTGATTTTTGAGAAAACAACCCCCAAAAATAAAAGTAGTCATGGTTTTGTATTTTATTTTACTTTCTCGTTTTTTTTTCATTCACGTGGCTGTGTGCAAACATCTTGAACTGCGTAATTACGAAACAGCAGGAAATGTTTATTGCTTGGTAAATAAATTCATACAAAATAAATTCGTTTCATAATAATTGAAAGCACGCGTTGAGTATTAAATAAAAATACGTATAAAAAACTCCCATACACACACTCACGCACATGCACTGGTCGTTCACCGCAAGCCACACGACTATGGACTACCCCCAGACTCTTTCAACCCAACCAAAATGCGGAAGTGAATTCATACCTTATGGACCTTTAGAAAAAAGCATCAAATCAAGGGTAAAAGTTAAATTGCGGCATTTATTTGACTTGAGTGAGTGTAAAGTCAGTAAGCAGGCGTTTGATATCTTTTGTCAAAAGGATTATGCGCAGCGAAAAGTACGCAACAGATTTACAGAACACAAATATTAAACTAAATGCATTCATACGCGCCATTAGTTGAGGTCGAATATTTGAACTACTACATTTATACACACATATGTACATGTATGTACATATATGTATGTCTGCATCTAAATTAAAAGTGGTTGGTAGTTAGCGAATTGGTGGCAGCTGCCAATTGGACAGCATTGCCGGCGAGTGTCACTTTTGACATTCCAGAAGATTAAATATTCATGCCATTATTTATACCAACACTTTCGTGGTAAACGAGGAGTTGTGAGTACGAGTTGTAAAACACATATACATACATACATACATCCATCAATTTGTATGCACTTATAGAAAAGGATACGTGATTTTTTTTTGTATGTTTTGAGAGTAATATTTATTTCCTAAATGCCATTTTCGATTTTCCTCTTTCCTCTCCCCTTTCCTCCATTGCATTTTGGCACTCTCAGCCCCTTCATTGTAATTCGTATTTTCCCCTTTCTTTATAAATCTCTATAAATATCGCAAATATGTATTAAAAATGTATGTGAGTTTGTATATTTGCACGCGCTTGTGGCATTTGCGATTTGTTGGTCGCGTGGTCTTATCGATATCTGACGATCGGCGTGATTTGCTATGCCATTTTTTATTTCAAACAATAAGTGCGATTATGTATGTGAGTGTGTAAGTTTCTACTCTACTTTACGATATTAAATTCTTGTAAACTGCGCGGATAACATTTCTGTGCTATTTATTCCAACACAAAACTCCTTTCACATAAATTGTGTGGCTGTATTCGTATAAATCATTAAATTGTTATCCTCATTGATTTCTGACAGCGATAGGTCGTAAATTTTGAGATTCTATTAAACAAACAAATGAAGCGAAAAAGGTTCCCACATCTTAGTGGTGATATTATTATATATAGGGGTTTCAAATCAGAGGTGTTATTTCATATTTAAAGAAAAAAAAATGATCGGATGTTTATTTCATTATAAAGAGGCAGGTATGCCGTTAATAGTGGAAAATAACATCAGGCAAATGACCACCACGACCACGCTTGGTTGGTTGGTTGGTTAGAGTGGTGATTCATCCAGAATCCAACTAGCGCTTCCGCACCATTTTGTTGCCACATCCTCGTTACCAAATTGTTTAACAGTTATTTGCAGCAGGACTATATCCAGTCTGTGCGGTTTAGGAACCTTATTAGGTTGTTGACGTCTAAGCCAGACAGTTGCTCGAGACTCTCGAACAGCGGTTTGCCCAGGGTTAACATTCTGTCCCTCCATAGGGCAGGGCATTCACAGAGGAAATGGAAGATTGTTTCTTTTTTCTCCGGTTGTTTACAACTGTGACAGTATGTGTTGTGAGGGATGCCCATTTTGGCGGCTTGTTCTCCGATAGACCAGAAGCCAGTTATGACTGCCGTAAGTCTACAGGTGTCCCGTCGTTTCATGTTTATTAATGTCGACGATTGCTTGAGGTTGTAGGTGGGCCATAACGTTCTGCTGATTTTGCATTTCGTCTGGTCTCTCCATCTACAATCTGCAATTCGAAGGTATTTTAGGGAAATTGCGTTCTTGACCGCACCTAGTGGAGTGAATACTGGTACTGCAAGAGCGCTATTCATGGCAGATCCCCCTCTTGCCAGTTCATCAGCTTTTTCGTTGCCTTCTATGTTCCGGTGTCCCGGCACCCAAATTAAGGTTACTCTATGGTTTTCACTCAAGTTGGTGAGGCTATTCCTACTTTGCTCCACCACTTTAGAGGTTGTTATAGTCGCGTCCAGCGCCTGGATTGCGGCTTGGCTATCCGAAAGAATAGCGATATTGCCCTTAAAAGAGAAATCTGCGATTAGTAACCTACAGGCTTCCCCAATTGCTAGTACTTCCGCTTGGAAGACGCTGCTGGTATTAGGGAGACGCACAGATTTTTCAATTCCAAGTCTATGAGAATATATACCAGCTCCAACACCACAATCCATTTTACTGCCATCTGTATAGACTGTGGTATCGAAGTTGTTTAGAGAGAATCCCTTATTCCATTCTTTTTTAGTTGGAAAGAGTGTGGCAAAATTCCTATTGAACGTTACCATCGGGACGATGTAGTCAGTCCTCACCGAGGTTAACTGAGTTTGTCGCGATAATAGACTAGCGACCACGCTTACAGGACCATTTTCTTTTCATGAAATGTTCCATAACTGAATTGCAATGTCCTCGAAAGCGTCACGAATTCTATCTTTGAGATCTTGAATCGACCCTAAGCTGTTAGCGTAGATCTTCTCTTTCACGTGGCCCCAAAGAAAAAAGTCGCAAGGTGTTAAATCACAAGATCTCGGTGGCCAATTTTGATCACCTCTTCGAGAGATAACACGATCCGGAAACTTTTCCCGTAAAAGATCAACAGTTTCGTTGTTTGTGTGGCACGTAGCGCCGTCTTGTTGAAAGTAAACATTGCCCAGATCAATACCATCCAATTCCGGCCATAAAAAATTAACGATCTCTCGGTAGCTTTTTATATATTTAAATAACACCTTAGCATGTTTTAAGAGATGGTAGGTAATATAAGATTTTTAAAATAAAAAATAAACTTCTTTATATGGAGCAAACATCCCACACCGTTCGCTGGAAAAATTGTGAAAAATCAACGTACTTTCGAGCCACTTAAAACTTGCACTTTGCTATTACAATGGTTTTAAGGCGACGCTTTCGGTAGAGGAAAAGTGATGTCATCTAAAAAGTCTGCAAACCATTCGTTAGTGGCGTGTGAGTTACCTTGCCACACCGAAGATATATGGAGCATTTGGGGGTGAATTCTGAATAAGTGGGAGTTTAACCCGCTACAGCATTCAATACACATTTGTGCCGCGATAATGTGGCCTTCACGAGGTAACTAAAACTCTTCAACGGCTATTAGTGGTGATTGGACTCGGATAACTGTATTCAGGGTGCAATATTTTTGCTTTCAAGTTTAGATTCTAGAACTTAGGTTCTTTGTGCATATCGTTTAAAGTCTGTTTGGGTCTCATCAGTGATTTGGAGGAGATGGCTTCTACTGTAAGGATATGGCTCAGCTTTAGAGAATGACTATTGCGATGGCTCCTGCGTTAGCACTCCAACATAAAATGTTTACGAAGAGCATTCACGCCACATTGTAAAGATGATATTCAGGAGTTGTCAGGCGATATCAGAAGATATCCCGTCACTGTTCTGTGTGCAATATTTTAGAGGATTTGAGGCTTCACTAGTACCAGGTAACCAAATGGGACCTGCATATTTCACCAGCAACGTTTCTCTACCTTTACTTTAAGTGCTACCTATTAGCGACTTGAGGACCTTATTACGGTTCTGGACCTTAGTAGTGATTGCGGCTGTATGCACCGAGAATACGAAAAAAGTGTTCAAAGTAATACCCAACAACTTAAGGTTGTTGATAGTCGAGTTGGTATAGCATAGAATTGTACTTTAAGATGTAGTTTGACCATTCTTCGTCTATGCATCCTTCCACTGTTAGGCCGTGGATTTAGTAGCGAACTGTTTTAGGTTTTTGGCAGTGAAAATCCGAGAAAGTTAGGAGATATAACCATCTTTATTAGAACGTCAATATCCAACAATCGTCAGCGTATCAGAGAAATTCCCTCTGCTATTCGGAAGAGCTCCGACATGTAGAAAATGTTGCCAGCATCCTTCATACCTACCGAAATTATTATTAGGGCACCACATATTGAGAAGTTTCGTCTGTTTATTTATGTATTTTTTAAATTTAGTTATTGTTATTCATATCCGATGATTATTGTTCAATTTCCCATGAAGCATACCTTGGGATGTTTGAGAGAAAGATTCTGCGGAAAATTTTTATACTTTTGTAAGTTGCTCTACTGTATGAGCTTTACGACGATATAGCCTTTTTTTCCTTGTTCACTCCTATCGGGAGCATAGGGCATCGACAAGACTCTTCCATCGTACACGGTTCTGTGCTGTTGTTTTTGCACCGTCCATAGTAATTCGATTTTCTGCAAGTGTTGTTTGGTCGACCGCGACCTCTGCCGCTTTGCGGGTTCCAGTCCAGTGCCATTATCGTCATACTATCTGGTGGTTTTCTTAATATGTGACCTATCCATCGCCACGTTCTGCGTTTGATTTGGATGGTTTCCTCATTCCTTAATCTCCACAGTGCGTCGTTATTGATGGTGTTTGACCAGAATATTCTACAGATGATTCGGATGCATTTGTTGACGAAAGATTGTAGCTTCTGTGTGATGGTGTTGGAGACCAACCATTTTTCGTTTCCGTACAACAATACGGACTTCACACATGAGTCGAATATTCATAGTTTAGTGCGCCTTGAGGTGCTGGACTTTGCCGATGACATTTGTCTCCTCTCTCACGATATATTAGTGCGGTATATATGTATATATACGCAGCGCCGATATGGGCTGAGGCCAAACATAGACATATGCCTGAGATGGTCCGTATTCACAGACGCAACGCACTACGCACTGCATGCTCTTATAGAGCGGTATCAGACGACGCAATGAGCGTTTTTACCAAAAAAGGAAACACTTGGCATCCGTGCGTTAGAGCTGTATCGCCGGCATGAATGAAACGAGTGAGGCCGATGGCAGCAGAAAGTGCAGAAAGAAGGCAATCGATGGTCGAATGGCAAAGAGGATTGGAGGGGTCAACCAAAGGTCAATGGAAATACAAATTCATACCAAATCTTGATGGATGGTGGATAAGTAGGAAGCATGGTGATATCAACTACTACCTAACTCAGATGATTACCGAACACGACTGCACTTTTAAATACCTACACCGTTTCCAGCTGGCCGACAGCCCTTTTAGCACCAAGAACGAGTAGTGGTGAAGAATGCTTTCGAATATCCGCCTCCTCACACAAGGTTTGTTCAGGATATGTGCTCGTCCATGAGTAAATGGGACGCCGTCAAAAAAGGTTCGCGACTACAGTCGTGATGAGACTCATTGACTGGAAGAGAAAAGCTCAGAAACGACAAAAGCCGTCGCAACTACAGCAGTAACAACAAAGGCAGTAGCAGTAAATTTAATTTAGTTTTGTAATTAATTAGATGGCAAGTTCTTCTGGAATGTTTTGCTTGATAAACCAGACAAACCGACGACAGATACAGACGCTTGAGTCAAACACTCACTACAGTATCAAACTGAAGACAAGATCATAGTTCATAAATATCGGACTTTTGCTCATTCTCCGAAATTTCGTTTCCTCCACAATCGCTTATGAACGCAGTTTGAGGAGCGGAAAGTCAAAGGACTAGGAATGTTATAGTGTTAGTTAATGGGAACATGCCCCACATACCATTGGTGTGACGGCACTCTTGATAATGTTTCTGACATTTCGATTTCAACCTCATTTCCAAAAACAAAAAACAAGAAATACAGCAACAAATAAAGATTCAGCGGCTCCGCCGGCTAGGTCATGTCGTCCGAACGGACACAAACGCTCAAGCTCAGAACGTACTCGCTGCGCTACCAATCGATGGTAGCAGAGGAAGAGAAAGGTTTCCCTGCGTTGGAAAGATCAGGTCGTGAAGGACTTGGCTTCCATTGGTGCGTCCAACTGGCGCCGTCAAGTACGAGAAAGAAAAGATTGAAGCGGTTTGATAAACTCGGCCAAAAACGTTTAAAGGGTCCCGGTGGTCTAGAATGAAAAAAAAAAATGGATTTTTTTGTTTTGATATTTCGAAAGTATAGACTTTTAAGAATATACTGTCAAATTTTTGGAAGGATATTCCCAGTGTTTTCGTTTCTACAGTCGTTTCAGCATGTAGAATCGAATTCGCGACGGGGCGGCATCAATAGCCGCATTATCCACTCTCAAAACTTTAAACTCAAATATCTCAAAAGTACTTTTTTCGGCCTGGTGTTGTCAAAAAAAAAAAAACAACTATTAAACCGAATCGTCTGTTGTTCACAACATCAATGGCTATCGCCCGTACTAGAATCATATTATTATTTCAATTATTTCGTATTTTTTTATTAAAAAACTAAAAAAACCGATTTTTAGAGTGTCAAATTTTTGTATTCCAGTACGGGACATAGCTAAAGTCATACTGTTAAATAATTTTTTCGGTTTTTATGTTTCAGATAAATAGAGGAGCCAAAATGGGCAACACCGTCCAGGTACAATTTTTCGGGAGGGTAAACTTCAGCGCCATTTTTTAAATTATTAAAACTAATTTTTTTTTACTTTTTTTTTAATTTTTTTTAATTTCGTTTTTACTTTTTTATTTTTTTTTAAATTTTGTTTTTTAATTTTTTTTTTAATTTTCGAGCTCTAGACCACCGGGACCCCTTAAGCGAAGAAGAATTATAATAATTATAGTAGGTGGTGTATAATAGGAAGAAGAGACACTTACTTAGTGACACTTGAGACACCTACGAAGTGTGATTTTTGATCGTCGAAAGAGAACTTTATTTCTAAATTCGTTACTTAATCCAAAGTAGCACTTGTTGGCAAGAAAGATTCTCCGCTGAATTCCAAGGTTCGCATTATAATCGGTATTAATGCTGTTAATGTTCCAGAATAAATGATTTCGCTTTCAAATTTAAAATTTTGTGTAACTGTCAACTGCGATGTGAGTGCTGACACGCGAGTGCGCTGACTGACTGTTTAATGACAGAAGACACTTCGGCTAATCCCCGCTTAACAGCAGACCGATTCGCTTGACTTCTTAATCATATTTATTGTTTTGATTACAATCTCATATTTTTCATCAAACTCAAATAAAAAATATCGCTTCACATGCTCCTATTCACACTTTCACGTGAAGGTTTTTCTTGTTATAATTTCTCTTATCTTTTTTTAAGCGCCCATTGCTATTAGCAACATATGAAGGTCCTGTGTTTTTGTATTATTTTGTACGCCCTACCCAAGGCGCACTACATATTAAATTCCAGTTAAGTCATTTACAAGCCCTATAACAACAATAAAGTATACTTGTTTTAATGGTGAAAAAGTCTATAGGCACTTGCTCGCTCAACTAAAGGGCCACACACATCGAATTCGCACCTTAGTAAAGATTGAACGGCCAATGCTTGATGATCTTACTCAGGTATCAGAGAACGCGGATATGAAATCACGGTGGTCTGCTTTCTACGGGCGAATATATACACACATACACATGCATAGGCGGGCATGTCATTGCTGGTGACATTTGTCGCTGTCGCCGCAGTTAAGTATTTGTGTGCCTTTGATTGGTGAGCTGAACAATTTGTTAACAGATGTACTCGTACGTATTTTACCGGATAGCGTCATTGGCCAAGAATATAAATAAAGCCATTTGAGCTGTAATGACCATACAACTGTGTTGAATGTTGTGACTGTGTAATGAGTTGATTTAACATAACATAGTGCGGAGGCATATGCAAATGTGTGTGTGTATGTACGAGTATATAAATGCAAATAAAATTCAACTGTGAAGGAAATTTGCTGATTACCTTTGCTAAAATTGAAAAAAAAAATTTAATTTTTTTATAATTCAGTGTTTTTGCTTATTATCTAAGCTACTATTTAGTTTTGAGGAGTTAGGTCATAGAAGCGGCGCAAAAATAAGCACATTTTCGGAAAATGAATAAAAATTTTGAAAAATACTATTTATTTCTGATTTCATAATTTGTTTTTTTTTTTTTCAAAGTGATATAAAAGTAAAATGCTATTGCACATGCTTCGTTTTGAGGAAGCGCTACCAGACCAATGGCAGTTGTAATTTTTCATTCAATTGGTTGGTTGCAGTGGGGCTTCTCCAAGAATCCAAATAGTGCTTCCGCACCATTTTGTTGCCACATCCTCGCTACCAACAAGTTATACGGGTTATTCCTTCACGACTATATCCAGTCTGGTTGAGTGCGAAGCTCCTCGGAAGGGCTATGGTATCACTAAACTAGGGAGGGTGCAAAGGATCATGTAGAGCTTGCCCTAGTGCTGCCTTGAATGTCGTTTTGTATTTACTTCCCATCAATCCTTACGTTATTTCCATCGCTGCTCAAAGTGCAATCAGCACAAAGGAGGTTGACCTCTGGCGACGGTAGCTCAAAGAACATGGTAGCACTTTTGGGCAGTTAATACCGCATTTATCCCAACTTCGGACAGATCTCTCTAACCGTAAACTGAAGTTTAGGGGTTATGTCAGGGCAATCTTTCCTAATAGGCAGAATTAGATCGAAGGGGAAATCTGTACCGAAGTTAGCACCTCTGTCTTCACTGACGGTTTCAAGATGGAATGAGGAATCGAAGCAGAGATTTTCTTTGAATCAGCCAATTTATCTCTTTCCTTAAAATTGCCTAATACTGGTAGAAGTCTTTGAGATACTGCAGGCATGCAAAATGCTTACGGAAGGTGGGAGCGAGGGAGATATTAGTATTTTCTCCGATAGCCGGCGGCTGTAGCCAAATGTTTTGGTACGTAACTACCATTCGAAATTCGGAGAACATAAGTTCCAAATTCCGTGAAACATCAAAATCAAGAAAAAGTTTTTTCTAATAGCGACCGTCCCTCGGCAGGCAATGGCAAACCTCCGAGTTTATTTCTGCCATGAAAAAGCTCCTCACAAAAAAAACTTCCATTTGCAATCGGCTTGAAACTGTAGGTCACTCCATCTGTGGAGCAACATCAAGACGCACGCCACAAATTTGAGGAGGAGTAAAGCAAAGTAGTAAAGCCGCGATCAAGGCTCTGGCGACTCTATGGTGCGGATCCAAACTAGTAAACTCATGTAAGGAGGAGATCAAATCTCTTGGGTGTGCAGGTAACATTTCTCTGATCTGGGTTCCGCGACATAGGAATGAATTGGATGAAAAAGGATTATCTTACCGGGTAAGAGACTGAATTGGTCTCAGAGATCTCCTACACGGTCATCGGCATCCCCTGACCATTGTTAAAGGGGAATTACACAACTTAGATGGAATTCCATGCCAGTCAATTTTGAAACTCGTAGCAGTGTTCACCGATCATTGGACGATCGGCAGGCACGTGTGAAAGTTAGGTTTACCATATAACCCCCATTGCAGAAGCTATGGGGACCTTTCCGAGAACGAGACTGTTGAGCACTTTCTCTGTAAATGTCCGGGTTATGATCACTGAGTGCTTCGACAGCCTAGGGCAGTGCTTCAATATAAATCCCATCAATCTCCTCCATTATATCAACAGCTCTGGCTGGCCAAAATAATAGCGGTATTTCCCTTTAAAGAGAAATCTGCTATTAGTTACCTACAAGCTTCCCCTCTTGCCAACGCTTCCGCTTGGAAGACACTGCAAGTATTAGAAAGACGTACAGGTTTTTCAGTTAGTTTCATTAGGCCCATCTAAACTTATGGCGTTCTTTGGTTTTCGGCACCCGGCTGTCATGCAAGTCCACATTGAACAAAAAGTCTCTACCCAAATTTAGGTATTAACAACTCACCGAAATTCCTCGGTGAAACGACCTCCGAGGACTATTCGGAAAGACCTGGAACCGGAAGACTACTGTCAGTTTCGCCAATTATTACAGGCCTACCTTACCGTGGGCAAATGCTAACCCTCTAACTCGCGAGGGACGCAAATAGCAGTGCAGTATATTTCTTCATATATTGAATCATGTGTTTTTTAATCATTTAAAATTTTGTGAAAAACAAAAAAAAAACCAAAAATAGCCCGAAAATTGTTCATAAAAACAGCTATGCACATAACATATCGAAAAAAAATCATCCAAATACACCATATGCGAATTTCAAAATTTATGGAGTTTTCCAAAGTGGCTTAGCAAAAGCCACAGTCCACTTAATTCATGACACTTGTTGCAAGAAGCTGGATTTCTCTTTAAACACTTCAAAATAATTTCCAAATGGGTTTCCAAGCCACCAAAGTGAAGTTTAACGGTATTACCGGTAGTAATGAGAAACAAAAGCAAATTAATTCCTCTTCAGGTGGTTTTGATGGAGCAAACGCTACAAGTGAATGTATTATACTTGGTAAACGCCTGTATGGACTGAATGTACATGAGCATATGTGTGTATGTGTGTGTGCATGTGATAGCGATTTTCAGTGAAATGAACCGTGAACAAAATTTAGCCATGGGAGATCATGCGCTTTATCAGATGAACGATTAGAAATTTTTGCATACTTTTAAGGCTGTATTAATATACATACATACATACACACTTATGAGTAAAACATCAAATATATTACAGTAATTGCCGTGAAAAAAGAAAAGCGAAAAAAACACCTATGAAAATTAGTAGTATCTATAAGTGAGCAAGCTTAGCTCCATATGGCGCTCTCAACAGCTACCTAAAAATACCAAACTACTGATATTTGAGTCAATTCTCCTTTACGCCTGTGAAAAGTGGAAGCAGTCGCAACTGGTTAACTGCTGTCTGCGTAAAACCATGCGCATATTACATCAAAACTTCCAACTTTTTAATCAGAATTTTTAGAATATCTCTGGGTATGCAGATTTTTAGCACTTTACATTTTACGAGGGCTGCCTTTTAAATTTTTCACCTTTTTTAGCATAAACTTAGATGAAACGTTTTCACTTGCGAGCTTAAGGGGTTAGAGGTAGTCAGAGGTTCGAAAAAATGATGATTTTCAATAATTTTTTTTTGCTAGCCAGTTGCTTTATTTTATATTACAAAAATAAAAAAATAGTATTAATACATGATGACGACTTGACTGTAGCAAAATTTCAAAAAAAAAATAAATACAAAAAAACAAAACAAAAATAATAATTGTAAAAGTTATCGCTATTTGTGTGGAGCCCGTTTCTCCAGAAGTCTCTTGCGGTGATCATCACAAGTCCTTGGAGATTCATCTATATGGTGGGTCATATAAAATTTGCTTTTTGAATCGGCTATAAAAAACAAACTAATCAATATTTTTTCTAACTTTTTTTTTATTTCGAAGATTGAACATTGTCATTTATAAATGCAAAATAATATCGTTCAAATGACTGCCACGACTGGCTTTACAGTAGGCGATTCGATCAACCCACTCTTCAACCACATTTTCGATTGTTTGGGCTCCAATTTCATGAATGACAACTTCGATTTCGTGTTTTAAAGTATCAATCGTCTCTGGATGGTTCGCATAGCATTTGTCCTTAACGGCTCCCCACAAAAAATAGTCCAGCGGTCTTAAATCACAGCTCCAAGGCGGCCAATTGATATTGGAATTTCTGATTATTCAGTTTTCAAAAACGGTAGCCAAAAGTTCGAGTGTAACTTTGGCAGTGTGACAAGTGGCACCGTCCTTTGAAACCAAATGTCGTCCATGTCATCCTCTTCAATTTTTGGAAACAATTCTTTGAGCATGTCACGGTAACGCTCGCCATTTACTGTAACCACGGCTCCTCGCTCATTTTCGAAAAAAAATGGCCTGATGATGCCGCCAGACCAAAAACCGCACCAAACAGTGACTCGTTGTGCATTTTCTGAGCCCCAAATCCCACAATCTTGCTTATTGACGAAGCCACCGATGTGAAAATCAGAAAAGAAGAAGAAGACTCACCACTTTGGAAATAGGTTTTCAATATTTCCCAATTTTGTTTAAGCGTATAGCGTCCCATTTCGTAAATGTCAAACCTTTAAATAAATTATGAACACATTTCACATGTTTGTGTTACCATTCTCAAAAAAATAGGTGGTTCAAAAAGCAAACGCTATATGGCCCACCCTGTAAAATTAATCGGACAAGAGAAATTGTGTCTGATCGAAGTTTTTTTTTTCAAAGTTAACAATACGGGGGTCTCAAGAAAGATTTTTCAGATTTTGGAGAAAAAACTTACAATTAATTGTTTAAAAAAAATCGAAAATTTTGAAAAAAGCAGTATAAAATTGATTGAAATCTACCAAGTGGTTTTTAAGTTTAAGTTAAACAGTTACAAGTACAAGTTACAAGTTTAAGTTTACAGTTAAAAAAACATAGGTTTGAGAAAAACGCATTAAAGTTTTGTTATCTGCTACGGAGCGCCTGAGCGCCCTTTGTTAATTGTTAAATAACTCGAACTACTTTTCGGCTTCAATTCAAATTTTCATACAATATTTTTAAGATATTATACTTTAAGAAAATGCAAAAAAATGCAACTTTTTGAAAATTCTGACTACCCCTATAACCCCTTAATTTGTCATTTTTTATTGAGTTGAAAAATTTATCTCGCCCAAAAGATGGAGTTAACTCGTGAAAATTTTCGTGCGATGAATTATGATGACTTTCGATGTGGGTTATCGAGACAGGATTGCTGTGATCAACTTACTTCGACTTCTGGCGTTGAAGCACCACACTTAGCTACTGTGAAACTCTGCTGCAATGAGCTCCAAGCAAGTCCGTCCAAATACGGTTGTTGTGCCAGAAACAATCGACGTTGCGCGTCAATTTATAACACAGAATAGTCATGTGACATATCGTGAGAGAGAGAGGCATCCTTGGGCATTAGAGGGACCAGCAAACATTCAATATTTCATGAACATTAGGACATCAAGAAGATTTGTTCTCACTGGATACCGCATAATTTGACAGTTGCCTATAAAAATGGACTCGTGTCGAGTGGTATAACGAAATATTGACAAAATTCAGCTGCGGTAAATTTATCTATGAGATCTTAACAAGCGATGAATCTCACATCCATATGTATGAGCTGGAAACAAAACAACAAAAGTTGTTCGCGAAGAAGCACCTCAAAGCGACCACTTGTTTTTCGAAAAATCTGGTCATGTCGCAACTCTACCATTGAAGAAACTTAAAACATTCAATTGTTAGTATATAAGTACATTTAGTATGCATTGTTTCCCAGAAGTTTTCAGAGAATTAAGGAAAACCAACCGCCAGACGAAACGTTTTCGCGGCAGTCGGTTCTATATTACCGGAACGACCCAGATTTGTAATTTGACTGGGCCAAGGACTGTCACTCTAGCAGCATTTCCCGTAACTGTGTTGCTACAACAACAATAACAGCCAAAAGACAAATCTTTCTTCACCAAGACAATGCGAGCTCTCACGTACCGGCTTACACAAAAGGTTTTTGAGAATTTACATGATCGGATTAATGAATTGGCCTTACGCCTTACAGTCCTGATTTGGCACCTAATGATTTGTTTGTTCCCGAACATCAAAAATAAAATCAAAGTTCTTCAATGCGTGAAGAAGCTGTTGAAAGCTTTAAGCATCTCGTTTTGGAGGTATCCACTTCTGACTGGCAAAAGCGCTTTGAAAATTGGTTCAAGCGATTGCAGAAGTGTATTGACTTCGAAGGAGAATATTTTGAATAACAATAAAGCCATTTTGAATATTATTTTACTGTGTTGCCTGGTATTAGTATAATTTTTCATTTTGTTTTACACATTTACTCACATTTTTACGCGCACATATAGAAACATAAGAATTTCGGTTCAGAAGCTCTTGGGCTTGCTATGTAGGAACTTACCTGTAAAAGAGAATAAAAGTAAACAATTTATTAATAAAGTTTAATTGAACATATATAAATGCATATAAAAATAAATATAAAAAATGTCGTTGGTCCGAAAAATATTTTTTTTCTTGTCGCTACTCCCGTGCCGCCAAAGTTTTGAAAATTACCATTGAATTTCCATGAGGAAAACTGCACTTTTCCATGAATTTCAATTTTTGTTTAAAATTGATAACAAAAAAAAGTCATGAGCCAACTGATCCTGCACAAAAGAGGTATCGTATGGAGTTTCACCCGACATCTTGAGGACCCGGACTTCGCCGATGACATCTGCCTCCTCTCTCACAAACTTTCTTGCGCTGGCACGCACTGTCGGACTGGAGTTCAACATCCCCAAGACCAAGGATATGAGAGTTAACCACAATAACGCAAGCCAGATATTGGTTGACGGATGTCAGGTGGAATTTGTCGGAAGCTTCTGCTACCTCGGCTGCATCATCACGGCAGATGGTGGAGCAGATGAGGATGTCAACTGCAGGCTATACAAAGCAAGGGCGCCATTCGGGCGAATGCATACAGTATGGGGGAGTTCGTGAGTCTCCAGGCGCACTAAACTACGAATATTCGGTTCATGCGTGAAGTTTGTATTGTTGTACGGAAGCGAAAAATGGCTGGTTTCTAACACCATCACACAGAAGGCACAATCTTTCGTCAACAAATGCCTCCGCATCATCTGCGAATATTCTGGTCAAACACCATCAGTAACGACGTACTGTGGAGATTAACGAATGAGGAACTCATCCTTAGGCAAATCAAACGCAGAAAGTGGCGAAGAATAGGTCCCACGTTGAGAAAATCGCCAGATAGCATCACGAGAATGGCACTGGACTGGAACCCGCAAGGGAGCAGAGGTCGCGGTCGACCGAAAAGCATTTGGAAAAGGTCGATGTTGCGCGAATTAGCAGATGACGACATCTCATGGGACGATGCAAAAATAACAGCACAGAACCGTTTACGATGGAACAAAAAAACAAAATAAAGTAAAAATTTTTGTTTTTGTGTTTATTTGGAGGTTTTCAGGGTCTCTACCAAAAAAGTTGAAAAACAAAAAAAAATAGTTCTATCAAATCAGTAGATATCAGAAATATGGAGATTAACGGGTGGTGCGCGATTACCACTCGGTAATGCAAAGGTTCGAAATCACGGGCTTGAAGCGCCAAATAGTAGTAGAAGTTTTTAAACCAGTCGTGTCTCAAGAGGCAATAGAAAGCCTCCGAGCGTATCTCTGCCATGAAAGAACTAAAGTGACTGGAATACACACTATATGCTATGAATTTGGCTATCATTTGTTTTTTATTTTTTGTATTATATTTAAACAAAACAAGCTCTAAGTCTCTCAAAAGCACCCGTTACTTGACAAGTGTAAATTGGCCTCTTAAGAAACGTTTTCAAGGCATTTATCCGAAAAAGTGATAGAGTATAGTTTGTGGGTAAATTATAAGTTCCTATAGCCAGAAGCAACTTAAAGCGAAAGCAGACACTCGTTGATAGAATGAAATAAAAGGGCTGTCCAATGTGTTTAAGCCAGAGGAAAGCAAAGCCCAATTACATATCCGCTAGTTAATTTCCAATCACCTGCAGCGTGGAAACAACACACCGAAATCATCATCAATCTACCTAATTTGATTTTTTTTCCTCGAGTGGCGTGATAACGTTTTCAGTGGGTTGCACTCGTATGTAGTTACTTGCAACAGGTCAGAAAAGGCAGAAAAAGTGCAACACAATTTAGGCACTGTTCACATTCCGTCAAATAAGTACCACTTATTCACTTTCTTTGAGAATGTCACTGTGGATTGGATTTTACTAAATATACTTAAGTGTCGAATGCCCCCATACCTGGCGCTCCTTCTCATAAATCACTGCATCGATCTGTTTCATGCAAAGATCGGAGCTTCAATTCTCAAATGTTCATGTGGTATGGTCTACGGGACGTTCTGGTATACCAGTTAATGAAAAAGTAGATCAAATTGCAAAAGAAGCAGCAGATATGGCACTGAATTGGAGTTGAATAAGTGCACTGTCCAAGAAGCTTTGAGGAATGATCCGCAGTAGCATTTTCTCTGAAAGGGATGATGACCTTCTGTCATCTGCAAATACTCGATCTAACCTTTTTGCACAATTTTTCCCAAAATTACCAGCAAAAATTGGAAGTTCGATGTATATTTATTTATTTCTCTATTTAAGTCAATGGTAACAAACCTCACTGACTAGATTTACAAGACAAATTAACAAAAACTTAAGAACTATATTTCATAGATCGTTTATTTGACAAATAATAAGAAAGAATCAGTTACTTAAATAGAGATTTTGGCATCCCAAAATCAAGATAAAGACTTCTAGGAAGCCGATTAAGCTATTTTTGTACGAGAGGGGAAATTAAGGTAATTAGATCTGAGGACTTCAACCCAAAATGGGTTATAAGAGCGAATTCTTCCATTAGGAACATTGAAACTTATTTGGCCGAGTAGATCTGAACAGTCCAAACGGTCCAGATATTATATCATATAAAAGCATTTAGCTTTGAACAAATCGTCGGACTTTCAAAGTGTAAAGGCTAAAAAGCATAACCTACAAACTTACGTTGAACTCTTTCAATTCCAAGAAAATGTGAGGAATACAGGGGACTCCAAATGACGTAGGCTTACTCAAACGTCGCACTTACTAAAGCATTAAATACGATTTTTCTAATGTATGGGTCTTTAAAATCACTAGCATAGCGTCGCAAAAAAGCTAAGTTGGCATATGCCCTCGAAGTAATAGAGTTAGAGAGAGTATTCGGGCCCCGGGGGAAACTTGAGATGAGGGCCCCTTCAAATTATGTCCAATTCATATAATTCGAATTACTCTCGAGTCCGGGCCCCTCTGAAAACTACGGGCCCGGGGGAAAAAGTACCCGAATTTCATTAACTGAGACAAGAGTTACATGTCAACCATAATAAGTTGACAAAAGTTGATCAAGACGTCCTGCAAAAAAGTTTCAAATCGTCTGCATAGAGTAAATATTTCGTATACTTGAAACCCTAGCCAATGTCATTAATGAAAAGTATAAAGGCGGACGCCGTAGCCGAATGGGTTGGTGAGTGACTACCATTCGGAATTCACAGAGAGAACGTAGGTTCGAATCTCGGTGAAACACCAAAACTAAGAAAAAAACTTTATAATAGCGGTCGCCCCTCGGTAGGCAATGACAAACCTCCGAGTGTATTTCTGCCATGGCTCCTCTGCCGTTCGGAGACGGCTTGAAACTGTAGGTCCCTCCATTTGTGGAACAACATCAAGACGCTCACCACAAATAGAAGGAGGACCTTGGCCAAACATCCAAAAAGGGTGTACGCGCAAATTAGATAGAGAGATAGAGATAAATAAAGGATTAGGAAGCCTACCTTGGGGTGCTCCAAAGTTGGAAGATTTTGTGCGCGACCGTGTCAAATGCTTTTGAAAAATCGGTGTATTTGATGTCAACTTGAGAGTTACTCTTAAAGTAAGAGACACAGAACTGAGAAAAACAGCTAAATTTGTAACAGTATATGGTACACAAACCTACCTATGCTGACAAGGAACAATTAATCCTTTGATAGCAAATGCCAGCTTGTCCAAGTTTTGAAGTTTGGAGTGATGGACGCCAACTTCCAATGGGCAATGAAAACGCCAATAGGTAGTGTCAATATAGGTACTTTGTACATCCATCATTACCAACAGGTGCATTAGCTGTGTTGTAGGCGTAGCAGTAGCTGACTTCGACGCCGACGCTGACGTTGACGTCGTCTTCGCTGGCACAACATTATTGTAGTCATCAGCATTAGAGCTCAACACAGTGAGTACAGTGAGATTCTCATTGGGGGTACGCTGATTGGCGAAGATGGAGATAAATTAAGCAACAGAGGCTGTTCAGATTTTGCCATGTAGACTTTATTGCTGTCTTTGTTTTTAGAGATTTGATGTAATTGTAATTTCCGAGGTTAATGAACACACGGCCGCATTGTTGTTATTGTTTATTGCGTAAAGAGAACGAAATTCAGCAAGCAAGCTATCATTCTTTTGAGATAACTGGGAATTAACACTACTCAGAGCATTCACCAAGGTAAGTATTTGAGCATTTTCGGAGCGCAGAGCATGCAGAGTTTTAGCAATATCGAGCAGTGTCAAGAATGATAGAAACAAGATTGCGCCCATCAGAGAGTGATTGACGTCACGTTTGCCAAGTTGTGCAGTGTCGCCAACCATTTGCTCTTTACAATAAATTTAGTGCTTTTTTATACCGTAAATGCGAAAATTTTGAAGTTTCGTGTTTGTTTCTTTTTTTTTAATTTAAAGCTACCGAAACTGTTAGTTAAAAAACAAACTGTATTATTACACATAAGAATGTTAAAAAAGGTCACTCTGAGAAGATTTTAGTGCTAATGAAAATTAGTTGGTTCTTATAAAATTTGATATTTTGAAAGTGTGAATTTAATTTTTCGTTCCTTTTAAGGTTATGCAAGAATATTAAATGTCGCCTCTCAAGTCTTCTTAAGATTGAAAACCTTTTTACACATTTTAAAAGGCGTTTGAATTTACTGAATCCGGATTAAAACCATAGTGGTGTAATCGCTTCTTCCGGCCATCAATCTTTAGTGGGACATAGGGCATCAAGAGGTGTATTCATTGTAAAAATAAGCCACAAAATACCAGAGAATACTAAAGAAACCATACTGACATTTTTACAAAAAGAGTACCTTATCTAGTTACATAACCTCAAATATAGCAAATAAGTCGTTCCCTTAACAAAAGAGTTTCTTTTAACAAACACATAACACATTTATTAAAAACAAAACGCACATTTTAAAGACAATTTGTCCCGCATACAAAGTTCTTTAAGTAATTGAATAAAAATTTGGTATTTTATTTTCTTTAAATGGGCATTTTAGTGCGTTTTTATATCCAAAGCTAGGCAACACTGCCGTAGCGGGAGAAAGATTTGACTGTTGAAAGCAGAAGAACACCAACAGCAACTGCAATCGCGGGCAATTTCGGGCAGTTACGACAATGGTAATATGGCCATACTGGTGCTAAAACCACGTAACTCATTGTCAAATTCGCTGAGAGCAAAGTAACGGGACCACGATAGGCGCCATCTCTTTATTCTTTCCATCATGGAGCAGTGTTATACCTAATATATGTTGACCATTGAATTTATCACTTGAATTGTTACTATGCTCCAAGTTTTTATGAGCAATAGGGGGCGGAGAACGAATAGGTGTCCGATGCTCAAATGAACACGAATTACAATAATATTGTTTATCAAATAAACGAGCAGAAAATCGTTCACTTGTAAACACATTTAAAAGGAAATATGTCATTGCACCTTGCACACAACACCTTTAAACTATTCGATAACTGAAAAGACTTGAAATCATTGACACATGCAAATAAAAATTACGCAGTAAATTTGTTTTCGTTTACAGTAGGTTCTGTTTTTATGCGGTTTTGAAATAGTGCGGTTTTTTTTAATTAAAAAATGCATGTCGACCTATCGGGAATTGTACATATAAACAAGATTCTAAACCAGCTAAGCAAAAACTCATCTCAGATTATATCAGAAATGCTAACCCTACAAGTATGGAACCGCCTGCATAACTATCTAGATCAGACGTGTACATTTCCTCAAGTGACGAAAGTGATTTTACGCCAAATCCTAAACGAACGCGCAACATGTGGGTATTCTCTGATTCTATTTCTGACGTCAATTTATTTTTCGATTCTGACGTTTCTTAAATAAAGATATAATTTTCAAAAATACAATATTTTGTTTGTGCGATTTTATTTAATTATTTCAGATTCATGCGGTCTATGGAACGTATCTATAGTAATAATATGGGACTAGTGCCCTTTTTTATGCGATTTTATTAGATTATTTCAGATTTATGCGATTCTTAGCACTTTTGAAACGTATCTATAGTTTTACTATAGAACTGGTAGCTTTTTTTATGCTGTTTCTTGCGGAACGTATCTACCGCATAAAAACAGAATCTACTGTATTAAAGAAGCTAACTTTGAACTTTTGGAATACCTTGGCGTTATATGGATTTTCATCCCGCTATTTAAATAAAAGTTAAAAAAAAATTATTCAAAAACCGAATTGGATGGTTAATTTTGCGCCACCTTATATATATACAGACCACTTTTTACATCACTTTTTGCATACTTCGATTTACAAAAAAATATAAAAATTAATATAAACTTTTTCGTTTTTGCATTTGCTCATTTCAACAATTATGAAGTACGCCTTCAGTGCAAAGAATGATTTTTCGCCAAAAAACTATCGAATTACATCAATTCACATTGAAGTGCAGTAATTTATAGCAATTGAAAATGGATTGCAGCGAATGGGCGGCTATTAAATGTGCTCGAGTGCCTTACAGCAAGTGTTTTTTCTGAGAGGTGAGGAGGCTGTAATGAGTGGTTTGCGCGCCTATACATACATACATATGTACATAGGCACGTGTGTATGTATGCATGTATGCATATTCAATTGAAAATTGGAGGAGAACATTGGCAGTTTATACATGAATTATACAGAGGTACAAAGAAATATATGAACACACACACATTCATACATATGTATGTTTGCTTGTAGGCGGTGTAGTGTAATGGCACTCCAGCAGTGCGCAGATTTGTTGAGCTTGTTTTTTACCGTAGTTAATTGCGCAGCTTCAAAAGTAAACGTTTTTTGCAAAACATTCGAGTTTGGTCCCTTTTTTATTACAAACATAGATATGTCAGTGTGTATGTATTTTTGTTTGTTTTCGTCGAAGCGTTGGAGTTTATTAATGCTTCTAGCAAAAACAACAACAACGCCAATAGCAATCATAATTGAACAATAGCCGTAAAAACGTGAAAAAACACGAATAATAATAACAACAACATTTGAGAACTTGCGATCGCATAAAGCACCATAAGTTTTCAAGCTTGTTTAGGTAGAACTTCCACTCACAGCAGCCGCTGCTTTGCGTGTGTATAGAGCCTAAAAGAAGTGCCAAACTGCTTAAGAACTAGTCCAATTGCGTCACTTGTGAACCACTTGGCTTCTCAGGTGTGCTTGCTAACGCGGAAGTCGTAGAGTAATCTTAAAACTAGGGTACCACGATTGCTTCAATGCATACGCGATTTCGAGGAATCGCAAACCCCATCATGTCTCGTCAAATTTTTATCGACGCAACGCAAAAAAGGCAGATTTACCAAATTCTGCCTCGAACTTAATAGGCAGAAGTGAACCAGGAAGTAATAAAATGGAATAACCGTGAAAATTTAGGTTTATTTAAAAAAAAAGTTTTTCTTCGACTAACATAATTTCCAATTGGTTGCATAATGAAGTAGTGCGACTTTTTAACTTGTGAATAAAAAGACTAAACTCTTCACACTTAAATTCATTATAATATCCATCGCATCTATTAAAGCATCAACATCAGGATGTTTTTATTCCATTTCCGATAAACATCTTTGGTAAATTAGATTGCCGACTGCGATATGCATTCATTTTATTTCCTTGCTCACTCCGTTCGAGAATATAGGGCTTCGACAAGACTCTTCCATCGTATACAGTTCGGGGCTGTTGCTTTCGGGTCGTCCCTTGTGACGCGTCAGCATCTGCTAGCTCGCGCAACATCGACCTTCTCCAAGTATTCTTTGGCAGACCGCAATCTCTGCTCCCTTGCGGGTTCCAGCCCAGTGCCATTCTCGTGATGCTATCTGGTGGTTTTCTCAGCATGTAATCTATTCATCACCACTTTCTGCCTTTGATTTACCATAGGATGGGTTCCTCATTCGTTGATCTCCACAGCGCGTCATTCCTGATTGTCACTTTTGTGCTAGACAAATTTTGACTTTTTAGAAACGATGTGTGCATCTCGGACTTCTTTCAAGACCGCTCAAGCTTGGAAACATTCGAATAAAGCTTCTCTTGTATTACCAGTACCGGTTCATTGAGATTGTATGACCAGGATAGAATAATCGGAAATTTACAAATTTTGCAAATGACGTCGTACGTCGTACGTCATTCATATTTCATATTTCTTTGCGCTATTTTGGAGAGCAAGGTCCGAACTAAAAGATTCACCAGTCTCGAAACGCTGAAAAAAGTCATTGACCCTGAGTGGTCCAAAATATCTGAAAGTCACATTCGGGCAGCTTGCGATTCTTTTCTGGACCGTCTCAAGGCCATAGTCAAGGCAAAAGATGGTCATATCGAGCAAAGGGTGAATGTTTCTTACTTTTGTATTATTTTCACAATTTTTTTTACTTTGAAGCATGAAAGTAATTTTCCAAACTAAATGTACCTATGGCCCTTTTAATTGGTTATACTTCGCATAACACGTAAAAAATGCATCAGTAGCTTTTGAGGAAAAGAGATACAGCGCGAACTAGTTATAGTTCCAAAGTCACAAGAAGCGCACTAGTTCGGTACTACAGAATTTCACTGCAGGGTAGAACCAATTCCGGCTGTGGAGTTATATGTCTGCATATGTAATTGTGTTTGTTTTGAAATGCGATATTGAAGTGCGGTCGAGTGCGCGTGCGTCGCATTCGCCGCCATGGCGAAGGAGGTTATTCAAAGTTGAAGCAACACAAAAAAAATTGGTAATAATAAAACTTGGTTTATGTTGCACAGTGGCTTCTAAGTAAATGCAGTTAGTGATTTGAGTAGGCGCACATGCATTTGCATATCCATACATGCATTCATGCTTCCATTCAAATGTTGTAAGTACGTACGGTATGTAGTGCATACATATTTTCAAAACTGAGTACGCAAGCAGGATATGGGAATGACGGAGTGATTATGGCGTGGCTGAGATATATTAAATAGCAGCGCAAGCAGAAATTCATACATACATTTGTCTGTATGTACATGTGTAAATCTATACACTTGTGCGGACGCATATTCATTTTTGCATACATACAAACATGCATACATACATACACATAAACGTATGTGGTTATGAATGGATAAAGCCAGTTGAATGGAGTTACTGCCAAAAAGGCCTTGGAAATGCTTTTAGTGCGACTAAAATGAAATGCAACACAAATTTTTAAAACCTTCAAAGAAGTAAACAAAAACAACTGCAAAATTATTTATGCACTTACATTTGCCTGCCTACACTTGCTTGAGTGATTTTTTCTTAAAATTATCGTTTTTTTGTATCGAAAATTGCAACAAGTCACCTGCGAGTCCAAAAGCAAGGTGACTCTTGTCAACCAAGAAGCGTACAAATTGAAAATCTTTTAATAAGTTGAGGGAATGTAATTGTCAGAAAGTGTGCAGACAGTCTTCATTTAATGTAATTTTTTTGCAAAATTTTTTGTTTTTATTTTTTTGTTTCAGCGCTCATCCGGTCAAGTGTTGAGGGAGAGCCTCTTTGAATTTGCCAGAAAGGCCAAATTTTGAAAACATCTTTTGATTGGATTACAAATTATGATTGGCTGTAAGCTGGTGCAGTTGTAATTGCTTGTGAGGCGTTAAGTTAACATTAAGCTGGCACTTCTGAAGTTGTAAATTCAATTTGGCACAAGGATTTCCTGGGCATTAAAGTCAGCCAACGATAATGTATTTGTTGTTATGTTATGAAATGTCAAAAATATATTTTATTAACAAGGTTTTGTGTTCGATGTGGTAAATGGAGTCCATTATGAAAATAGTTGCACATTCGTGTATATATGCAAAAGTGCTCAGAAAGTGCAAAATTTTGAAATTTTTTTTATACTTTTTATACAGTAAACACCGCATTTCTCTGGCTTCGTACAGATCTCTCTATCAGCAAACTGGAGTTTAAGAGTTGTGTCAGGGCAAGTAGGCCAAATAGGCAGAATTGGAATGATGGGAAAATTTGCTTCGAAGCCCGTACCGCTGTCTTCACTGACGGCTCCAAGACGAAATCGGGAGCCGGCACAGGGATTTTCTCTAAATCAGCCAATTTATCTATTGCCTTAAAATTGCTAAATACTGCCAGCGATCCTGCAGGCATGCAAAATGCTTAGGGAACGTGGGAGCAATGGAGATATTAATATTTTCTCCGATAGTCAAGCCGCGATCAAGGCTGTGACGACTCCATGGTGCGGATCCAAACTAGTCAACTCCTGTAAGCAGAATATCAAATCTCTTGAGTGTACAGAAAACATCTCTCAGATTTGGCTTGCAAGACATAGGAACATAGAGGGTAATGAAATTGTTGATGAGCTTGCCAGGAAGTGGTCGTCTGAGTTGATACTCTACTGTGTTCCCCAGACATCGACCTCGCCTTGTTAAAGGAGAATTGCACAACTTTTTTCTAAGAAAAGCGCAGGACAGATGGAACAGCATTTGTTCGTGTGCTATTTCGGGAAACCACTTGGCCCCAGTACAATAGATGCAGGGCGCAGAAAGTTCTGGGGACTTCTCAGCATTCAATTTCCAAACTGGTAACTGCATTTACCGGTCACTAGACGATCGGCAGCCGCCGTAGTCGAATGGGTTGGTGCGTGACTACCACTCGGAATTCAGAGAGAACTTAGGTTCGAATCTCGGTGAAACTCCAAAATAAAGGAAAACGTTTTTCTAATAGTGGTCGCCCCTCGGCAGGCAATGGCAAGCCTCCGAGTGCATTTCTGCCATGAAAAAGCTCCTTATGAAAATATCTGCCGTCCGGTGTCGGCTTGAAACTGTAGGTCCCTCCATTTGTGGAAAAATATCAAGACGTACACCCCAATTAGGAGGAGGAGCTCGACCAAACACCCAAAAAAGTGTGTAAGCGCCAATTATATATATATATTATATATGTATATAGACGATCGACACTTACGCAGAAAAGCTAGGTTTACCATATTATCCCCACTGCAGAAGCTGTGGGGACCTTTCAGGTAGACGAATAGGATCACTGGGTGCCCCTTTCTTCGACAGCCTGGGGCAATGTTCTAACCTAAATCATATCATCTTTTCTATAATTAGACCAATCATATCTTATGCTCATCCGATATGGTTCAACATTTCGTCGAGCCAAATGGAGAGACTCAGACGATTTGAACGATATGTTTTAAGAATTTGTAGCGGTTTTAAACTCCTAGATAAATACAAATGTATGTTAGGATAATGCTAAATAATCTAATTTTATCATAACTTTGTAAACTGCTATGTTAAAATGATTTTGGGCAATAAATGAAATGAAATCATCTCTTCCATTAAATCAACAGGTCTGGTTGGCTGTAGATATCTGCCCGTTAGAGGTCTCATAATGGCATCAAAATGGTGATTTGGTGCTACTTGCGGAATGCCAGAGTGATATTTCAACCAGTTCACCTACTTACCTATCTATCTATGCATTATTCTACAGCTAAAACAAAACCACGCTGAAGGAGAACTTTTTAAAATTCCAAAAATTTTCAATAAAAATCTAAAATTTTGTCAGAATTTCCAGATGCAGTTTGGGTATGTAGTTTTATAACCCAAATGATTTTACTAAAATATTGTGCATGTTTAAGGTAGCTCAAAATTCACATTGATTTTTAATGATTTTTTTTCACGCTGCTACGCATTTTCTTCCGTATAAAAAACGTGTTGAATTTCTGTAATATATCTTCTGCTCAAATATGAACGAGACGTTATCAATAAAACGGTCCGCGGATGACATATGGCGAAAATAAATTTTTTGTTTTTTGTAGGACTGTTATAAGCTTACATGACAAATTTCAGCGTGATATGTCACATAGTTTGTTTTCTGTGCTACTGTAAACAAGTCAAGCTCGAGTGTGTTCTTCGAATTCTCTTTTATGACTTCAATTGTCTCAAAATGTTTTCCACGGAGCGGCAACTTGAGCTTGGGAAACAGGAAAAAGTCACATGGAGCCATATCAGGCGAATACGGTGCTTGCGGATTGATATTAACATTATTTTTGTTCAAATAATCGTGAACAAGACGTGATGTGTGAGCTGGTGCATTATCGTGATGCAAGAACCATGACTTGTTGTCCCACAATTCCTTCCTTTTAAGACGAATGTTCTCGTGCAAACGCTTTAAAACGTCTAAATAATATTCAGCGTTAATCGATCGGCCTTGCGGAAGGAACTCCGAGTGCACCACACCTTCGTAATCGAAAAAAACAGTCAGCATAACCTTAATTTTTGAGCGACTTTGGCGTGGTTTTTTGTGTTGATGTACGGCCTTCTTTGAACGATTTATACCACTGGAAAACACGTGCACGCGATAGATCAGAGTCCCCATAGGTTGTCTGCAACATTTTTAAGGCCTCTGAAGCCGAAATTTTGTTGGAATAACAAAATTTCAAACAAATTCTTTGTTCAACTTTCGTTAAATTCGAAAAACACACTCGAGCTTGACTTGTTTACAGTAGCACAGAAAACAAACTATGTGACATATCACGCTGAAATTTGCCATGTAAGCTTATAACAGTCCTATCAAAAAACAAAAAATTTATTTTTGCCATATGCCATCCGCGGACCGTTTTATTGATAACATCTCGTTCATATTTGAGTAGAAGGTATGAACAAAGTGTGGTTTTTATTGTGGTACAAACTGGCGCAAAATTAATCATCCATATTTTTGATTGTACATTTATCTATTTTAAGCTTAATTTTTTTATACTACATACCGATTACTTCAGAACTCTATATTTCGTTAATATGAGCTTAACAGGCCGTGCAAAATTACGATGCACATTTAAATCTGTAGTTCCAACAGTTTTCTGCTACGGATCAGAATCGTAGACGTTAAGTGAAAAAGACAAAGCCAAACTCTAACTATTTGAAAGAAAAATTTTAAGTAAACTTTTCGGAGTCGATGAAGGCAGCACTGGTGAATAGCGCATGAGATGGAACTATGAACTTTTTTTTGAATTAGCGTGTACACCTCGATTAGATGTTTGGCTGAGCTCCTTCGCCTATTTGAGATGTGTGTATTGATGTTGTTGTTCTACAAAGGCATTTACAGTTTTAAGCCGATTCCGAAACGATGAACTGGACCAATTAATAAAAGAAGAGAATATGGTGCAATTCATCAATGTCCAAAGAAATGACTAAGTCATATCACGGGAAGGGACCCTACAAAAGCTTAACGAAAAATAATTGATGCTAAAAAATTTATCATGAAAGCAAAAGGCAGAGAAAGATCATGATGGATTGATGGACTGGAGGATGACATAAGGAGACTTAAAGTAAACAACTGGAACGAATCAACCAAAGATCGGTTGAAATGGACACAGTTTCAGAGGACAGTTTCAGCAGGACAAAGCTCACATAACACAACCTGTAGTGCGAAACGGTGATGATGATAACTTAACTGATATCTCCTTGTGAAATCGCCCAGAATATTCCATTTAGTTGCCAATGACTTTTCAGGCCAGACTTTTTCGACTTTGGACGTGAATTTAACACATTTTCGGCAGCTGGTCGATTTTTCGACCACCAACTTCGGACTCCAATATCTCAGAAACTAAATGTAAATTTATCGATCAGTTTTCACAAGTTTTAAACTTGGAATTTAGTTAATTTCCAGAGCATAATTTTTTAAGAAAAAAAGGTTCAGGGCAGATTTTTGTAAAAGAATGAAATTATCACTATTTTTACGTGTTTTTTGTGCAGATGGAAAAATAATGAAAAACAAATAATTGTTACTAATTTATTGTGAAGAGAAAAGATGAAATTAAGAGAATCAAAAGAGTAACATATCGATATTGCAATAATTTTGACTGTTTCATGGACGTAAACTTTAGTGGTCGAGAAATCAACCGCTGGCCAGGAACTCTCATGTAGGATAGAACAAAATCTAGCAATATTTTTTTCTTATTGAAAGAGATGGAAGTGATTATCTTTGTGGTATAGGAAAGGTACTACCCATGCAGGGAAAATCACTACTAGTGAACCAAAATTCTAGTTCAGCACTAGTACCTTACCTCCAAAATCGAACCTGTCCTATATTGGATGGTACGGGACTATTAGAAAATACCTGCAAATCGAACTAGTTCTCATTCGTCTAATATCGAACTAGGGCGGAACTATCCTAAAAGGGATGCAGCGGTGGAATGTTGGCATTCCGCTAAGATTTTTAGTTCTAGATTTTTTTGCTTGAGTAAATCGGATTTTGCCCGTCCTACATGGCGAAAAACCCCAGATTTACACAAGGACAGCAATAAATGTGGAAGCAATCAAATTGGAAGAAATGTTTACTGAAATTGGTAAGCAATAAATCCTTTTTGTATACGTATATATAATTCCACTATTTTGTAGGCTCAAAATCCCACTATGATCTCTTTACATTGTTTTTTGATAATAATATTATCACAAATATTACCACTTTCACAAATGAGTATGCAAACCAACACAATGCTCCAATTAACATCACGCCAATCGAAATACGTAGGTTTATTGGAATATTGTACCTATCGGGGTACCATACTTTGCCACACATTGACCACTACTGGTCTGTTCGACCGGACATGGGAGTTCCAATTGTGAAGCAGGCTATGAGTCGTAATTGGTTTAAAAAAATTAAGCAGTTTTTCCATCTCGATGACAACACGAATTTAAACGCAGCAGACCGTTTTGCGAAGGTTCGTCCTATTACTGACGCTCTCAACAAAAAGTTTATGCAGTTTGGAGTCTTTAGCCATAATCTCTCTATAGACGAACAGATGATTCCATACTTTGGACGCCACTCCTGCAAAATGTTTATCAAGGGAAAGGCAATCCGGTTTGGGTTTAAAACATGGTGCTTGTGCTCTGAAAGTGGGTACTTATTTTCTAGTTCATTGTACGGGGGAGCAGCAACCCCTCACGCACAAACAGTGTTAGACTTCCTTGCCATCGTATCTGACCCTGAGTGCCACATCATTTTCTTTGATAATTTTTTTCTCTTCATATCATCTAATGTGCCTTCTGAACGAACGTCGATTTTTTGCAACTGGTACTATACGCGAAAATAGAATGGGCGATTCTCCTTTGAGAAATTTAAAAAAAGAAATACGAGGAACATTTGACCAACTACTTGATCATCAGCAAGAAATATTGACTGTTCGGTGGAATGATAATGCTGTAGTCAATGTTATAACTAATAGCTCCACAGTCAATCGAATTATTAGCACTAAAAGATATTGTCGGAAGAAAAAACAAACTATCACTATCCCGCAGCCAAAAGTTATTCAAGAGTATAAGCATGGCATGGGTGGTGTGGATCTCCATGATAATGCGGTGGCAAATTATAGAATATGTATGAGAGAAAAAAAAATAGTGGTGGCCAATATGGAGAAATGCTCTTGGTAACGCAATGGTCAATGCATGGAAACTTCATTGTATGATGGCAAAAATTGAAAAGATAACACCACTGTCACAAAATGATTTTCGTTCCAAAGTCACAATAGAATTATTGAATTACGACAAGGACGAGGACGAGTATGAAAACGAACATGGAGATGAAAGTCCATCGAACCTTCCTCGGATCAATGAAAGGGTACACGCCGTCATGTGAAGCATTGAAAACAAATTTTGGCGGTGTAAATTTTGCAAGAAACATACTATTTTTACTTGCAAAAAATGCAATATTCCTTTACATACTACAATAAATGTTTTGATGATTATCATACAAATTTGTAAGCTGACTTTTCTATCAATAAATCAACAAAAAAATATGTATTTGTATTTGAAATAAAATGAAATAAATTGACTTCGTGTGCTAAATTTTTTTCATAAATGTTGTATTTTTTTTTATATATTTGACGGTTTTTGGCCAGCGGTCGATTTTTCGACCAGTCCATATCTAAAACACCGATGGTCAGAATTTTTTTTTTTTAATTTTTCTTGATTATGGTCCTATAAGCACTGACTAAAAAGGAAATGGAAAAATTATGTCGAATTCTTGTAGCGGCCGAAGATGGGTTAAGATATTTCTATCATAGCTAACGACTTGAGCTTCCAGGTAGCTTGCTAAAATTTAATTTTCTATCGATTTATGGATATAACCTTTAAAAAGGATGCTGGAAAAGGACGAAAAAAGGCCATATCCGGGTGCCCAATTGAAGGTTTTGAAAAAGTTAACCAACGGAGAGTTAACCTGAAAACATAAACAGCTTTCGTTACTTTCGTTATAAAGAAGTACAAGTGAGTTAATCTGATCATTCGTTAAACCGATTATTCGATATTCCGACAGCTCGTTATACTGGACGTCCACTGCACTCGTATATTTATATATGTATATATGTATAAGTTAATAGGGTGATCCATCTAGCGTTTGTGGTTCGAACTTAGTGTCGATTTTTTTTAACTTTGATAGCTAAAATTACAGGAGAAATTAAGTTTATGGTTAGTAATTTACAAAATTGCTGGCATTTCATTTACATAAGTGGACTGAAGAATACTTGGCTGGTGATGAACTAAAAAACCTCCTTTGAGATTATTGAATAAAATAAACTAATTCTTTTTTGCAGCTCTTCGAATTTTATTCCTCAGATTGGCTAGAATTTAATTCCAACTTTTTCCAATATTTTGCTGTTTTTGCACTGTTTTTCATATTTCAAACATTTTCAAGTTTTCAAACAGTCACTTCCCCCTATTTAATACGAATCCCTTTGACTCTACGGCGCACATACACATGCAAACACTCTTGCCACTCATCTGCTCAATTGCATTCGCTTGCCAACTCGACTTCCTTTGCATGCTGCACTTGAGTAACATTCGGGTTCAGCTAAAAATAGACACTGGCAAAGTCAAAAGAATTTGTTTTTAGAAAAATCAAAATAAAAAAAAAATATTCTGCCAAAAGCGAACTTGTGGAGAATTGGCGGGAATGTACTTTATGCAATTGAGACTATGTACAATACGAGGTGCGACATTAAATATCAGGACTCAAGCGGTGAAGCGTTTTATTTAAATTTCATACACCTTTACTCATTATCACTTTCGGTATGAATTGCTTCTTTATTTGATTTGATTAGCAAATTTATTTTATTTTATTTATTTGAATAGCAAATTTCGCTTCTGGAAACAGGTAGAAGTCGATAGGCAAATAAGAATGCGATGCTCAAATTTGTTAGAAACCTCTTGACAGAGAATATGAAATTAGTCATCGCATTGTCTTGCCCTATTTTTAAACTTAACATTTTTCAAGTGAAATAAAAGAAAAACCTCATTTAGTATTGTACATACATATTCTTATGTTCCAATTACGTTCTATTCAATTACTATTGCAACTTATCCTGTTTACATGACGCATCCGATCGATTTATAGACAACTTTTTGCCTTATTCTTGGTGCAAGTATTGCTTGTTTAATCTTTGCGTGGAGTGTAATAATTTCATTCTATGAAGGGATTGTATTTGCTTCAAAAGCTACGTCTGCTTCTTCGAGACTTGCAACAGTTTCTCTGGACAAAATTTCAACATCTCCAATGTTCCCGAAGTGCTTAGTAGCCTCCTTGTTACAACAACTTTTTTTTATGATTTCTTATTTATGTCTCTATTAGGTATGCTAGTCCCGAGATCCCGGAATGCTTGCCCGTTTTGAATTTCGAAAATCTCGGGATACGACGATTCAAGTTTTGGGATTGTTGAGCATAATTTTTTACATCAGATTTCTCCATCATCATCAGGCAGCTTTATAGCTTAAGTTGAGCTTTAGCTTCGTTCACCATTCGTTTCCATGCATCTCGATTCTCGGTAACGATTCTCCAGTTTCTAACATATTTCTGGTGATACTGGGACCAGAAATATGCTCTGTTTCCTGCCATAACCCTGTTTTAATGTCACATAGGCTGAAAAGTCCCAGACCTAACACATAGATGGCACTAGTTTTATTGCAGTCACCTCTTTTTCAGTTACTACTGACCTTTAAGGAACAGCTGTTAAAATTTCATGATATTCTATAAATTAGTTCGTGAGTTATTGTGCTAAGATTGGATCTGCTTTTGTTATTTTCAAAAGAATGGATCAAAAAGGATTTCGTGTCTTAATTTTGCACTGCCTCTTGATGAGGAAAAATATCGCTAAAGTGAAGCAATGCTTTGAGAAGTCTTATGGAGACTCCGCCCCACCAGAAATAATAACAAAACGATGAATTGCTGACTTCAAATGTGGTCGTAGGGACACCGATGGTGCACAACGCAGTGGACGTCCAAAAAAATCCACAAAATCTTAGTTATCGATAGATAGTGTGAAGTGATTAGTGTAAGCAGTGTCAGTCTCTTTATTTAGCAGCCACACCTCGTATATGAATGTAAAAGTTAAATGCATATATGAATGTGTGCCTAATCTCCTTGTATGAGAATTTACAGATTCTGGTGTGCTGCTCTTCAAGTGAAATTAGAATCATAACAATGTCGCATACTTTCCCTCATACAAGGTGGCGTAAAATTAATCACCCTATTGGAGGATTTATAATTTGTGCAAATGGCGTCGGGCGCCGATCATATTTAGCACTTGTAGACTCAACAAATAGGAGTATGGATACAGGCAAGCAATGGAGCGGGTGAGTGGAAAAATAAAGATTTCCATATTTCAAAATCATTCTTTTCATGTAGTAAAAAGTTATTCGGGAGGATGATTCCGTGTGTAGAAGTCCACGCAAGTGGGGAAAGTTACTGATCGCTATTCACTTGGGAGTGGCCAGGACGATTCTTCTGCATATGGTTCAAGCAGATCACAACGTCCGCGATTAACCCACATATCCTCTGGGTAGCTTCCGAACACCCGTTCGGGAGTGAGCTAACGTGAGAAGGCGAAGCATTCCAGGATAGCTGGTTGTGCGCTGGGTTTGGGACCTGCCACTTAAACAGTAGTCTGCAGCACCAGATTCCAACATAAAAAGATACACCAAGCTACCTGGCTGTCTCCTGATCGAAAAACGCGAAACCAGATCGATCATGTTGTGATAGATGGAAGACACGCTTCTAGTGTATTAGATGTACGTACGATCCGAGGAGCCAACATCGACTCGGATCATTACCTTGTTGCAGCCAAACTGCGCACACGCCTCTGCGCAGCAAAAAACGTACATCTACCTACGCGAAGAATGTTCGACATCGAAAAGCTGCAATCACAACAGACAGCCAGAAGATTCGCCACTCGACTCTCACTCCTGCTCTCAGAGAGTACTGCCCAACAATCCGGCATGCATGAGCAATGGAGCAACATTTCTCGTTCTCTACGTACCGCCGCCGAAGAAGAAATCGGATACCGGCGAGCCCGAAAAAATAATCGGTACGACAAGGAATGTCATGCTGCCGCAGAAAGAATAGATGCCGCCTATAGAGCCACGCTGCGATCGGGCGCAACGCGAGCCATGTGGGATCGCTACAGAGAGCTAAAAAAGGAAGAGAGACGTATTATCCGAAAGAAGAAACGAGAGGCCGAAGAAACGAAGAGCTTGAGATGCTGGCCAAGAGGAAAAACGCCCGAAAATTCTACCAGAAAGTTCGGCGGCTTATATAAGGTTTTAAGACCGGGGCGTTTTCCTGTAAGAACAAAGACGGCGAAGTGGTGACTGGCATCCAGAGCAATCTTAAATTATGGAGGGAACACTTCTCGAATCTGTTAAACAGTGATAGCTGCGCATGTCACAGAGAATGTGAAGATCCCGATATCCCAATCGTCGACGGCGGAATTGACAATTAAGAAGAAGAAGAAAAAGTTATTCAAACAAAAAATGGGATAAATGATTGGGCGCCATTTTTTCTGTAACTTATTGTTTTTGACACGTTTGTAACAGTGTATGCTATAACTCTAAGTCAAAAGATTAATCGTTATGGTTCTTCACATAATTCATCAGGTAATTCTGAGAGGTTTTTACTTTTTGTTTTTAAAAATCATTCATTTTACAATGACAAATTAGCCATTTTGTTAGCGAATGTCAGTTCTTTGTGCTATGAAAAATTTAAAAATCATTTCAGGTATACTTCAAAAAACATCTGCTTTAACAAATTCATTTTGGGTTTTTTGTTTCAGATGATTCTGCTGTGAGTTCTACTCGTAAAGCACGGAAGTATCTACTTTGGCTCTTCACCGAAAACGACATTTTTTCGAGACTTATACCGAGACTCACTGCCACTCGCTCAATTTCCATTATTTTGCAAGACAATTATAGGAAAATGTTGTTCAAATCTATTCAATCAATTTAGCCAAGCTATCTTTATCGCCAAAAAAAGTACTTAAAAACATCCCTTTTTTGTCCGATTTTTTTCTTATCCCCAAAGGCAGCCAGCGAGAAATGCTGAGGGCTTTTTATTATTTAAATTTTATAGCTCAATATATGTACTTGTATAATATTTATAAATGACGAGTAGACGTAGAACTAGAATAAAATAAATCGATTTTTATTTAAGAAATCCCATCTTAAATAAGTCAAATAACAGCATGCAAGTGTGGGTTGTGTACTTCACCACCCCTTTAGTAAAGAATTTGCGCAACAAAATACTTTCAATGAGAAATAATATTTCTACTAAATCAAGCACCATTGCACCATGTATTGTTGCGGGAAGTGCTGCCACCACCTCTGACAAGACTATCATTACTGAAAACCTGACACTGCTACTCACACCAAAAATACGACTGATATTCCTTATCTAGATGATTGCTCACGACCGCTTCCCTAAGCCACCGCTGGCGTATGACATCAACCCAGTAACTAAAACGACCAATGCGTCCATCATTCCAATGTGAAGGTGGCTCCTATTTCAGCGTCTTTAGATATGGCGGCTACAATATAAAGTAGATGACTTTGTATGAGGTCCGAAACAGAATTGCAGCGGAAAAGAGGGTAACGGGTTGACGGGTGCAGATCCACTTTATTATTTGTATTAAAAGCATGGGACGTTGCAAAAATAACAGCACAGAACCGTGTACGATGGAAGAGCCTTGTTGAGGGCCTATGCTCCCGAGAGAAGTGAACAAGGAAAAAAAATTAAAAGCTTCTAAAAAGATATTTATAACGAGACAATGTTTTTGATGTTTTTAAATTTGTATTTTTGCCATTTTCAGACAAGTGGAGATAATTCATATTTATCTTATCTTAAAAATTGTCAACTACAAGCAGAATTATGAACCCTTTAAACCTGAATTTTCATTATTACCACCGAAAAAATAAATGCACATAAAAGAATCTGCAAACTCAGTCTGTCGTTCAAAAGCATTTCTGCTAAGTTTAGCATAAGAATAATATTAAGGAAACTATTCAACATCCACTTTAAGCCGACTAAACAATAAATACGAAGGGCCCACGAGCCTTAGAGAGAAAAAAACAACAAACCCACTGCGAGTAGTATTAGGTGGAGAAATGAGAAGTTTGTAAAAACCTTATACCCGCCGCAAAATTTGTAAAATTTACAAAAGTACCCACAACCACACACACTGAGCTAAGAGCCGCGAGTTTTCTTGAATACACCTTGATTGCAGCGCTGTACCCTTTGAGTATTCGCGCCAAACCGCCCGCGTCACTCGCAATGGAAAGTGAGTTAATGCTTAAACTGGCTTGAATTGCGAATAGTTCGTGAATAATTTTTTTCTATTTTCTAAGCAGTACTTCTAAATAAATGTGGACACATAAACATACATATATAAGAATTTCGGTCAAATGTCAGCTGTGACAAATTAGAACGAAAGTCTAATCCAGCTAGTTGAAGCACTAAATAAGCGCCATCGAATGCAGGTTAAATTATTGACTGAAACTGTGAGCGGATATAAATTGAGGGCTACTACAATAAAAAAGCCGCTCTGAAAGGGTAGGCGGACAATTGTCGGCCACGTGTTTGGCGGTTATTTCTAAAAAATGCCTAAGGCGGCATGCAAAAATGATAACCGACTGACCAAATGGTTTCAACATTTGTGTTGTATATGTGAGTCTTGTAGGTAGGAGTCTATTACATATTTTTGAATTGCAAGTCAATATGTAAGCAAATGTATATATCAGGCCAGTCCATAAGTTCGAGCGTTTTTTAAAGGTGGTTTTAAATTTAATAAAAAAGATGTTTAAAGTATTTATTTATCAATAATATATTTTCCTTCATTATTTACAATGTCTTCCCAACGTTTAGGCAAATTTTTAATTCCCTGCTCAAAAAATTGTTTGTCCTTAGAGCCAAAATACGCTTCGATATTCCGTTTTATAGCTTCTTTTGAGAAGTAGTTCTTGTTGCTCGTATGGGATTGAAGTCCACGGAAAAGGTGATAATCACAAGGTGCAATATCCGGAGAGTATGGTGGATGCGGCATTAGCTCCCATCCGAGTTCGTTTAGCTTGCCTAATGTTTGCCTTGCGGTATGAGGTCTTGCGTTGTCGTGGTGAAACAAAACTTTGCGTCTATTTACTAAAGACGGTCGATTTTTGTTAAGTGCCTCATTCAGGTTTAATAGCTGAGGGGAATAATAATCAGCAGTTATCGTCTGGTTTGGTTCCAGAAGCTCATAGTATACAATACCGACCATATCCTACCAAATAGATAGGAGAATCTTCTTGGGGTGAAGCTCATGTCTCGGGGTTGGTTCTAGTGTTTCATCTTTATCTCACTATTGACGTTTGCGAACAAAATTACTGTAAAGGACCCATTTTTCATCACCAGTAACGATAAGGTTCAAAAAACTTTCATTTTCAAGCCGTTGCAGCAGCTGAGAACACACATTCACTCTCTGCTGAAGGTTGGCGACGGAAAGTCTATGCGGAACCCATTTTCCCAGCTTTGAAACCTTTCCAAACTGAACCAGGTACCTGCGAACTGTTCCAGGCGTTGAATTTAAGCTCTGAGCTATCATATCGACTGTCAAATTTGGTTCAGCTTCGACGAGTTCGAGCAAGTCGTCGGAGTTAAAGACTTCAGGACGACCAGCGCGCGAGGCATCCTCCATGTCGCAGTTACCACTTCGGAATTTTGAAAACCACTTTTGCGCAGTCCTTACACTCACGGTATCCTCTGGAAATTTGAAATCATTGTAGAAATCTGAAAAGGTGAAAAAATATCTGGTGTGGCTAAACCAACAATTTTGGGATAAACTCTTTCCAGACCATTTTTTCATGTAAGAGGAAAAATTTTAAGAAAAGCGATTATAATACACGCATATGCATTTTAAGCAAATAAAATAAGTTTTTGAATAAAAAATGTTACGCTTGATATGCACCCCTTTAGCGAATGTCGACCGGCAGTAGAATATAACCTTGTCGATTCAGTGGATTCTATTTTATTTTTGTATTATGCAACTTGTTTGACAAAAATTTACTCCATTGCGAATGATCATCTAAATTGTTAACATTTTTACGAAATTTGAGTTACTTTTTATTACTTTGAAATAAATATTGTTATAGAAAAACCAAATGAATAAATAGTATTGAACTGTGGCTTAGTAATGAGAGAGAAGATGAATGTGGGAGTTTGGCCACGTTGGCGAAATTTAGAAGGAACTCTAGAGAAGCATCCACCAATACTTTGGAGCTCGAGGAACAACTGTATGTGATTTTTAAGTGCTGCTGAAGAAATTTAGTTCACATACCTATCAACCACTCTAATGTTCTGTGCTCAAGATCATACCAATTAGGTGTAGGAAACTAGAGCAATGGCAAATCTACCGTTTCCTTGGTATTAACTGATGTGTTTAAGGGGACAGATACCTGTAAAATTTGGAAAAAAACAATTTTTTTCATAAAATGTTAATATAATCCTTTAAGAATATGTCAAAAAACTTTTAGAACGTAAATTTAAGTATTTCTTATATTGTAGATCGTCAACCGTGACGACTCTATTCATTGCGTTCGAGCGCTGGGAGAGGTAGAATTTTCATGTATTCAAACTTTAGACGCGTGTTTCTCAATTGGCGTACACGATAACTCGAAAAGTTATTATATTAAAATTTTGCACGCATATTTCTTATGATATTACTTTCTATGTGAATTTGCAAGTTTTCGAAATTTTTTCGAAAAAATAATTTTTTCGGAGCAAAAATAGTAAGAAAATTCGCCCCAAAATTCATTTCTGTTTTGAAGGATTTTATTCCGCGATTTTTTTCCCCACTTGTTTTTAATTCGTGTAGAAATTATGAGATTAATAAACAAAAAAAGTTGAGTGTACACCCGCCATTTTAAATGATTAAAATAAAAAAATGGTTCATTTTATTTGAATGTATAAATAAACTGTATGCCAATTTTGAAAAAAATATATTGACTTCTTCATTTTAAATAATTTTAATGAAAATCAGGGAAAATATGCCCGTTTACAGATATCTGTCCCCTTAAAGTTTTAGGAGAGCAAGTTTGTGCCTTAAATACACTGAAGAAGAGAAGCGCAAAGCAAAATTTACTTTTCTGAGAAAAGTGGAATACCAGTCGCAGCAGGTTGTAGTAATGAAACGCATATCAAAATTTAGTTCTCCTACTATGGATTCCGACTTTTTTTTGCTTGCAGATCCTTTTCCGTACATTTTGAGGAAACTGCATCAACTGCACTAGGCGCGCAAGTTTTATTGCTTACCATTTTAGTTCTACAATATAAAAACCCATTTAATTTAATTTCATGAATTTCTTAAAACTTTAAATACAAATAGCTCACTTTTTTACCAATATTTTACTACTTCCATTGTGCATTTACTTTCAACTACTAAGAAATTGCTGCGGAACAATAAGCGATTGAAAAGTGTTGAAGGTTACGCAGACTTATCGAGCGATCGACACTCACAATAGTATCGATAATCGCTTAATAGCCGTTTTAAAGCAATGCAAAAAATGAGTGCTTAATTTTTGCTCAATACTGTATGCACATATACAGTGAAAACTCATTTTCGCGGCCACTCCCCGTCAGTCAGCTGTTGTCCGCCCAAGGGAGGTGTCCACTAGAAAGAGGGTAACTTCTTCCGATGCATAAGATTTGACATAAAAAATAAAGATAGTTGTCCGGCTAATAGAGGAGTCCGTTAGGAGAGATTACACTGTATATAACATACATACATACATACAGTGTCGGACAAAAAATATTGGACTGATACCTATCACTGAAGCTATTTTTTTACTCTTGCAAATATTATTTTAAATAAGAAAAAATATCACAGATATGAAAAGCAGCCAGTTGTTATATGAAAACATAAAATATAAGAAATATTTTCTAAGCTAAGAGTGTATTACATTATATGCGAAAAAGGCAAACATATACAATATCCAGTGCGACAAAACATATTGGACTCGTCTCAGTTTATCGAAGTAGGCCATGTGTACTAAGATATATATATATTTTTTGTGGTCAATGTGAGCATTGGAATAAGAGTCAATAGTAGTTTCCTATTGCAAATTCTAGAACTCTGTACTGTTATTAAAAAACGTGCTAATGGCGGGAAAAAACATTCAGTTCAATTGAAAAAACTAATTATAAACGACTACAAGCACGGTTTATCGCAAAAGGATATTTGTCAAAAGTTCGCAATGAAAAAATCAACAGTTAGTTTCATTATAAAAAAAATTCCGAGCAACTGGAAGTGTTGAAACTCTTCACCGCGGCTGACGACCCAAAGGTACTACACAGTACGAAGACACGAAAATATTGATAGAATTAAAGAAAGACCCAGAGAATTCGGCAGCAAGTATAGTTAAAGAGCTGAACTTAAAGGTTAGCAGCCGAACTGTGCAACGCAGAGCATTTGAACAGCTATAGAGCAGCAAAAAAACCATTTATTTCCGCAAAAAATCGGCTAAAGCGGTTGAAATTCGTTCGGAAGCACATTAACTGGTCAGTGAAACGATGGAGAACTATACTTTTATCTAATGAATCCGAATTCAATTTGAAATACTCAGACGGAATGAGAAGAGTTCACTGGCCAAAAAATAAACGTTTAGATCCTCGATGCTGCAAAGGTACGGTTAAGCATGGCGAAGGTGGTATTATGGTGTGGGGTTGTTTTGGTGTTGGACCTATCCATTTAGTAGAAGGAATTATGAATAGGTTTGTTTACCAAAATATACTAGAGAGCGTGATGCTTCCCTGTGTTGAGTGGAGTAAATCACTTTCGTGGTCAAGATAACGACCTAAAGCACACCTCGAAGTTGGTAGCAAATTGGATCGCATCGGAAAAAATCAATGTGCGCGAGTGGTCAGCACAATCTCCGGACCTCAATCCAATTGAGAACCTTCGGGAGATACTTAATAGGCGGATAGACAGTGAAGGAGTTTAATGGGGACAAAAAGAAGCTATTTGAAGCTGCCAAACAAGCCTGGCTTCCATGCCAAGAAGATGTAGTGAAGTTATAAAAAAATAATGGTTATGCCATAAAATATTAGTTAATTATTGTTATTCCAATATGTTTTGTCGCTCTGAATATCGCATATGTTTTGTTTTTTACGCATATAATTTTATGAAGCATTCAAGAAGTGAATAGTTCGTCTTGATTTCTGGGTATTTAATTTATATTTGAAATGGCATTGCACGTTAGGAAAATATAATTACAGCGAAGTATGAATGAGTTCAATATGTTTTGTGTCCGACACTGTATACGAGCCTATTCAACAGTCATGCTTGCATTTGGAAACTCGTACACTCACACACACATGCATATCTAAGCGCATATGCTTCTATAAATACTCGGATGCATTCCTACTCCCACAGAATGCCGTACATATACAACACACATGCATACATACATACATCCATAGGTGCATATCTATCTGTTCACTTATCTCCCACCGCCTATCTGTCGCTATATCTGTCCGACTGTGTGTCTATTTGCATTATCAGACTGACATTTTCGGTCTGCCCGCGCAGTTGTGCAAGTTTTCAAATATACAAAACCAAAAAATGTCTTACTCCATATTCTTTCCGCACATTTGTTTATACAATTGCAACATTTTCGCCGCAAAAATGTCAACTGGCATTCAATAATGCTGTTCATTTCATGTGCATGTGTACGCAAATATAGTTGTCCAATTGCCAACAACACCCTCGACCGACACCTTCGCCTCACCTCCACCCTCACACGCCCACTCAACATAAATTTTACTGTTTGGTTCAACGCCTTCAAATTGTGTCACATTCCAATTTGATTTTTTCGCTTGATTGTGTTTGGTTTATTTATTTTTTGTTGTTGCCCATATTGTCTTTGACAAAATAATCGAAGTTGCTGTTGTTGTTTTAATTATTTATATTGCAAATGTGTTGCAACTGTGATGGCAAATGTCAACAGCTATCGAATACTTTTTGGTGGGTTTCGCATTAAATTCATCAAATTCAATACATTTGCCAACGCTGTTGACTTTATTAGCAGCCGCAAAAAAATTCTAAAAAATAGCTATGATGAATTTTCCGCGCTCTATAGGACATTGTAGTTACATTGAGAGATCCCATTAGACTTTGGTTGGTTAGTTAAATTTTAGTTAAGTTTTGGGCTCGAGTTTTATACAAAACTTTTGCAAAAGTGACAAAGACACATTGAAACTCTTTGCAACCTTTTTTTTAGAATACAAATCGTAGTCTAATCTATCTCAACTTTCTATGTGCATATGTGGGACAAAGCAAGTCAAGTGTGTCATTTACTTTTTCTGTCAACTGTAGTTTGATCAATTTCACCACGGCGAGGCGGAAGGCTGCCTTCAAGATCAAAATTCAATCATAAAATGATATCTCTCTACGAAGAAGAAATATCATTTTAAAGCAAAAATGTCAAGCTTTCATTTGAGTAAAACTAAAAAAAAAAAAAATAATAATAAAAAAAAAATTAGAACATACAAAATTGCCTCATCAAAAAAATTGGTCCGAATTTTTTTTTTAATTTTCAATCAGAAAATATGGAAAAAATCCTATAGTGAGCATTAACTTCCTTTTTCCTTATACCAATTTTTGTTTAGAAGCAGTTAAAACAAAGCTCGTACAAAAAAATTTAAATTTTGAATCCTCGTATACTCGAAGGTTAGGTTATGTAAAGTAGCTGTATAACGACGCACATAGAGAAAAGAGAGGCCCATGTGATACCACCAGAATTATCCCCTACTTACTCCCCTTGGCCCTCTTTAAACCATCCTCTGGACCATATAAATCTAGCATGTCTGGTTAATTTTATCCATGATGTTATACAGAAAAGCGATTGCGAGCATATTCAACCTTCTTCTACCCAGAGCCATGCATCCGCATAGAAGGTGTTCTACTAACTCTTCCTCTTCTACATCCTGACAGTTTCTGCAAAAGTCAAAATATGTTGATTCAATTCTACTGGCATGCCTTCCTACAAAACAGTGTCCAGATAGAAATCCTACTAATATTCTTAAGACTTTCCTAGACGTTAGTGAGACCTATATTCCATTCTAGCCATGTATGACTACTAATGCTACAAGTATGTAACTGTGTACAGCGATTATTGGCAATACTTAAAGAGTCTCTACCAATTTGCAGCCTACATATTGCCAAAGGCATAGATATATGAACTTTGTCTTGAGTATTTTGGAACGTAGTGTCCAGTCTAGCTAACACATGCACCTAACAGTTGCCCTCAATATTACTAGGGCCCAGCACCCAGAGTAGAGTTATAGAGAAAAACTGTGCGAGTATTGCTAGGTGTACATAACACTCTACCACTGTTTTCAAAGAATGTTTCCATTAATGAAGGGATTTCAAAACTGCCTGACTATCGGAATATACGTAGATATTTCTGGCTGTAATTGCGTATTTATTTAGCTCTGAAAGGCCGTCTTTAATCGCCAAAACTTCAGCCTGAAATACGCTCAATGATCAGGTAAGCGAAAAGGTATGCTGATGTCTAATAGTATCCGAATAAACACCGCCTCCCATTTGATCGTTGACTTAAGAACTGTCGGTATATATACCGACTCCATTTTCATAAAGTACTAAACCATTTTCTCAGTCCACTCTTGATGGAAATTTGATCGTGTAAGACCTATCAAGGTGTAAATCCACCGAGTCGTAAAAGTCGTTGGCAACCGGAATGCCAGGAAACAGCTTGATAATACACAAATGCCCCTTGTTGTTCATTTTAAGCATCGATGACTCTCTCAATCTTAGCTGATTGTTTATAAAATAAGTCAATTGGCATAAGATGCAATATGAAATTTAACGCAGATGTGGGTATTGTTTTCAGAGCCCCGCTAACTGCTCTTTGAATGCCGTCTAGCTGCCTGATCGAGGTTTTCTTCTCAAGAGTTGACCACCAGACCAGCACTTCGTAGGTCGCAATTGGTCTTACAATAGGGGATGGCGCAAAATTAGTCATCCTGCCGGAAGATTTATAACTCAAAAACATAATTGTGAATTCCGTCAACGGCGGTTTAATTTTTCACGGTTTCAACGGAGTAAAACGGCTTTAACGGAGTAAAAAATTTTCCTTTTTAAATAGATCTCAGCCCAGGAAACAAATTGAAGTCACACGGCGTAAGATTCTATAAATGAGATGGATAGTCCAACACCGCAATGAATCGAATTCTCTGGCAAACTTTGTAGAATAGCTCGACGCATTCGAGTGAACATTTTTTATTATCTCGCAGAGTTAAGTACAAGTCTTCAGTCTTCTCCAATACCCATTGAAGCTGCACAACCCTTGAATTTATTTGTATATGTGTATAATTGGCGCCTATATATTTTTGGGTGTTTGGCCGAGCTCGTGGTATGTGTCTACAAATGGTGAGACCTACAATTTGATGCCGCCTCCGAACGACAGATGGTTTTTATGCGGAGCTTTTTCCTGGCAAAAATACATTCAGGGGTTTGCCATTGTCTACCAGGGGGTGATCGCTATTAGAAAAAAACGTTGCTACCAATCCGTGTTTTGTGCCCAGAGTTACGAACCTACATATGCACTTCCGAATGGTAGTTACACAGCAACTCGTTCGGCTAAGTTAGCCGCCTAATAACCCATCAAAAAATCATCATCTATCTATTGAATTTGGATTTGCCTACTAAAGTTTTTCGGTTACCGGTGAAGTCGCGCTCTTTCAGTGAAGGAATTGGTGCTTAAATTTTTGTTATTCTCCGTTCCTATAAGTTTACCGTATTTCCCAATGGGATTCGATACGTTAGTAGAAAAATTTCCGGGCTTTTCTGACTTTCCTAACGTCCGTTGCTCTGCGGAAGAGTTGCGTAGATGTGTGAATTGGCGGCGAAGAATATCCCCGACGATGGTACGATGAGCCATCTAAAATGTTACCAATGTGGCAAGTGACCTTCGTTGACTTAATATCCATTATGCACATGCGAGTATACACATTCATACATACATACATATGTACACAGGAGTATCTCATGCGCATCTTCTATTCTCGGACACCAGCCCCAACTCTAAGCTTCTTTTTATTTCGAAGAATCTTTGTAAGTGATTTTTTTTATTTCTGTATTTTTTGCAAAACGCTAGAACAACAACAAGCATAAGTATACAATCGTAGAAAAATATTGTTGTGGCAATAGTCCGCAAAGAGAATGGCAGAAACTAACGCGACAACAATAACGAAATCAAAAGCGACTTTAAGGCAAGAACAAATTCATAGAAGGGAAACTAACAGAAGAAAAGACACACAAGAAAACAAAAACTGTTTACATGCAAGCAATATTATTATTTTAAATAGTTGCTGCCGTTTCAGCCTTTTCCTTTTTCTGTTTTATTTTTATTTTTTCTATTTCTGTAGCTTATTGACGTACATACCGGGTGATCCATATGTACTTATAGATGGGCTTTTGAATCCTCAGCTATTTGAAATAATATTCAGGTTCAGAACCTAAATTGTTAGCCATTTATTTGCATCAGTCAATATTGGAATACTTGGACCTCATCGTTTCATGCCGACTGATTTTAATACTGAAGGCAGACGCCATCCAATGGATGACGAAACCAACCGTCAGCTGGTCCAGTAGCTGTGGGTATGTGCATGGGATGCTGCGAAACGTGTCGAAAAAAAATTTTTAACAACTCACTTAATACCGCCTGAAATTTTTTTTGTGTTGACATTTAGTAGAATAAAAAGGCGAAGCATTGAAAATTCCGCGCGCCGCCGAGATGTATGAACGCAATGATACATTCTTGCTTCGACTGACGGTCTTCCCACCGCTATAAAGGCAGCTGACCATCATTATTATATTTTCATATATGTCCAAAATTATGTAAAAAAATTTAAATAGGCATAAAGTAGTTTTACTTTTTAATTTATTTTACAAGTTCACCTGTTCAGCTGACGTATTTTCTCCCCTCTACGGTGCAGCTGACTATTTTTTTTTTATTCTACTAAATGTCAACAATACACAAAAAAAATTTCAGCCGGTATTAAATGAGGTGGTAGAAATTTTTTTTCGACACGTTTCGTACCCTTCCACAATCACACCCACCGCGGGTGCGCCAGCTGACGTTCACTTTCGTTATTCATCAAAGCTAAATCACAAGTATAGTCAGAAATTTAACGGTATAAAAACGCAGTCCAAAATCGACCCCTGGCTCCTGGACTATAAGTAGCGAATGGCGAAGTAGTGCATACTGCGTTCCCTTTGTAAGTTTGTGCCAAAATTTCTTGTGTTTAACATTCACTGCATCGATCGTCGACAAAAAAGTTCATGCGATAAAAAAGTGATTATTGTAGCCGAGCGTTTCAAACTCAATACAAAAACATCGACTCAACAACGATTTCTTTAACCCAATATTCTATATCATATCCCAAATTAATTATAATTTTGCGAGAAATATAAAAAAAAATCCCATACTCTTCGTTATCGCTGCTCAGTTTGGTCCTTGCCGCAGTAATAATTATACGCCCAGTTAGTTAAACGAATTTTGTTGACACGTTGCACTTTCATATCAACCGAGAAAAGGGTCAACTAAGTGGATCGGCCAATTCTCAAATGATTGCCGAAAAGCCATTGCAGTTGCAGAGTGTGGCAATGTTTTTTTACTATGCTTCTCGAAGCGGCTACAGACAGAGCCATGATTAATAATTTGGGGACTGAATATGATGATATGATGTAGCACATAACTGTATTTATACTTATGTATACGACGCTAGAGTAGTCCCATTTGACTGATGCTCTTCGCTAGAATAGTATTTTTCCGTACAGCGAGGATTTGAGTACCTATAACTCGAAAAGTTACTAGAATCTCATAATTAAACTTGCAGAGATTACTGGGCAGAGTTTTAGTTATCATTAAAAAGAAATGAAACATCGATCCAGCTCGTTGAAGAGCTACCTATGAAGCATTGAATTTATTTACTAGAAAGGATATTTCACAGGAAATACACCTTTAACAACACATCAAAGCCACTTCTAAATGTAATCAAATATTTGTAAAATGTCTTCTGAATTATAAGTATAGACAGAATGCAAAATAAGGCATACTAAAGAAACAAATCAAAATTTAGGGAGACGGTTTTTTTTTCAAAAATCACAAAATTTTTTTTTCAGATATTAAAAAAAAAAAATTTTTGTATTTTCAAATAGATACACATACAATTTTCTACAAAAAACCTTTTTTCCCCAAATATAGCTACATAGAAACATAATTTTTTAATATACTTTGCACTAAAAAAATAAATTAATTACTGATCAGAGTCTAAGTTTTATTAAAACAAAATAAGGAAAAAATTTAGGGCACCTGTTTTTTTTTTTTCAAAGTATCAAGAGTATAGAATACTATTGTATGTTCGGCAAAAAATGGCGTCTGAAGCCACGTGTCAAAACTTTGAATGTACAACTTAGTGGTTCTGTCAATTTTGACATATGGTTGCCTAGTTTGGTGGGTAGCTCTTCAGAAGGGCCAGACCACCACTAAACTAGAGAGAGTGCAGAGAACTGCATGTGTGCATCACTGGTGCTTATTCAGCACCTACTTCCTGTAGATCTGCAAGTTAAATACCTTGCTGCTCAGAGCGCTATTAGGTTGAAAGAGATTGATCTCTGGAGATAATTTCCTGTAGGAAATAGTAGCATCTTGAGGCAGATCTGCCCTTTCTTCTCTGTTCTGCGCACTGATCTCTCCATCCGCAAAGGCAAGACTGGAAAGAGGGGAGAGTCGGCACGGATATATGTACCTCTGTTTTCACTGACGGATCCAAGATGGAATCGGGATTGGCAGCGGGGTTTTTTTCTAAATTAGCCAACATTTCGGCTTCCTTTAAACTGGCGGAAACGAGCAGCGTTTTTCAAGTAGAGGTCTTCGCGATCCTGCAAGCATGCAAAATGCTTCGGGATCGTTGTTGGGAGGGAGACATTATTATTTCTTCCGATAGTCAAGCTGCAATCAAGGCCCTGTCGTCGCCGTATTGCAGCTCTCTTCTGGTCAACTCCTGTAAGCACGAACGTGCAGGAAACACCTCTCTTATCTGGGTTCCTGGGCACAGGAATATTGAGGGAAATGAAATTGCCGATGAGCTTGCCAGGAAGGGGTCGGCAGTACCAGTTTCAGCTGCCTCCCTCTCAGACATCGGTGTCCCCTTGACCGTTGTTAAAGGGAAACTACACAATTTCTTAAAAAACAGCAAGACAGATGGAGATCTGTCTCATCGTGTGCTATTTCGAAAACACTATGGCATCAATACGATAGAAACAGAACGCTTAAGGTGATGGGAATACCCCGCCATTCAATTTCCAAACTCATTGTGGTGTTCACTGGTGACTGTGTGATCGGTACTCATGCGGAGAAGCTTGGAATTCCGTACAACCCCTATTGCAGAAGCTGCGGGAATCCTGCAGAAAAAGAGATTGTTGAATACTTTCTCTGCAAATGTCCGGCTCTGGAGGCTAGGCGCTTGGGATTCTTTAGCGTGCCCTTTGGCGATGACTTGAAGAAATTCTCCAGCCTAGATCCCTTTTCTCTCCTCCACTACATCAACAGCACTGGATGGCTGTAGAAGGTTTTCTCTTCCCAAAAATTTTTCTTTGCACAGGTAGTGGTCCACATTATGGTATCAAAACGGCACGTAAGTGCTACTTGAAGTGTACCTGGGTACGATTGCCATTTTACCTATCTATCAAGAGTATTTTTCCAAAAATTTTGTACAAAAAATATAAATTATTTCTCAAATGCATATACATACATAATTTTTTAATATACTTTGCCCTAAAAAATAAATTAATTACTGATTAATTGCAGTGTACACAGTGAGCCAAGTAGTTTGACAACTCGTTTGAATGTATTGGAGGAAAAGTTGCATTAAGTCTCACTTAAGTCTCACAGATATTACTTTTCAGTTGTTGAAATTGTAAAAGAAATATTATATTTTTTTACAAAATAAAAAATAAAATTAAAAAAATACATGCTGTGAAATTCGTTTTTGTTTTTTGTGCAAAACGTCTTATGGGTTGACTCGATGTTTCGTGTGTCACGCGTCGAATTCGCAAACCAAAAGCAGTGGGAAATTGCGTGGCGTACTTCATTGCCGTCCACAGCTCATATTTGTGAGAATCATTTCAGTCCAAACGACTTTTCTGCTTCAGGCGTGAAGCGAAAGAGTTTGAGTCCAGACGCAGTATCAACGCAGTTTCTTCCTCAATCGAACTGAAAAGCCTCAAATCAATAAGAAATATAACAGTTAATTGAGCGGAGTTGGGTAAAGCTATATATGATATGAAGTGTTACCTATTCAAAACACCATAACTTTTTTGTGTGAAACTAGTTTTTATTGATTTCAAAGACAAAATTGTTCAAAAATGATTACAATTTTAACATATATTCACTTTAGCCCGATATGACCACCTTTTGCCTTGACTATAGCCTTCAAACGGTCAAAAAATGAGTTGAATGCTGCACGAATGTGATGTTGAGGTATTTTGGCCCATTCTCGAATAATCGCTTTTTTCAGCGCATCCATACTGGCATATTTTTTAGTCCTCACCTTGCTCTCCAAAATGGAGCAGATGGAATAGTCCATCGGATTTGCGTCTGGCGAATTCGAAAGCCAGTGCGTGGACGAAATGAAGTGTGGAACATGATTTTTTAACCATTCTTGGTTCACACGAGCTTTATGAGGCGGTGCCGAGTCCTGTTAGAACGTCCATGGTCTACGACCGAAATGTTTGCGTGTCTACGGCTCTAAACAGCTTCTAAAACATTTTCCCGATAATAAGTCGCATTCACTTTGACACCAGGCTCGATAAAAACGATTGGAGAGCGTCCATCAGCGGTCACTGCGGCCCAAACCGTTACTTGCGATGGGAAATTGCTTCGAGTGGCCATACGTAGGCTCAAATTCTCGTATGAGCGTTCGGTCGTTTTGAGTGTTTCGTCCCCTTAGTATTAAAATAGCCTATAAATTTTTTGATGTTTTGAGAAAATGAATTTCAAACTTTTTGTCGAAAGTAGCTCTCACTCAAATCTCGTTATGTCTGTAAATATTTATTATTTTTTGACTGACGTTTTGACCCACTTTGTGGAACTAGAATTTGACAAAATTTTGACCACATATAAAATCGACAATGGAGAATCCAAAAATTCAATAAAAAAATAATAGCCTATGAGCACATAGGCTATTGTTATACTAAGGGGACGGTTTATGAAATGCTCTATTGGGAAATTTTTTTCATCAGAAAACACAATGTTAGGAAATTCGCCTCGTTCGTGCAAGCGCAACAACTACTTTGCTCTTCCGCACTGAACTGGGGGGAAAGATTGTGTGCTTTTTGGAACTTGTAAACCTTGACCTTGAGCTCATTTTTCAATATGCGTCGAATACTGTCTTGCGATATTTTCAGTTCTTTCGTCATTTTTCTTCCACTTCGACGTAGATTTCGTTCAAGTCGAGCCTTCACTTTCCGAACCATTTCTGGCGGTTTTGCGGTTTTTTTGGTCCACCTCCATAGCGTTTTGCAATGCTACCAGTATCATTGTACCGTTTTATAGTGCGATACACAAACATTTTATTCACTTTGAGGTGACTGAGCTCGCGAACAATGGCTGTTTGTGATTTTCCAGCCAAATATAAGGTTGACAAAAAAGTCTTGCGGTATTTTTATTGAATTTTCAATTGTTCATAAAATTGGTTATAATAATGCGATTTAAGTCAAATATGCGCCGTTTTGTTCGATGACGAGTTTCCAACGAGATGCCAACTTCATAATGCCCCTCTTATAGAAGCTCGCTTCCCTATTGTCAAAAAACTCGGAGAGCCAATTTTCACAGGACTCTCTTGTGGACAACTTCCGACTACCAAGCTCGTTTGCCATGGACAGAAATAGGTGGTAATCACTTGGTGCGAGATCCGGACTATACGGTGGATGCAAAAGAACCTCCCATCCGGAGCTTCTGGCGCGTCACCAAAGATGTGTGTGGCCTGGCGTTGTCCTGATGGAAGACAATTCGGCCTCTGTTGATCAAAGATGGCCTCTTCTGCATGAGTGCTGCATTCAAGCGGTCCAGTTGTTGGCAGTACAGGTCCGAATTGAGCGTTTGGCCATAAGGGAGCAGCTCATAGTGGATGATTCCCTGCCAATCCCACCAAACACACAGAAGAACCTTCCTGGCCGTCAATCCAGGCTTGGCCACCGTCTGGGCAGCTTCACCGCTTTTCGACCACGACCGTTTGCGCTTCACGTTGTCGTAAGTGACCCACTTTTCATCGCCAGTCACCATCCGCTTCAAAAACGGGTCGATTTTGTTGCGATTCAGAAGCGATTCGCATGCATCCATACGTGCAAAAATGTTTTTTTGCGTCAAGTCGTGTGGCACCCATACATCGAGCTTCTTTTTGAATCCAAGCTTCTTCAAATTGTTTATAACGGTTTGATGACTCATGTCCAGCTCTTGGCCGATGCTATGGCTGCTATTATGCCGGTCTCTCTCGATCAATTCAGCGATTTTATCGCAATTTTCGACGACAGGCCTTCCGGACCGTGGCGCATCTTCGATCACCTCTGCACCAGAACGAAAACGTTGAAACCATCGTTGTGCGGTGGAAATGGAAACTGTATCGGGTCCATAAACTGCACAAATTTTATTGGCAGCATGAGATGCATTTTTGCCTTTATCGTAGTAGTACTGTAAAATATGCCGTATTTTCTCTTTATTTTGCTCCATGTTTGCGACGCTATAACTCACGAACGACTAAAAGCAAACAACAATTAATCAAAAATGTGTTAGCACGTGAAAAGAGCTTTCCAAAAAGCTCTAGCGTGAACCGATGCGACGAATATGCGGAAATACCGCAAGACTTTTTTGACAACCTTATATAACGCAATCACACTATTACGTTTGAATTCCATCACAGAAAAAAAAAACTTCAACAAAACTGAGACGCAAATGCTTTTAATGGCTTATAAACAATATATTGAACTGTCATTAGAACAATTTTGACGTTGATGTCATGAGCTGTTTTACAGATACAAGCAGTGTGAAGTTGGTAACACTTCATATCGTTCACCCTGTAGTTAGTATCTCATCGATGATAACAAGAAAAAGAAGCGATGACAGAATGCAGCTCTGTCTTACGCCAGCGTCGGTTTGGACGGCATACGATAAGATTCTATCTTGAGAGATTCGGTACTCGAAGCCTTCGTATTGCGCCTTCATTAAGGCTACAATATTGTCAGAAACTCCTTTTCGTTGCAAGGCACACCAAATGTATTCCTGTTTAAGTCGATCAAAAACTTTTTCATAATCAACGAACACTACGTATAACGATTTGTGCATCTTGTTTATTTGCTCGATGATGATACACAGAGTAGCTATATGATCGTTCCATGATTTCTGATTGCGACAGCCTGCTTGCTGGTGTCTTAAAGTAGCTTCGATTTTATCTTTAATTCTGCTTAAGATGGCTTTACACAGCACTTTAAGCGCAACGCATAGAAGCATTATACCTCTCCAATTATCACACAAACTAATATCTCCTTTCTTTGGAACATTAACTATATTATATTATAGTTATACACAAACCTCCAAATAAATAAATTCCCAAAAATGCTTGAATCACCCGCTGCCAAGAAATCGCTCAATAATCTTTTTATCAGTCTCGGCAATGTCCCTTCGTCGGCTAGGAACAGCGCTTTGGTATCGTTTTAAATTTTTTGGGGAGTTTTCGTTTAAAACTGACATTTTGCATATAATTAAAAAAATATTCAGACCACTAAGGCGAATATAATCCGAATCATTCATGAGACAGTGACAAGTACCCGCACGAAGGTCTTAGAAAATTGGGTTGACTGTGAATACCGTCGAATGAAATTGTAGCCGCACTACTTAGATAATAAAAATTCCATATTTTTCCAATAAAGCCACAGTACACTAAGAGATATTGAGTTTTGTACAATTCATTTCATATATACAAAAAAAAAGTGCTTGTGTTTGGTCCACCCTGTAAGCTAGTTCGCCTGGGTTTGTTTACCTCTTCAAGTTTTTTTTGTTATGACTGCGAGAGCAGCAACAAATGCTGTTGTAGCGAGAATTGATGCAGCAAGACGAATGCAACAGCAACAATAGCAGTGGCAGCGCAGCCGAACAAGAAGGAAGTTCAAACAATGAAAGGCATTGCAAATACTTGTACAAAAGTTTATGCTGCGCGCTTACTTTGCTGACTTATTACCTTTTCCCATTCTCTACAGTCTACACTCGGCTGCGAAACTCTAAATCCATGTGAGTAAATAATATAAAAATCGCTATAGTAGAAATGTAAAATGGAATATAAAAATTACTTCTTCGGTGGCTTTTACAGATTTATGTCTGTATGTATGTGTGTATAGCTAAGCAAGTATTTTAGTGACTGTGGTAAATAAATTTCCAGTTACAAGAAAAGAAAAGTCTAACCTAAATCTGGATTTTCTTGCAAAAATTTCAGCAATCGAACGTATTGGTGACGCGTTGTTAAAATTTTTGACCTCAAACGAAACGTCTCATAAAAAAAATGTCTATAAAAAATATAAATTAAAAAAAAAAAAACATTTTTATTGTATAATTTTACTAATCTACCGTGTTTTTATAAACTGGTATTATTAACCAGTCTCTTCCGAATTTGATTTGGAAACTTTTTTCCAACAACCAAAACGCAACCTAAGAATTTCTTGGAAAAAATCTATGAAATGGCGCTACAAATGAACTCACAGTGATGCCACTCTGCGAATTTAGAATTTACGATGAAAATAGCTGTTCGAACTCTAGAACTTTCCACATCAAGTGAGCCAAGTATTTTTGGCATTGTCGTAAATTTTACCTAAAATTAGTTTATTATTATAGTACAATACATTTCATCAAAAAACAAACAAAACAATAAAACCAAATTGAAATTTTTTGCTTTAAAAAATACTGTACGCCAATTTTCAACATGGAGTAAATCTCCAAATTATAAAATTTTTTGAAAAATTTTAAAAATAAAAAATATTTTAAAAATGAAAAATTATTTTTCAAAAAGTTTCATAACTTTGAGATTGAAAATGTTTTGCTTTAAAACAAACTGTACCCAAATTTTCAACATTGAGTAAATCTCAAAATTTTAAAATGTTTTGAAAAATTATTTTTTATTTAAAAAAATATTTTTGATTTAAAAAATTTTTCAAAATTTATAAGATGTTTTGAAAAATCATTTTTATTTATAAAATTTTCCAACAAAATTTAATATTTTGGAGATTTACTCAATGTTGAAATCAATTTTTTATTTTTAAAATCTTATAGTTTTGAGATTAAAAATGTTTTGCTTTAAAAAACTCTGTACCCAAATTATAAAATTTTTTGAAAAATTTAAAAAATAAAGAATATTTTAAAAATAAAAAATAGTTTTTCAAAAAATTTTATAATTTTGAGATTTACTCAATGTTGAAAATTTGGGTACAGAGTTTTTTAAAGCAAAACATTTTCAATTTTTTTTTAGTTTTTGATGAAATGTACTAATGAAAACATTTTTTAGAACAAAAAATTTAAAATTAAGATTTTAAATTAAATTTTTTATTTTCAATTTTAAAAATTTTAAAATTAATATTTTTTTTCTAATATTTTTTTTCACATAGAAATTCTAACTCGATTTTTATATTGGGCTTATCATTTTGCAACATAGTGTATTGAAGGGTATGTATTTTGGTATGTTTGGTTTTATTAGTTTGTTGACTATTTTCACTTTGCAAGAGTTTGTTTTCTTTCCAAAATAAATTCTCGTCTGACCAATGAGAAGAGCGATGCGAAATTTTGTTTTAGAAGTTGATTTCATGCTTTTTCCATAAAAGAAATAGTAACTTTCAGAAAAGAAAACAAATTGAGTGGGTCAAGATAGTAATTTCGGTTTTCACAAATGGCTTTCCCTTTGCTTTGAAGGACTTGCGGCAATGTTTTGATTACCCTTTTTGATATTTGACAGCGTTCACATGGAGTTTTAACAGAAGTAAATTGCGTGTATTTCTGTGTCCAGCTGTTGGTTCTGTATGTGTGTGGTTGTTTTCATTGTGTTTCTATGGGCTAAAATTAAAATTTTCCACTTATTTTATTAGCCAATATCGATGCGTGAACTGACATGCAAGTGCGTTTTCTTTCGTTAAATGGAAAAAATGCATAAAACAGTCAGCAAAAAAACTTGTCAAAAATCAATGCGGTTTTTAAGCCACTTCAAATTTGCATCTTAGTACCCCAGAATTCAAAGCGCTATAAAGTTACATACACGAAATTTTTTAATTTTTTTTTTTTTAATTCTTATTTAAAAGTTTGATATTTGGATGAAAATTTGTTGATTTTTTTAATTTGCGCAAAGCTTGAAACTTGGATTTATATAGGTTTTGTAGACGGATAAATTATATTGTCACAAAAGAAAATTTTTAGAACTAAATAAGGATTATATAACCTGTCAAAATTGGTCAATAAGTCTCAGGGTTATAGTTATTTAATAAGGGTTTATAAAAAGTTAAAAAAATAGTTGAACTTTCCTCCTTTTAAATAAAGTATACGCAGTGGATATCTCGGTTTACGTTTCTTTTCCGATATTTTTTGAAGTCCCCTAAGATATTACATTGATGGGAAAATTAGAAACCGAGTACGCAGTATGACTAAAAGGTGGCTCAAAATTACTCACGCGATCGGAAGAGTTATAATTTTTGCTAATGGCATCGCATTTGACACTTATGAACTACACAGCTGCAGCATACAAACAGTCAAGAAGTGGAGCGTGTAAAGGTCAAAACAGAGATTTCTATCACTCAAAATCTTATTTTTTTTTTTGACTCTTATTAAAAAAAGTTATACAGAAATAAGATTTGATGATTTATTTTGCACCAACTTGTATACAAAATCTATATGAAATTTTTTCCGGATAATATTGTACAACAAATTGATTTTAATAGCATAATGTGATAATATATGGATATGGGAATAAGTTTCCGTCCTTTCTTAGCCAAAGTTAGCCAATTGGATAATACATGATATTATGTGCCAGCAACAACTTTACTCCGTCTTTCATGCAGTTCTTTTGACTTTATCCATTCATTGAGCCAGTTTGCGATGCTGTCGTAGGAACGGCTCTCCAATAAGGGCTGCCTGGATTGATTCGAACAGATGGTAATCCGAAAATGCAATATCTGGGGAATACGACAGGTGGCGCAAGATTTCCCAATGCAGTCCCTTTATATATTTCTGGACCGATTTAGCAGTGTGTGATTGTTTCAGATGGTTTAAGGAGTTCATAATAGATGACACCCTTCTGATCCCACCAGATGCACAACATAACCTTTGAAGCATGAACTTTTTTTCGCCGCTATTTTTTTTTTTTTTTGGAGCTGGTCGAAATCACTCTTTACAAGTTGTATTTAGTGGAGCGTGATTACCGTAAATATTGATCAATATATGACACGTTTCAGCTGCACTTTTTTTTGAAAGATAATAATGAAGCATTACTTCCCGAAAATGCGGTTTTTTTCGGGGCGAACATAGACATTTTTGACGTCAGACAAAAAAGGATCTTTACGCTTCGAACGAATGTGAACTACTGCGATCGAGACCTCACATATACACCTTCAAATCCCCAGTATATTACTAGAGCAAACACAAAAATAGTATCAACAGCTACACCACTTTTACGTGGGTGGAAGCTTATTCCCATACCAAATAATAGGTAATATTTTCACTTAAAAAAATAAATAGAAAAGATAGTACATAGAGAATTTTTGAAGCTACATGAGAACTATCGAAAGCGATAACTTTGGTTTGGCAGCTGGGCATGGAAAACTGTGTTGACATTTCTATTCACTGAGGCTTGACCAGTCATCATGTATCGTTTAACGCCAAAACAACGCTTCCAAAGTGTGAGAATTTACTTTGATTTTTATTTTTCATTACTTTTGATTTACTTCAATAAAAACAAAAAAAATTCGTTCACGAAGTCTTTACAGCACTGGCGACGCCATCGGCCTTTACTTCTTTCGAAATGAGGAAAGAGCTGCCGTTACGGTGAATGGCGAGCGTTATTGAGCTGTTTTCGTTTCCAAAAATGAATTAGCTAAATATCGACAACAACCAGTATCGATGCTGATTCCAACAACGTGGCGCAATTTGCCATACAGCGCGTTTAACAATCGATTTATTCCAATATTCAAGACACCATTTGCGCCATGCGGCCAGATTTATTGGAAAAAAGTAAGGGAGAATGGGGAGTTGTGAGACGGGTTTTGTTTTTGGACCCGTATTACTCAAAATCTTAATATTCTGCATATGTCAACGATGGAATCTTTAGTCAATGAATACTGGAAGCTATTGGTATGGCCTATTTAACAAAACTAGAATTTTCCTTAAAATTAAAATTGTATATAATAATATAAAATATAATACAAAATACAAAAATGTGGGGAGTTGTGAGACACCATGGTTTAAATCAATAAAAATGACTTATTTTAGTTGTTAGTTCTTTATTAAGATGAAAAATAAAAAAGAAAAGACAATTGTTATAAAAAAGTGTATAAAAATGCAATGCCATCAATCTGATGATTCGCAGTGAGAACGTGTATAATAACCAGTTCGTAAATTGGCACACTTTAGGTGCACAGCTCGATCGCATACATTGCAATGAATGGAGTTGTTTCTGCTTAACTTTTTCGGCATTGCACCTTTGCAGATGATATATATACAAACAATGCATGAATATTGCGAGATACTTATGAAAGTTGCGTTAAAACGTCGAAAAAAACGGTGTCTCACAACTCCCCACATTTGTTGTCTTACAACTCCCCAAACCGTTGTTTTTATAAATGGCCGCGTAGTCATAAACACATCGAACGTTCATGCCCAAGTGAATGTGTAAATTCAAAGCTAATAGGACAATTAATAGTTTGTATATATTAACATTTGCAATTTGCTTCAACAACTGATCGAATGTATCGCAAAACAAATGATGAAAAAAACTTACCGAGAAATTCCAAAACACAGTAACTGGAGAGACGCGTCGAATGCGTGTAAATATGACCAATGCTAGCTGAAAAGTGAGATCGCATCGAGAACACTTGTTGACACTTAAAATCAAATGCAAACAAATGAATAATGCCGAAAGGTAACAATGTCTCACAACTCCCTGTGTCTCACAACTCCCCATTTTCCCCTAATACAAAATTTCACTGATCGAATGGACTGTGTAACTCACAGTCACGGCAGACATATGCCGGATATCTTATTAAAAAATAAGTGCCCAATTATCTACCAGATTTTAATAAAAAAAAATTTATTCCACCAAATTTTATGTTTTGTATAATCATTTTTAGTAATCGAGCTCTTAAAAAAACGCCCGATATATTGACAATATTTGTTTTTTATTACAATAACACACATTTCTCGTATTTGTGGCTCGTAATTAGGAATTTGACGTGACAGAAAAAAACAATAAATAAATTAAAATTTTTAACTTAAAAAAATCAGAGAAAATTCTCCAATATTTGAGATATCCGCTTTCAAAACTTTAACAACTTTAAAATATTTCCACCAATGTGTGTTAGCAAGAAATATGTTCGAAAAAATTATCAAAATACTGATGACGACGCTGTAGTTGCTGTCAAAGTGTCATTCTAAGTTAATTTTTCAATGACATTTTTGTGCTCTTCAAAACTCCTAACGGCGCCATTTTGTGTTCTACTTTTCGGCTACGCACTTGATTCATCTGTCACTGCCAGCGAGCTAGTCTGCCTTTCGAATTTGACTAAGCTTGTACATACTTATATGTAAATCTGTATTTGGCTGTATGCATTTCAGACATTCACATCACATTTCTGCTTTCCATACAACAGCAACAGCGAAATCCGTCACTTGACGGCAGTTTGTGGGCTTTACACAAGAAAATGTCTGCAAAACGCGCGCTTCATAAATCAACACCGTCAAAGTTTTTCTTACTACAAAGCACATGCGAAAGTATGTAGGTATGAGTACATGTGTGTATGTTTATATGTATGTATGCAATTGCACTGCTATTGAAGCTGGAATCGCAGTTTGAATTTTAGCTAAATCTGATGCCTAATGCAACCACTTATCTACCGGCATATGTATAGTATGTATGTGTGTATTAAACACCTGCAACGGTTCACTCATTTGGCGTTCTAAGTCACTCGCATAAAACTCTGCTACTTGATCTACATAACGCTAACTCAACATCTGAACTAAAGAGCATGTTTACGAAGAGAGAGAGTGATCTCACTACACTGCAATAACGATAGATGTTTCATTTATTATTATTGTCCATTGTGTTCATAATTCGAAAAGCAATTGATTTGAGTGGCAAATGAATCGATTGGCAATATGGTCGACTTCAACAAATTACCGTTTGTAAATTAGTTTAAAAATATGTAAACATGTAATTGATTTTACTGTTGAGTACTTAGAATATATGTATACGAACATAAATGTAATTAGGTATGTATTAGAAAGAGGTGGAATTTTATGTAATATACATACATATGTATCTAAAAGTTTTTTATTTCATATAACAAAAGTAAATTTAATTCATGAATAAGTTTAATAAATAACAGAAAATATTAGCGTACACTAATTTAATATATTCATATCCATATTATAATGTAAAAACATTATTTGATGCACAGAAAATGAATTGGAACCGATTGCACTTCGCTTCTCTGATATTAAGTTCCTTGCTTTTGAGAAAAGCCTTTCCGAAGCGGCACTACTGGCTGGAATCGCCAGTAGACTATTGGCTACTTTGAAAAGCAAAGGGAATTGTACTTGGTGTAAGCGCCACCATTGAAGGACGTCGAATTCGTCATAATATATGACGCTAGTTGATTCGTATCTGATAATCTCATTATTTATATTATCTTCTTCATTAGAACTTTCAGCTGGTTGTAAAAATGCTGTGAAAAGCTGCGTTTTCCGAGTGGTGGGCGGGTTTTCAGGTGTAGTTTGATGGTCTTGGATGGTCGTATCGTTAAAGTAGCTACACATTAGAGTCTTGCATTCATCTCTTATGAGAGTCTTATCATTTTCGTTGAAAAATATTAACTTGTTTGTTGGCGGGAACAGAAATACGGCAAGTTTGTGATATACTGTAAGATTTTCAAAAACAATGGTGTCCAACAAATTCTTTAACTTTTCTTTAAAGTGATTTATGAAAGCTAAGTCACTTTCACGAACTGAACAAGTACTTTTTAGTCTGTTTATGTGGGGTAGTACCAAATGCAGCATTGGATACTTTTCACCTTCTAGTTCCTTTGATGCTTCTTCGAAAATCTCTAATACTTTTAATATTTCCTCTATATAGCTTAAGCTAATACTATTCAACTTAGACAGTTGTTGTTTGGCTTGTAAAATATCAGTAATTTCTGCCCAGTTTTTTTTTACTGAGCTCAGCAAATAAAATATTGAGTTCCACCTGGAGGGTGAAAAGCTTTTTAAGGTCGTTTGTAAACCGGAATTCTCTCCAGATTTCTTAAAAAATTTAACAAGCTTGGTAGCTGCATCACATAGCTCATTGAGCTCAGGAATACTTGTTATTGCTTGTTCCAACACGTTATTCATTAAATGGTTTATGCATGAAATTCTTTTAAAAGGCTCAAAAGCCTTCTTCATATTGCTACCTCTATCAGTCACAAAAACGGATTTATCAATAAGTAGGTCATGAAATTTCAAAATGTTCAACACCTTTCGTTGGATATTTTCCCCTAAAGACAAAATCATATATTAACATAACCGACTGACTATTAAAATAAACTTTACCTGTACATCTTTGTCCTTCAAAGGCGGACAATCCTAATAGCCGATTTATAAGTTCACCATCCTTTGTATAATGTATAGTCAGGGAAACATACGATGTTCTAATATAGTTATCTGTCCAAATATCGGATGTTAAGCCAAAACCAATCTTATTTCCAGTTACAAACTGTAAGTCATTTTTAACTTTTGCCAGAGTTTTGTCACATAAAGTAGATACATTTCTTGATATTGTTGTTGGGTGAGGTAGTAAGGCTTCAACATTGACGTGGAGTCCGTATTTTGCGCCGATTGATACAAGAAACTCAGAGAATTTCAGTAAACCCGAATCCTTTACTATTTGAAAGGGACGGCAATTTGCAATTACCCATTCTGTTAAAATATTTATTCCGACATGCTTCAAATCAGCACTAACTTCTATCTTCGATACAGAAACACTGTCTTTAAAATTTTTATAGCACTTATGTCTTACTAAATTAGAAGTGCTATTTTGATTGAACTTATATACGTTCCAACAGGTTCTGCACGCAACTATATTATTTAGTTCGTCACCAGTGCTACTCTTCACCTTGCCAAAAATCTGCCAAACAGTGCTACGCCCTTTTTTATTGCATATTTCGTACTCTTTATTTAAAATTTTCAATTTTATTTCCGAAAAATTTACTTCTTCACTGTTTTCCACATTGCTTGATAATGTGAGGCTATTAGACGGTAACTATAACACATAATTTTAAATACTTAATACTAATATTTTACCAAAATTTGTTTTTTCATCAATAAAATATATGTATATACTTACATCTTCTTCCATTGTAGCGTCGTTATACTTTTTGTTTGAAAAGCAAACGCCAAAGGCATAACAATAGCAACTGTGCAATCGAATAATTCGCGAAGTTTATGATATTCTCTTCTGTTGCAGATGCTACCTCTGTCGTAACTCGAAAGGCAATGAAATTCAGTATAAGACTAAATGCTCACATTTAAAAGAGAAGAGCGCGCTACATTGCATAGCAACTCTTGCTAACACTTGTTGCTGAGTGAATACAGATCGCTGGCTAAACTAACTCAAACCTCACTTCGGCAATGACAACGAATCACAATGTGTTAAAAAAATACGAATTCGCTTATGCAGGAGTTTAGTGTGTATGAATGGATGTACGGATGCATGCAAATGGAAGTACTAAGAATGGCTTTAAATGGAAACAAAACTTTTCTAAAATTTGTTGGCCTTCTTACATGCAACATTGTATGCACGTCCGTCCGTACTTCGCCACGCTAGACTGTCTGTTCGCTGTCTATATTCTGTCTTCTGTCTGTCTGCAACTGTATTTCTCTGGTTAGTATGTTTTTATTTATCTATTTGTTGGGTTGTCAGCAGGTCTGTCAGTTTTGTACTAGTTTCGCAAGCGCCGCACAAAAAACAGGTAACAACACCAGTTACACGTGGGGGAAAAAATATACAGGCATGCATTAGTATGCAGATATTTTCTATGAAAAAGTGGTAATACTTGCATATTTAGTTGAAGATACATAAAATAAGGTATCGCAAATTCGTAGCTTATTTAAGTACTCGCAGTTAACATTTGGCAACTTTAGTAAGCAGCCCATCCGTATCGAATCAACCCGCTTTCCTAAAATTTGCTCAAAGTAAGTCGTTTTCCAGGGCAAGAGGAACCTTCTGCATCAGCAATTGTTCAATGCGTTGCTCAGTGAAACTATTTACGGATGGCTCAGAACGCGACGGCTAAGTTGGTGAAGGAACTCCTCATTAAGCTTAAATTTAAACCACCTAATCACTGCAGTGGGTTCCAGAACTGCTGAAATAACTGATCTCTAAGTTAACAAACTTCATCTATTCCGAAAGCCAAGCGCAAGTAGAACCTTAAACTAACTGTTGGTGCTCTTGAAGCAAGTTTAGGAAAGCCAGAATTCTTTTTTCCGTATTCAAATACTTTAATATCAATTTCATATATATACCTGATCCATATTTCAGGGAATTGCTTGGCTAATAGGCTGACTGGGGAGGCCAGAGGTAGGTATCCGATGAGGAAAATCAGAAGTGGCAAAGTCCAACCGTGGATTGGGATGAAAAGTTTGTCGGATTTTTTGAATTTTTGAATAAATAAATTTTATATGGGTTTTGTTAGACAACGAGGTATACTTTTTAAATAAAACAAAGAGCATTCGAAACAAAAAAAATCAAAACTGGTCAAACTGTTCAGGTGGTGGCAGGCGCCAGTCTCGTCTTTGAAGAAATATGAGCCGATGATTCCTCCAGCCCATTGGCCGCACCAAACGGTTGTTTTCAATAAATTTAATGTAAGTTCTTGAATGGCTTTAGGTTGTTCTTAAGCCGAAAGACGGCATTGTGCCAATGTAGCTATTAAGCCAAAAATGGGCCTCATTGCCGAAGACCATAATGCGTGATGAACAATTTTCAGAGAGTGTCGATTTTCATAATAAGCATAAGCCTTACCATGAGAAAATGTCTACGAATACTGAAAAAAAATGTATTTAATTTGACAGTAGTCACGCATGATCTGTTAAGAAACACCCTCTAATTTGATCACGCTCTTTGCAAAGACAAACTTCATTAACCACGGACTGTGCAACGTACGCCCACCACTACTCTGCAGTCAACCCGAGCAAAAAGAAGCCATTCTACGAACCAAATATACCTCTCCCTGCGCTAAGACCCTTTATAAGTCTGCGGCTGGGCCGCCATCTATCCCAACGATTCTTGAACGACCCTTGTCCGTTCTTCACGGAAACCGCAACGCCTAGACATATTGCCATCTGCCCAACAATAGGTGCACGTCGACAAGAGATTTTGGAATACGCCGACTGCATCGAGATGGTACAAAATCTCACCCTTAACCCACCGTTAACCACACTCTTTTTAAAACCTTCGGTTGGGCAACCGGGTTTAGCTCTTTTCGTCCTGTTCGAGGAAAGAGTTTTTTTTAAAAGGTTATGCCATAAATCGATAGAAAATTAAATTTTAGGAAGCTACGTGGAAGCTCAAGTCCTTAGCTATAATAGAAATTAGTTAAATTCACGTCCAAAGTCGAAAAAGTCTGGCCAGGCCCGGCTGTTCAACGGAGGGTTAAAAATGTACAATTAACCCTTTCGCGATATTGTTCCCATATGGCAACAGTAAACTTTAAAAGGGCGTCAACACTCTCTTGTAAAAAATATCAACTTTTTTGTTACATATTTTCAAAAATTGAAGTTTAATGGTTAAACAGAAATGAAATAAATAATAACCGCCCATTATATATCGGTAATACAACATTTTTAAAGAAAGCCTTCTAGCATATAGCACTTTACTCTGAAATTTGTATTTTGGATTTTTAGATTTTTGAGGCATTTTGGGCAAATGTTTTCAACAAGTTTTGAATAAAGTATATAGAAAAATGTTCAATCTGTCATTTGGCATATAAATATTTTTTCGCTCGCAGCTTTAAAAACTGTGCTAATTTTTAAAACTAAGCTTGTTGCCATATGGCAACAAATTTCTCGTAAGGTGTTGCATTAGATTGCAGAAGAAGTTTATTTGCGATTGAAACCAATACAAAACATTTGTTGCCATATGGCAACATTAAAAAAAAGCACTTAACAAAAAAAAATGAAAAAAAAAAAAATTTATTTGTATTGTTATTGGTCCTAAAATAAATACTCAGACAAAAATTTGGATTTTTTGGATGGCGCAATAAAAAGATGTAGCGAAAGGATTAATGGAAACTTTCTGAAAGAGGTTGATCTGCTCAGATGACTTTGACACAATCTTTTAAAGCAATTCATACATTTTCTTATAAGTTTCCAAGGACAGCCGAAGGCCTCCGCCGCCAGTTCTGCGAGTCGTATTATTTTTGTAGAATATTTCATTTGCTTTACAAATAAATTAAAAAAAATGCTTAGATATACTATAATTAATTTATTTGGTATTTGACTAAATTTTTGCCCCAATATTTGGTATTAGCAATACCACCTCAGAACGAAATATACCTAATTTGTATGAGAAGCATTTTCATGGCAGATATTCACTGAAAGATTTACGATCTACCCGCAAAACAGACCTTCTCTTACACTCATTCAAGATATAGTGCACAACTTTATTTACAATTTTTGGATCACCTTCACTTTCGTTCGCCGCATAGTGGCGCATAAAATACCCACTGCACATAAACACACACGAAATATGTGACGACAGTAGAAGTTTAATTAAAATTAATGCCACACTTGCCTTTGATTGCTTTCACACTTTGTTTGAATAAGATGCAACAGGCCATAATACTCTATTTTCGTTGCAACTCGTCGACTGGTTTGTCGCTGTTGCTTCTTCTACAAGTGAACGTAATGATTTCAGTTGGAAAAATGGGTTGGTACCAAATTATATTTGTGCATATGTACGCTGTTATTTATTTGCATGTTTGTCCGCTTTTTAGTTAACTTTTCGGTAGCTGAGAGTTTTTAACTGACAACTGGTAGTCGCATTTGCTGGTCGTTACTCGTTGGTCAATGGATGGTTGCACTCGTTTTCGATGACACACTCGCATGCAGCACACTTTGTGGCGCGAAACCGCGATTTTTAAAGATTTTTAACTATACAGCCAGTTGTTGGTATTGCAACATAGTGCAAGTCACTAGCATCACGTTCGCTTTGCAACTGTGGCTCGTTTTTTGCGATGGCAATGCGGACGCTTCGTTAGCTGTTTGTGGTACATTGAAATTTTTACGCCTATGTTTATATATGTATGTATGTATATTTGTATATAATTGTTGCCTTCATCCTTTGTTTGGTGTTTGGCCGAGCTTCCTCCTTTATGGTCTTGCGCCTTGAAGTTGTTCAACAAATGAAGGGACCTACAGGTTTATGTCGCCACCAAAAGGCAGGTGGGTTTTAGATGTGGAACTTTTTCATGGCAGAAATACCCTCGGAAAAATTTTGGAACCATTTGATTTGTATTTACAGTGGGCACCTCTCGGGGCCAACCGAATATACCGGAGTATATTTAATCCGCCTCTCAAGTAATATAACCGACGCTGTTACAGAATAAGTACACTAATGACCATCAGTTGGCCAGCGTAGAGCCTTCTACTTCGAATGCAAAGCATTTCACTTTTGTAAACAAATCAGCCATTGCCTTCATTAAATTTTGATATTGTTTTGCGTGCAAATATTTTACAGATCAACCAAAGATGGGAAAGATCCCCATGAAACTTGAAAAACTCTCAATTGAAACTGAACCTCAAGCCGAATCTATTACTCAATATCACTTCTCTCACGTTCTCGAGGAACTCCGCGAAAATCTAAGGAAAAAATTGCACAGATTGTGGAAAGACAATTCATGGGTTCTCCACCAAGACAGTGCGACGAAATTGATCGCGTTGTCTGTCAAGACGTTTCTAGCCAAACAGAGCATCCCATTAGTATGCGGATTCTATGTGTTTCTGATTTGACCAGCATTAAAAGAGACGCTGAAGCAGTTCAGGCGTCCTGGTTGGCGGAAGAAGAAATTCAATTTCTGTTCCGTACAAGAAGATTTTCATGGAGCGTTGCAGGGGTAGAGTAGAGCTGAATTTTGACACTGATAAGTAAAAATATATGTTTATATGTAGGACCAGATATTCATAATGCTACAAGTCTTGAAATATTTCACTGAAAGAAGAAGTGACATACGTCAAATTCTGGCCGATTTTTATGGCCTTTTCGACAGCATGAAAAGAAGTTGCCTACTTACCGTGATTCTGAATTTGGTCTCCCCGCTAATACGGCTGTGCAAAATCACGTTGTCAAATACCAGCAGCTCCAGTACTAGGTTAGGTTGTATCGGCTATCAGCTAAGAGACAAACTCATACTCACAACTCACCATTAATACAAGGCCTCTTCTATTCGCCACTGCTCTGCTCGCTATTTCTTTACTCAGCCACTTGCTAACGCTTGGCGAAAAGAAGAGGCCTACAGATAATAATGTAGGTCTGGGAATCTAACGGAGAATATCTTTTTTCAAAAAGTGATATTTTGAGTTAAGTAAGCAATTTAGTAGCGAAGACCTCCCTCGGCGAAAAAAATCACACTTCTTATTTCAAGGCACAGAAGCTTAGACGATTGCACTATACCATCAGGGATTCCTTACAAGGGGTAGCGAATATAGATCCAGCAGCTCCACTAGGTAGGCATGGAGTGGATAAAACTCGGGTCCAACTCTACATTCGTTGCGATACCAGCTAGTGGTAGCAGAAGCAAGGTCTCCTTTGCGTTGGAGAGATCAGTTGGGGAAGGACTTGGTTTCACTTGGTATGTCCGATTGACGTCGGTTAGCAGCGGAAAGATACACCTGACGCGCTTTGTTAAACTCTGACAAAATTACTTAAGTGGTTATCGCGTCAATCAAAGAGAAGAAGTATTATGAAATAAGAAAAGGTTTACAACGTGAATCTCTTTATTTAATGGACGCTCGCCATATAGAGGCCCAATTATAACTTGCAAATTTGTATCACAAATCTCAAAATAACTTGGCCAAGAAATTCAAATTTGCTTATGGTTATTGCGAAAAACCAAAATTTGGATCAGTTATTTGAAAAGGCCAAAGCCGCATGGGAATCCTTTGAACCTCGTAGAGATTTAATAATGTGAATGCAAAGACGCTGTGCAGTAATAAAGCAAAAAGGATTTTCAACAAAATTTTAATTTATACTTTTTCCTTTCGTCTGCTTTTATGGTTTGACTATTATTTTGCTTCGTTCTTAAGTATTTTTCTCGAAGGATTTTCGAATTATATTAACTTTTGTACAGGAAGTAAACGCAACGATAGAGCTATAAAAAATCTTCGAAACAAATCCACAAGCCGACAGAAGAAGATGTCGGTCGTTGACATTGAAGTACATTGAAGGCGACTTTGGAGCTATGGGGATATCTGATATCAAACGAAAAGCTGATGACGGAGTGACGTGGAGGCGAATTGTAACGGAAACAGTGGTTCACCCCGAACTGTAATGTTAATTAACTTAAATTTATAAAAAAGTGTCTAATGTGGAAAACATTAAAGTACTTCTATTGAATAAAGTGTCAATTAGAGAGCGAGCTGGGTATCGTTTAAGTATTTTGCTACAGACGGGAATGGATTATTGCGTGAATTAGCAAGTTCCTTATCCGAGGCTTTTTTGGGCCTTTCAATGCTAGTGGTTCAGTAAGCGGATTCAAAAGCTGGATCTTTTAATAGAAAAAAACCTAGTACCCGTTTGCAGCCACATCTTCTCACTTACATACGCCTCCACATTCTAGTGAGCCTTTACGACGAATACGTTGAAGTAACCACACTGAGATTCATTGAAATCAAAAATATTTTCCACTTCCATGCAAAAAAAGATTTATTTTATATGAGATGAGCATTGCTTTTTTTTAATAAATTTATTTATTACTTAAAGTAGATTTTTGACCGAAAATAGTTTTATGATAAATAAAAAAAAATAGTGTTACTCTAGATAAAAAAAGTGTTTATAATAAAATTCAGCAAGCCACTACCTGGTGGGCTTATATTTACTAAAGATAGTGGCAGTAGTTTCTTATTTTCGCATTATTTGCTCTGTGCAGACCACCTAAAAGCTTTCCGTTATAAAAGGAAATTGCGGCCTCTCCAAGAAGGCATCGATAATCTATATCTATGGCACCGCACTTCGCACCTATATCTCAATATTAACAACTGCGTGTAATCTTGCTGTAGTAGATACGACTTAAGGTAACTTTGGTATTGTTCTTCAGTCTTAAAATTAGATTAACAACCTAAGAGTAACCTTTGATTTCTCTTTTTCTTTTTATTATCATTCTAAGTGCATAATATCTAAACCGCCCTTGGTTTTATGTGCCGAGACAGCTCCAACTTTCGGATCCCTGTATCTTAAAACTCCTCACACTACATTTATTTGTCCCAATCTTGCATGCGCTGCATTTATCTGAAGACTTTTTCACAAGTTTGTCCGTAGATAGGATTGAGCGTTTTCAAAAGGTTTTTCTTAGGAACGCCTTCGATTCTAGTTTGCCCCCTAATAGTGTCTCACCTCTTAATTTTGGGTCATTGACCTATCTGTTTCTGATGTCGTCAAGGGAATTTTGAAGGTCAAGCCCACATCGAAAACTAACTCGGATGGCCGCTCGGCCGTCTTGCTGAAGAACTGATTGTGCCTTGCTGAGCCTCATACAACGATATTCAATAAATCGCGGACCTCTGGTATCTTTGTTGATAACTGGAGATTAACATCCGATACGCCTATATTCAAGAGTGGAAATAAAAACGATGTTAGCAATTACAGGCCGATTTCGAAGCTATCGTCTGTCTCAAAACTTTTGGAGATAATTGTGAATGATAAGTTATATTTTGCCGTGAAAGGCCTAATATCTATCAACCAGCCTGGTTTCTTTGCGAGCCGCTCTACTGTCCCTAATTTATCGATTTTCAGTGATTACTGCTTTTCAGCCATCCAGAATAGATCTCAAGTTAATTTATGCAGACTTCTCTAAAGCATTTGACAAAGTATGGCATCGAGTACTCTTGTCGAAGCTTACGTCAATGGGTATACACTCCACATTTTTGCCGTCACAACATTCATATTTCTCCAATAGGCACTGCGTTGTAGCCGTTGATAATACAACATCTCGTGCATTTATTGCGTCCTCTGGTGTCCCGAGGGAAGTATTCTCTGCTAAATCCACCAATACTTTGCATACTTTGTATAGTATTGCTGGTTCACCTTTGCAAACCATTGCAGAAATTAAAGACTTAGGCGTTATCGACTGTAAGCTGGATTTCACTAGCCATGTTAACCACGTCATAAGTCGGTCATAGGCGATGCTAGCATTCGTACGGCGAAATTATTCTGCATTTACTAACGCACACACTCTCAAAATATAAAAGTGGTCTGCCGTCTCATCCTCCTCTCCACATGCTGGGCAGAGTGCACTGTCTGAGATGCCCAACTTTTCCATGTGCTTTGCCGATAGAAAGTGGCATTTTTTTATCATTTTTGGTTGTTTCCGTTTTTGTGAGTTGGGCTCGCAATCTTCGGACCAACAACCGCTAGACCACGAACAAGCACACTCGACCGCGAATGCTGCTACATCTAATAGAAATATACCATACAAATGTACAAACACATACATACATACATTTTAACCTATTGCTGTCGTGTGAGTAATTAGAGTTGGTATTTATTTCGCAACATTTGTCACACTACACATCTGTCTATATGTATTTGTTTATTCGAAATGCTTTTGTTGTAGTTCTTTTGCTGTAATTGGTGTTATTTCTGTCAGTGACACATGTGCAACATAAAATTAAAAAAAAAATTAAATTGTATCTGAAACAACATCAGTAGCGGCAAACTAAAATAGCATAGATAGCATGGGAATAAACGGTGTCAGCGTCGTCACGATCGCCAAATGAACAAACGGCAGAGTGCAGGAGATATGTATGCGTGTTTGCATGTATGTATGTATGTGTGCAGATGGTGGACGGCATTTTGGCCCATGCAACGAATATTTGTGCAGTTTTTCACATTTCAAATTTGCTCATGCTTTTCCAAGAGTTTTAATTATGTGTAGGAATGCAAATTCAAATGTATGTATTATATATATGTATGCATGTATGTAAATATGTACATATGTATTACATTTGAGCTTATGCACTCATGGGGTATGTGGAAATATCTTTAGATTGAGGGCAGCTCGAAATTTGAAATGTGTACCATACGAAAATAAATGGAATAAAAAAAGCAACTGGCTGAAAATTTCGGGAGACCTTCTTTGATATTTGAATACAAAAACCGATTTTTTAAGTTTAAGTTTAGTAAATTGGTCTAAAATCATTAAATCTGTGAACACACGAAACTGAAAGTTCTTATAAAAAATTGATATTTACAGGGTCCGGCACTCGAAGTGTAACCAACTTCAGACCGCTCGCGCAGCTGATGCACGGGCATGGCTGAACATCACAATTAAGAAGTATTTTTTTAATATTGTTGCCACTTTTTTAAGTATTCAGACCAGCTAATCTAATGATCTCCCACCAAAGCAGCAACAAGTCAGACTTGAGAGCGAAGAAGTTCCTTCGCTTGGCCGTCTCACAAGGCCCGCGTGAATCAAGAATGGCTAAAAACAACATTCCGAACTTCATAACTTCTCAAATTCACCAGACGCGAATCCGATGAATTATTTTCTTTGGGCCATTTGGGGGAGCAAGGTCCGAACTAAAAGATTCCTCAGTCTCGAGGCGCTGAAAAAAATCGAATCGGCAGCTTGCGATTCGTTTCTGGACCGTCTCAAGCCCATAGTTAAGGCAAAAGGTGGTCATATCGAGCAAAAATACATAAACTGATCTTGAATTTTGTATTATTTTACACATTTTTTACTTTTATTCAATAGTAATTTTCCAAACTAAATTTATGGCCTGTTTAATTGGTTACACGTCGAGTGCCAAAAACCTCAAGCCTAATTCGAGCGAAGGCGGGGCAGATGCACAGAAAGTGGTCTGCCGTCTCATCCTCCTCTCCACATGCTGGGATATCCCAAGAGCATTCCCTAGGACGTTAGGAGTACAAGCTTTAGCTATCCGTATTGTGAGAGTAACTGTTAGATAAGCAAGTATTAACTTCTCGTCCCCGCTTGGCTGTAGGGAAGCTAATACGGTGGAGAGAAGGGCTAAAGTCACAGCAGGACGCCGCAGTGTGGTATCCTTTCGCTTCTCCTTTGGCTAGTTGCTACTGGCGGGGTTCTCGCAATGTTAAATAAGGGTGGCGTTAAGGTAATAGCATACGCCGATAACCTGGTCCTAATGATATCGGGACCGATTTCTTCTGTTATGGTTGCGATTTGGGAAGGCCATTGGCTGTACTCAGTCGCTGGGCTGCCAGTTGCGGCCTCCAGTTCAAGTCTGATAAAGCGAAGCTGGTGCTATTTTCCAGTAAATATAAACCTCCACACTTTAGACACCACTGAGTAAATAACTACGTTTGCCCGCTCTCATTGGAAATTAAGAAGAGTGATACTTGATTTCAAACTCCATTGGAAGCTATATACTGAAAATTAGGTAAAGAAAGTCAGCTACTCTTGCAAATCTATGTTGGGCGCAAAACGGAGGCTCACACCACCGGTCGGGCTCTGGATGTACAATGTATTGGTTCTGCCAATTTTACCATATCAATGCCTGGTTTGGTGCGAAGCTCTTCAAAGGATTGCTTGCATTAGCATGTAGAACTTATCACAGAGGTGCTTTGAATGTCGTTTGGCACTTACTTCCTATCGACTTCTACGTTATTTCCATCGCTGCTCAAAGTGCAATCAACACAAAGGAGTTTGGCCTCTGGCGGCAATAGCTCAAGGAATGCTACTATTTTTAGCCAAATAACACCGTATTTTTCTGAACTGCATACAGATCTCTCTATCCGCAAAATGGAATTTGAGGGTCGTACCAGGGCAATCTTACGCAGGATTGGAATGAGGGGAAGATTTGAGCCGAAACTGGTACCTCTGTATTTACTGACGGCTACAAGATAGACTCGGGATCCGGGATAGAGCTTTTCTCTAAATTAGCGAACTTATCTATTTTCTTAAAACTGCCTAAAACTGCTAGAGTTTTTCAAGCAGAAGTCTTTGCGATACTGCAGGCATGCAAAAGATATTAAAATTGTTTCCGATAGTCAAGCTGCGATCAAGGCTCTGACCAAGCCCTGGTGTAGATCCAAGCTGATCAACTCCTGTAAGGAGGAGATCAAATCTCTTGGGTGTGCAGGTAACATTTCTCTGATAAGTGTTTCAAGATATAGGAACATAGAGGAAAATGAAATTACTGATGAGCCTGCCAGGAAGGAATCGACTAAATCGGTTTCAGAGGTCTCTCATCCGGTAATCCCTGACTATTGTTAAAGGGGAATTGCACAACTTATTTTTCAGGAAAGCGCAGAAAGGATGAAGCTCAATTTCTTCATGTGCTATTTCGAAAACTCTTTGGCCCCAGTATAGTAAACGAAGGACTTTGAAAGGCCTGTTGACTCCACGCCAGGCCAGTCAATTTCCAAACTTGCAGCTGATTTATCCGGTTATTGGACGATCGATGCACTAGCAGAAGAGCTATATTTACTATTTAATTCCCATTACAGAAGCTGTGGGGACCATTCGCAGAAGGAGCATTTTCTCCGTAAATGTCGGGGTTTGACAGCTAGATGATTAAGGTCACTGAGTGTTTCTTTCTTCGACATCCTGGGGCAGTGCACCAACCTAAATCACATCAATCTTCTCCACTATAACAGCTCTGGCTGGTTTTAGACATCTGCCTATTGGAGGCCTTTTAATGGCAAGCCAGCTGATACCTTCCAATTCGCAGAGAACCGAATAACGGTTTTATGCTGGCCAAACCTCTGCATTCTATACATTGGGTGCATCCCAATAACGACTAAATAAAACTTGCCTAAATGGTGCTCTCCACCTCATTTAGATCCGACATGCAAATGGACCATGCATATTGAGATCGGGCAACGCCCACGCCCACTTTTTATAAGTCAAGCCTAAATTTCCGTCCGTCTCTCTGAAATAACAAACTGTAGCTCTCTTTGTCTAAAAGTTTATTTTGACCCCGAAACAGCAAAAATGATAGTCCACATTGAAATTGCAATACTAAATTTTTAATTTCGGGAAAGTTTTTAAATTTGTTTAGAGAAGTGTAACCTTCAAACAAAAAACGAAAATTGTGAAATATTAAATCAATGGCATTTATTAGCTCATTAAGTAGCAAATATTGCATACAAATATAATCCCACAAACATTTATTTCTCATTAGAAATATTAACAAAAATGCTTGCCTATAATTATCCGAAAATTTGTCAGAGATAGAAAAACTTCTGCTTTGTGGTAATTTTTAACGCGGAAATCATCGTAAAGTTCTCTCAACCAGACGCGCTCAGTTTGTTTTAATTACTTTTACTTTTCTTATAAAACAAAAAGACAAATGTTGCAAATGAATTTACTCCGAATACCACTTTCAATTTTCTTGGCAGCAAGGCAACAGCCACGTACAGTGGGTCAAACGCTTAATCGCACATTCTCACTGTTGCATGGCAAAACAGAATTTCGTAACATTAAATTAATAAATTTTGAAAAAAAACATATTTGTCAATTTTTTAAAATATACTCTCTTTATTTACATGAATAAATTAAATGTTCATTCAAAATTTTTACAGTGAGAAATAAGAAGAAACAAATCCATAAAATTCATGATCAAACGTATAATCGTACAAAATTTATTTTTCTTAAAATATTATACAAAACTCGCTGATTGGTGCTTAGTCTTTCCAAACATGCTCGAATATATTGCGATCAGGCAATTGAGGAGTTGTTTTCATATTGCCCTCTGTTCGCGCCCCTCTTTATAATTCACCGACGCCGCCCCTGTACTTCCAATTGTCGTTACAGCTATCAAATTTACATTCACACTCTCTCATCACTGCAGTTGTTGTTGTCGTCGCTAACGTCGCTATTGTCTTCGCTGGAGCTCCCATTTACTTACTTCCACTATCTTCGCACCTTTCGTTATGCATTGTTTTTGCCCAATAAATTACAGCATTAGCATAAGTTTGTCGTACTATTCTTGCTCATTGTATTTTTGTCCTGCTATTTCAGAAAATCATACGATATGTGACCTTCATATTGTAACAGGTAAAATAGCAGGACCTTTCCAATATAACATAAGCGTCTTGGCTTATGCATAAATTTAAATTAGTAATAAGAATGATTCTATTGTCAGAGCTCAATAAATAAACGTCGTGAAATTTTTAAGCGCTTGTTTTTTTTTATATTTAAAATCGTGAAAAAAGCTTCACGATTCACCACGGTCCTTCGAGCCGGATCTGACGATTAGATTTCGGCTTTTAATAATTTTAAAATTTTTTGAACTTGTTTTTCTTCGAATAAAAAATTCTATAATGGATCCTGAAAATATCCTAGTGGATGAAGGCGCCACCGCAGCACCAGCCAATGTGAGTGAACCTAAACGAGAAGCATCGATGATACAGCGCAGCGTTCGAGTAAAAATTCATCAGCGTGAGAATCTCCTAAGACGTTTGCGTTCGTTACACCTCGGGGTTATCGAAAGCGACACTTTTTCGTTGCGTGAACTGACTGCGAAATTGGATTTGGTAGAGCGCCAATACAGTACTCTAGAGACATTACAAACTCAATTAGAGGAGCTGGATGAATCTCAACTAAATGAAGACCATCGTGTGACCTTTGAAGATACTTACATCGAAGCAAAAACCGCATTACTGGACCAATTAGAAGAACTGCAAAGAGTCCAACCGCTCAGTCACATGAGTAGCACACAAGTGGAGCGGCAATCTACACATCGCATCAATTTGCCAAAATTGCAGTTAACGAAATTCAGCGGGGAGCAGTCGCAGTGGTTGGACTTCTACAATGTCTTTACCACCCTCGTGCACAACAACAAAGACTTGACAGAGGTTGAAAAATTTCAATACCTCAGGTCATGTCTCACTGACGAAGCCTCGCGACTAATACAATCACTCGAAGTGACAAGCAAAAACTACAATACGGCGCTCGACCTCATAGTCAGTCGTTTCAACAATAGCCGTTTAATCTTCCAGTCACACATGCAGCAAATTTGTGACCTCACGAAATTGTCGTCATCGAATACCTATTTGCTTCGCAACTTCATCGACACAATCAACGTCAATCTTCGGGCCATGCAGTCACTAGCAACTTCGGAACAAATCGGGGAAGCAATTCTACTACACGTCATAATAAGTAAGTTAGATTCAGCAACTCGAACAAAATGGGAAGAAGAAGTGGCCATCAACTGGAATTGCAGAAGTTCATCACCTTTAAATATACCAACTTGGGCAGACCTTGCTGCATTCCTTGAGCGTCGCTGCCAGACATTCAACATGCTTGAAACCAACAAGGCAGCCAACCAATGGTCAACCCCGATGAAAAAACCTTCGCCTAAAACCAGCAACAAATACGCGTTGGCAGTTGCGAATTCACACAACAGGTGCCTGCTATGTGATTCAACCCCTCACCATAGCCCTTTCAGCTGTGAAAGGTTCATGAATATGAACCCATTGCATAGATATTTTCTTGTAAAGCGTCTTAGCCTGTGTTTGAATTGCCTGGGTAAGAATCATACTTCAAGCAACTGTCCGTCCAACCGTAGGTGTCAACAATGTAACGTTAGTCACCATACACTGCTACACAGGAATAATGAAAGCGATGCTATACCGAATATTCGCAACAACAACACCAGTGGTCCGAAAAGCGAGGATGGCAACCAAGTCACCATGAAAGCAGAGCAGATCGGCGGCGATGTCATTCTTGCTACAGCCCGTATTCACTTGTGCAATTCATCGGGATCATCACTTATTGTTCGTGCACTTTTGGATTCAGGATCACAGCTCAATTTCATAACAGAACATATCGCACAACATCTTCGTCTTCCACGGATCAAACGAAGCATTGAAGTTAGCGGCATAGGTGCCACCACGACAAAAACACATCAGCTTTGTTATGTAACTATGAAGTCAATTCACACCGAATATACTTCAAGCTTGGAAGCTGTGATAATTCCTACAATCACATCAAAACAACCAAGCAGCCGCATCATCTCGAAGGGGTTTCAAATTCCAAACAACATCAAGCTTGCCGACGAAAGATTTAGCGAACCAGGTGGCATCGACTGCCTGATCGGTGCCGGAATATTTTTCGATCTACTACTTGTGGGCCAAATTAAAGATGACATCAGATATCCCATCCTTCAAAAGACCAAGCTAGGGTGGATCGTTTCTGGCACAGCTCCATCGGACTCATCGCATGCTACAAATTCATCATCATCGCTCACATCGTTGCCCACATATAAAACATTTCTAGCTGTGGAAAACCAAATAACTTTAGACAATTTGGTGGAAAGGTTTTGGACAGTTGAAGGATACAACAATCCACACAAACTGCTTTCAGATAACGAATTAGCCTGTGAGCAGTTCTTCAAGCACACTACGACAAGGTGCCCGACAAGCGGAAGGTTCATCGTCCGCCTACCATTTAAGGAAAAGCCAGTCGCATTAGGCCAGTCATACGACATAGCGTTTCGAAGGTTAGTAGCACTTGAATATAAACTCTCAAAGAATTCTTCTCTCTTAAAGAGTTATCGTGAGTTCATACACGAGTATGAGCAGATGCAGCACATGAAGGTTATCGAAAACGTCAAACAGGGCCGAAACTTCATTCCACACCACTGCGTTATGAAGACTGACAGCAGCACCACAAAATTACGAGTTGTTTTTGATGCGTAATGCCAAACCTCAAATGGGAAATCCCTGAATAACGTGCTTCGAGTAGGCCCTACACTTCAAGATGACATTTTCACGATTCTCACTCGATTCCGAAGTCACAGATACGTCTTGATAGCCGATATCGCAAAGATGTACAGACAGGTGCTCGTTAACGACGCTGATGCTCCATGGCAATGTATCTTATGGCGCGATTCAACACAAGCTCCAGTAAGAATGTACCAGATGCAGACCGTTACATATGGGACAAGCTGTGCCCCCTACCTTGCAACAAAATGCCTCCTGGAAGCAGCTAAAATGGAGTCTAAAGAGTTTCCGATTGGCTCAGCCATTACACTCAAGGACTTTTACGTTGATAATTTGATGACGGGTGCCTCTACTGTGAGCATGGTCATTGAAATCAAGCGGCAAGTTGCGGCCTTGCTTAAACGAGCTGGATTTCCTCTACGCAAGTTTGCTGCAAACAACATGGAAATCATCGACGACATACCTTTAGATGACAGAGAAGAAATAATTACACTAGGCGACTCAGATTACGTTAAAACTCTCGGTCTGAAATGGTCACCTTCTAAAGATGCCTTTTTCTTCAGCTACCATGGACCAGCTGCATCGCGTAAACCAACCAAGCGTTCTATATTATCACAAATAGCTGCCTTGTTTGATCCTCTTGGGTTGCTGAACCCTCTCATCGTCGCCGGCAAAATCCTGATGCAACAACTCTGGGAACTGAAGTTGAATTGGGACGAAAGCGTACCTCAAGACATTTACACACAGTGGCGCGCATTTCAGGAGCATCTGAGCGCTATTAACAACATTCAAATACCAAGGTATGTTCCCATGGATAGCACAACTGAAATCCACGCCTTTGCAGATGCCAGTACTAGAGCGTATGGCGCGTGCATTTACCTCGTGACGCGCATGGAGAAAGAAATCTCGTCCGCATTGCTTTGCGCAAAATCTCGTGTGGCTCCAACAAAGCAAATTAGTTTGCCACGGCTTGAGTTGTGTGCAACAATGTTATTGGCCGAGCTTCTACAAACCGTTGTTGCAATATTTTCACCAAACTTGAATAATATTCACTGCTGGACCGGACCAACGATTGTGTTGTGTTGGATTCGAGGGGAACCAAATCGGTGGACAGTATTTGTGGCCAACCGCGTAACAAAAATCCAACAGTTGACATCGAAGTACAAATGGCATCATGTACCATCCGAACTCAACCCTGCTGATCTTGTTTCTCGTGGCACAACAGTGGCTGGCATCCGGGAAAATCCACTTTGGTTTCAAGGCCCGCAATTTTTGAAGCTTGGTCAAGAAAAGTGGCCCAGATCCTCATTCGACACTGTTCCAGATGTACCTGAACAACGCAGACAACGAATAGCTTTAATCAGCGAACGGGAAGTAGATATCATTGCTGAAAACAAATACATAAATAGGTTCAACAAATTTCTGCGTATCTTCACGTATGTAAGATGCTTCATCACAAAGGTACGTAGGCCTTCGTTCACCCCTGAGGAAATAACCCAAACACTTGAACTAGTATGTAGGAGAATTCAGCAAATGTATTTTCGCGAGGAATATTCTAAACTTTTGAACAATCACCTCATTAATAAAAATTCTAGACTTGCTTCGTTGTCACCTTTTATGCATAAGCAACTAATACGAGTTGGGGGAAGAGTAAGGAACTCGACCCTAAGTTTCGATGCTAAACACCCGATCGTGCTGCCACATTCGCACCCCTTCGTATGCTCACTTATAACGCATGCACATCGCACAAACCTTCATGCTGGGGCTCAAACACTATTGAACATCCTTCGCGACAAGTTCTGGATAACCCGCGCACGGATAGTTATTAGGAAAGTTATTCACAACTGTATCATCTGCTACCGTTTTCGCCCAGTTGTTGCAGAGCAAATCATGGGAGCTTTGCCAACAAGCCGTGTTACCCCATCGCATCCGTTTGAAACTACAGGTGTTGACTACTGTGGTCCCTTATTAGTAACTCAAAAAATTAGAGGTCGTTCACCAATAAAGGTTTACATTTCAGTTTTCGTCTGCTTTACTACAAAGGCTGTGCACTTAGAGATTGCTCCTGACCTGTCGACCGTTGCATTCATCGCGACACTCAAGCGCTTCATAGCCAGACGAGGAAAGTGTCGCGTCATTGTCTCAGACAACGCAACAAACTTCATTGGAGCTAACCAGGAGTTACGAAAACTTCTTCAGTCATTCGTAACACAAGAACATATACAACGCGTTGAAGAATTTTGCAGAAACGAGGGGATCGAATGGAAATTTATTCCTCCAAGATCACCGCACTTTGGAGGTTTGTGGGAGAGCGCTGTGAAACTTGCTAAATACCATTTGCGCCGCGCTATCGGCTGCAACGTGCTATCACACGACGAACTTCACACCATCGTTTGCCAAGCTGAGGCCATAGTAAATAGTCGGCCACTAACTCCAATATCTAGTGACCCTAATGATCTTCGTTCGCTTACACCGGGCCATTTCCTTATCGGCCGAGCTCTTCTAACCGTTCCTGAACCAACAATAGCCAGTTCAACTATGTTAGGCCGCTATCAAATCATCCAATACATTCAGCAGCAATTCTGGCGTCGTTGGCAGGAAGATTATTTAAAGGAGCTGCAAAAACGTTCAAAGGTGAATGACTTAGTGCTACTAAAGGACGAGCTTTTACCACCACTTAAATGGGCCATGGGTCGCATTACAGCTACTGTGCCAGGTACTGATGGTAAGGTTAGAGTAGTAGAAGTGAAAACAGTCAATGGCGTTTACAAACGGGCCATAGCAAAGGTATGCAAACTACCAATTGAAAATACAAGTCCACTAGAGTAACATTGAAAGCTATTCTTTCAAGGGGGGGAGTATGTTCGCGCCCCTCTTTATAATTCACCGACGCCGCCCCTGTACTTCCAATTGTCGTTACAGCTATCAAATTTACATTCACACTCTCTCATCACTGCAGTTGTTGTTGTCGTCGCTAACGTCGCTATTGTCTTCGCTGGAGCTCCCATTTACTTACTTCCACTATCTTCGCACCTTTCGTTATGCATTGTTTTTGCCCAATAAATTACAGCATTAGCATAAGTTTGTCGTACTATTCTTGCTCATTGTATTTTTGTCCTGCTATTTCAGAAAATCATACGATATGTGACCTTCATATTGTAACAGGTAAAATAGCAGGACCTTTCCAATATAACATAAGCGTCTTGGCTTATGCATAAATTTAAATTAGTAATAAGAATGATTCTATTGTCAGAGCTCAATAAATAAACGTCGTGAAATTTTTAAGCGCTTGTTTTTTTTTTATATTTAAAATCGTGAAAAAAGCTTCACGATTCACCACCCTCTATGAAGTGAACAATTTCGACACTTGCGCTAGAAACTAGAAACTAGAAACCATCCCAGAACCACTTCCATGCTTCATAGTAGCCTTTGTATTCTTCGACTCAAATTAAGTAAATGGTGATACATATAACACTTTCCATACGATCCAATTAAAATATATATTTTTTAGATTTAGATTTAGATAGATTTTTTATTTTATTATTGTATTACGGAAATATATTATACGCAAATATATTAAAAAGTATTTATTAAAGAATATGCGACAATGACTTAAATAGTTGTCTGTCGGAAGAACACAATTAAATTGACATTGAACAAATTCCATTGAATCTATTGACATGATCTTGGTCTAAATGGAATTGCCCAAAGTACCGATATCTGATTCGTTTCTAAATAGGGCACCCTGCTAAGAAGTCCCACAATCTCCGTTCGTTCGTCGAGCTCGCAGTTGAAAGAAGTACATCCATGTTAGTATTCCACAGCCTTCTTTTTGATATGTCGTAAATCAGATTTAGATTCAATTTTCTCTGAATTTTTCCTTCCTCTACTGCTTTTACTCACAAGATTTGTTTTTGAAGGATAATTTTTGAGAATCTACTTAGTCTTGCCATAAATTCTGTGACAAATTTTACAATGCATTCGGCGAGAAAAAATCGCAGAACAAAGTTCAATTATTTTTGTATTTGTTCGTATGAATTGTCTTTTCATTAATTACACTTAGTTTCGTGGCAAATTTCCTTGTTAACAATGGATTGGAGAACAAACAAACAACCGGAGAAACAAGAAACAATCTTCCATTTCCACTTTGAATGCCCTGCCCTATGGAAGGACAGAATGTTAACCCTGGGTAAACCGCTGTACGAGAGTCTTGAATAGACTGCATATAGTCATGCCGTAAATAACTGTTAAATGAGTTGGTAACGAGGATGTGACAACAGTGCGGAAGCGTTAGTTGGATTCTGGATGAATCACCACTTTAACCAACCAACCCTGGAGTGAGGAGCTAAGGAAAATCGCATTGCAGTGATTGCATTGAAAAGTGTGGTAAAAGTGCAAGTGAGATTTACGAGATGCTGAAAAAGCTTAATATTTCGAGAATGTTTGTTTACCGCACGATCAATCGTTTTCCCCAAACGTCAGAGAAAGAATTTAAAGAAATCCCCTTAAAATGCAGAAAATCATGGCCAGGGATATGAATGTATCGACCAGGTCCATGTCAAGACTAATTAGAGATGATCTCCACATGAAAGCCTTCTGTCCCTCAACTGGTCATCTTTTGACAACGCGCTTGAAGAAAATTAGATGCAACTAGCGTCTTCAGTGGCACACGGTCAACAGCCATGAAAATATTATTTGCACAGATGAAAAAATGTTGACTGAAATGAAGTTTTTAATACGCAAACGTCAATATCTACGCTAAAACTTCTAAATGCGCAAAAAATGTTGTTCCAAAGTTTCAGCGTGGTCACCATCCAGTCCCGTAATGGTTTGATGGGGGCTGTCTTGTAAAGAAGTTACATCTCTTCATTTCTGCGAAAAAGGGGTTAAGAGCGAGGCAAAAGAATTCCAGGAGAATGTCTTAGAAGGCGGGCTGAAGCAGTTGAGGAGTACTCCCTTCAATGGAGAGCTTTGGAGTTTCCAACAAGATTCTGCTCCAGCCCTTAAGGCAAAAACGCCGCAGTAGTGGCTAAAAACAATATTCTTGGGTTCATAGCCGCAGAAGATTGGCCGTCTGGAAGTCCACATTTGAGTCCATTGGATTACAGTTTGTGATCGGAATTGGAGAACATGACCTTTCGAGTACCTCATAGAAATGGAGGGTCTCAAACAATCTTTGGTTCGAGTAGCGACGCCAATATCCATGGAAACCGTGCGTGGTGCAATAGCTGAATGTCCTAATCGTTTGAAGACTTGTGTAAAAGCAAAAGGGATCATTTCGAATGAAAATTAAATTTTTTTTTAATATTTACATGATTAAATAAAACTAACTTCATTAAAAAAAGTATTATAATTTCAATAGCATTAGCGATAGGTTACTTCCATTAGCGGTTGGCTCTCGGAAGGCACTGGCCAACCTCCGATCAAATGCAAAATTTGAAAAAGCCTCTCATATGGTAAAACTTGCCCTAACCCCTAACCCTAACCACTAATTCGTACTCTTATAACTTCTTCTCATATATATCCCGCTGCTAAATTATAAACATATCAGCATTTTTTTTTTATAAAATTGTATTATTATTATTTTTATTTTTAGTAGAACAAAAATCAGATAGTACAAAGTTTGAAACTTTGTACAAATTGTTTTAGATTACTTATGTGCAATAAACCTTGCAATATACAAGTTTTATGAGTGATTCCAAGTATTCAAGTGTTCAAGGTATTTAGGACATACGAGATTTAGTCCCAGGTGGCTAGGTACTTAGTTTGAAGTCATAGGATATCAAAGTAGGCTTTAACAAATTTGGACTGCACTTAGCCAGAAACATTACTGGTAGATTTCGATGGAAAATTTAGTTCCATATGTATATGTATATACCTATTACTCTCCCCTGATCCATCTTTGATTAGCATGTAAATCAATTTAAATAATTGTAATCAAAATTTGGGGATGCGTTTGTCTAATTTTCAGAGTACGTATTTCTTTCCGATGCACACTTCTCTACTCATACAGCCAGAAATTTCACACCTTTCTAGCTTGTCACTCTTATCCGGAATTCCTGTCAGAGATTTGTTATTAAGGCAACTCCTGTCAGATAATCGTTGCTGCTTGCATACAAATTTGAAAAACAAGACAAGATGCTACAATTGATCCTGCGATCTATAGGAAGGCCAAACTTTGCAGTTGACTTATGCACTACCTGCTGTGGGTTTGCATTGTTTTCGTTGACTAAAATTTTGGAAACATAGCAAAATTTGATTTTCTCTTTGAGTTCAGGCTCACGTTCGATTAAAGAATTTTATACTGGCTCATAAGACTCGTTCGTCTTTACTTAGAGTTTTTTAAAGATGAATATTCAAATTAGGGCTCTTAAATTGTAGTTGTTGTTTGAAGGACTTTTATACCACAATTGACTGTTGTTTTGGTGATGGAGTTTTACTTCCTATAGCCACTTCGTTATGTTTAGAAAGAAAAGAATCTTCAAATTTTTCGATTTTTTTAGTAATGGTTTGCAGAAAACTCATAATTTTGCTCCTAATATATTAAATAAATAATATTTTCAGTGGGAACTTTTGTGCGGGCGCTCTAGTTTTTCAGTATGATAAAGGGCAAATTGCGCTTAATCGCCTGTTACTTTCCACTTTTTCAACACATTTCGGACTGTTTCATGGCAAACCACTTTATTAGTATTTTCCCTAAACAATTTATGAAGTACTGTAGGGATTTGTTTAACTTTATTTAAAACCATGCGTTCATCGACATCTGTAGTTTCTTTCCTTGGCTTCGACGGCTTCATTCACGAATGCCATCGTGCCATTCAGAATGCAGAGCTATGGCCAATATCAGACCGTTAATCGGCCCTCAGCGAGTTTAAAGGAATCAGCTGATTGGCTGACGTAAACAGAGACATGACAATGGTTTGTTTACGAAAAAATAGAGATTATTTTGGAGATACGAAAAAAATCAACACAGGTCCCACTCATGCTTCTTCGTTGCCATCTGAACAACTATTGATTGGGCGAGTGTGTGAATACGTGCGAAATGAGAGGGCAAAATTCAAGGTTACATTAGAGGAGCCATATCATAACGCCATAAAACCGAAAATGCCTGAACGGAATCGACTAATTCGAAATTGCACATCATTAGCTGTTACAGTATCGGCACATCATTCACAATTTCATTGTCCCCGGCTTGCATTTTCGCTTTTATCAAAGAAAAAATGTGAAATGTACCGAATTTTCCCCTTGTTGACTTCCATTATAATTATTAACACCCTGTGACTCACAAACTTTAACCCTCCATTGGGCACCCGCGACTTTTTCGACTTTGGACATGAATTTAACATTTTTCTATTATAGCAATGACCTGAGCTTCCAGTTAGTTTCTTAAAATTTAATTTTCTATCGATTTGTGGGCATAACCTTTTAAAGAGGAACCTCGAACAGGGCGAAAAAAGGCCAGACCCGGGTGCCCCAGACGAGACATTCATCCCTACATCCATCTACAGAGAAAATAATGGATTTATTTTTGCCCAAATTAATATAACTTGATCCTGTCTCTTCCTATTTATGTACGACTACTCGTTTTGACATAAATTCTCCGAATTTGTTTATTTGTATGTTGTGTAGAAATATACATAGAATACATTTTTATAAGGGGCCAAACTGAGTAGACCGTAAATAAATGAGAAACATGCCTTTTTCCAAATACAATAAAATTTATTTATCAGCTTTAAAAGTGAACTTTTACTATGTACGATTAAGCGTTGGAGCCACTGTAAGTTTAGCGTTTACTTCGAACAAGTTTTGCTACCACACGGATGTGCGACAACATGCTTTGGCTGCAACTGACTACGCACTAAACGTACAGCAGCTCCTTAACTATTATTAAATATTGTAAGCAGTTATCTACGCATATTACCGTTGTCATTATCACGCTGTGCGATGTTGTTTTGCCGTTGGTGTTCGTGTCATTTAATTAATTAATGGTGTGCTGACAATTTTTCTCACATATTTTGACTTTCAACATAAACTCTTTAAACGATTACTTACTTACTATACATGTGTGTGTGCAGATCGCTATGCCTTTATGTTTAAACCGAAGAAAAAAGACATTTCTTTGCAGTGAAATATTAGTGAAAATTGCAGTTTTATTAATTTCGACAGTCATAAATGATGATAATTGCAATTGCTTATTAATTTGCGATAACTCAAAAATAACTGCTTGCAAAAATGTAAAAATGAAAGAGTGGCGAAAAAGTGCGATTTTCAATACTGTAAATGACCACAGCATAGTTAATCATAGCCTTACTTTATGCACTACTCCATTCCACAAGCCGTTGCATATATGTATGTGCATATGCATTTATGTATGTGTGTTCGATGTTTTGTTGCATTCAACATACCCCGTAGTCATTTTACTTTTAAATGTGACTTTTCGCTCGTTTCACCGCCACCTTGGCTACCTCGCCAACAATCAACTGTTGACTCCTTTTTGTGTCAACAACTTGGCCTCACTTGGCCTTTGCTGACCATTCGCCTAACTATCGGCCATGTCGTACATGAAATTCGTGAACTGTCACTTTAGCGGTGCAAATTTTCTGGTAGTTAGGCCCTTAACAACCAATAAGCCTTCGCTGGCCGAAATGTTGATTCAGAGTTTGCATTAGACGGGCGGTAGCGGAAATTTGTGTATCCTAGTCGACAAGAGGCATGAAAATCGAAATGGAAAAATGGAAAATGCTAGTGAAAGTGTCAACAAAAACTAGTACTAATGAGGAGTTGCAAATAAAAGCAGCAACACGAAAGCGGCTCTACACAAATGCTAGTACCACCTGAAGGGCTGGCTCACCACACGCAATCAATACGCAATCAATGCGACAGACAGCCCGTATGAGTGACATTAATTAAGTTCATAGCCAACAACAATGTTAGCGTGGCTATGTATTGGAGGCAGCAGCAGCAGCAGCGAATAGCGAACAACACCAACTGCGTCCAATTTAGTTTACACGTTTCGCAAATGAAAATTGATGTGTAGATATCGGAAATTATTGACGCGTCGAATTGAATTTGCATAATTTCTGCGCAACATTAATGGGCGCGCACAGTGGGAGTGCGGAGGTATTCGCTAGCAAATGCGAGTTAAACGTGTGCGCGTGTATGTAAGTATGTATGCTTCTATATAACGGGTAACGTAAACAGTTCAAACGCTTTGTTACTTGCCGCTTTGCTGATCCCACTCACAATTGCTGCCGTGGCTACCAATGATCGCTTTACAGGCAAGAGCGTGTTTTGCGATTATATAAAATGTGTTTGGCGAATTTTTAATTAAGTACCTACTAAAAAAAAGTTAACTACAACAAAATAGCGGCATATGAAAACACGGCCACACAAACAAAAACAATAAAAATAAAAATAAAAAAACGGTTGGCAAAAAATATGCAAACGGAAAAAAGAGTACGTGGGAACTCTTTCAAGCTGACTTGCCGCACGGTCAAAACTGTGGCATTTCAAACCCAAAATGCTGCACTACAAAAAAGATTTGTTGCCGTTTTTTTAATGTACTTTGAGTTTTTGCACATGTTTTTCCGTTTGCTGGCATTTATGATGTGCCTGATATGGTTAATGTGCAGCGTTTCGTAACAACAATTTGTTTTTGTGTTGCAGCGGATCTGATATGCAAAGTACTTACATGTCGAACAAGCGGCAACATTTGGGTGCAACTGCTGCGTGGTGCGCTTGCCCGGTACTGACTTTTGCATAAAATGTTAATTAAGTCATTTAATTATGTATGGCATATAAATCACCGTAAGTGAATAATTATTTGCTGCAGATAAAGTATTGCAGATTTCATGTAAAAGTGACATTGATAGCGATTTAATTTGCATTTAATTTATGTGTGTATCGATTAAAGCAAAAAAATCGCTTCATTACGTAATGTAATATGAAATAGAACATAGCATGGCACGGCATTGCATAACGCAACATAGTACACATATGTTAAGAAACATGTATTAAACAGATTTAAACAGATTGTGGGGATACTAGAAAATAAAAAAAACTAAGTAAAATAAAATAACATAGCATAACATAACATAGAGGAGCAAAATGAGAAAGTAAAATAACACGAAATAATATACAAATGAAATAAAACGAAATAACAGAAATACTACAAAAACATAAAATAAAATAGCATAGCATAACCTAACATAACATGAAAGAGAAAAATTGAATAAGGTAAAAGCAAATGAAGCAAAATAGGAGAGCATAACATAACATAACATAGCATAAAATACAAAAATAAAATAAGGCAACATAATAAAATAAAATAAAACCAAATAAAGCCTTCAACATCATAAAATAAAGTTAAATAAGATAGCATAACATAACATGAAAGAGAAAAATTTAATAAGGTGAAACAGTGCGAAAACATAAAACTAAATGAAGCAAAATAGGAGAGCATAGCATAAAATACAAAAATAAAACAAGACAAAAATAAACAAGACCAAATAAACCCTACAACAACATAAAATCAAATTAAGTAAGATAGCATAGCATAACATAACATGAAAGAGAAAAATTAAGTAACATGAAATAGTATAAAAATAAAATTAAAAGAACTCTAAAACAACATAAAATTAAATTAATTAAAATAGCATAGCATAACTTAACATAACATAGCATAAAAGACTAAAATAAAATAACACGAGTAAAATAAATAAAACAAAATAAACCCTACAACAACAAATTTAAATAAAAAAAAAAAAATAGCATAGCATAACAAACAAGACAGAGAAATTTAAATAGCATAAAAGAAACACTACAATAACATAAAATTGGATGAAATAAAATAGCATAACATAAAATTACATTGAATAAATTAGCATAGCATCACATAACATAACATAGCATAAAAGACTAAAATAAGATAACACGAGTAAAATAAAATAAAAATAAGCCCTACAATAACATAAAATTAAGTTAAATAAAATAGCATAGTTTCACATAACATCAAAGAGAAAAATTAAATAACATAAAAGAAACACTAAAACAACATAAAATGGAAAACTAAAATAAGATAAAATATTATACAAGTAAAATGAAAGAAACACAGCAGCAGCATAAAATTAATTAAATTAAATGAAATAGCATAGCGTTACATAACATGAAAGAGAAGAAGTAAATAAAATAAAATAATAATAAAAATGCAATAAGTAAAATAAAACAAAATAAAACAAAAGTTACAATAAATAAAATGAAATAGCATAGCATAGAATAACATAAAAGAGAAAAATAAGATAACATAAAAATATATACCAGTAGAATACAATAAAATGATGGAATCAACGACATACAAATTAAATTAAATAAAAAGGTATAGCATAAAAGGGAAAAATAAAATAACAAGAAGTAATATATAAAAAATAATATAATATATATAGCTTCTGCTCAAATATGAACGAGACGTTATCAATAAAACGGTCCGCGGATGACATATGGCAAAAATAATTTTTTTGTTTTTTGGTAGGACTGTTATAAGCTTACATGGCAAATTTCAGCGTGATATGTCACATAGTTTGTTTTCTGTGCTACTGTAAACAAGTCAGGCTCGAGTGTGTTTTAGAAGATCGTTTTAGAAGTAGCGACGCAGTTCCCATTTTCAAGTAAATTTTTGAACACTTCTGGGTGGCAGTTGTCAGTATATCATTTCGCAGTTACTGACTGAAAATAATCTAACAGAATAGCAGCAACTATTTTTGTCATAATGAAGTAAACCGAGATCATCACTTGTGTTACTGACATTTGCCTGGCTTTAGCAGGTGAATTTGCTGCTTTCAGGCTTCATACCGTGGACTGCTATTTAGTTTCCGGGTCATGCTTAAAAAAGCAAGCTTTATCACCTTTAACCATCATATTCAAAATCTACATTTTCTTAAAAAATATTGAACAAAATTTACTCCAGTTTCTTTTTTGGCTATGATTCAAAATTCGTGGAACCCATCGAGCAGATTTCTTTGTGTTTTGCAAATCATAAAGCAATATTCGCCATACTGCCATAGCATGCAAGCCCAATTCAATACTTGTATATAGCATTTCCTGTGCCAGTCATGGGTCGTTCGCCATTTTTTCGGTTCAGGAGCGCCACATTTACCTCGTCGGTGAAAGATGTTGGCCGCCCTTCTCGATGCTCATCCTCCACAGATACCTTCGACCTACAAATAGTCTTAAGAGATGGAATTTCCGTTTTATAAGCAGCTTGGAACTGATTAAAACACAGACTTGAGTTGGCGTCGAAACGCGTAAGTTATTGAATAACGAATTTCCTGCTGCTTCGGTGGCGGAATTTCTACTAACACAGTATCCCCTATTTTACGTGTTCTCGTCTTTATTCTAACCAATTTTTCTGAATTTTAAATGAAATATGGCAAGGCTATAGCAAAATTAATGGCATTTTAAAATTTTTCAAAAAAAGAAAAGAAAATACCATCGACTTACTGAACTTTTGTCAGTCCCTTCGTATATGTATGTATATTTTTCAGCTTCCCATACAAAAATCGATTATAACTTTTGAAGATAATTCTTAGAAATACTTCTTCCTCGCTTCTTCTATTAGAGAAAATGTTGCTCTCTAGTATTTTATGGCATATAGATATATATGAGTATGTGTATGTATGTATTAAGCTGAATTTCACTTGTTCGTTTTATTATGATTCTGTAATGAATTCTTGCACTTTCTAACTTTTCGCAAAAAAAAAGTTTTCATTATCAAAATAAGTGACAGATGTTCACCTAAGTTCAAGGGCTCAAGCCACAAATGGCGACGATCTAAGGGTGCGTACAAACAGAATAAGCTACACACTCACATTCATATGAACAGATGTATGCATGTATATCAACATTCAAGCATACAAACGTGCACACATCCATATGTACGTACATATGTTTTTCCAATCGACACAGATAGCTTTGACCAATGCTAAAAGTTGCTCTTGATTTTGCTGTTTTCGGCAGATAATCTACTTATGCTCGTATATGCGCAGGCGCACAATTTGTTTGTGCTAACAAAAAAAAAACAAAAAACAAAAATACTCAACAGTCAACAAAATGAAGCGCATTCAAACAAATCCACAAATTCACAAATTCAAATGTGGAAACATGTTTTATCCATGAACGGACCAAATAATGGGCAGCATTGGCAACGAATTCATCGAACCAAAGCCAATACTACAAAACGAATCCAAGCACTGACTGAGCAGAGTTGAGCTAAGCTTTGTTTAGCTACTTGCTGACTCACCGCTTCTGCGTCGCCAATCACTTAGTATCTTGGCCTTACTTGCCCCGACGGCGCAATGTGCCGGTGTGCGATTTGTTGCGCTTTTGCTGAGGTGCTGGAAATTGGCGAAAATTAATGGTGTCAGCAATACAGTCATCATATGAGATATTGCCGTTTTGTTGTTTCGGTTGCTGTTGCCACATTGGTGACAATTTGCATACACAATACATATTTATGTATGTACGTCTGTATGTATGTTTATATTCGACAAAATCGTACTCGTAACCACAGGCACATGCCACCATAATAGTTCGGGGCAATGGTGTTTGTCAAAAATTTTGATGGTGGTAGCAATGCTGATGGTAATGTTGTTGATGGTAATACGGATGATGGTGAGGTGATGGTCTTCATGCTACTGACAATGAGGTGGCGCAAGGAAACCATACACGAGGAGTAACAAAATATTCAGTGACAGCAATAAAAATGGGACCGGTCATGCTTAGCTTACAATAAAAATTCGTACGTAACCAGCTACCAACATACTGATGTATGTAGGTGTGTACGTGTATACATATACACATGCATGTACATACGAGGTGTGTTCCTTATTTTGTTCAATGCTCATTTTTTGTTACAAAATATTTATTTATTCATCAATTTCCGTTTTTGTCTTCTTCAAAGTACTCCCCCTCAGATCTAATACATTTTTGCCAACGTTTTTCCAATCCTCGTAGCAGTTCTGATATGCACTTTCTGGTATGTCCTTGAGCGCTCTCAGCGATTTGGTTTTTTATCTCCTCAATTGTCGCAAAACGCCGTCCTTTCATGGGTCTTTTCAATCTTGGGAATAGGAAAAAGTCGCTGGGGACCAAATCTGGTGAATACGGTGGCTGGTGTTGTTTTTGGCCAAATAATCTCCCACAAGCAAAGACGAGTGAGCAGGTGCATTTTCATGATGCAAAAGCCATGAATTTTTTTCCACAATTCCGGGCATTTTTTTCGTATTGCTTCACACAAACGGTGCATAACTTCAAGGTAATACTTGTGGTAATCGAAGAAAATAATGAGCAAAACCTTGACATTTGATCGAACCTGGCGTACTTTTTTTGGTTTCGGCTCCCCTGGACTCTTTCATTGGGACGATTGGGCTTTAGTTTCGATGTCATAACCATATATTTATGATGCGTCACCAATTATGACCCTTTTAAGCAAATATGGGTTATCATTGACGTCACTCAACAATTCCTGAGCGATACTCATGCGACTTTGGTTTTGATAGAAATTCAGCAATTTTTGAACCGAACTTGGCTGCCACACACTTCATGCTCAAACTTTCCGAAAAGATTGCATGGCATGAGCCAACCAATATGCTCACATCCTCAGCAACTTCCCTAATTGTGATTCAACTATTCTCCATAACAATTTTCTTCACTTTGTCAACATTTTCATAGGTTGTTTATGTGCTGCGGCGTTCAGAGCGAGCGTCGTCATTCACATTTTTTCGACCTTCTGTGAAAAGCTTGTACCACTTGTAAACATTTTTTTGACTCAGACTATTCTCACCGTATGCTACTTAACTTTTTGAGCACTTTATTCTATTTTTTACACAAAATTTAATGCAACTTCTTTGATCCATTTTTGTCGATAGCAGAAAATCGCCGAACACGCATGGGTGTTTTATGCCTCTCAAAAAGAAACTAAAAATGCAATATTGCTGAAACCGTGAACATATCTTTGAGACGAGTGTACCAACATAACAAAAAATCATAATCGAAAGAGGAATGTACGTAGTCCGCGAAATTTGAAAAATCACTTTATTATTTTAACACACCTCGTATGTATACTCGCGTACAACGATAATGAAAGAAATTTTGTCAATTTGCGAAAATTTGTTACTGATAGCAATGAAAAAGTGTGGAGTGAAAAATTGCACAACGACAAGCGCGGCGCTTGTCAAATTTGACAATTGTCAAAATTTATTACAAACACGTTCGGCGACGATACACGATACGAGTATTGATGTTGCATAGACATGGCCGATGATATATAGGGGATGCACCTACGTACACACACATATACATGGAGTCTAATACGAATGCGAAAATGTATGCATGGATGGTATAATATTTAGATAAATAAACATAAAGTTGTATGCACATACATACACACATACACACACAGCCACATATGCCCCTAAAAGGAGAGAAAAGTTAAAACCAATATTTCCGGTCATTTGTCTGAATTTGTTTTATAAATGATTTATATGCAAGCAAGCACACACACCCAAGCACACATAAGCAATTGTCTGAGTGTAGGTATGACATGCAGGATAACAATAAAAATGAAAAGTGTGTGCTGGTGGTAAAAGTGTCCATTAATCATGTTCAACAACCCAGTGAAAATTGTGAACATAAAAAATAAACAATTATTCTACGCTCCTAAGGGGCAAGGAAAATCGGTCAGAAAATAAATATTGACTTTTTCGCAGTTGTTGTACTACGAGTTGAACAAAAGAGTGTTAGGAAACAATCGTTAAAGTTATGTTCGTTGTTTATGGGTGGGGACAATGAAAATCATGTTGCAACTGGCTATGAAAAGTGTCATCTGGTCATGGAGGCATGACTGACTTCCGAACTCTTGTGGGTGTATATTACGGCGGCCGCCTTTTGCATGTGAGCTGTACACGTTTAGTGTTCTAGGTGCTGTGTTCGACTCCTACTAAGGAAATTAAACACAGACGTGTGTAAACGTAAAACGTCATACTATTTTTATCTGCCAAGGCCAATTGGACACACCAACTGAAGCCAAGTCCTTCTCCACCTGATCTTTCCAACGCAGAGGAGGCCTTCCTCTTCTTCTGCTACTACCAGCTGGTACCGTATCGAATACTTTCAAAGCCAGAGCGTTTCAAGTTTTAATGATGATTTTTATTAATTGGTATAACCTTTAACTAAAAATAGAAAAAAAAGTGCGTGTTGCGTAGTACACATAACAGAAGTGAAACTTTCAAGGCAGACAAAGAAAGAGAGAGACCCGAGAGAGAATGAGATAGAGAAAAAGGGAGAGACCCGAGAGAGAATGAGATCGAGAAAGAGAGAGAGAAAGAATATACATCTAAATAAATTCACAACATTTGCAGAGAATATAAATAGACAAAATTTACAAAAAACATAGAAAGGTCGACCGGTGTAGGTAAACGCCGGACACAAACCGTGGCAACAACGCGCACTATGCCGAGCGTTTATCACCCGCACAAACGCAGCGATTCCAGGACCGCAGCAACGGCACAAATTACCGCAATCAATACCAATAAACCCGACTCCGGAATGGATAGCACTTCATAGTACGCACAAACACTAGCCAGGAAACGGAATAAGGGCCAAAAACTGGGCACCAAAAAAAAACGCCAAAAAAATTGATATTAAAAAACGCCCCAAACAGTAGGCAGCAAGGAAATATAACACCAAAAAGAAGGCACCAAAAATATATTTCCTACAAGTTTGCACCAACAAACAAGCGCCAACAAGTAGGCAGTGTTATTTCTCATTAGAAAGTAGGTACCACAAGGAAAAACTCAGGAAAAATAGCCTAAAGCGTATCTAAGATATATATAAGGTATAGCTCTCTCTCTCTCTCCTTTTCTTTTTTCGCTCTCACGGAACGAAAATGCCCAAAACGTTGCATAGCCTTGAAATTTTACTCTCCTTTCCCGCTCGTCCATCGACGCCTAAGAAGTTTCACTTCAAAAATCTACCCCTTGAACTAACAATAAAAATTGGTGTTAGTACGTATTTTTTAGAAATGATTTTTAAAATCGAATATCTGGCAAACGGTTAAGTTTTTAGGATGAAATATATTTAACACTTTGAGTGCTTTGTTAGTAACAGGCGACTGACACTGTAGTCAATGTAATTAATATTTTTATTTTGCGCAAAAATGCATCGAAATAAAAACAAATATTCTTAAATATCCTACTAAATAAAACCTAAAAATATTATTTTTGTGTTTGGAAATTTTACTAAAAACACCGTTGGCGTTCAAAGTGCTAAAAAATAAATTTAATTTTTTGTTCAAAATTTTTGGGAGCGAACCAATGAGTTCCCCATATGTGCTTACTAATTACTTTTACACTGATTTTTCACTGGTTCGCTGTACGTATTTGAATATAACACAAAAAGTCATGGGAGCCACGTTCAAAGATTGCGCAGCGCAGTCTAAGCTGTTAACACCACAAAGGAGGAAAAAATCTCAGAGGTGCTTTAAAAAATTGGCAAGAAAAGTATATTTTATCATAAAAAATATTTTTTTTTGTTTTTTTGAGTTACAAAGAGCCGATTATAATTCACATTAAATAACTTTATACTAAATTTTCGCATATAATAAATCTGGAAATTATTCGTTTTTTTTCAGTTTACTTCGTATTATTCGTATATTCTTACTCAAACCTACAAATAAACCAATTTTCAGAAACATTTACGACACTGTCCAAAATACTTGGATCACTAGACATAGAATCGCTCCTTGGTGCATTCGATTAATAAATGAACTAAGAAACAATTTTCGAACATTAACTTCCTTCGAGTTCCATATGTATGCACGTGCGCAAATAAATAGCACGTACAAATACTTTTATGCGAGCCAGTTGAAGTATTTGTTTTAAATTCTCATGACGAAATTGATTAATGATTATTTAAGTGGAGCCCTTCCGCATGCATGCAATGCACACACCAGCCATGCTAAATACAGTTGTTACTGTGCAAGTGTAACTCTACATACATCCCAACTCAGTCTTAGTATATCCAAATATCATAAAATGCAGGATGTATGGAGTGAGCAATGAAATGGGCGATTAAAATTTAACAGCAAACAGTAGGAATCCGAGTGATAAAGGGCACAAATGTTTCAGTACAAATGCATCGCTGCGAGTCAATACAAAAACATGCTCCTACTCCACTCCCAGTCAACAAAATCGAGAGGAAGTCTCTATGAGTTGATTGATGCCTTTCTCTTTCATTATGTTCATTGACGTTGTGAATGTTGAATATTTAGTACAGAATACCGTAATGGAAAGTCTTTTGAATCTGTCAATGATGTCAGAGCTGCATTGTAAAAGGGTCATAGCTCGCGCCAAAGTGTCGCAACAAAAGTGAATGCTGCTAAAGGGGGTTTAAATCAAGTTTAATAGACTTGAATCGAGTTAAATTGTTGTGTACTTAAATTAAAAAAATAAAGAAATAAATAAAATTCTTGTGCAAAATTGCTTTACAAAAGCGAATAGAAGTAGGGTCAGATTAAAGGCATGCCTGCAATTGCTTTAAAAAATGTAAAAGGATAGAATATATAGTACAGTAAATATGTTTTATTTAGTAACAAAGCCATGGGCTGTAGTCGCATTCAATTCCTATTTCATTGCACATATCATTTGAAGTTATTTAGAGCTCTTATTCAAGTATTTGTGCGCGCGTCCACTTGGTGGGCAAGTGCCGATACGCTTGGTTGGCTATTATTTGTCAGGCTTTAGATCCACATTGGGTTGCCCCTAACTGGTGATCACAAAAAAGTTATCCAGCATTTGCATGCGGCATATACACCGTAACAAATTAATGTGTGATTCACCGAAACCAAAAATACTAACGGTTAGAGTGAAATATCTATGGGAGTTTGGTAAAATAACTTAGCTGACTTTAATGGGTTTTGCTTTTATATAAAAAAACACGATTTTTGACCATAATTACGAATAATAATTCAATTAATAATTTAATATAATTACTTTGCTAAAATGTATATTATTTCTAAGCTAAAACTATGAAATACGAGGGTTGCCTTTTATATTTTGCGCCTTTGCAAGTAGAGCTATGATTCGATATTTTTATAAAAAAGTTGGGTAATTTTTAGCCTAAATTTACATATTGTATAACGTTTTCACTTTTTTTGCATTGAGTTGAAAAATTCATCTCGCCCCAAAGATGGAATTATGTAACTCGTGAAAACTTAGAAATGACGCTTAGAAAAAGTGCAAAGTTCGAGGTCATGCGTTGGATCCCCTTCAAAGAAGCTGGCTAAGGAGTAGGAAGGCCAAGTACAACCTGGAAACGCTCAACAGAAGCTGAAATGAACTCCCTTGATCTTACGTTAAACGAATCAGGATATACAGCTCAAAGTCATGTCCGTTGGCGAAGAGGCGCAGTTGACGCCCTTATCTCCAATAAAAGCTAAAGAAAAAAATAAAAAATAAATTTTCGACTTGGATTCTCGAGAGAGAAGTGCTTTGATCAAATTGCTTTGATTTTTGGTGTTGAAACACCACACTTAGTCATTGTGAAATCCTGGCACTCTTTGACTTCCAACATGACCGTCGATTCCTGCAGGATGAAGAAAGGCACCTTGGCTAATTACGATCAGTGCTTACATTTGCCACCTCAACATGACCTCTGAGGCTATCTAAGAGTCGTTGTTCTATACTAAGTGGGGGATGATGAAATTGAAAGAATAGCTTTTATATGCAGCTGTGAAAATCTTAACTTGTATCCACAAAAATCGACCAATCCGCCCATCAGAAGACGGAATCTAATATAGGGCGTGTTGGACGGTGTGTCAGTGTCATTAGATAGACAGTACAACGTCGGTAAGTTAAGCTGTATTCCGTAGACTGCCGTATCCTATAGAAATCGGATTGGAAACTAAGAGAGATAGGTAAGTTAAACTCCAACAGATGCATAAATCAGTAAAGGGTGACGTAGAGCAATTGGATACCAATTAAAGCTAAATACTTCAAAATGTTCCACAAATTTCACTAGTTTACAGCGAAAAGAATTGGGAACCAAATCAAGGAACGCCTATGCAAAATTAAACGCTGAGTTTGAAAATCCAAATACATTTTTTATTTTCTGTCGTGCAGTTTTCGAGGCCGGTTAGCACAAGAAAGAAACGACTCGCTTTGTTAAACTTGGCCAAAATCGCTTAAGCGGTTATCACACCAATCAAGAAGAAGAAGAGCTTTCGAGGTATCGCCAAAAAACGGTTTTGCATTAAAGAAATCAGTACCTTTTTCATACGAATAACGGTTTTGCATTAAAGAAATCAGTACCTTTTCCATAAAATATATGGAAAATCCGTTGACCGATTAAAACCAATTTGACATCAAATTAAAGGTAATTAAAATTGATATCTTTTGTTCTTGCTTTGCTTTTCCTTAAACTTAGACGTTATTCAGATTTTTGCAAATTTTAACCAATTAATTTTTCTTTCCAAAAAAAAAAAACGATTTTTAATTTTTGTTCTTTAATTGTAGCCAATGCATTTCCTTTACAAAACGCTAAAATTTCGAGTGCTCATTTATGCAAAATCTAATAAAAATTAACAGAAATATTTGCTGAGATAGAAATGTTGCAACTGTGGTGTGCAACCTCTTATCCATCTCTGCACCTAAGACAGAAGTCAGTTAAAGGGTAGCCAAAGTATGATAAACTACCAAGTTTGGCCATATGAATCAAAAGTGTGGCAGTAAGTTTGGCTGCCACGTCATCGGGACTTGGCAGCAGAATTCTATCACTCATTTCACACGTATTCTTACGCTCGTCCAATCGGAAATTGCTTAGACGGCAACGAAGTAACTTGAGCGGAGAATGTAAGAAAAAGCTTAATTCTGTCGCAAGACAAAACAGGCTTGTACTTATATGGGTTCCATGACACTCCGGTGTTCCACGAAACGAAATTGGCGATAAGTTGGCCAACCGTGGATCAGCGGTTCCCCCACAAGGGACAGAGCCAATAATCGGAAACAGTTCCGCAGGAATCATGAATTGGATCAGCGATTATTTAGGCAATCTACATAAGGAGCGATGGTGCGGTCTAGAATGCTGCAGAACTGTAAAGTATTTTGTGACAAGTCCGAACAGAAAACTGTCAAACTTTCTACTAAAACTTGGAAGGAAAGACGTTCGGTTGATGGTCGGTATTATTACAGGACACAACCCATGGGGTCAGCAAATGACCACCATTGGAATCATTGAGGACCCAATGTGCCTGTTTTGCTTGGAGGAGGCGGAAAACACTGAGCATTTTCTCTGTGAGTTTCCTGCCTATATTAAATCAAAGCTACGAATCTTGGATTTCGATATCGTGAGAATGAGTAATATTCGTTCTCTAAAACTGGACGAAATTTAAAGATTTGCCAAAGAATCTGGAAAATTCTCACAGGACTAACTATCTCTATCTCTGTCTCTATTCTCTCCTATCTCTTTCTCTGATACTTTTCTTCTTCCCTCCTGGACTTTCTACCTTCTTTCCAGAGCTCTAAATACAATGGGCTGTTTAGCCTGAGTGTTTTAGGAGCCACCAAATCTCCTGGTGCTACTTGGCTCGACCTTTTCAAATTTCAATTTCAATTTTTCAACTTGAGCGGAGACTGTGATAACAATCTCAGCTTTTGTGTAAACAGTTTTTTTAATAAACCTGATTACGTCAGCAAATTAGCTGATTCTTTCATAATTTTTGAGAACCGGTTAACCGGACTGGTGTTGTCCACAACTCTGCATTTTGTATATCGTGGGGAAGCCCATTTGCTTGTCGTGCCACCCCATAAAGCAGTGTTCATTAGTAATTCTTCTGTTAAAATAGAGGATCGGTCAAGGGCGATTAGAGATTTATCATTTAATATGTCGGGAGTATATAAAAAATATCATTAAATGCTTCCTGAATCACCTCTACTCCGCCAAAAACTCAAAAATGATATTGTTTACTTTTCTGAAAATCATATGCAAGTCCACGCCATCCACTTTGGTTGGTGTTGTGAATTTGCTCAATTTGCCTCATAGACCCAGCTGATATTTTAACCTCATTTCGTGCTGAAAATACCCACTGTAGCATGGTCAGTCAGCGTGCGCCTCTTGTTATGCTTTTGACATTCACTCTCTATGTATTTTTCTCCACACGCAATCAAATTATGTCTGTGTTGTTGTTGCTGCGTTCGTTGGCACGTCTCGCTCCTTTGTTTACTTATTTAAAACTAGCCTGCTATTTTTTATTATTTTTTTTTTTCTGGACGTACATTTTTTTCTATGTATGTTTGTGCACTATTTAGTTTAGTATTTAGGGCCTGTTTAATAAAAAAAAGAGAGCCGACAAAATGCGTCCAAAACTTTTGTCTGCTAATTTGTCTTACTACTTGATGGTGGAACAAATTCGATGAGCTTTCTAAGGTCGTCGGAACATATGAATATATACATATGGTAGATATGTTTGTTTATGTAAGCAGAAAAGCGTCCCTACAGGGAATCTAATGCGCTTGCAGTAAAAATGTGCACATATATATTAGTAATGGCTATTTTGGGTTCCTTATTTTTTTCATGTGAATAGCTGGTTAAATTTTCACGTCGCTGCCACCATTTTTCAATAATTCGGTGCTGATACTAAATTCGACACATAAGTTCTGGTCCATTCGCATCGGTTTTCCGATATTCCGAACCAATCATAAATTTGACATATGTATTCGATACAGGCCTGTTCTGCTTTTTGACTCCATTTCAAAAGAAAAACGAGACGCATTTCGATTCGTCATGCGCGAATCAAGCTCTCCTAGAGGGCGATTGCTGTAAATTTCTAAGAATTTTCAGCTGATTCGAAAATGTCACGCCCTCGTCGCATGCCGAATCGATCCAATTACTTCAACTACAACATCTCATTAAACTTTTAACCCAAAATGCTAAACGACCAAATTTCGAAAAGTTTAGAAAGTAAAAAGGTGCTTCAAAAATCATTAAAAGTTGTTATGGCACTTATATAATCGATTAGTCTCCATAGAGTTTAAAACATTTTAAGTAAATTTAAGGAAATCACACAAAGAGAGCCTGTAAAATCTGAGCAACTTCAAAATTCCTTTAAAACATGGAACATTTTTTCGAAGCCCTAGCAGAGAAGGGCACTTCTCTAAACTTTTTTTTTCGATGTTATGCGTAATTTTTTTTACCATATGAACGTAAGTGAAGTTTCATTTCAATTCGTCAATTCATTCTTTATTTACAAGCCATTTATTATCGATGTGTCACGGTATTTTCTAAATGGAAAAAATCAAGTATCGTGCAGTGATTGAATCTTTATTTTTGGAAGGATTAAAAGCGACGGAAATTTATGAACGAATCTTCAAAGTGTATGCGGACTTACGCCATCAATTACTATAGTAGAAAGATGGGTTGCTGAATTTAAACTTAGTCGTACAAGTCTTGCAGACGATTCACGTCAAAGATCCCCAAAAACAGCAACAGCTCCAGAAATCGTAGAAAAAATACAAAGTCTCGTATTGGAAAATGGTCGAATGACTGAAAGAGGTTTACTAGAAAGCCTAGGCATATCAGTAAGCAGTATTTTCACAGAAGTATTGGGTTTCAGAAAGCTGTGTGCACAATGGGTACCGCATTCGCTAGCAATGAAACAAAAACACGATTTGCTCAGCAGCATTTAGGGTGTTTTCGAATGAATAAAGTGGATTTTGTTCGTCGATTTATCGCTATGGATGATACTTGTGTCTCTCACTATGATCCTAAATCAAAACAGGAGACTAAAGGCTGGTGTGAACCTAGTTCTTTGGCTCCGAAACGAGTTCGTGAGAAATCAGCCAAGAAGGTGTTGGCATCAGTTTTTTGGAATGCGAAAGAAGTTTTGCTTTATGGATTACTTGCATTTTAGACCAACTGAAAAAAAAATCTTGTTTAGTAAGCCAATGCACCGTGTCACAAGAGCATTTTCACAATGCTCCAAATCCATGAACTCAAGTTCGAATTGTTGGAGCATCCACGATTTCATTAGGGCAAGCTCCTAGCGACTTACATCTGTTTGCAGACCTAAAAAATTTCATGTGTGGCAAACGTTTTTCATCAAATGATGAGGTCATAACAGCTGTGGAGGCGTATTTTGCAGCCCTTCCAGATTTTCACTTCAAGGATGGGGTTCATAAATTGGAATCTCGTTGGAACCAGTGTTTTGATGTAAAGGGATACTATACATACACATACTGATATATGTATATGTATAATAAAGCGTATTTCAAACTATAAAAATGTGTTTTTCTTATCGAGCCCCAAAACTTATTGAACAAGCTATATATACCATATATATAATTGGCGCGTACACCCCTTTTGGGTGTTTGGCCGAGCTCCTCCTCCTATTTGTGGTGTGGGTCTTGATATTGTTCCACAAATGGAGAGACCTACAGTTTCAAACCGACTCCGAACGGCAAATATTTTTTTTGAGGAGGTTTTTCATGGCAGAAATACACTCGGAGGTTTGCCATTGCCTGCCGATGGGCGACCGCTATTAGAAAAAAAGTTTTCTTATTGTTGGTGTTTCACCGAGATTCGATCCTACGTTCTCTCTATGAATTCCGAATGGTAGTCACGCACCAACCCTTTCGGCTACGGCGGCCGTACGTTGAACGACCTAGTATATAGGGTTTTCCAAACAGAGGTGTTATTTTGATATTCAAAGAAAAATGCTATTTTTTAATATAAATGATCGGATGTTTATTTCATTATAAAGAGGAACGTATGCCGTTAATAGGAGAAAATAACATCAGCACGCTTACAGGACAATATCCTTTTCATGAAAATTTCCATAACCGAAATGCAAAGTGGCTGTTCTATGTCCTCGATAGCCTCACGAATTCCATCTTTGAGGTCTTGAATCGACCCTGGGCTGTTGGCGTAGACCTTCTCTTTCACGTGGCCCCAAAGAAAAAAGTCATAAGGTGTTAAATCACAAGATCTCGCTGGCCGATCACCTCTTCGAGAGATAACACGGTCCGGAAACTTTTCCCGTAAAAGATCAATTGTTTCGTTGCTTGTGTGGCTCGAAGCGCCGACTTGTTGAAACTAAACGTGGTGCAGATCAATACCATCCAATTCCGGCCAGAAAAAATCGTTAATCATCTCTCGATAGCGCAATCCATTCATCAATAACGCCTGTTATTGAAAAGCCTTTACATAAAATACTCGTATACTTTAGTGGGAACCTAATGAAATGGCGCACAAAGGTCGAGCTCTTGCCAATGCTTACTAGAAATTGGCTTCGCCTGTTTATGTTTTTCCTATAGGGCTATCAATATATGTAGGAGCACAGATATTTAAATATACACCATTGGGTGAGGTTAGTTTTATGTTAGCCGCCTGCTGTCCCTACTCTGCATTTATGCTTTGTGCGGGCCATTGTTGGTGTGTGCTTGCTGTTGTCATTGTTTGATTGTTTGTTTATGTTTTCGTAGCTGCCATCGTCTCATCATCAGTGTAATCATGCAAAGCTCTTAGACCCAAATGGTTAGTAGTTTTAAATTAATTTCGGTGCGTTTTTGAACTGCGCCCTTTTTCCACATAATTTAATCACAATTTTTTTTTTTTTGTAATATGCCATGTGCCTTATGCCATATGTACGTACACATTTTTCGTTGTTTATTTTTACACCATTTTGTCTGGTTTCATTCATCATGGGTATGATGTTCGTACTTGAAATTATTTTAATACAAATTTAGGTAATGATTTAGTGCTTTTAAATAATAGCTGTACTATTGCGAAACACTTTTAACTGTTGGCTGAGGTCTGTGCTGGCCAATCGATTCACTTGCTGCTTCAGTGCCAATCCAAATGCCAAAAACAACAATAAATAGAAGTTGTATAAATTTATTCAACCATTGGTTTGTGTTCTTTTATTTTGATAAAATGGAATTGTAATATTTTTATTTGATTTCTATGCTCGCAGTCGAGGTTGATTTCGCTTCGGAAAACGGTACGTATACACCCACATTTTTTAGACGCCTCTTTTTTTAATTATCTGCACAATTTGTTTGCTTTGGCAATGGCAATATTTGAAATATACATACGTATGCACTAGAGATGTGCATTTTTTCGGATTTTTGCGATCCAGATATTTCGGGATTAACATCGAGCTCCCGAAATTAGTCCCGGAATTTAGGTAGTCATTATTTTGCAACAACTCAGGTCGATAAAATTGCATCTATATCATTTGAGAAGCTCTCCAGCCCAATAATAAAGAATAAGCAATTATGTTTTAAATACACTTTTTTATTTAAAATGATTTCATTAGTAACAAAACAAAAGACGGTAGCCAAATTTGAATTTAAAAAATGGATTTTTCTACCTCCCTTTTACATGCTCGGTGAGATATCACAAACCGGCTTAAAACCGTACGTTCCTCCCTTTGTGGAACAACATCAAGACACACGCCAGAAATAGGAGGAGAAGCTTGGCCAAACACCCAACAGAATATGTATGTATGAAATATATAATTTCGTAAAAGTATGCACAGAGTGGTCCAAAGTCGTTTCCTTTTAAAAATTGAAAAAATTACAATATTATTTTTCGGTTTATTATGGATTTATTTAAAAAACACGATTTCATTCATGTGGTCGTCTCGACTAGCTTCGCAATAACGCATCCTGTTGGACCAGTTTTTCAAGAGCGTAAGGACCTGAACTGTTGAATTGTTCGTATAACATTGATTGTTCAGGGCACCTCTAAAAAAAGTCTACCTATACCTCTCCGACATTAGAATTCAAACGCTCATACTTTGGCAAGCAAGATGGAACTCTGAACAGTACGGTAGATGAAAGAAAGCACGGTAAAGTGAACTATTACTTCACACAGTTTTCCGGTCACGTGCCCTGTCGCAAGTATTTGTGTCGAATGGGAGAGGTGAACCTACTAAATTGCATATATGGAGATACTGAATCCGATGATGCGAAGCACGCCTTCCCCAAATGCGAGAGGTGAAACACAGAGAGAGCAGCTCTGCAACGACCTATTGGTGTATTTACACCAGAAGAAATAATCGAGAAATGATAATAGACGAAGAAAAATGGAATGTCGTCGCAAATTTCTTTGAAGATTTTATCCGAAAAAAGAAGTGTGCAATGGAAATTTATGGTGAAGAGCATTAAGCATAGTTTTCCAAAACAGGCGACCCTGGGGCAGAGTGAGTAGTTGAATGTGCCTTTCTTAGCACGCCGTCTTGTACCTACTTCTACCTCGAAGCAATGCGGAAGCAGATGAGGGAAAAATCCAAGAGAAGAGGAGGTATGTTTTTAGTGGAATCACCACACACGTACTAACGACGGTTACTATATGAGGAGAAGACATTTTTAACCCAGCCTCACCTAAGGTTAGTTTTAGAAATTGATCTAAATAATTTAAGAAATGTTGGTTGTTAATTCTCAGTAAATCAGATTTTTAATTGAATTTTTTTTGTAGTGGGTATTGATTTAACTATTATATATCTCAAAAATTATACAGCATTTTGAAATTTTGGTTTAATTTATCGTGAAATAAACAAATGGAATTGCACCGATTTAACTTACTACAAAATCTGCATTTATCCATATTTCGCAAATAAGGCCAAAAGTAATCGCACATTTTCAAATTTTTGTTCGTTTTATAATGAGCCACTTAACCTGCCATTGAGGTTATTTAATTAAAAAGCACATCCAGTCCTAAGAGTTTAAAAAGGCACACCCTAATCCACATAACACCCAACGCAATGAAGTCCTTGATTTCAATTTCCATATCATTTCATATACCTGAATGATTTTACCTAATATTTTAATTAATACTTTATTAAATGGTTTCCGTATAGAGATGGAAATAATTAAATATATCCATTATGACAACTAGTTTTATTATTTTAGGAAGCGACTGCCATGAATACGTAACACAATGGATATGCAAATTAAATTACGTTTGATAATAATACTAATTGGCAAACTATTCAATTTTTTCTCTTTTCAAACACAAAAACTTGTTCGAATGACTAACACAAAATGACAAAAGCAAAAACAATCAAGCTCGCAGGCTTTTTGTTACATCAAACAAACCTTAGCTCGGCCAAAGCATCATATCGAACAGATTTATATTATTTAAAAAAAAAGTCGCAAACAATCAAATTAACGTACCTACTCGTTTTGGGAAGTTGATAAAAAAGAGTCGCGTATCTATAAATAGTATGGATTGTTGAATAAATGCAAAAAGTGCTAAATGTTAGGGGTATTCACACATGTTTCATTATATTTTAGTTGTTATATTGTTAATATTTTTTGTATTGGAGAATATGCGGCAAAATCAAAATTTCTTTCTTGCTTTCATGAGACAATGTGAACTGAGACTTGAGACTTGTGAACTAAATAGCTGCAGTAGACAAACAGTCAAGCAATGAAGCGCGTAAAGGTCAAAATAAAGATTTCCATTACTCGAAGTCAAATAAAATTGGATTATTCATTCTGAGCCACCTTGCATGTCTTTTTAGCTTTATGAAAATTATGATTTGTGGAAAATTTTCAAGAACATTGAACAGTCCAAATTTCATAGAACATTTTTAACTTACTTCAAAAAGGATGTTTAGAAGTGAAAATAATTTTATTTTCCTTCATATTTTCCTTTCACTTGATACCCATACATTTATAGATTTCTAAATGAGTCCTGGTTCCTAAGAAAAACTTTGAAATCCGCTAATAAAAACAACATTCTGACGTGCTATCGAAAAACTAAAAATGCACTTTACTTTAACAAATCTCGAAAACATGGTGCAGATCCAAACTAGTCAACTCCTGTAAAGGAGAGATCAAATCTCTTGGGAGTACAGGTGGCATTTCTCTGGCCTGGGTTCCAGGATATAGGAACATAGAAGGAAATGAAATTGCTGATGAGCTCGCCAGGGAGAGGACTGAATTGGTCTCAGGGACCTCTTACCCGATCATCGGCATCCCACTGACTGTTGTTAAAGGGAATTTGCACAACTTATTTCTCAGGAATGCGCAGAAAATATGGAGCTCTATTTCTTCGTGCGCTATTTCGAAAACCCTTTGGCCCCAATACAATAAACGGAGAACTTAGAAAGTTCTGTGGTCTCCACGTCATTCAATTTTCAAACTCGTAGCTATGTTTACTGGTCATTGATCGACGGTCACGCATGCGGAAAGCTAGATTTACCATTGAACCCCCATTGCTGAAGCTGTGGAGGCCTTTCAGAGAAGGAGACTATTGAGCACTTTTTCTGCAAATCGCCGGGAGTGAAAGCTAGACTATTAAGGTCACTGGGTGCTCCTTTCTTCGACAGCCTAGGGCAGTGCGTCAACCCAAGCCCCATCAATCTTCTCCATTATATCAACAACTATGGCTGGCTGTGGATATCTGCCTTGAAGGACTCATATTGGTGTGAGAGTGGTACTTCAATAATTTCCCCTACCTACGTACCATATAAAATCCCTCTCATATTGATTTTCTCTTGGGTAGGAAGAGTGCTTGCCGTGGTGAGAGTGCTTAAGTAGGGTCATTGAACCAAGAAGCTATGCTATTTCAGGTTCAACCATGTTAGATAAGTTCTTTGAGAGACTCCGAAAACTAAAGCATAACCAACTTCCAAGTCAAGGTATACTTTGGCTCGTACCGAGAGCTGAACGGTGCAAGGAATTAAAACTTGTACATCGCTCACTGAGCTTCCCTCTCGAATACCTGGCCGCCTTCGAGCGTCCCTCTAGCCTTACCGCGGCATGAAGCGCTGCCGTGGAGGACCCCATTATTCCCCCTTTGTAAGCATAGGTTATGGAACCTCCAGGCAAAGCAATCGTAAGAACCAGATGATGGCAAAAACTACAAATCAGATAACACTAAATTCGTGCCGCGCTGCGACACAATATCCTCTTTTGTAGAGGACAGCCTGCTGGCTTTTAGCCAAGATATGCCTGGGTCAGTACACAGTAAGGGTAGTAACAGTAGCCAGTCATAGTACTCCTTTATCAAAGAAATAACAACAAAAAACTGAACTAAAAACATTACACAGGCCAGTTGACGGCACTAAGAAAGATAGCCAGTCCGCAAAAAACCATAGTCAGCGGGCCTAATTGCGGTGTAAGCACAGCCTTGAAACTATTTAAGTTTGCGTGAACTTTTCGGTATTCAACAAGTAGACAGAGATTGCATTATCATTTAAGAACCTGGGAATGTACTCCAATGGGGCTTGCAGGTTCTGTAAAGAGGAAGATGAAACCGCCAAAACTGTGCTGGCAAGCCCCTGAGTAAACATAATTTACCAGAGGAGGAAATAAAACTCAACAAATTAAAATACTAAAATTTATTGTGAGAATTGATAAGTACCCTAAATCTATGAAGGGAATTCAAGAGATCTTTCACGTCGCGGTGCTAAGTCCCCTATATAAAAACATTTTTATAAGAACCCAATACTCGCAAAAAAATACCGAATGCCGTATAACAAAGCAACGAGTGGGAATACATCTATTATAAAAACATTATGAATATTCGCATTAAAAAAAAGAAATAAAAAATTATAAAAAAAATAAAATATTTGAAAACCAGATTGAATGTCTGAAACAAAAAATAATAACCAAGAACAATTAAAATAAGAAATAACATAAAAATTTGTGCTAGACATTCGGCGAAGGTGTTTGTATGATCTCAACACACTTGTCGTGGTTTCTATTGCCAAAAATAAAAGCAAGCCAGCCCATACATAAGCAGTCAAAAAGAAAATAAAATATTGGCCAAAAAGTAAAAGCTCAGTGGATCAACCAGCAGTCAGCCAACGGTCTGACATGACTCATAATTTTCAAATTTTAGCGAGATTTTGATGGAGTGCAGGCTGATGCGGCATTGCAGGTGTATTTGTATCTCATACAACTCTAAAAATAATAGAGAGCATTCAAATACCTCCAAACATATATATGTGTACGTATGTATAGATAGCTACATATACTGTAGTGTACATATACATATATATAGAAAATATAAGTCAGTATATGCGCGCGCGTTTGCCAGTTTGGTGACTCATGCCACAGCAAGCGAAGTGGCGAGTTGAGGCGATTTAATGATTTGATTAACTCTGACTAGTGCTGATGATGGTAAAAGCTGTCCGGAGCTGCGGTTTTGAATGCAAAAAATCAAATTGACAATTAATTCGAAATGAATAGAAGATGGATGACCAGCCAGTGATGCGATTTTGTGATCTATGGTTGCTTGTGTTTATGCCTGTTGATGTTGAACGAAGGGTGTGTGCATTGAACGATTTGGTGATTTCAATGGCTAGCTGTTCAGCATTGGGGAATGGCTTTGTTGCCATGGAAACTATGTTAAAGTAATTGTTGTTACAAAGTTATTGATGGGGCGTATTTTGAAATTTGCCCATTCGAGCAGTGGACTGAGAGGACTATTCAGGTAATTAAAAATAGGGGATATAACTTAATATTCAAGAAAAACTTCTCATAAATTGTTGCTTCTAGTGGTGTATATCAGCGATTCCTTGGTACACAAATTTTTCGGTGAAGCAAAGAAAAACCACTCTAACGAAAGCTGTAGCTATACTGAGTTGTACACAGAAGTGAAGGTAATGCATTCGAAAGAGAAGGCTTCACGCTAAGCAATTGCTGGTCACTGCCTTTATACAGAGCCGTATCAGCGTAAGTTATTCAATAGTTACACCCCGTATGCTTGAACTAATGGTTTTTAATATGACTTTTCTTTTAAGTCTTTAGACTGATTTTAAGTCTTTAGACTGATCAAAAAATCGAAATTTTTTTTATTGCATAAATTGTTAGTATAACTACTCAAGAATATGTGGTAAACATTTTAAAAGGAAATTCACATTATTCCCGATTCTATGAGCAATTAAGTGACAGCCCGTCGGTTTGGCACCGTAGCGCGCGGTAGTTAGAGCGGCGTTTTTCTCGAAGCGACTTTTTTCAACTGATGGGCACTCTAGCTCAAAAAGTTATCGACCAAACGTTATGAAATTTTTGGGGAGTGCTCTTTATTCAATTCTAATTTATATGAACCTAATTCTTGGATTATATTATCATTAAAAATATTTTTTTAAGCAAAATAGATAAAAAAATATGGTTCAAGCGCCTCAAAAACATGCAATTTGCAATATTATAATATTTTGTCAAAACTAGGTTCATATTCTTAGGAAACATGTTGTGAATGAAAAAAAATGTTGTTAATTACAAACATGCAATTTTCAATATTATTTTATCAAAACTAGGTTCATATTCTTAGGAAACATGTTAAAAAATGGAAAAAAATTTTGTTAATTACAGAGAAAAATTACAACTTCAGGAATGCCCACCAGCCAGATACTCGGATGGCGATCATCCATGAACAGCATATAAAATCATAATTTTTAGAAACATTTCGTCGCTCCCAAACTCACGAAATTGGTTCTTTTTTTTTTTTTTTTTTTTTTGGTGGCGGTTCTGTAGTTACTTAGCGCAGTGTTTTTCTATCAATTTGAGCTGTCACCTCGTCAATGAAGTTGAGCTCTGAGATTAGGGAACTTCATGGAGGCAATATTGGCTTACGAGCAACACAGACGAGGAATAAATAAGCTTTAAATACAAAAGTGGGCATTTCTCTGCTGAATTTTTCCGAAGAATCTGAAAATTGGCCCCAAAAGTATTAAAGCTGTGGTGGTTTTTACGAGTAAATCAAAAATAAACCCCCCCCTAATCGAATAGCGTCAAAAAAATTTTTTGTTTAAGAGCAACAACACGCACGTCTGAAATAAGAGGAGGAGCTCTCAAAAAGGATGTGAGCGCCAATTATTATTATTATTATTATATTAATCATATGGCATCACACACATGCGCAAGGGAACGCATGAAGCTTCGAAACCGAAAACAATAATTTCATGAATAAAATTTCTACTACCTAGCATTAATATTCTGAATGCCCAATGGAATATCACTTTTATAAAATAATTATGAAATAATTTCTTGGCTTTTATGTCCAAGAATCATTTGCCTGATATTCGAAGACTGTGAAGGGCCAGGGACCATAGGGAAAAAGTTGTAAATTTGATACAGTTTATCATCCGATAATAATAGCGATTTCCATACATGAAACACCAAATAATAGAAAACGTTTTTTTAATAGCGGTTGACCCTCGCAGGCAATGACAAGCCTCCGATTGTATTTCTGCCAGGAAAATGCTCGTCATAAAAATCCAATTACCGTTAGGAGTCGGCTTAAAACATAAAGATCCCTCCATTTGTGGAAAAACATCAAGACGCACACCACTAATAGGAGGATCTCAATTTTAACAAATCGAGAGCTGACGAATTATTAAGAAAGCCACGAGCCACATATTCAAAATTACGTAAACAATAACCGGACACTGGGCTTTGGGAGACCATGCCAGGAAGATGGGATGGTCGATGGATGTAGAAGCCACAATCAAGAAGAATCTATAGAAACAGCATTTCACTATCTGTGTGAGTGCCCAAGTCTGGGTGCTCTACGACATAAAATGCTGGGAGAATCTTTTGTGCTAATTGCGTCTGGGCTGTGTCACTCAGACAACACCTCCACCATCATCACCTTGGCAAGACAATCAAGAATTTTTCCACTAGTAAGCATCTATATGTACAGTGGGCTTCGATTTGCACACATTTTATTGTATTTTGAAGCAAATATTTCCTGAAAGGATTTCATTTACATAAAATACATAAGCTTTCCAAAGCGCCGTGTTTATAAATAAAATGTGTTAAAAATCATAAAACTAATGCTTAAACAGCGGCAAAGCAAAAATGGGCCAAGCGTTTGGACTACTTTTTTCGGTCAAATACTTTGAAATGCTTACTATCACTCTGCATTAATCAAATTTTCCAAATTTAACAAATTTTAACAAAAGGAACATTTGACTCTTTCAAAAATACAGGGTGCGTGCGGTATTTGAAGGCATGAATGTATGTGGCTACAACTTCCCGAAACCATTATTTTTCGAATCTGCAGAATTTATTCAAAAAGTGTAAGCGATCATTGACGAGGACCCTTCAAAATCAATGAGGGACCCTTGCGAGGGAGCTTAATGCTTCTGAGGGTTTTATCCGTCGAGTTGTCCATGAAGATATCCAATATAATCCCTACGTTATGCGCAAAAGACAGTTCATGTCGAGAACAGTTATCCGATCAAAACTCCTTCTAAGTAAAATTAAAATTAAACACCCTGAAGTGCATACGATGTCATGGTTTTTTTTCTAATTAAAAAAATTTTGACCAAGACTAAAAGACCAACCGTAGAAAATACTGTTGCCTGTGTTCCAAACCTACAGAGCTTCCTGTTGTCATGTCCATGAAGTTTTCAGCAACTGCAATGGCCTTACATGTTGTGAAGAACAAATGACACGTAATATCACCACAGTACTTTACTCAAGCCTTTCGGGTGAATTCCGCTGCAATATCGAGGTGGATTGATAGTGTCGCAGTGACAAGCCATAATTATTTCAGCAAGACTCCCCTCCTTCCCACAAAGCGATAACGGCACAAGATTCAATGGCTGAATGTTTGCATTAACACCGAACTACCCAAACTTAAATTCCCTGGATTACTGCGTGGGGGGCGTAGTTGAGCGTGAAATGAAGGCTGCAATTAATGCCGTTATGGTCAATATGAATAAGGATCATTTGATTCGGACAATCCTTTTCGGACCCGGACTTAGGAGGTTATTGGTGCTAAGGGAAATTTTATTGATTAAACACCACGTTCTAAGCATAAAAAATAACTTTTCTACCTTTTCAGAGTATTTGTAAATAATTTGAAAAATGTTGCGGGATGGTGAATTTTTTCAGAGGTATAATACGAGAACGCACTTTTTGTTTTGGAGAAAAATATATTTTCCATACTTTAAATTTTGACAAATTACTGTTGACAGGTAAAATTCATAAGGTATGTAATTTTGATAAATTTTTGCTCATGTTCAGCACAACTATTATGACAGTTTGTATAATAGCCATCCGCTATTATTTAATGAAAAAGTTAATTAGAATATAAATATTATTTTGGCACATACTAACTGGCGGCTGTTATTAAAAAGTTTTCGCTCATAATATACATAAATATGTATTTGCATTTTGTTTGCAGCAAATAAGTATTTAACTTAAAATATTAGCGTATCCATGTTAAGAGAAACGCAAACACATACATAAAAAATATGATTGCAAAGAACGAAATTTTCCATCGAATAATGTTTGTCAGCTTCTTCATGGAGTACTAACTCAAATACAACTTAATTATAATACACACACACACATATACACTCATATGCATGTGAGTGTGCATTTGGCTATTTCTTTACTTACATTTTAATAGAACAACTCCATTGCCATGCTGTCCATGGTGATGATGATGATGGGCACTGCCGTCCAAAGCGGATTTCAACATTTGGAATGCCATCTCGTTACTGTTAGCCAACGCTTAGTGGTTTGGTTTATTTTGAGTTTTAACATCACTTCGCCAGATTCACAAAATCTTTATTTAATCATCTCTTTTGTTTAACTGATAAGTAGCTATATTTTTTATTTATTTAAATACACTTCACACCTGCACATTTGCTTGGGGCTTTCGGTACTTCTTAGTGCACACAATTTCGCATACATACATTCACATTTATATAAATGCATAAACAGCACAGTTATTATAATTTTTTTTCTTTTTTATTCCGAGTAATATTTTTATATAAGAAGTATTCTTTTGTTATTCAATTTTAAGTTTACTTATATTTTCTAGCATTTTTAAAGTGCTTAGATAGAGGGATTTATTCGCTGGAAGCCAAGTGACAATAAAATTCGATATGACTAGAAGTTTTGAAAACTAAGATAGATAAGCTCAATGCCTAATAATAGACGTGCTAATGCTCCAAATACCATTCATTAAAAGTTTACTAATTTTCACATCCAGAAGTGATCCATAAACAGAAATGTATACTAGATTTTTCTTTGCGGCATGTCAAACCTGTTTAGACACATCCGTCTGCTGATCTACCGCACTAATATAAAGTTTGTGATGGGTCCCAAAATAGTTGTCCTATGCTTGCCCTACAAATTCCTGCCCGAAGTTTTTCATGTGGAAGGAAAAGCAGAGCACCGTCAACAAAAAAAAATTGCCAAAAGTCAATGGTATTTTGTAGTCACTGGAAACTTGCACACTAAAATTCAATGGACTATAAAACTGCATAGCCAGAAAAGTTCTAAAAATCGTGGTTATCGATATCGATAGTTTTCATGCAACGAAAAAACACCCCTTGTAACAAAATGAAACTTTTGAGTGACTACAAAATACCGCTGACTTTTGGCAATCCTGAGGTATGATGCCTTCCCGTCCATCCAAATCTTTTATATGGCAGCAAAATGGTTATAGAACTGCATCCTCGAAAAACTATGTTTAGAAAGTGGAAAGTTTTGATGAAATTGTGGAAAATTTTTAAAAATTGTCTCCAAAGTTTGAAACTTTTGGTTTTTGTTGTAGTATGAACTAAATTTTTGTAAAAAAAAATATTGATGTGTTTATACTTTTGCAACGTGGTGTATATGAGAAGAAATTGTAGGTTTAAAGTAAGGTAATAATGGCGAGGGCAAGGATATGTATGGGCATTTCGACAGATCAGTAAAAGCAGTGGAAAATGTAATTCTTAGACCTTTCTTGAGGGAATATGAAAGGCGAAAAATGAGAGTAAAATTTAATTATTTTATTATTATTATTTAATAATTATTTCACTTGGCGGTTGCAGTAGCCGAATGGGTTGGTGCGTGACTACCATTCGGAATTCAGAGCGAACGTAGGTTCGAAACTCGGTGGTGAAAGACCAAAAATGAAGAAAAAAGTGTTTTCATTTACTTAATAATCTATTTATATTGTATGATATTTGAACTGTGGCTAGAACTAGGATAGTTAAAACCTTTTTGATAAGTAGAAATGACTGAAAAATCAGCGACCTTTATAGACCCCGGCCAACGAATTTACATAAAATTCGCCAATTAAAATTTTGAATTTTTCAAATTTGACTAATGCTTCATAATCAGTGACTCCAAACCCTCTTCCATATTAAATTTGATAAAATCCGACTGTTTGATTCTGATTAGCAAATTTTTAAGTAATTTGAATTTCCGGTAAAATGTGTGGTTTTTTTTAATCTTGCAGTATTTATAGCTAAATTCATTAAATAATTGATTACATTAGAATTTTAATGAAACAAGAGCGAAAATAATTGAAAAATAGTTTTCGAGAAAAATTACTCTTTTCCATTATTTCACCCGGATTTATAGCCGACCAAGGACTGTCAGTTCAGCAGCTTTCGTCTTATACGTATGCGAAATATTATATTTATGCTGCTACAACAATAACAACAACCATATCTTTTTATTTTTTTTTTCATAAAAGTATAGTTCATATTTTGTATAAAATTACAAAACTTTATCAAAATTTCAAATTTTTAGTCAGAATTTTTAGAAGAATTTTGGGTATGCAATTTTATGGCGTATTCAATTTTTTTATAATAATAATGTGTAACTTTAAAGTGGTTCGAGATTTCCATTGATTTTTGATCTTCCTTTTTTCTGACGGTGTTGCGCATTTTCTGCAATACAAGAAAAAAAAATTCTAACATTCGTTATATGGGAGAAAAGGCATAACACCGTAAACAAAAAAAAAAAAAAAACAAATAAAAAATGTGCATACATAAAATATCTAAATTTGTTGGACTTTTATATTAATCTGAAAGGGGGAAGCTGTACTGTAGAGAGCGTGAGAGTGTTAGTATTTCACGCCAGGCGTTTGTGAAAGGGTACATTGTCGTTTCGACTTAATTTCCGAATTTATTTTTATTATTTATAATGATTAATATTTATTTATTATTGTATATAATTTACTTTTTTTTTTAAGTGTAGCTTGCTATTTTCCCCTAATACTAACACCTTCCTCTTTATAATCGACTTTTTGAAACCCAAAGAAAAAAGTAAAAATAATTTTTTCACTCGATTTGTGCACTTTAAACTTAGCGAAAGCCGTAGCATTTTTTTACCAGTTTTTAGCGTAGCTGGTTAACAAGCAAAAGTTTCATCGGTATTCTCACTATACAGATTCAAAAACTGGCAACTGCATTCGGCACTCAACTTGTGTGGCGCTTACGCATTTTAGGATTATCACGAAGGATATGAAAAATGATAGTAGATGATATTCCAGTAATTTCTGCGTTTTATTTCTATTTCAAATGTTCATCCCCTGGAACTTTTAAACTTTTTTGATAATTGAAAGAAAATTTTTCTTAAAAAATTCGAACATAAATAAAAAAATTTTTTTAAAGTAATTTTAATTTTTTAATATATTTTATTTTAAAATACATTTTTTTTACAAAAATGTTATTGTAAAAATAACAGAACTACTTTAAAAAAACTCTAACAAAATTTTCAGTATTGAATAATCTCAAACTAATTAATTTTATTTTCAAAAATTTTTCAGCTTAATTCTTATTTTACTCAAGCCCACAAAATTTACCAATTTTCAGGAGAAATATACGTTAATGTGCAAAAACTTTTAATTACTTGACACGGAATCGCTTATTAAAACTTTTACTGAGTAGTCAAATACAGCTAAGTAATCAACATCAACAATACGCCTCCCTTCACTAACATCTCCCCTCGTAAAATGTTGCTCAAAGTGCCTAGTGTTTTAACTTTTATTTTAGATATGTATGTATGTTTGCTAAAAGTGATTATGTATATAGTTAAAATAATTTTTACTCTAAACAAAAAACAAATTTCAGCTACGAAATATTGAGGTTAAGATTTGGAGTACGTAGATTTACATTACGAAATAATGTCTGAACTCCATTGTAATTTATAGCATTTCCACTTAAATTGGTAATTTCGCAGCCCTTAACTGCACTTATTCCATTCACGTTTTTCAATTAATTTATTAAAACAAACCACAAGTATGCAGACTGGCATCAATCACTTGCGCTTCATTGGTGAGTATTCGCTCTTAAATGCATGAATACCTTTCTTTGTATGTATACATGTATGCATGTATGTATGTCTGTACGTAATGGTGAAGCTGTTTTCTTATCGCAAAATACCAAATGCATGATTAAAAAGCAATTGGTAGCAAAACTTTCAAGTTATTGAGCGATTGGCATTCAATGCTTCCCAAGCATGAGTAAATCGCTATTCAATAAATATTCGTAGAAGTGCGGAGCATCAAGAATAGTTGCTTGCATTCATATACATACTATTTATTTATATGTATGTATAAGCATGCATACATATTCGTAAATATAAATAAATTGCTTTTTAATAACTATTTTTTTTTCATTTACTTCCAAAAGGGTTTTTTAGAATACTTGAAACGAAAATATAGTTTTTGCTAATTTTTCAAACAACCAAGCGGTTGAGGGATCTTTTTGAACCAAGTATTTTCATCGCAACGGTCCAAAAAACAAGAGAAAAAACCAAACAAATATGGTTCCTGATCCACGCCATTCAATTTCCAAACTCTTAGCTGCGCTACCGGCCATTGGACAATCGGCATACACGCGAAAAATCTAGGTTTACTATTTAACCCCCATTGTAGAAGCTGCGCGGACTTTTCAGAGAAGGAGACTGTTGAGCACTTTCTCTATAAATATCCAGGCTTGACAGCTAGGCGATTAAAGTGCACTGGGTACGCTTTTCTTCGACAGCCTGGGGCAGTGCGCTAACTTAAATCCCATCAATCTTCTCCATTGCAACATCAGCTCTGGCTGGCTGTAGAAATTTGCCCGTTGGAGGTCTCATAATGGTATCGAAACGGCGCTTTAGTGCTACTTGAGGAGTGGTGGTGCTTCAACTATTTCATCTACCTATACTGATTATTAGAATACTATTGGACCGGTTTTATTTATTTATTTACTTTTCAATTCTTTTTATATAAAAACATAGTTCATTCTACAGCAAAGACCATATTAATTCAAGTTTCAAACTTTGTACAAGATTGATAAAAATTTCATACACATATACATTTTTTAACCAGATTTAAAAAAAATTCGATTTTAAATTTCAGTGCAAGTCTCATGAAGCTGAAGATTCGCGTTGATTTTTACAGTTTTAAGCCGATTCCGAACGCTAATGGTTTTTTCATGGTAGAAATACACTCGCAGGTTAGCCCTTGCCTACCCAGGGGTGCTTTTTCACACACTTCCGAATGGTAGTTCCGCACCAACCCATTCGGCTAGGGCAGCCTCCACACATATTCGTAATATAGAGATCGTACTATTAGGTTAGGTATAAACCCATTATGATCCCACAGTTTCACTTGATAGACCTCCTTGCTGATCACACGCAAGTCAATGTAGCTCTTTAGATCATCTAAGAAAGTTTTTCTGCGAATATCCGGTTCAGAATGCCTTAGAATTCAGCACATAAATTTAGTGTAATCAATTTTTCCCTATGAGTAATCAGGCAACCAAAGATATCTTATGTCTGATTCTGGAAAATTACCGTTAATATGCAAATAGTGCGAAACTAGACGTTATCGGAAGAATGACAGCTCTGATCTATTTGGTCGTCGAGCAACCTCAACGTACATACAAAATTACGGATTTTTAAATCAAATGTACAATCATTAATCTTGTATGGATCAGAAACCCAGCTCACAAACAAGTGGATTGGAAACAAAATTCAAAGCTGTGTGAGCAGATATTTACGCAGGATATTGAAGATCTGCTAGCCCAAAATCAAAACTAACGACGATCTATGCGAGTGGTGCAAAATTCAGCCGCTAGTTAACGTGGTAAAACTACGAAAGTGGAGGTGGATTGGGCAAACGAAATATGCCGTCAAGTACTGGATTGGAATCCATAAGGTGTTCGCAAGGTTGGCTATCCAAAAGTAGCTTGGAGGAGAACTGTCCAGAAGGAAATTGAACCGTCAAGAAAAACTTAGGATAAAATCAAACTTCTTGCAAAAAAAAAAAAAAAATAGAGGTGTTTTACTCCAGTGGGAGAAATCGGAACCGATGATGATGATGATGATGATAGGTCTACGAATATAGGTTTGTTATATCACATATATTGCAAGCTACTCAAATTCTTACAAAAGTTTTAGTGGTAGTCAAAGGGTTAAGTTATTTTAGAGGTAATAGTTACAGCCTTTTAGCCCGTTTTACAGCCGACCACCTTCGCTAATTTAAAATATGGCTTCAATACATTTCTATTTGAAAGCAACTGACATTAAAAATGTCGAGTTCACATTTTGATAGAACTTTTTAGTACTTACTAACTTTTATTCACTGTATGTTTTACTTTTGTATGTTATTTTAGTTTAATAATGAATGGAGGCAAATATAAAATCATAACACATCAATAGAAAATTACAATTCGTAAAATGTTATTTGATCGCTGTTGACCTTTGTAGGTAATTAAAAATTCCTATCTTTCGAGTGAATAAGTTCGAAAGTTTGCCTAATTGAAGGCTTCGGCAAAAAATGGATTTATCGAAAGGCATACAAAAATGAAAAATGTATATGAATCAGAGTATTGTGAACTTACAGAAGTGCATAAGAGGTATTAAATTTATTTATTTATTTATTTATACAATAAATCTTATACTTAAAAAAAAGAACACTGACTGCCAGCACCTTCGACTCGCTGAAGTAAAAGTAAGAGATAGTTTGCTTAAAGGTCTTGCATGTAAAAGTGAGCCTAGAACACTTAATTAGGACTATGGAAAAATATATAATAAGAAAAAAGAACTAGAAAGAACTGATTGAACTAGAAATTCTGACATTTTCGATTTTTCTGAGGAAGTGGTTCCCAACAGTGAGGAAGAAGATATTAGGTTAGGGAAGATACTTTTTCTGATTTGTGCAAACTGTGGGCAGTCGTTGAGTAGATGCCCGACCATTAAAGGCGATGAGTGATAGTGTTGACAGCAAGACGGACTGGAACCAGTGAAAACATATGAATGGGTTCCCATTGTGTGCCCTAATCGGAGGCGTACAAATGATTTGCTATCGTTGCAACGACAATTTAGTGGGTAATTTGACATTATCCCGTTTAGATTATTTACGACATAATGGTGGAAAGTGGATCCCTAAGGGACCATTTGTGCATTATGGTGCTTGTGATATATAAATTTGTATTCTCCTTTTTTCGAAATAGGTATAGTCAAAAGTTATAAGTGAGTTAGCGTTCGTCAGCTAGATTACCTGCATGGCCTGGAACTCACATGAGTTTTATGCGGTCTACCAAAAAGTTACATTCTGCCAAAAAATTACCGGGCATTTTTTATTTAAAATGCATCATTTAAGGAGCTGTAAATAATATAGTAAATGGTATTTCCGATAGTAAATTAAACGATATTAGAAAAATAAGGTTCATACTACAATAAAAATTATTTATCGTAAGGGCTCAAACTTTGTACAAAATTCAGAAAAAGGTCATCAAATGTTTTAACTTTTTAAGCAAAATTTCTAGAATTTTTCCAGATACGCAGTTTTATAGCCCATTGAATTTTAGTATAACAAAGTGCTAGTTTTAAGTAAATATAAAATACCGTAAATTTTACAAACTTTTTTCTCTGAATTCTCACGCCTTTTCTTCCATGCAAAACAAACAAAGTTTTTTCACAAGCTGTTTTGTCATTTGCATGAGTTTTTGATATCATCCAAACTTAGCAGGATATTCTGCATTTCGATTTCCGGCTGCTTTCTCCAGGCTTTCCTCTAAGTCTTCTTCCTTATGGGTTCCATGTAATGGCTCGTCTTGCGATTTCGTCGAATGGTTTGCGTAGCGTATGGACAATCCAATTCCACTTACGTTTTATAATAACTAGAATTTCTAGAATTTTTCTTGGTATGCAGTTTTATTGCCCATTGAATTTTAGTACAATATAATAAAGTGCAAGTTTCAAGTAACCATAAAATACCTATGATTTTTCACACTTTTTTCACTGAGGTCGCAACTCATTTCTTCCATACAAAATACATACTCGGATATTTTTATATGGAAATAAATACCCAGCACTTTCAACAAAAAAATTGTAAAAAATGATGTGTTTATAATTTTGCAACAGGGTGTATATGACAATAAGTCGTATGGTGCATAGTTAGGGTTGGTATAACCCCAAATATAGCCTATAAAGTAATATTGGCACTTTTTAAGCCGGAATATTTCGAAAACTGATGTGCTGGAGCTACTCTGAGTTCAAACTTTCGGAAGGGTTCAAACTTTGGCTTTCAATTCAAAATTTGGCTTGGTCTGCGTGATTGCTTGGCATAGGTATATACTTTCGAGTGGTGTATTTTGAAGGCGATGCAATGAATTTGAATGCATAGGTTCTTAGTCCTCGACGGCGCCAACACAGCTTCTCCTCGAATGTGATACTACAGCGCGAAGAAGGATGAGATTCCTTGGCCGGATGTAGCCGGTAATAAGGCACATACGCTCAACTCAACCTAACTCTAACTTAGGTTTACTGAGGAAACTGGCTTTTATTGAGGTACTGTAATGATTAGAGAGCACAAACGATCGTGAGGTAGAAGTGCAAACCTGATTCGCATTCATTTAGTCAGAAATAATTTATAACATTTGTTTTATGGAACGATTCCCGGCACTTTCTTGACAGAAGTGTATGTGTAATATGGGTATTTCTTTCTGTATGTTTCGTTTCTCTCTGAGTTCAAAGTTCCTATTATTTTCGATAGCAATTTCTAATATTCACATTTCCATTTTGTCTATGAATTCATTGGCTGTTTGGATGTTGCTTAGTGCCAAAATTTACCTGCATACATACATACATACGCTACCTATAACATATTCGCAAATGCAATGAATTAATAAAAATTATCAGCAGATGACGAATGAGACGACGCAACGGTTATATTGCACAACATTGCTCACCATTTGAATTCGCATATGCGTACATATTTACGTTTGTCTTAAACTGCAACTATTGAGTTTTCAGATATTTCAGAGTTGGTTATAATTTGTAGTGACTTAAAGGTAATTAATCATGGCTGAATAAAAACTAAGTAGTAGCCAGTTAAAAGAGCTAGGAAATCAGAGAAATATGAGCGAGTCAGAAAATGACTCAAGTATACGAATATCAGCACATAAAGATTGTGTAAAAATGTGCAAAGGAAGGTAAGTAAAAAAATGTAACTATTAAAAATTTGTTTTTTATTTTTTCTTTTTGGAAGCTTAAACCTTTTTTTGGTTTTTGGCAGATGTGCAGCGGCTGTGTAATTTTTCAAATGCTCGTATAAGAGCAAAATCAAATGGAGTTGAAAATTTGCATGCCTGCTTGAAAATATATCGCATAGTTGGCAGCAATCTGCGCGTATGAGCGCTCGATTTTCATACCGAAATAAAAATCATCAATGCTATGCATGTATATGTGTGTACATGCGTGTATTTTTTCAATTTGAGTGAATCACTTAATTATTCAGCCATCAACTATCGGCAATTTTTTGTTTAAATGCCGCGGTAAGTCGCACTTAAACCATTTTAATATTACAAATTCGTGTTAAGTTTTTGACTTTGATGGACAATTAATTTAAAGTTGTTTTTTCTGTTATGCAGTCAATTAATTTCCATATGCACATGAATATATCATATTATCCTCAAACGAAAAAAAAATTTAAAGAAAAATTTTAATAATAGAACGGAAAATCTATTTTAAATGCTTTTGAATTTTATTCTTCCTGTAGGTAAAAATGTTCACACCTAAGCACATATACTCAGATACAGCACCTCACACCTTATTTGATACATATACGATTTTTCGTCATTTTACATTCCACAATATTTTGCGAAAATAGAAAAACAAAGTTTGCAGATATTTTATTTAGTTTATTTTTATTTCCTTTCTCAACATAAAATACAAAAAAGGGTCCACTCATTTCATTGTAATGCAAAAAAAAAACAACATACAGAGTATTCACGCCGCAGCTTAAATGATGCAATTAAAAAAGAGCAACTATTTATTTTTAATTTTTTAAATTTTAAGGTTTTTAGTACTTTATTAGGTATCCTTTATTATCAATTACAGCTTGAAGCCTACGTGGCATGGGATCAACCAATTTCTTGTGCATTCTGGACTAATTTAGTTCCACTCTTCAAATATCGCCTTTTAATGATCAGATTTATTATGGATGTCATATTTTCTTATGCCTTTAAAGCATAAATTTTCGATGATGTTCAAATCCGGTGATTGGACAGAAGTTTCAACAATATGGCGACATTTATATATTACCCACGTTTGTATTATTTTTGGCTTGTGCTTGGGGTTCTTATCTTGATAAAAGTGAAAGTCATGTTCAATTTGTAATTTTCTAGCACCATGAACCAAATTTTCTTCCAGAAGTTTTAAATAAATATATTTGTTTATTGCCTCTTCGATAAAGATCAGATTTTTAACCCCATTTGATGACATGAAAACCCAAACCATAAAGTTGCCATCGCCGTGTTTTATAAAGGGTGGTTAAATTTTAAGGGCCGATGTTGAATGTGAACCACACCTAAACGTCAAGTTTTATTCTCCATTTAATTTGACATTTTCCAATTTCAGACTAATTCACTTTGAATCATGGAAAGATACACAATCAAGCAACGCGTTAAAGTCATTCAGGCTTATTATGTAAACGGGCGTTCAAATCAAAATGCATTTCGAAGAAAATCATCTTCAGTGATAAGGCACATTTTCACCTCAGTGGATTCGTCTATAAGCAGAATTGCCGCATTTGAGCGAATGATAATCCAAGAGTGATTGTGGAAAAACCAATGCACCCACAAAGAGTGACTGTTTGGTGCGGTTTATGGGCCGGCGGCATCATTGGGCCGTAATTTTTCCAAAATGAGGCCGGTCAGGCAGTTACTGTGAATAGTGTTCGCTATCGTGAGATGAAAACGAACTTTTTATAGCCCGAATTGGAACGATATGTGGTTTCAACAGGACGGGGCCACTTGTCACCCACCTAACGAAACAATAGCTCTTTGCGCGAAAAATTTGATGGCCGAATAAACTCACGTCGCTGCGATGTCAATTGGCTGCCAAGATCATGTGATTTGGGGTTATTTGAAAGAAAAGGTGTACGTCGATAAACCAGCAACAATTCAAGAGCTAAAGGATGGATCATCGGATGGAAGTGTGCCGACGAGGCCGCGGCGGCCATTTTGCCGATATTTGGTTCCATACGTAATCGAGCCATACCAATATTATCATAGAAAAAAGAAATGATAATGCTTTTCTAAAAAAGTTGTATTTTATTCAAAATCAACACCGGCCCTTAAAACTTAACCACCCTATAGTAGCTCGCACATTTTGGGGTTTGCGCCCTGTATTCGCCCCATATAAAAGGTCCACCATCCGGTCCAAATAAGTTTTTCACCTCATCTGCAAAAAGTGCAGTCCTTCAAAACACTGGAGTTCTATTTAGATGGTCACGCGCAAACTGTAATCTCTTACTTCTATTCCTTGTAATTGCGAAAAAGTTATTACGGGCTATTCTGCCATTTAAATTTGTCTTTCTCAGTATTCTTCGAACAGTTTCTGGATGGTAAGTCTTACGCATATCATTTTCGGTCATTTCTGTTAACTTTGGAGCGCTTTTTGCTAGATTTTTCTTCACTTGGCGCACTAACCACTGACAATCTCTCTCTGTGAAAGTTGTATTTGAAGTGTGCCGTCCCTTAGTTAACCCACGTTTTTCATCCATAAAGTATTCCATAATATGCTGAACTGTTGATGAACTTAAATGTAAAATTGCAGCTCTTTTACGATGGGACACTCCTCCTTTGAAATGCTTCAAAACTAAATCACGCTTTGCTACCGAAGTACGCGGTCCTATGGTTAAAAAAAAATATCAAATTTAATATTGCTTTATGTCAAACTATACAAACTTTCGCATACGAAAAATACAAATTCGTTTGTTGGAACTTGCGCCGGGAATACCTGTACTTTTAACTGTGGCGTGAATTCTCTGTATGTTTTTTTTTGGCATCAGTCTCGAAACATCTGAAATGTATGGTTTATTAAATCCAAAATGTGTACGTGAGAATAACAAATCGTTTGCATTTGAGTCTTATAACCGAAATCTAAGTTTATTACACATAAAATCTGCAGCCGAAAAAATCGCTGTGCAAGTTGCATATACCCCCGAATCGCACACTATAAAAAATGGACAATTCGAAAATTTCTACTAGTGTGACGCGGCTTGCGTTCTAATTATTTGCTATACTTTAACTTATACAAGTTAAAGTCTTATGCGAACTAGTCCCAGTACGTATACTCGAAACTTAAAAAGCACCGAAATCTCGGAATTGATCATACAATCAGCGTCAAAATGTATTAAGGGGTAACACCACTGTAGAAATTTCAAAAAATTGATTTTTTTTTTATAAGCTTAAAAAATTCTTTGAACCTTTTAAAATACAGAACAAAAAGTTTTATACGTTACCGAAGTTCATTTCATAAATATTTTAAGCTTTTAACCAAGCGTTAGTGACTGCTACCTAACGATTTCTCCAAATTTCCAAACTTTAAACGCGTTTTTCTCAAAACACGTTTTCTTAAATTGGCACGCAGCATAACTCAAACAATTTTAAATATTTTTAATCAGGTTTTTCACTACGTCTGTATAATAACCTTCTTAAGAGAAGAGCGTAGGGGATTTTCGATAGATTAATTTAAACGATTGTTATAATTATTTAAGTGCCGTTTTTTTAGTCCAAAATAGAGTTTTTTTCTTCAAATGCTTGCTAATTCCACAAAAATAAATATTTTTTAAATCCCCTACGTGTTTCTCTAGCTATTCTTATCTAGATTAAGAAAAAACAAATTTCCTTGTTCCAGATTAAAATTTGCACCCTCTGTGCTGCGTGCCGCGGAGCTCCTTCAAGAGAAACCACATTACAAAAATGTCTCCAATACCGCCATTTTGTAAAATTTTTCGATCAAACTTTGTAGTTTTGTAGTTTAGTATATAAGTAATAACTTTCCAAATCAGAGTGATTGTTTTCCCTTTCTTTCTATACAAAAAAATTCTTTAAAAATCGTGTTTATTTTACGCGTGTAGAGTGGTGTTACCCCTTAACGTAATAAAGAAATATATCCAATATGTATTTCGAACAATCTTGCATTGTGCAGTAGTTACACAAATATAAGCAATATTGGAGTTTTGCAGACATAGTTGAGCATTTTGTTCCATACAACGATTGCTAGAAATCTTTTTTATATGGTAATAAAGTTCGACTGCAAAAAACAACAATCAAAAATCTATGCGATATTCGTGCCACTTCAAACTGGAACTTTATTGTATTAAAATTCAATGGGCTATAAAACCGCATACTCTTAATTTTTCTAAAAGTTCTGAATAAAAAGTTTTAAACTGTAATTAAAACTTGTAAAGTTTTTGTAAATTTTACACAAATTTTTTAATGGATTCGGCTGTAGAATAAATTGCATTTTTATGAATAATGAATTTAAGTTAAATTAAAAAAGGTATTGTCAAAACATCCCAAAGCATTCCACGCCTATAAATTTCAGCACAGGTGTATTTGGACATAAATATGATATGTAGGTCTACATAACCCGGGTGTCAAAAGTTCGGTTCAGCCCGAATTCATTATTTATTCGTTTTTTTAATGTTTTAAGGCTGGTTCTTTTTTCTTGCTCAGAAGTAAAAGTGATAAGGAATAATAACTTTTGTGCTCGACAGTATAAAAGATTTTCCAATAACAGGTGTTACAATTGCGCTATCGAGAGATGAGTAACGATTTTTTATGGCCGGAATTGGATATGATCTGGACAACATTCATTTTCAACAAGACGGCGCTATGTGCCACACAAGCAACGAAACCATTAATCTTTTACGGGAAATGTTTCCGGACCTCTGGAAGAGGTGATCACAATTGTCCACCGAAATCTTGCGACTTTCTTCTTTGGGGCCACGTGAAAGAGAAGGTCTATGCCAACAAAACCTCAAAGATGGAATTCGTGAGGCTATCGAGGACATAGGGCAGCCACTTTGAAATTCGGTTATGGAAAATTTCATGAAAAGGAGATTGTCCTGTAAACGTGGTCGTGGTGGTCATTTGTTATTTTCCACTATTAACGGCATACCTTCCCTCTTTATAATGAAATAAACATCCGACCATTTAAATTAAAAAATAGCATTTTTATTTGAATATCAAAATAACATCTCTTATTTGAAAATCCTTTATTTGACTTTTGGAACTATGACCTTTTCACTCAGAAATAATTATAATTTCTTAGCTATCTTTTCGCTCATGGGAAGAAATTTATCTGCGCCTAAAAGTTTGTATTTTCAGATTTTATATAACGCGACCTCTAACTGTTACATTATACCCGTATCTTACTTATCAAACAAAAATCAAACAAAATATCATAATAGAAATTGTTAATGAAATACAATTCGTATATCAATCATTATGTTTTGATGAAAATGATCAAAAATGAAATATAGTCGAATCAAAAATAATAATGGCATATAAAAATTCAAAAAAAAAAAAATTCAAAAAAAAAAAATTCAAAAAAAAATAAATAAATGAGCAAAAATTACCAGTTTTCCAAAAAACAAAAACAAATAATAGTAAAAACAACAAGAATAATTATATTTTTCCAAGAAATATAATAAAAAAAAGTTGCACTAGGTAAAAATTAAAACATTAGGAAACTATTTTATTTATGTATGTAAAACGAATATTTTCTTTTGAATATAAATAGTAAAGGGTCTTTCAGAAATTGCGCTTAGATGTCATTAATGCATAATTCTTACACCGTAAATTTGTTATATAATTTGTCGTAAGCAGATGCTACATTTTTGAACTCATTAGTACACCGTTAAAATTATTGAAACTTATTATGAAAATAGTCGATCTTTAAGAACTACTAATCGCCAATTTTTGTGGAAATATTCGTCTAAATGAGTCTGCAATTCAAAGGTTGGTGAAAAGTTTCAAGAAACTGGTTCTGTTGAGGATAGAATAAGGACAGGCAGACCAAAAACTTCATCTTCTCTTGAAAATATTGCTTCTGTAGGGCAAAATGTTACTGAACAACTTTGAACATCGACATTCTCAACAATTAGGCATTCATGAATCGAGTGTTTGGTGGATTCTACACAAACTTGCATTTGTATGCTTGCAAAATTCAACTAGATGATTGCGTCAACAAACAAAATTGCCGCATCTGCGGAGAAAAAAACAGACGAAATCAGAAGAAGATAGAACAATCATTACATCAACTAAATGTACTGCTTGGTATGGTTTTTGGGCTGATGGCATAATTAGACCGTTTGTATTCAAAGATGCATGAGCTGTTACTGCCGATGGGCATCTCTATAGACAACTGATTGAAATTTTTTTGTGATCTGATGACATAAACTGGCCACCTAGAGCATGCATTCCACTAGACTACTTTTTATGGGGTTTTTCGAATAGTAAAATCTATGTAAATAGTAAAATCTAGAGCTGAAACACAACACTCGGATCGAGGTTGCTGAACTCAATGCGATAATACGTGAGCGGGTCCCTGAAAATTGTTCTTCTCGTATGACAGCCTGTAATCGTACTCATGGTGAGCATGTACATGATGCCATTTTTCACATATTTTGATTAAAACAATAGTGAAACCTGAAAAAATCTAAATTTTTAACAACATCTAGGCGCGTCTTTTTAAAGACCCTTTATAATTATAGTCCGCATCCTATGCATGGCAAAATCCCAAAATTCATTTGCCTCATACATATACATACATACATATTTTTAATGAATTCATTTACTCGTTATTGTTTCATAGGTTATCAGTTGGTTAGTTTGGTAATTTGACTCAATATTTCCACGTATTTGCACACACACACATACTCACTCTTACAATTGAAAATCTTGATTATTTTTTTGCGTTGCAATACCAAACAATCAAAGTGTCAGCTGCACATTTGTGTTTTATTGTTTTTCATTATCAGCTTCGCAATAAAGAAGCAGCTGATAATTTATTGTGGAATGTCAATTAAAATTATAAGTAAGAAAATAATAAAATATAATAAAGAAATGTAAAATCGAAAATGTTTTTCAACAATACTTCGTGGCATTATTAAGGAAAGTTAATGAAGGGAAATAAAATAAAATGAGATAAATAAAAAATAGAGAAAATTAAGTATAATAAAAAAAATTTAATTTAATTTAATGGAATAACTCAACCTAAAATAAAATAAAATAAATTAAAATAAAATAAAATAAAATTAAATTATATTAAGTAAAAGGAAACTTAAGTTCCGTTAGGTAAAATGAAAAGAAAAAATTCATCTCATACTCGTAGTCGGCATAAAACTGCAGTCGTCCCTATTTGTAGAAAACATCAACACGCACAACATAAATTCAAGAGTGAACTTGGTCAAATAAACAACAAAGGATGTAAGCGCCAAAAATTATTATTCGTAAAAAAATTAATTAAAATAAAAAAATAAAATTAAATAAAAAATGAAAGAAAATAAAAAACGGAAAAAAGGAAAAATTACAATAAAAAAAAAAATAAAAAATTAAATTAATTAAATCATATAAATTACGTATTTTCTTTACATAGTTGCCTATAAGTATAATTAAAATTGCAATTTATATATTTCTTTTTTGAACCACTTCTTCCTATGTTTTCATATTTCCTTACTCATTAACAAACATTACAGAACATATTTTCCATTAGAAAAAAATCTTAGAGAGAAAGAAATGGTGGCACATTCCATTCTAAACACATCACAAATTATTTCCTACTACAACAAGCACTGCAGATCCCCTACTAATCTACCACCTTTACCGCCAATGCGTGTTCGTACATATATCGTAAATGCCAACTGATAGTAACTGAGAACTCACACACAAGAGTTTATATTGGAAAATTCATCACCGCACAAACAAAAATAAAGAAAAAACGCACGACACAACAACGAACACAGGTGAAAAAGGCGCACGAAGACGGTGGCCAAGAAGATTGTCTGTCGCGTACGCGTTTACAAGTGCAAAAAAGTCCACATGCGGCGCGTGTTCACGTCTCCGATCATTAAAGATTACTCGCTCTCTTCTTCTGTTTACTAATCACTTGGTTAAAGTAGTTTTTTTTCTATTTCATATTCTCGCTTATATCAGCGAAACACTTCTATTCTTAATTTTTTTTTCTTTTATTATTCAAATTTGTATTTATTTATTTTTTTATACTCCATTAAAAATCAAACACAACAAATAACTTGGTTTTTTTGTCACTCCTTTCATTCACTTCACATTCACTTTAGGTAGGTAAGTAAGTAAGTACTCGTGTGTTATGGTATATCCGCTCGCCACATTTGCTCGTCTCGACAAGATCGATTCTACTGAATCCAGTAAAAGCAAGCAGACAAACGCCAGCGTCGCGGCTGCAGCATTCACTTCAAATTGGTGGCACCAACATTCGTTTCTTTTGTTATTGTTTACTGGCCGGCCGATCGCTGCCGACAACGACTCCATTGACGCGCTCCAATGCGGCACAACAAAACAAACACATAGCGATGTCTGTCCGTTTGTTGTTAGATCTGTTGGAACCGAGTGTATGCGGTTGGCTCTCCTGGTGCGCCACCGCACCGCACCGTTTTCCATTGCTATAGCAGCACATCGAGTCACATTGATTCTCTCACGAGTCACCGGGGCCGGTGTTTTTAGCATTTTTATTTTATTTTTATAATACTTTTCTGCTTCTCTGAAAATCAAAACCAATGCGCTGAACTGTCTACAGTCGACGAGTGACGGTTTAGAGCGCACAGTGTTTTGTTTTTCGATTGATGGAGCGAATTTGCTTGTATTTTTATTATTTTATTGTCAAAGTATTCAAGTAGTTTTCGCGACATCTGTCAAGGCGAATCTATTAAAGGTGGTATTGGTAAATCAGTAGCTTTGTTTTTTCTTTCGCCGTGTCAATGTGGCTGTCAGCCTAGAATGAAGCAAGGCGAACTCATTCTTTTCTTCTACTTCGCCAATACTTTGCTTTGACAGCCAAATGTACAAAAAATTGTTACTGGCTTAGTGCTTTAGTGCCTTTAATGAATGCGCCTTGATATCTATTCAAAAACATTTAGAACTTAACCCAAAAATATAGTAATTCAACCAACTTATCTCTCAATAAAGACAGTGTCGACATTCTTATATTTATAATCATTATCTTGTCATTTCATAGTTGTTAGTATTTCAATAGTTCCAGAAGAGGGCTGTTATCGATATGATTTCTGGCTTAAACCAAGTTGTTTAAAATTCCATCATATCCTTTTTACGATAAAGATTCCAACAAGAAAGTACCCTTTCACCCAATAGTACACAATTTTTTAACCCTGTGATTCCAAAGTGAAGAAACTCCTCAAACAAACAAACAAAAAAAGTAACTCCTCAAACAAACTTGAGCGACGAGAGGAGAACACGAGGAATTAAAAATAATATCTCCTATGTTTCCTCTCACGACAAATTATTAGCAATGATATATGTACCTCTTAATTTTTACTCAGCTGATGAATTTTATTAGAACAGTTTTAGATCTGGATGCTTAAGCTTCTAAGTGAACTGATCAGAGTTTTAAATACGGCAGGCCCTCAGACTGGCTAACTCAATGGATTGGCTTGAAGTGGAGTAGTGCTTTTGGATCTATGTGATATCAAAGGGGCCAAATTGTAGACGCCTTTATTAGGTAACCTAGTCTAACCATCTGAGATCAATACGCTTTATGAGTTATTAATAAAGCTCAAAGAGAAAAAATTCATCAGTAACCTGGAGGGCTAAACTCCATTACAAAGTAGAATCAGCTTGAATTTATGCAAAAGCGAGAACAAGTTGGTGGTAAATAAAGAACGGGTAGATAATTGAGGAACTGCAGTTCTTTGGAGCGCCAAATTGAACTGGAAGCAACGAGAATAGTCGGGATCATCAAAGTTAACTTTAATAAAACTCAAGAGAGCCGTTGGAGCCGTACAGCCCCATGTAAAACAATCAAGTGCTTTTGAAGAAAATCCTGAAAGGGTGGTAGGAAAAATTCCGTTTCAGACAGATATGGAGTAAGTTACGAGCTTTGGAGGCGATATATAATCACTTGATAGCTATGGTGGCGACGATCCACTGTATGCATCTTGTTTGTATTATGAGGTTAGTACAGAACATTTTGTTTTTCCGCTGACCGTCGTTCGCCAGATTTAGAAGTTACATTCTTCGAGCGGATGTATTAGAGAGATCGGCGAGCTGTATTCTCCTTCTCTCGATCAGCTGGTAAGGTTCATAAAAGATCTTAGGCAGTTTGCTGGGAGAGCAGTAATTCACACTCCACCAGTATTTTCTAATCTTTTGAATCCTCTACGGAGCATCGCTTAGCCCTGCTTTGTTCAAGTGAGTGTTGTATAGGTTCGCACGATATAAATAACGCAGAGGTGTGGACAACATTAGACTGTTAACAGGCTCTCAGTGACTTTGAAAGAGTCAGCTGATTGGCTGACGTAACCGGTATCATGAGAGCAGTTTGTTTACGAAAAAACTGAGATTATATTGGTGATATACGCAAAATAAATCAATATGGGTCCCTCTCTTGTTACTGCCCTGCCGTCTGAGTGTGGGAATTCGTGTGAAATAAGCAGACACAATTCTGCTCTCCTTTGACATGGTAGCCGAAGTTACTTCACAATTTTGCTTCGGATGGTCAAGCTTGGTTATCTATCATATTTGGCGGGTCCGTGATTCGGATGCTTTATGTGGCGAATCAATCTCATTTCTCCACTGGGACAATAGTACCCACTCTTCGCTTCCCCATCTTCGAGGCGGAAACTACTTACCAGCGTCATTTCTATACTCTGATTATTCCTACACTTCTCTTCCTTTCAACTGATTTGGCCACCACCGCCTTTGACTTTGAAGCAAAGGTTCATTTTGATTGACATTCTCAGAAAAAAAAAGTTCTTCCTCTCAACTGGAAAAACTCTGAATATAGTCACCCAAGTTGGGCCCAGTGTATGTACATACTCGTATATTGGGTGGTCGGGGAATAAGTTTATAGCGTTTTTATATTTCCTTTTATTTTACCACTACTTGTTTGCTATTTGGCAAGGGTTAAGTATTCATTCGGTAGAACTCTTACTGCTCCACAAAACTGTGTTAATTGTATGATTGAGTTATTTCATTTTTCATTAGTTTTCTTGAGGCTTAGAAATGGAATGCCCGGGAGGCAAAAATCAATTTTTCGGCACCTGCTCTTCTTTGCTTTGCATTGAAGTCAAAAAGCTACCGAAGCAGCCCGGGATATTTGCGACGTGTATGGAGAAGGTGTCATAGGTAAGCACGGAAATGGTTTGCAAAATTCAGAAATGGTGATTATGACGTGGATGAAACGACTCGCAGCGGAAAGCCTTCTGAATTCGATGAAAAACGTCTCAAATCGCTTTTGAAGCAGAAGGGTCGCCAAAGTCGCCAAACCAGTCGTTAATTGCAGGAAAAAATTATCTGCGATCATAAAACAACTCTTAATCACCTTTGTTCAATGGGATTTACAGAAAAATGTGGAGCCTGGGTGCCTCACAAGCTCAACGAAAAAAAACAAAGTCAGTCGCCTTCAGTCGCTTCTCAGCATCTCGCCCGCCATCGAGCAACACGCGGTCATAAACAGCGCCTTTGTACCGAATCGTCACGGAAGATGAGAAATGGTACCTATACATCAATATGAAGCGAAAAAAGAAGTGGGTGGCTTCAGGAGATACGCCAAAGTCGAAAGTCGAGACGGATTTCCATCCACAGAAGATCATGACCTGTGTTTGGCGGGACTGGGAAATACTCGAAAAGAATGTCACGGTCAACTACCCCACATTGCCCAGCTACACTTAATATTAGGGCGGGTTAATTTGTATGAAACGGCTTTTTCCGATATTGTTAATAGCAGATTCAAATCCTAGATAGAATTCTAAGAAAAAAAAATGTATAAGGGCATATCACTAAAGTCAATTTCGAACGCTCCAAATTTTGAAGGAAGCCAGCCATGAAAAATATTTTGAAATGAAATCGTGGAAATATTAGAAAATTTAATTGCTTTTGCTTCTTCTTGCAAGTTTAATTTGATTCACTTGAAAAGAAAATTACACGCAGTCACTTTTTCTATTTCAATAATAAAAAATACAAGTTTTTTTTGCAGGGCCGCCTTGAAACTCTTGAAATAAAACATAGATATAAAAAAATAAGATAATACAATTTCCCCAATTACAAGTTTTTATAAAAAAGATAACATTCATAACATTTCAGTTAACATTAATCTTCACATTAACTTCTGTTAAAATTTGTGGGGGCTCGAAATTGACTTTCGAGTTGTGCTCTAATGGATTATTTCTCTTCTAATTTTATGTGCAATCCGAAACTGCTATGAACGATGAGGAAAAAAATGTATCCGCCCTAATGTATGTGTAAACATATTTTATGTTTTTGTTCTTAGAATTTGCACACATTCAACCCACTGTCCGCTTGCAAGCTTTAGTGCTCACGATAGGATTTCAACTCGTTGCTATTTTTTCTAATTTTTTTCGATATCACTGAAGGTGAGGTACCTTTTCTTTAATTGTTTTGTGTAAGAGTTGCGCGGAGTCTCGTGTTTTGTATGACGAGTGCCCCTAACTCCAAACAACGCAAAGTTTATTGTTTGAGGCTTAAGGAGCTGGAAGTGCATACAAATTCATATGTACATACATACATACGCACGTGCATGTGAGTTTGTTTACCTATAAGTGGCTTATTTCTGTATAAATATAATGAGCGGACCTGTAGGAAAATCGGTTGAATTCACTCATGTGCTTTGGCTTTTTCTTAAATGAAAGTAGTGGAGCAGTAGGAAGTTTAATTATCCCCTACAGCAGTGGTCGCCTAGAACTAGAAAGACACCAACGAACTAAAACGTGCACTAATTTTTCGATATCGGAAAATTTTAGGCATTGACACCCAATTCATCTGATGCGTATATACTATAGGTCTACAATATTGAGGTTTTAAAAAATTGGTGCTTAGCTCGAATTCCTAATGGGTACATCTGTATACTCAAGTGGAGCTCATCGATCTAAATTTTATTGGTTTGGGGTTGCAGTACTAAGTTCAAACAATTTTCAGAGCCATTTCTTGCTCAAAAGTGGATTTTGTCATTTATCATTCTAAATATATATTACCCAGTAATTAACGATTGGAAAAAACTTATATGGACAGACAAAACATTGCTTAGCAAAGTGATGCAAGACAAAATTTTCCGAATTCGATTTAGAGCGTCTTTAAGGGGCCAAAATACTCAAAAGGCATTTTTTTTATCTAATGATGTATTTCCACGGCAGTTCGCGGTATATAGTTCGCTCTCTCATTCATAAATCTTTCTCTCATTTACAAGCCCGTTCACAGGCTCTCAGCGATTTTGAAGGAATCAGCTGATTTACTGTCGTAACAGCGGTTTGCTTGCGACAAAACTGAGGATTTGAGGATGCGTCTGGAGAAAACGAGTCTCCAACTTTCTTTTGGCATTTTATTAAGTCTAAAAAATCGAAATTTTCGATACCTTCAGACGCTTTTTATGACAATAAGTTTGCTGGCACTACAAATGATGTTGCCAACTTGTTTGCGCAATTTTCCCGTTCCAATTTTGTTGCTGATAGGAATTATTCTTCCGCTTTTACCCTAAACTTTAGCGTTTCTTTAAAATTTGGTTAGCGTATCCTTTCCCCTGATGATTTTATTACTACCATTAACAAATTTAAATCGTTTGCGCAAATGGACATACTTTCAGTTGCTTTGTTGCAAAATTTTCCCGCCTAATTTGTGATTGCCTTCTGGAAATTTCTTAGGTGATTGAAAAAGTATCTTCATTAGCCCAATTTAAAAAGGCGGCACTAAGAATGGCGTTTGTAATTGCAGACCAATTTCTAAGCTATATACGGTGTCGGCACTCTTTAAAAGTATCTTTAGAAATAAAATGTATTTCGCGTCAAAATTGCGGGAAACTGTGTGTGGCGTCTGAGCTGGCCAGACAAGGGACATGTGAGGTGATTTCCCCGCGAAGGGAGGGAATTGGGATCCCCCTGACTACCTGCGGTCTGATCCCGGAAAGATGGGCATCGCACCAACTCAGCGAGCGTTGGACAAATACACAAATTTGTAAGTTTGCGAAATCCTTCTGGCCACGTGTGGACCGGGGGCGCTCGGGCGAGCTTTTAAGGTTGAAAAAATATCAGCTCTCAAATCTCGTGGGTTTCCTCACAGGTCACTATGCGGGAGGAATGCTTGCTGTGAGACTTGGAATCACCTCGACCCCTTTTTGCGCTGGATGTATGGAGGATGAGGTGGAATCATCTCAGCACCTTCTCCTTCTCAATCATATTTGACACTTGTGAACTCGACAGCTGCAACAACAGACAGACAAGCAATGGAATAAAGATCAAAATAAAGATTTCCAAAATAATTTATTTTTACTTAGTAAGAAAGATATTCAAAAACAAACTTGGATGATTAATTTTGCGCCATCTTGTACAATACTTGTTATTCAGCTAGACGTGACCTAAAGATTACGTAGAAATTTTAGTGCACAGCTGGACTGGGTTAGTTGTGAAATGTACTTATTACTCTTCTCTTACAAGAAGAAATTTTACTTAATAAGGCATTTTTTGAGGAATTGTGGTTTGTTTAGAAATTGTGTTTTGAGATCCGTGCTAAAACGAAAATTTCGAGGACGTGTAAAAAGAGAGTTGGGTATAATTACTATACTTTCCGTTGTCCGTAAGAAAGTTGTGTTCATAAAGTATTAAATAAATAAATAAATTTCTTTATAATAAAATGAACGAAAATTTCAATATAAAATTGAAAATAAAGCTACATAATTTTTAAAAATTAAAAAAAAAAAAATAATTTCATTAATATAATAGAAAATACTGCAAAATTGCTAAATAGGCTAAAAATTAACTAGATTTATATATACATACATGCATACATACACACATACATATTCATAAAGCTGCCATTAACCCTCCGATGTTCATATGGGTCTGGCCAGACCCATTCGATCTTTAAATGTATGTAGATCTTTTATTTTTAATATCTGAGGCTTCTTAGTCCATGACTTCCTAAAATGTAGTGTGCTAAACACAATGAAGTAGCAAAATTAAGAGTTTTGCTATATTTGTTGTAAAAATAATAATTTTAAACTAATTTCGTTAATTAAGCTCACATGGGTCTGTGCAGACCCATATAAGCTTCTCATGTAAATTGGTTAACCGTAAGGTGTAAACAACCAAACTGTTAGCGGAGGCAGCGGCAGAGATAATTTTTTAGTTGACATTTGAAAATTAAAGTGAACACGTGTTTTTTAATTAGTGGGAAGTGTTTTTTTAAATAAAATGGAACAAGTAAATATGGATGAAGTTGATGTGATGACGGGTTTGCTTCGTAAGCTAAGTGCAGCAAATGTGAGTCCGGAAGAAAGTCAGCGACTTCAGGCACAAATTGAAGAAATTATGGGACAGGAGTCCGATCCATTTGAAACAAGTGGCGACGTAGAAGATGATGAATATTTTCCAGATGAAGATGACTTCGGTGAAGCATCAGATTTGTATAGAAAAGCAATCGCCCTTCAGGCTTCAACCACAATGGAATCATGCAGCACATCTATTACCCAGGGCCTTATATACAGGTCGAAAGATGGTAAGATGTGGAATTCAAATCCTCCACCACCTGGAATTCCTCCTTGTCACAATGTTACAACTTTTACTCGTAAAGGGCCACTACGAGGAGCGTCACCGAGTCATAAAGCTCTTTTCAAGCTATTGCTGTCTCCTGAAGTCGTAAGTATCATTGTACGGGAAACCAACAGAAAAGCCGTTGAAGCGTTTCGTCTATGGAATGAAAAGCATCCCAGTAATAAACAGCGTTCTTGGGTAATGACTAACGAAGACGAAATGTATGCTTTTTTTGGGATGCTACTTATTGCTGGTGTATTCCACTCGAATTCTCAGCCAGCGAAAGAACTGTGGGCCAGTTACAATATGCCAATTTATAAGGCCACTATGTCATTGAATCGGTTCAAGAGCTTAACTACTTTCATCCGTTTCGATAACAGTGGTACGCGTGCTGAGAGGTTGAAGCAAAGCAAATCTGCTGCCGTGGACGATGTACGGCTCATGCTGATGGCCAATTTAGAGAAAGCATACACTCCGGATTGTCCTGTAACCGTCGATGAACAGTTATTTCCATATCGTGGGCGCACTCGATTCACCCAATATATTCCGAGTAAGCCGGCAAAATATGGCATGAAAGTGTGGTGGATTTGTGACTCTGTTTCAAACTACTCTTTGAAAGGTATAATTTATACCGGAAAACCACCAGGTGGCCAGCGAGAAACGAATCAAGGTGAACGGGTCATTATGAAATTGATGGAAAATTATATGGACAGCGGTAGGACTGTTTATGCTGAGAATTTTTTTTCAACATACAACTTGGCAGAAATGTTGATGGATCGTAGAGTGGCTTTCGTCGGTACCGTAAGAAAAAATAAGACCTTCATTCCGCATGAATTGCCTAACCCGAAGCGTGATGTTAAAAGCACTTTATTTTGTTATCACAATAATAATATCGCTCTGTGCTCGTATATGGCAAAGCCGAAAAAGCCAGTAATTATGTTATCCACTGCCCATTACCGTCAAAGCACCGATCCACTGAAGGGATTCAAGCCAGATCAAATGTTGGACTACAATAAATTTAAAGCGGGGGTACATACAATGGATCAAATGTTCACTGGCTATTCGTGCAAACGCTCGACAAACCGTTGGCCACTGGCAATGTTTTATAATATGCTTGATATTGCCGGTTTGGCCTCATTCATCATCTATGACGAGCTGAATCCGGCAAAGCAGAGTGATAAGAGGCGCTCATTCATCATTGAATTGGCACGGCAGCTAGTTATCCCTCATATGATGAAATGGGCGACTAACCCATTAGTATGGAGGTTTGCTCATATAAGACAAGCAATGAATCTTTTCAATATCAAGGGGAGTATGAATTATATACACACCTATATATATCTCCGCGTATAAAGATATGTGTATGCATGTATTCATATTAACTAATTGAAAATAAATTATTTCGCTACTTTTAGGTACCGGAATCTTATCCATCGACATCAGATGCAGCACAGCAACAATCATATGCTCAAGTTGCTTCAACACGGTCATTGTGCTACCATTGTGCTGCTTCTTCTTCGAAAAAGCGACGTAAAACTCGTTATAACTGCAGCAAATGTAATCGGCCCATATGTCTTTATGAACATTCTATGCAACTATATAGTTGTAAACCCAATTGCTCTTCGTAATTAATACTAATCCGTTCAAATAAATAAGTAAAATTATTTTTAAAACCGTAATTCTTACATTATTTGTATGGGTCTGGGCAGACCCTTATGATGCACTTACCGTCATCATAAGGCACCGAACATCGGAGGGTTAATGTGATTGTAAACACAATCCCAAGAACATTGAATGAATTCTATTCCTACCATATATGTACACATGTACATATGCACATATATCAGTATCCATTCCATCCCCAATTGGTAGGTCAAGCAACAAACACTTTTCACATATTCATTTATGATACATAGCCTACATTTAGGCACTGTAATTAAAACATGTCCACAGTTTGACAATCACTGCGAAAGTTTGTTTACGGATGATGTCTTGACTATACTATCTCTTACGCAGGCAGCATGCGCCTTTAATGAAGTTGTACACTCGACATGCAGGTGGCGCTGTTAACACCCAGCAGCAGGTACAAGACGGTTAGCTAGTAATGCAATAAAGAAAGTGAAGTCAATGTGATGCTAAGTCAAAGGATTTAATAAAGTTTTTTAAGTATAATTTGCTTGAATTTAACTGAAGAGGTTGTGCTTATTTATGTAGTTTATTAAATTTTGTGTGGACCTGCTTACTTGTTTAGTAAGTTATATTTTATTATTTATTTACATATATGTAATTATATGTGTTGCAAATGTTTTTATATGGGTATAAATTATATTTTAAAAGCGCCGTAATTATTAAAAAGGCACTACGTATTGACAAGCTTCGACTATTTTCTTATTTACGTCTTAATTTCCATTATTTTTTACAAAAATATAGTTCCTTCTACAACAAAGGAGTTAGTAAACAGAAGTAAGTATACACCGTATACGTTTTCAATTTTCCCCCAATCGATTCCTTCAAACAACCTAAGTTATACCAAAATTGTGTTTTATTTACATGAATGAAACACAAAAATCATATTTAATCCAACTAATGACATAATTTTAAAAAGCAACCAAATTATAGTTTTTTATATTAAACTTTATATAAATTCATGTCTCAAAAGTAAGTATACAGTTCATCATATTATTAATTTGTGAAATCAAAAACATAATTTAAATGAAATCCTAGTATTTGGTAGTGTAACCATTAGACTTTACAATCGCTTTAAGCATTGATGATGGCATTGATTTCACCAAATTTTCAGTTACAACTGGTGGTATTACATTCCATTCCTCTTGAAGGACGGTTTTCAGTTGTTCCTTATTTCTAATGGGATATTAACGTATTTGCCGCTTTAAATGTTCCCATAAATGTTCGATTGGGTTGGTATCCGGAGACTGTGGGGGTGTTTTCAGCTGTTTTCGCACATTGTATAACAGCTACTCTCGTACAATGTTGGATGTGTGCTTGGGAAGATAAACGTTGCTCCAAGGCCCAATTTCGCAGCGCTTTCTCTTAAAATATTTTTCAAAATATTTAAGTAACCATATCGGTCCATAATATTTTCGATAAATACCAAGTTTCCAACCCCGTTCGCAGCCACACCACGCCAAACCATCATAGAGCCCCTCTATGCCTCACAGGCCATATTGTTTGGATCCAATTCCGCGTTAACTTTTCTCCAAACTTTTTCACGGCCGTCAGATCCACAGATACCGAACTTACACTCATCAGAAAATATGACTTGGTTCCAAAACGTTTGGTCATATTTTTCATGATCTTTTGCGAATGAAATCCGTTTACTCCGATTGACACTACTCACGAAGAGCTTTTTCCTAACATTGCGCCCATGATAACCCTCACTATGCAAAACCCGGTGAATAGTTTGGGTGCTAAATTGTTTTCCAGTCTCATTTTCAACTTCAGATTTCAATTTGGGGGCACTTATTTTGAGGTTTGTCCTGATTTTTCGTACGACTAAGCTTTTTCTCTGGGACTTAAGAGCCGCGGACGCCCACAACGCTCTTTATTAGTGGTGCTTCCCGCACTTTTATATTTATTCACAATCTTTTGAACTGTAGCAAAACTCCTATCTATCAAACAACCTATTTCTCGCAATGATTTATGTTCCTTGTGATATTTTATAATCAGTCTTTTTTAAATCATCAGAAAGCTTTTTTCCTCTTGGTGCCATTACTAAAAATGTCGCAAAATTTAATACAAAACGTACTTCCCTAAATTTGTATACTCACTTTAATTATTTTCTTTTAATAGCTTTAACTTTTTTAATCATTACATATTAAGGAAACCGTTAGCGTCAAACAATTCCATAAATCAGGCTCCTGTATACTTATTTATGTTACTAACTGTAAGTCTCAAACATGAGCAAGATTTATAAAAAATCGACAAACTATCATCAAAATCTCAAACTTCTCAACTAGAATTTTTGAAAAAAATACAAAATCAAATCAAAGAATCAGTTTACTTTTGCTCGATATGACCATCTTTTGCCCTGACTATCGCCTTAAGACAGTCCAGAAACGAATCGCCAGCTGCCCGAATGTGACTTTCAGGTATTTTGGCTCACTCGCGGTCAATAGCTTTTTTCAGCGCCTAGAGACTAGTAAATCTTTTAGTTCGGACCTTGATCTCCAAAATGGTCCAAAGAGAACAATCCATCGGATTCGCGTCTGGTGAATTTGAGAGCCCTTATGTGGACGCTATGAAGTTCGGAACGTTGTCTCTTAGCCATTCTTGGGTCATTCGAGCTTTGTGAGTCAGTGCCGAGTCATGTTGACACGTCTAGTCATAGTCTGCCACCGAAACGTTTGTTTGCCCACGGTTTCAAAACAACCTCCAGAATACTTTCCCGATAATATTTCGCATTTACCAGGCTCGATGAAAACGATTGGAGAGCGCCCATTTTCGGTTACAGCGGACCAATCCATTACCTGTGGCGGGTGCTGCCTCCTGGTGGTCAATCGATGACTCAAATTCTCGTATGAACGGTCGGTCAAATACAACCTATCGTTTTGGGAGTTTACGAATTGCTCAATTTGAAAAATTGTCTCGTCAGAAAACACAATGTTTTGAAATTGATCGCTTTCGGCCAAGCGTAGCAACTCCTTTGCTCTCTCAAGTCTGGCTTGTTGCTGCTTTGGTGTGAGATCATGCGCCTTTTTGATCTTGTAAGGCTTGACTTCGAGATCACTTTTCAGTTTGCGGCGGATGCTACGGTCAGATATTTTCAGTTGTTTCGCCATTTGATTGGCACTTCGTCGGGGACTTCGCTTAAGTCGCTTCTTCACTTTTTGAACCATTTCACGTGACGTTGCAGTCTTCTGATGACCACGTCCAAGATGTTTCACGAAGCTAAAAGTGTCACTGTAACGAGTAACGGTGCAATAAACAAAAACTTTATTTACTTTAAGGAGCTGGAGCTCACGAACAATCGCTGGTTGTGATTTGCCACCAAAATACATAGTTGAGTGCCCAGGGGTTTTGACCTCGGATCTCGTAGGGACTGAATGAATTGCCATGTAACCAACAGGATTTTCTTTTGTATGCTCTAAATTGTAACTTCTACCAATATTATATTGTGCAATTAATTTTTTCATTGTTTAAACAAAAAAATATGAAAAATTAATATATTGGAGCATAATATTGAGTTGGAAATATTTTTTTTTTAGTTCTACGTAAAATTTTACTTAAATAGATAAAGACAAACATCTTCCCAACGTTCCATTTTATTTGACGGGTCGAAGAGACCTTGAGCAGGTAGTCAAACTTGAAGAGGGGAACGGCAGCTGCGGCGTACTATGAATTTGTTCTGGCTAAATCAGTTATAAGTGACACGTGTTGAGCGAATGTTGTGAATACGTAATAGTGAAAATTTTAGGATTTTATTTAAAACTTCCAAAATTTTGCAAAAGTGTTTAATTATCGGAGCAACTTGAAAACCTCGCATATTTCTGACGCCAGTTTCACGAACAATTGTTTTTTTACCGAGTGGAAGAGGGGAACGGCAGCTTCTGCTGTGTGTTTATCAGATGAAATATTAGTTGTAGTCAGATTAGGCTCGTTTCATACTCTAATGTTTTACATGGGATCTATTGGCTATATTATGGCTGGAAGTGGGATAAAAGAAGTTCTTTCTACCATTTATGCAGAAAATACGATTGATCACATAACGTCAGGACCTGCCTATGCTAGAGCAGTACGTGCTCATACCTTATTGCAGCAAGCTTTAGCACAATTAATTTTTGAAGATCTTAAGGAGAATAATGCGGATTTTTTAAATGTATTGAATGACGAACAAATATCGATGTTTTTTGAAATGTTCAATTACAATGAAATTACAGAAAACCAAGGATTTCAAATGCTAAGTAGAATTTTTGAAGATAAGTTAGTTGAGCTTGAAAATAAAAATAAAACATCAAAACTATGGATTACGTATTTTCGAATGGTAACAATATTGAAAGACTTCATTGCTGCCGACCGTATGGGGGATTGGAATTTACATCTACATAGTATTGAGCTGATGATTCCACTATTCCACGCATCAGGACATTTTCCCTATGCGAAGGCTGCACAAATTTATCTGCAAGATATGAAGGAATTACAGTATATAATGGATCCAGCAGAGTTCGAAAAATATACAACAGGATATTTCACATCTAGGCGATCAGATATTTTTTTTTCTGGTATTGCAAGTGATCAGACTATTGAGCAGACTTTAATGAAAGGAATGAGCGTCGAAGGGGGTCCTTTTAAACGAGGTGCCACTGAAAGTGTAGTTTATGAATGGATCAGAGGAGTTATTTATAGTAAAGATATTATTCAAAGCATAGAAAATTTTTGTGACATATCTTTCAATAAAAGTCATCAACACAGTGACTCTACAGATGCTAGAATAGAAAGGGATGGTATCGATGTAAAAATATTGGTAGACTTTTTCAAAGAACACAGTCCTTTTCCTGATACAGATGCAATTATGTCAATTGCCACTGGAATTACCGGTGATAAAAGTATAAATTGTTACAATGCTTTTGAAGACGGTTTAAAAGTTATGAAGAAAATCGAAGGGAAAAATGTACGCGAATTGAAGTTTTTAAGGAAAGATAAAATAAATTCTCTATTGGCTAAAAATAATAAAATAAAATTTCATAACAATGTTATTCCTGTTGATCCATTGTTGCTGTTTCAACGTATTTGTGTGTTGAAAAAAACAGATGATGAACTAAAAACTTATATGAATTATGAACTGGCACCATATCCACTTGCTCTGTTTGAAGATGGCCAAATGCGAAAGACAAAAAAATCAACTTTCTACGAATTATTCCCAGAAATTCAGATTAATTTGAAAAGCTTAGAAAATGTTCATTATGTTATTGATGGAGGCATGTATCGTTGCAAATGGCAATTAAATGAAACATTCAAAATGATATGCGAACATTACGTAAGATATTTGAGGAATAATTATAATAACGCATACGTGGTATTTGATGGATATAAGAAGGACGGTATTAAATCTGCTGAAAGGAATCGTCGCGCACTAAAAAATATATGTAAGTACAGATATTGAATTTGATGAAAATATGCCGTTAAAAATCGCTCAAGATAAAATATTGTTGTAATTTCTGAAGACATTGACGTCTTGGTTGTGTTAACGGCATTGGCGCCTACTGATCGTGAAATATATTTTTTAAAACCATCCCTAGGCAAAGTTAACCAACAAATATTTTCATCGAAAAGTTTAGAAAAATCTCTACCAGCATGTAAAGAACATGTTCTATTTTTACATGCTTTCACGGGCTGTGATACTACTTCTGCGTTTTACAACAAAGGAAAAATTAAGTTTATCAAAAATTTTGAGAAGCGGAATGATCTACATGACTCAGCAGCAGTATTTAAAAATGTACATGAAGATGCAAATAATATATTTCAAGCTGGTATTACATGTATTTTGGGACTGTATGGTGCTTCGGCAAAAATGGCAGATTTGAATACATTCAGGTTCAATTCCTTCATCAAAGCAACTGGCAAAGACACAAGTGTTCTTTTATCTTCGTTACCTCCCACATCAGATGCAGCATTTGAACACTTAAAACGGGCTTACCTACAAATCCAGATGTGGTTAGGGAATGATTTAATCATCGAAAATTGGGGATGGAACTATTCCAATAATACCTACCATCCAATATTTACGAATCAATTACCTGCTCCGGAAAATTGATTAAAAATGTTATTTTGCAATTGCAAAAAAGGATGTGGAGCTGCATGCGGATGCCGAAAAAGTGGATTATACTGCAGTGTAGCATGCCTACAGTGCAACGACGACAGCTGTCTAAATGTAGCGCCTATAATTAACATCAGTGAAATTGAAGATGATATTTGAAAAAATGTAGATTTTTCAATAGACAAATTTTTTTGTTAATTCATTTTTTTCTTTTAAATAGTCATAATTTTTTTGTTTTTAATAATTAATTCGATTTTACTTTTATGCTATAATAACAGAAAACAATTTTTTATTTTTTTTTTGTATGCTAATTATTTAAATAAACGAATAGTTTACATAATATTTTTTTTTTAACATTTAATTATCCATAATCTATTTATTTTTTCATTTGCTTCCACTTCTGTTACAAAAACAATAAATTCTACAACGTTATTTGCATTATAGCACATAAGTTATTGCAATCATAAATTTTTGCTATTTAAAAATCAAATGCACAACTTTTAAATAGGTAGAGATTATTATTTATGTTATTCACAACACATTTTCGCAAAGATAATTTAATTTCATCTAGTCCCTAAGACATCCTAGGTTTTAACGTTTTTAACGCTCCAGACACTCCACTAACAAAGCAATCACACTATTACGTTTGAAATCCATTACTGATTTGCTTTTTTCGCGTTTACTCTAGGCAAAATGCTTGCGCGCGCTTTAAACAATACTCTGGACTGTCACTTAGTCAACTAAAAGACAGCTGATGCCTGTGTATCAGCTGCGCGAGTGGTCTGCAGTTGGTTACACTTCGACTGCCGTATCCTGTAGTAAAAAATACCAAATATAACAGTTTGAAGTAGCTCAAAATTCGCGTTGATTTTTGATAACTTTTCCCCTGATGATGTTTCGAATTTTCTTTAAATAATGAATGCATAAAACTGATTGAACCTTATCATGTGGCAAATGGAACAGCAGGAACTTCGGTGAAGTGAATTTTCGTACAACCCAAATGCCTTCGGGGCACGGGTATTTGCAGAAATACCTGTTCAAAATAGTGAAATGCGAATACCGCTCATGCACACATTTTGCCAATGCATGCATTGAGAACAAGAATGTCGAACGCTGGAGAATTTATTACGTCACATAACCGCTGAAAATGTAATCGACAAAATGCTAAGTAGCAAGGAAACGTGGGCGATCATCAGTGCTTTCACGGAAAGATTTCTCCAGATAAAAGAGTGGGACCTGGACGCAGGTAGATAGGCAGAGACCTTTGTTATGAGGAAGAAGGAACGCCACTTTGAAGCAATGCGAAAGCAGTTCCAGAGTGGGCGTTGGTTTCAAACGAGTGGGAGGTTTTTAGTCCCCGGACATACCATTGCTACGGCCACAGCTTTGATAATGCATTGGCAGTTTCAACCTCCTCATTCGCAAAAAAAGAAAAAAAGTGCTTCAGATCTATACCAGATATTCAAATACGAAAAATTTTGGAGAGGACCCTTCGTTGATTTTAAAGCCTCGTTTGATAGTACCGGTAGAAATGACCTCTATACCGCTATATCTGATTTTGGTATCCCCGCGAAATGCGAAATTAATAAGGCTGTGTAAAATGGCTTCGCATTTTCTATCCTATAACTTTTTCAACCTCTCACTGGCACTATCTTCCACAAGAGTACCACGCTGCTAGTTTATGTCGATGACATCTAGAGAAAGGTGAGTAATGTGGGTATTGCGGTGAATGAGGGCAAAAGAAAAGGATCTGCTGTCGACACACGAAGAGTCTTCGCATCTTGGACAATGTGCCAGTGTTGAAGGACTTTTCTCTCGAAGGACCAAACTGGCACTCTACAAAACGCTCATCACTCCCAACCTGCTATATGGCGCAGAAGCATGGACGATGCCTGCAGCAGATTAGAAAGTTTTTTGGGCTTTCGAGAGAAAAATTCTCCGTAAGATCTTTGGTCGCCTCCGCGTTGGTCAGGAGTATCGGGTACGTTGGAACAGCGAGCTGTGTGAGCCATATAGGGACACGGACATAGTTAAGCGTGTAAAAATACAGCGGCTATACTAGCTTAGCCATATTACTCGCATGAACGAAGACGCCTCAGCAAGGCGAACCTACGTATCGGTACCCCAAAAAAAGAGGCGGGGTAGGAGAAGAAGGGAAGGGCTAAGTACTGCAGGACCTGTTAATGCTGGGGATTTTTAACTGGCACCAGCGAGCGGAGGACACAAACAGCTGGTGGGCTATTTTGGATTCAGCCAAAACCGACATACGGTTGTACTGTCAGAATCGTCTGAGTTGAGCTCTTCATCTTATCTCATCCGCCCTTGTATGCACAATCCTTTCCTGTCTAAAATCTAAAAAAAAAAATCGGTACACTACCCATGGATTAATTATTTCGCCGAATAGTACCACAGAGGGTTCTCTTCTATCAATCGCCTCTATCCCTTTTCGATTAGCCATGGAGCGTTCGATATTATTTAGCTGCAATCGCGTATAATTCTGGTTTTATCATTTTCGTGGATTTTTAACATTCTGGGTGCTAATGGATTCCTAAATATTTTTAAGCATTTTTTCCACCAATAACTATGCCTGAAATGTCTCCTTAAATTTGCGATAGAAACAGGCACCTTGCGGGTGGACTTCATCAAAACACCTCAACACCAAACACATAACTTATGAACTCCATCTGGCATCGCTATGGATCGAACCGGCCTATGCATGACTGCAAGTCAACCAGTTCAACCTAACCTCACCTATGCCTTCTAAGGTGCATTAATTTGTCAGCATGATTTTGTTGAGGAATATTTTTCCTGTCCTACAAGATGCATCAAACTACAGTATTTCTCCTGTATTATTATTGAGACAAATTCGGTCTGAAAGGTAGATTTTGAAAGCCGTTTCTGAAAGATTTCCGGTAGTTCTGCCAGATTATAACTTCTCTCCGCTTCGAACTCTATGGACGGCATGGCCTTCTAGGTGTTAGCAAGTCGCTATGAGGCTAGGAGTTCCTTCTCTAGACATAATCAATTTGTGAATAGTACCCTGAGGGGTACCCTGAGGTAGATTAGCACTAATGACAGGACATTATCCCTGTATTCGTTTGCGACATTGTCCCAGTACTATTCATTCTGAATATAACCATTTGCTCTCGATGGTCGTTAGGCTGATATGAACTGTCAACTCAGCGCTGCAGCGCTGGAGTGATTTGAAGTCTTAAATCTGAAGCTACGGCAAAAAGCCAAAAGGGCTAAAAAGGTACTGCAAGGTTTGCTCTGACCGTAACACGCCTGAAGGTAGGGAGGAAAATTACATACAACGTTTTCACTTACGATCTTTATTTGTTCTTTTTCGCTGAGTCGAAAAATGCATCTCACCCAAAAAATGGAATTAATTCATAAACAATTTTCGTGCGATGATTTATTACGAGTTTCGACGTGAGACAGGAGTGCATTGATCAACTTACTTCGCCTTTCGGTGGAAATATTGCTCTGGCACGACGCTCAAGATCTAGTTTGAGGATAGAGAGCTCTGTACAAAGTTCAGAGAAATACGGCGTTAACTGTCAAAAAATGACACCATTTCCGATTTGTCTGTGTTAATTCTGAGGCCGTTCAGCAGCTGAGTACAACCAGTGACTATTCCATTGAGGGAAATGGTATCGATACCATTAGGACCACATCATCGGCGTATGCTACTACCTGAACGCCACTCTTATTTAGCATTTCCTCAATAGCAACTAGCCTTAAGAGAGGCGAATGGGCACCATCCTGCTGCGTCCCCCTGTGCACGAATCTAGCGACTTCAGCCTCACCTGCCACCGCATAAACTTCCCTCCAGCCAAGCAGAGACGAGATCTAGAGACTGATAGGTTTTTGCACCTCTAGCCAGTCTAACGCAATGAGAATTGACTTCGCTCCAACGTTATTAAAAACACTCTGTATATATAGTTATAAAGGCCGGCAAAGTGAATTGAGACAGAGATTTTTCCACAGTCTCTAATTATATGGAAAATGTTTATGCTGCTATCACAATAACAACAACAATCAACAGACGAATCTTCTTTCATCAAGACATTGCGAGCTCTCACGTATCGGCTCACACAAGAGAGTTTTTGAGCACTCAAAAGATCGAATTAATCGGTCATCTGTCTAATATCGCTGATTTTGTACTCAATGATTTCTTTTTGTTCCTAAACATCAAAAACAAAATGCGAGCTCAACGTTTTTCAATGCCTGAAGAAGCTGTTGAAGCCTTTAAAGAGCTCGTTTTGCAGATATCTTCTTCTGAGTGAGAAAAGTGCTTAGAAAATTGGTTCAAGCGAATGCAGAAGTGTATTGACTTTCAAGGAGAATATCTAAAGTCAGAAGAAAAGACCGGGTTTTTTTCGTGGAACTTGAAGATATATTTCGTTCTGCTTTTTGCTGCTTAATAACCCCACTCAAGAGCTGTGACGCCAGTGCAAACTCAGGTTAGTGTCATGCGAAACTTTCCCGTGAACTCAACCAAACAAAAATGAGTGAGAAGTACGCGAAGCGTTTCGAGGCGGAATTTTTATGCACGCATGCGAAAGGGCCGAAATTATCTTACGCCGCGGCTAAAAAAGTGATTAAAAAATCAAAAAAGTTTGTTGTGATATGGAGTCAGCGGTGTAAAGTGTGCAAAAATGTTCATGACTTTTGCGAGCGTGGCTTGAAACGAGTGACGACAAAAAAGCAGGATAAAGTGATCGTCCAACTTTTTAAGCGGGGCCCTTCTTCGTGACTACGCCAAGCACGATCAGTTCTTGCTAAAAAGGGAATATAGTGAGTATCAACACCCTCGAGCCTCGACTGAAGGAGGCGAACAAATCCTACCGTCCCACATCATCAAAACCATTACACTCAGAAAAACACATTGAGAAACAACAAAACAAGAAAATGGTATCGCAGTAATGGAATGCCCTTCCCAATTCCCAGACGCCAACCCCATTGAAAATGTGTGGGAACTATGAAAACGCATCTTGCCCGAAAGTCAGTCCACGATTTAAAGCAACTCCTGCGTCAACGAGCTCTTTGTCGACGAACTACGCAGAAAAGCTGGTTCAAAGTATGCCGAGAAGATGCCAGGCTATATTTGACACTGATGGCGACTACACGGCTTATTGAGTAATTGCGACTCGTAGTTTTGTACATACTTTCATGTAAAAAAAATTGTAAATATATATCTTTTATACCTCATGAATAATCGCGGTTCCTTTTTTCTTTGTATTTTATTTTTTATTTATTTTATTTAAAAAACATCAAAGCCATTTTCATTATTGTTTTACTGTGATTTCATTATTGGGTGCACGATGGAAAGGGCAACCCTCGTATCGATAGGGTATTAAAGATGAAAATGTGATCTACGCATTATCCACCCATAAAGAAATAAACCCAACCAAGGAGTGAGAAACATTTTTCAATTTTTGTTTGTTTAAATCCAAGACTCCACGGAGAAAGTTAATTTAGGCGGAAAAGAAAGTCTTTAACAATGCAAAAATGCAGAAAGTATGCCAAAAATACACTTTTTCTTTTAACTTTGAAAGCTCCACTCACAACCAGTACCGATAAGCATAGTGTTTCCAATACATTCACTCATACATGCAAACAAGGGAATCCATCGGTGTCCATCCATTAATTTAATCAAGCGCATAGCTGCGAACCAAAAGCACTCTGCCCAAACTAAAGGCAAGTGCTTGAAAATGAATGCTTCCGGCTTTGGCGCAGATGCGACGTTTTTTATCCACTGCCGCTGGTGTGCGTGTGTGTGTGAGTGTGTGCGAGTTTGCTTGTGTAACAGTTTGCGCAATCAGCTTTCTTGCATTTCTGTTTGTTGGTGCAATATGAGTGACACTGAGCTGACATTTTTTAAAAAATTATGTTTTGTAAAAAAGAAGAAGGCTAAAAAACACCGAAACACAGGAGAAGTGACAAACACAAACACACACACACCACGCACGCACACACATGCATACGCGCACAAAAAGTGTGAAAATTAAACGCAGTGTGGAAAAACAAAGGATATAACCGGGGTAAAAAAATGAAAGTAAAAACAGAATTCATAAAAAATTGCATCACAAATTTTATAAATAAAAATAAAAAGCGAACGCGTTACACAGAAAAGGATTAAACAAATATATATGCACACGAAAAAAAAATGCTTTACAATGAAAAGATTATTAAAATGAAAAAGAACAAAGTGAAAATGAAAACAATAACAATTTTAATAAAGAAAAAAATATTTAAATATGTACGTAAGTGGCAAAGGGTTAGGCGCGGCTTTCCCCATGTGAACGTACTCGCATGTGCCAACAGAGGCTGTCGGCTTGGGCAGTAGCATGCCGCAGTTGTGGGGCACGCTGTGTGCTCTTGTAACACACAAGAAGTCAACGTCCTGCGACATCAACGCAAAAGCGAACGGCAGGCTCGGCAGCATAGCTATTCTGCAATATTTAGGGGCTGCTCCTACCAATCAAGCGTCCCCACTTCCGTAGCGCTTTCACTTGGCGTTAGTTATTGGTGATGTTGTTGACTGAAAAACGTACAAACAGGGTGCATGAGTGAATAATGTAAGTCACGGGCCGGTCAAATTGTGTACCACTTTATCCAGCATATCGACCTTATCTCGCTAATAAAGTGAAAAATGCGAGAAGCACGTCGAACGTAAGTTTTCAGGTAGCCAATTGTAGTGGTTTTATCAGCAGAAAAATCTCCATAAAAAGTAGTCTAATGACGTCACATCGCTCGACCGGCCAATTGGCATACCCATTTCTTAAAGTGGGTACGTACCAATATTAGTATGATATGTTGGAACAACCTGCCGGCACCATTCGTGGATGCCATAGAGCTTATGGTTTCAGGAATGCTTCCAACCATAATTAGTGAGATTATGGAAGGAGTTTTGGGATTACTCAGCAATTGGGCCACAGATTGTGGTTTAAGTATAAACCCGAGCAAAACTGAACTGATGCTATTCACAAAGAGAACCAAGCTAACAAACTAACCCAACAGGTAAAATACTTAGGTTTTATTTTAGATCCCAAACTCAGCTCGAGGTCCAACGTAGAGTACAGGGTAAAGAAAGCGAATATAGCACCTTACACGTGTGAGAGAATGTAAAAAATGGGGTCTCCAACCAAAACTATCCAATTGGTCTTACGCAGCCATTGTAAGACCAATACTAACATATGCGGCACTAGTCTGGTGACCCACAACAGAAAAGAAATACAACCAAACCAAGCTGAACAAGCTAAAAAGAACAGAGTGTATCTTAACCACAGGAGCGCTTAGCACCAGTCCTACTGAAGCGCTCAATGTACTAACTCATCTTTACCCTTAGACTTACATATAAAAACAATCGCTATTTGCAGAGCGCTGAGACTCAGCTGTATATGAAGCTGGACAACAAGACCGTACGATCACATCAAGATCCTCCTACAGGGACGCTCAGTGCTCAAAACCAAATCAGACTACAAAGTCCCCGACTTTAACTTCAAAAAAGACTCTACGGTACATTTTTCACCGAGAGCCGAATGGAGGAAAGGAAAAGTGATTGGTACATTTGACATTGAAATCTACCTGTACACTGATGATTCTAAGATGAACTGTGGTGTTGGGGGTGGCCTCTGTTCGGAGCCGCTCAACATATCCAAATCCATCCGACTTCCTGACTATGCTAGCGGGTTTCAGACAAAACTACTAGCATCTGGAGAAGCATGCGAATCATTAAAATACTATAAAGAAATTTGTACAAGAGTAGCTATCTTTTCAGACATTCAAGCAGCTATTGAGGCCTTAGATTCCAATTCCATTTCATCCAAGTTAGTTTTACAGTACAGAAAGGGACTAGAGCTGTTTGGTCATTGGCTTCAAATTACTCTGTTATGGGTTTCCGTTCATAGAAACATAGAGGGTAACGAGATGGCAGATGAGCTAGCAAGAAAAGGTTCGCCACTACATATAATATAACAGATGTGGTGGCAGTCGCTACCCATTTTAACACAATAAAAACATCCATTGTTTCGCACTCCTATGCTTTAGCCGAAAGAAGGTGGAAGCACATAAATTCGTATGAAGCTGTGAAGCGAAAGGGATGAAAGAAATTCTCTTCCACTAGTTATGCGGCAAGCCTTTCTTACAGCAAATTAAGGAAATCTCAGGCATAGAGATAAAAAGTTTGCTAAAAAGAAAAACAACGCAAGACATAATCACACGAGAACAGTGGTATTAAAATGGCGCTAGTTACTAATTACTCGTATGGGTGTAGGGAAGCAAAAAGGAGCAAATAATTTGCCTTTAGTGCTCATAGTTGAAAAATATGCACCACTGGTATATCCCGTATGAAAACTACATCAAATTTGAATGTTTTTGGGCCTCGAGAGTTTCATTCCGTGTTGAGTTCTAGCCCACTTAACGTTGATGGTGCCGTGGCGTCCGTTCTTGCAATAGTTGGAACTTATAAGGATGCATTATTTCCTAAAAAGCTATCCTTGGCTGAAAGGGCAGCGGTTGAGTTGCTAAGAATGACATCTGCGTCCTTCATTTCTTTTGCTTCTACAGTGCCAATGGAAAGAAGATTACGCACAGCACTAGCTCGTATTGGATAAATATTATTAATGAGAGTGAAACTAGTTCTACATATGGTGCAGGTGTATGTTTACCATCCCCGTAGTCGCAGCGTGACTCGCTCACAGGGAGTCTAGGAAGTGATGGCTGCTTGCTGGTATTCGTTTCGTTCTTGGTCAAAAATTCAACCGCGCTGAGCGACGGTGTGTTACCATAGTGCAAAAATCAGGAGTTGTTTTCCGTCAAACCCTTTCTTTCGTGACTTTCATGGCCAATTGCTTCACGTAAACCACTCATAACACCAAAATAAGAGTCCCTACGGCGGCCGCCGTAGCCGATTGGGTTTGTGCGTGACTACCTTTCAGAGAACGTTGGTTCGAATGACCGTGAAACACCAAAATGAAGAAAAAGTGTTTTCCAATAGCGGTCGCCTCTCGGCAGGCAATGGCGAACCTCCGAGTGTATTTCTGCCATGAAAAAGCTCCAAGGCCATCTGCAGACTGAAACACAATGGGAACTGGTAGTGGAAAACAGATGGAGAGGCAGATCTATATTTGTCTGCAGCAACAGCCAAGCTACGCTCATGGCCTTAGACAACCCCCCAATCACTTCAAGGGTAGTCCAGTCCTATAAATCCAGGCTGAACTATGTCGGTAGACACAATAGCCTGATGCTAATATGGGTCCAGAGATACGTGGGTATCGCGGGTAACGAAATCTCTGACTCATTAGACGGAATGGGTTCTGAGGCCAACTTTTTTGGCCCGGAGCCCGTTCTGCCACTCCCTTCTGCAGCCATCAAAGCGAGGCTAAGAGAGGCTGTATATAGACAAAATTGATGTTACCTGTCATCTCCGACCGACAGTCGCAGTTCCTCCTGACACTAAGCAGAGGGGACTGTAGGGGGCTGGTTGGACTGATGTCGGGCCACTTTCTATGGGCAAAGCACATGGAAATGGTGGGCATCTCAGACAGTGCACTCTACCCAGTATGTGAGGAGGAGGATGAGACGGCGGACAACTTTATGTGCGTCTGCCCTTGGCACCACAGATTTAAAGAAAATTAAAAAGGGAGTCTGAGTGCAGAACAATGGATTTAATTGTGTCTGAGTGCTGTACTTGCTAGTCTGTCCCGTCAAAAAAATAAAAATAAAAATGCTGATCGCTTAAAGATAGTTCCATCCGTCATGAGTCATTCTGAATCAACAAACTTCAATCGGATCACTGTAGCAACTTGAGAATCGTTTGCATCTACATAAATATTAAAAGTATTTTTTTAACATTTTCTAAATCTTGATCCATTCTTAGTTTTATAATATATTGGTGACTCTTTGCTGAATTTGATTAATGAGATGTCCGATCTTGGAGTAATTTTTTATGCGAAAATTTGTTTGGAATCTGGTAGTATAATAAATAAAACAACTTTTCAAAAATGTATAAGTCCAAATTTTATCAATTTAGTTCAGATTATCTTAAATGGGGTGATTTCTTTTTTTGCTTCCAAAAAATATTACACTTGTCTATATTAACAATAAGTAATTTGTTTTAAAGATATTTGGATAGTTAAGTTATACTGTAAGGCCATTGCACTTCAGGATCACTTAGGAATATGTAGTTCATTTGTAAACTATTTACTATAACAATTTAGATAATTACACAAGCATATTTCGTATTATTATATCCTCTGACGGGGTTTTTCGTTTTAGTGTCTTCTTATTGAATTTTTCTTCAGCAGGAAGCTTCCTCATCGTCGGATTTGTGTGCGTCAGAAGTCTGCTTATGTGCCTCCTGTTCGCAATTTGTATTGCTTCGTCAACTCTGCCGATGTTTAAGTCGCGGTGAATATCAGCGTTTGGTATATACCATGGTGCATTTGTTATTGTTCTAAGTATCTCATGTCAAATTGGATTTACAAGCGGTGCCCCAAACTTCTATACCATACTTCCAAATTGGTGCAATTGTCGTTTTGTAAATTAAGGTTTTTGCAGCGAGAGCTTTGACTGGGGCACATGGTTTTAGTAAGTATCGGAGAGATTTGAGTTCAGAGCTAAGATATTAAAAAAAAAAATTGGCGGTGGATCTCTGATGGTGTACGGAACTGTGAGTATACTTCCTATCAACATGCATGAACTCCGGGGAGTACATAAACTTACTCTGGGATAAATTACTGCATCATCACAATCTTGTTCTCCAATAAGATAATGCCACCTGCAATTAGTCTAGTCGCACTTTGAGCTGGTTTGCTGAACAGTGTATGCCCTCTCTTGAGTGGCTATCAATTTCCTCAATTCTTAATATTGTGGAGAACGTGTGGGATGCATTGGTTCGGGGTTTATGAAGGAAATAAGTAGAACTCTACAAAAGGAAGATTTGAAAGATGCGAGCATTATTATTTCATAGGACTCTCTTGGCTCGCACTAAATTAGTGCAAAAGTTATTTGATTCACTGCCGAAAAGGATCTCTCAAGTTATTAATAATAATGAAAATACCTCATATTACTACAGAGATCAAATAAAAAACAGTTTAAATTTGGGATTCTTTGTGTTTATAATTTTGCAACGCGATGTGTAACTGGTACTTTTACCTTTTTCGGGTGTTTGAAACGACCTACAGTTTTAGGACGCCGCCGAATGGCAGATGATTTTTTTTATGGCAGAAAATACACAGTCATTGTTGTAGGCTTCCAAGCATAAGAAAAACGCTTCCGAATAATTATTTAATAAAAATTAACTTGAAGGGTAAACTATATATACATATATATGTATATATAATTGGCGCGTACACTCTTTTTGGGTGTTTGGCCGAGCTCCTCCTCCTTGGTGCGCGTCTTAATGCTGTTGCACAAATGGAGGGACGGACCTACAGTTTCAAGCCGACTCCGAACGGCAGATATTTTGTTATGAGGAGCTTTCTCATGGCAGAAATACACTCGGAGGTTTGCCATTGCCTGCCGATGGGCGACCGCTATTAGAAAAAAAGTTTTCTTATTGTTGGTGTTTCACCGAGATTCGAACCTACGTTCTCTCTGCGAATTCCGAATCGTAGTCACGCACCAACCCATTTGGCTACGGCGGCCGCAGGTAAACTATAGCTGGAAAAATGTTAGCTTAGGAATTGCATTACTTAGGTCTTCTTACGTAAGACTTACAGAGACAAAATTAAAAGACAAAGGCAAATTAGTAGAAAAATCGGCAGAAATATCGCCATCATGGGCGAAGTTAGACTTTAGAAAATCCACAAATAAATTTTCTGAATCATTAAGCGACTGCGCAAATTTATCATCAAGAAAATTTATATCTATCACCTACTTTTTGATTTTTGCTACTTCCACAAAAAAATGTTGGGTTAAGATTTAATGATAAGCTCCGTGCTACGAACTTAGTTATTATAAAGAATTTTGTTTAATGAATTAAACTTTCTTAAAAAATGTTGGTGGATGTAATTTCTTGAAGATTCCCAACTAAATTTTGAACTTCTTCAATGATTTTAATTTTCCGCAGTCATATTTTCAATCCAGCGGTCAGGCTGGTGTTTCTATGTCTTGCAGAGAGTGAATTGACCAAACTGTTTCTTATTCCGAGTTCTATTCGACGATTATAACAACCGAGAACATGCAGAAATTTGAGAAACCTGGTTTTCATAGACCGACCATTTTCGTGGTTAAGTTAAATTATTTCTCTATGATTCGCAAGTGAAGTTGAACTCATTTCAATAAATTAGACATCTCCAAAATCTATCAGAAGAGACCCCATTGAACCATCCCAGCTGTGTATACAAAACATTGCTCAAAAGAAATTCCAACTTTAAATATTCTGCATAAAAAGAGCCACCCTTTTCAAGCAACTACATGAAATTCCACATACATGCAAGTGGGTGTGCCTTCTTTGCGGTCGCTGATTTCCAAAAGACAACAACAACCATTTGCCACAGCTTAATTCAACACAAATTGCTGCTCAGAAGTTGTAGCAAACGCTTTTGAGGATTTAATTTTTTTCTCGGTCTCAATCGCCGCCTGTCACATTTTTTCCCCGGTTTGTTTAAGGGTAGCCCCATTAGTTGTTGTTTTCACTTATTAGTTTTAGTCAGTAGCCTGAATCCGTCTTTTGGTGTTTATTTACTGTTATACTAACGCTTCCGCTGAATTTATTTTTTTCATATTTATTTTAAGCGTTTCTAAAAACGGGGATATAAAAAATAATTTGTTGATATTGTTAAGTCACTTACATGGAGTTGGCCGCACTGGGCTGCCACTACTGCCACCACTGCCACTATGAACTTACTTTCAACGCATTTGCTTGCTGCCCACAGAAAACTGCGTGCAAGTTAGTTTATTTAGCCGACCGCCTCTTAATCGCGCACGTCTGCCTGCTACCACTCAAGTGGCTCACCATGGCGTATGAGCAAACTCGAATACAAATAAGGATGCACCAGGCAGTCAGTCAGTCAGCCAAGGGAATATAATGTGTGCAGGCAGGCTAGTAACAAAACCAACAATTAAAAAAATATCCAACAACGATAGTAAAAACTAAATAATTCGGCTTAACGAGCTGCGAGCAGCAAACAGCGAGCAGCGAGCAACGAACAAGAACCAACAATTCTACATAGTTTGAACGGCTTGCTGTTGGTTTATGTTGTTTGCGGCAAAAGGGGTGCGCTGCGCCATGATGGGCAATATTGTTGTGAAATACTATTTAGCTGCTTAAAATGAAAAATAATAATATATTAACTCGGCTAAAACTGCCAAACCCAACAACACGCTGGCCGTTTGTTGTTCGTTGAATGAATGATTATTATTGGGGAAGTTTGTGCCGCAAGTGGATTACTAAGCGGGTGTGGCAGGCAGGCTGACAGGCAAGTAGGCGAACACGCAGTAGTGTGGCAAGTGAGTGAACGCCTGAGAGTATGCATTTTATAAATTTATGTTTTCATATATTTAACCAAGCAACAAAAACAAAGAAAACAACTAGAAAAAAAGAAACAAGAAGTGGAAAAAAGAGGGTGCAAAAACAATGAATGAAAAAAAAATGTAGGAAAACTATAAATGCGGCAAATAGAATTCGGTAAACGCGGATGTGGCAAGTACATACAAACACAGTTTTGATAGCCCTGTACGGAAAATTACGAAAAATACTAGAATACTAGTTGTGAACTGGAATGCTGCTAGTTCAGTTTTCAATTCAACCAGTTGCTGTTTAGACTTCTTTCCATGTTAGAAAGTGGTATTGTAAAGTGGTATGTCTAACGAAGTGCCAACTATCTGGCATTAGCAAAATATCAGTTAGGTTAGTTTGGGTTGAAGCTGCTGACCATTGTAGAACACACTCAGGCTCCCGGCTCATTGTGATGCCGCGTGGGGAACTAATCTTTATCCAAAATGGACTTGTGATGATCAAGGCAAGGGACATCTGGAGAAACGGGCTCCACGAAAAAACAGCCATAGCCACAATTATTATTATTTTTTTTTGAAATTCTGCTAAAGTTTTGCTATGGTTTTATTTTTGTAAAATAAAGCAATGGACTTTTACGCGCCTCTGACTACCCCTTACCCCATAAGTATTTAAATACTTTCAGCTAATGCGTTTAGAACTCATATTAAAAGGAAGTGAGTTCCGGAACGAATCCAGAAGTCCCGGAATTACTTTAGAAATATTCCAAAATCCCGAGATCAAAACATTTCGCTAACATGGGCATCTTCAATATTTAAGCACATACATACAAACATACACACATACAAATATACACTCAACAAGCAAACCAGCGCTGCTTGGTCTTGATTTTAATTTAGCTTGCAGCCTCTCTGCGAAAGGAACAAATAGTCTTACTTTCCAATTGTCTTCAAAAACTAAAAAAACAAATTCCGAGAAAAACCCAGCAACTCACTTAGAAATAAAAAGGCAAAGTAGTCAAGCGAATGGAAACCCGAATTTTCCAAATCCAGAAACATCTACGGAATACCGCACCGCCAAATTGTGGCTGGCAAGTAAGCGAATATTTACGTACCACTTACTTGCATATATTCTTGTGTGAACTTTCCTAATTAAATGAAAATGAATTAAATTTAATTTAATTGGCAAATTTGAGGCGGAAGTAAAATGGAAGCCACAACATGAAATTTTAGCGCTCATCATTCTACATATGTTTTCATGTTGGTATGTATGTATGTTTGTATGTATGTATGTATGTAAGTGCTTGCATATTTATATGCATGCGTGCGTAGCTAAGTAAACAAACACACACACACACACATATGCATGTACCTGCAAAACGACTTTCGCCGACTACATAGACTGCAACTTTACTGCTCTACCTTTTTGGCATACTAATTATTCATATGAAACCGCGAAAAGTCATTAAATTTATTTGCAGCAAACTCGCAAACATGGCTGTGTGTGTGTATGTGTAAGTACTTTGCAAGTGTACTGTGCACATACTAAGGTTTGCATAGACAAATAGACAGACAGACGTCTTGCTGGCGTACCATCAAATGCTTTTACCTAAATACACACTTACATACTTTTATTAGTACTTATGAGAGTACGCAGACAGCAAATCAAAGGCTTTGTACTTCACTAAAATGCAATTCACTTCAAAATTAGTTAACCGTTTATAAATTTATTTTCATATCTTATGCTTGCTTACGAGTACACTACGTACATACATACATACATATATATGCAAGTACGTATGCAGGCGGGCTTGTGTGCACTCATCACTAAATTTTCATATCTACTTGCATTAATTTTTCATGAACTCACATGAAATACAAGCAGTGCCTGCGAATGTCACAAATCAATTCAATCAATGCCATCGGCGACACCTCTCACCAGCTACTAATTAGTTAGATAAATAAATTAATATTTGATTTCATTATTAATTCAATCGGGAATTTCATTGGTTGCACACAAAAACTCTGGAAAATGATTGTTGTCACTGATGTGTGCAGGACGACTGGGAATGGTGTTGTTGGTGTGGACGAAATGAAATTAATTGATGCGGAGCATATGTAAGTACAGTAGAAACTCGATACTTGCACTCCTCGATACTTGCAACACCATTTGCTTTTCATTGCGTACTCAGTATTTGCAACATTAAAACATGTTTTTCTCAATACTGGAAACATTTTTTGCTTTGTCTTTCTCTTTCGCTTTTTTGACGTTGTATTTTTGAAAATATAGCTCAAGAAAGTACCACCGATGTCATCGCTATTCTCTCGGATAGCTAAGCTGATATCCAGGCTCTTTGTTCGGCTACAACAACCTCCAAAGTGCTGGAACAAAGCAGGAATAGCCTCACCACCTTGCGTGAAAACCATAAAGTTACCTTAATCTGGGTCCAAGGACATCGGAACATTGGAGGTAACGAAAAAGCAGATGAATTGGCAAGAGGGGGATCTGCCATGAATAACGCTCTTGCAGAAACGGTATTCACACCATTAGGGACAGTCAAGAGTACAATTTCCCTAAAATACCTTCGAATCGCGGATTGTAGATGGAGAAACCAGACGAAATGCAAAATCAGCAGAACGTTATGACCCACCTACAACCTCAAACAATCGTAAATATTGTTAAACATGAAACGACGGGACGCCTGGAGACTAACGGCAGTCAGAACTGGCTGCTGGTCTATCGGGAAATAAGCAGCCAAAATGGGCATCCCTCACAACACACACTGTCACAGTGGTAACGACCAGAGAAAAAGAAAACGATTTTCCATTCCCTCTATGAATGCCCTGCCCTATGGAAAGACAGAATGTTAACCCTGGGCAAACCGCTATTCGAGAGGCTCCAGCAACTCTCTGGCTTAGACGTCAATAGCCTAATAAGGTTCCTGAACTGCACAGACTAGATATAGTCATGCTGTAAATAACCGTTAAACAAGTTGGTAACGCGGATGTAGCAACAAAATGGTGCGGAAGCGCTAGTTGGATTCTGGAAAAATCATCACTTTAACCAACCAACCAAGCAACCGTCGATGCAATTCTGGCAACGACATTTTTTTAATTGAATCAGCTGAATAAATTTAGGCGAAGTACTGTCTGACGAAAAGAAGATTTGGCATTAACTTTTGTTTGCATGAACATCGAATAATAGAAAAAAATGTTTTCTCATAGCGGCTGCCCCTCGGCAGACAATGGCAAATCTCCAAGTGTATTTCTGCCGTGAAAAAGTTCCCCATAAAAATGATTTGCCGTTCGGAGTCGGCTTAAAATTGTAGACCCTTCATTAAGACGCACGCCACAAATACAGGGTTGCCCATATTTGACGGACCCATGTGTTTTTTGGGCCAATTCCATTCGACGAGGCTTGTCCGCAGGCAACAATTTTTCCGTCAACTGAATCTTATACGGGAATAAATGCAAATCAATGCGGATAATTCGTTGTAAAGTGGTCCGAGCAATGCCCAACTGTTGAGAACGGCGATTTTGGGATGTCCTTGACGACGTCTCAACACTGGCCCGTGCAAGAGCAATATTCTCATCCAATCGGTTTGGTCGTACAAACCTTGGTCGTATCTTTCGTACAAACGCTTAATGGTGTTCTTAGAAGGTGCACTTTTCACATTATTTAATTTTTTATACGCACATTGAGTTTTCACAATTGACTTCTTTTGTTGAATGTAAATTTCAACAATTTGGGAGCGCTCGTGTGGCGTGTACTGTTCCATGGTAAAAATCTGCTTGGACTGACGCTTCCAACGCGGTATGTCATTAAGCGATCTGACGTCTCTGTCAAAAGATACAGGGTTGCCAGATGGGTCCGTCGAATATTAACAACCCTGTAGAAAGAGGAGCTCGGCCTTTTTTTTATTTGCTTGATGTGGTCTCATAATGGCAAAGGTAAAATTTATGCTGCTTACAATAAAAGAAAAACCTGACATTCTGAACAAATCAAATGCGCTCATTTCCATTAATTCATTAGCTAAAAACTTTAATTTGCATAGAGAACAATAACTCGTATTAAAAAAAAATAACAGTCCACAAAAATGTTTGCTTGGCAATCTGAAGCCAGTCCAGGTAAAAGGAAAACATTTAAGATTTCTGAGTTTCCAAGAATGAAAAAACGTTGCTCAATTGGTTTGCGGATCAAAGGACCAAAAACTTACCAATTACAAGTGATATGTTAAAGGAGAAAGCCACATTTTAACATGCCAAAATTCAGGAAAAGTCTGGAGTGTGCCACACTAGTTGTGGATGGGTTGCAAACTTTAAAAAGAGGCATGGACGGCACTGGCTAAAAATTTACGGAGAAAAGTTATCAAATAAGAGCACCTCCATCAAGCCATTTTTAAAGTGCGTGGATGAACTTAGCTTTATTTGAAGAATGGCTTCACAGAACATTTGTGCCAGAGCTGTGTTCATTTTTTTTTAAAACAAAGAATACTGTTTATACAAAAACTTTCTTAAATGAATAGGTGAAAGAATTCCTGCGTGCACAAAATCTTCCGAAACAAGCACTTCTTTTTATTGCTAATGCTCCATGCCATCCCATACGACGACCAAACAACGGTAATGTGGTTTCCTCCAAACTGACGGGTCTAATATAACCCATGGAGCAAAACGTCATAAAGCTTACAAAATTGAAAGGTAAAACTCCCTCTTAAGTCACATTGCTGCGCGTGAAGAATCGCGGAAAATATCGACCTAAAAATGCAATATGCGTTTTAGCCACTGAATGGGATGCTGGTACTTCAGTCAGTCATCGTCTCAAAAACTGTTAGAAAAAGCGTCTGATTGGGATTGTGACGGTATCATTCTTCATTCGGAGTTACTATGACAGATAGCTGATGATGCATTCAATATTCAATTTATAGCAACTCTTCTTTGGGAAGTGGAATCATTGCGGCAAGTCTCCCAATCTGAAATCGAGCAAAGGATTGTTGAACCTCATTCGGAACCCACAGCTTTAAATGAAGACGGCAAACAGTGAAGGAACTAACGACGTGATACTAAATACGAATAAAATTACATCGGAAGAGCATACATGAGATGATATCAGCATTCAATATATGCCTAGATTGGACAGACCAAAGCAAAGCTTGTTTAAATATTATTATGACGTTGTAGAGGCTCAGAAACTGCGTGGCAGGTTTACAAAACAAACCAAAATCGAAAATTTTTTTAATTTCAAATGAAACTTATCGCTTTAAAGATGTTTCACTAATTTAACAAAAACAAATACACTTGGATTGCTATCTGTAATAAAAACTATTTTAATTTGTTTGAAAAAAAAACTTCAGTACTTGTGACGAAACTTGTACCGAGCCTGGTTTTCATTACACACAAGAATCGAGTTTCTACTGTATATATGTATGAGTTCTTTATATAAAAAAACAAACAAATATCAGGCATTCATTATACAGTGCACTCGCGATAATATTAACACCCTAATATATGAACACCCCAAAATCTGAACATTTTTTCGCTTCCATTGAGTACTCTAAAATATTAACTTTTGGAAAAAGCTCTAAAATATGAACATTATTGATTTTCAAACTTCTATCGAGTTTCATGAGCCCAATAAATGTTTGTTTGTTAAAATGAACCTAACCATCGCTGAGAAATGCTTGCATTCACTCGCATACAAATGTACATGCTTTGCCTTCTCCTATGTTCAGTCGTCAATACAAATTTTCAACGTCGTAGTTGGTCGTTTCATGCGAGTATAATTGGTACTTCATTTTCTTGCAAAATTTTAATATAATATTAATCAGTTTAAAAAATGCACACAAAAAAGCATAAGTTTTTGACCTTAAGAGAAAAATCAGTTATTGTATAATTTTTACGAAAGGGTCAAAGTGTTACTAATTTATCGCGTAAATATGGAGTGACAAAGTCTACAATATGCGGAGTTAATAAAAATAAAAATGCTATCTCTAAATGTGCCAACAATACTTTTATCGGTCCTGGAAAGAGTACCCAAAGATGGAAAAATCTCTGTATCGATGGTTTTTAAATATGAGTGACCAAAAGCTCCCGGTTAGTGGGCTTATGTTGAAAGAAAAAGCAAAAGACCTTCATTTTGAAGTTAAAGAAAATTGCCTTGAATTCAATGCCAGTGATGGATGGCTTCAAAAGTTTAAAAAGAGATATGGCGTTCGGTTTCTCCAAGTTTCTGGAGAAAAACTATCTTCACAGCCCCAGTTCGTTGCCCCATTCAAAAAGGCGTTAAAGGTGAAAATGGAGGAGCTTGGACTAAGTCGTAAGCAAGTATACAACGCCGATGAATCCGGTTTATACTGCGACAAAAGACATATGTGTCATCGTTAGAAAAAACTGCCCCAGATGCAAAGATGGGAAAGCAAAGAGTAACTTTCTTGTGTTGTTCAAGGAAAGGTTAAAAATCCCCGTTGTTTTAAAGGTTTTGTCTGCCCAGTGTATTATCGACATTCGAAATCCGCATGGATGACTGCGGAATACCAATAAAAGCTCTCCTTTTAATTGATAACGCTCCATCGCATCCACCCGAGAATGAACTAATAACTGAAGATGGCCGCATATTAACAATGTTTATGCGACCAAATGTCATCCCTCTTATACAACCTATGGATCAAAATGCCATTAGGATTACGAAGCTTTACTATGAAAAAGTCTTTTGGTTTCTGTTGCTGCAAAGGGGTTTGATTTTCTTGAGGCTCTAAAGCAAATTACGCTTAAGGAAGCGATTGTTACCTTAGAATCTGCAAGGAGTAGCATAGATGCTGTTGTACTATCCAAATGCTGGAGCAATGTCTTAAGTAAGGTAGAAAATCAAGAGAATCTTGAAGATGACGTTTCTTTGAGTGTTTTTCGAAATAACTTAGTAAGTTATGTAATGTATGAATGTAAGGGATTTGGAGGAGGGTGCAGCCAATCTTTTTTTAAATTTCACTTTAGGTTGAATTCACTGCTTTCAACGTTAGAGAATGGAACGAAGATGCTATTGAATGCAATGACAATGAAACACAGGAAAATTCGACGATGATGATGTCTATTCTGTGAAACCGGAAAAGACGATTACATCAAAGGAAGCTATTGACATGCTTAATAAAACTTTGGAATGGGCTGACAATGAAATGGTTGATCAATGATTTAAATGCGTTGAAGAAGCTAAGCGAAAAGGCAGTTTTTAAGGTGCTTGAACAAAAGAAAGAACAAAAACGGATTACTGATTTTTTTTTTTTGACATGAACTCAATTTTTTTTGACTGTAACTAATTTTTTATTTGTTAAATGTAAAAAAATGAATAAACAACGTTGCTTTTGCGGTTTTAAATAAAACAAAAATCACTCAAAAGTAATTAAATAGAATATTTTTCAATTTAGTTGGCTTTCGTAATTATGAACAATCTCGGAAAACTGAACAGGCCTGGTTGTAATTAGTTCATATTATCGCGAGTGCATTGTATGGAGAAAATGGGCAAAACTGTAACAGAAAAAATATATAAATATTCGACGAGAGCCATTGAGCCACTTTAAACACGCACTTTTTTCTACCAAAATTTAATGGGCTATAAAACTGGATACCCTGTTGGTTTTTTAGTTCCGTTTAAAAAGTTTGACATTTTATAACGAAGTGTGAAACTTTGATTGATATGATATTTATTTCAAAAGGGACTTTATTTTTGTTATAAAACAAAACTAATGAAAATTAGAGAAACAAAATAAAATTAGTCAAAATACGTTTTTAAATAGCTGTTTCTACATGTATGCATGTATGTACGTACATATGTACCTAAACTCGTATATATAAAAACATATAAAATTACTTCGAAAGAGCATCACTAAAAAACTCACTCAGCACTGCACTATAGGTCAAATGATGACTTTTCCTGTGCAAAATGAATTACAGCTAAAAAATCATGATATTGAAACCGAAACTAGTCAGAAATTCACTAGTAAGAATAAATCTTAAAAAAAATGTAATTTAACTCATTAACGACCACAAATTAAAATTAACTCTTTCGCAACAATTAATTTAAACGTGACAATTCATATATTTTTTATTTATAGAAAACATTATTAATTACTTAAATCTAATTAATTTTTTGATTTAATTTAAATATAACATCTTCATTTAAATTAATTTCATCGTCTGGGTTGTTAAGATTAAATTGTTAGCAACGTAATAGTTCATTTACTTCTGAAGGAAGTGTGGAAGGTTTGCGCTTTTGTAAGCGTCTATTTAAGAATAGTGTGGAAATTAATGGATTTGAAGTATCGACAACCCTATCAAATACATCTAACAGACTCCGTGCTATCTTCTTCCATTAATGCTTGAAAGACTTATTTTTTCATCTCAACAATTCTTTCAGCCGTATGCTGAAACGAAGCTTTTATGGTTATGACATTCGAACCAAAGCTCAATGATCTCAATGGAAGTTGCCGCACGAACCAAGACCGAAAAAAGCGCGCCAAGTTCGGCCGAATGTAAAAGTTTCGCTTACCGTTTTCTTCGATTGCAAAGGCGTTGTGCATCATGAGTTCTTGCCACAGGGTAAAACAGTCAATAAGGAATATTACCTGCAAGTTATGCGAAATTTACGCGAAGCAATCCGTCAGAAATGCCCGAATTTGTGGAAGAACAAAAATTGGCTCTTGCATCACGATAACGCCCCTGCTCACACATCGTTACTTGTGATAATGATACCACAGCCACCGTATTCCCCAGATCTGGCCCCCTGTGACTTTTTCTTGTTCCCGAAACTGAAGAGACCCATGACAGGACGACGCTACGCTACGATTGACAAGATAAAGACGGCATCGAAAGAGGAGCTGAACGAGATAAAAAAAATGATTTTTTGAAGTGCTTCGAAGATTGGAAAAAACGTTGGCACAAGTACATAATATCTTCATTACTTTGAAGGGGGAAAAATAGATATTATTGAATAAATAAATAATTTTTGAAAAAAACACAAAATCCGCGATACTTTTTGAACACACCTCGTATATTAGTTGATATTTTTCGTTTTTGTACACATTTTTTGACTTATAGATGAAATAACAAATAGACACTTTTCCGGTCAACTTAAACTTTGCCACTTATTTTACCTTTGTAAGTAAAGGGTGGTTAAGTTTTAAGGGCCGGTGTTGATTTTGAATAAAATACAATTTTTTTAGGAAATTATTATCATTTCTCTTTATTATGATAATATTGGTATGGCTAAATATCGGCCAAATGGCCGCCGCGGCACACCTCCATTCGATGGTCCAAATTTTCGATGACGCTGAAGCATAATTGAGGTTCTATGCCGTTAATGTGCCGAATTATATCATCCTTTAGCTCTTAAATTGTTGCTGGCTTATCGACGTACACCTTTTCTTTCAAATAACTCCAAAGAAAGAAGTCCAACGGTGTCGTTGACGTTTAGGTGCGGTTCAGATTCAACATCGGCCCTTGAAATTTAACCACCCTTTATTTAGTTGAAAAATGATAGAAAATGTTTTTTTCTAATAGCTGCGCCATCGGTTAACAATGGCAATCCTCCGAGTGTATTTCTTATTATTATGAAAAAGCTACTCATAAAAATCCATCATCTGCCTTTTGGAGGTGGCATAAAAGTCCAGGCCCCTCCAATTGTGGAACAACATCGAGGCGTAAACTACAAATAGAAGGAGGAGCTCAGCCAAACACCTAAATGCCCATTATTTATATTTTTTTCTTAAGTATTTTGTTAGCTTGTACGTTGAAATTCTCTAAAACAATGCGGATAGCTTTGTAAAATAACTTTTTGAATAATTTTTTTTTATTAAATTTTAATTATGTACGTACTAAAAAGAATGATTTTGATTGTTAGAAATCTCTATTTTGGCATTTACGCGCTCCATTGCTTGCCTGTTTGTAAACTGCAGGTGTCTAGTTCACAAGTGTTATATATAATTGATGTGCGACGACATTTGCAAAAATTATAAACCTTCTGATAGGGTGACTAATTTTGCGCCACACTGTAGAATCTGGAAAATTGTCATTGCCCCGTAGGTTCTGCAACAATTAAGTATCAAAGTTATTTGATTGGGAATTAACGGGTCTATCAAAAGATGCGCCTAGTTGTTGCTTTAAAATAAAATTAGTAAAAAATTATATTCTTTCAGGTTTCACTATTTTTTTGTTTTTGTTTTTTTCAAAATACGTCTTTCAACAAAATGTGAAACATAGCATCATCTACATGTTCACTATGAGCTCATCTTCCGGTGAAAACCGCTGAACGGTCGTTCCATGAATGTTGCATTGTTGAAAACGTCGTGATATCGATGCTCAAGTTTGTTCAGCAACACTTGACGCTACAAAATTCTGAACAGAGAAGTTTTTGTCCTGCCAGTCGATCTGCCTTTTTCTATTCTAGACAGAACCAATTTGTTGAATTTTTTCAGCAACCTTTGTATTATCGGGTCGTTCGGGCGATTATTTCCACCAAATTAATCACGAATTTGCTGATATCTTGTCCTTGAATTTCGACCATTTTCATAATAATTTTTAATAATTTTGGCGCGTATGGTAAAAAATTGTACATCTGCCTACTTGACAAAAAGGCTGTTTCTTCTCGATTTGTAAGCAAACAATTACTTGAGCTATGCATAATTTTTTGTTTGCTTTAATATGGATATATTTAAATAATACCAAAAAACTTCGTTTCACTTAAAATATTTCATAACATTAGCTTGCCATGAAAATCGTAGAATGCCGCAGGGCATAATAACTACCGGCGCTAGTCTGCTTTCGGCTTTGTGCGGGGATATACAGACATATTGAGAATTCGACTCTATTACTCTGTGTGCGTATTCTCAAATATTCATATTATATCGATTGAAGCAAAAAAATTATAATTTTTTTTTTGACTTCTCATTTTATATTATATTTACATTGAGTTCAAATGCATAATTTAAAATGAGCAAAGTGAAATAAAGAGTGTTTACATTGTCTTATTTGCATTTCCTTTGACATCTCAATGTGCCATTAGGTTAGCTTCTTTACTTTTCTAGCAGATACTTTAAGACAGAACACGAATAGAATTAAGTTAAGCAATTTCATAGGAATTTAAATTTAACTTTAAAAATAGAGCTACACAAATAGTAGTAAAATGCGCGCCATTAATTTAATAGGAGTAAAATCTGCGACTAGCCAGCAGAAACTTGGCTAATTATTTGCAAAAAAGAATCTACTTTAAGTTAGGAAATGCGAAAAATACTTGTATATAAAAGCTTCCGGTAGAGCTGCTGACTTTTTGGTATGTTCGAAAAAATATTTTACTTGAAACGCATTTGCTGCATAATTTTGGAAATGCCAATTAGTAAGCCGAAATTCGTAAATTGGATTCGCAACTAAATTTTCGCCCAAATGACGCATTAAGGCTTAATATAAATGAAATATTAGATGAGCTCGCAAAAAGTGCGAGAAAATTTTTAGTTCTCACTTAGTTTTTTATATACAGGATTTTCCAATAAGAGATGTAATTTTGATATTCAATCAATGGTTTCGTTGCTTTTGTGGCACGTAGCGTCGTCTTGTTGAAAATAAACGTTGCCCTGATCAATACGATCCAATGCCGGCCATAAAAACCCGTTAATCATCTCTCGATAGCGCAATCCATTCACCGTAACTGTTGCTCCAGCTGCATTTTCGAAAAAGTAAGGTCCAATGACTCCGCTGGACCATAAACCGCCCAAACAGTCACACATTGAAGATAGAGAGGTTTTTCAACAATAACTCTTGGATTTTCTGAGCCCCAGATTCGACAATTTTACTAGTTGACGAAGCCACCGAGGTGGAAATGAGCCTCATCACTCAAGATGATTTTTCGATGGAATTCCGGATCATTTTCATGCATTTCAACGACACAATCAGCAAAGACACGACGTTGTTGATGATCGGTCGGCTTGAGTTCTTTTGTTAACTGGGCTTTATAAGCCTTAAGACCTCATTAGAAATATACCTTAATTTTCTCAATTTTTTTTATTTTTTATATATTTTTATCATTGTAACTAGTTAATACAAGCAACTAAAGAACAATTTGCCTAGGGCTTTGCGTTATACAAATGAGTTATGATGCTCTACACACTCCTTGCAAAGCAGTTGGCTGCTGCGTGAGGTGGAGTGAGAGCCTCTGGTGAGAGAGCCTCTTCACGTGTGATATGGCATATTTTTGGATTACCGCAGTAACTGGCCCAAGATCACGTTCGAAATCGGTATTGTGTACGTACAAAGGTACCAACAAAAAACTACCCTCTTCAATTCGTTTGTTAATATTATATATTTGGACATCGTGTAATATTTATACAATAGGCGTCAAAATTAAGTGTACACCATTAATAAGTTCTTACTATTTCTTTATTTATTATGTAATTTCAATTATTTTCTTATACATATTTAGTTCATACTACAACAAAAAATCATATAAAGCAAAGTTTCGAATTTATATAAAATTTGTAAAAATTCGGCTAATTTTTATCAAAATTTCAAACTTTTTATTCAGATTTTTAGACCATTTTCGGGTATGCATTTTTATAGCTTATTAAATTTTATTATAGTTAAGTAGATCAAAAATCACACTGATTTGTGAGAATATTTTTCGGATGCCGTCTTGTGCATTTTCTCCATTGAATCTTTATGTGGACAGTCAGCAGAAAAAAATTGTCAAAAATCAACGCGATTTTTGAACCACAAACAAACCAGTCTTTTCGGATGGAATAATTTTAACAATAAATTTTCGCCTAAATCGCCATATATAAAATGTCTTAAACTACTTATAAATGTAAAAAATATATTGCTATAGTTGTAATTAAGATCAGTTTAAGTCCCCAAACAAACCTTTTGTAAATTAAAAAAAAAATTCAACAAATTTTCAACAAAAATTCAAACATTTTAATCTTAATAATTTCCGGAAACTTTTCGGGTATTCAAAATTATTGCCTATTAAATTTTGATTTAACGAAAGGCAGATTTTAGTAGCTCGAAAATCGCATTGATTTTTGAAAATTTTTTTTCTGGCGGAGTTAGGTGCTTTCTTCCCTATATAAAATATGTTGAGCATTCGTCATATGGAGAAAACACGCAAAACCGAAATCAACGCGAATTTTGAGCAATTTATAATTTTTAATGGACCAAAATTTAATGGACTATAAAACTGTTTTGTTATGAGTAACTTTATTATTAAAAAAAACATGAATCAGAGCCATATTTATTTTGACCCTCATGGCGGTCCGAGGTATCAGGGGAAGCCAAGGCTGCAGTATAGAAGGTAGTGAAATGAGCCACATAGACTCTATTTCCATTAATTTTGCAACCACAACTGCTGAGGCGTGAGCTGGTGCATTGTCGTGATGGAAAAGGAAAATCACTCGACTTCATCGATTCAAACGAATACCAAACACAAAGAAATATACCCATCTGACTGAGACTTGGTGTGTGTCATTCCAACAGTTGCTAGTAACTAAACATAACCTCGATATGCGCCAGTAGTGCCATCTCCCTGACTTTGCATGGATTTTCAAACGATCTTCGTATTCAAAGAAAAAGCCCAGAGTTTAAGGGCTCTTATACTAAGAGAGATATGTGAATATGGTTCTATAAAATGTAATGGGTGATTAATTTTCCGTCATCTTGTATATTTGCATTACACAATTTATAACTCAAACGTATCCAAATAATACAATTCCACAAGTTCATTGATTTATGAGTCGGAAACAACAAACTTTGATAAATATTACGCTCCGTAGTTAGTTTTGGTGTAATATTTAGTGAAACAATAGCCAAGTTGCATCCTAGGCTTATCAGGGCACGTATCACCTCCTACCTTCAGGCGTGATACAGCCAGAACAAACCTTGTAGTTCCTTTTTGCTCACTTTAGTATTACGTGAAGCTTCCCGTTTAGTCGGATTTCAGTAGAATGCGACGAAGACGCTTACTCTCGTTGCTGGCGATATGTCCTCTTTTAGGGCTTAAACATTTTTAGGTTATTATATGACTGTTTTTAGGGAGTGCTACACTGAGAATAACTAAACTTAGGTTGCCCAATAGTGCCATAGTAGCGTCGTTCAATTAATGGTGCTCACACTCACCAACGTAAACGACCGCCCGTATCAGCTGACTCGATGAAACACCGATCTACGATGCTACGGAACGGAACGGTGGGGAGAATTCATTTACAAGGGGCTCTCATTAGTTTCATTGTGTCAGCTGATACGGGCGGTCGTTTACGTTGGTGAGTGTGAGCACCATAAGACTTCAAATCACTCGGACACTGCAGCAGCGCTGTTTCTTGTTGACACTTTAAATCGGCGCCGATCGAGTGCAAAGAGTTAATTTTAACTAAAAAACAAGTAAATTCTCAATATTTTGGTTGATTATTTGGCGAGCTCTTCTTCCAATTTGTGGTGGGCGCCTTAAAGATTTCGCTTCTCAAATGGATCTGTATATCGCATCCGCACGGCAGACGGCTTTTTTAGCAACATATATAATATATATAATTGGCGTGTACCTGCTTCTAGGGTGTTTGGTCGAGCTACCCCTCGTATTTGTGGCGTGCGTCTTGATGTTATTCTACGAATGGAGAGACCTACAGTTTCAAGCTGACTCCGAACGGCAGATATTTTTTATGAGAACTTTTTCATGGCAGAAATACACTCGAAGGTTTTCCATTGCCTGTCGAGGGGCGACCGCTATTAGAAAAGACTTTTTCTTCCTTTTGGTCTTTCACCGAGATTCGAACCTATGTTCTTTCTGAAGTCCGAATAGTAGTCGCGCACCAACCCATTCCACCGCCATTGTAGTCTTTTAAAAGCGGGCCGCACTAAGTTGTCAATCACATTACTCCTTTAATATACCTTGGCTACGCCCTTTTTCAATGACGTTTCAGTTCCAAATTAACATAATTGCCATTACTTTCACCTGTGACTTTTTAAACGTATTATTCTGGTCAATAATTCCCAAAAAAATGCGTATATTATAAATACCTTCAATATAAATTTCCATTATTTGATATCTAAGTACTCGTATAAGTATGCGTTTAATTGTAAATAGTAATTTTAATGGGATAATTGCTAATGTGTAAGCTAAATGTATTTCGTGTCCTATCGATCCCAAATGGTTTACTTTTCGATTTTAGTTGCGATTCACAATTTTAATGTGCAGACAAATTTCAATTAATTGCGGGTAAATAAATGCCTTTTCCGCAAAACGCCAACCATCTAACTGGGTGGGTACGCGGGCGGTAGTCCCATGCGCGCACCAGCCGCTCACCCACAATTGTATTTGTGTGCCAAGGCAAACAGCAAACAACAAACAAATGGTGAACAAATAACGAAGCCAGTCAACCAAAGAATCAACTAACTAAATAACTACAGACATTCGTTTAAAGCAAATGAATACGAAATTGAATGTCAAAATGCCAAACTACCGAACTGAATTGCTAAATAACAGAAAGCCAGCCAACGACACTGCGCCTGCGCCTGCGCTGACGCCTGTATGTGTGGCTGTGTCTGCACCCGCGCTGTTGAATTACTGAGCTGCTGAATGCCTGAACGATTGAATGCACAAATGCAATTTATATTCAAATGGAACAATAATAGTTGGTAAATCCGCTACAAAACTGCGGTTAAACATACCAATAAAACTTTTTAGTTACAAAATACAAAAACAAAGGCAGTCAAATACCAAAAAAAAAGAGCAGCATTGCAAGTGCATATAACATTGCTATTTGGAATTGTAAAATATAATCTAAAATAATTCGTGAGGCGTTGTTGAAAATAGGCACACACACACATGCATGCACGTATACATACATACATATACATATTTCGTATATAGGCGCATTCGTTTTTGGTTGGAGGGCAATGCAACTTTTATCACATAGACAACAGGAACAACTGCATAAAACAACAAGCAACAAAAACAACAACAACAACTAGCAACAACCGTCGTTACAACAACTTCTGCTGATGCTGCTTTCATGGGAACTGGTAACTGCAGTTCGTTAAATACAATAACAATAACTACAGCCATCAGCCAACATTATTCTAAAATTCTACAATCGCTTATCGTTTATTTGATTCGAATTGAATAGGTGGCTGATCTCCTAAAGCTGAAGCGCATTAAATTTACATGAAGGAGGGCAATAGCTGATTGCAATTGCATGAATCGAAAGCTAATCGGGCTTGCATTAATTTTGCAACAGCGAAATTTCGTATGCCCAAAGGAAAAGGCGTCAATGTGAGACACCCCGCTAACTCACACCTTTACGTGGCCGAATAAAATGTGCATACATATGTATATGTGCACAAGTATTAACGGCAGTAGATAGCCGTTGGCGACAATCAGCATGCGCCGGTTTGCCACATTAGCCGGCTGCCTTTCGTCGACTACGTACGTGTGCATGTCTGCGTGTAGGTAGTCGCTATATAGCGACTGATGATTATTCATGTGCAGTAGCGATAGCTGTGAATTAGCTATCAAACGTTCATCAAAATTAACAGGATTAATTGCATTACCTTTCTTTAATTTTAAAAAGTGAAGTAAATGGATCTGAGCCTGATAGATCTGAAATTTAAATGTAGGAAAATTTAAAGCATAGAACTTCAAAGCACGAAAATTAACTTCTTTTACTAAAGCAACATTAAATGTTACAGCGTAATTAATCTAAATGAAAACAAATACTTTAGATATGATATTACCAAATGCTTTCGATGGTTAGTGGACTACTTTTGAATAAGGAATATCAGTCGTAATTGAAAGTGAGTGCTGCACTTTGTTCATCTTTAAAGAGAGTGCCAATCATACCGCTGAACCGAAATCTGCCGCCACACAGTGAGAAGCAATTAATTACCATAAAGTGCGAATTCCGAAACAAAACAAAATATATTTCACTCCAGAAGCAAAATTGCAAAATGCCACCGTAATGCGTTAGTGGAGAATCAAGTAAAGAACTGGTTCCAAACTCTTCAAATAAAGAAAAAATGAAAAGAAAATTTCAACCATGACGAAGATACTGAGACTGTGGATGTAGTGAGTTTGATTTCGTAAAAAATCAAAGATTGAGCTCAGAAGATTTGGACGATGTACTCCATGTGATGCAGTCAGACAGCAAAGAAATATTCAAAGAGCACCGTTCAAAGGAGAAATAATTTTAGATCATTTTATACTTTATCCAAATTAGCGAAAAGATAGAGACTACTCCACTATTAAACTTAAATGATGCCCTAAATGCTATGCTTGATTTGCTCCCCCTGGATCTTAAGATACAACAGGAAGCAATAAAAGCAATGCCCATAATTATGGTTTTTAGCACGAAGACGGAACTTCGGGACACAGAGAAATCTTTAAGATGCTATCTGAGCAGTATCCACTGTTTTTGGCACCTAAAGACGACCTGATACCCACAGTTTCATTTGGAAGGAAATTTGATGTCAGATTTCCATTGCGTGAGCGAAGGAGCAATCCAGAATGTATGCAGGGACGTTTGACAGATATTTTCTTTACCGATGGGTCCAAGAATGAAATAGGGTCTGGGGCCGGGTGGTACTTAAACGATAGTAATAAGTATCACTATGCTATAGGGGAAATGGCAACTGTTTTCCTAATGGAAATTTTTGCCATGCTGAAAATAATCGAGAGGAGATGGAGTGGGAAACGGATTAGAGTTTTCAGTGGCAGTCAGGCTGCACTGAAGGCCCTGGAGAACGCGAAGCAAACCTCAAAGATTGTTCGAGGATGTAAGAAGAAGCTTAATTCTGTCCCAAGACAAAACAGGCTTGTTTTTATATGGGTTCGAGGACACACCGGTGTTCAAAGAAATGAAATTGCCGATGAATTGACCAACCGTGGATCAGCGGCTCCCCCACAAGGGCCAGAGCCAATAATCGGAATCAGTTCCGTAGGAGTCATGAATTGGATCTGCCAATATGTAGGCAATCTACATAAGGAGCTATGGTCCGGTCTAGAATGCTGCAGAACTGTAAAGTATTTTGTGACAAGTCCGAACAGAAAACTGTCAAACTTTCTACTAAAACTTGGAAGGAAAGACGTTCGGTTGATGGTGGGTATTATTACAGGACACAACCCATGGAGTGAGCATATGCCCACCATTGGAATCATTGAAGACCCGATGTGCCTGTCTTGCTTGGAGGAGGCGGATAGCTCTGAGCACTTCCTCTGTGAGTGTCCTGCCTTTACTAAAGTAACGCTATAATTTTTTTGGTTCCCATAAAAGGGAGAATGAGTAATATTCGTTCTCTAAAACTGGAGGATATTTACAGATTTGCCAAAGGATCTGGAAAATTCTCACAGGACTAACTTTGTCTTTGTTTCTGTCTCTATTCTTTCCTACCTCTTTCTCTGATACTTTTCTCCTTCCCTCCTTGACTATCTACCCTCTTTCTATAGCTTTAATACAATGGGCATTTTAGCCTGAGTGTTTTAGGAGCCACCAAATTTCCTGGTGCTCCTTGGCTCGACCTTTTCAAATTTCAATTTCAATCACATTTAAATGGCTTGCGTTTTATATAACCATTCATCTGCTTTGAACAAATTAATTTAAAATCAGAAAATAAAATGTATTCGCAAAGTTCGTGGAAGGAAAAATTGATAATATCTTATAAGAAAATTCTTTGAGTTGAGGATGCAAGCAGCTATCTAAATCTCTCCAGAACTCAATTATATCGCTTCCATTATAAAAATATATCCCGCTTCGTAGGATTATGGAAGGCCCCAGACGAGCCACCACTCAAAAATCGCGTTTGGAGAGAGAAGTCAAAAATCAAGTCGATGTTCATTTGTTTTTACGATTCCAAGGGAATTGTCCACAAGGAGTTTGTGCCAACGGCCGAACCGTTAATGCAATTTCCTATATTGGCGTTTTGAGGTGTTGGTTGTATCGTTGAAGGACATTCCGCTCAATGACCTGAAAAACTCAATCGAAAAGCTTTTAGATAGCGCAAAAAAACGTATTGAGACCGGAGGAGTTTATCAGAAAAAAGCTCCTGTTGTTTCTATTTTAGCTCAGTCTTGTTTATTTTGGACTTACCTTGTACATATATATGTATATATGTATATATAATACAAAAATTTACCATACCATTACACTGCTTTGGTATTTAAAAATAGTTTAGCCGAAGGCATACCCTTTATACAGGGTGGGCCATATTGCGTTTGCTTTTGGAACCACCTATTTTATTGAGAATGGTAACACAAATGACATGTCAAATGTGTTCATAATTTACTTAAAAGTTTGACAGTTACGAAATGGGACGCTATACGCTTGAACAAAATTGGAAAATATTGAAAACCTATTTCCAAAGTGGTGAGTATTATTCTTCGTTTCTGATTTTCACATCGGTGGCTACGTCAATAAGCAAAATTGTCGGATTTGGGGCTCAGAAAATCCACACGTTACTGTAGAGAAGCAAATGCATCCACATCACTGTTTGGTGCGGTTTTTGGTCTGGCGGCATCATCGGGCCATTTTTTTCGAAAATGAGCGAGGAGCCGCGGTTAGAGTAAATGGCGAGCGTTACCGTGACATGCTCAACGAGTTGTTTCCAAAAATTGAAGAGGATGACATGGACGACATTTGGTTTCAACAGGACGGTGCAACTTTTCACACTGTCAAAGTTACACTCGAACTTTTGGCTACCGTTTTTGAAAACCGAATAATCAGCCGAAATTCCGATATCAATTGGTTGTGAGCTGTGATTTAAGCCCATTGGACTATTTTTTGTGGGGAGCTATTAAGTACAAATGCTATGCGAACCATCCAGAGACGATTGCTGCTTTAAAACACGAAATCGAAATTGCCATTCATGAAATTGGAGCCCAAACAATCGAAAATGTGCTTGAAAATTGGGTTGATCGAATGGCCTACTGTAAAGCCAGTCGTGGCAGTCATTTGAACGATATTATTTTTCATTCATAAGTGACAATGTTCAATCTTGAAAATAAAAAAAAAGTTAGAAAAAATATTGATTAGTGTTTTTTTATAGCCGATTCAAAAAGCAAATTTTACATGGGCCACCCTATACAAGCCTATTGCCATTCTTTGCCTCTTAAAATACCGATGCATGCAATGTTTTCGTAATTTAGCTTTCATAGTTCAAGGTCTTTATTGCTGCACAAAACACACATTTACAGCTGAATGACGCCCAAGCGCCATGTCTATATACAAAAATCACTCCGTAATGCTGGCCTCATCAACAGCTGTCAGCTAACAACATCAGACAGCTTTATTTTTTGACAGCTCTGTTTATTTGTCCATCTAATCAACATTTCAAATACTAAATTTCGCATTAACCAGTGGGGCTAATTTAATAAAGCCAAGCATTTAGCAGTTGATGCTTGCTCGGAGTCTAAGCAAATATATGTGTTCAACCTATGCAGAGTACGTATGTATGTGTGTGTGAGGATGCGCAAATGTCCGCCATTCGAAATTCAACTAACCGCAGCTATAATTGCGAAAATTGCGTTTATCCCGCATTCATTTTCACGCAATTAATTATAATAAAATCACTTTCGGCTGCACCGCGATCCGCAAACACAATATTTGTGTGTGGGTATATTTAGCTGTGTATATGTGTGCGTGTGTACATCAGCATATCTGCATAATAACAATTTTCACAATTCGGTGTCAATGCCAATTGCTAATTCGAGCAACATTTTCGCCAAAAATCAAAATGACGGGGCACCGTTTTAATGCACTTCTCAGTGAATGATGTTCGGTAGTACTCAATGTCCGTGTGTGTGTGTGTGTGTAGTGGAGATGCTAGCTATATAAATATTTGCGTATGTGTATAATGCTGCTTATATATCTGTGTGTGTGTATGTTTGTATGTCTCAATTGGCTATGTCATGATTTTGATTTTACTGTGCGCTGAGCAACTAATTTAATTATCGCTTATTTGGCGCCTAAATATTTTATAGCAGGTAAAACTGTTTCAAATTAAATTTTTAAAGTTTTAACTACACATAGCCACCTCAGATACATTTAAACGAAATTTAAATAAGTTTTTATGCTGATAAACGTGTTTGTCTTTGTTATGAATTTATACAAATCTAGTCGGTTGATTAATTTCTAATCGATTAGCGTAGTTTAATTTATGCGTTGCCATTAGTTGAATTGAGCGGTTGGTGTAAATTAAAAATGGCACAAAAACAACATACACATTAGGCATATTAATTAGCTAATTAATTTAATAGATTTATTTCGGCATAAAGTGCTGCTGGCATATTAGTCCCCCAGTCCCTTTGGAGCGACCAACTGATTATGTCATTTCTCATGTATGCTAATTACCCAAATTGCAGGGCTTCATTATAGCGACGTGGTGGGGCTCCGAATATGATAATTATAGAATGGGGAAAACTTGTTCAAATTGATATTAAATTATCTACTTAGTGGATCAGCAGAAATAAATTAAGTACCAGATACATACGGCGATAGAAAAATAACTGTGCGTTATTGAAAAATAAATTTAAATAAAGAATAACTACATAATCGTACAAGGTTTTTTTTTTGTTTTTGTTTTCAAATCCATTTCTTTATTGACATCTTCTTTCATCTATTTAAATGGTCTAATGCTCGAAAATTTAGGGTATTTTACCCTGATTTTCAGGAATATTTTTCACAACAAAAAAATGAAAAACGATATTTAAATTTTTTACATATTTTATTTAACTTCTTTTACAGACAAAAATGAAAAAAAAAAATTTTTTAATATAATAATTTTAAAAATGGCTCTGAAGTTGATCCTCGCGATTGGAAAATTGGAACTGGACGGTGTTGTCCATTTTGGCTCTTACATTTATCTGAAACACAAAAACCTAAAAAAATTATTAATCGGTATGACTGCAGCCATGACCCGCTAGCAGATTAAAAAAAAATTCACAAAATGGCGCGGTATGAATTTGACACTCTAAAAAAAATTTAAAAAAGGAAATAATTGAAATAATAATATGCTGCTAGTATGGGCGATAGCCATTGATGTTGTGAATAACATATTAAAATTTCAGACGATTCGGTTAAATAGTTTTTTTTACAGGCCGAAAAAAGTAGTTTTGAGGTAATTGAGTTTAAAGTTTTGAGAGTGGCCACGTGACGAATCTGACTCTACCTGATAAAACGGCTGTATAATCGAAAATACTGGAAATATCCTTCCGAAATATTCTTAAAAGCCTATACTTTCGTAATATCAAAAAAAAAAAAAATAAAATGGATTTTTTGAAAATATATATAGGGGAAATATATAGGGAAAATATTTATGGAATACACCCAGTGGTGCAACCATTTACTAATTTTCTCATAAATAACACATGGACTGAAAATGGCACTAGTTTTATTGCATTCACCTCTTTTTCAGTTAGTAGGTACTAACCTTAAGAAGACAGCTGTTAAAATTTAATGATATTCTATTCATCAGTTCGTGAGTTATTGTGCTAAGTGTGACGCTACTTTTGTTATTTTCAAAAAAGTGGACCAAGAATTTCGTGCTTTAATTTTACACTGCTTCCTGATGGAGGAAAATACTGTTCAAGCGAAGCAATGGCTGGAAAAGTATTAAGGGGACTTCGCTTCCTCAAAATATTGTTGGTTTGCTGATCTAAACGATGCCACACAACACACCGAGGCGGTTACACTAGAAAACATGAAAAAAATCCACAAAATAATTTTGAGTGCTCGAAAAGTGAAGTTGTGTGAGTTAGTTGACCTCGTAAAGATACCCAAATAAAAGGAACGTCTTGGCTTTATACTGCCTGAGACTTTGGCTATGAGAGAAATCTGCTCAAATTATTATTAATGTCGCATTTGCTCACGGTTGATCAAAAACAAGAACGTGTTGATGATGCTGGGCACTGTTTGGCTATGTTTAAACTTATTAGACAGTGGAGGCCTTCCTCTTCCTCTACTACCACCAGCTGGTACCGCATCGAATACTTTCAGAGCCGGAGCGTTTGTATCCATTCGGACGGCATGACCCAGTCAACGTAGCCGCTGGATCTTTATTCGCTGCGCTATGTCTTTGTCGTCGTAAAGCTCATGCAACTCACTAACTATGTATTTTTTTATGCATTTGCTACTTTTTTTTTGTACCTTACTACTTCATTTTTCGTTTATATAGTTTTCGGAAGTCCAAGATAGTTTTCCGATACAGTTAGGTAGGTAGACCACGAAATGGGTGCGTTTTAAGCCGCAGAGGCTGGACTACATTTCCCCTTCCAGATGGGTTGTTGATACCTAAAGTGTATGGTTTTTCTATATTCATTACGTAGCAGGATTTCAAATATCGGTTCCTGCTTCTGGTTAGAGTCGGGCATGTGCACAAAAGGTATTGAATTGTTTCGAACTCCTCCTCATTCCTACCACAGCTCCTACAGGAATCATCCATGTAAGCGCTTAATCTCATTGCGTGATTTCCTATGAGACAATGTGCTGTCAGCGCCCCTACTAAGGCCCTTATTTGAAGTCTACTTATTTTTATAACATTCTTGGGCCATGTTTGCCCAGCAATTTCAAAGGTATTGACACGAATCCATCTTTGATTTACAGAAGCTTACAAGTTGCGAGAGGTACCCACATAAAATTATTTATGTTTGGCATACAGGTAACTTCTGCAAGTTGATCAGCTCTACAGTTCTCTGGTAAATCTCTGTTTGCCTGGAACCCAGCATAAGATAATACGCTACTATTTAGTCATCCCATTAAGAGATTGGCGACAATGTAAGACACTCCTTGATGTTATTTGGGATGCATCCAGAGCCCGTAGGTCAGCTTGGCTGTCTGATAAAATGCAGATACCCGTTGATGATATTCTGTTTATCTTTAACCATTTTAAGGCTTCATGAATAGCGTTTATTTCTGCTTGAAAAACATTGCAGTGATCCGGTAGTTTAAAGGATTCACTGACAAAAAGCTCCACGCAATATAAACTTGCTCTTACATCGGTATCTATTTTAGATCCGTCTATGTAGATCTTAACGGATGTGTTGGTTGATGGATCTTCTTCAGCCCATTCGAGTCAAAAAGGATTTTCATTGAGAAATTCCTTTCGAAGCAGAGAACGGGATGGTGATAATCACCATCACTGAGTATATCCGTATACCAAAGAAGTCTAAGTCACAGTCTTCCATTCTAAGCTCGCTGTGAGCCTTAAAGCGGAACAGGCCGCTGAGTATTAGCACAAAAAGCCAGGAGTGGCAGATGTAACATGATATCCATGGATGGGATAGCGTGGTTCTTATGGCGCTACATATTGCTAATTCCGCTGATGTCTGTACCTTACGCAATAAAGTAGATTAAGTTTTTTCTGCATAGCACACCACCAAACAATATTTCCATATAGAAGAATGGGTTTGACAACTGTAGTATAAAGCCTATGAACAACCTTAGGTTTAATTCCCTAGGTTATATCTAAAGTTCTCTTATAGCCATAGAAAGCTAGGCTAGCATTCCTAACTCTTTCTAAGATGTTTAACTTCTAAGTGAATTTCCTATCTACGGTTGGTTCCAAGTACTTAGTTTCTCCCGAAATCACAAGAGCTTCCCCCTTGAGCATAATTGGACTTAGCTGAAGGATTCTGTGTTTCCTAGAGTTGTTTTTTGCCTGGCTGACTCCTAGGCCACACTTTTCTGCCCACCTAGAAAGTATATATAGAGCATTTTGTACTAAGTATTGTATTTTTCCGGCATATACTTATACTTTTTCTTTAGAACACAAAGTCAAAAGTGCGAAAAAAGGACTGCTCAAACACTGTACCACTAATACCAAATATGCGTACAGGCAGGAAGGTCTACCGACACTGCGCTGTAGCAGCTAAATATGTACCGAGATCCAGAGTGCCTTTGACTGTGAGGAAACTCTCACCTCCCACTCAGGGGTATATCGCACACTAGAAAAGAGAAACGTAAAGAGACCCATCTGCAGATGGATAGAGTACAGCAGACAGTACTATTCAGCTAGACGGGGTTGGTATTGATTTGGTCAGCGAAGTTAAGTATCTTGGCCTTGTCCTGGATGCCAAGCTTAACTCCAAAAGGCATGTTGACACAACCTAGCCCAAAGCAACAGGGACTCTCATGATCTGCACGCGTGTAGCAGGAAAATCTCGGAGCGATATCCTACAGTTGCGATGGAGACGATGCTTGAGGTGACAGCGCTACATATAGTTATTCAACAATCAGCCAAGCGAACCCTGCTGAATATCCCTGGTAATATACCCTGCTGAATAATCCCAGGCTTCGGCAGAGGAAAAGCGATGTCATCTAAAGGCATGGATGTGCTAAAGCTGAAGCCCCCAATTGTCCAGCTATACAGAGATTATATCACTAAGCTGATTGAATTCGAAAAGAAGTTCAGAATTGAACTGAACAAGAACAATGAGCTAGACTGTGTCGAAATGCAGTTTTCCAAGCATCTTCCAAGCGGAGATGTATGCAATTTGTCTATGTGCAGAGAAAAACTTAGACAGAAAAGTCCAGAATGAGCGAAATGCCATTCTGTAAGATCAAATCCTCACTGGTCCTTGAGGGTATCGACAAACTCAATCTACTAAGAACGCACAATTGCATCCGGCTAATTTGGGTCTCAGTACACAGGGATATAATTGGGAATGAAATAGTGGGCGCACTAACAAGACAATGCTATGTGGCAACACATCATCAAGAAGAAGCTCAGGATTGAAGAGCTAGGACTAAGGGAGGATTGCTGGCACCAAATTATGGGGCTACGCCAGGGAAAATCCGTACTGGGTGGGTACAACCAAAAGAGGTTTGAAATACTCATAACTCTCCCCAATGCTCACGGGCATTCTCACAGGCCATTGCAGACTGCGTAATCTGTTCATGCTCTGCCCATATCTGCTAATGATCGGGATTTGGTCAACGAACTCTTCTGCGACCAATTCCAGGAGACTCACAGGAGACTCAAATACGCTTAATCCAACCCAGCTGTATCCTGAGTTCAATAATAACACCGGGTCTGGATGAGGTACTGTGATGAGTAGAGGTCACAAAAGACCATGTGCAAACCTCTTATAGAATCGAATCTAATCTAAAGCCTATTTCTGATAAAAATTTTCTTTATGTGAATAAAATCAAAGCATGTTATTATATAAGTTCGTAACTAAGTTCCCGCTGTTTGTCAATAGATGCCACGCGCAGTGTGTGCTAGTCGATTCTAACATAACCAAAACGTCATAAAACATGAAAATGTCTGATTTTGTGCCGCATAATCGTCATTTGCGGGAAGTGTTGACTTTCCTCTTTCATTCGAAAAAAAAACGGCGGCTGAAGCGCATCGAGAGCTACAAAAAGTTTATGGAGATGCTGCTTTAAGTGAAACAACGTGCCAAGATTGGTTCCGTCGCTTCAAAGACGTGAAGTGATTTTAATGTTGGCGACCGTCCGCGTGAAGGTAGACGAAAAACCTTCGAATACGCTGAATAATGGATTCATTACAGCAATCCAAAGAAAAGAAAGTCGGCCTCACGTTGCCAAAACCTACCTGGAAACACTGAAATGGGAAATCCTACTCCACTCACCATATTCTCCATATATTGCGCCATCCGATAATCACCTGTTCCGATCGATGGCACGTGGTCTAGCTGACCAGCAGTTCCATTCATATGAAGACATCAAAAAATGGCTTGACGCGTGGATGGCTTGATACGAGATCTACCAGAAAGATAGGAAAAAGTAGTAGCCAGCGATGGGCTTTCAATGATTCACGTGCAACCATTTTTTCAGAATGAACTTGTATTTCCATCTAAAAACAGCGAGAACTTAGTTGTGCACCTAATATTATCTGACATCTTTGAATAAATAAAATTAAAAAATTCATTTTAAATTTATTTTATCTAAATACTCATAAAAAAAGTATAAATAAAAACTTTAACTCTGTTTGTGGAAGAAAGTTTATGAATTGCGGTGAAACTTACCCCAGTGTGTCGTTTACGTCAAAAAATAGAGCTTAAGATAAAGCTTTTAGGAAGTGTTAAAGGTGGTATTTTTAAGAACTACTAAACATATATAAATTACCTTTGTTTTATGTCAGTCTGACTCCAAGAAGTCAATATGAAAAGTCATTCAGCTAATTAATTTTGATTTTTATAATTTATTTAACGGGTTTTTACTTACAGACATACTTAAGTTTTATTCATTTTAGTACCATTTATATGTATTTATGTATATTCAATCATATCTTTAAGTTCGATTCTTAGTTTAGGTGTTAGTAAAATCTCATATTTACAGTGCTACGAGTACAATTTTTAAATGCCATTTTGGAAATTTCAAATTTAAAACACTTTTCATTTAAAGTTTTGTTTGTTGTCTTTGTTTTCCTTTTTCCTTTTTCTTTTTTGTTTTTTTTCTTTTTTGTGTTTCATTTCAAATCTTTAGTGCAGTCTTTGTAATAATTAACACGCATATACAGACACATACATATACGTACGTACAATATAATTGCAAATAATAGAGGCCTCACTGCCCTGTGCCGCACAGTTCAGTACAGTTCTGAGTTCTGTTCTCTTCGGTCTGGATTCACTCATTCGAAAAGCCCAACGTGATAAATCAAAAACACATTTGTGTGATTAGCGAAGTGAGGAAGATCGCAACGTTTGATTGTGTGATACAATGGAGACAAAAACATATGTACATGGCTAAATGAACTCGTATATGGTTTGTGTGTTTGGGCACACTTTCACAAGTGTATGTGCATGTTTGTTGGCCGGCTTGCATGGGACAGTGAAAAGTAGCGCTGCATATCCCTTAAGCCTTATAAATTACCACCACAAGTCAGACAGTAGAGCAAACAGCGACAAACTGTTCAACAGAACGATCAGACCATTATACATTCTATTTACACATACGTACATATGTATATATGTATAGTGAGTAGTACATATGTATCTATAATAGGTGTGCTTGTGAGTGTATACACGTATGAGATATAGAATCATGTGGTCGCTAAGCCCGCAAGTCTGTTGGTCGGTGTTCAGCGGATATTAAGTGCTGTTGGCTGGCTGGCTGGTTGGTTGGCTAGTTGGTTACCATTCAACTCAACTCTGCTCAGTTCAGCTCAACGCCACGGTGAGGAGGTCCGCGCGCATATGATTTATAGAATCGAGACAAATCTTTGATGGCAGAGCCATCAATTGTTTCACCTTGTCGCAGTGCCGACATCGGATGCGCTAATGCAATACAGCACAACAACAAGAAAATTAACAACAAGCACATACCACCACACGCCACCGCAAGCCAATCCAAGCCACTCTTTGACACCCATGGCATTTTTTTTCCATTCATCGCCACTCCATACCACTTCTCTCTAGTCCATTCCAATGCATTCTTCCATTCCACACCACACCAGCACACAATCAAGAGGCACCACATCAGCAACAATGTTGCACTGACAAATGACACTTCACCAATTAAGGTCAGCGTTTTAAGCAGATTAATGGAATCGCCTTTGTACTCGTATTTTTCGTTTTCGTTTTCGTTCTCGTCTTCGTGTCTGTTGTGTCTCCTTTCACATTTTTCATGGAAATTGGCTCACCTGTTATGCCAGTGTCGTTAATGCTGGATGTAGACGTCGAGAATCCGGGCAATTTACGCCAGCCCTTGCGATTCCAGAAGCTCCGCGCTTTCGACTCGGTCGGCACCACCGGTCCTGGATCCTCAGCGGCTCGAATCTTGGCACAATTAAGTATGCGGCGGCCGCAAGAGGCGCGTGTCAAAAATCCCGAATTTAAATCATCGTCAATCGTCAATTGGTGCGGTTGCTTGGTGGAGGAAGAGCGTTGAAAAGAGCGGCAACTTTGTGTGCCGTAAGAGAAATTGCAGGATGCGGATGACTGCACTGCATTATTTGCATGCGTTTGTCGTGTACTCATTATATGTGATAGCGCTGCATTCGTTTTGTGTATACGTAGACTGCCAATGTAGCTGGCGCCGCTGCTGCCACTGAAGCCGCTATCTAAGTCGGCAGCACAGAAGGCGGCATTTGTCGACGACTGTACAGGTGAGAGTAGCTCATCAGTGGGCCCCACTGTGCTTAGCAGCTCGGAAAGATTTGCATCACAGATATTATCAGCTGACGTTGAAGAGAGTCGTAAGCTGGCCGCGCCACCGGCACCCACCGCGCCTATATTTGGTTGGCCTGAGGCGGTGGTAACGCTAACGGTGGGCGCCTCACAACTGGTCGGACTATTATTGGGCGGACTCTCAGGCATCAGCATGGCCTCGACGGACAGATTTAGCTCGCCAAGTATTTTATGATGGCGATTTTGTACGCGTCGCAATTCCTCTTCAACCAATGATTGATTCAGTGAACCGGCCGAATGTGAAGTAGCCGATGGCCTTAGATGATGATGGTGGCTATTGTGGTGGTATTGGAGTGCAGCTTCATTGGAGGATATCTCCTCGTAGAAATTCTCACTAGTCGCACCCGCAATACCGCGAAACGTGGCGCTATCACATGCAATGGCGCCATCATGCCCGTAATGCGCCTGATAGGCATGCCGCGCGGCCGGCGATGCCAACAATTTGTTCTTCTTGCCCTTGGAGAGTAGGGCACGTATTGAGTTTGGCGGCGGTGGTGCGTGATGGAGTGTGTGTGCGCTGCCAGGTACCATTTCTGGCGGTGGTATATTCGAATGACGCATCGCGGCGCCTGGCTCATAGTATGCGTATGAGTAATCGTGCTGTGCGTGTGGGTGTGTGGAGTGCGCATGTTGATGCAACAGCTGTAAGCTTGTGGTCTGTTGTACCGCAGACCATTTCCCGTCTGAGTTGAGTAGTTCGTGTGCACGGCCGAGTGTTTTGCTATTGTGACGCGTTGACACTTTCGAAATGTTTATGGGCTCTTGCTCGTTGCAAACCTCAATGGCATCGGGGTCGGGATCGGGATAGCGCGGCAACACTTGCCGCCGTCCATACGGGCTGACACCTATGGTGGTGCCACTTGTCGCCGAGGACGATGATGGCGAGCTCGACGCGGACGAATGGTGGTTAGTTGTGGCATTGTTCACTTGTGGGGTCAGAGTGGCACTCACCGCAAGCGTAGCGTTGTGTGCGGCAGCGGACACAGCAGGTGACGCCAGTGGCTCCAAGTGTGTCAGAACATTGTCAGTGAGTTGGTGTTGTTGATGTTGCTGTTGTGTAAAGTGATGTGCTGGCAATTGGTGATGTTGCTGTAGCTGTTGTTGTTGTAGTTGTTGTTGTTGCTGCTGTTGATGATAATGTTGATGGTGTTGGTGGTGATGAGCACCGGCATTCCCTTTGCTTGCAAGCGGCGTTGTTGCTGTTGTTGTCACAGTCGCTGTCGTTGCTGACTTCACATTTGCCGTGGACATTGTTTTAGTGGCAGCTGTGGTCACAGTGGTGGCGGTCGCAGCCGTTGGCGTTTTCGGCGGTGGTGGTGGATAATCTGGCGGCGGTGGAAAATGCAAACAATTGGCGACAAATTTAGGTGTTGTCGACATGGACGCAGAACGATTGTGCTCCGACTCCGCGGCCAATTGATAAGCAATATCGCGCTGCTGCTGTTGTTGTTGCTGTTCTTGCTGCTGTTGATGTTGATGATGTTGTAGCGTTAATTGCTGAAGCGGATGTATAAGCTGTTGTTGTTGTTGGTGCTGCTGCTGCTGCTGCTGGAGGTGTAGTTGTGTTGCAGCTTTTTGCAGTTGTTGCTCTTCTTGTAAAAACCTTTGCTGCTGCTGTTGCTGTTGTTGTTGCTGCTGCTGTAAGAGTTGCTGTTGTAGATGTTGTTGCTGCTGCTTGATTGTTTGCGCTTGCCGATGGACCTGCGGCTGTTGCTGCGTATAGAAATTCTGGTTCGGTGGCTGTTGCTGGCATTGCTGCTTTAATTGTTGTAAGTCCCTTTGTGCTCGAATTGTACGTTTGCTGCCGCCTAAGCAGTTCTCCATGGCACATGTTGATGTATGAAAAAATGTGGCAATAAAGTTAACTGTTGTTTAACTGGCTAATGATATGACAGTTTGTGTTGACGTTAAGTTAAGTAGTTGAGTTGTACAGTTGTCTCGCCTTCAGCTCTTCTCTCAAGTTGGTTCAATTCTGTCGCCCTTCAATCGCTGACTGCTGAAATGAACAAAGAGAAATGAATAGATAAAATAAATGTTACCATTTTGGCTTAACGGGGAAAATTGTTTTTACTTTGCTATGATGTAAAAAAGGAAATAATAGTTGAGCCTGGAAGCTATGATACAATTAATTTAATGGAATTGACATAACGATAAAGACATATCTGAAGGCTCTCTATCAAAAACCATTGGACAGCTTCTTTTATCTGTAATGACCGTTTGACTTGTTAATGAGTTTTGTAAGTTTAAATTTTGAAATAATACATTTTAGATAAACGAACGAATTTATAGCTGGCACTTACATTGAAAATGAGGAAATCTTATAAGGGCTAGAAATAATAAAAGCTTCTACAAATTAGCTAAAATTAAAGAGTTCAACTTTGAAAGCCTGAATTTAAAAATGTAGTTGATGAATATATATATATATGTATATATAATTGGCGCGTACACTCGTTTTGGGTGTTTGGCCGAGCTACTCCTCCCCTTTGTGGTGTGCGTCTTGATGTTGATGAATATTAATGCGTATTTTAATGGCTGAATATACCACGTGTTTGCTGGAAGAAGATTATATTTCAAAAATACAGATATGTGAGAAAAATTTCAATTTGTTATGGTCACCTATGGGCGTACAATACGGCCTTCACTCCCATTTTGACTCATGGAACTTTCGTGTGGTGGGCGGGAGGCGATGCAGACACAATCATACCTAAAGAATCTCATAAAGGTCCAACGATTAGCTTGTGCAGAATTAACAGGGGCGCTCCGTTCGGCGCCTTAGGCAGCGCTGGAAGCGAGCCTACATTTCCCACCCTTTCAAATATATGTATGTATGTTAAAGGGATTGCGGCCAAATCTGCTTCCATGATTAAAACGGCAGGCATTCTAAAAGAAAACACGCACGGTCATACATCAGTTCTACTATCGGTAAAACACTTGGTTCCCAAGATAGATCTGAACAAGCACCAAAAAACATGAACAACCGACAGAAAGAATTTGCAGATTACAGTCATATTAGATGATAGTGTTCACCATATTTATATTGATGGCTTACAGATGGGCAATGGCACTGGATGGGGCAATGGTACTCGGAACTATTGTCCTTAAACTGCTCCTTTAGACTCCCAGATTGATGCAGCGTCTTCCAAACTAAGATCTACGCTATAGACAAAGCAGCAAAACCGATAAGACTAATGGACTTACCTCCGTCAAACCTTATCATTTTTGTTGATAGGCAAGCAGCGATCAAGGCACTGGCCTCAGCGCACATCATTGGCCTCACGCTTATCTAGCAACACAACACCACATTTGGTGAGTGCACAGCCACTCTGAGTGTGCAAGGAAAGGCTCTGAGCATGACCATCAGCGAGTGGTAGAAGTCATAAGCATTCCTCTAAGCGAACTGCACATTGCGATTGACTTGAGTGCAATCGTGGAAACCAATAGAAGACCACCTTTTGACTACTAACTGCATGGTGTCCAAAGCCCTCTGGCCAAAACTGAATCCTAAAGGAAAAAAATGTCTGCTTGGATTCTACGCATTATTTGCACCTTAGCCAGTAGAGTGGGCGTATCTCACAATGACTTTTACTGGAGTTTTGGAGATGAAAAAGAAATTGAGTCGGTACAACATCTCCTCTTTGAATTACCTGCACTTCGAAAAAGTCGTGCCAAATATCTTGGCGATTATTTCTTTAAATACTTTGAAAATTTGCAAAATGTCTCTCAGGAGGGGCTTGTCGTCTTCTTAAAAAGATCTACATAAGTAGTTTAAGCAACTAAGTTAAAGACTGGAAATCAAATGCAGGTATCACAATGGGCCTTAGGGTTACCGAATATCATGTCTTAGACAAGCAACCTGGCTAACCGAACTTATCCTATATCCTCCTATAGCTCAATTATTAAATGTTTGCTCTCTTGTGCACTTAAGAAAGTGATATTCACGGATGGATCTTAATTCGACAATAATACCCAATGAGCTGGTGAACGACATTGGTACCTATCTGCTTAATTGCTTACACCTTTTTTGAGACATACATTTTTATGAAATAAGCATCAAACTGACACCAGCTTTAGAAAACTAATTATAACTTTTTCCAAAAATTTTCGTCTATAATAATTTCACACAATTAGCATAATTTTCTTCACAGTCATTCCGGAAAGCTTAAACACTTCGAAACGTATAAAAATTGCGTTCTAACAGATATGAACTTCAAATACAGATGCAGTGCCGAAAAATTGGTATGTACAGTAAATTTGTATGAACGTTGAGAGTATTTTTATGGCATAGTAGCATATAATAAATATTTGTCTTAACGAAAATATTTACCCAGGGAAATGTGTTTGTGTATAAATAATTGCTAGGAGCCCTTTAGTCGACAGCCTATGACATAGCAGGGTTGTTTACTAAAAAACAAAAGTTCCTAAATTAAACAACCCTTCTTAAGGCACTCCATTCACGTTAAATGGAATTTAATTCTAGCCATATCCCTTTGCTATGCTTGCCATTGAATATAAATATTTACGTATGTGTGTGTGTGTACGAGCACTCTTTACTTGGAAATGTTATTAATTTACTTTTTGCTCTTTCGTCTACTCCGCACTCTTTGAGGCTAAACGCAAAGGCAAGGCAAGCGAAGTATTGATGAACTACTAACATTCCGCGTGCTTAGGCGGGCCACAAACGCGCAACAAATCGTAACTGGCGGCTGAAATTGACTGACTTCGGTCATACAAGTATCATAACAGAAACACATGATCGGAAAATAATTGTTTCATTAACAGATTTTATGAATCCAAAATTTGTTTCTAATCGTATGTTTGAAATCATAGTCTCAGACCGCGATGAATGGAAATTGGGAGGACCTTTGGTTCACAGACGTTTCGAAAACCAATACTGAAGTCGGTGCGAGAGTCTATGGACCACACACGAAAAGCTCCGGAGCAAAGGGCAAATGTTCTAGCGTTTCTCATGCTGAAGTTTAAGCAATTTCAATCTCATCATGCCCGTATAGCGCAGAAGCTTGCACGATGACAATATGCGATGAGGTGTCCCTTGGAATGTTGAGAGATAGATTGGTGACGGCAAGTACCGCAGGCGATGGAAGGATGAGCTCTATGAGCTTTACAACGGCATAAACATAGCGAAGCGAATAAAGATCCAGCGGCTTCGTTGGCTATATTCGTTGGCTGCGGTATCAGCGGTACCAGTTGGTGATAGCAGAGGAAGAGGAAGGCCTCCTCTGCGTTGGAAAGATCAAGTAGAAAAGAACTTGACTTCACTTGGTGCATTCAACTGGCGCCGGTTACCACGAGAAAGAAAAGCCATTATTGCGCCTATCAAGGAGAAGAAGTGAAGTAGGATATCGCAGTTAGAAACGTGGTGGCTCAATGGCGCGAAGATGTAAGGGTTGTGACGGAGTTTCGCTATTTGGGCGTCATACTCGCACCAAAAATGGCATTCGGAAAGCACTTGAAAGCCAGAAACAACGCAGCCAAGGCATGCATTGACTGCGCCTGGAAGGACTTTCTTCAGTATCGAGATCGTCAGTATCGCTAAAAAAATAAATAGAAACTTTTTCAAGCTGTCTGCAGATTCATACGATCTCATGCTGTCTGAGTGTGGGGCTATACATTATCGCATGAGTTTGACAAACTGCAAATATAAACGTTTTGAAGCATGTGAAATAATTTCAGTTTTGAAAGTTTATGAATAAATATGTATGAATTCCGAAAGAAACTACATCAACGGGTTTTTTTCATTATTGCAGGTATACCTTCTGTGAAATGAGAAAATATGCTGCTGTATGTAGACTTAAGTTTTTCACTGCATAAAGTATATTTGTAGAAATTTTTTTGAACAATATATATGTTTGTAAACCAACGCAGCTCATATCGTTTCATTTACCGATTTTTGCAAGTAATAGCAAATTTTGCGTCGTTGACCTTTTGATTTTTCTGCTCTTTGGAAGAGAATATTCGCTTGCTCTTATAAATTAATTAGAAATTGTTAAGTATGTAGGTATTTGTTATGAATGTTGCTATTTTTCCGCACCCTTCAAAATGTCGAAATCGAGAATCGAAAATTGTGAACTTTGCCGCACATACGACGATCTGTCGCTTTCAATCGATTCCTTTGATTTGCTACGTGTTTGTGGTCCGCTTTACATACTAATACATATACAAATTATACATATACATACATATGTATGTGACTCACTGTACATGCATGCGCGCAAATGTATGTTGACAAAAAAACTACATCCTGGTATGAAGTCAAGTAAAACTATTTAAAGGCAGTCAAGTAACTCATCATCGCTTCGCTATTCTACCCACGAATAGTTCTGTCATTGTTTATAATTAATGAAAATTTCCGTAGAAACCGTTACTAGTGGAAAACAAAAAAGCGTGACAAAAAAACTAAATTAAGGAAAAACGTTCATCACAACTCTACCGCCCCACAAATTCCTTGAATCCCTAGCAATCAAAGGAAATTTCATAGTATTGTGTATTATTTTCTTTTTTTTTGTTGCGTCCAGTCCAAAGGCGTCTACGGCAGTTGACTTTCAATAAAAAAGCGCTGCTAATTGCAATTGTGAATCCGCAATGATACGCTGCCACGCACCACAGAGCATACATACACGAAACTAAGCAAACTTACACATGCACAACTTGAGGCACACGGAAGAGAAGGATTGATGACTAGTCGGTGGACTTGCATATACTATGCAGGATATCATACGAGTATATTTACAGCCATACAAACATACATACATACATACACGCATATGTTTGCCTTTGTGTGACAATAGTGCGCGCGCCAGCGCCCACAGCCCACACTTGACAATTGATTCGCGAGCGTCGTCTGTTTAGTTGCGTGGCAATCATTGGGTGGGGAATTAGAAGTGCATACAACTACTTGAACATTTGTATAAAAGCAAGTACGCATGTGTGTGTGTGTGTATGTAAAGTAGCGCATGTACGAGTAGTTGCCGTACGAACAAAGTCAAAGGCACAGACGTCCATTCTTTTAAGATCGGTATGAATTACAGTGAAGATTAATTGCTGCTAATTAAGTGCCTTCGGATTTTACAACACCACTGCCGCCACCTTTGGTGTATCTAAAGTCATGGCTTTTGTCTCAATTCTCTCTCTCTCTCACTGGTTGTATTCTCATGCTTGAGCCCCATCGCCATAAAGCATGCGACGCATAGGCCAAACAACATATATGTATGTATGCATGTATTTATCTAAGTATGTATATATGCATATTCACATCCGCATAGTGCGTGAGTCGCTGCGCCTTAACAGTGTACCAGAAAAGTAGGGACATTAATCTCTTCCATTTCAGAAGAGTCACCCTCGCTGTTTAATCTTTTAACAAATTTAATGAAGTTCGTTGAAGTGCCTTAAGATTCGTAGAGACACATTAGTTAGTAGTAAGTAGAATATTTGCACTCTTTCGCCGGGCTATTCTTAAATTTTATTGTTAGATATCCGTATGGTCGGAAAAAAAGTTTGTGAAAATACGTTCTCCAATTTCACTTAATGCCTACTTATAATATTCCACCAAGAATAATCTTAACTACTGCTTTTGCCTCTAAAATATCGATAAAACCGTCGGAAGAACACAGACCTCAGCTCAGAGAGTCATTAAAAATTTAAACGAATTAGCCGACCTCCTTACCAACCAGGAGAAACGATATAGCGTGCAGCATGTATGTACAAGGAGTTCTAGAAAAAGATGCTTTTCACGGATGAGAGTAAGTCCTGTGCTTTTGGTATTAAAGGTAGACAAATTGTGTGGAGAAAACCAGGAACTATCCTTGAAAGCAAAATACAAATTTGAAAGCGACTGTGAAACATGCTGTGGGAGGAGTGGGAAACTTATAGTTCATACCGGCAACTATGGACTACAAAATGTATTTGGTCATTTTGGAAGATAATTTGAGCCAAATGTGGATAAATTAGGATCGTTTTATTTGTAGAATTCGATTATTTGTTTCAACAAGACGATGACCCCAAGCACATTGCTCTTGTTCCGAAGCTTTGGTTGTTATACAACGTCCCTAAACAGCTTAACACTCTTCAACAGTCGCCTAATTTAAATTCTAGAGAGGATGTATGAGATTTATTTCAGTGTTGCATTCGCCAGCATGCCATTACATCCACAGAAACATCTGAAGAAACATCGAAGTTAGTGGAATCTATGCCAAGACGTTTACTAGAGGCTATCAGAAGAAAAGGTTATCCAATGTCTGTAGCTCTAAGCGCTTAGTATTATACCTGCCTTGATTTGTACGTAAACTTTTGCATTCAAGATCCTTCAAGTATTTTTACTTTTCTTGTTGTTTTTGTGCTATGTTTCTGTTTTTGATAAATCTCTTTATACCAAAGTATGTATCTTATAATAATGAATTAGGGAATTACTAATTTAAGTGAAGAACATTTAGAATGGATTATCTTTTCAATGTTTGAAAAGTTAGCTTTGCCTTATACGCACAGTTTTGATGCTGATTGTGTATATATGCATATGTACATGTATGTATGTATTTATGAATAATTAAATAAAGAATAATTCGTCTGTTTAGAAGAGATTTGATGTTATTTAATTCAATGAACCCGGAGTAAAGCCTACACAAATTTCTTTTTACGAACTCTACTGCACGCCTATGGCACTCGGGTTAATGCCACCATATATGTATACCTCCATAGCAGGGTACCAGTGTCATTTATAATATCTTTAGAGAATAGATATTTTTTTAATCTGAGCTGTTTCGGCGAATCAAAGCAAGCACAAGGGTAGTGAAAAAAAAGTTCGATTCAAAAACTACATACTCGTATTCCAGTGTCCGTGAAATCGTTAAGAGTGGATGGTCGAGCAAGTGGTGAAGAAAACGCAGCATATTTTGGAGAAAGTCGTATGAGAACATTTATTCATATCGCATTTGCAATTTAAATTAAACCCTTTTGAAACTAACCGAAAATAATAAAAACTATGACTACTGTCAAACTAAATACATACTTTTTTCAGTATTGATTGACTTTTCATCATGGAAAGACTTACGCCTACAACGTCTACAAAGTCTACAAATTGTACAAATATATTACGAAAATCGACGCTCTGTGAAAATTGTTCATCGCGCCCTTAGGTCAACTTATTGTGTTCAGCGATGAGGCCCATTTCTGGCCTAAGGGCTACATCAGTAAGTAAAATTGCCATATTTGGGCTAAAGGGATAATCGAAGCTTTTCAAGAACAGCCATTACATCCATTGAAAATAACCAGTTGGTGCGACCTATGGGCTGGAGGCATCACCGGGCAATATTTCTTCAAAGACGACGCTGACGCCAATGGAACAGTGAATGGTGAGTGCTATCGCGCTGCAATAAACGACTTTTTGAGACCGGAAATTGAAGCTTATGATCTCAAAAACATTTGGTTCGAACAAGATGCTAGCAAGGCGCGACTTGCCATACAGCCCACGAAACAATGGATTTACTGCGTCTTTGTTTCGGTGAGCAATTAAACTCTCGTCTGGGACCAGTGGATTGGCCTAAAAAATCGTGTGATATCACACCTTTGGTCTTTTATTGGTGGAAATATATAAAGTCTAAATGTTTTGTGGGTAAACCAGCTTCAATTGTGGCATTGGAAGCCAACATTACTAAAGTTATTCACGAGATTCCGACCGAAGTACTCCAACGAGTCATACAAAATTGGTGTCTATGGCAAATTACGGCGTAGTTGCATTTGAAAGAGATTATTTTTAAAAATAAATATCATGAATGGTCCTGCACAAGAATAAGATAAGATAGCCCAGTTAATGGAATGAATTTGAGATTTTTTTATTTAAATTTAAAATCAGATACCACGAAATTGATCACCCTTTACTAAAAAGCGAATTAGAACTTGCAGCCACCTGTATAATCTCCATGGAAACCAGGCTCAAAGTATCGATTGAATGCACGGTATTTTGTGAAAAGATTTTAGTGCTAATGAAAATTAGTTGGTTCTTATCAAATTTGATATTTTGAAAGTTAAAATTTAATTTTTTGCTCCTTTTAAGGTTATGTTAGAATATTAAATGTTATTCTCTCAACTCTTCTTAATATTGAAAACCTTTTTACACATTTTAAAAAGCGTTTGAATTTACTGAAACCGAATTAAAACCATAAAGGTGTAATCGGTTCTTCAGGCCATCAATCCTTAGTGGGACATAGGGCATCAAGAGGTGTATTCATTGTAAAAATAAACAAAAAAACACAAGAAAATAGTGAAGAAACCACAACGACATTTTTACAAAAAGAGTACCTTGATCTTGTTACATAACCTCAAATATAGCAAAAAAGTTGTTACCTTAACAAAAGGGTTTCGCTTAACAAAAACAAAACTAACATAACACATTTATTTAAAAGAATGCACATTTAAAAACAATTTGTAACGCATACAAAGTTCAATATTTCAATAAAATATTGGTATTTTATTTTTTTTAAATGTGCATTTTACTGCATTTTTATATCCAAAGCCACTGCAGTAGCGAGACAGAGATTTGACTGCTGGAAGGAGAAGAACATCAACAACAACCGCAATCGCGAGCAATTTGACCAGATGTTAAAAAAAAGTAAAGCTAAATAAAACTGAGTGAATTGTTGAACTAATTATTAAAAAAAGTATATTTTACAAAATTATAAACATTACACATTAATTAGAACAGGCTAGAAAAATGTCATGAAGAAAGAACTTAAACTCCGAGAGTAAATAACAAAAAAAAAATGCTAAATCAAGTTACGAAAATGGTAATCTGGCCATACTGGTGCTAAAGCCACGTAAACTTTGTCAAGTTCGCTGAGCGCAAAGAAACGGTACCACGATAGGCGCCATCTCATTATTCTTTCCATCATGGCTTGGTAGTAATCAGTGAGAATTCCACTACATTTAATCAGCCTTCCATCCAGTAGATAAGCTGTTCCATGGCAGTAGGCGCCCGCTCTGACTATGAAGTTTGATACTTTTCTTCGGTGAGAGAGAGCTCAAGAATGAAACCACAACACTTTGCGAAGTGAAAGTTATGCAGCGAAATTTTCAAGTAGGTTTTTCTTGTTGCTTTATAAAACAGTAAAAAACTAGTTGAACTTTCGAGCTATGAAATAAAGTGCGACCAATCTATAGTATAAAAATCTTATATTTGTCTCGTCGAAAAGTAAATAAAAACGGTTGTTTAATAGCTGGATATATATTCTTTCATTTGATATTCATTTTAATATCACAGCGTGAGTAGAAGTATTTAAAACTATTTATTCAAAAATGTGTCTTTCGAAACTCTAAAGTCGTTTAAAAAATTAAATTCATGAGAAAGAGAAAACCTGAGTGTGCAGCTTTACTACATAAAATCTATAGTTTTAGGTGCGAAATCTTGCTGAAAAGCAAACAAAAGTTGATTTTTGTCGTACGGTGTAATACGGTTACATAAACCGAGCTCATATGGGCGCCCAGCATTTTGTAATTATGCACTAAACTTCAAAGGTAGTCATCCAATACGGCGCTCATAGGCTAAGCAGTGTGAAAGTCGATTTCATGACAGAAATGTCATTAAAGATTTCCATATCCGGGAAGCGATGATTTAAAACGTAGAATAGCCTAATTATAATAAAACTTTTCGCACAATAATGCCATGTAATGCAGTATTATTAATGGAACATATTTTTTTTTTTATTTCAAATTGTTGAAAAAGCACAGTTTTTACTAGAAAATGCATTCACTTACGTATTACTATGTACATATGCGCATAACTTAGCATATACGCAGCGAAAAAAATGAGTCATTTGTAATTGTCAGTGCAGTATTTGTTTTTGCGCGTACTGTGGCAATTTGTTATTGTTTGCTACAATTTGTTTTCCATATAAATGTTTGTGCATTTTTTAGGATTTTTATGTTTGCCATTTATCCAATTTGTCTGCAATCTGCATTATTTTTGGGGTCATGCTCTTGCGTAATCCTCACACTTGGACTCTCTGTATGTGGACAAACTTACATTAAAATGTGTATACAAATCAAGTGGATATATACACGTGCATATGTATGCGTGTGTGTGTGCGCGCTAACTTACATATGTAGTCACCTCATTTATATGCCATGTGCCACACGCCCCTAATTTGATGTGGAATTGATATTTACTGGCCCTTACGGTTATTTTTCGATTTTTTCCAAATTGCCCTTTTTCCTGTTCAGCTGGGAATTGAGTGCGAACAATTGTCTCCTGCACATGCGGGCATAATAATCCGAAAAGCAAGAAAGTTAAAATATTTGCGGCATTACTTTGCTAGTTGTCAATTTTTTATAGTTTGCCTTTTTCTGGACGACGCAAATTCTGTGTCTACTTCTGTTCTCATTAGTAGTGGTGCTCTTAAATAGACACTGTTCGTTGGGTGTCCATGTGTTAAGACTCAACGTAACTTCGAATTCAGGGGAGCACAAAGCGCCAGACGATGACATCTCTCCACAATTACAGACTCCATCTTGTTTTATGCGGTACAAATATGGTCCCAAGCTCGAAATATAATATATAAGTACCTGCGCGGTACCAGACACGCCTATAGGACAAGCGCGCTGCGAGTACCCTGTGCCTATAGGACAGTATCCGAAGACGGAATCTGCGTTATTGCCGACGAATAATATCACGTCTTTAACTGACCAGCCGTAAGATCTTAAACGAAGCTCAGCGCTTAATGAATGGCAACGAAGATGGGACTCATCCTCCACTGGTGGCTGAGCACACAAGCTCATCCCGAACGTTCAGATATGGTTGGAAAGTAGATATGGAGAGGTTGACTTTTACCTAACACAGTTGCTGCCTGGACATGGATGCTTTCAATATTATTTGCACAGATTTGGTTTAGCTACTTCACCATATTGCCCCACCCGTCCTGAAGACCTCGGAGATGAAAAGCATGTTCTATTCCACCGTCCTAGGTTCGCAAGATAGGGCGATCAGTTAACCGTTAGCGTGCGACATAGAACCGAGTTTGTCTGATCTAACAAACATCATGTGCATCTCAAAAAACTGTGAGATGCGGCGTACAAGTTTGCTAAGCTGGTGACGCGGTAGCTGAGTGAGCACGATGAAGAAAGGCGAAGAAGGGAACTGTTTCAACAGGAGCAGAAATATCTTGATCTGACCCTGTATTCATTTAGAACCAGAGTTTCAGTGCAGGTCGACTAGAAACGACCTGGCGACAATTACAAACGCCTGATTTTATCATTCACGACATTACCGCATTTTCGATGTTCCTTTTGGTCCCATTGACTGTGGAAGCAATTGGAGACTATCTTCGCCATATTATCTTAGGAAGAGATTTGTTTTAGTGGGAGCATGCCCCACATATCATAGGTGCGACGGTACCAATTAAACTGCACCTGATATTCTAAACAAAAACGAAAAAAACTTCGACTCCGTTCTGCAGTAGCTGTCTGAACGTTGTTGAGGAGGAATCATCTCCCAGCATCAGACATTCACAATAATACTTTCAAGATGGAGATATCACGTTTTTGTTAGAGCGAGGCGGTGACAGATATAGTATTTGCCGCTCTCCACTTCTTCCTAATATCTCTAACTGTTACAGCTGCCACAGAAGTAGTGTGCGGAATCACGTTTTTGTTAGAGCGAGGTGGATTGAAAAGTGCATTCATTTTCCTTAGAGCAGTGCCCGATGATACTTCCCACCACTACAGGATGAAGGAACAATTAAATGAGGTAAGCCATTTACATCTTTCTTCATTAAATCTTGGCCAAACCTGCCTTTTTTACTTAATGGTTGGGTTCTCTGACCCATCTAGAAAAAGTCGATTTAAGCCGGACTTTACACAAAGATTGGGGAACTTCTATTGAGTTTAAAATAAATAAATTTATTTAAAAAATACAAAAACGTCTTTGGGGAAAATGAAAGTAAATGCGCTCAAGAAGAAATGAGTTGTCTGCAGTTTTCAGCTCTTTCGTTTTCATTGAACCCTATTCTAAAGTCCTCAGCAATCTTGATTCTACATACATATAGGCTTTTCTAATAAAGATGGGTCGGTGTTGGCTGGTTTTCGCGGTTAAAGATTCAACATAATATAATATGTACGAATGGAAATACTTCAGGGAGTTAATATGAAGGATCTCCACCAAGTTTTACTTGTGAGCATTTTTGAAGTCGCCGCTCATTTTATAGAAGCTTTAGTTGGCCTTCAAAGTCTACTTAACATAGCTAAGGTCAATGTACGAATTTAGTCGGATCTATGCAGCCGAGTCGTTCCACCTTCCATGCGAAGTAGTCCAAGTACAAGTATGATACTTCGGACACTGTAGTAAATTTTTGTGAAAATTGGTTCATTTGTAGGCCTGAGTATAATGAGCAGTAAACTGAAAAAAATTCATTCATTCATTCATTTTTGAGAAATAATTTTTTTATGTTCGAAAAAAATTACAAAAACAAACATATTTCCAAAATTTTGAACAAAAAAAATTAAAATAAATTTGCAATTTCTAATTTCTCCAAAGTCTTTGAGAAGTAATTTTTTGATGTTTTTTGATGAAAATACAACTTTATTCTGAAAAAATGGTTACAAGTGAATCATTGAAAGTATTGCCCATCGCTGGCTACTACTTTTTGCCATCTTTCGGGTAGATCTCGTATACCAACGCGGTAAAACTGTTCATCTTTTGAGGCTCTCCACGGATTAAGCCATTTTTCTATGCCTTCATATGAATGGAACTGCTGGTCAGCTAGACCACGTGCCATCGATCGGAACAGGTGATAATCGGACGGCGCAATATCTGGAGAATATGGCGGGTGGGACAAGATTTCCCATTTCAGTGTTTCCACGTAGGTTTTAACGGGTTTGACAACGTGAGGCCGAGCGTTGTCATGCTGTAGAATCACTTTTTCATGCCTCTTGCCGTATTGCAGCCGTTTCTCGCGCAGTGCTCGGCTCAATCGCATCAATTGAAGTCGATATCGATCCCCAGTGATGGTTTCGGTTGGTTTAAAAGTTCAAAATAAATAACACCAACTTAGTCCCACCAAATACATAGCATAACCATCGCAACGTGAATATTCGGACGAGGCGACAACGTAGAAGCATGACTGGGCAGTCCCCATGACTCCCTTTTCTTTGGATTGCTGTAATGAATCCATTTTTCATCACCCGTCACGATGCGATGAAGAAAACCCTTTCTTTTTTGCCGCTGGAGTAGTTGTTCACAGGCGAAAAAACGACATTCAACATCTCTTGGTTTTAACTCATAAGGAACACAAGTGCCCTGTTTATGAATCATTCCCAAAGCATGCAATGGCTTGTAAATGGATTGGCAGGTAACTCCTATTACTGAAGCAAGCTCTTCTTGCATTTGTTGTGTTAAAAAAAATTACAAAAACAAATCTTTTGTTAAAAGTCTTTCGAAAAAAATTTATTTTTCAATTTTTATAGTTTTTGATTTACTTTTAAATAACTGCGAGATAACTACAGGGAAAAGAGATAGGAAGAGAGGCGCCTCTTTAGACGCAAGAAACGAGAACAGGAGAAGCGTGAGCGTGAGCTGCTAGAGCAGTACAGGGGCAGGAATGATGCTCGAAAATTCTATCAACAAGTCAAGCGTCTGACACAAGGTTTCAAGACCGGAGCATCAGCCTGCAAAGATAAAAACGGAAATCTGGTTATGGATACACAGTCCACACTGGGCATATGGAGGGAACACTTCTGCAATTTGCTTGCTGGCGATGACGCACACAATTCCGACCCAGTAGAAGATGACCCGATACCGCCAATCGACGATAATTTGGACGTTCCACCACCTAGTCATGCCGAAGTCAGAGTTGACATTCAGCGGCTCAAGAACAACAAAGCGGCTGGCGCTGACGGCTTGCCCGCTGAATTGTTCAAGACTGGCGGCGATGTGCTGATAGGGAGCATGCATCAGCTCATCTGCAAATATGGCTAGCAGAAAGCATGCCCGACGATTGGAATCTCAGTGTCCTTTGTCCTGTACTGAAGAAGGGTGACCCGACGATCTGCACCAACTACCGGGGCATCAGTCTTCTAACCATTGCCTACAAGGTCCTGTCTAGCGTGCTATGTGGAAGACTTAAGCCGTTTGCCAACACACCGATCGGGCCTTATCAGTGCGGCTTCAGAAGTGGTAAGTCCACCATCGACCAGATTTTCACATTACGCCAAATCCTGGAAAAGACCCATGAAAAGCAAGTCGACACCCATCATCTCCTTGTCGACTATAAAGCTGCGTTGGATAGCCCGATAAGGGATTGCCTGTACGCCACCATGTCTGAGTTCGGTATACCAGCGAAGCTCATACGGCTTTGCAGAATGACGTTGAGCAACACAACCAGCTCCGTCAAGGTAGGAAATAACCTCTCCGAGCCATTCAGTACCGTTCGAGTTTTCAGACAAGGCGATCCACTGTCATGCAAGCTCTTCAACTTCGTGATGGAAGGGGTGCTCCGAAAAGCAGGTGTGCATCGTAATGGCACTATTTTCTACAAATGTGTCCAGCTCCTTGCGTACGCCGATGACATTGACATTATCGGCCGCTGTAAGCGAGATGTCACGGCTGCGTTTTCTGCTATCGAGAAGGAATCATCACGGGTGAGTCTGGCGGTGAACGAGGGTACAACGAAGTATATGTTGTCTACAACGCGGAACACACGGCGTGTAGGAACGCACGTCATTGCGGACAACTATACTTTCAAAGTTGTGCCAAAGTTTGTTTATCTTGGCACCGCCGTTAACAGCAACAACGATATCAGCCTGGAGATCAAACGGAAAATCACTCTTGCTAATAGGTGTTACTATGGGCTAAGTAAGCAATTGAGTAGTCGAGCCCTCTCTCGCATGACCAAACTGACACTTTACAAGACGCTCATCATACCCGTGTTGCTTTATGGCGCAGAGGCATGGGTAGTGTCACAAAGCGATGCAGCCGCTCTTGGGGTGTTCGAGAGAAAAGTTCTTCGTAAGATCTTCGGTCCTGTGCGCGTTGGCGAAGGCTACCGTTCAAGAATGAACCACGAGCTGTATGAGCTCTACGCCGACATTGACGTAGTTCAACGCATCGCCATCCAACGCCTGCGTTGGCTAGGGCATGTCGTGCGTATGGAGGAAGAAGCTCCAGCAAAGAAGGTGTTCGAGGGCGAAGTCCAAGGGAGCCGACGAAGAGGAAGACCATTGCTCCGGTGGAAAGACCAGGTGGAGAAAACCCTATGCTCGCTTGGTATACAGAATTGGAGAAGGCGCGCGCGGAGCAGAGGCGCCTGGAGAGAGCTAGTGAGGTCGGCCGTAACTCGGTAACGGGTTGTTATGGCCACCTAAGTATGTAAGTAAGTTTAAAATAAAATGTATTTAAAAAAATTCATTTCTTGAAAACTTTGCTTTTTGGTTAAAATTAATGGGAAATACATTTATTTGTTGTGTTCGTAAAGATAACAAAAAAAAATTTTGTCAACATTTTTATTTAAAAAACTAATTTTTTTATAATATTTAAGGTTTATTTTTAGAATAAAATGTATTAAAAAAATGTTGTTTTTGTTTATATTTTGGGCAAAAAATGTATTATTTACGTAAAATTTTGGGGACGTATCTTGTTTTTTATGTTTGAAGAAATTAAAAAAATAAGTTTTTAACAAAAAAATTTTTTTTTGCAAACATATTTTTTTTAATATATTTCATTATAAAAAACTTTAAAAAGGACCGAAGATAAAATCACTTTAATAAACTCTGTACAAAAATTGTCAGCATTGAATAAATTTCAAAATTTTTTAATGTGTTTTCAAAATTTCTTCAGTTGGCTCTTATACTGAAGCATACACATCAGCTAATTTTCAGCAAAATTTACGACAATCCCCAAAATGTACTTAGATGACTTGGCATGAAATCGCTCGGATACTAAATACTTGCCATTGTGTGAAACTTTGAACAAAGCCATATCGTACACAGGGGCATTTTAAATAAAAAATATTGTAATATTTTAGTTACTACCTCACACACAGCTTGTTTTAAGCCCCTTCAACATGGACCCGCCTATACTGGGTAAGTCTTTACTTTACAAACTTCGGGCAACGATCCCTTCCCGCTTAATCTGAATCCAGGCTCGCTCTTCTTCGTCATTTAAATGCAAGCGCACTATTAGTCCGGATTTTTATGTGCACACCTGTATATAAATACGTATATGTATGCGAGTGTATATATACATAAATATGTGTGGCGGCATGTCGGGCTATGTGTTGGCGACTGCCAACCAAAATAACTTGACATGGTATTTGGTTATGCTAGAAATGTCATGAAGGCAAAACATGACATGTGTATGCCAACACTTACATGACTGAACCGGCGCACACACTGACTAACAGCTTGTGACTTGCACACACTCAAGCGCACAGCTGCGAAGCAAAGAAGCAGATCGCCAGCAAATGCCGATTCACAACCAAGCATACCTTTGTAGGTGCATATTCGTAATTCTGCATGCATTTGCTGCATAGGGCGCGCAAGTCGAGTTGAGTGTGCCACAAAACATTCGAGCGATTTTTCCGCTCTTTATCCCCGATTGTGTGGTGGCAGGCAACAGAAAAAATACGCATTGCTGCAATATATTCTCGTTGAAGAAGAAATAGTGAATTGTAGACAAAACAAAACAAAAAAAAAGCAACAAAAAAAAAAAAGGTGAAGTGCCAACTATTTGCAGCAACACTAAATTGCTGTAGCAGCAGAAATCTAAGCGGACGTGTTGGTCGGCGAAAAAGTGTTGCAGCTCGTTAACGTTTTGCGTGGAAAAACAGCAGCAGCCTCAGCAGCTTCAGCTGCGGCAACAGCAGCAACAACAATATCAAGGACCTAGACTTAGGAGTAGCATTCAACAAACGAATAAACGAACTGTCGGACGGACTGATTGTTGTTTGTATGTATGTGTGCTTAGGCAAATTGCTGCTGTCTACCAGCGTGTTGCTGTTTTTGTTGCTACTACGGCAGCTATTGCTTTGCACGCTTTATCGCTGTTGTTGTTTTGTTGTTGTTGTTGCACTCTTTATGCTGGCAATTGCATGTGGCAGCATGCATATGCAAGCAGTCAGTTAGTGACATCGCATCATTTGCCTTTGCCAGCTAACAGCAATAATAATAGCAACAACAACAATAATACTATAATAGTCATAACAGCAGCACTAACAAATAGTGGCAGCCAACACAGACGCGCACACACTCTCGTACCTACATTCACATGTATGGCATGCATGGAGATCAACGCGTGAACCCAACACCAACAACGCATTTATCTCTCTCTTTGTAGACATGCGTTTTTATGTGCTTGCGTATGCGTGTCTGTATGGACGTGTGTATGTATGTGTGTATGTGTAGTATATGCTCGAATGCGATTTGCAATTTCAGAATCGTTTCATGGCTTGACAGATGTTGATTCATTCATCTTTGCTTTGTGTTTAAGTGAAAATTCAGAGGAAATACTGGATTACTTGAATGGCAGCGGCGGTGATGAGATGGCATTGCAGGCAATTGCTGTTGCTGCTATTGCTCGGGTGCAGCAATCGAACTTTTGTGCATACTTATTGTAAGCAAGCAGTTGGCAAAGTGGCATGCCACACCAATTTGCTAGTGCATAACTACATACAATTACATTCACGCAAGTTTACGTACATGCATACTATCCAGGCCGCAGTCGTGTGAAAAATAATAAGGAAATATTCAAGGCGGAAATCTTAGGTCCTCAAACGTCGAATCGCTTTTGATAAAAAAATACCCTTCTAAACAAAAAAATACCCTTCGAACACAATTGAATCATAGCTAATGCAGGTCATCAATATTACAAGGGTTAAGTTGACCAGCTCGACGGTGTCAATAAGTTAATTATTAAAGAAACCGCAGCTCTCAGGTATCTCAAAAAATCCGTTGCTTACCACAAAAACTGGCAAGGTGATGTTAGTAAACGTTTCAAAGTTTTATAAAAAGCAGCAGTATTCAAATTGACTCAATTATTTTTGATTTGTTGGAGTTTGAAAATTAATTTTATGATTTTTTAACACATTTTAGCTTGCAGACTAGCCTCTTTGCAAGTTTATGAAATTTATATCGAAAAAACATTGTGGGAGAGACTCCTTCTGCTCTACAAAACTATGTTGATTGTATTTTGAAGCTAATTAGAATAATTTTTTATTAGTTTTGGGGCTTAGAAATGGAATACCCACAAGACAAAAATCAACATTTTCGACAACTGCTTTTCTTTGCTTTTCATCGGGATCAAAGAGTTGCCGGAGCAGCCCGGAACATTTGCGACGTATATGGAGAAGATGTCATAGGCGAGTCTACAGCACGGAAATGGGTTGCAAAGTTCAAAAATGGTGACTTTCACGTTGATGAGACATCCCACAGCGGAAGGAATTTAGAATTCGATGAAGAACGCCTCAAATCACTTTTGAAGGAGTACGGTCGCCAAACCAGTCGTCAATTGGTGGAAAAAATGAACTGCGATCATAAAACGACTCTCAATTGCCTTCATTCAATGGCACTTGCCGAAAAATTGGGAGCCTAGGTGCCGCACGAACTCAACGAAAAAACAAAGAAAGTCGCCTTCAAATTGCTTCTCAGCATCTCGCCCGCCATAAGCCGCGCTTTTTGTACCGAATCGTCATAGGAGATGAGAAATGGTGCCTCTACATAAAAATGAAGCAAAGAAAGAAGTGGGTGGAACCAGGAGATACGCAAAAGCCAAAAGTCAACCCACATGATATGTGTTTGGTGGGATTGGGAGGGCATGGTGTACTGGGAAATGTTCGAAAAGAATGCCACGATCAACAAGGAGCTCTACATTGCCCAGCTACACCGCGTGAATGAGGCTATTCGATTCAAACTATATTCCTTGACGACAACGCCAGGCCCCGTGTTGCGCAAGTCGTCAAAGCCACGCTCCAAGAGTTCGGATGGGGGCTCCTTCAGCACCCGCCGTACTCTCCGGCCTTGCACCGAGCGATTATCATATTTTCCGCTGCCTGGCATTACCTTCTAGAGCAAAGAGAGCCTTAAAAACTGGCTCAACAACTTCTTTGACACCAGACCAGACGATTTTTGGCAGAACGGCCACAACAAATTGGTCGAGAGTTGGGAAGAATTTGTAAACAGCAACGGCGAATTAATTGATTAACTTATTGATATATTTATAGCCTTTTGTTTAAATAAAAGTCTTCGGTAAAAATGCTACGAACTTATTCCCCAACCTAATATTTAGTTTGACAGTACTCACGCGTGATCTGGCAAAAAAAACCCTATTGGAAAAGTAGCCTCTTTACGTAACTTTCTTTTTAAAATAAAGAACAGAAGAATTAACTAATTAACTAATAAGAAAAAATAAATTTTGCACGCTACTATAATTCTGCCTATTTACACAACTCATCCAAGGAAGCGCTTGGATTCCGTTGAATGGAACAACAAAGCGCATACGCAGTTCCTGTAACAATTCTTGCTGGTTTATAGCGACTAACATATGTATCACACATACATACATACATGTGCCCACACATTTACACGCATGCACGCACAAGTAAGATATATTTGCCCTCTTTGTAATGCCTGCATTTAGACGTATAATTCCTGTTTCCTATCATTTTTCAGACTCATCATACGCACAAGTCATACTTACGCTTACACGCTTACAAACACACGTACATACATTCGTACATTCGTATGCATAAAAGCTTAGCAGAATGCCAGTCATTTAGTCATAACTAAGTGTGTGGGTTGTACGAGCGGCTGACTGCTTCTTTTTCTATGAATTTCTTTATATCTAACCATTTGTGTATGCGCATACGTGTGTATGTATGTATGTATGTCTGTAGGCAGGCAAGTAAGTAAGTTTTCTTGGGGTGCGTCCACGTGTTCATTTTCCTAGTTCCAATCAACTCGAATGGAAATATTTGATTTTGTTTGATTTGGTTCATAATCTGCGTTGATTTTCAGCTCATTCTCATCAAAGCTAATCCTCATACTTATCTACATGTTGACTACCCTCAATCGCTTGCCGGTAAATACATTCAAATGTAAGAGCATGCATATGAAGTTGTACGTGTACTCCCACGCTGGAGTATAACTAAGTAGTTCGGCCATATGCCATTCACCCTCAAATTGATGTGCTGCCATTGCGTTTCATTGCTGCTTCTCGTAACGCACCAGATTCGCCTGGGTTTTCTGAGATTTCTTGCTGTTGCCCTTTTATGATTATCCGCTTATTTTTATTGAGTTTTTCTGGAAGTGTGCTTTGTTGTTGACAGGCTTCCTTAATTTTAGTGCGTCACCGTAAAGTCAGCCAGATAAAATGCATATCATGTCTGTGGATCGTAAAGTATTTGCTTTAAAAACTAATAAGTTAGGGATTTTCAAACAAAGAGAAAAATCCAATTTTCCGTACGTTTAGTACGTAATTGTTAACACCCGCAATGAAATTAGTTTTGGTGGTGTTTCTTCTGCGCATACAAGTAGAATAATTTTCCTAACCTGTCAACTTTATCTGATTTAATTTTAGAGTGTTTTGTGAAAATGCAATTTGAATAATGCCTCTGAGGGTCAATTGAAAATTGTTCGGTCATTTGTTTTTGAATTTAAGAGGGATTGCAAGCAAAGGGAAAGTTGCAAACTTTGAGCTTCATGTAGGCTTTCCACCCTCAAGGGCGGCCTTATCTTGCCCATATATAGTATATACGCGTGTTGAAAATAATAGTAGCGCGAAAATAAAAGTAAATATGAAAATTTTGAAAACCCATTTTGCTTAAAGGTATCAACAAATTTAATTACAATTTTAGTAAACACGAGGGTGTAAAATAATATGATAGTAGTGCAACGAATTACCATTTTTTTAATGTTTTTTATAGGCGCGCGTTTAAAATGCCCCATTGTTTGAAGGTCTGGAGAACGTCCCTAAAGCGGATCTCCCAGCTCTGCTTAGATTCGTCAAAAGCGTTGACTCCTACATGATATCTACTTTCAGAATTCATAGAGGTCGGTCTCCATCTGGTATCGCTAGAGATCAAAAAGTCTATACGTGGCTTAATGCCAACCAGGCTAACCTAACCTAAAAGTGCATAGTGCATGTTCAAACTCAAAACTCCAAACTTTCTCGAAAATTCTCGCCAATTTAAAAAAAAAATTGTCATCACCATTTTTATCTTTTTATTCCAAATTTTTAGAAAAATTTTAGGTACGCAGTTTTATAGCGTATTCAATATTAATGCAAGTAGGAAGTGGCTTAGAATTCTCTTTGATATTTCAAAATTTTTTTCACTGAGATGTCGCGCATTTTGTTCCATATAAAATACTTCCAAAAATATGCTTTATATGGAAGAAAAATTAACGCAATTATTTGTCTCCAAAGCGCTCTGGCTAAAACTGAATCTTAAAAGGAAAAAATGTCTGCTTTCACTCAACAAATCAACTACCAGGTGTTATAACGCGTCACTGCACTATTGGCACCCTAGCCAGTATAATGGGTGTACCTCTCAATGGTGTCTGCAGGAGTTGTGGTCGGTACAACACCACCTCTGTGAATGTCCTACACTTCAAAGAAGCCGTGCCAAATATCTTGGCGATGATTTATTTGAAGACCTGGGGAACTTGCAAAATGTCTCACTGCAGGGACTACTTACCTTCGCAGAAAGCTCCAAGTGTTTTAAGCAACTTAGGGGATGGAAATCAAATGCATGTACCACCATGGGTCATCGAGAGTCTTGTCTTAGACGTGCAACCTGGCTAGCCTAACCTAACGCGAATTTTGAGCTACTTCTCAGGTCTATGTTTGATGGGTGCAAAAGTTTAATGGGCTATATGTTATCGAAACCTTTGGGGGTTTTGATGTACTCACTGGACGCCATCGTTCTGCAAGCGAACGATCAAAAATCAATAGTGTCGCTTAAAGGAATTGAAGATAATGCCGAGAAAACATAGAAAATTGGTTCTATAGAAAAAGAAGGCACTCATATTTCAGTTGCTACAGAAGCACTTTGTATGCTGATAGGCAGCCACCGCTGTCGAGTGTGTAGTGGTAGGTTCTGGGTTGCCTACTGAGGACTTATGTAAGAGTATATATAAAATTATAGAAACAAACTTTACTTTATTCATTTCAACTGGGAGAAATTGTTATTTGCTATGTAAGAAAAGTACCAGAAAATGATATTTTAATGAACGGGCTTTTCAAAATTCAAAACAAAGGTCAAGCTGTAAATAGAAAATTTTTATCTAACCTTTGTGAGGAATATGAGATGATGAATTTGTCCAAATGGGATGCCAGAATACTTGGAAAAATTCTTTCTTTTTGTACCATCTTAAAATTAATCGTTCTTTGATGCAATGTTCATGTTCAATTGTCCGGCAACTCGAAAAAAAACTGCAAACTCTAAAAAAACTACAAATATCTTGGTTACCTCGTATGGTTCTTGCTGATTTTTTTCTTGCTCCAAAGCTGAAATATCTAATTTTTCAAAATTCAAAATGGCGATAATCAGCGACTCCACAAGTGAGCTGAGCTTAATGTAATTCCACAATTTCCAATTCTATCGTTACCACTGAACCTTGAAGGGTTAACACTATTTCATTCAAAATTGTTAAGAAAAAATCATACCGCAATGGACACTTTTGGCCACAGAATCGAGTTCAGCGCACTAAAATGCATCGAAAAGAGTCTCGTATCAAAAAAACAAAACCGTAGGCAAGTGAAGTTAGTGGCGAGAACCATCTCATTGGTCACGAGCTATGATTGAATTTTTAGACAAAACACAATTCGTCATTTGTTATTTCGCCGAAGGCCTTAGTAGCCAGCGCTCTTGTTAAATTTTAGTGTATTGGTTATTTATAATTTTTACTTATACACATAAATAATTAAATAAAACAAAATATTTTATTGCACTGACTTTTCATCCTGCGGCTATTATCTACTTAAATTCCCGGAATTGCATTTGTAAATGAAAGGAAAGTATTTTGGAAGCCACACAAGCCGCTGCGAAGCCACCATCCTAAGGCACATACATAGAACACTCGTTTGCTAATTTGGAAAATCATCCAAAAATGTGTAGAAACGCTTGTCAAATGCGGGGAAGTTATTAAAAATATTGTTGAAATTCGGGTTAACTTCTAAATACTCAACGTGGATGCCAATACGAAGTCGGTCACCAGCATGACTTCAGTGCGCAGGCAATTCGTCAGACCGTGGAAAATGTTGGATATGAGTAACTCTTTTGAACTTTAAGTCACCAACCAGACACAGATAGATGCGAAGTGAAAGAAAACAAAGCTACCTTAGCGTCTAGTATCGAAGTAGACCCAACGAAGTTATTCATCACCAGAGAGTCAATCTGACTTATTTTGCGGTTGGATTCGTGTAAAAATGGGAGAGTTCGGTAATTGGGCGCTGGAGATCTGTATTTTGCCCAAAAACTCATCTTCTGGGACAAGACCTATTACTGGCTCAGCGGCTACCCCTACAAGTAAAATTGCCATTTTTGGAGCAAACACAGTCCACAAGTGTTCAAGGCATCGCCAAAGGTTGGCTGTTTTGTGCGGTTTATGGCTTGGCAGCATCAACGGACCAATTTTTTTTCGAAATGAGGAAGGAGACACCGTTATCAAAAATGCTTTTCGGCAACTAAGCGGGGTTAACCAATTTTCTGTGGCCACAGTATGAAAACATCGCTATGTTTCAGCTGTAGCTCATTACGCGATCTAGACACCTCCGATGACCTTTTTGAGACTACATCGATTACTTAGTTGAGTATAGCCCATGGTATCTATAATTGAATACTTCTAATATGTTTCACCACTTCGTTCTACTTTTTCTTCCTTTTTTTACCATTGGATCCAGAGTCACACCGGTTAAGTGGTGCGAGAGCTGCACAACTGAGCTTTGGCGTTTCGTCGCTCAGCTCATAAATACAGCAGTCTGCTGATTTTACTAATTCTAGTTGCCTGAAATGGTAACGAAGCCTATTATGCCTCCAGTGAGAGTTCATAAGATCCCTCTATCCAGATTTAAAAGCCGACTTGACGCTCCTCTAGAAGGAAGGGAAAATTGATTTGCCTACCTCTGTCTCGGACTTTCGGATGAAATTGCGTGTTCTCCAAGTCGTTGGTAATTTTCTTTGTCATTATATATTTTGACAGCTGATATAGCAAGGCTTATGTGAGAATAAGTTCAACTGATTTTACGCAGTAGTTTTGGTCGGTGCCTTTTTAAATATGGAGAGCAATAAGCAGCATTTTCGTAATATTTTACTTTTTTACTATAGAAAAGGTAAAAATGCTGTTCAAGCCAGAAAGAAAATAACCGATGTGTATGGAGAAGATGTGTTGACAATACACCGGTGCCAGAACTGGTTTGCAAAATTTCGATCCAGACATTTTGATGTCGAAGATGCACCATCACCGGTTGAAGCTGATAAAGACGCGAAAAAGCATTAGTTGATTCAAACCGGCGAATAACAACACTTGCGATCGGTGAGAGGTTAAATTTATTTAACTGCTTATGACCACCTGAAAGGGCTGGGCTTAACCTCGAAGCTCGATATATCCCAAAAAAAAAAAAAAAAAAAAACGAAATTTCTTTCCGAATAACCCAATATATTCTGACTTTGCCTTTGGTGTTGAGGTATTTATTGCGCCATATAGCGTTTGTAAGACATGCTGCTACGCGCGCTGCTTTCTTTGTTTGCGCGATGGCCTCAGAATTAAGATTTTTAGAAGAAGTTATTTTGTAACCAAGTTAGTTGAACTCCATAACCTGCTCAATTGGTGCGCCATACACCGCAAGCTTGTATCTTAGCGGATGCCTTGAGGTTGTTAGCCCAAAAATATTAAAAGTCATATTAAAAGTTTTTTCAGCCTTTTCGAAACCGTAGAAGAGACGTTGTAAAACGTCTTCATTGTCGGATATTATGTAGTACTGCGTCATCCGCATAGCAAATTGTTTTTATTTCCGATTTCTATTTTTATCACCTAGCTGAGCTTTTCAGCTTTGCTATTATCTTATCCATAACAAAGTTAAAGACTACGGAGATTAAGCTGTCACCTTGACTTATCCCTTAGGTTCCTGTCAGATTTTTAGTTACATCATTACAAATCCTTACGCGTGTTGTGTTATTGGTGTTAAGATTCATGATAGCTGATATGATTCGGTTGTCTATTTTCGGCTTTTGCAGAATTGTTAGCACGTCTTTCAAGACAACCTAGTCAAAGGCTGAAACCTTGTTGTTCTTCTGATATTCCACTTTGTTCAATTCTATTGGCAAGTATTTTTGTGAAAAGCTTTAGGAGTGTACTTAAAAGAGCTATTGATCTGTAATTATCTGAAGTCTTCGTGTCACCTTTTTTGAACACGGGTTTGGTAATGCTGTGCTTCCAGGCTGCTGGTATTTCACGCTGCTTCAGTATTTTTAGAGCTCAATGTGCAATTCGTTACCTCCATAAGTTAGCATTTCATTGGTGATACGATCTTCTTCTTAATTGGCGCGATAACCGCTTACGCGATTTTGGCCGAGATTAACAAAGCGCGCCAGTCGTTTCTTTCTCGTGCTAACCGGCGCCAATTGGACACACCAAGTGAAGCCAAGTCCTTCTCCACCTGATCTTGCCAACGCAGAGGAGGCCTTCCTCTTCCTCTGCTACCACCAGCTGGTAACGCATCGAATACTTTCAAAGCCGGAGCGTTTGTATCCATTCGGACGACATGACCCAGCCAACGAAGCCGCTGGATCTTTATTCGCTGCGCTATGCCTATGTCGTCGTAAAGCTCATACAGCTCATCGTTCCATCGTCTGCGATATTCGCCGTTGCCAACGTGCAAAGGTCCAAAAATCTTACGCAGAATCTTTCTCTCGAACACTCCAAGCGTCGCTTCATCGGATGTTGTCATCGTCCAAGCTTCTGCGCCATACGTTAGGACGGGCATGATGAGAGTCTTGTAGAGTGTTAATTTTGTTCGTCGAGAGAGGACTTTACTGCTCAATTGCCTACTTAGTCCAAAGTAGCACTTGTTGGCAAGAGAGATTCTACGTTGGATTTCAAGGCTGACATTGTTATCGGTGTTAATGCTGGTTCCTAAATAAACGAAGTCTTTTACAACCTCAAAATTATAACTGTCAACAGTGACGTGGGTGCCGATACGCGAGTGCGCCGACTGTTTGTTTGAAGACAGGAGGTACTTCGTTTTGTCCTCGTTCACCACCAAACCCATTCGCTTTGCCTCTTTATCCAGTTTGGAGAAGGCAGAACTAACAGCGCGGTTGTTAAGGCCGATGATGTCAATATCATCGGCATACGCCAGCAATTGTACGCTCTTATAAAAAATTGTGCCTGAGCGATTAAGTTCTGCGGCTCGTACGATGCTCTCCAACATCAGGTTAAAGAAGTCACACGACAGCGAGTCACCCTGTCTGAAACCTCGTTTGGTATCAAACGGCTCGGAGAGGTCCTTCCCAATTCTGACGGCGCTGCTGGTGTTGAGCAACGTCATCTTACATAGCCGTATTAGTTTTGCGGGGATACCAAATTCAGACATAGCGGCATACAGGTAACTCCTTTCCGTACTGTCGAATGCAGCTTTGAAGTCGACGAAAAGATGGTGTGTGTCGATTCTCCTTTCATGAGTCTTTTCCAAGATTTGGCGTATTGAGAATATTTGGTCGATGGTAGACTTTCCAGGTCTGAAGCCACACTGATAAGGTCCAATCAGTTGGTTGACGGTGGGTTTCAGCCTTTCACACAATACGCTCGCTAGAACCTTATAGGCGATATTTAGAAGACTAATCCCGCGGTAATTGGCACAAATTGCAGGATCGCCCTTCTTATGGATTGGGCAGAGCACACTTAAATTCCAATCGGCAGGCATGCTTTCATCCGACCATATTCTGCATAGGAGCTGATGCATGCACCTTACCAGCTCCTCGCCGCCATGTTTGAATAGCTCAGCCGGCAGTCCGTCGGCGCCCGCGGCTTTGTTGTTCTTTAGCCGTGATATTGCTATTCTCACCTCGTCATGGTCGGGTAACGGAACGACAATTCCGTCGTCAACGATTGGGGTATCGGGATCTTCACATTCTCTATGACATGCGCAGCTGTCACCGTTTAACAGGTTCGAGAAGTGTTCCCTCCATAATTTAAGATTGCTCTGTACGTCAGTCACCAGATCGCCGTCTTTGTTCTTACAGGACAACGCCCCGGTCTTAAAACCTTCTGTAAGCCGCCGAACTTTCTGGTAAAATTTTCGGGCGTTGTTCCTATTGGCCAGCATCTCAAGCTCCTCGCACTCACGTATTTCGGCCTCTCGTTTCTTCTGTCGGATAATACGTCTCTCTTCCTTTTTCAGCTCTCTGTAGCGATCCCACATGGCTCGCGTTGCGCCCGATCGCAGCGTGGCTCTATAGGCGGCATCTTTTCTTTCGGCGGCAGCATGACATTCCTCGTCGTACCAGTTGTTTTTTCGGGCTCGCCGGAATCCGATTTCTTCTTCGGCGGCGGTACGTAGGGAACGAGAAATGTTGCTCCATTGCTCGCGCATGCCGGTGTGTTGGGCAGTGCTCTCCGAGAGCAGGAGTGAGAGTCGAGTGGCGAATCTTCTGGCTGTCTGTTGTGATTGCAGCTTTTCGATGTCGAACATTCTTTGCGTAGGTAGATGTACGTTTTTTGCTGCACAGAGGCGTGTGCGCAGTTTGGCTGCAACAAGGTAATGATCCGAGTCGATGTTGGGTCCTCGGATCGTACGTACATCTAATACACTAGAAGCGTGTCTTCCATCTATCACAACATGATCGATCTGGTTTCGCGTTTTTCGATCTGGAGACAGCCAGGTAGCTTGGTGAATCTTCTTATGCTGGAATCTGGTGCTACAGACTACCATGTTTCGGGCCCCGGCGAAGTCGATCAGCCTCTGTCCGTTGCCGGATGTTTCGTTGTGCAGGCTGAATTTTCCGACTGTGGGACCAAAAATTCCCTCCTTGCCCACCCTGGCGTTGAAGTCGCCAAGCACGATTTTTATGTCGTGGTGGGGGCAGCGCTCATAGGAACGTTCCAAGCGCTCATAGAAAGAATCCTTGGTCGCATCGTCCTTCTCTTCCGTCGGGGCGTGGGCGCAAATTAGCGAGATGTTAAAAAATCGCGATTTGATGCGGATTGTTGCGAGACGCTCGTCCACCGGAGTGAACGACAGTACTTGGCGACGAAGTCTCTCTCCCACAACAAATCCGACACCGAATTTGCGCTGCTTTACATGGCAGCTGTAGTAGACGTCGCAAGGTCCTATGTTTTTCTTACCTTGCCCCGTCCATCGCATCTCTTGGATGGCAGTGATGTCAGCCTTTACTCTCACGAGGACATCAACCAGCCGGGCAGAGGCACCTTCCCCATTAAGGGACCGGACATTCCAGGTGCATGCCCTCAAATCGTATTCCTTATTTCGTTTGCAGGGGTCGTCATCAGTGTTGGGAGTTCTCATCCGAGGCTTTGTTGCTGTTTTCATTGGGGGGGCTTTTTAAGTGGCGGGTCCCAAACCCAGCGCACAACCAGCTATGCTGGGATGCTTCGCCTTCTCACTTTAGCTCACTCCCGAACGGCTGTTCGGAAGCTAACCAGAGGATACGTGGGCTAATCCCGGACGTTGTGAGCTGCTTGAACCATATGTAGAAGAATCGTCCTGGCCACTCCCAAGTGAATGGCGATCAGTAGCTTTCACCACTTGCGTGGACTTCTACACATGGAACCATCCTCCATACGATCTGGACCTGGCGATTTTCGGTGTTTGAAATCTTCGGCTCTCATCTCCTTGCTTATTTACAGGGTCCGGTACTCGAAGTGTAATCAGCACGTACATCATCTGTCTACTATGGAGCATAGTGGAACGTCAAGGGGGTGGTCATCAAAAGACTGCAACGTCACGTGAAATGGTTCAAAAAGTGAAGAAGCGACTAGAGCGAAATCCCCGACGAAGTACCAATCAAATGGCGAAAGAACTGAAAATATCTGAGCAGCCGCCACATACTGAAAACTGATCTCAAAGTCAAGTCTTATAAGATGCAAAAGGCACATGATCTCACACCAAAGCAGCAACAAGTCAGACTTGAGAGAGCGAAGGAGTTGCTACGCTTGACCGAAAGCGGTCAATTTCCGAACATTGTTTTTTCTGACGAAAAAATTTTTCAAATGGAGCAATTCGTAAACTCCCAAAACGATAAGGTTTATTTGGCCGACCGTTCATACGAGAATTTGAGTTATCGATTGGCCACCAGGAGACAACACTCGCCACAGGTTTGGGCCGCTGTAACCACAGATGGGCGCTCTCCAATCGTTTTCATCGAACCTGGCATCAAAGTAAAAGCGAAACATTATCAGGAAAGTATTGTGGAGGTTGCTTTAAAGCCGTGGACAGACAAATATTTCGGTGGCAAGCCATGGACGTTTCAACAGGACTCGGCACCGTCTCTTTAATTCATTTTGAAAGGCAAGGTCCGAATTAAAAAAATTCTCCAGTCTCGAGGCGCATAAAAAGCTTTTCAAAAGATCGATTTTTTTCTATATCTTGAAAGTACAGTAGTTTAAGAATTTACTGTGAAAATACCCAATATTATAGCATCTATAGCCCATTAACTAGGTAGAGAGCGGTCCGCGTGCTTTTGTACCTCAAACTTTGAACTCATTTTTCTCGACACTACTTTTTCCGGCACGGTATGCATGATAACTCATAGAGTTTTAATATCTTTTGATGCGTTTTGTTTTTTAAATATTCGAAAGTGTTTTCTCTATTGATTTGATTTTTGATATTTTTATTAAAAACAATTATAAACATAATCAAAGTGTAACATTTGTGACGTAGAACACATACTTTTTTTAAATGCCGTAAATTGCAAACTTTATTTTACAAGAATTTTTTTTTACTTTTTACAGATCCATCAACATTTCAAGGAGAAAGGATGCAGACCGTGGAGCAACTTTTTTCATTGTACCTTGGGTCACGTAATTTTTTAATTACTAGTTTTTGTAAAGAGATTAAAATAAATTTTTTTATATATATTTCTATTGATATTCCTTCTAAAAACAAAATTTCCTTTAGCTCGTTTTTGGCGCTGCTGGGCGTATGTAAACCCTTAAACATGGAACCTCGCACATTTTAAAATTGTTTATATCCAAAATATGTTGTAACAATTTGTAGCATAAAATAATTTAATTCAAAAACTTTACACGAAAAACCTAAAAAATCTGTACATTCTTTAATCGTAGTATTGTCCTTCCCCACTCCCTCCCCACAAATAACACTTTTCTTCCTCCCATTTCTCTTCCACACCAATTGCCATTTCCACTTTTCACGTTATTATTTAAGTCCTTTGGCATTTCATCTCCATCCCTGACGACAAAATAACATTGTTATCTCTTCATATTGTAATGCCCGGCATGAAGCTTATCCCTTCTAACTGCAAACCTAACTCATTTTGCGACCCTCCAACCCATTCCATAAAATCCCATGCGTTCGCCACCAAGTTTTTATCAGCTTTGAGTATTCAATTCCCAGTTCCGGTAGCCGAGCGGAGATTCATCGGTGGGAGAAAAAGACGTAAAAAAAACCAAAAATCAGCCCACTTTCCACTTCAAATTATTATCTTCATTTAAGCCTCGGAGCACGCGAGTCAGCAGCGCTGGTTTTACATTTCGCAGCATACCGCATACCGCATGCCACATGCCGCACTCGACAGCAACAAATTCCACTTGTGAGCGTTAACCGCAGTTTAAAATCCCCAAACAGCTCATAAACCGCCAAACCAATTCAAACTATTTTCCACGACTGCTTTTAATTGTTATGGAGCTTGAGTGCATTGTCATAGGTGAATACCCAATTGGGCAGACAATTGAACGACGTAGGGATCCACTACTACAAGTATACAAGAATATGTATGTATGTGTGTAAGTGAGGAGTTTACTTGTTGTGTTGACTGCCCGGATCAGCTGAAAAGCAGCAGCTGCGACTACTATCTAACTATCGTACAGCTTTTCAATATGACTTTACACGAGTTTCGTGCACACATACACGAGCTGTTTTTATAGAAGTTTTATATGCATATGTGCAGTTTTTATTTAAAATGCATTTATCTGCAAGCAATTTAAAAAATAAAATTTGTAAAGCAAAATTATGCAAAAACCAATAAAAAAAATCTATGAAATGAAGCATTTAAAAAATTCTACCTTTATTCGAGAGCAAAAAAAAAAAAATAAATTTAAATGAAGCATAAAATAAAAGACGCAACCAGCACAAAAATTTGCACCAAAACCAAAGTGGAAAACAAAAAACAGAAACGCTTTGCATGAAATAAACAACAACAAAACGAGGTATTAAGTTGTTATGGGCGAGAAATCGGAATCACTTCTCCGCCGCTCTCACAGCTGGCGCGGTGCCGCCCCCGTTGCGAGTACAAAACTGACATTTAATTGGTTTAAAAAAACTGTGTGCGAAAGCTTGAAGCAAAACACAAAAAAGACTACTCAGAGCATGCGAACTAAAAATGGAGCACAGCATACTTGCACATATGCGTGTGTGTATGCAGACTCAGTGATATGATTTCGTTATACCGTCCATGAATATCCTTTTATCATAGAAAATACATTTAATATATGCAAATGGGACAAATAAAAAAACGGAACTCAATTAATATTATAGCTATACTTATAAGCTAAATGCCGCCGCCGAAGAGGTGATGCGGGACTACCATTCGGAAGTGCACGGGCTCGAAACCTCGGGCATGAACCACCAAATGATAGAATAAGTTTTCCCTAATAGCGCTCACCGCTCGACATTCAATGGCAAACCTCTTGCTGTATTTCTGACATGAAAAAGCTGCTTATCAAAAAAATATCTGTCGTTCCGAGTCGGCTTAAACTGTAGGTGCCCCCATTAGTAGAACAACATCAAAACGCTCACCACAAATAGGAGGAACTCGGTCAAACATTTAACGGAAGTGTACGCGCCATTTATTTATTATCTGTCAGGTAATATTGCTTTTTTTTATTGTATATACTTATTATTAAATTATTAGGTGCGCAACTATTTAAGTTCCCGCTGTTTGTCAATAGATGCCGCCAGCAGTGTGTGCTAGTCGATTCTAACATAACCTAAACGTCATAAACCAAGCGTAGACATATGGTAAACAAACTGCTTCAAGACATTAGTGATTTTGTTTTGGTATCATATACTTTTGGTTTTGTGAAAATGTTTGATTTTGTGCCGAATAATCGTCATTTGCGGGAAGTGTTGATTTTCCTCTTTAAGTGAAACAAAGTGCCGAGATTGGTTTCGTCGCTTCAGGTGATTTTAATCTTAACGACCGTCCGCGTGAAGGAAGGCCAAAAACCTTCGAAGACGCTGAATTGGAGGCATTGCGCAATGAGGACCAGTGTCCTCGCCAATCCATTTACAAGCGATTGCATGCTTTGGGCATGATTCAAACACAGAGGACGGGTGATGAAAAATGGATTCATTGCAGCAATCCAAAGAAAAAAAAGTCGTGGGGACTGCCCGGTCATGCTTCTACGTCGTCGCCTTAGCCGAATATTCACGCTGCGAAGGTTATGCTATGTATTTGGTGGGACTAAGTTGGTGTTATTTATTTTGAACTGTTAAAACCAAGCGAAACCATCACTGGGGATCGATATCGACTTCAAATGATGCAATTGAGTCGAGCACTGCGCGAGAAGCGGCCGCAATACGCGGAGAGGCATGAAAAAGTGATTCTACAGCATGACAACGCTCGGCCTCACGTTGCCAAACCCGTTAAAACCTACCTGGAAACACTGAAATGGGAAATCTTACCCCACCCGCCATATTCTACAGATATTGCCCCGTGCGATTATCACCTGTTCCGATCGATGGCATATGGTCTAGCTGACCAGCAGTTCCATTCATATGAAGACATCATAAAATGGCTTGATCAGTGGATGGCTTGATACGAGATCTACCAGAAAGATGGGAAAAAGTAGTAGCCAGCAATGGGCAACACTTTCAATGATTCACTTGTAACCATTTTTTCAGAATAAAGATGTATTTCCATCTAAAAACAGCGAGAACTTAGTTTTGCACGCTTTAAAAACGAGGTTATAGGGACTATGGGTAAATCTCTGGAGGGCTAACAATTCACTTTGGCGGCCTTCATAGATATACAGGGTGATTTTAATAACGTTAGGGCGGAATCAGTTGTCACTGGATCTCGTGCCCGCTTGGCTGTATGGAAGGTATTGCGTTGGCAGGACGGGCTAAAGTCATTAGATTCGTGCACAGGGAGACGCTGTAAGGTGGTGTTTCCCTCAGTCATGGCTAAGATTTTGGAAAGGTCATCGACTGTACTCAATCGCTGGGCGGCCAGTTGCGGCCTCAAAGTCAACTCTGATGAAATGGAGCCGGTGCTATTTATCAAAAAATATTTGTTTGGCAAAAAAGAAATCCATTAATTATTTTGTAAAGTATCGATCAAAATATTTAAAGTTTATGCGCGTTGTCAAGGTGACATTTCACACTAAACAAATTCTTTTATTGTTTTTTGTTTGCTCCATTCACTTGTGAGTTACAGGGTGTTAAAAATGGAAGTCTTTCATTTACATTTTCTTCGATAAAGGCCAAAATGCAACCCAGGCCGCTGAAATTGTGAATGGGGTTTATGGTGCCGATACTGTAACAGCTGATTACGTGCAATTTTGGTTTTGTCGGTTCCATTTAGGCATTTTTGATGTTAAAGAAAAAGCGACCAGTGTCGAAAATCACAGAAATAATCGAAGTTGACTGGCATAATAGTAGTCGTAGCATCACCTAGGAGCTAAAGTTGGACCATAAAAAAGCTTGAAAACATTTGCGCAAAAAATTTAGAAAAAAATAATGAATTTATTTCTTCCAAGCTAATAAGTTGGTAGCACTGGAAAAGAGCCGCCAAAAATTAAATTTGTCGCTTCAACTCGTGTTGCTTCAACTCCACACCCTTTGTATTCTTCTTCTGCTCAATGTTGCTGTTGATTTCACATGCAAATTTTTCGTCAAGTGAGCATGGCCCAGAGTTAGCGAGCAGAAAAGTGGCGAATCGAAGGCACCTATGTTTATCTGTAGCGAACTGTCTTCGAAAATCTAATAGCCTGCCAAAACGTTCAGAAGCTACGTTTGGACTTGATTAAATTATTTTTTGTGCCAATATAAGCGGCAATTTAGGTGCAAATATTGCACCAACAGTACTGATATGGCTCAAGATTTCAAACATGAAGTCGAAGTTGCCACTGGCGAAAATATACTGCTACTTATAGGTAACTATAAACGATTTTCCAATAACAGGTGTTATTTTGAATTTGATTGCGCTCTCGAGAGATGATTAACGATTTTTTATGGTCGGAATTGGATGGTATTGATCTAGATAACGTTTATTTTCAACAAGACGGTGCTACGTGCCACACAAGCAACGAAACCATTGATCTTTTACGGGAAAAGTTTTCGGACCGTTGTGGAAAAGTTTCTCGAAGAGGTGATCACAAGTGGCCACCGAGATCCTGTGATTTAACACCTTGTGATTTTTTTCTTTGGGCCCACGTGAAAGAGAAGGTCTGCGGCAACAGCCCAGGGTCGATTCAAGACCTCAAAGATGGAATTCGTGAGGCTATCGAGGACATCATTTGCCTGATGTTATTTTCCACTATTAACGGCATACCTTCCTCTTAATAATGAAATAAACATCCGATCATTTATATTAAAATATAGCAGTTTTCTTTGAATATCAAAATAAAATATCGTATTGGAAAACCCCTTATAATGTATCGAACAGCCTTTGAGCGCACAAATTCCTTTACTCTTCATATTAAACTTAATAAGCTCCTAAGCACATGGTAATGGTAATATATATGTAGATGTATCGGTTGCTCTAAGGCCTTTATGCACTCCAACCAGTTGTAAGACTTCATTCTATAGTAGGTACCAGCCCAGGATTCTGTGGCTCCTGTGAACTAATGCTTCACAATTGGTGATTAATGGATAATTGGTGATTTCATGGACTCCTCTTCATCAAAGCAGAATCTGCAAAAACTAGTGGCAGATACTCTTATTGTATTGAAATGTTTATTGCAGGCAGAGTGGCTTGTAAGTGTTCCACAGAGTAATCTGAAGTCCTTTCTATCTAGGGTCAGAGCAGATTCTGCTCTGCTAGTATTAAAGTTCAGACGTTTTGGAGTGATTAAGGCCATTTGTGCTGTTACAGTATTCCTTGGTTTTTATTTGGATCCATTTTTTGGTTTCCTGTTTTAGGTTGATTTTGTTAAGGCCGAAAATGGAGTTGGTCAAATAAATGGCCCTGCCGCTCCTTTTTTGGCGTAAAAGTCCGCCTTCTCGTTTCCTTCGTGTCCCTCACGTCCTGGTACCCAAATTAAGGAAACCTGATTGAGAGTCACCAGTTTCAATATATTTTTATTTATTTTTTTTTCATTCGTGTATTGAGTGCATTATTACACTCTATAAGGACTATTGAATTAAACGTAAAGCTATTTAAAGTTTTGAGGACTGATTGACTGTCCGAAATTATTTTGTTTTTTACTTTTTCGTACCCTCTTTTGGATACGATTTCAACTGTTTCCATTGTGGGGAAAAGCTTCGCATGGGAAATTGTGGTATCTGTATTCAGATTTGTAAGCTTTAGGCCCCACTATTCCTGCTCCTAGCCCCTGGAGCGTTTTGGATCCATCAGAATGTCATTTTCAGAGTCATTATATATCCATTTTGGGCTCATGTTTCACTCCTCCCTAGACGGGGGGATAACCTTGTATCTCTTAGTAAAATCTAATATGTATGTGTGGTCATTCGCCTGGGTCATGCATGCTACAAGTTGAACCTTGTTTTGGATATTGAGGTTCCCAGTAAGATCTCCTGGTTTAAATTTTCCTTTTCTATATGAGAGCAGATTGCTTGCATAGCTTTCTCTTGTATGGCTAAGTGTAGTGGAGGTAGATTTAAAAGCGCTTAAATCCCAGCACATATTGTTACGTAAGTTAAACCCACAGAGATTGCGCTGGAATAATAGAACGTATGCTTTGTTAATTTGCGTTTTTCTTTTTATAACAGATTTAGTGGATATACATTTAGAAATCTCACTTGAAAGTGGATTCAAACGCAAGCAGACAATCGAAAATCAGTTTCGCTAAAAATGTACTCACTCCAGTATGCACTACCCCACTCACGCATACACGCATACACGCATACATATATAAAATGTACACTGGCACAAATCTTACTCAAACAAAATAAAGTGTGAGGCTTGTAGTGATTTCTTTAATGTCCGATAATGTTTATGTATCCTGAAGGGCATAAAATTCGAGATATGCAAAGAACAAAATTGCTAACTTAAAAAACAAAGTTGCATAAATGTGGAACAAAAAGGAATACCAATGATAGTATGTAGTAGAAAGGAAAAAACAACCAAAAAAAAAATAGCACTAGAAAAATCGTTGCAACGCTGGTGGTAGCCATGCATGCATGCATGCAACGGATTATGGGGCAACAAATCGCCTTACAAAGCTGCGGATAGCAAAGCATATATCCTATGGCCAACTGCTGTCGACTGATGGGCTGTATTGAACGCATGAACGCTGTGCGTTGCTAGCGGGGAGCAGCCGGAACGCGGTTATCGATTTCATTTTTTCAATAACTTTGATATTTTTACGATTTGCGACGATAGCAATAGGATACGCTTGAATGTATGCACGCACACGTACTGCATGCTTATGTATGTATGTATGTATGTATGTGCCATACTTAGATATGTTCGTGTGTTCATGTGGCTAAGATGCCGCTTTGTTTTTTGCGTGTCACGCGGAGAATTGCAGTGGTTTAGGTAGCGCTGGCGTGTTTATCGATTGGACGAACTAAATTATATCCAACAATGGATATGCAGACAGGCAGACGGGTTGGTGTTGCGACAACGGCTTCTGCCCTGTTTAGCCATTTTTTATGTTGTAAACGAATGTACACACACACACATGCACCGTACATATGTACATAGGCAGGTAGGCGTGTTTATGTGTGATTATGAATCCTTTTCGCCAGCTTGCGTGTCAGTCGGTTCGTCATTGACGGCGGTGGCGGTGTTGGCGTTGTTGGCAGTAACTGCAACAGGTAATTTGAGCTTTAAATACACTAAATTTAAGTTCATCGTAAATTTCTGTGCTCATTTGCGTTATTTTCCGAAATATGATATTGCTATGCAGTGGAAGGCAACAAAAAAGAAAAAGACGAATTAAAAAAAAAAAACAAAAAAACAAAAAGAAAAAATAGAAAAACAAGGTAGATATCTTTTATTAAAGGATTTGCGGATTTATAACATTTGTGTGCCATGGCAGCCGCCATGCAGATAAATAAAAAATAAAAATACGAAATGAAAAAGGTTCGGCTGTTGTTTGCTAACTACCAGAGCATGTTTCACGAATTAGTGTCTAAATTTAGCTACTCAACTACTTACTGCTTTTGCTTACCTACTTCTTTCCTCACCCGCCAACTTGCGTTCAGTTGGCTGATATTATTTTCACGTCGCTCAGTGAGTTGCTTAGTGTATGAACTTTCAAAATGTGTAAACTTTTAATAACCCTGCAGGGAAAATTAGGGCAAGGTATTTATCGCTGCTTCGGCTACTCGCGCCTTGGGTACCTTAACCATTTGACGCACCAGATTTACTTTTTAATAATCAAAAACGACTCAGCATCCAAATTACTTTGAATATTCAGCGATGACCCGAAATTGGTTAGAAAAGTTGGTGGAGGAGTATTCCGCGCGAAGCTCCCGATCAGGCTCAAAATCGGGCTTTCGAAGCATTGCAGGCAAGCCATCCAAACCGCAATTAAGGTACTAAGCCCGTTAATCGTGCGCTCAAAACTAGTCGGGAAATACCTTAATTAACTGATTACTTCATAAATTTGTTGATAATTGCAGCTACGATTGCTAGCGAAAGAAATAAGTAAAGTAAGACAGTAAGCAGGCCTAGCTTTAGTAACTATATTTATTTTGCTTTACTTTAGCGAAAAATGAGATAAGGAGAGTACCAGGTATCATCTGTGAAGCACCAGCTAGGAGGCCTCCAGCCTTATCACTCAATGATATACTCGTACATGTATAATAGGTTTAGTTTTAAATTTATTGGAGGTTTGCACTTCGACCCCATGGTCTTTTGTGCCCTCTACTCATCACAGTACCTCATCCAGGCCCAATTCCCTTATTAAGCTTACGATAGAGCTGGGTCGGAGTGAGCGCATATGTCTTTCTTCTGGCTGCAAATGGCCATGATGTCTCAACCTTCTCCGTGCAAATAGCGATTGTCGCAGAAACGACAAGAGTCAGTGGACCACATCCCGAACATGCGCAGATTGTTGTGCAGCCTGCAATGGCCGATGGGAATGCCCAAAAGCATTCTCAGTTTATCTTTGGGGAGAGTTATGCGTTTTTAAACCTCTTTTGGTTGTAATATATCAAACAATTGGTTTATTGGTAGGCTTGAATATTATAAAAAAGAATAAAAAAATATTATGATTTTGAATTTTATTCAACGTAGAAAATTTTGGTGTTGAGTTTTTTCAAGGCAAGTCTTTTCACAATTTGCATTTTTTGGAAAACTTTTGTTTGGAAATCATTCTTTGTAAATTTGTTTGTTTTGGAAAAAGGTTTTTTCGAAAAATTTTTTATTAATCAAAATTGTTGTTCCAAAATATATAATTTTTTTTAATTTTAAAGCTAAAATATACCTTTTATATATCTGTTTGGGAAACAAATTATTCTTTTTTGGAAGCATTTTTGTGCTAATGTAGCAAACATTGTAACAATGAAATCGTTTCTGGTTTTTGGATTTTTTTTTTGTTTTTGGAAAATTTTTTTTATTTGTCAAAAACTTTGAAACACAATTTTTTGTGCTTTGTTCTGTTTGAAAAACACCCATCCATAATTTTTTCCATTAAAAATTAAATTCATTAAATAAAATAAAAAAAAAATTAAAAGGGGTGTTACTGGAGTAAAGTAAAGCCTCTCCTATTCAACAGTCAACCTCTTCTACACCCTGGTACATCCTGTAGATAACAAACGAGGCACTGACGACCGAATATTGGCGGTATAACCCTATAACCACTTGCCTGAACTCCAGCCTCACTGACGTAGGGCTGACAACCCACTCAGCGGAAACTTATTGTCATGAAAACTACACAAAAGCCTCGGAAAGACTTATAGGCAACTCGGAAAGAGTACTTCCAGAGTATCAATGCGGATTTCGACCTGGAAGGTCAACAATAGACCAAATTTTTTCTCTCAAACAGTCCATGGAGAAATGTTTTGAGCACAACATTGGGCTGCACATGCTGTTTGTTGATTTCAGGCAAGCTTTCGACAGCATCAACAGGAGGGCGATCCCCACAATATTTCATAAATGCAAAATCCCAGACAAACTAATCAGAATAGTGATGATGACTCTGAAAGAAACTGTATTCAAAGTAATGATACAAGATAAAAAATCCGACCCCTTCAGAATTAAAACTGGAGTAAACTGCTGTGCCATCGATGAAGTAAGTGACGCAGAAAGGACTGGACATATTTTAAACAGAACTACCCAATTATTCGCATACGCATAAGACATAGCAATTGTCAGCAAAAATATCCACGCCCTAACCAAAACCTTCGCTGATATTGAAATTGCTGCTGGTAAAATTGGTCTTAAAATCAACGAAGATAAGACAAAATATTATATATGATGATGTCCAGACAAAATAAACCAACATCAGGCAAACTGAAAATTTGCGATTTTTCTTTTGAAATCGTTGAATCCTTTACCTGTTTAGGCTTCAAACTGAGTAGACACAATTCAATGAGCCTCACCACCGATGAGAGAATTCTAGCAGCGATCAAATCAAAACTACTAAACAGACAATGCAAATTGACTCTGTATAAAACCACCATTACCAGTATTATGCTATGCAGCTGAATCGTGGACGCTAATTGAAGCAGATAAATCAAAACTGCAAGCCTTTGAACGAAAAGTACTCAGAAGAATTTTCGGAGCAATCAAAGATCACGGCGAGTGGCGGATAAGATAAAACGACCAGCTAGATCAACTAATAAAGGTCGAAAATGTTATACGTTTCATCAAAGCGCAGCGGTTAAGATGGCTGGGTGACATTACAAGAATGGACAGTACGAGCGCGCAGAAGAAAATCGTAGAAGACAGAGCGTTCAACACTAGAGCAAGAGGAAGGCCGAGAACAAGATGGACCGACGAACTAGAGGACGACATCAAGAAACTTAGGACAACGAACTGGAATAAAGTCGCAAGCGTTCGAGACGTATGGAGGTGCCACGTGCAGCAGGCCAAAGCTCACAAAGAGCTGTAGAGCCAAAAGAAGATGATGATAAAAAAAAAAAAAATACTACTTTTTATGTAATACATGTGCCTGCAATATCAGAATGAAATACATTTTACACAAGGTGGCGTGACTAAAATGTTTTTGATGGCGCTATATTTTTAATGAGTTAGTACGTGGGAAGTTACACCCCTAGCTAACTTCCAGTGAAAGTTTGGTGATATTTGGTTTAGTGGAAATGAAGTTATTGCGTCTTAAGTGTCGGTATGTTTGTATCAGCGGTACAAAACTGAGTATCGAACAAAGGCCCAATACCAAATTGTGTTTTAAAATCGGTAAAACGATCACCGAAACATTTGAATTGATGAAAAAAGTTTATGACGATGACTATATATCTCGTGCCAGAGTTCATGAGTGGTTTACACGTTTCAGAGATGGTTGTGAGGATATAAATGACAATGAATATACGGGCCGCCCAAAATCAGTAATCACCGAAATCTCCATCGAAATTGTTTGTCAATTTATTAAAAATTATCCGAAATCATCGTTAAAATTCATGGAATAGGAGTTGAATATTTCCATAACATTGATTTATAACATTTAAACTGATCATTTGGACTTACGAAAGGTCTGTTCGCGTTTTATTCCGCACAAGTTAACTGAGGACCAAGAATTGCTCAGAACTCAACATTCGAAAGACCTCATTAAAGAGGCGAGAAAAGACGAGAACTTCCTTTACAACAGTGTGACTGGTAATGAAACGTGGTGTTTTCAACATTAACCTTAAACTAAGCGTGAAAGGGTCGAATGGAGAAGTCAAAACTCAAGTCGATGCGCATTTGTTGTTAGGATTTCAAGGAATTTTCGAAGGAGTTCGTGCCACCAGTCGAAACCGCCAATACAATTTTCTATCTTGATGTTTTGAAGCGTTTGTTGCATCGCATTCATCCAATACGCCCTGAATACCGCGAGGGAGGAAGCTGGCGTTTATAGCATGATATTGCACCATCTCATCGATCCACTCTTGTGACAGATTCTACCTCTTCGGGAAATTGCATTTGGCCATTAAAGGAAAACGTTTTGCGTCATTTGCTTAGAGGCCATCCAAAAGGCTTCTACCGACATCCTGAAGGACATTCCGGTCAATGACCTGAAACACTCTTTCTAAAAGCTTGAAGGTCACGCAAAACAGTATATCGCTCTGGCCTCGACTATTTCGAATAAATAAACTCGAGGTTAACAGAACAAAGCTCCTGTCGTTTCTATTTTAGCTCAGTCTTGTTTATTTTGGACTTCCTCTCGTATTATTTAAAACTTTTCTTTCAATTTTTATATTTAAGTCTTTATTTTGATAGGAATTACTGTTTACTGTAGTTTTACTGTTAATAATACTTGACGTTGCTCTAGAAATGGAAATGACTGATCATTAAAGATATTTCCTAGATATTTCTCACTGGGTACTCACTCATATGTATAAATACTATACTCTTTTACTGCATGCAGTTAATAAACATACGGAGTGCATATTAAAATAAAAAAAAAAAAAACTTTGATGCCTTCAAATATAAACTAACTTTTTACTACATCAAAGAAAGTTGTATGAAAATTATATAAATACATGAGCACATGAGCATGCCCATGCATATATGTACGTGCATGCATTTCTATGAACTCTGCTAAAAGTTCTTGTGGTGTAGTTCTTTCGTTCCTTTTCCTTTTGTGAGCATAAGAAGTTAATTATATTTATAAGTTTGTAACATGAAGTAGTAGTTGCAGTTGTTGTTTTTGTCATTTACATTGTTTTCTCTTTGTTTGTGGCCAACTCTTTTGGCTTACTAAAGAAAGTTCAACTTTTGTTGTTGCAAATGTGTGTAATTTGAACTTAAAGAGCTTGCCATGAGTTAAGTTCAAACTTTTGATAGAATCTGCCACTTACATACATACGCACATATGCACATATCTACCAATTAGATTTGTGGCACAAGTACATGAAGCATTTAGCCCAGTTCTTAGTTAGCTCTAAAAATGGGTTTAACTTTACTTCTTCAAAGGAAATTGAACTTAAAATTGATTTTCATGTTATTATTGTCGAAATAAACATCTCTCAAAGAAGTGTGGCGCGCTGCAGCAAAAAACTAGAGTTACATAAATGAAGCTCCTGTATAAATACCTACATGCATGCATACAAATACATACATACACGAAAGCAATTTGCTCAACTGAAATTTGCTTATGATGTAATTTAAAACTTTTGTGGTTTATCTCATAGAAAGAAGTTATGCTTTTTCTCCCATCAAATCCACGTTCATGGACTTCGGAAACATCTTCAAAGGAACGCTGAGCTCTGAATCATAAGCATTGACTCCAAGGTGTCTTCTCATTTTTAAGATTTTAGTGCAGACATTTCAACTGTATATGGGTAAAACTCCGTCAGAAAATATGAGATTTGCAAGTGGTCTTTCGATTTCTTTGAAACTTTGGGAAATATTAGTTCTAGGTAAGATACATTCGAGCCTAAAAGGATTTTGAAAAATTTTCAAAATTGAGTCATCTACGCCATGTTTGAAAATCGGGACCGTGTTTTTTTCAAAAATCAATATTTCTTGAACCGTTGGATGGATTTCAATGCAATTTACAGACAATATAGAAACAAATAAGTAGTTTAAATTAGTATTATGTTAAAATAAAAATTTCGAAATTTTGACCAAAAAAAAGTCAAAAAAATTTTTTGAATAAATTTTTAGTTGATTTGGCCAGTTTTTTAGATTTTCTGTTATACACGTAACGATTCGTTATGATTTAACCTTTATTTTGAAAAAAAAAAATTTTATGGTGTCTATAATAGTTCTCGACTAAAAATTGATTCAAAAAATTTTTTTGACTTTTTTTTGGTCAAAATTTCGAAATTTTTATTTTAACATAATACTAATTTAAACTACTTATTTGTTTCTATATTGTCTGTAAATTGCATTGAAATCCATCCAACGGTTCAAGAAATATTGATTTTTGAAAAAACACGGTCCCGATTTTCAACATGGCGTAGATGACTCAATTTTGAAAATTTTTCAAAATCCTTTTAGGCTCGAATGTATCTTACCTAGAACTAATATTTCCCAAAGTTTCAAAGAAATCGAAAGACCACTTGCAAATCTCATATTTTCTGACGAAGTCTTACCCATATGGTTATTAAATGGCGAATAGCGCTGCTACAAGGTGGCGCAAAATGAATAATAATAATAACAAATAACTACATAAATAAAAATTGATTTTGAGATATGGAAATCTTTATTTTGACCTTTACGCGCTCCAGGGCGTGTCTCTGTGGTTAGGGAAAAGTACTTAACCCTAGAAATTAGAAAACACCATATTTTTGGATTTTCCATCCACTGTAAAAATAAATAATTTTTTATAATTTTCCCACTTGAGAGCAAGCGATATACATACATGCATGCACACATATGGCGCAAAATTAATTATCCAATTTTCTTTTTACATAACTTTTCTACTTGTCTTTTAAATAAACAAATTTATTTTGAGTTATGGAAATGTTTTTTTAAAGCTTTACGAGTTCCATTGCTTGTCTTTTTTGTATTCTGCAGCTGTTTAGTTTAAAAGTGCCAAATATTATTGATACCATTTGCAAAAATTATATATCTTCCGAAAGGGATGATTCATTTTGTCCCACCTATGCATGTAACCGATGGAGCGAAAGGCACGGATTCTCGAGATATAATAGACAAAATTTCAGCGAGTGATTGTTCTTTGCCGTAGATAACAAACAAGACGGACGAGGAAACTGTAAGGGTGTGCGAATCATAGGAGTTCGTAGTTCAAATCATCCTTTTCTTTCGATTTACCAATGAAAATTTCCACTTTGATAATATTGAGCAACTATCCATTACATAATCGAGTTGGATTTAAAGTAGAGTTCTCTATTATGCAGAATTTTCATAAAGAAATGAAATCCATTGCTCTTGGTGTAATTTCTGACTTTTTTGTTATGCACTAAATCTCGATTGCAGCGGTAGTGGCTCACTTTAGGAAAGTAAGTTTGTTTTTTCCTTGTTCACTTCACTCATTAACATAGGACCTCAACAAGACTCAGACTTGTGTTGGTTTCGTTAATCTATTTGACTTCTGACAGGGTAGGTGATTAGCCTGCCGCTACCAGTCCTAAGTAGTGGGAATGTCCACCTGTCGTTGCTTAGGAACAACGCCTTCTTGCTGCTTGAAGCGCCATCTGTGTGTCACATTTTTCTGGCAGAAGGATCAAACACAGATGGTTGAGGACTTCGCTAAATTTGGTGTGTCTGCGCTATAACCGCGATTACCCGCTTCCTCTTGCTGGTGCCACTGTCGCAATGTGTAACGGTGTTATTTTCTTAGTTTTTTTTTTGCTCATTTCAGCAGTTACAATGCAGGTAATGCGCTGACTTTTTGTGCGGGTGTAAAGATTGGAAGGATAAGGTTGTTGGGGTGATTAAGGAATGAAATTATTATTTTTGTTTTAGACTAGGAAAGTAGGTAAGTTCGGAAAACAGCGACGACCGTGCTTTACGTGGGATTAGAACCCACAAACTCTGGGATGCCAGGCTAGTGTACTTACGCTAGACTACCGGGGCCGCAACGTACGTATTTAGTAATTAATTAATTTTCTGCAGAAATATAATTTCTTCGGGACCATTTTTATAATCATCTCAACTACAGTGCCAGAACATCGGAACATTGAAGGAAACGAAAATAATGAATAAAATTCTTGCAGCATCGGTATTCACACTACTGGGTGCAATCAAGAATGCAATTTCCTTAAAATATTTACAAATCGCGGAATGCAAATGGAGAGACTAGACAACATGCAAAGTTATCAGAACGTTATGGCCTACCCACAACCACAAACAAATGGTAATACAGACAAACATGAAACGGAGGGATACCTCCAGACTCACGGTGGTAGTAACTGGCTACTGGTCTATAGGGGAACAAGCAGCCACAATGGACATCCTTCACATCATACATTGTAGATATATTGGCAAACGAAGCTGCAGTTGCGGCTGACAATGAAACGCAACGCATCGTAGCACGAGGAAATAGTACCCAGACTTGGCAGCAAAAATGGAATAACCCAACGAAGGGCCGCTGGACACACCGCTGCATTCCAGACTTATGAAGCTGGCTCGAAAGAAAACACGGAAAAGTGGATTTTTATCTGACTCAATTTTTAGCCGGGCATGGATGCTTCAAAGCATACCTCCATCGGTTCAAACACGAATCGAAACCCACTTGTGAATAATGTGGGGTAAACGCGATAGAAGACGTCCACCACGTATTCTTCCAATGTAAGCGTTTTTATGGCTCTAGATTGAAGCTTCGAGGAAGCATATTTGGAGGAAACTACGATCCAGATTCATTCGTGCAATCCATGCTACAAAGCAGGGAAAAATGGACGGCAGCTTGCGATGTCATAGCAGAGACTATGAAAAAACTAAGGACCCCCGAAAGACTACGACGAAGGACCGGCGACTAATTCGTCTCTCCCCACGAAGTAATGCCTGGCGGTTATCCCGTAAGGTAAGCAGATCGACGAAACAACAGGATTGTCCTGGTTTCAAAGGGCCACTTGAGGGTAGGCCCAAGAAAAAAAAGCACTTAACACACTGTTACAATTGTAAACATCCAGAGAAAAAGGAAACGATTTTCCATTTCCTCTGTGAATGTCAACCTTTGGCAATTCACTGTTCGAGAGTCTCGAACAACTGTCAGGCTTAGACATCAAAGACCTAATGAGGTTCTCAAACCTTACAGACTGGAAATAGTCATGCTGTAAATAATCATTAAACAAGTTGGTAGCGATGATATGGCAAACAAAACGGTGCGTTAATTGGATTCGAGATGAATTACCAATTTAGCTAACCACCTAAGCAGCAGAGTCCATACAAACTTGTAAGCTATCCCTGGAATATCTGAAACAAGACACCAAAATTTCATGAAAATATGTTCTATGGTTTCGGAATCGGATAGTTTTAAGTTTATGCTCGTTGTCAAGGTGACATTTCACATTAAAAAAATCGTTTGTTGATTTTTGTTTGTTCCATTTAATTGTGATTAAGTTACATGGTGCTAAGAATGGAAGTCAACAAAAAGAAAATGTCGAGAAAATCACAGAAATAATCGAAGTTGACTGGGACAATAGTAGTCATAGCACCGCCCTGGAGCTAAAGATCGACCATGAAACAGTTTTAAACCATTTGCGTAAAAACTGTACGCAAAAAATATTGGATAATAGGCAAATATCTATGAAAGCGCGTTAAAATGGTTTTAGTTATTAAGTAGCCACTAAATGTAAATAAGAAATACTCGACAGGCTGCAAAAATGCTGAATTCAAATTTCGACATGCAGAAACTCATTGCCAGTGCTCAGGTAAATTTATCACGCGCCAATTTTCCAACTTAATTTCTTTCATGAACGCACCCACACGTCGGTATACAGCCGCTCTTGCTACGAGTACAGCAATTCGTTTCATCCAACCTTTTTTTAATTATGTATGACACATACGGCGATAACCTATTGGACCGAAAAGCGTCATAGAGTTGGAAAGAGTGCACACACGTACCCGAGGATGATTATTCGATTCCTGGTTACGGTTATTTAATCCTCACTTTGTGCGCATTCGCTTTGTGACCATAGGCGTTTAGATTATCTCTGGCCATGTGCCATTTTTGCTCAACTAAACAACGAAACTCTGGTTTGGTGTAGCGGTTGTTGTTATTGTAACTGTAAAGCGCATAGCCTTAAAATTTAACAATAACGCAAACAACTTTTGTGAACTCCGCTGGAGAAAGATTCCATAGGCGAATCTAAATGGTCCGCATTTCGCGATTATCAAACGCTTCTTAATGGAGTGAGAATAATTTTTACTCTATTTGCATTTTGCCAATGATCGGCATTGAGCATAGCTGCTTAAGCCGATGGGGCCAATTGTTTAAGAACATGCTTTGACTTTCGATTTTATTTAGGGCAGCTGTTGGAATATCTTGAGCGTCATGAAATCTAAATCAATTGAACAAAGAAACAATGAAATGATAAATGGTTCCAATTGCATGAGAAAGAAAATTTAGAATACAGATATTGCCATGAGGTTGAGGCAGATATAGGGTGATTTTTTAACAGCAATTATTTGAGATATGCTAATTTTTTTATATATGTTTTTTTGGACTACGGCCCTGATTATGTTTATACAAAAAATTGCGTAGGAATCATAACGAAGCTCGAAACGCTATTGCAATATCGCTTTTAGGAACGAATTATCTAAAGATGTAGTATCAACTCGGAATTAGGATTGGAGATATCGATTCGGATGTCACTCCAGAATCGAAGAATTGGTTCCGATTCTGGTTCTTTAGCACCGCATCAGTGGTTATAATTGAGAAATTGTGCATTAAAAAAACAGTCACTATGGAAGCATCTGTAGAAAGCCCACCCCATAATTGGCGCATATTCAGATTGGCACAGATGCAAGGAATTAATATCATATGCATCATTTAAATCTAAAATAAAAAAATAAAAAAATATGTAGTTTAAATAGGAATAGAGTGGCTCCATTTCAAGTGATCCAAGTATTTTCGACATTTCCGTTTTTTTTTTAATTGGTTTATTTGCAGGCTGGAGTGTACTTATAATAAAAAGTAAACTGAAAAAATTAAAAAAGAAATCAATAATTTTGAGATTTATGCAATGTTAAAAATTTTGGTATTTTTGATGAATAAGATTTTTTTTTGATGTTTTGGAAGAATATGATTTTTTTTTTAATTTTTGAGAAACATTTTTTTTTTTTGTAATTTTTGAAATATACCAGCTTCTTCAGATTTTTTTCTTTTTTTTAAGCCAAGACTGTGCTCAATAATTACTGAAAGTTTCAAAGTAGGTTTATCATACAGGCAAATCATTGAAAAATCAGTTCAAAATACTGCCCAAGTGAAGCGCTGGCAGACGTAATTATATATTACGTCTATTTGCAAGTCGGGTAAAGAGTCGCTATGCCCATTAGCAAGCAGATACAGAATATTTGTCATGGGCTGCTTCTAAGTATTTTAATGTAACTTAAAAAGTTAATAGAATTCCACTAAGAAACTTTCAGGGACTCCTGAGTATAGTCTCAGCTATTAATTAAAAAATGAAAAAATAAAACAGAGGTAAGGTGTTTTCCAAAAATTACTTAAATGAATTGTGTTCGACAAAATTTTCAACCAAAAATTTAAAAAAACTAAAAGTTAAAAATTTTAATTTTTTCATAAAATTTTTTCATAAATTTAAATTTTTTTCTCCGCTATTAATGCATTTTTTAAAAAACTACTTAAATTACAATAGTTGTTGGCCAAAATTATGAACAAAAAATTTAAAAATTTAAATTTATGATTTCATATTTAATTTTTGAATTCATTAATTTAATTTTTTCTCAGCTGTTAATGAAAAAATAAAAAACATCTGAGGGGGGGAGGTGGAGGTTTCAAAAATGACTGAAATGAAGTGTTCGCCAAAATTCTGAACAAAACCTTTTAAAAAATTAAACTTTTTTATAATATTTTTTTCAAAAGTTTAAATTTTTTCATAAAATTTTTTTTCATAAATTTAAATTTTTTTATAAATAATTTTTTCTCAGCTATTAAAGAGAATATAAAAACAAGGTGTTTTTCAAAAATGACTTAAATACATTGTGTTCCCAAAACTTTGAACAAAAAGTAAAAAAAATGTGTTAAAAAAATGCTTTCATAAAATTCTTTCATACATTTTTTTTATGTATTTTAAATACCAAAATTTCAGTAAAAAAAAATTCCGACAAAAAAATTAAAAATATTTCTTAAAATATCAAAATTGTGAACAAAAAAAATTTAAAACAATTCTAAAAAAAATATAAAAATTTTCCTAAAATATAAACATTTTTTCTTTTATCAAATAGTTTTTCTATACCAAAATTTGCGCATAGAATTAACCTCAAAATTATTAGTTAATGTAATTAAATAATGTAATAAAAGCAATAAATGTAAGAATTTTCCTAACATATAAAAGTTGTACCAAAAAAATTTTTTTTAAAGAGTATTTTCTGTAACAAAATTTGGGCATTGAACTATTAATTAATAATTAATTATTAATTTTGTTTCAATTTTTTTTTGTTTTTTCTTCTTATACTCAGACTCACAAATAAACCGATTGTCAGAAAAATTTACAGCAATAGGTCAAAATACGTAGATTCCTTGACATGGAAACGCCTAACAGCAATAAAAGCATTTTTTCCACATTTTTACAAGTGTTGTATTCACACTCTTAAAATAATAATTTAATTTACTCATTATACAATGTGGCGCAAAATTAATCATCCAATCATGTTTTTGAATAATCTTTTTTTCTAAATATTGTAATTTTATTTATTTATAATTTTGTCTATGAAAATACGAAAGTGTCTTATAGACTATAAGCAAATAAAATATTTATTCCAAAAGTACTAAAACTTAATTACAAAAACTTATGAAAGCACGAGATTAAAAGTAAGAGTTCAAAGTTTTAACAAACCCTTATTTCGCTAAGGAAAAATCAATTAATATAGAACTCGAGATTTAATTCAGTACGTGCACGCGCAATTAACAACATTAAACATAAAGGGCCGTGCGAGTACAGTTCCATAGCTTTTAAGGTCTTAAGGCTTATTAGAAGCAAGCGAGAATTATCAGAAGGCGTAAATTCAGACAAATTAGCAGATCGCAAAGCAAATTAAAGGAAAACCTTCTGAGCCCGCTCGATGCGATTAATAGAATAGTCCCCAAACGAACGTAGCATATTCCAAATTGGAACGTACCAAAGACGTGTATGGCCTATGGATCAAGGAACTGTGCACAGCTCAGCCCAATAAAGCCTAATGTTGAATTAAACTTCATAACAATATGGTCAATATGATTCTTAAATGTGAAATTCAGTAAAAAAATAATGTCAATATCTTTTGTTTCATCAACAGATTCTAACAAAGTATTAGACATACTGTACCGAGTCAACAAAACATTTTCTAATATTCAAAGAATGGTGATCCTTAGTACACCAGAGAGACAAATTATTCATATCAATATCCGTTTGTGGTTATGCATGTTTATGCATTTAAATTTATTTTATTTTTAAATTATCTGCATAGAGCAAAAAATTAGCTTTGGAAAGCCAGCATACATCGTCAATAAACAGGACAAAGAGTAAACGTCCTAAAATATTTTATTGAGGAACCGCGGAAGAAGCCAAGAAATGTGTGGAAGGTGTGCTGTCAATGGTGGCAACACACCGTCTGTTAGATAGATAGGATTTAACCCATTGAAGGAAAGCCGAATTAGTCACCGTATCAAAAGCTTTTGAAAAATCTGTATGTGACAGTCAACCTGAAATCGTCCTTTAAAACACGCAATGCAGTATTCACCAAAAGCAGCTAAGTTAGTGTAACGATTAGAAGTAAATCCATGCTGATTTGGGGATATTAATCTTTCAATCAAAAATTGTATACTTTCTTTAAAAAATATTTTTAAACATTTTAGAAATTGTTGAAAGCTTACCACTGGGTCTATAGCTACAGGTATTATTTTTATTGCCACTCTTAAACAGGAGGCTCATATATGTAGATAACTTTGCAATTATCAACGAAAATTCATCAAGAAAGGAAAGGGAAAAGGAACCGAAGTCGGATGGTGAATTTATTGAAGAATCGAACATACAAGATGCAGTCCAAAATAAACAGGACTGAGCTAAAATGGAAACGACAGGAGCTTTGTTCCGATAACTTCCAGTTCATTTTTTCAAAATAGTTCCTCTGGCCTCGATACACTGTTTTGCGCGATCTAAAAGCTTTTCGAAAGAGTGTTTCAGGTCATTGAAAATCCTTTTGGATGGCCTCTACGGTCGCAAAATGTTTCCCTTTCATGGCCAAATGCAATTTTCCGAATAGGTAGAAGTAACAGGGAACCATATCAGGCGAATACGGTGAGTGATTGATGGTTGAAATGCGATTTCTAGGCAAAAAAGTATTCACGAGAGTGGATCGATGAAATGGTGCATTATAAAGCAATAAGCACCAGCTTCCTGCCTCGCGATACTCAGGGCGAATTCGACGAATGCGATGCAACAAACGCTTCTAAACATCAAAATAGAAAATTGTATTGATAGTTGGACTCGTTGGCACAAACTCCCTGTGGACGATTCCCTTGGAATCGTAAAAACAAATGAGCATCGATTTGATTTTTGACTTCTCCAAAAGCGATTTTTTGGGTGGTGGCTCGTCTGCGGCACTTTAACGCTTCGTTTCAGGTTGATGTTGGGAACACCACGTCTCATCACTAGTTACAATGTTGTAAAAGGAGTTATAGTCTTTTCTCGCTTCTTTAACAAGGTCTTTTGAATGTTGAATTCTGAGCAATTTTTGGTCATCATTTTGTGTTTTTTTTTTTTTTTTTGAGAGAATCTTGTGGTGCCACGGAGCCAAGGTGGTCGCTTCTTAACACATCAGTGCCAATTACCTCAAGCCTGATTCGATCGAAGGCGGGGCAGACACACAGGAAGTGGTCCGCCGTCTCATCCTCTTTTGCACATGCTGAGCAGAGTACACTGTCTGAGATGCCTACCTTTTCCATGTGCTTCGCCCACAGAAAGTGGCTCGTCATCAGCCCAACCAGCTGTCTGCAGTCCTTTCTGCTTAATGACAGAAGGATTTGCAACAGTAGGTCGGACATGACAGGTAACATAAGTTTAGTCCATCTACAGCCTCTCTCACCCTGACAACCCTGCTTATGGGCTGTAGTAACCCATTTGCTAACTGTGGCTTTGATGGCGGCAGGAGAGAGTTGCACAACGGGCTTCGGGCCAAAGAAGTTGGCCTCAGAGTCCATCCTAGCTGAGGAGCAAGAAGTCTCGTTACCCACGATACCCACGTGTCCCGGGACGATTGTTAGCATCAGGCTATTATGTCTACCGACATATGTAGTTCAGCCTGGATTTACAGGACTTGACTACTTCTGATGTGGTTGGAGAGCTGTCCATGAGCGCAGCGACAGATAGCTGAAGACACATATAGATCTGCCCCTCCATCTGTTTTCCACAACAAAGTTCATCGCTTCTTTGTCCCGCTGGACTCCACGTAGACTCTGTCCTGGAACCATCCGAGAAAATACGAAAACACTGTTTGCCGGGCTCATTTTCAGAGTTTGACAACAATCGAGCCTCTGGCCGTACCATACTATCTCTTGAGTATGACTTCTTGATGGCATGGAGTCAATGGGCTCCACCCCAAGTATTTTGACCTTTACACATTCCATTGTGTACAGCAGCTGTATAATTTACAAGTGTCAAATATGATTGTCGTACGATGCAATTTGCAAAAATTATATTATAAATCTGATTAATTTTGCGCCACCTTGTGCATATTCATTTACGATAAACTAATAACGAAAGTAAGTCTGAAACTGATAATATATCTAATAATACATATATAAATATAGTCTAATTGGAACAATTGTAAGCATCTATTCGTATATCGATAACCGAATACTTCTTGAAACGTTCCATCTCTACCCGGAGCCTGCGCTCTATGTAAGCAAATAAGAAAAAAGTTGAAATTATTTTTGTTTTCCTTCTCACACTGAAAAATAAACCTTCTAATATCCACATTCCTTATCCGCAGTGAAATTCTTTAAACAAACACAAATTTCATGGACTCCCATTTGCTATAACTCAACCTAAAACTTGCAACACTCATCAAGCTGAATCCTTCAAGTACACCGTTCGCACAGCTACAACAGGTATGCACATACATATGTAAGTATTACGCCAGGAATTATAAGTCCGTCACAACCATAAAACTGGTAAGCAATTTGTAAATGTTATGTTCCATAGATAACAGCAAATAACGAACAATATTGGGTAACAACAAAGCAGTAAATTATCGTTTGTGCTAACAAATAAATAAATAAATAAATGCGCAAGTGTGTGTAAGCATCGAAGTACGTAAACGAGCAAATACTAAAATGCTCAATGTAAGCACCGCAAATCCTAACAATGTGAGTGACCGAATGTACAAAGATGCAGAGTAGATGAAGCATAAAGGGTCATCGGCAAGCTCCAGCAAATAATACTGTGATTGTCTTATCACATACACATGCATACATACATACACATGTATGCACATACTTGGACGCCACAACTGGCATTTGCCTGCAGGAAGCAGGGGAATGCAATGAAGATTATTTTTAACGCAGAAATATTTTATTATTTTCCATTTGAAGCTGCCAGATTTGGTTTGCTTTCTTTCTACATTTTCCCTGTTAAATACAAGACTAAATACGCGCTCGTACACAGAATTTATTGGAATGCATTTCGAAGTTAACGCGCTGGCAGTATTTTTCAAAATCAATAGCACGAATAAAATCTGAGCGTTTAGAAGCAAATCACCTAAGTAAAGGATTAGTTATGGAGCTGCAGAATGTTGCAATGAACTGCCGGCGGTTGTGGTGAAAAGCATTGGCAGGAAGGCAACCGAAACGATTCAGCTCGCTTCGAAGTGTAATAGCGCGGAAAGGTGAGAAGTTGGGTGCTGGCAGCTATGTTTCCAAGGAACTACCACGGATGAGAAGTATGCAAGTATTATGAAAAGGCGGCGAAAATCGTTTGGTTCGAACGATTGGTTGGTTGGTAAGTTGCTTAAACGATTGCACTAAGCAATGCCACATTTTATCTGTGCGCCGGGAGGAGAGCTGCGTGTGTTGTGGCAAGCAAGGCAAGAGAATGTTGATGTTGTCTACTTGCTTGTTGCATACTCATGGCCAGCAATATTGACTGGTTCAATGTGTAAGCCAAAAAACTTGTGTAAGAAAAAAAATGTTTGTATATAAAATAAAAAATGAAAGCATAAGAAATCATTGCGAAAACTGAAACAAACAAAAAAAAAAAACAAACAACAAAGCAATTCCTCCAAGTCAACACAGACTCCTCTGGCAAACAGTGTCTGCTGTGCTTTTAAAAATCATAAAAATTGAACGTTTATATAAATATAAAATAACAGCAATAACGACGTCTATCAGCAACGTGAAAGCTGCATTGGAAGCAATCAACCGCACAAGCACAACAATCAAGTGAGTACAACTATTAAATAGTGAGAAGTTCACATTTTCCCGTGGCACTAAACGATTTTTTATTTGATGGTGTATTTTGTAGCGCTTTATTGCAGGCGAGCTGTGTTGACCAGGCAACTAGGCAGCCGAATAGCTACCCCAACTTTGAGTGTGTAGTTACCGAGTAGCTGATGCAGTGGCTTTCGCAAAATAAGTAAGGAAGGGATGGGGGCACTTATCATTTCTACTGATTAATTTCGGAATTCACGGGGTCAGTCTTCTAAATATCGCGTATAAGGTTCTAGCGAGCGTATTGTGTGAAAAACTGCAGCTCTCCATCAACTAACTGAATGGACTTTATCAGTATGACTTTAGACCTGGAAAATCCACCATCGAGCAGATATTCACAATACGCAAAATCTTAGAAAAGACCCATGAAAGGAGAATCGACACACACCATATTTTTGTCGATGAAAAAAACTAAATCGATTGTGCAAGATGACGTTAAGCAATACCAGCAACACCTTCAGAATTGAGAAATACCTTTTCGAGTTATTTGATGCCAAGCGAGTATCGCATCGTGTAACCTTTAACCTGGTGATGGAAAAGATCGTGCGAGCTACAGAACTTAGTCGCTCCAACACGGTTTATTATAAGATCTTACAATTGCTGGCGTATGCCGATTATATTGGCATCATCGGCCTTAACGGTGCTGTCCGTTCTGTATTTTCTAAGCTGAATAAAAAAGCAAAAGCGAACGAGTGTGGTGGTGAACGAGGACAAGACAAAGTTCCTCTAATCATCAAACAGACTGCCGGCACACTTGCGTATCGGCGCCCACGTCACTGTTGACAGTTATGATTTTGAGGTTGTCAGAAACTGCGTTTATCTAGGAACCAGAATTTGGTAAGGACTGTTTACTATGAGTCACACTCATTCTCATAACTCACTATTAACACCGATATCAATGTCAGCCTTGAAATCCAACGTAGAATCTCTCTTGCCAATAAGTGCTACTTTGGACTAAGTAGGCAAATGAGTAATCAATTCCTGTCTCGACGAACAAAACTAACTCAAAAGACTCTCATCATGCCCGTCTTATGGTATGGTGCAGAAGTTTGGCGTGCGATGACAACATTCGATGAGGCGTCTCTTGGAGTGCTTGAGAGAAGGTTCCTGAGGAAGATTTTTGGACATTTGCACGTTGGCAACGGCGAATATCGCAGGCGATGGAACAATGAGCTGTATGCGATTTACGAGGATATAGACATAACCCAGCGGCTTCTTTGACTGGGTCATGACCGAATGGATACAAACACTCGGCTCTGAAAGTATTCCAGCTGGTGGTAGCAGAGGAAGAAGAAGGCCTCCTCTGCGTTGGAAAGATCAGGTGGAGAAGGACTTGGATTTACTTGGTGTGCCCAACTGACGCCGGTTAGCACAATAAAAAAACGACAGGTTTGATTTTGTCGCATAGTGTTATTATTTCAAATATATCTTTTTCCATTTTTACCGTACTTTAGTACGAAATTCCCCATTAATTTAGTTTTAGTCAGTAGGGAACTTTGTAACTAGAATCAAGACATGTAGACATAAAGAATGGAAGTTCACAATTGCATAAATCGTTTCCGATCATAAACTACACTCAGCAACTCGTCTTATTATTTAAGACTCCTCGCAGTCCTTTTACCCATTTTTAAAATCGTCATCAATTTATTACCAGCAGGTAAAAACTTTGATGCTCAAACAAAGATTGGGAAAGTTTTGCCAAAATGTGATTTTTATCGGCCCAAGGAATTAATTGATGAATAGCAAGTCAAGAAAATCAAAGATTTGACGACTATTGGTGCTGGCGTATCAAAAATATCAATTCAAGAAATTTTGAAAGCCCATCACATTTGGTTTCAATACCATTGAATTTCTTCTCTGGTAAAGAGCAGCCCTTCGGCAACTGTTAAGATTTGATTTCTTACTATAAGGTGGACATAAAACGCATCACAAGTAGTGGCAAAACTTAGCGTTATGCTTACGATCTCGAAACAACCGTTCGGGCGAACGAACATCATGCCAACGACCAAAGAAATCACGCCAAAGTCATAAAAAAATTAACTTTACGTAAACAGTTTTGAAAGATTTTCGTAATATGGTGCAATATGAATTCCCTCCGCCTCGCCAAACGGTAAACAACGAATACCTTCAGGGTATAGCGTCCCAGTTGAGTAAAGGTTTTCATAAAATAAACTGGATTTGAGACGAAAAAATTCTTGAGTTCATATGTAAATTTTGCATTTTTCTTTAATTTTAAGTTTGAAATTTCCTTAGAAACAGCATCAGTGGTAAAATTTTAAATTTGAGGAGATTCTTGGACAGTGAGAGGAGACAAGAAACTGTTTTCATATGGTTCAAAGATGTTTTAAAGCTGTTTTGCGAATAACCCGACCTTATCCCGATCAATTTTTGCCCATGCTTGTTTACCATTCAGCTGTTTGATTGAGGGATTGTGCTAGACTGGTCATTTCAAACATACTGCGATTTTATTTAGTAAAAATATTCAAGATAAGACGCCAATCAAGCCAACGACGAAAGCTTTGGGTGCGCGAATTATATTTAGATCGACAGAAACATGGGCCCTTTCAGTGTTGCGCAAGCTTGCAAGAGACGAGGAACAACTCAAGAAAGATATATACATTCTGTCATACAGATATCGGGAATTGTTCATCTGTGACCATAGCGTATCTCACGAATCAATTCGCAACATTTTACAAATCAGTTGGGCATGAGAAGCATGGCTGCTCCGCTCGTACCAAGAGAGTTGAATTTCTTTCAAAAAATTCATCGGAAGAAGGTGGCTGAAGACATGCTTGAGCAAGTGAATTCGGACCCAACATTTATCTAGCGCATCAGCGCACTATAACAGGTGATGAGACGTGGGTATATGAGTTTGACATGCAAACCAGTCAACATGCAACCAGGCGGCTGAATGGCGCTATTCACATGAGTCGAAACGTAAAAACCCACGTCAAAGTCGGTCAAAAGTGAAAGTCATGCGACTCGTTTTCTCTAATTATCATGGTGTTGTGCACTCGGAATTCATTCCAAATGGTTTTACGGTAAATAAAGAATATTATTTGGAAGTTATGCGACGATTGAGAGAGAATGAGCGTAAGAAACGATCCAATTTGTGGAAAGAAAACTCATGGATCTTGCACTATGATCACGCACCGTCTCTCAATGCTCATATTGTGAACACTTTTTTGACCAAAAACTCGACAAACAGCATCGAAGAACCACCGTATTCAACGGATTTAGCCCCCTCTGACTTTTTCCTATTCCCAAAACTTAAATTGCCACTCCGGGGACGCCGCTTTGAGTCGATAGATGCCATTAAGGAGAATTCTCTTAAAGAGCTGAAGAAGATCTCTTCAAACGCATTTAAAAGGGGCTTCGATGACTGGACTAATCGTTGGCATATGTGTATTGCTTCGAATGGAGCCTATTTTGAAGGCGACAAAATAAATTTGGCTGATTAAACAACAATTTTGCGTGTTATTGAACAATTCCCGGAACTTTTTTGACAGAATGTAGATCTCTGCTCTTCAATGGTATTTATTAAATTTTCTTCAAAAATTTTCGAAAAGCAAATTTAAATAAACAGTCCAAGGCGAATCTATTAAAGGTGGTATTGGTAAATCAGCTGAGTTGTTTTTTTTTTCTTTCGCCGTGTCCATGTGGCTGTCAGCTCAGAATGAAAGAAGGCGAACTCATTATTTGTTTTCTGGTTTGTCAATACTTTGCTTTGACAATCAAACGTACAGAACAGTGCTGTTGGTCTAACGCCACCACCTTCAATCAATGCGCCTTGACCAAATCAAAATAAATCAACGACAGAGTTATTCAATTCCTTATGTCGAAAGCGCTGTCAAATAAAACATTGAGCTATTTGAAACTTCGCCGCACTTCAAGCGGTTCAAGCAAACCTGCCTTTTGTTCTCATTTCATATATTTCAGAATTTTTTTTATTCATTTTGGGCAGTTATCGAAGCCAAGCAAGCAAAGTCAGCCTAAATTCGGTCAGCCCCTTTAGCGATGTTATTTTGTAAAAACTTGCTAAATTGGGTAATGTTTTCAGATTTAAAAAGATATTTTTTAATTTAAAATTTTATCGATAGTTAAAAAAAAAAAATTTTATTAGATATACTAATTTATATTATATAAAAATTTATTCAAAAAAACCTTTTTTCGATCAAATTTTATAGCATCATTACCCAAATGTGTTCACACCTGACTTTCTATTACGCCCGAACGAATGGGCGTGGCGATCTGAAAATTTGCCACTTGAATAAAATAATAAAAAACGATTAGAGATAAAAAAGAAGTTGGACAAGTCAAAGCAGCAGAAAACGTCGCCGAAAAATTGAATGAAGCCAAGAGTCATTGATGCCCTTCGATCACAATTTCCAGCTGACGACTCTGATTTCTACTGTATATGTTTGTTCTTTTTGTTGTTGAGGCAAACAAATGGTCAATTCACGAAACGAGTTCTACTTGTCTGAAATGACTATCTACATATTTATAAGTACATATTCTTGTAAATAAATACACACACATACACACACGTACTTTCCTATTCTTGTATGTTGGCAAAAGTTTTTGCTGTTCATAGTTGTGCTGCCTGTTTCTGTGGCAAGTTTCACCTTTACTGTTGCACATTGCACGTTGCTGTGCAGAGATTTTTCTCATCCTCATGCGGTGTGTTAAAAGGGGGCGTGCAACTCGGACAGATGAGATGAATGCAGCTTACGCAGCAGCCAGGCTGAGACGGATGAGCGGCCATGAGCAGAAGGAGTAGCAGGCAGTTATCGGTGCAACAGCATTGATTGAAAATATACACAAATACAAGTAATACGAAATAAGCAAAAGAGGGAAGTAAAAAATTGGAAGAAACGAAAAATGCACGTGCACACACATACACACACACGCATACACAATCACACTCTTGTACCCTTGCAAACTCATGTTTTCAGGCGAATTGTGTATTTGCAAAAGCAATAAAATTCGAATTGCATTGAGTTGTAGCTTTTCTTATTGCCAGTATTGTTGTTGTAGTTGCTATTATTGTTGCCATCACTGTTGGTGTTTTTGTTGCAGCTGTTATTTTATTGACTGTTGCTCTCTTTGATATTGTTAGCAATACACAAACGTAGTTGCTAGGAGTAACACGCGAGACAGCAGCCCCAACAACTGCGAGGAAATACAAATACAACAATTGCAAATCAAATGGGCGAAAATTTATTTTGAAACTATTACATTTCAAAGTGCTTGTTTGGCTAAATATTAAAGCAAATTGTATAGAACTTGCAAATTCTCGCTTTTATGTACACACACACACATACATATAAGCATACATGCGTAGCTCTTAGACAACTAATGAGTGAAGGAGAAATGGAAGGTGTGGAAAAGTGCTCTCATAAATTATTAATTAAATTCAATTGAGAAAGCAAACACATTTGAACTTTGAACTTTGATTTAGATAAAATTTTTTTCTAGTAATATGAGCCTGTAAATTTGTGTCCTTTTTTGCCTTTTGCTTTCGGTCGGCAAGTCATTTTCCATAGATTTTTGCACGCAGAATCAAAGTCTGGCAATACAATTTTTTAAGCACATCAGAAATTTGGGATTTAAAGCACAAAAAACTACAGTTTTATGCCGACTCCGAACGGCAAATTGTTTTTATGAGGAGCTTTTCCATGGCAGAAATACACGCGGAGGTTTGACATTGCCTGCCGAAAAAACTTGTTCTCTAATGTTGCTGTTTTATGCCCAGTTTAAGTACTAAAATTTAGACGCACATAGCCTCAAGTCAGATAAAAATAGTTAAAGGTAACGATCCGAAACCAAAGGTATTTTGTGAATAGAAACCTTCAGTCGTATCAAAAGTTTCATCCCGAGTCACAAACTCAGATTTACAGAATTCTGCAAAAAAGTAAGCGGAGTCCGAACGCGACTGAGAGATTTCTTTATTTCCTGAAAAGATTATCGCTACCTGCTTCACGATTCAATTCCAGACCGTCTGCGAAGATAGAATATTCTTCATAATTCAAAAATAGTCATCATCATCAACATCAAAGTAAAATTGTTCCATTTTGGTGCGATTCCCGGATATATTTTTCACTTGCGGCCAGGCCATTGTTTTGTCCACGGCACACCGCTACAGAATTATAAATAGACGATTATGTTTTTAATAAAAATATGGTTCATACTTCAACAAAGAGAATATAACAGTAAGTTTCAAACATACAATTACAATTCACAAGACAATATACATTTTTTTTATTTAATCAAAACTGAGAACTTTTCAACCAGAATTTCTAGAATTTGTCTGGGTATGCAGTTTTGTAGGCCATCTAATTTTCAAATAAAATAAGTGCGAGTTGATTTTTGACATTTTTTTCTTGGTGGTGCAAGCAAAACTCGACGTTATGTGCGCCAACTCGAGCAAATTTGACCTTAAAGCTTTTTCTTTCAAATACAAAAATTCTAGAGCGTACTTTGTATGAAAGAAAAGACTTGATTCCTCAGCGAAAAAATTTTTCAAAAATAAAGGATGTTTTTAGCAACTTTAAACTTGCACTTTGTTATACTAAAGGTTTGATGGAAATTTTTTAAATTTTAAAAAATTTCTAACTTTGAGCTATACAGATTTTTGTTGTACAGGTTGGGCCATATAGCGTTTGCTTTTTGAACCACGTATTTTTTTGAGAATGGTTACACAAATGACATGTGAAATGTGTTCATAATTTATTTAAGGGTTTGACATTTTGACAGGTCGGTGCAACTTGTCTCACTGCCAAAGTTACACTCGGACTTTTGGCTACCGTTTTTGAAAACCGAATAATCAACCGAAATTCCGATATAAATTGGCCGCCTAGGAGCTGTGATTTAAGCCCGTTGGACTATTTTTAGTGGGGAGCCGTTAAGGACAAATGCTATGCGAACCATCCAGAGACGATTAATGCTTTAAAACACGAAATCGAAGTAGCCATTCATGAAATTGGGGCCTAAACAATCGAAAATATGCTTGAAAAGTGGTTTGATCGAATCGCCTACTGTAAAGCCAGTTGTGGCAGTCATTTGAACGATATTATTTTTCATTCATAAATGACAATGTTCAATCTTCAAAATAAAGAAAAAAGTTTGAAAAAATCTTGATTAGTTTTTATTTTATAGCCGATTCAAAAAGCAAATTTTACATGGCCCACCCTATAGGATGAAGTATAGAATGACACATCAGCGAAAAAAAAGGTCACAAATTAATGGTATTTTTAAGTAAATTAAACACAAACTACAAAACTGCATACCAAACATATTCTGGGATACTCTGAATAAATAGTGAAAAGAATCGATAAAATTTGTAACTTTGCGTTATGGTATGAAATATATCTTGCCACCTCAGCGAAAACAACTGTCACAAATTAATGGTAACTTGAAACTTGTACTTTGCTATACCAAAATTAAATGGGCTACAAAATTGCATACCTAAAAAAGTTTTTTTAAAATTTTGAAAAACTTCTAACTTTGCGTTATATCTTTGCAAAAAATAATGGTGCACTTATAACTTTATAACAGGGTGTAACGCAGAACAAATCGTCATCGTACGAATTAATGGCGGTTAGAGGAAGTACACTCGAGGTTCCCACCGAGATAGCACCGTTTTGAAACCTTATTCGAATTTACGACTATCGCCATCCGCCTTGTCAAACCGCTTTAAGAAATGTGGGTGTAGCTTTAAAGCAAAAGATAAAAGTGAAGAACTTTTGCAAAGCATTGACTCAGTCTGCTTGATTTCTGTCAACTACGTCGATTGCAGCTGAAATGAAATACTGTGCAACAACAGCTCACGTTTACGCCAACTATTCCAATCAAATTTTATATCTTAAGTAAAACATTTATTACTGGGTTACGGCAACAGCTCAGTGTCTGCGAGATCCAACTGCAACTGCGTCCGCCGAAACGATGTCGGCTTTGGTTGCAGCAACAATATGCCAACATGCCAAGTTCATATCAAATTTTCGAATCAAATGCAAAAAATTATTTCCATTTAAAACATTCTTTACCACATTTCATTTTATTTACCTCACTGCTGGCCTGCCTGCCCGCTTGCTTGTTTATTCCTCAATTTTTTGTTGCTTTATTATACTCTTACGGGCATTGTGGCGACTTCTTGTGCTATCCTTTGCAGTTGGCCACATGCTATTGACTCTTTTGCTTTCTTGTTATTATCAGACCGCTTTTTGTTGTTCTATTTATATGCATTGTTGCTGTCGTTGTTGTTGCTGTCGTTGTTGTTGTTGTCGTTGTTGTTGTTGTAGCAGTTGCATGCGTACACAATAAATTATTGTATTTATGGCTGAGACTCCGATTGGCAAGGCGGTAAGCTGGCAACAGCCGCCAGATCGGCGGACCGGCGGCAGCAGCGGAGTGCCAACAAATGAGTTGATTACAGAAGTTGTTGGCCGAAGCGATTGCGGTTGAACGGGCGACCAGACAAACAGATAGACGGACGTATGTACATGCAAGGAGACAGGCAGGCAGCAGGCAACAGACAGCAAGCAGTCAGTTGTGTGATTGCTTCGACTTGCTGGTATGCAAAAATGTGTTGCAAGGACAAAGTTGTGTAGCACAACTCGCACATACAACAATAAATATTTATTTAATAGTAAATTAGTGTTGCTGTCGGTTTGCTGGTTGTTTCTTTTTTCGCTTTACAGCTATAGCTGCCCGTGTATGTATGTATGTATGTATGCATGCATGTGTGTGTGTGTAGATGATTGCTGATTGAAAATTGTCTATTTGCTGTTTGCCTTATTGAATTAGTGGCATGAAAATGAAAAATTCGTTACATGGCAAACAAAAGGAGCAGCAATTGCCTTGTTGCATGCCACAACAAACGCTTAGTGAAACAATTACGTACAAGAGATGCGTGCCACAGCGGCATGAACAACAATATTGAACGAGTAACTACATACTCGCTGTAGTTGCAACGTGTTGTTATTGGTTTTGTTGTTATTGCCACATGCCAATGCGAATAATAATAAGAATGAAAATTGAAAAACAAAAATGAAAAACGAAAAACAACAAACAGAAATTCGGCATGCATTTGCAACACGCTTATGTGGCATAGACGCGCAATTGAAATTTATATGTCGTCAGCGGTAACACATCCGAACGGCAACATGAATGGCAACATCAACTAAACTACATCAAGCGGCAGCTGCAGAAGCCCAAAAGTCGCAGGAATAAGCAGACAATCATCATGGCGTACCATTGCAACCGTATCACTTATGTATGTATGTATGTAGTAGTGCAGCCACTGCATGATTGCGAAACTGCCAAATTGCCACACTGCCACATTGTCTGCATGCCGCAGCGCTGCGCATTGCGCCGCCTTAGCTGTTGAGTGCGAACAAGTAATTAGAAAATCGTATCCTAAAAATATCAAATATACAAGCAACTAAACACACACACACACACGTACGCACATGTGCTTGTATCTTTTGCGATATGCTGTTGCAATAACTGCGCCAACAACAGCAACAAACTGACAACAACCGCCCCTCGAAGCGCAAAGCGGCCAGCGATAAATTGGTGAAGCAACAACGAACAAACGAAACAACATCGAAGTGTTGCAGCGAGGCCAAAGTACTACATAATCACTAGCGTAGTATGTGGCATCAACTAACCAGCCGGGCGTCATGTCTCCACTTACATACACATACACACACACACATATTAGCCAAAGATGCTCCTCTTCGCTGCTGCCAAACTTTCGTTTCGTGTTGCTGCAAGTACTCGCAGCCTTTCTTGGCAAAGCCGTGTAATTCTTTGGTACTTCTTTGTTTATGGCGCGGCGCATAGGAAAATCGTGTCCGTTGATAGAGTGAAATGTTTTTATGAACACGAGTTCACCTTATTAAAATACTAACGTGACTATATGGCCCATCACCCGTGCATCCCCGTTGTGAAGCCTCTCACACATACATGCATCTCTAACTTGTTTCACATTCGTTTAGTCATTGGTAATTTACTTTTCGGAAACACTATATTTTCTGCTTTTATTAGGCCAACAAGACATTGCTGCAATAGGGTGAATAAATTGTTTATGTTGGAGATTTTTATGACTTAATCATCACCACTGCACTGTTGTTGGCGTCATTTAAACATTGCAAAGGCAAAAACGAAGAAATTATAATTTTTTGCTAAGTAAAGAGAAATGATTAAATGCGTACATCAAAGCGAACGTTTACTCGAATAAATTATATGACAAGCATGAGCTGTGTACCACTGAACATACGAGTGTACGTATTTACTAGTAGCTGCAATTATACATAGCCCACAGTGCAACATATAAAATGTTGACTCAGTTTTCACTTCAGTTTCTCAAAGTACTTATCGAAATGAGCAAAATCTCATTTGGTGTTTTTTGTGGGTTAGCTCCAATTCGGATTTTATCGTCGAACGTATAAGTTACTTGAAAATTGATTTTGCATTTTTCTCATGACTGCATCTCGTAAACCAATTGGAATGTTGCTCCCCTATCATCAGCGTGGTTGCACGTATAGACTAGTAGAAAAAAATGTGTATGATTTTTAATTACTTGTTCGCTCTCAGCATCTAAGGCGGCGCAATGCGAAGCACTACGGCATGCAGAAAATGTGGCAGTGTGGCAATTTGGCAGCTTCGCAACCATGTAGTGAATATGCTACCACATACATATACCAACTTGATCAAAAAGAGCGCGGAACAACCACCAGGTTTGTTAGGTTTTTTGTTAGGTTGCCAAATCTGTGCTTAACATTCCTACCAAAATTTTATAAAAGCCATTGCTTGGCATTTATAAAAGTTACCCAGTCTTGAGTAAATCTACCTTTGCACGTGTTTTCGATGTTTTACAGTTTTCAAAATGGGTTTGATTTTGCAACAACGAGTTTATATTAAATTTTGCATAAAAAATTAATTAAATGGGGTGACAAATTAGGAAAGTTTGCAAACTCTCTGCGTGTGACATGAACGCTTCAGAAAAGATCGTGAGTCTATCGAGGAGGACAAACGTAGGGGCAGGTCGTCGACAAGGGATGAAAACATCAATAAAGTGACCGTGTTGGAAGTTTTCTGCCCGATAAAAGAAATATCGAGCACTCAAGCAGGGTAAAAAATGATCAAAAATCAACAGGATATTTGAGCCACTCGAAACTTGTGCTTCGTTATACGACAGTTTAATGGCCTATAAAAATGAGTGCCCATTTTTTTTTTAATTTTGGTGGAAAATGCTTTAATTTTAATGAAAACGGATCGAATTTTTATAATTGTTGTACAAAGTTTGGAAATAGTGTTATTATGAATATTAGGTGCGCAACTAAGTGCCCGCTGTTTGTCAATAGATGCCGCCAGCAGTGTGTGCTAGTCGATTCTAACATAACCTAAACGTCATAAACCAAGCTTCATCATTCACAGCATTACAACGCGGGGTGCATCAAAGCTTCCTTCACAAAACTCCTCCAAAGTGTTCTATCGCTTGCTTTTCCTTCGTAGTTGCGAATTCCCATTGCTGTGAGATCGCTTCCTACTGCGTCTATCCATCGGTTTCTCGGTCTTCCCTTCGCCTTCGCACCAATTATCTTTCCAGTCATGGCTTTCCTTATAGCGGATTCAGCAGACATACGGAGCACGTGACCTAGCTACCGCATACGCTGCGCCTTTACAAAACGCACAGCTGTCTCGTCTTCGATAAGTTCGTTCGATTCCGAATTGTACCTAATTCTGTAGCTGCCATCTTCATTTTTAATGGGTCCGAACACTTTCCATAAAATTTTCCTTTCGAAGTTAGCAATAAGCGTACTGTCATTAATTTTTATAGTCCACACCTCGCAACCATATGTCAAAATTGGTCGTATAAGAGCTTAGACATATGGTAAACAAACTGCTTCGACACATTAGTGATTTTGTTTTGGTATCATATAATTTTGATTTTGGGAAAATGTCTGATTTTGTGCCGCATAATCGTCATTTGCGGGAAGTGTTCATTTTCCTCTTTCATTCGAAAAAAAACGGCGGCTGAAGCGCATCGAGAGCTACAAAAATTTTATGGAGTTGCTGCTTTAAGTGAAACAACGTGCCGAGATTGGTTTCGTCGCTTCAAAGACGGTGATTTTAATCTTGACGACCATCCGCGTGAAGTAAGGCCAAAAACCTTCGAAGACACTGATTTGGAGGCATTGCTCAATGAGGATCCATGTCAAATGCAAGAAGAGCTTGCTTCAGTATTAGGAGTTACCCGCCAATCCGTTTGCAAGCGATTGTATGCTTGGGCATGATTCAGAAATAGGGGACTTGGGTTCCTTATGAGTTCAAACCAAGAGAACGTTGAACGTCGTTTATTCGCCTATGAACAACTGCTCCAGCGGCAAAAAAAACTTGTGATGAAAAATGGATTCATTACAGCAATCCAAAGCAAATAAAGTCATACGGACTGCCCAGTTATGCTTCTATACCAATCGATGGCACATGGTCTAGCTGACCAGCAGTTCCATTCATATGAATACATCAAAAAATGGCTTGATCCGTGGATAGCCTCAAAAGATGAACAGTTTTACCACGACGGTTTGCTTAAACCACTATGGTCTTGAGTCCAATTTTCTTGACGTGATTATTTCAATGCTCAACAGGCAGAGAAGTGTAGCATAGCTCAAAAAACTGGTAAATATAATAAAAAGTCTATTCTGGACATTGTCGCTCAATCCTTCATAGTCACTGATGGAATCAACACCATTCTGTCATCATTTTTCATCCATTTTATAGCAGTCACATGACAAAGTTGATGGACCCCTTGAGAACATTTAACTTTTTAAGCTTTTGAAATTTACATATGTATTGCATTTCTAGCTAGACCGTAAAATAGCCAATAATAGGGAATGAGGGCAATTTAGAAGGTCTTTCCCATGAAAAACAAGAGTGGTGGGTCCGAAAGCTGGAAAGGAGTATATATTAAATTGCAAAATTGAATTTTCAAAATACGAGTATTTGTAATTTTGTTTCCTTGTTCACTCCTTTCGGGAGCTTCGGGCTTCGACAAGACTCTTCTATCGTACGCGGTTCTGTGCTGTTGTTTTTGCACCGTCCCATGAGATGTCGGCATCTGGTAGTTCGCACAATATCGACCTTCTCCAAGTTTTTTTGGTCAATCACGACCTCTTCTTCCTGGCGGGTTCCAGTCCACTGCCACTCTCGTGATGCTATTTAGTGGTTTTCTAAGCAAGTGTCCTATCCATCGCCACTTTCTGCATTTGATTTGCTTTGGGATGGGTTGCTCGTTCGTGAGTCCCCACAATGCGTCGTTACTGATGGTGTTTGGCCAGAAGATTCTCCAGATGATGCAAAGGCATTTGTTGATTTAGAATTGTGACCTCTGTGTGATGGTTTTGGAGACCAACCATGTTTCGCTTCTGTACAACAGTACGGACTTTACATATGAGCCGAATATTCGTAGTTTAGTGCGCCTGAAGATTTGCGAACTCCTCCATACCGTATGCATTCGCCCGAATGCCGTCCTTGCTTGGTTTAGCCTGCAGTTGGCATCTTTATCTGCTCCACCATCTGCCCTGATGATGCAGCCGAGGTAACAGAAGCTTTCGACAGATTCCTCCTGGCATCCGTCAACCAATATCTGCCTTGCTTTATTGTGGTTAACTCTCATAGCCTTGGTCTTGGCGATGTTGATCTCCAGTCCGACAGTGCGTGCCAGCGCGACTAGTCTGTCCGCCCTCGCTTGCATGTCAAAGAGTTTGTGAGAGAGTAGGCAGATGTCTTCGGCGAAGTATAGGTCCTCAAGGTGTCTGGTGCAACTTCATATACTGCCTTTTTTGTGCAGTGTCAGTTGGCTCTTGACGTAATCAGGGACGATGGTGATGAGAAGGGGCGACAGGGGACAACCTTGCCTTACGCCTGCGTTGGTAGTGAATGGATCGCTGATATCGCCTTTGTGAAGCACTGCCAGTTCGGAGTTCTCGTAGAGGGCTTTGATGAGGCGGATTATCTTGGCGGGAACTCGCCTTCTACTAAGTGCCAGCCATATTGCGCCTCGAACGCAAAATCTACGAACAGCATGTGGAGCGGGGAACGTCACTTAATTAATTGTTCTACTATAATCCGAAGTGTGTTGGCTTGGTCAAAGAGGTGAAAACCATCTTGCTCATCTCTTACAGAGCGTTCGATATCTTTGAGCCTGCTTTGTGTGATTACGGCTACAATTTTGTAGATGGTGTTAAGTAGGGTAACTCCTCGCCAGTTGCCGCAGTTACGAAGGTCGCCTTTCTTCTGATGATGATGCCTTTTGTCCAGGACGAAGGCAGCTTTTCATTGCTCCAAACGGCGGTAGTGTGGAGATGAAGAATTTCCGCTGATATTTGCGGGTCAGCAATCATTAGTTTAGGCCGTATGCCATCTTCGTCCGCAGCTTTATTGAGCTTCAGCTTCTTAATTGCATCCTTAAGTATTTATTTGTAATACACGCGTTTTTTTTACGGAAAATAATTGTTATGCCGTGGAATCATCAAGACTGTTTAAAATTTATTTTGAGAGCTTTTTTTAAACGCACATTTAGTTGTCCCATAAATATACCGGACCGGTAGAAAAGGTCGTCTTCTTAGCACAAGTAGTGTTTTTTAGCCCATATTATTTAAAAATGCAAAAAGTTTCTCTAAATTTGAAATGTATGCGTATGTAAGTATCGTATTAAATCGACATAGGAAGTAACAGGTATTCAATACCCAAATCCAAAGAATTTGAAAGCCCACCATATATTTGGTACCGAAAACTCAGCACATCACTACTATTAGATCTCAACAACTCGAAATGAGACAAAGCATTTCCTTCTCGCCAAAATCATATTTTTCTAGTTCATACAGATCATCATGACATTCGCAAGACTGTGACGGTTCCATTGACAATGTAAAATATTGTCCAGGTTTGTTAAAAAATGCTTGTAAAACTATGAGAGCAATGAAGGTAGTGGAAAAGTTCAGCTATTTTACCATTCGTAGCTTTCTAGGAGGAAAAAAGTGCCTTGCATTCTTAATGAAAATGTTTAACACAATTTTATTTGCACTTAGGTGTTTAATGGTTGGCTCATAGTGATTTTATCAACTTTATTTGTACCGCCACCGGACCACATATTTGTCTAGATACAAAAAATTGCCCACATTCATAAAATTTATTGTGCAGAGACAACTCTGACTCAATAAAAACTGATTTTCGCCCTTGTGCTCCTCACTCCACTGCCTACCGCGTTGCCCCTTTTACATTCATAAGGTAATCATGGCATTTGACATTGACTAACGCTGCATAAAGCCTTTATAAAGTGAGCAAGTCTGCTTTTAATCCTTGGCAAACTGCTCAGTGACAAATTTCCTCGTAAGTATTTGTCTGGTTTGTGCGCGAATATTCAACGCCGAACCGTCTGGATGTTTTCGGTAACAGAATAAATGCATATTTGCATAAAAACTTCTTACTTTGCGTTCACTTTAAAAAACTGAATCCATAACAGTGATGCCAGATTGTGGGAAATTTATTTTTATTTGAGGGATACTTCACAACAAAAAATTATTAAAAGGGGAAATGGGACATTTTGACATTTAAAGGGATTTTCTAGTAACACGAGGGAATTTTCTCTTACGAAATTAATCGTTCGTCGTGCTCACTCATACGGGACTATGTAATTAATATAGTTGTTGCCAAGTATTGGTAGTTCATCGGCACTGCAGTTCCCCTCAATGTCACAATGCTCCGGAACCTGTGTTACCTTTGGTTGAAATGGTACATCCATCTCGTTAAGAGATACGCGGCATATAATGGTAGCAGCTGAGAACACACATTCACTCTCTGCTGAAGGTTGGCGACGGAAAGTCTATGCAGAACCCATTTTCCCAGCTTTGAAACCTTTCTCAACTGAACCAGGTGCCTGTGAACTGTTCAAGGCGTTGAATTTAACCTCTGAGCTATCATATCGACTGTCAAATTTGGCTCAGCTTCCACGAGTTCGAGCAAGGCGTTGGAGTTAAAGACTTCAGGACGACCAGCGCGCGGGGCATCCTCCACGTCGAAGTTACCACTTCGGAATTTTGAAAACCACTTTTGCGCACTCCTTACACTCACGGTATCCTCTCCGTGAACAGTGTTTATTTCTGCAACAGCAGTTGTTGCATTTTTACCACTTTTATAAAAAAAAATACAAAATATGCCTCTTATACGCGGTCTAAGATTCCGCGATCAAAATCACTTGTTGAATGCACAATATATCAAAGAAAATATAAATAGTTCCGTTATATTCCGCGAATATTTTTTTGTATGCAAAATTCGCCATTCGTCTACGGCGGCTTTTATTATTGCCAGGTTTTATTATCAGTTCAGTTTAAAAGACACTGCAGTAGTCGGGAAGCCGTAAATTGAAGGAAATCTGCATCTGTTTGGAATATACACCTACTCTACCATAGAACTTTGACCCATTTGTGTAAACATGGATGGACTCGCCCTGTCTTTCCTCGTTTCTTTCTCACTCTTCCTCACTCACCCGTGAGAGTAGGAGGGTCGTGAAAGTTGTAATGGCAATTGTAGGCGGGAGTGCATAGTCCACCAGTTAGGGAAGCTTCGAAATATCAGTTATGATCTTACCGTTACTTAAGGTATTCAACCTTATTGTCACACTGTTAGTGATATATTTTGTCTCCGCATCTAATGGAAGAAAGTTTAGTGTCGCATATAATGTTTTCGATGATGGAGTTGATGTTACTCATTTATGCATTTAATTCTTGACTAAGAATAGTTCTTTTACCGACTATTGACAATTCTTTGCTTACACTACCAGAATTAATGTAACACTAAAATTATTCCTCTATGATTTAGAAGTAAAAATTAGTTAGGGGGAAAAAGAAATCCATTATTTTCTCGGTAGATGGCTGTAGTGATCGATATCTCGTAAAGTATTTATCAAGCAGTTTAAAGTTTATGCTCGTTGTTAAGGGTTCAGACTAAAAAAAATGTTTTTTGTTTTTTTGATTGTTTCTTTCAGTTGTGAGTTACAAGGTGTTAAGAATGGAAGAGCTAATTACGTGCAATTTTGATTTCGTCATTTGTGTTCAGACATTTTTAATGTTAAAAATGCACCTCGCACAGGCAGGCCCGTCGTCGAAAATGTCGATAAAATCACGGAAATGGTCGAAGTACACTGGTATGATAGTAGTGATAGCAGCACCCAGGAGCTGAGGATTCACCATAAAACAGTTTTAAACCATTTGCACAAAACTGGATTCAAAAAGGTGCTCGATATTTGATTAATAATTAATACAATTAATACCAAAAACATGATGAATCGAGTTTCCATTTGCAAACCCGTGGCCGAACTAAATGAAATCGTCCCATTTCTTAAACGAGTGGTGACTGATGATGAAAAATGGGTCACATACGATAATATTATGTGAAAATTGTCGTTGCCACAGCGTGATGAAGCAGCTCAAACGGTGACCAAGTCAGAACTAGCGGCCAGGACGGTTCTACTGTGTATTTGGTGGGACTTGAAAGGAATCATTTATTATCAGTTGCTTCCGTATGACCAAACACTAAATTCAGATCTCTACTGTCAACAACTGGACCATTCGAAACTAGTGATTGACCAGAATTCGGAAAAAGAATAGGTGTTATGTTCAATCAGGTCAACGTAAGGCCACAGGAGCTTGGTTGCATTAACGCATCCGCTATATAGCCCGGACCTGGTGCCAAGCGAATACTACCTTTTTCTCTCATTGCAAAACTTCCTGAGTGATAAGAAATTAGTATCAAGAGAAGATTGTGAAAATGGATTACTAAAGTTTTTCGCAAATAACGAAGAAGAAAAGTGATATGGGAGAGGCATTATGAAGCCATCTTTAAAATGGCAACAAATTATATAAGCATATTTGACCCAAATCAGACAATCCGAAACATCTTCAATAAAGTTTTAATTTTACGCGAAAATAAGGGATATATTTTTCCCTAAGCTAATATTTTTACAGTTCTGTTAAGGCTCTATTGGAGCATTTATAGCATAACTACTTTTAACTTGTTTCAAGAAAAAAGTTCATTAATCTGAAGACAGCGTTGAGGGAAGTGAAAATTAATGTATTCTAGAAGAAAGTGGCAATCAATAATCCCGTTAGTAATACCGAAGAAAAATGAGAAAGAGAGAGAGTAGTTCTACTACAGTTTACCCCCTGTCGTGCTTTAACGAGTCTGACTCGTGATGAAAATTTTGGTCCAAACATGAATATGACGAGCCAGGCTCGTGAATACTCGTAGAACGTCGGGCCAAACGTTAATATCACAGCCGAGGTCGTGTACAGATAGTCGGATCAAACATAAACATCACGAGCCTGGGTCGTGATTGAATGTTAGTTTCTATCTGTACGCACCAGAATTAGTCACCAGTCTCATAATTGCTGTTACAAAGTAGTTTATATTATTCTGATCTGTTTACCATGCGTGGGGCCTGAGTTTCGTCGAGCTAAATGGCACGGCAAGGGGTTAATGATTTTAAGTTGATTAGCTTACATGACTACCATTTCGAAGTGCGTAGGTTCGAATCTCCGTACAAGAAACAGCAATAGCGACCGCCCCTTGGTAGCCGCCTCAATAGGAGACCTTCGAGTGTATTTCTATCATGAAAAAGCTCGTCATAAAAAATCATTTGCCGTTCGGAGTCGGCTTAAAACTGTAGATCCATCGGAGGACGAAGCGAATAAATACTTTTTCGATGCGCTCAAGTCTTTTAATTGTACCAGTTATGAGGACAGATTTTTCTTTGAACCTTAGCAGTTCTTTTAATGTTTACTCCTTTCTCAAGGGCATTTCACTATAATCAGCCTAACTACTGCTCTGTAGAGCCAATGTATTATTCTGGTTTCCAGCTCCCATTTTTTCGAAATTAGCCTTCCGCAGGAGTACAGAGCTCTGGCTCTAAAAGTATTCGATGTGGTACCAGCTGGTGGTAGCAGAGCAAGAAGAAGACCTCTTCGGCTACAATCGCGTAAGCGATTATCGCGCCAATTAAAAAGAATAAGAAGGAGTAAAGCGCCGTCATTGCTTCGCGTACTCTATCTGCAACTGTGAGTGTCGAATCTAGCTTCCTATCCAGCACAAAATTTTTATATATATTTAGCCCTTTCCGTTACCCTCAGGGATTTTCCCTCTAGCGATATTTGTTTGTGTCGTATCTCACCTGCCAAAATGTATCAGATTCCTATTTCCGGATTTACTTCCAGTCCCCGTCTACTAAACCAAGAGGATAGTTTGTTGGTTGAACTTTCGTGAAGATCCCACAGATTTGGAAGGTGTTTACCCGAGTTTGCTATTATATTACCATCGTATGCAATCACAGCCAACATGGCTGGTCTCTAACATCATCACACAGAGGCTACAAGTGAATGAGGAACCCATCCTAAAGCAAATCAAATGCAGAAACTGGCGATGGATAGGAACTTCCTTATAAAACCACCAGGCAGCATCACGAGAATGGTATTGGACTGGAACCCGCAAGGGAGCAGAGGTCGGTCGAAGAATGCTTGAAGAAGGTCGATGTTACGCGAACTAGCAGATGCCGACATCACATGGGACGGCGCGAAAACAACAGCCCAGAACCAAATACTATGGAAGAGTTTGTGGAGGCACTATGCTCGCGAGCGAAGTGAACAAGGAACAAAAGTGCAGCAGCGTCTATTCAAATTTAATGTTAAAATAATATTGATTAGACGGTGATAATAATAATGTTAAAATAATATAAAGTGATAATAAAAAATGGCATTAAAACTCGAAACTTCAATAATTGCCATCGCATAAGAATACATTTATTTTTATCAGTACACAAAGTTAAGGAGCGCACATCTCCTAATAAAATTGCAACTTAATATTGTATTTTTCTATGCTTCGTATAATCCCCTTAACATTCTCAGAATTTGTAGGTAGCACAAACAATTATCGTTAACGAGATGGAAGAAGAGCTAATTTCTTGTGTTGGAAGAAGTATAACCGTTTTTAGCTTATCCTGCGCTGCAGCGCTCAAGGCAGCAAGCAAAAAACAGCACAAAAAAAAAAGAAAAAAAACAGCTCCGCTCAGCAAAAACAGCTTTTATGCGCAGACAAACGCAATAAACATTGCCACAGATGTGGCAGTTAAATGTGAAATACTGCTTTATCGACATTGCTGACGCAGCCAGCCAGGCGGGCAGGAGCGAAGCGAACCAAAGATTGTGATCTGTCGCAACGACAATGCCAGCAAAACAACAACAGAAATGGCTGAAGCTGTTTTTGGTTCGATATCCGCTGGCTGCTACTTGGCTGCCGCTACTGCTGCACTTGATTGCAGTTATCTTATTGTTAATCTCTCTTTGCTGCAGCAATAAGCTAACAAAAAGCTATAAAAGGAAGTTGTACGAGCACACGTACATAATGCACACATACATATATATTTACCACGCAGTACTGCACGGGGTGCGTGTGTGTGCGTTGCGTAAAAATCTTATGCAAATACACGCATTTTTTGTTGTTGTTGATTTTTTTTTATCGTAATACACTTAATTGTAAGATTACGATTACGTTGATGAGTCTGACGATGGCGATTGCGATGACGATGGAATTGGTAATGGTAATGGGAAGGCAAATTAAAATGGGAATAAGAATGTTTCGCTCTTGTTTGCTTATACTCTTAAGATGCCATTATGCGCGCACGTTTCACCAATCCCCAATCCGCAACCATTTGGCAAACAGGAAACTGCACTAACAAAGCGCTGGGTTAGGAGGGAGAATCGGCATTGCCACTATGCCATGCACACAGATAGATAGCTTTAGTAGCGGTTGTTGGCTTTAATAAAAAGTGAAAGCAGACACTTGAGAACACATCTAATTGGTTGCCGTTGCAGCAGCAGCAGCAGTAGCAGGGCAGTGTGAAGTGTTGCAGCAGGTCTTCAACATCAAATTCTGCTTCAATTTGAGCTACTGCCGCAATTGCTTGATGTGCAACCAAACACGTGAGTGTGAGTGTGAGTGTGAGTGTGAGTGTGAGTGTGAGTGTGGGTGTACATGTGTGCATGACGATATTGAGTTGCAGAAGTGTATGTATGTATGTGTGCATATGTGCAATACTTGAGCCAGTCACTGTTTGGTTGGAGCGTGAATCTACCACACTCTATTTGGCTGACAAGCAGCCTCGCTAGTTGACTGCCTGACGGTTTTTCTGCTTGCAGGCATAACATCCACCCACACTCCAGCACTTGCACCATTGCGCATGCACACATGCCTCTTTACGCGCCCACTGACAATTAAACAAACGCACAGCTCGCCACTAATACCAGCGTCTCCTCTATGCTTTTATCCCTCTATGCCTCCATGCCTTCATTTATTCGCTCACTATTCACCTGCTCGCCGCCTTTAGCTTTGTTAGTAACATACACATACATATGTGCCACAATACTTCATCATTACGGAATGACTAACACACGCGCATTGTGGCATGCAATACAGGAAGCTAATAATGTTGCAATTTCTCTTGCTTTTGAATTTTTTGCCACTTCTGCTTCATTTCATCACATTTTTCTATTTCTTTCATTTCTGCTTAGACTTCGACATGCATTTTGTCTATTTTATAGCTGCACTGTTTTTACATTTCCTTCATCCACCGCCTACTCCCAGCTTCATTTTTTCTACTTTTATTTTTTCGCACTCATTTCCTTTCGTGCATTTGGGGCCCTCTCCTTTTGCTTCTCCACACCAGAGCAGCAGAGAATCATAAACTTCCTTTTCTCGTGGGCCTTTTTTTCGACTCCCTCTTGCTGCGCACTCCACGTAACAACACTTGGTATGTATATATGTGTGTGTGTGTAATCAACTCAGTTGTTGCTTCAAACAGGACACATGGCTATTGGCAAGGAAATAAGTCGGTGGCAAGAAAAAGGACCGGAAAGAATAAAGCGTAGCATATGAAAAAGAAAATAAGTTGGCATTGGTGTAGGAGAAGCGCAATACTGAAAGGAGCTGGAAAAAGTTTGTTGACAGGATACGCGTCCGTCAGCCTGCCAACCACCTCGCTTGTCTGCCAGCATGTAAATGCCACATGTGTTGTGGCGCCGTGCTGAGTATGCGAAAAGACGAAATTAACGAAGACCGGCTGCCGTACAGCCAATCTTCCAGTCAATCCTGCCCCGCCAGTAAAACAACAACTCAGCTGCTGCTGCTGCTGCTGTTGCAGCATAACGAGCGCACAAAAATGAAAGCGTATGCATGACGAGATTGAAAAGGATATTGCCCGTTTAGCTTAGCCAACTTGCAAGTGGCCCAGCTCATCCTTGAACAATCAACTCTGCTTACGTATGTAAGCGTATTGGTATAAATACATATGCGTATGAACTTTAATATGAATGTATGCGAAAGTACTCATGTATTTGTGTGTGGCGCCTTTGTGTTGCGCCCTGACATATGTAACAAGAAAATTGCAAAGATTTTGTAGTCGTCGTCGTCGTCGTCGTCATTGACGCTGGCGGCGCATCGTTTCGTAATGTACGTGTACGTATGCATGTACATATTTGGCTACGGAAATATTGTTTGAAAAAATTTTACTTTTCTTAACCCTGTGACCAGCTGAAAGAAGTGGGTGCAAAATTGAAGAAATTGAATTGAAAGTGTCTAGGATTGTGTGTGTGTTTATGTGGGTTTGTAAACAGTGTGGTATAATAGCAAGTATCTTTTTCGAAATTAAAAAGAATGAACTTTGTTAAAAAGAACAGAGATTCGAACTATTGATTTGTTTATTTGTGCAATTTAGTGTATGAATACATATTTTTTTTATTTACGAACCATTTTCTTTTTTTTTTTTATTAAAAAATTAAATACTTATTTGGATTTCATGCTAATACAGCTACTTAACAGATCTGACAAGTAATTTTTTTTTCAGAACATGGATATATTTTAACAATTGGTTAACCCCCAGGTCCACTGGCTTGTTCCTTTTCAACTTTCTTGTGTTCCAAAGAGTGCAAGCTTTAGCATTGGTGTGCTGTTGTATTCTTTTCGCGCTTAGCAGCGAAAGAGTTTATTGAGTCGTTGACTGTGTTCCCAGCAGATCTCTGTGTATGTCGTCGTTCCGAACAAACCAAGGAGCTTTAACGATATTTCAGAGCAACTTATTCTGAAAGCGTTGTATCACCTTATCTGCTATGCATCCTCACATCTGGAGGCCATGGAACCATACTGGTTTAAGCATCTGATTGTGAATTAAGAGTTAAGTTTCGACACTCAACTTTGAGTTTCTACTGATAGGCCAATTATCCATACCATAAGCGTTCATTTGATATCCAGCTCTGCTGTTTTATTTTATTCTGCTTGGTGTCTAACTTCATGCCCAAGTACTTTGCGCTGCAGTGTTTACTGATATATATAAACAGATAATTTGATAGATAATTTGTTTATTTGTAAAGTTTACGTGTACTGAATTTTTTTCATGCAGCTTCATGTTCCACTAGACCATTGTTTTATTTAATCAATCGATGCTCGTAGTTTTTCAGTTCATATATGCCCGTTTTTACAAACGGAGAAAATCCGCGTATCATCCGCAAATGGTGCGATTTTTCTGGTTTCAGGTACGGGAATAGCTGTAGTGTATAAAAGTATAAAATATGTCCGAGTTTGCTGCCTTTAGGGACGCCTGCATTAATTTTCTTTATGTTTGACCGTACCTGTTCATGGTTAATTCGATAACAGCTATCATTAATGTAGATTCTTAGTAGATCTGTAAATTGCATCGGAAGTATTGTTTGTAGTCTAGTCCCTCGTGACAGACTTTGTCGAACGCCTGTGTGACATCGAGGAAAGTGGCGACACAGGTACATTTTTGCTCCATAGATTCTTCTATTGTATGGACTAGTCTCTAAACCCAAATTCGTGAGTACGTATGGCTTCTGTGGCGCGATAATTTTTTTTAGCGAATGGGAAATAGCTTCTCAAAAGGTTTATGTAACAATGGAAGTAATAAGAGGCTGCATCGTTTGCATTTTTTTCTGGTTTGGGAATGTTTATAATTTCCGAAAATTTATGTGGTAATAAAATAATTTAAAAAATTAATCTAAAATAGAAAACAGCGCCTAAAAAAAGCTAGTTGAGCTTTTTTACCCCGGAATGATTACGAAAAGAAATTTTCTTTCTGCATAAAACTGTAGGTACCTCCATTTGTGGAAAACCAACAAGACAAATAGGAAAAAGAGCTCGGCCAAACACCCAATAAAAGGGTGTAAGCACCAATTATATACAAGTATGATGACTTTTTTACAGTGACTTTCCTTACTGAAACTTTAAGGTGCTTATAAAAGATTACAACGTTCCGGCAAAAAAATTAAAATTTGCTGATTTACTATATTTGCCCTGTAGTTTCACAGATGTATCGATTTTCTCATGTATGACAAGAAAATCCAATTCTAATATCCATAACATCCATATATCCTGCGGCAATGAAGGTTCTCTCCTTCTTCTTTGGCGCGATAATCGCTTACGCAATTTTGGCCGAGTTTCATAGGCGGCAGTTAGAAATACCAAATGAAGCCAAGTTCTTCTCCACCTGATCTTTCTAACGTAGAGGAGGTCTTCCTATTCCTCTGCTACTGTATTCATTCGGAGAACATGACACAGCCAACGAAACCGATGGAACTTTATTCGTCTATGTCTAAGTCTATGTCGTCATAAAGCTCATACAGCTGATTGTTCCACCGCTTAATCTTTCTCTCAAGCACTCCAAGAGACGCCTCATCGAATGTTGTCATCGTCCAAGTTTCTGCAGCAATCGATAGGACAGGCATGATGAGAGTCGGTAATGAAGGCAGAGTGCTGAAATTTGCTTATGAGATAGTGCACATAACTACGCATGTATTATTTTGAAAGGATTTGATTGCAAGTCGTTAAGGATATTAAAGAATAAAACATGTGAAGGAAATTTTTGCGCTATTTCACCACAGGACAACTACGGAAAAAAAATCTTACTACTTTGTGCACTTTCCTCTTTCATTTGATGTCAATATTTTCATACCCTGTACAGCTTTAGATTTATATAATTTTTGCAAAGCCGCTATCCTGGTGGAATTTTTGAGGGTTTTTTTCAAAAAAAAAAAAAAAAAAAAAAAACCAACGAAGAAAACTAAAAAATGCAAAACTATTATATCATATTTTCAATCTAGTTTCGCCCTGAAGTTCCTCAAGGGTGATTAATTTTGAAATACGATTTCATTCATGTAGCTGCCGGAGCTGGCATCGCACTGGCGTAACCTCTCAACACAATTCACTAGAAACTTTTTCCCTTGTGAGATCATATTCACCTTCACGGTATGACTGAATTTTAGATCTTTATGTTCTTGAACAGCACCCAAGGGATCATTTGACTTTGCTAAGACCGTTGATAAAACGATTATCGAGCTTAGCGCACGAAGAGTAGATTGATTGATGGGCTATGCAGCATCATTTAGAGTTCTACTGGTAGCAAATATTTTTAATATTTGTAACTTAATTTGCAGGCAACAAAAAATTCCTGAATTCTGACTCTGTGGCGCTCATCCTTGAGTAGGTTGTAACAGCATTTTCGAAAAATGGCGCGATAAAATTAAACAATGCAAAAACTCTTCATTTTTTCCACAGTATTCAATAGGACAGCTGTATTTGACTCACCCTGTGCAATGGGGTGCAATCAACAAGGATGTCGATGCTTCAAATAGAGCACAGCAAGCAATGAACGTCACACATCCCCAACTTACATAGATATGTAAATATATTTATAATATGGGGGAAAAATTTGAAGAAAAAGAAAATATCAATTTAATATTGTGGCATAGTAGGCATTTTGCATTTTAATAATAAAGCCCTTTTTCCCCACAAACAAAAAAAAAACCATTTTAAGATAATTTTTCTACGGGCCCTATAATCATGCCATCAATTTTACGCAACACTTGAAATGCTTTCGTAGGCAAAACTTCCATTTTGTAGGCTGTCTGTGCTTTTTCAAGGGGGAATCTTATTTTTTTCACCCCTTGGATTATCGCTTTATCAATACAAGATTTTGTGCACCTTTGAGTGGAGGCCATAGCAAGAGCGGCTGAGTTCCGATACACCTATTTTGCTTGAGATCTCATTTATCAAAGCTGTGTGAATTCGAAATGTATTTTTCATACTACTTTACATCAAAATATGAAGTTGAAATGTTATTACATTTTAATGGGTGTCCCATTAAGAACACTTACTTCGAGATTATATTTATAACGACTGAAAGTGATCAGCTCAGTTATAGAGAACTAGAGGCACACGCCACTCAAAGAAATGGCGAGAAATTTGCGGAGGCCATTTGGAAACGGCATTATTTCGCGATGTGAATTTTACACCAAGATTATGGAACTTGGCGGAATAAGATTTTTTTTTGAGATTTTTTAAAGAAGTCATACGCTAATGATTTTCGAACAATTCTTAAACTACAACACGAGATTTAACGCCACACTGATGAAATTGAGTCGGAAGCATGCTAAAATGAAGAGAAGGATCTGAACGCCTATGTGCCTTCTTGAATACAGAAAGTGCCTTTGATAACACCTTACATGAAGCCATAGTTAAGTTAGGTTACCGCTTGGAATGATACCACTTGGCGACACGCGAACCTCATTTCTTTCATCGTGAACCATTTAGTGGCTTTAATGAAGCGCAGGATTAGTCCCATCGCCACGCCAGGTAGTTCCGTACGAGAAGTAAAAAAATATTTACCTGGACAATCTGCTCTAATTTTAGCTATGGCTGGCCAATTTCAAAGGAAATGCTCAAGTGCTTTCTTCCTCTTCCTCATCTCTGTAACTTCTACAATATTCATGGAAGAAAACTCCTTGTCTCAAGGGATGTCCAAATATCCAATGACCGGCTCTAGTTAGCAGAGGTATTAATAAAATTCTGTCTCTTTGAATGGGCAATACGCTAAGTACGAGAAAGGTAGAGATTCCCACTAATATGGAGCTTAGTAGAAGATGAACTCTTGATGGAATTAGACAGCAGCGGTTTATCAGTCAGTCATAGATGAACTTCTCCACAAACTGAATAACCTAGGATTTCACACTCAGGGTTACGCTGATGACCTAGTAGTTTATGTATTAGGCTGGCATGAGGAAACCATTTCGGATCGCATGCAGCAAGCCCTTACAATAATAAACAAATGGTGCACGGAAAAAGGGCTCTCCATCAACCCATCCAAAACAACACTTGTACCGTTTACTAGGAGAAGGAACATAAATCTCAAATGTCCGACCCTTAATGGAACACTTCAACTCTCGACAGAAGCGAACTATCTTGGCGTCAGTCTGGACAAAACGCTTACGTGGAATTCCCATATTGAGAGAGTTACTTCAAAAGCCACATGGGCATTATTTGCCTGTACAAGGCTTTTTGGTAAGACATGGGGACTAAACCCTAGAATGACCTTCTGGATATTCACCACAGTTGTGAAACCCATAGTCACTTATGCATCCTTAGCATGGTGGCCCAAGGTCAAGCAAAGAAAGGCAGCAAACGAATTAAGCAAACTGCTTCGCCTGGTATGTAAGGTAAAAGTGGGGACATGAAAGGACATTTAAAGATCTTGGAAGACTTCCTACATAGTCCCATTCTTCATAGGGGTGATATACTATCACCCAAACCAATACTCTTCAGGAACTTCCAAGTTATAATTAATGAACGAACAGACTGGAGAACTAACTCTATCACTTTCAAACCTTGCTCCCAGCTATGGTTTACTGATGGGTCCAAATTGGAAAATGGTAGAACAGGGGCAGGAATCAATGGGCCCAAATTCAAAAAATCGATTCCGATGGGATCCTACCCAACAATATTCCAGGCAGAAATACATGCCATTGAAATATGTGTGATAGAATGCCTTAGAAGGAAAATGAGAGGTACTCACATCTACATACTTTCAGATAGCCAAGCGGCTCTAAAAGCCCTTCTATCAACAACTATCACCTCTAAATTGGTAAATGATTGCCTAAACCTTCTAAACATGTTAGGAAACCTCAACATAGTAACACTATGCTGGATTCCGGGACATGAAGGACATAAGGGAAATGAAATGGCTGATGACCTTGCAAAACAAGGAGCAAATATGCAACTTATTGGTCCTGAGCCTTTCTGTGGACTGACAAAAGGCCACATTAATGAATTCCTTAGCAAATGGGAAGAAAGAAAACTTGCCGCAAAATTCTCTCACTAAAAAGAGTAGATCTGCGTCTTTTAACAGGATACCTTACAGGTCACTGCAGCCTGAAGTACCATCTAAATAATATTGGTCTATCCGTGACCAATGTCTGCCGCTTTTGCGAAACGGACATAGAAAGCTCAGAACATGTGCTTTGTAAATGTCCTGCGTTGGGCAGACAGAGACTTCACCACCTTGGTGGTATCGTAGTATCTCCATGTAATCTTTGGAACAACAAACCCAAAACTGTGCTAAAATTTCTAAAAAGCCTAAAACTCTAGGGTTACAAAATAGGCCTTTCACAATAGATCAGCTCTGGTCGCAGTGCGTAATGGCCTTCCAATAATAATATAATAATAATAATCATTCCAAGGTTATGCTGATGCCATAGTCACAATATGTAGAGGAGAATTCGAAGAATTGAAGTCAACTGAATTGAAATTATGAAATTGGAAGACAGCAAATCCAACTAGTGGTAAGGTAAATATTAGCTATAAGAGAAGAAATAATTCTTCAAAAATAAACCCGAATGACTTAGGGCGTTAATATAAAAAAAAATCATGCATAGGCTTCGTCATTTAATGGATACGAAAAAATCAAATAAATGAAAAACAGTCACCACTGGCATTAAAAGATTTAGCGAATTACTTCATCTGCCCTGTTACTCGGAAATCAGATGAAGATCGAGCATGCCAAAAATCTTCGGATAACTACAGTCTGGTCCTTCGTTCCCAATTTACGTCGGTTTCTGTAGTTCAATACAGTTCCTAGAATGGAAAAAAGTGTTCCTTCGCTGCATTGATATACTTAAAATTATAAAGCAGATATCCCGAGCCTGATTTTAAATTAGTATTTCTTGGTCCAAAAATATCCCAAAATTATATGCAGCTATTTACAGTAGTTTAGGTTTAGGTGTTACGGGCTTATAAAATGTTCAGACACGCACTCTAATTGCGCAGTTAGCGAATTTAGCCAACCCGGGATTTAATTGAGCTCAATTTATCATTCAAAAGCTAATTAATAAATTAAAAAATTGTGCAATTAATATTTAATTAAGTCAGATTCCCTACGCAACCCTGTGTAGGCTGCTCAGTGAGATAAGCAAAATTTGTTCAATGAGAAAACGAGATATCTTAAAATAAAAAAGAGGAAAAAGTGTCAGGAAAATAAATGAAAATTCATTTTCAGTTTTCAAATTCTTTTGAAATTGTGCAAGGTTTAGCAACAAAAACAAGTAGGAAGAGGCTGAGATGGAATGAGTCGAGTGAAGTGGGATCTGCTTGCTTTGTGATTACAGCAAGTGTAGTTCCATAACCAATAAACCACATCTATGTCGAGATGCAGAGACCCTTACTAAATTTTCGTTAAAAGCTAAATTTCCCTCCATTTTTTTGACTTTCACAAACAAATCAAAAAATTCTTAGCCAAAGATTAGGTCGACAAGGCAAGTTATCAAAAGGTATTGAACGAATACTTTGCGTTCTAAGCCGCCAACAAGACAGGTGCCAAAAAATGAAACCACTTCCAAGGCGAAAGTGAGAAGGTAACAAAGAAGCACAAGATCTTTGTTCAGGGTGCAGTTGCCTCCAAACCTACTAAGCGATTTAGTGAGGTGGCTCGGGACCATCTTCAAATGGCATTGGTAGAGGAAACCTCCAACCGCGGTAAACCAGTGCGCGACAAGAGGTCAAAGATTGAGGTACCGCTGTCTCGCGCAGTCGTCGATCTTGCCATGGCAAATCCAGGTATGAATCACCAGGTTTCGACCCGGCGAAGGTAGTTACCGGTTACCGTGTCTGATTACATCATCCCAACGGTGTCATTCAATAGAAATTTTGCCATTCTCTTTCCATCTCGGAAGGAATGAAGTATGGAACTTCTACTAAGCAACTTCGACACTCAAGTCTTCATTGATGGTTCAAAAATGGATTGTGGTGTTGGAGCTGGACTTAGAATTGAAAAATATGTGCGTTTTCCCAATACTTGCAGTGCCTACCAGGCGGAAGTATTGGCAATAAGGGAAACTTGTAAGCGACTAATCGGAGACCTCTCTTTGAAAGGCAATATGGTGTTTCTTTCGGCTGCAATTCAGGCACTGAACTCGGCTATAACAACCTCTATACTGGTGGAACAAAGTAGGAATAGCCTTGCCACCTTGAGTATAAGCCGAAAAGTTTCCTTAATCTGGGTTCCGGAACGTCGGAACATTGAAGAAAACGAGAATGCAAACGAACTAACAAGAGGGGGATCTGCCATGGATAACATTCTTGCAGAATCGGTATTCACATCACTGGGGGCAATCAAGAATGCAATTTCCTTAAAATATCTACAAATCCCGGAATGCAGGTGGAGAGACCAGACCACATGCAAAGTTAGCAGAACGTTATGACCTACCCGTAACCATAAACAATCAATATCGTTAAATTTAGAACGACGGTGATAACTGGCTTCAGGTCCATAAGAGAGCAGTGAGCCAAAATGGGCATCTCTTAGAAATCTTACTGCCATGGTTGTAATCAACCGGAAAAAAAAGGAAACTATCTTCCATTTCCTCTGAGAATTCCCTTCTCTACGGATAGCGAGTATGTTAACCATTGGTAAACCGCCTTTTGAAATCTTCGAAGAGCTAGCCGGGGTAAACGTGAACAACACAACAGTCAATCACACAGACTGGTTATAGTCATCGTATAACTTGTTGCTAGATTAGATTCTCTACGAGGTTTGCATTTTGACCTCATGGTCTTGTGTGTCCTCTACTCATCACAGTACCTCATCCAGACCCAGTTCCTTTATAAAACTCAGGATATGGCTGAAGCATATGTGCCTTTCTTCTGGCTACAAATGGCCGAGATATCTCAACCTTCTCCACGCTATAGCGCCGTATTAAAGGAGAAGATGCATTGGAGTCTCCTGGGATTGGTCGCAGAAACGACAAGAAGGCTCCGCAACCTGCAGTGGCCTTTGAGAATGCCCGTGAGTTTTTGTTGCTGGTGCGGATATGGCAACCTAATGCTGCGGAAGCTTTAATTGGATACCTGGTGATCAACCCACCAAGGTACACGTCTGAGCACTAACTAATCAAGCAAATAATCTTAAGAGGCAATAATCGCTTCGCCACAGCCATCTACGTGAAACCATTATCAACTGGGCAGAGTTTGTTTTTTTTTTTTTTTTTTTTTTTTGTAAGTATTTTATTTGCAATCTATCTTAAAATAATGATATTCAGCAAATTAGGTCTTATTATCTAATAGGGCAGAGTTGAAGTCAGTAAAGAAATTACTAGTTTAGAACTAGTCCTTCCAGGCAACCGCACAACATTTCTATGGCTGGGTATGTGTGTTGGCTACCAAAACACTCGTATGTATGCAAATTTTGGCATGTAAAAATCCAGCAGAACAAATTTTCGTTGAATTGCTTTGCATATTTTGCAGCGATTTTTGTAATCTCAACTTTGGCTATAAATACTTTTCATATGTATGAGTGTACATACATACATACGTACATACACGTAAATGTGGACATTGTAAACATATAGGCAAAAGAAGTTTTCTTTTATTTTGATTGCTAGTTTCTCCACAAAATTTTTATAATAATACAAATGCATGAACGCATCACACGCATACACACACAGATGTCATTCATATATTATATTATATTTAGAAATATCAATGCGTTTATTGCGAATGTAAGTATCTGTCGGTCTGTCTGCTTGTGGCATGTGTCATGTTGTCATTGCCGCCGCCGCGCTGCTGTTGCTGCTGCAGCTATTGCCGATGATGTGCCATGTTTGTGCTGTCGTCACGGCTGCCAAATGTGTTGCTGCGTTTCATTAAATTCTGAAATTAACGAGAATTTGTCACAAAGTTGTGCTGCCATGACGGATGAACGCTGCAGGACCACACACAGGCACTCCAAAAGTCGCGTCGCCAAATCACAAGATATTTTCATGCACTATGCATATGTATGTATGTATGTGCATGTATTTGTCTACATCCGTCAGATCTGACGGGTTATTATACAGTCGCCCATTGAATGCGTATGTGTGTGGTGTGGATTTGGCCACCAGAAACAGCGTGAAAAGTCAGCAAAAACCACGCCTTTTTTTATTCGCTCTATGGGTCCGAGTGTGGGAGTGTGTGTGTGTGTGTGTGCGTCATGTTGCTGAAGTTAGTTGCTATTGAACGGCAACTTTTACGAACGAATAACAAATGAATAAAACATTTTCCTGCTATTGCATTTAGACGTCTAACAATGCTTATCTATTGAAATATGTAATACATTAGGATGGGTCGCACAAATGCCATAAAAATACGAAAAATTGCAAATAATGACATTGACGGACGATTCTGATGTCATTGGCCACAACAACCACACCATTAGTTCTGTCTTTTCTAATCTGTATAAAGAAGCGAAGCGAACGCGATTGGAAAAAACGAGAGCAGAATGGGGTATACATTTTCTTAAAAAAAGAAATGAGAAAAAAATCAACCACCATGCGTCTATGCACCCACGTCACGTCCGACAGTTATTATTTTGAAGTTTTATAGAACTTTGGCATTTACTTGGAAACCAGCATTAACACCAATACTAATATCAGTCTTGGAATACAAATACCCACTCTTTTGCCAACAATTTCTACTTTAGACAATTGACAATCCAATTAGGCAATTGAGGAGTAAATTCGGCCCTAGACGAGTAAAGGCAAAAATTTATAAGTATCTAATGGCGCTGTAGGCAGTTGGTTGGACTGATAACGGGCCACATTCTATGAGCGAAGCACATGGAAAAGGTAGGCATCTCCGACAGTGCACTCTGTCCAGCATGTGGAGAGGAGGATGAGGTGGCGGACCACTTTCTATGCGTCTGTGCGACCTTCGCTCGAGTCAGTGTTAAGAAGCGACCAATTTGGCTCGTTGACACCACAAGATCTACTCATATTTCTTCAGAGATCGGATAGATTTAAAGAAAATTAAAAAGGGAACCCAAGTTCAGTACAACAGACTTAATGTAGTCTGGTGCTGTACTTGCTAGTTTGTCCCGACAAAAAAAACAAAATCGACTCGTGCTCGTCTGCGTAAGACACAGAAGCATGGATGACGACAACAACCGATGAGGCAGTCCAAGGAGTATTCGCGCGAAAGATTGTATCTCAGATGTCAAAATGTTGAACTGAATTAGCATTACAGAGACATGGACAAAGTGTAGCCAATAAAAAAGAACCATCAGCACCATTGGCAAGGTCTAATGGATACCTACGCACCAACTCTGGAATTATTCGATGTGGTAACTGCTAGGGGGGGCGTTCAAACAGTTAAGTACTTTGACAGACAAAAACATTGCTGCTTCGGTGTTCCTCACTAAAGCAATTTCCAACAAGCAGAAACTTTCGGCGCGTTTTCTTGAACTTGACGGATGGTTACTGCAGGAGAAAACTAATAAGAAGATAAAAAGGAATGATTCTAAGTGCCGACCTACACAATTGTGAGGATCACGGGTAAAAAATTACCGTACAGGAAACGATCGCCACCGTGGTCGAGTGTTGGTGCTTGTCTACCATTCGGAAGTGCAAATGTTTGAAACCCCAGAGCACGCAACTCAAATTGATAGAAAAAGTTTTTCCTAGTGACGGTCGCTCCTCGGCAGACTATAGCATACCTTCGAGTATATTTCAGCCATGAAAAAGATCCTCATACAAAAACCGTTCGAGGTCGACTTAAAATTATAGGACCCACCATTTGTGGAAAAACACCAAGACCCACACTACAAATAGGAGGAGGAGCTCGGCCAAACATACAAAAAGGGTGTACGCGCCTATTGTATTCTTATATACATATGTAAGAATGAAACCAATATAAGAAACAATGCGCCTATTTATATTGTCAAGGTTCGGTCCGATCCCGTTTCACTCACAATCAGTCCCAAATACATTTTCATGTGCACGAAATTGAACGTAGCATTACGTGGTCACAGGTGTGAATGCTATTATCCTGATACGAGGTGGAATCGCGAATGGAGTGAGACAATAATGTGAAAAGATAACATTTTATAGATCGAGAACGAGCCATGATCGGCACTATGATGCGGCGCGGTTTTAAAAGTGGTTTTGTATCGTGAAAGAAAGGCCCCACACAAAAAAAATAGGGTGTGGTATCGAATCCGATTGTGATCAGTTTTTGATATTCTCCTTACTTTTCCTCCTTTGTTCGCAAAAATTGTTTCATAACTTTTGATAATCATGAAAAGCTGTTTTCCGTTTTTATTACTTGAATTGCATCGGGGTATAAACCAAATTATTTTGTGATGTATCATTTCATTATACAGATTTAGGTACTGTGATCAAGTGTTACAGATATATATATACCCTAATTTTCAAAAATTACCAATACAAAAATGTTTGCCCAAAAATGTTGCGCCAAAGAATTAACCTTTTCTCCAATCATATTTTTAATCCCTCGGTTAGCTTAAGCTCATTTGGTCCAATTTTTTGTTTATTTCCTTTGTAGCTGACCTAATTCTTATAGTATTTTATAAAATAATATTATATGCGAAAAGAAAGACTCATGGTGATTGAGTGAAGCTGTCCGGAGTTGGACGCAAGGGCATTCTACTGGAAAACAGTTCGGTCCTTGGCGGCTGTCGAATGCGTCTGGCGATATGCAAACAACCCCTAAAAGGTCCAGATGCGATACCTCCACATTTCAGGAAGCCAATTGCAACGGGAAAACGAGTTCCACTTTTCAGGCGGAGGTCCAAGCCCAAGAGCTATGTGCCAGAGAATGTCTTCGTAGAGGCATATGTGGTGTCAGTATCAACATTCTTACAGACAGTCAAGCAGCTCTAAAATCGTTAGACAGCTTCTCATTCCAATCAAGGTCGGTCTGGGAATGTTTTAAAATTCTCGAAACTCTAACATTAAGAACCGTTGCTACTATGATGTGTATACCGGCACATGAGTGGCACGAAGGGAATGAAATTGCGGACATTTTAGCGAAAAAGCGTGTAAGCACTCCCTTTATAGGTATCGTCTGAAGCAAGACTGAGAAAAATGTATGCTTACGAGTATTTTGTTAAGATTCTGTTTGGTCTGTTGCAGCACAACCGGTTACTATTTACTCAGACAATGAAGTCGGCGTTAAATCTCAACAGAGCCAGGGTACTTCATCCAAAATGGATATCAAATGTAGAGCTATTTTTAATGAGCCGGCTAAGCGGCGCACCACTAAAGTTGGGTCTGGGCACAGAGGCGTTCCCGGAAATTGCAGGGCAGATGAGCTGGCTGTAATGGGAATTGATCTGAAATTAATTAGTTCCATTAAATATGTGGAAAACCGCACGCAAGGTTTTGATAATGCGGCTACACATCCCGCAAGCCAGCGGAGATGGAGTACAGAGCGCACTCATGAGGTACATAGGCACGTTTGGCCTTGAAGGAATGACCACAGAACTATATACCTCATCAATTTAGAATGGGGGTTGGTATCATTACTTAATTATTCTTAATTTGTTAAAACAAGGGCATTGCGAAGCAGGCATCGGACGACCAAATTTATATGAACACAGTCGACCACGAACATTTATTTTTCAGTCACCGTACAAGTTTGAATAATATATTTTTGGAAGCCCTAAGTTATTTAGATTATTAGATCGATGGTTACAGCTATGCAACTATTGTTATATACTTTATACCTAAATGATTTGCAGGAGTACTTGGAAGGTGGACTATTGGTTGAGGGCATGAATATACGTCTTCTCCTTTATGCCGATGATATTGTTCTACTGGCGGATAACCCTAAAGTCATACAATCCATGATTAACAACCTGAAGAAATACTCCGCTGAATGGAATATGGAAGTAAACCCAAATAAATCGGAGATGATGGTCTTTAGAAGAGGTGGACGACTTTCCCAGACAGAGAAATGGTGGTACCAAGGTAAAAAAATTAAATTGGTGGTCGAATATGAATACCCTGGTGTCATTCTCACACCCAAAATGGCATTCGGCAAGCACTTTGAAGCTAGAAATACTTCAGCAAAAGCTAGTATTAATTGTGCATGTAACGATTTTTTAGCGAAACCATTCATTTCATTAAAATCAAAATGGAAGCTGTTCCAAGCGGTATGCAGAGCGATACAAACCTACGCAGCACACGTTTGTGGGTGTGCCTTATTCGATGAAATAAATAAACTGAACTGAAGTTTAAATTTTGATTAATATTAGTTTTTTTATTAATTTTATTTATTTATTGCCACAAATTTATTATTTCTTTCGTGGAAAGAAATCAGCTGGTTTTGACATTTACTACATTATCTAACAAAATGCAAAAAAATACAAAAAAAAAATATATATATTACATTTTGTTTTTGTGTTACCTTCACCTGCCACCTTCTATGAATTTACCTAGAGTACCGCTCTGGTAATCACAATAGTCATTTTTCTTTCTCTCGTGACAGAATTCAGAGATAAAGAAATAAATATTAGTGGGACATAATAATCACTAATAATATGCAAAATTATTGCCTTCAAAAGATGCAAAATTAAATGTATGTACATATGTACATACGTAGATGGCTGTTTTTTTCTTTTGTACTCTGAATTTGTTGGTCTTACGCCGCTCGTTAAAAAAATTTAAAATTAAAAACTAAATATTAAATGAAATAAATTTATATACATATATCCAATTTAAATTTTAATTTTTGCTTTTGTTATTTTCCTTTCAATCAAATTTATAAGTCTTTTTTAATTCCTCCAAAAACGGCTTGAAATAAGACGAAATATTTTCATACTTCATTTTTTTTTTTTGATAGACTTTGAACCTGTCTAATGTGCATACATAGTACACATACATACATACATATATAAGCATGCATGTATTTGTTGGAAAATCATTAAATACATTTAGGTAAGCAATATTAGTGGCATTGATGAAGGCGCATAAAATATCGTTTTTGAAAGAATTTCTCATTTCGTTAACAAAGAGCGTATCCGCTGATTGTGACATTGGCCTATGGATTAATGGAGCTTTGACATAACGAATTATCTATGTATTGCCGATGATAAATTGATTTTTATGAAAGCCATAACAAAAGGCAGACATTGGGAAATGTAGGCAAATAAAAAAGTAGTATTATTTGTAACTTGTCAACTAGCAGATATGCAACTGATTATTTGGTAGGTAATGGGCTCAAAGGAAAATAGTGGTTTTGGTTTGTTATGCCAGTGTTGAAAAAGTCGAAAAAAATCGCTGCGTTTCTATTTTTTATTTATTTATACATTTTTGAAATGTAACTGGTACAATCCGTGAATTAGAAAACTTCTAATAGGTTTTATTTTGATTCAGCTGATGCCATAGAAGCTATAGCGCGTTAAATAACTGAAGCAGCGGGATTTATTGACACATTTTCAAAATAATTTTTTTATGCAAATAAAAGCCATTTTCCTAAACAAAAACCATATAAATCCAAGTTGCATATTTTGTAAAAAATAAAAAAGTTCCAATAAAAGCTTTATTCAATTTTGTAACTTTTTAAATAGAATTACGAGCATCTTTTCAAGTACGCCGCTTTATAGCCCATTTAATTATGGAATAGAAAGGTGCAAGTTTAAAATGGTGCGAAAATCACGTTGAGTTCTTGAATTCCATATAAAAATATGTCCGAGCATATGAAGAAAATACGGGCGGTCTAGAACCAAAACAAAAAAAATCTTAAACATCAATTCGATTTTTCAGCGACTTAAAACTTGCATTTTACAGTAGCAAAAACGCAGATTAAACAGTTTAAAGTTTCGAGAAAATTTGTTTTTCAAAATTTTTCGTATTTTGCAGAAAGGTGATAACTTTGATTTATATGGTTTTTGTAGGAGAATACAGTCCTTATTTGCGTATAAAATTATTAAATTTAAATAAAAAAATTAGCTGATATGCTGACGTAAACGGGAATTTGACAGCAGTTTGCTTACGAAAAAACTGAGATTGTATTGGTAATATAAGAAAAAGTCAACCATTTTATTTCGATGCTGTCTAAAGAACAACTAGTTGGACCAGCTTGTGAATACGTGGGATATAGGCGTCGGAATTCTGCCGAAGTTACTCTCACAATTTTTTCTCAGACGGCCAAACCTTGTAATCTATCATCTTTGGTATGCATACCTATGTAGAACTAACCTATTGCGTTCTATAATTCATTCATAAATTCCAAATTTGGCCCACTATTTACAAAATATTTAATTTCTTTCGAAATTTTTAGCAACTCCTCAGAAGCTCATTATTGTGGTATGCCACATATAGCAATGAAAAACTACGAATTTCTTTAAAATAATAAAATTAACCAAATTTTCTTCCATCCAGATACTCGGGGCAAAATAAGTTGGTTTGCGACTATGTACTCGTAACACTTGGTTATTCCATCGTTTCGGAACGAACATCGAATGAAAGAAATATTTTTTGTTTTAATAGCGGTCGAACTTGAGCAGATAATGGCAAACTGTAGAGCTCATTTTTGAAAACTTTCTCGCCAAAATTATCTAGCATTCGTGAACGATAAAAACTGTGAGACCTCTATTTGGAAAATAATATCAAGATTTACACATCTTATATGGCTGTTGGCCGAAATAGCGAGTAAAACCATTAATAGGCAGGGGGTCATCCGGCTCTTTGAAATACTGCGCTGTCATAACGCTGGACATAAAGAATGCTTATAACTCAGCAAATTGGACGCCAATTCTTTCGTCACTGAGTGGCCTTGAGATGAATTTATTCCTGCTTCGGATTATCCGGAGCCCCTTCGATTAGGGGATTCTTGACGGATTCAGTGACAGATGATGCCCAACAAGGCTCGGTTCTTGGTCCTGCTTTGTGGAACGCAATGTACGATGGCATCCTCCTGCCTATGAATGCGACACTGGTGAGATACGCAGACAATATTGGGCTGGTTGTAGGGCGGAAACATATTATTGATGTGGAACTCACTTGCAACGATGCGGTCGCGAGGATTGAGCACTGGTTGCACAATGTCAAACTCCAGCTAGCAGTGCAATACACAGAAGCGCTTTTTTTGCGCTTAAGCAAAAAGAGGAAGAGTTTGACGGTAAATGACGAAGGTCTCAACATCCGACTATACAGTACCTAGGCATTATAATTGACTAGCGCATGACCTTCAGAGTGCCCACGGTGAAGATAAGCACGAAGTAGTTATAAATGCGCTAACTCGATTGTTGCCAAACATTGGGGGAGCACAAGGTGCAAGGAGAAGATTTCTATCTACTGTCTCCATCATCTTACTACCACTTCGTTCCAATCCCGAGAAACACACCTACGAGAGGTCAGGCAGTTTTATAAAGTTGCAAGTATCCTGTGCTTTCCACTGGATATCCGAGCACGTGAACTAAACCATCGCTATCCAAGGCAAAGTGCATAATCAACAAGGGACCAAAAGTTGGAAGAGCGAATTGTGTCACTTAACGAATGACAGCTAAGATGGGATCTTGCTCCTAATGGCCGCTGGACGCATGAACTCATCTCTAATCTTGCTACGCGGTTACTACGAAGACATAGAGAAGTGGATAACTTTCTCTCTCAGATGCTGAGCAAATACGGCTACTTCCAGTATTATATGCATAGGCTTGGTCTTCCAAAAAAAAAAACAAATTGATTTACATACTTATGTATCACTGAGAGCAAGACACTGACACTAATAGGTCACTCACTAAATTTTAACCTACCTACCTACTTGCACCCTGCAGCATCTTTCGAGCTGAGCTGCTTGCTAACTCTGGTACCGGTGCAATGCATTGTGCGTCGAAGTCTTAGCTATTCAGGTGAATTCCTCGAACGTCATGAAAGTTAGAGGGTTTCGAGCCAAGTGCTGAAACCAACACCAGACGGTATTTGGGGGATCGGCTTATTGACAGCAGGAGGTTTAGCTGGATGATTGCCTCACTGTAACACTGCCGTTCGACACATCGTCGTCATAAAACAAAGTCCACTGACGTTAAAACTTGGTCATTACTATACAATTTGAACCCGGAAAACGACTCAAACTTGCAAGCAAATGCCATCATACTAGCACAGATCGGAGGATGCTGTATTAGTATGCTACCGGTTAAGCTAACTGCTTTCGAATTGGCTGAGATAAAAAAAACACCGAGCGGATGCAGCACAGCTGACCAACCGAAAGACTGAACGGGAGCGAAACATCCATTCGTGGCAGGAGGAATGCGAAAATCCTATGAACGGACGATGGATGTATCCATTGATTGCGAATATCTTCAAATCGTTAAATCGAGAGCATGGGCAGATAGACTTCTACCTGACCCAAGTACTTACTGGACATGGACGCATTAAATCTTATCTGCATAGATTTAAGCATGAGGACGACCCTTGCTTCACTTTTTGTGACAACTTAGCTGAATATGCAGTGCATGTTTTCTTTATCTGCCCACGTTTTGAGCTCGAAAGGGAAGAACTGCTTATTAGGGTTGGGAAGCCAATATTGGTAAGTAACCTAGTGGACATTATGACTCACTAAGTAATTACCAAACTGCGATGCACTGAACAACAGATCTTTATGAAGAGACAATACCTGTAGGTCGCTCCCTCTCCCGTGAAATAGTACTTAACGGTTGTCCCGCCGAAGAGAAACGGTGCAGGGGTGGGTTTTCAGCGGGTGAGTCAAGAGTCAAGTCAAAAGTCATGTGACTGATACAATGAAGGGTTAAACATTTTAAATAGAATCCAGCGCGTCACATTTTTCTACCTTTACCTCAAATTGGGTGAAGGTTTTTACAATTTATTGTGAGGCTTCTTTGTACAGGCGATGCAATAAATAATTATAATTGTGTAAAAGAATATACAAATTTCGCTCGTATTCATAATTCGTGCTTCAGAAGCAGGTCATCCGGTTAACGGTCTTTGTCATAGCCGCTCTCACATTTGCATTTGCATTTGCACTTTCTACGCTTTGCACAATCATAGAAAGCAGCCAGGGTAAGGATATAAATGTGATACTATGTTACCCTTCCATAAATAATTTCAAACATAAATTTCATAAAATATTTTTCCTCTGACGACCCCTAAGACAACCCACGCGCGCTGTATTACACCGTGTACACGTCTCCATACAAATGTCTGCATGCACATAAGTTTACGTACATATGTAAGCCTATGTATGTCTGTATGTGCATTGCGTGGTATATTTGTTGCATGTTGCATGTTGCAGTGTCACAACATTTACTTTCGTGCATATCAAAATTTGAAAGAAAAAAAATGAAAACAAAAAAAAACAAGCAAAATCCATCTGCTGCTGTTCTAGTTGCTTTGCTGTTATTGTTGTTGTTGTTATTACTATTGCAGCAGTATTTGTTGTGTTATGTTTCTGTTGCTGTCAGCGTTGTATAATTTATGGTCCATCACCCCCGTTGCGTTGCTGCTGCTGCTGTATGGCTATGAGGCTGCATGGCTGTATGGCTGCGTGCATGTGTGCGTGTGTGTGTGTGTGTGTGGTGTTATGCATACATTTGCACACAAATTTATTTGCAATTAATGAATGTCAACACTGTCAACAAGTTTTTCGTTTTTGTATGCGAATTGGAATGCACACACGTTCGCACATCCATACGAAAACACTCATATACACACGCATGAAGTTACAAGCGGATGACGAGTTCATTTCTTTTTGTCGACCAAGGGGCAAGGGCGTGTTTCCTGCATAAAAACTTTGCACTTTTCACATTTCACAGCTTGCAGCTATGCACTGAGAATTTTGAGAATATTTCAGATAAATAAATAATAAATAAATACGCTTAGAGAATGCACAATGCTAAGTACTTCGGAAACTGCAAAACCTATGAGAGCTCAGTGAATTGAAAATGTTTAAATACTGACACACTTATATCACATGTACACACACACACATACCTACTCGAAATTCTCGTGTACACAAGCATTGATACAGATATCAAGTGATAAGTAAATATTGCAAGATAAAAGTAAATTTACAAAAGAAATTACTCAAGTGGAAAGTATTACTTGCAACATTCAAAATAAGTGAAGCACACATAAGTTTACTTGCAAGTGGGTGGGTGCATTTTTAGAGGAAGAGAACTCATTTATTTTCTATGAAAAATAAAAGCAGAGGATACTTGAAGATATTGCTAATATTTTGTCTCTATTAGCCTGCGCATTCTTTAGAGCTTCTAAAAATTTACTCTACGGTACTATGCAACTCGTCTCATGCTGAGAAATTTACAATCTCTGGAAAGCTGAAGATCTACACACATGCTTATGTACATATCGTTTTGTTAACTTTTACCTTTAATGTAATTCATTGGCAGTCCTTATCATTTGGAAAGGTTAAGTTTTAATGCTTCCAATTACAATCCTCGAAACTCTCTCTCTTATCCAATTCAATTAGTCAACACAAAATTTTGCTGGGAATGCTGCTTTGGCGAGATCTACATAAATGGACTATGAATAAGTTCGTGCGGTTTTTTTCGAAATTTGAAACTTTATTGACGTAAAATGGTTACAAATTTAATATTCAAAGTATTGTCCATCGCTTGCTACTACTTTTTCCCATCTTTCTGGCAATTCACGGATTCCCTTTGTGAAAAATTCGGTCGGTTTTGCCGCAATCCACGAATCGATCCATTTTTTGACTTCATCGTAATTACGGAAGTGCTGGTCAGCCAGGCCATGTTGCATCGATCGGAAGAGATAGTAATGGGATGGCGCAAGGTCTGGACTATACGGCGGGTGGGGTAGGACATCCCATTTGAGCGTTTCTAAGTATGTTTTGACCACTTGTGCAACATGTGGCCGAGCATTGTCATGTTGCAAAATAACTTTGTCGTGTCTATCGGCGTATTGCGGCCGTTTTTCTCGCAGTGCTCGGCTCAAACGCATCAATTGTCGTCGGTAGACATCCCCCGTAATCGTTTCATTCGGTTTCAGTAGCTCATAATACACAACACCCAGCTGGTCCCACCAGATACACAGCATAACCTTCAGGCCATGAATATTCTGCGCCGACGTCGATGTTGAAGCATGGCCAGGGTATCCATACGTTGCCCGACGTTTTGGATTGTCGTAATGGACCCACTTTTCATCGCCAGTCACAATTCGATGCAAAAAACCCTTTCTTTTGTGCCGTTGAAGCAGTTGTTCGCATGCCATAAAACGGCGTTCAACGTCTCTTGGCTTCAATTCATACGGCACCCAATGGCCTACCTTTCGGATCATTCCCATGGCTTTTAAACGTTTGGAAATGGTTGATTGATCAACTCCCAAAGTTTTTGCAACCTCTTCTTGCGTTTGAGCCGGATCTTGATCGAGCAATTCCTCCAATTCGGTATCCATGAACTTTGGCGGCGCACCCTCGCGTTCTTCGTCTTCCAAGCCAAAATCACCACTTTTAAAGCGTGCAAACCACTTCTGGCACGTTCGCTCAGCTAGAGCATGCTCACCATAAACTTCCACCAAGATACGATGACTTTCGGCTGCTTTTTTCTTCATATTAAAATAATGAAGAAGAATTCCCCGCAAAAACACATTATTTGGCACGAAATTCGACATTTTCAAGTGTGGTAAAAATATTGTTGTTTACGCTTCAAATAAAAAACTTATACTGACGTTTGTGCCTTACGACAGTAGCTCTCCAATGAATGTTTGGAAATGTGGATCGATGGAATAATAATCAAGTTACGCCATCTGTTGTAAAACCGCACGAACTTATTCATAGTCCTATTACATACATATGTATATGAGATTTTCATATTTTATCCGAAAGTAACGTCATTGATTCCTCATGACAAAAAAAGGTTTTTAAAATCTTTGCCATTTTACTTTTTACTGAAAATATCTGTATTAACTGTAATTAAACTATTCCTCTACTAGTCTGTAAGAGTTCATAGACTGAAATAAATAAATTTTAGTTTGGAGAAAAAAAATGCATTACTTTTGCGTACAATTTTTGCGCAAACTGTTTTACCCTTAATCCTTCTTAAGGAGATTAATATTCTATATGTAAAATTTGTATGTTTGTTGGTTTGTGAGTGTGAATGGTTATGACTCAATCACGGAAAGACGACGTACGGTATTTTCATGAAATTTTGCACACAGATAGCTTATGACCTGAGTGTTAAAATAGGCTAAGAGAGCTAGCTGCCAAGGTTAAATTCAGTAAAAGTAATCAGTTCAATAAAATAATATAATACAGATATCAAATGAAAAAGGTTTAAGAAGGCTGAGTGTCGAAAACTATTGTAATAAATAATAATAATAAAATTCAAATAAATACAAAAAATTAATGATATCTAAAAATTTGGGTATCAAAGAAAAAAGCTTTAATTTCGATTATGTTTTTAACAGGGTTGCCGTCTGTTTTATTATTATATGATAATAATACAATGATTTAATAAATTAAAAAATGAAGAATAAAAATATTCAGAAGGATTAAAGAAATTTAATTACTTTATAAAATATTTTTGAATAGGGTTGCCATCTGTTTGAAAGGGCAACTTAAAATAAGTTGTCTAAATACTACTGTATGGGTGTTAAGCGAAAGAGTTATGAAAACTCTATATTTTGAATATATTTTGTACAATAGTCTCATTTTTATGAGAGTTGCCACGTGTTAAAATGCTGATATTAAATAAAAGTAATTAGTTCATTAAAATAATGCAATACAGGGTCAAATGAAAAATAGTATAAAACGTCTTATTTTCGAAAATGTTGTTGCTGAGGGTTGCCATGGTGTTGAACAATTAATAATTCAAGTAATATAGATATAAAAAAAAATAAATATAAAAGCATGTGTGTCAAAGAAACAAATTTAGAAAGTTTTAAATTTCCAAATATTTTTGATAGGGTTGCCACCTGGGTAACAAAATAATTTTATGAATTTCAAAAATATGTAATAATAAAAAATTAAAATAATTCAATATAAGTGGCGAATGAAAGAAATGTAATTACTTTATAAAATATTTTTGAATAGAGTTACCACCTGTTTGAGAGGGCAACCTGGATTAGGTTATCTAAATACTTATATATGGGTGCTTAACAAAAGACGTATGAAAAATCTATAGTTTGAATATATTTTTGAATTCAGTTGCCACATATATATTTAAAAACTTAAATCAATTAATTTAAAAAGAATTAAATAATTCGTCTTAGGTTTTAAATGAAATAAATTTAAGTTATTTTATAAAACGTTTTTGCAGATAGTTACCACCTGTTGGAAAAGGTTGACAAGTCAAATTATTAAATTAATTATCTAAAATACTACTATATGGGTGCTTTGCGGAAGCGGTATGAAAAATGTATATTTTGAATATACTTTTGAATAGGTCTGCCACCTAAAAAATTAAAATAATTCGGTACAGGCTTCAGGAGGGAGAAATTTAATTACTTTATAAAATATTTTTGAAGGTGGTTGCCACCTGTTTGAAAGTGGCAGCTACTTAAAAAATTGTATTCAATAAATTATAAAAAATAATAATAAAAAATTAAAATAATTCAGTATAGGTATAAGATGAAAGAAATTTAAGAAAACTTATTTTACATAATACATAGATGGGTACCACCTCTTGGAAAAAGTTGTCAATTCACGATACGAAGGTAGTATAAAAAATCTATATTTTGAATGTTTTTTTTTCTGAATAGAGTTACCACCTGTTAAAAACTGAATTCGTGGAAATGAGACTACTAATAAATACTATGTCAAGGCTCACAAAGTTACAAAAAAACGTCTGTTTTTCAAGTTAGGAGCGACCTCATGATACAAAGTATCAGATTACCTTACACGTGGAGCTCACCAAATCTTCCTTATTCTTTTCGAGTTACATATATAAAAACTCGAATTTTAAGCCTTGGAGGAATGCAGTCTCTAAGTGATACCCAAAGGTATGTGAAAAATCTACTTTATGCGGCAATATCCGACATGCACGATTTGGAGATGCAGAATTTGTGTTTATATGGAAATAGTTCTACAACTGAGACCTCAACAAAACATTCAAATCGAAAGATCCTATGTTCCATTCGGGACAAAAGGAATTGACGATGGTGATTTTCTTATATATAACATTAAAAAAAAAATAGTTCCACATAAACAATGAACTACCTTTTCAGAATTTTGAAATACCATAATTCGATAACCCGCTGATGAAAACTTCCTAAATCCATATGCATGTTTGAAAACTGCGTTGACTGGAATAGTGAACTGGAAAACCGAGGCTAAGTCACTAACATCTACTTTTTTTACACTCCATACGAGTATTACTGCGGCTAGTAACCAAATTCTGACATGCTGATCCATATTCGGCTTAAGCACGCCAAAAAGCTTGGAAAAATTGTCAAATGGTTCATTAATCTGAAGGTCAATCAAGTTTTGTTGGCCTATGCTAATGTGGCGTGGCGCATAATTAGTTCCTTACGAACTTTCTCAAACGTCCTTGATGACCACCGCGATATACAGAACCTTTTTAGAGGAGGTCGGTTCTATGTATGTAAACAGCACAAGTTGGCATTGCATCACTCAACAACATTCTTCAAAAATGTTTAATGAATGGTTTATGCTGTTACAACAACAACAACTGAACTGTCGCTTCTTGCAACATTTCTAGTATACCCAGTTTTTAAGAGCCAGAAAACCACAATGAAACTGACGTTGCCTTGCAAAAGTAGTAGGAAACTGTTCTGCTCTCGCATTCCTATTTGATTCGTTTAAAAGTTCCGAATTCCTTACACCAAACAAAAGTGTTAACAAATCATAATATCTGGGTGCTATGCATCACTTTTCTATCGGATACACTTTTAAGAGCTTGGGAACTTAAAAAAATACGAAACAGAAATATTCTTGGAATGAATTTTTTTTATTATTATAGGGTAGACAATTTCGTGGCCGTGGCTACGAGTTACAAGGTCCATTCGATTAGCCTAATTTTTGACTACTTTTTCCAATAATTCTGAATAATAAATCTAAATTTCATTTTCATTCAACGATGCACATTTGACTTGAATTCGTGCAAGGGCTATATTTTATGGGCACATAAGCCAAGACCCTTTTTTAAATTTTTCCACGTAGTCGAAGAACAAAGGCCAACAAGTTGAGTACGACGACTAATCAACATTTCGACGTCTTCTTCAACAACACAGTTTGCCATTCTCAGCTATCAGACCATAGCAATCGATATCAATTATTCTAGTGCAGCTAAAAAAAACACCCCATATTTGATTACAGTAGTATGTTGAAACGGATTTTTAATAGCCAAAGCGTACTTTGACAGCTAATTTGGCAGACATACCTAAAAAAGTTCTGGGAGCTGTTATTTCCTCGAAACCACAAAAACAAATACAATAAAAAATGATTCATTGCTCCGTCCAATTAACGAGTACTCGTATTTTATTTTTATTTGACAAAAAAAAATTATATTATATTTATGGTATTTATGGCATGACATTTTACGATTCTTAAATGTTATGAATGTTTTTTATATGCTTTTTAACGACTCTATTTCTTTAGCATTAAATTTACTTTATTTCATTCGAGAATAATTCCGATTTGTTTTCCACTTTTTCCATGCAATCCTTCCCTTGGCCAATTAAGGCCAACTCTTTGTAAACCTAATAAATTTATATGACCACCATATAAATTAATATGTACTTTGATATCGCAATAAATATTTACTGGTTATATTTACTTACTTAACACAACATGCTAACATTCGAACATTCGAACAAGGCACACGGCCATTGTAAAGTGTGGTGAAAGTAAGAGAATTTGTGGCAGGAAAAGCCGGTGGTAACCGCAGCAAGCGCAGGTGTTGCTACAAATGGGCGTCTGGAAATGCGTGACTTACATGCATAATCAATGGTTAGACGAAGCCTATTAATTGTCATGCACATTCGCACTAACACCTATGCAGCCATGCACACCAACACAAATGCGCACTGGTATATTCGTATTGTATTAAGGCATATTGACCGGACAGGCAGACACATAAAATATTTAAATGTGCATGCAACAAGCATTGGCTACTACCAGTGAAATATAGACTCCGAAATTGCATACGAGTATGGAACAGTGGACTTTTGCTTCAATTAGATGTTCTTAAAAAACACCGCATAAATTTCATATATTTAAATGATTTAGAAAATCTATTATGTGAAAGAAGGGTTAAGAAATGTATTAGATTAGGTTAGATTAAAGCGGTTGTCCATTGTGATGCCGCGTTGGGAACCTGCCTCAACTCTCCTAAAATCAGAGTGTAGATGGGTAAGTGAAATGGTTGAAGTACCACTCTGCCACTTCCCAAGCAGCATTAAAGCGGCGTTTTTATACCACTACGGGACCTCCAACAGGCAGATATCTACAGCCAGCCAGAGCTCTTGATATAATGGAGAGTACTGATGAGATTTGGTCGATCGTCCAATGACGCGAAAACAAAGCTATGAATTTGGAAAAGAAAGCTATGAGTTTGGAAATTGCATGGTGTGGAGTCCCCAGGACTTTCTGAGTCCTGCGTGTATTGTTCTGCGGCCAAACGGTTTTCGAAATAACACATGAAGAAATAGAGCTCCATCTTTTCTTTGCTTTTCTGAGAAATAAGTTGTGCAATACCTCTTTAACAACTGCCAGAGGGATGCAAATGACTGGGTAGGAGGTCTCTGGAACCAATTCAGTTCTTTTCCTGGCAAGCTCATAAGCAAGAGAGTGAAATTTGATCTCCTTCTTACAGGAGTCGACTAGTTTGGATCTGGACAAAATGTCCAAATGCTTGAAGAAAATGTTAATATCACTCTTGTTTCTACGTTCCCGAAGCATTTTGCATGCGTGCAAGATCGCATAGACTTCTGCCTGAAAAATACTAGAAGCGTTCGGCAACTTTAAGGAACTATATAAATTGGCTTTTTCAGAGAAAACCACTGCTCCGACTCCCGATTCCATATTGGAACCGTCATTGAAGACAGAGGTGGTAGCTTCAGTGCACATTTTCCCCTCGTTTCAATCCTGCCTACTTGGACAGATTGCCATAGCACGTCCCTCATACTCATACGAGTATCAGATGTAAACAAAAGGTAGAACGTTGGACGAAGAACGCTTTCCTGAAGCACACCAGCCAATATCGCAAATTTTTCTGCAATATAATCCTTTACTCATGCCCCTAGCGTAGATAATTGTTCTGGTGGTACAGCGGCGATTAAATCTCTTGGTGGGGCTGTCACTAATGGCATAATTGCTCACAAATGCCGGGCACCTCTTGATGAGATGGCGGAATATTTCCGCATCCATAGGATTGTCATCCCAGAAAATTGTAAGGCAGGCTATTTAGCGAGAGAGGGCACTACCACTCGCATCCCTCATAGTATGGAGATTATAGGTATCAACGCCAATCTACCCCTCTCAACCGACAAACTGTGTGGTACAAGTGGCATTACCACTTCAGCCAACACGAGATGGGTTGATAATCGAACATGTAATGCTACAAGAAGAATTTGGCAAAAATGAGATGTTTCGCGCTTAAAGTCGTTACTCAATCGGTCAAGGAGAAACGTCCCTACGTTAGTTGCTATGATCACAGGTCACTGTTTCCTTGGTCGACATGCTCAAGAATGAATGCTCAGTGCTTATTCATCATGGAACTATTTAGACACTCTGATGAAGCGTAGGATAGGTTTTATTCCAACATCGGATAGTTCCGTAAGAGAGTCAAAAAGTATCTTCCCAACAATCTTGTCCTGCTACTAGCTAAAGCTGGGCAATCACAGGGAAAGTGTTCTTCTGTTCCTTCCTCTTCCTCGCCTCTGCAACTTCTGCAGTATTCATGAAAAAATACTCTTGGCCTAGAGTAGGGTCTACCTATCAGACACGACCATCAAAATTACTCTCTTGAGAGCTTAAGCAAGTCTCCTGATCTTTTTCTATCTATTTGCGATCATATTTTCTTCTTTCCTTGACCTATTAACCTCCAGGAAAATATTATTTTTTATCTTTAATTCGCAGGTTGCCCTAGGAATTTCAATATTTCCTCCGTTTTCAAGCAGTGGCAGATTAGTACCCCTTCTGGATACCTCATCGGCCATGCAATTTCCTTCAATATCTGTATATGCTGGAACCCGTATAAGACTAACCTTGAAAACGGTGCTAATATCATTTAGAGCTACTAGGTATTCCTGAGCAACATTTGATTTAAGTGTAACTATCTCCATTGATTTGATGACCACCTGACTATCCGAGGAGGTATTTATTGTAGTTTTTGTTAAATCGCATGTGTTAAGGTATCATACACCCAGTTACCTTCTTTATGGCTGAGACTTCTGCTCGTAGACGCTGCAGTAGTTGGGAAGTAGGACAGATAATTGTAGTCCTAACTCTTTTGAAGAAACTCCACAACCTACTTTATTTTCTAACTTGGATCCATCCGTGCACAAATTTATTTCTTCCCTTCTCGTCTTAGAGTTTTCCACTCTCTTCTTGGTGGGATGCTAGTCTTGAAGAACCTATCGAAGGTGGGTTTGGGGAAAGAGTAGTCGTTTTCTTGTTTATAACGACTCACATCATCGAGTATAGAAGCGTGGCCGAACTGCCGGGTCTTCCATAGCAACATACTGTTGAGTCTAAGCGCTGAAGCGACGGCCACGGGTTTTCTTACCAGATTTAGAGCAAGGAAGTTCACTAGCACCGCGAGCGCTTTATTGGGGGTAGTCCTTGAAGCGCCGGTGATACGTAGACCCGTTATGGTTTTCAAAAAAAAAAAAATTAGCTCTATGGACTCCCTTCAGTACGGAGGCCCAAAATTCGCTAAGAAATAAAAAAAAATATTTCATTTATTGATTTTTTTTTTTAAATATTTCATATTATTGTTTTTTTTTTTTTATAAGTAGAATTGACTGGACAAATCGTTCCTCTGTACGTTGATAAAAAAACAAAGCACCCAAGCACCAGCATATGTTGCACTAATGACAATTTAAACATCAACATGCTTGGGGTTTCGGACACAATACCCCAGCACTTTATCACTCTTACGTACACTTACACTCACACGGGCATATGTAACCAACTAAGACCACAACAGACTTGAAAATTACCCATTAGCTTGACTGTTGTGCTCGAGGGTCTACAATGGTGCGTACATTGATCTGATTACTTAGACCCAAGCTTACAACTTTATTCGTGTTTGCATATGTATGGAAATATTTGTTTGTATAGGTATTTATACGTGCGAATTACAAATGTTTTTAAAGTGTGAATTGAATTTGTAAACTTTCAACACTTTTACACCCTTTCTATAACCAAAAAAAAGAAACAAAAAAACAAAAACAACGAACAGCCAAATATAACCTTAAATGTCGAATTGCAAGATTTTGAGAATTGCCAGCTGTAAGCTTGTTGTACAAGTACAAGTGTAAAGAAGAAAGTGCAAAGAAAAAAGTATGCAGACCCAAGTGGCCGCATTGGCTAGGCAAGTTTTGTGAACTTAAACAAATTCGGGTTGGGATAATTCGTTTACGCTCAATTGAACTTTGTGCAAAAATTTATTGTATTTGCATATCAAGGCAGGGTGCTAAGTGTGTATATGTATGGGTGTGTAAGTGTGTTTGCCTAACCGGAACCGGATGCAACGATAACAGCATTGTGGCCATGCATAAATCGCTTTTTCACTTTCATATACATTCGGCAAACACACACAAACACACATACACTGATACATTCATACATTCGGGCAGAGACTTTCGGGCATTAGCACACAAATGCAACAGGAAACGCACACAGCCAAACAGACATGCATTCATGTGTATATATGTATGTATGTATATATGTGTATGTACGAGTATGTATGCGCATACGCCAGCATAGTTATTTCCAGACGTGCAGCCGCTTGGCGCAACAGTTCAACAGACATTCGAGGTGCAAATGGAAAATTTTCAAGATGCCCGGCATCAACAGCGCCAACAAAATAAATGACAAAAGTGTACGCAAAAGAACGTGGACGAGGTGTGGCGCGGCGTATGAGTGTAGTAAAGGGAAAGTGCTCTCGCTTATTGCTCCTTGGCCTGACTTTTACTACCGGCTGGCATGCGCCACTTCCTGCAGCCATCTAGCAATTCCGTCATGCTTCTAGCTTGCACATTTGCCTATTTGCCTGCCAGACAGCGGGCTTGTGTGCCTGCTTGAGCGAGCGTCTATGTGTGGGTGTGTGTGTGCGGTGTTGCTAACAATAAAATGCAATAAGTGCTCTTCTTACTTTTTTGTTGCTGCCACAAATTCGCAAACTATTTCAGGTTAGCAAGAAATTGCCATCAACTAGCGCACGCAGCGCCACCACAAAATTAAATAACCCAACCAAGCAATTCGACTGGCACTCATTAGCAAATGGGAAATGGGAAAAAACATTACATAAACTTCTTTCTCAATACTTTCTAATTTTTGTATTGAAGTTCTTATGGAACAGTTTTTATATTCAACATTCCCCTCAATGCCAATTTAGATCGTTGTAAGCAGCCTAATTTTTCAAATATCAGATTATCGTGGAATCTACATGACTTGTCTAACTAGTGGAGCCCTTAAACGTGGCAATCTTGAAATTTTCTCCCCAAACGTTTGTGTAAGGTCTGCTATAGTTGGTTTCGAATCACCACTTCTTCGCTCACTAGAGAAGTCTGCTGCTCGCTAAGGGAAAAAATTGCATGTGACAGCAATTTTGATTATCCTGATCCTTAGCAAGGATGTTAGATGAAAAGGTTTTGAGTCATCGGGTACTCGGTAGCCAAGGAGGGCAGATTACAAGGCTTGTAAGAGCAACTTCGCCTAATCTTCTCAAGTTTGGCGTATGGGTTTTAATTGTAAATGGACGTTTATTGAAGAGTATTTATTGCTTTTATCAACATTTTCATGACTCGTTCACAGAGAAAAAATTGCGAAGCTCATTAAGAGCTTTTCGCTCCTATTTTCAGCAAGGCGAGTTGAATACCGAAAACCGTTATTTTATTTATTTAGATTTTGACAAGGCTGACATTATGTAAGGGGTTTTCCAATAACAGGAGTTATTGGTGAATGCATTGCGCTATCAAGAGGTGACCAGGGTCGATTCAAGATGGAATTCGTGACGCTATCGAGGACATAGGGCAGCCACTTTGCAATTCGGTTATGGAAAATTTCATGAAAAGGATATTCTCCTGTAAGCGTGGTCGTGGTGGTCATTTGCTGATGTTATTTTCTACTATTAACGGCATACCTTCCTCTTTATAATGAAATAAACATCCGATCGCTTATATTAAAAAATAGCATTTTTCTTTGAATTTCAATATAACACCTCTGTTTGGAAAACCCCATACTATAATATGATAATACAAAACAAAAAACAAAACAGATAAAAGAGTGAAATTATATGATTGTAGAAATTCGGTGAATGACTTGATAAAATTGTGATTTGTGGCATTTAAACTAAGCAAACTAATGAAAATAAAGTGCCGCGTGTTAAAAATATCTTCAAATGCAGATCGCCAGCGTTTTTCTTGTGTTTCGTAGTACTATTGCTTTCACCTACTCTTCCCCTTAATAAACAAGTAATTTCTCTTCCTCTTGCTTGAATATTCTAGGGACATAACACATGGGCTGAAAAGTCCCGGGCCTAACACATAGATGGCACTAGTTTTATTGCATTCACCTCTTTTTCAGTTACTACTAACCTTAAAAAGACAGCTGTTAAAATTTCATGATCTTCTATTCATCAGCTCGTGAGTTATTGTGCTAAGAGTGGCGCTACTTTTGTTATTTTCAAAAAAATAGATCAAAAAGAATTTCGTGTTTTAATTTTACATTGCTTCTTGAAGGGAAAAAATACCTTTCAAGCACGGCAATGCTTGATATTATGGGTACTATGCCCCACCGGAAACAATAATAAAATGATGGTTGGCTGGCTTCAAACGTGGTCGTAGAGACATCGATGATGCACAACGCAGTGGACGTCCAAATGAGGCGGTAAAACCAGAAAACATCAAAAATATTTACAAAATCGTATTGAATGACTATGAGAAAGCTCTAGAAGTGGATGCAATTTCATTGCTCGCGCATTTTCCTTCCATAATTTTGGCCGCATTTTCTTTATTTTTTCACTCAGTTCAACAAGAATGTGAAGATACTTTTTCACAGATACCCAGAAAGAGCTTTGGATATCCAATGTTTGATCAAACCAGAAGCCCAATTTGTTTCGATATTGTCATATTCTCTAGAAGTCTCACAATAATTCGCTGCCTATTGTTGCGCTTAATACTTTTTTGGATAAACAAAAAAACAAAACCATTGCTGGTTTGTTTATAAAAGCGGGATTTAGCGCATTTGAAAGAGAAGCGAAAGGAAAGGCACTTCATGCGAAAGCGTGCGACACGGTTTACTTCACACTAGATCCTATCGTGCGTTTTCGCGCGACACTACATGCAACTTTTTATGTTTTTAGAGCAGACTGATATTTTCCCTAAAATTTTTTTTCTGATATATATATTTTTTATTTCCTTAGCGTCATATTGGTTTTTAGGAGTCCAGCTGCGCCGTATAGTTTTATGTTGCACAAAAGCATGGAACAAGAAAGCTGTTAAAAAAATCAAAATTTTTACTTTTATTATTAGTCGTTATTTATTATAAATTAATTCGCAATAAATATCATAAATCACGAGGAATAAAAGCTATCGACTTACAGGCTTACAGGAAATCCAAAATAAACCACAGACATAGCAGATCGGTGATCTCTTGGAAATCAATATATTTTATTTCCATACGACTTTCTATAAAAATAGACCGCCTACCTGAGGCCCAGCTGAAGTTTTTCGTCTAATGCATTTAGCACTCTGTGTGTCTAAAGTAGTGAAATAGCGCCCCACACGCCCTTAGTCATATTTCAGTCCCAAACGCCCTTCGCCATATTCGTCCCCAATTTCTCTGAGTAATTGAACTTTTGTTGTTGTATATAAATGCATGCAAAAATAACTCATCTAAAAATGTTTGTCAAGCTAAGAGCCTTTCATTAAACGTAAGTGGCAATCCATATAACTGTAACAAGTGCAATTTGTTACTCAAAGAATATCAAAGCCAAAGTAGAGGTTTTAGATAATCCTACCAAGGGTCTACTGTTGGCTGGGATCTATCTACCCAATTATAAAAATGCAAAAATATAGTTTTAATGCAAACAGTTGTAAGGCTGGCGGCTAGTGCCGTGCGAGGCTCCTAGGTAAGTAAGTAAAATGTAAAGTAGCTTGCAGGCTCCTCGCAGCCTTGACTGCTTTTCAACACCTTGGTTACAAGTTTGCAACAATATTTTATTGCGTATATACACACACACACCTAGTTTTTCCTTTCAACGTAACAGTTTGCAGCTGTTGTTGCTTGCAGATTCAGTGCTTTGCAGTGAACCAGTAGGTCGGTGTGCGATTTTTGGTGTGCAATACAAGTCGAATGCCGGCTACTTTACAATCCGCAGCGCTTGTGCCAATTACAACTGCTTTTGATACACATTTCTTTGCTGCTGCTTTTGCATTTTTTTCTGTTTTTTGTTCCTTTACCTTGCATATGCTTTTTAACTCGCCGAAATTTCGCTCAAATAAAAGGCCAAAGCGTAAAGGAATAAAATATCGTATCTAAAAGGCTGGGAAAAGGAGAAAATAAACAAGTCAGCGAAAATGTTATTTTCTTTGCTTGCTTGTATTGCAATGTGGCATAATGTTCCCATGAATTTGCATTTGTTGCTTTGATGGCGCCGAAAAATGGCTACGCGTAAGCACGACCACCACACCAGCACTAACAATTACAACACTATCAGCGCTTACCTCTTTGGTCTGCCCTCTTGGCTCTCGCTCGCTCGCGCGCTCGTTCGCTCTTTCTCCATCCTCCGGCCGGCTGCGAGGGGTCGTCTTGTGTCAAGAAGTTCAAGTATTCAACATGAAGTGCAGTTGAAGTATTTTAATTCACCTTTCGGCATTTCATATGTCACACACACACATGCGCTAATAAAACTACATATTTCCATGCCTGTGCATGAGGTTACACACCGCACGTATTTAAATGGCAGTTTGTGTAGGGCTTTGTGTTATTATTAGAAAATGCATGTAATTATCGTGCAATAAAGCACACTTACACGCTTTTTGCTTCTTGCTTTTATGTGTTGTGTTATGTGCAATGTAAATGTGTGTATGTATGTGCATATGTAGCTCTTGTGTTTTTTGTTTTTGTTCTGCAAACAGCATGAACTTTGAAACAAGTTAAGTAGCAAGGCGGTATTTTTCGTTTAGCTTTGTTTGCACAAAAGTTTTGCAACACGAATGTATGCACGTAGTTGCATGCAAATGAATTAAATTAATTTCCATGAAAATTGCATGGTTCTAATTACATTTCAACCAAATTATTAATTAGCTTTTACTTTGGTTTTGACATTTTAATTGCTTATGTGAAATAAAATTATTTTGGTTTTTAGTAGGCGAATTGAGGAGTGGGAAGGGGTTGAAAAGTGCGAAAATTCTCCCCAAAATAGAGTTCAATAATGTTTTTTGTGGAAAGGCGTGGGACAGCCCATCTCTCAGCAAATGTTTTTTTTCGGTTTTTAACCAACCAAATTGAACGAAATTTGATAAAGAGATTATCCAATATAAAATAATGTACTTTGTCCTGCCATAAGTTGTGTTTCAAGTTAAGTCCGTTGCAGATATAAAACTATAAAACTTTTTTTGTTGAGGTTAGTTTTATTCAATCATGTATGTAAGTATTAAAATAAGAGGTTGTCTGTAAAGTCGGTTTACTGACGATAGTTTAACGTGACGACGTCATAAGAAAATACTGATGGAATGGTTGCATTTTTCAAAAGAAAATTTTAATTTTATTTATTTGATAGATATTTTGTATGGATATAGAGGAGGAGGTAAATGGAATCGCAATGGAATTGATAAAGTTATATTTGCACAAACGTGAAAAATGACGAAACATTCATCAAATTCATGAAAGATATGTTCAATTTCGATTGTGCATCGGACGTTAATAAGTCAACAACACTAAAAGGCACATTACACTCGAAACACCCCTTTTCAATTCCTACTTTTCCTATCATCGGCCTATTCTCAACAGAGAAATGGTTCATTGCCATGCACACAGGAAGAAGGCATATGCAAATACAAATATGCGAATTTATATACAAATGCACATATATATACATATATATGCTCACTCAAGTAGGAGAGAGCCAGATGTCGAACGTTGCCGAACGCGGGGGCCGATTGTGCTCTTTGTCGTTCATTCCGCGCTTTCGCTTGCAGTTCAAGCAAGGTAACGGCCATTGAGCAAGATAACGACGAATAAGCAAGATAACGCTCATTGAGCAAGATAACGACGATTGAGCAAGATAACGACACATTTTTTCGTGCATGCAGCTGGCTAAATCGAATTATAAGACGTTATCACGTCAAAAAATAGTATACATTTTCATTCCAAATGCTTTTACGCAAGCCTTCAAAAGATTAGGCCATTCAGCTATTGCAGCACGCACGGTTCCCATGCATATTGACGTCGCTGCTCAAACCAAAGATTGTTTGAGACTCCCCAAATGTTTGTGAGGACTTCGACAGGCTATGTTCTTCAGTTCTGACCACAAACTGTTGTCCAATGGATTCAGATCTGGACTTCCAGACGGCCAATCTTCTGCGGTTATGAACCCAGGAATAATGTTTTTAGCCACTGCTGAGTGGTTTTTGAGCTGGATGGGCTGGAGCGGAATCTTATCTGAATTTCCAACGCTCTCCATTGAAGAGAGTATTGCTCAAGTGTACTTCTTCTGGTACACATCGGTCTCGGTCTCAACTCCTTTTTCACAGAAATAAATAATGGTAACGCCCTTACAAGACACGCCACACCAAACCATTACGGAGGCTGAATGATGGCTGCGCCAACCCTTGGAAAAACATATAATATTTTGTGCCTTTAGATATTTTAGCATAGATTTTGTCGTTTTGCTTATTAAAAACTTATTCAACATTAAAATCTGTGAAAAGAATATTTTCATGGCCGTTGATCGCGTGCCACCGAAAGAGCTGCTTGAATCTGTCGAGTCGAATTTTCTTCAAGCGCTTTGTCAAAAGATGACTAGTTGAGCGACGAAAGACTTTCACGTGGAGATCATCTCTACTTATTCTTGATATGGATCTGGTCGATACATTCATTTCCCTGGACATGGTTTTCTGCTTTCTAAAGGAACTTTTGCAAATTCTTTCTCGAACGGCTTTTATGGCTACACTGTTTCGAACCATGCGAGGAGGACCACTTCTTTTTCTGTAACAGATATTCAGAAGTTTTTTCAGAAATTCGTAAATCTTACTTGCACTTCTACCCCACATTTCTAATGCAATCACTGAAATGCGATTGCCCTTAGCTCCCCACTCCATTATTAGCCAGCGAAATTTGTGACGAAACTGCGAATAATTTATGAGTAGACAATGCATACGAACAAAAGCAAAAATAACGGAACTTTTTTCTACGAATTTATTTTCGCCATATGCATTGTAAAATTTGTCGCAGATCTTATAACAAGACTAAGTATTTGCCTAGTTTTGTTAAAATCTACCGATCTACCTATCCGCCCCTCAAATACTCCTTCTCTTCAGCTATACTTGTGTAATAAGGCACGCGCATACCCCGTATTCACCCAGTCTGGCTTCCTGCGCCTCGGGAAAAAAATTTAGTTCAAACGAGGAAGTAATCGCCGAGACAGAGGCGTATTTTGGTGATTTCGACAAATGGTATTTTTTGTAAGGGCTAAAAAATTGCCGGGTCGTTAGGAGAACTGTTTCTTTCTAAAGGGTGGTTAAATTTCAAGGGCCGATGTTGAATGTCGTCAAGTTTTTTTCTGCATTTCATTTGACATTTTTCAATCTCAGATTAACTAAATGTGAAACATGGAAAGATACACAATCGAGCAACGCGTTAAAGTTATTCAGGCTTATTATGAAATGGTGGCAGGAAATGGCAACAGTGAATGACCAATTTTCGAAGAAAATCATTTTCAGTGATGAGGCACATTTTCAGCTCAGTGGATTCGTCAATAAGCAGAATTGCTGCATTTGGGCGAATGACAATCCAAGAGTGATTGCCGAAAAACCAATACACCCACAAAGAGTGACTGTTTGGTGCGGTTTATGGGCCGGCGGCATCATTGGGCCGTATTTTTTCCAAAATGAGGCCGGTCAGGCAGTTACTGTGAATAGTGTTCGCTATCGTGAGATGATAACGAACTTTTTATGGCCCGAATTGGAAGATATGGATGTGGACGATATGTGGTTTCAACAAGACGGTGCCACTTGTCACAGAGCTAACGAAACAACGGCTCTTTTGCGCGAAAAATTTGATGGCCGAATAATCTCACGACGCGGCGATGTCAATTGGCCGCCAAGATCATGTGATTTGACACCGTTGGACTTCTTTGTTTGGGGTTATTTGAAAGAAAAGGTGTACGTCGATAAGCCAGCAACAATTCAAGGCACTATTTCTCTTCTTCTTCTTCTTGATTGATGCAGTAACTGCTTAAGCGAGTTTGATCGCTTTTAGCAAATCGCGCCAGTCGTTTCTTTCCCGACCTAACCAACGCCAATTGGGCACACCACGTGAAGACAAGTCCTGCCCCACTTGATCTTTCCAACGCAAATGAGACCTTCCCCTGCTAGCACCAGCTGGTACCGCATCGAATACTTTTAGCACCGGAGCCGGAAGTCCACCAAAGTGGAGAAACTCTCCGGATCTTTGCTTTTCTTTTGATCTTTTCGAAAAGACTTTGTTCGGAATATGGTCCACTGATGTTTGTCATTTTTGCTGCCAATTGTAGCCGGACGAAAGGCAATTATGCTCAGTCCAACCCAAATTTTTCCCGAGTTTAAGGGAGCTGGGTTTGAATGAGGTACTGGGATGAGTAAAGGGCCCAAAAGACTATGGGTGGAAGTGCAAGCTTCAAATAAAACTAAATCTAAAGTGTGAAGGTAAGTATGAAAGTGCTTTGCCCAATCTCTCACAGTTTAGATCTGTCTACTAACCGACTTTATCTTGAAGATAACGAGACATTCCCGATTATTTTGTGTAAATGTTAAGTTTTGGCCCGCCACAGTCTGAATGATTTCAACTTTTCAACTCTTGTGTAGTTGTAAGTTGCCGTAGTCTGATCCGTTGATGTTTGATTACCATTCGGAAGTGAGTAGATCCCAAGTCACGGGCACGAAACGCTAGTTGATAGAAAAAAATGGCCTAATAGCAGATTCTAGCGGCAATGCCAAACCACTGACTTTATTTCTGCCATGAAGAAGCTTCTCATAAAAAACTATCTGCTGTTCAGAGTCAGCTTAAAAGTATAGATCCCTCTTGGCCGCTACGGAAATGTTGCGCGAATTGCCTCCGCATTGCGCTCGTTGACGTCAGTTAAGTACACCAAGCTCTGTCAGATCGTCGTCGACTGAGTCTTTCCAACGTAGATGAGGTCGTCTTTTTTTGCGAGATCCACCACTGCATTTCGTAAGAACACCTCCTTTGCTGGAGCGTAGCCACTGGATTTTAATACGCTTCACTATGTCAGCGTACAGCTCGTGGTTCCATGGACTATGAATAAGTTCGTGCGGTTTTACAACAGATGGCGTAACTTGATTATTATTCCATCGATCCACATTTCCAAACATTCATTGGAGAGCTACTGTCGTAAGGCACAAACGTCAGTATAAGTTTTTTATTTGAAGCGTAAACAACAATATTTTTACCACACTTGAAAATGTCGAATTTCGTGCCAAATAATGTGTTTTTGCGGGGAATTCTTCTTCATTATTTTAATATGAAGAAAAAAGCAGCCGAAAGTCATCGTATCTTGGTGGAAGTTTATGGTGAGCATGCTCTAGCTGAGCGAACGTGCCAGAAGTGGTTTGCACGCTTTAAAAGTGGTGATTTTGGCCGCGCCGCCAAAGTTCATGGATACCGAATTGGAGGAATTGCTCGATCAAGATCCGGCTCAAAAGCAAGAAGAGGTTGCAAAAACTTTGGGAGTTGATCAATCAACCATTTCCAAACGTTAAAAAGCCATGGGAATGATCCGAAAGGTAGGCCATTGGGTGCCGTATGAATTGAAGCCAAGAGACGTTGAACGCCGTTTTATGGCATGCGAACAACTGCTTCAACGGCACAAAAGAAAGGGTTTTTTGCATCGAATTGTGACTGGCGATGAAAAGTGGGTCCATTACGACAATCCAAAACGTCGGGCAACGTATGGATACCCTGGCCATGCTTCAACATCGACGTCGGCGCAGAATATTCATGGCCTGAAGGTTATGCTGTGTATCTGGTGGGACCAGCTGGGTGTTGTGTATTATGAGCTACTGAAACCGAATGAAACGATTACGGGGGATGTCTACCGACGACAATTGATGCGTTTGAGCCGAGCACTGCGAGAAAAACGGCCGCAATACGCCGATAGACACGACAAAGTTATTTTGCAACATGACAATGCTCGGCCACATGTTGCACAAGTGGTCAAAACATACTTAGAAACGCTCAAATGGGATGTCCTACCCCACCCGCCGTATAGTCCAGACCTTGCGCCATCCGATTACTATCTCTTCCGATCGATGCAACATGGCCTGGCTGACCAGCACTTCCGTAATTACGATGAAGTCAAAAAATGGATCGATTCGTGGATTGCGGCAAAACCGACCGAATTTTTCACAAAGGGAATCCGTGAATTGCCAGAAAGATGGGAAAAAGTAGTAGTAAGCGATGGACAATACTTTGAATATTAAATTTGTAACCATTTTACGTCAATAAAGTTTCAAATTTCGAAAAAAACCGCACGAACTTATTCATAGTCCAACAACAACATCATTCATGCAAATTAGACCATAGATCTTGCGAGGAATTTTTCTCTCGGAAGCTCCTAATAACCGCCCATCTTCTCTTCTTAATTGGCGCTAATAACCGCCCATCGGTGTTCGTCAATGTTCAGGACTCAATATCATGCAGCAAGACCGGGAGGATGACAGATTGATGTTTCGCGCATCGAGAGAGGGCTCTGCTTTTCACTTGCCTGCCCAGCTCAAAGTAGCACCTGTTAGCAAAAGTTATTCTTCGCTGAATCTCTTGGCTGAAGTTTTTTTTGGTGTTAATGCTTGGTGGTCCATAAGTTTCTTCATCATCAAATTGAAAAAGTCGCATGATAAGGAATCGCCCTGTCTGAAACCCCGCTTCCTTTCAAATGGTTCAGAGAGATCTTTGCCAATTCTCACCGCGCTGGTTTGTCAGGGTCATCCTGCAAGAACGGATGAGCTTTGCGGGAATGCGAAATTCAGACATAGTGACATATAGGTGATCCCTTATAGCACTGCCGAACGCAGCTTTGTAATCAACAAATAGGATGTGGATGTCGATATGCTTCTCTTGGGTATTCTGCAGGATTTTGACGCAATGTGAAAATCTGGTCGATGATTTACTTGGCCTGAAATGACACTGATAAGACCCAATCCGTTTTTAGACGAGGGGTTTCAGCTTTTCACAAAGTATGACCTTGATAAGGCCTTCTATGCGATACTGAGAAGGCTTATCCCACGGTAGTTAGCGCAGTTTGTGGGGTCACCTTTCTTGTGAATTGGACATATAACACTGAGATGTCGGTCACTGGGTATGCTTTGATCCGACCATACGAGGGCGTTTCAATAAGTACCCGTGTTTGATGACAGAAGGCGTTGCTAAGGGAAGTTGGTGTGAGCATCGTGTGCTGTTATCTATCAAACGACGGCAAAGCAAACTTTTTCTTGTTCCCTAACATGAAGAATTGACTCGCGGGAAAAAAATTTAGTTCAAACCAAGAGATCATCGCCGAGACAGAGGCGTATTTGGAGAGTTCGACAAAGCCGATTTTTCGGAAGGGTTAAAACTAGCCGGAGCCTTGGGAGAAGTGTATATTTCTATGTTGAAAAATAATAAACATTTTCTTTTGAAAAAATGGTGTCTTCATTTCTAACACGGGGACTTATTGAACCCCCCTCGTATTTGCCTATGAGAGTTAGCATGGTTTTCGTTAGCTCATCACCTCCGGCCTTGAAGTGGTCTGTCGGTAGGCCTTAGTCTTAGGTCGGTCAATAGCTCTCAAGACCTCGTCATAGTCGGGCGTTGGAACGACGACACCGTCATCAGAAAAGGGAGTAAGTGCCAATTAGATATATTATGTATGTTTATACTATATATAGCTGAGGCTCTGTTCGTTAGGGTTTCCAAGGATGATGAGCATTCACTTGAATGTCTTCTCGGCAAGGAACGTTAAGAATGCTTTTAGGAGATAAAAATCAACTTTTGTTCGGTTTGGAGGAGTCCATCCTATTTCACCGAATTGTACTTCTATCTATCTAACATCGTCCTTAAGAGATCATTTAATTTAAAAAAAAGGCTACATAATTTAAATCGGCTAAAAATCCGCACTCTATTCGAAACTAAAAACTGCTGAGCTAATTTTTTTTCGCTCTCAAACTAATTGGCTAAGTAGCAATTTCTGATCCAGTTTAATCCTGGCAGCAAAATATGCATCATGTGCACAAATTTCCTTACTCACATGCAACATAATGCATGAATGTATTTGTATGTAAGCTGATATGCATTACCAATACTCTGCCAGTTGCCTCATTTTCCATTAGCACCAATTTCAGTTTATATAATTTATTTTATCGCTAATGTGAACGTAATTTTTAATTAGCCCGAAAATTTGTCTAGCTTTCTCATACTAAAACATCCGCATGCATGTATGCGTGTATGGACATATGTATGTATGCCTCAATACGGCGCATGCATTTATAACTCATTGATAGCAACACTAATGTCCAGAACGGTGTCACGGTGTGTTGCAGCATTTCATTCGGCTGGCGGAGCGTGGCGCTGAATCGTTTACGTTGCATTATTTAATAAATTGCTTTTGTGTCACCATAGATTTTAACAACACAACAACAAGAACAACAACAGCACCAAAATTACGCCAATTGTCACACGCATGCGGGCGCTCTACGCTTATTGGTGTTATTGTAGTTGGCGTTTGTCCTATGCGCTTGTGCTCCGCAAGGCAACTCAAATGACCAACGCGCTCTGCCACCGTCTCCTGTGACCGTGGCAGCGACTGTGGTTGTTAATGTTACTGTTGCACACAAAACCTCTAGTCAGCCACTGCTTGCTGTTGAAACTGTAATGTGCCACATGCGCCAATTTCAATTTGGCGCCCAATAAAACATTCATGAACACCTTTTACGCTATAAAATCGGCATCAGCACCACGCTGGCAAGATAGCACACACACACACACACATGCATAGAAGTCATTTCACACACATGCGCACATGTACGTGTATAAATTTTATGTAAATGCACACCACCAAATATTCATAGAAACGAAGTGTTGAGCTGCAAAGAGCACACATGCACACACACACATACATACGTACGAGCACTTATATAAATACGAGTAGGTATGCAAGTGTTAAGTGTCGCATGTGCAATGTGTTGGCGTATCTGTTGCTGCCACTCCTGCTGCTGCTGGTTGTGCTGCCACTGCTGTGCGCACTTAAAACGACACCAAGTGCAAATTGTATTTCGACAATAAGCAGCAGCAACAAAACCAAAACCAACTGCAACAAAAGTATCAGCAGTCTAGTGTGCAACGCATTTAGCTTGCAGCCCTGCCACTGCCACTTTGCCACCAACATTTTTCCCCGTCAAATGTGCGCCTGCCTGGCAGTTTGTACTTCGACAGGCACTTGGTGGCACTTGAGATGTTGTTTTGTTGCACCATTTTAGTTCAAATAGTTGGGTGTTGTTTTTTTTTCTTGCTCCTTAAGTTCACCGCTTTGTGTCTCAATTTAGCAATACACACACACATAGGTACATCTATACCGATTCACATACACGTAAGCTCCGAGATGGAGCTTGTAAGTGAAACCAAGGAGAGCTCCAATAAAATTAAGCGAAATCACAACAAAGTCGTTAAAAAAAAATATATATATCGAGGAAGAGCTAAGAATATTTTAGGTTAATTTTCTTAGTGCATTCATTCGAGTGCCCTTCTATTTGTAAATTTTACTAGGTTAGGTTGAGTTTTAGGCGGCCGCCGTAGTCGAATGGGTTGGTGCGTGACTACCATTGGGAATTCACAGAGAGAACGTAGGTTCAAATCTCGGTGAAACACCAAAATTAAGAAAAAGTTTTTTCTAATAGCGGTCGCCCCTCGGCAGGCAATGGCAAACCTCCGAGTGTATTTCTGCCATGAAAAAGCTCCTCATAAAAATATCTGCCGTTCGGCGTCGGCTTGAAACTGTAGGTCCCTCCATTTGTGGAACAACATCAAGACGCACACCACAAAATAGGAGGAGGAGCTCGGCCAAACACCCAAAAAGGGTGTACGCGCCAATTATATATATATATATAATATATAGGTTGAGATTAAGCGGTTGTCCGCTATGGGATACACTTAGATGCGTACATGGGGAAATTGGCCCAATCTCACCTAAAACCACTGTGAACAAATCAGAAGCCTTAAAGCTACTGGATTTCCGCAGTGCTAAAGTCTTCCAGTTCATTGAAAAATGTCTTACCTAGTTAGGTAGGTAGGTGAAATGGTTGAAGTACCGCTCAGGCGCTGCCCAAGTAGCACTAAGACGCCGTTTTGATACCATTTTGAGATTTCCAAAGGCAGATATGTTCAGCCAGTCAGAGTTGCTGATGTAATGGAGAGGGTTGATGGGGTTTAGATTGGTGCATTGGCTCAGGCTGTCAAAGAAAGGAGTACCTGATGACCTTAGTCGTCTAGTTGTCCGGACATTTACAGAGAAAGTGCAGAACAGTCTCCTTCTCCGAAAGTTCCCACAGCTTCTGCAATGAAGGTTAAATTGCAAACCTAGCTTTCCTGCGTGTTTGCCGATCATCCAATAACTGGAAAACACAGCTACGAGTTTGGAATTTAAATGGCGTTAGGTCTCCAAGACTTTCAGAGTCCTCCGTATATTGTGCTGGGTTTATAGGATTTTCAAAATACCACTCGAAGAAATGGAGCTCCATCTTTTCTGCTTTTTCCTAAGAAATAAGTTATGCAACTCCCCTTTGACAACAGTCGGGATCCCCCCGATTACCTGGTAGGAGGTCTCTGACATCAATTTAGTCCACTTCCTGCCAAGCTTATCTGCAAATCATTTCCCTATATGTTCCTATGTCCTGGAACCCAGATTAGAGAAATACTACCTGCACATCCAAGAGATTTGATCCGATTCCTTAAAGGAGTTGACTAGTTTGGATGGCGTCGGCAGAAAAAATCGTAATATCTCTTTCAGTCGCACGTTCCCTAAGCATTTTCCATGCCTGCAGGATCGCAAAGACTTCTGCCTGGAAAGCATTAACAGTATTCGGCAATGTTAAGGAAGGTAAATTGGCTTATTTAGAGAAAACCTCTGCTCCGACTCTAGATTTTATCTTGAAACCGTCAGTGAAGACAGAGTTAGTAATTTCGGTATTGATTTTTCGATTCAATACTGTATTTGAAAAGGTTTCCCTGCCAAGATCCTCAAAATCTAGTTTGCGGATAGAGAGATCTGTCCCAAGTTTAGAGAAATAAGGTGTTAACTGCCTGAAAATGCTATCATGTCCCTTGAAAGATTGCGTCCAGAATGCTTACCGAGAACGGCGAATCTTCTAATCTCCCTCTTCTTCATCTTGCAAGCATATCAGTAGTAATACACTCGAATAGGGTATGAAAAGTAAGTCAACAGGAAACTGCATAAATCAGGACTTAAAAACCGTTGCAAAGTTAAAAAAATATCTACTTACTAAGAGAGACATCTGGAACTGCAATTCAAACTTTTTAAAAATCATCCAAATAGCATCCAGAAATAGTGGACTCATGTCTACTGAGACTGACGAAATAAAAATAAGCCTTCATGCACCTGATTGCATTCGGTGCGCTTGGCAAAAGACATCGAAAGAAATTTAGCATCAACCAACCCTCAAGTAAATATGGACTATATAGCTCCGGTTTTTAAAAGGTAAAATAAGTTCAAGATTACTATCGAAAAAGAAGAATGGGGTAAGGGTTTTAGTTCCAAACGCAATACACTTAACTTTTACACGAATGGTTCTAAAACGACTAGCAGAGTAGGCGCTGTACAGAGTTAGACCTAAGGAAGTCGTATAAGCTTCCACTACAGCGTATTCCAGTTGGAGGTTCTCGCAGTTGGAAAGGGAACATACCTAGCTCGAATTACGACTGAGACCAACTGCAAGATTAACTTTTGCTTAGACAGTGAGGCAGCTATTAAAGCTTCAGAGCAGGGAAGCAGTAGAAAGGTTGGCGGCGAATTGTAGGCCGCATTTCTATCGGGTTCCACAAGGGCATTGAAGGGAACGAGATAGTAGATGATATCCCGAAAAATGGAATATCTCAATCTTCAGATTTTGTCTACGAAATACCGAAAAATATCAGATAATTCATGACACGATGGAAAAGTCTTTCCACTTGCCGGAATGCTTATATCATGTGGAAGCATGACGAGCGCAGTCGTACTCGATTTATATTGTCACTAATACGAATAGATTGTAGGCGCGCTGACGGAACATAGTCCAATAGCAGCGTATGCTTATAAGTTAAAAATCTCGGACAGCGAGGAATACAGAAAATGTAGGGAACAGCTGAAGGGAAACTGTAAAGCATCATCTTTGCGGACGTCCTGCTTCATTCAAAATACGCTTAAAATATTTGGGGGCAACACAATTTTTTGGATTGGAGATATCTCAGGAGTAGGTTGGAAATGTCTTAAATTCGCAATAGAAAAGGCAACGTGCGGGTGGACCACTTTAAAGCTCTTAACTAATAAGCTCCACCTGGTATCGCTATGTACCAAACCGGCCTATGCGTGACTGTAAGTCAACCGATTCAACCTAGCCTAACCCTCAAATTTGAATGAGGAAAACGTCGGTTGTGTAGCGGCTTTTGCATAGACGGTGGTAGGGATTTAATTTTAATTGAACTAAGTATTCGGGTATTCGTACCTAAATAGTAAAACAAAAATAAAATAAAAATAATATTTGACTTAGGTGGAAAAATTTGGTCTGACCACGACCCAAAGCAGCAGGCAAGAGAAACAATGGATTATCAGCGGCCGGTGAAACACTAAACGCTCTCAATAATTGAGGCTTCGCTGGCCCTAGAAGCTTTCTCTACGACTTCCGATTGATCAGAAGAATCACGAAATGTTGTACTTTAGTGTTCTAACTCTCTTCTCATGAACCTTCTTCAGAATTAGAGGAAAATATTCAAATGCTAGGGTTGCAAAGCCAAGGTATTGGCGAAATTTGTGAACTCAGATTCGTTTATGGAAATCGCGTAGTTAGAAAGGGAGCTGATCTCAAACGAGTCAACAATACCCATTATGTGGATATCTCTTTATCCTCAAGCAAGCTTTGGTTTGGCCTAGAATGATTGAAAACAGCACTAGATCTCTCATCAAGCTCGACCAACCTTCCAGTAGTACAGTAGTTGATACCAGCTCCGGGTACTGCCTAATGAGAACTTATGGGAAACGTATGAGGTTTCCTTCTAATGACATCTATACCAGCGACAGGAGCGAATAGGAAGTATGTATATATGTATATGTTTTTCTTGTACTCCTAATGGGGTATAGAGCGTCAACTACTCCAGAACGTCATCGCATCCGGTTTTGCCCCGTGACCCTCAATTCGCTGAATGATAAGCCGAGAGTTTCCTTTTAGATTAAGTTGATCTTCACCAGTTTATGCGAGGTTTTCCAATTGCACGCCCTAGTTTTTGGAACGAGTTCTACCGTAAAGCGTATTTGGACACGTTATCGTCGTCCTTTCAAAGCCTGTGACCAATCCATTGTCTCACTTCACAGGCAATCTCGATCTGATTGGTAACCCTATTGCTTATTTTTCCGGGCCAGAATATATTGTAATATGAGGAAGTAGAGAATGTTAAACATTTCCTCTACCACAGTCGTGCTCCTGCCAGAAAGCGACATCGCTGTATAAACTCTTACTTCTTTGGATGTCTGACCGACTTAGAAGCTGGTGCCATCAAAAATATTTCATCGTTTTTTAGAGAGACAAAGTGATTTCACTACATTGGGAATTAGAGGGGGAGCTTAAGTCCAAAAAAATAGTATCACAATGGACCACCACGTCTAAGTGTGACCCCTACATCGTAATTACCGTCAGAGTTTTCATAATATCGTCCAAAGATTTTGTTACTATTATAATGATGATCGCGGTTTCTGTAACGTTCCTTCTCAATTGCCTACTCAGCTCGAAAAGCACTTCATTACATATTGCAACAAGTACCAAATTACAATTTATTGTTTGCACTAAATCGCAGCAAATATTTTTAACTTTCACGATTCGCCACACTTTCCTTTTTATCCATGGATTGCCCATTCACGTCTAGACTACTTTGGCAAACAGCTCTTTATGGAGTAGTGCGGCGGCAGTTTGTTGGTTTTTTAATTTAGTCCTTTAGTAAAGGGCATTATTTGCAAGTAACATTTTTCGTTTTTTCTATTTGCCATCATTTGAATAAACATATTGACATTTCCTCCTGCTATCCGCCAATAAAAGACGTCTCTGAACGACTATTTTGTTGTGGGTATGAGCGTCGTATGTTGAATGTGATTTTTCTACACACAACTACCCAGCAGGGAAATCCTTTAGCATCAGAATGATGCAGAGCACGTGAATTTAGAATGCTATCTAGTGGGAACTGCCTGTCTCTTCTATATAAACAACTGATAAATTCAACATGGATATGCCCTTGGAAGAGGCTTTTGTCCTCCGCCGCATACTTTTGTTGATAGTTCGGTACGAGTGCCACCTTTTATAGATGAGATTTAGCACAAATTGTCTTACTTTTTCGATAGTCCTGAGCTAGCGTTGATTTCACAAATTACTAAACACTTTACAATACAAAAAAATAATAAGTGTATATGTAAATATCATTAAACTGCTCTCTGATCGAGTAAATAAACTTCTTTACTTTCCTTGACTCACGGCGAATGGAGGATCCAGTGCAGATATTAAAGAACGAATAAAGAAGGTACAGGCAGAATTTAGCAAGCTTAGTTCCTTATGGCATTCGCAACAGATATCTAGAACCGTAAAGACGGTTCTCTTTTACACCTGTGAAACGTGGCATCCGGCAAAAAACGATGCGCAAGCACTTCAAACTTTTGTTAGCCCCGTCTGTGTAAAATCATGCCCATATTCTGGCTGAATACCATTCAAAACACTTTCCTGTGGCAAGTCACTAAGCAGAGCGTAATGTTAAGGAAATTATCAGACGGAAATAGAACTGGCTTGGCCACACACTACGCCGATCTTATAATGACGACGCCAGAATTTCAGTTGCATGGAGCACGCAGGGCAGCCGCCGCAAGGGAAAACCATCTTACACTTGGAGAAGGATTATTGAGGCGGGGATGGAAAAGACGAGACATGGAGTGAAATTATAATACTATCTCAAAATCGGGACCAGCGAAAACAATTTGTTGAGCCCCTATGTCCCATACAGGAATGTCAGGTTAGGTTTGCCAGGTTGGTTGTCTAAGACAAGACACTCGGTGACATTTAGGTTCATTAGAAACATTATGCTGTTCATGACTTAATTCGAATCGCCAATGCACGTATATATGTATTCCTTTATCACTCATTACTAGAATCCTTCTGGATTCAAACGAAGGGTCAGACTAAGTGATTCCCCGAGTTAAATTTGGCAAAAAGACCAGAGTCATTATAAAGCAAAATGGATGACAGAAAGATATAGAATCCAAATACCATTCAAAAAATTTCTTTACAGATTGGTCCAAAATGGCCCGCAATTTGCTATCCAAAAGTCTTTCAGAGTCCCAAATTACTGTAGTATAATTTAAGCTGAAATCTATGCCACAACAAAAACCACCGAACTAGCTTTGGAATGAACTCTTCTTAATACTCAGATAAACATTTTCACTATTTACTGGATACCAGGCCATAAAAGAATAGAAGGAAATGAGAGAGGTAATCAGCTCGCCGAGGCAGGTATTAGCTTGCCGAGATTGAGCACGTCAGACATATCTCTCCATCACTCTCCTTTCTGGAAACGGAATAAATGAGGAGCTCGCTCTGGAAACGCAGTCAATAACGGAACGGAACGGAACCTAGTACAAAACTGCAAAAATTATGCTAAGGATTTGGAATACCAAAACTGCAAACTTTATTTTATCACTGTCCGTAAAATACTTCAAAATATTGATTGAAGTACTGACGGGACACTGTCTCACCCCACATCACGCAGCCAAAATCGGATTAGCCCAGAGTGATGTTACATGCTACGAAGCGAAAGCTAGAGGTTTTTTGGAACACCTACTTCCCCAATACCCTGCTTGCCCTTGTAGAACTCAACAAATGTGCCTACGATCACCATATTTTTCATTTTTGAAAGATATTGCTGACAAAAGGCTGAACGGCTTGTTAAAACTCGCGAAGACGTGCAATATGAATTATATAAAATGATACCTTCGACTACAGATACATAGCACTAGCAACAGAATTGACCCTAGAGGTCTAAGTGAGATCTTTTTACAGATCAGCTAAAACTACCTAGTCTAACTTACTAGAATCCTTTGTCGAAACTTTGTTATTTGGGAAAAAGTTTGACTTTGTCGTACTGCGTTATCTATAGGGCGATTTTTTTAAGAGTTTGAGAACTTCAAATGACAATACAAAACAGAAATATTATTCTAAATAATTTTTTTATTATAATCTTGAAGATAATTTCATGGCTTTTATTTTTTGAATTTGAGGCCATGGCCGAGGGCGTCAATGGTGTCTTCAATACTGCAATAAATCGATTATTAAGCGCACTGTATGGCAAACGGCGTCGTATTGTTGAAGTCAAATGTCGCCGATGTCTAGCTGATTAATTTGTGGAAGCAAACACTCCGGCAGCTCGGCTCGATAGCGCTTGCTATTCACCGTAACGGCAGCTCCTTCCTCATTTCGAAAGAAGTAAGGACCGGTGATGCCGCCAGTGCTTTATGAACTTCACAAACAGATGAAAGTAAATTTTCACAATTTGGAAGCGTTGCTCTGGCGGTAAAGGATTCATGATAATTTTCTTTGCACTGAACCGAAACGTCAACGTAGCTTGCCATTTTAGCTATCAAAGCATAGTTATCGATACCGATAGTTATCGATGGCTATGGATATCGATACTTCTCATAAAGGTAAAAACAACAGCCGATACAAAAAGCAAAATTCTACCTTGGAACTTTGGTGTCTCATTCAGTCGATTTTACGTTCTAGGCAAACAAATTTCACTTTTTTATTGTTATTATTATTATTTTTTGTTTTTTTTCCTTTTTTGGCTTAAGGTAATTGTATCTTGATTATTAAATATACTAACTTGCGTATTATTTTCCAGCTCGACTCGAATCAAGAAATTATTGCATCAGGAGCTGAAGTGATCACTTGGCGCACAGTGAAACACCGATGACCAAAAAATTGCAAAATATATATACATATATATAATAGGCGCGTACACCCTTTTTGGGTGTTTGGCCGAGCTCCTCCTCCTATTTGTGGTGTGCGTCTTGATGTTGTTCCACAAATAGAGGGACCTACAGTTTCAAACCGACTCCGAACGGCAGATATTTGCTTTTTTCTTATGAGAGGAGCTTTTTCATGGCAGAAATACACTCGGAGGTTTTCCATTGCCTGCCGAGTGGCGACCGCTATTGGAAAAATGTTTTTCTTAATTTGGTGTTTCACCGAGATTCGAACCAACGTTCTCTCTGAGAATTCGGAATGGTAGTCACGCACCAAACCATTCGGCTACGGCGGCCGCAAAGATCAAAATTCAAATTAAAAAATCATATCAAAATGTTTTTACTTAAGAAATATTAAAAAACTGAGAGCAAACGAGTGGATGGCTCAACAATTTTTATTAGCCTTCAAGGTAAGGTATTACCTGGAATTTGCGTATTTAAAGACAATTTATTTGTGTATTGCTAGACAATTAAAAAACAAAAACACAAAACAAAAACACAAAAAAAAAACATATTTATAATTTTGATAAATTTTTTAGCCGCAATTATGGAGATTGACTATAATAAAAATTACCTGCGTCTGCCTGCACTTTCCGCAAATAGCGCAACTTTTTTAGAAGCAATTCGTCGATCGATTCACAAAAATGTTATTGATTGGCTTGGGATTTATAACAACGCAGTTGCGAATAAAATTCTTGCTGTCCAAGAATTTATAAAAAAGAGAGTAAGCAAACCTGGAAGAGAAAAAAAGTGAAGAAATAAGTAGTTGATAATCAAATTTAAATAAATATTTATAAAACAAAGACAATATTTAGAAGAAGCAAAGATTTTGAGAAAAAATACGGGCATTGATTTGAAATATGTTCCAATGATATTCGATAGTATGTAATGATGAGGGCAACCCAAAATATTTTTCAGCATACATTTTGTCACGCATGCCAGCTGACGCTGTGGCTGATGCTGTGCGTCCACGTTTTACAAAAAAAATATAAAATTTGAGCTGTATTTCTTAGAATATATTTCTGCATCATTTGCAATAATTGCATATTTTAGCGTTGATTATTTTTATTTTTTTCCTTTAAGGGGACAGATAATTGTTAGCGGCCATATTTTCTCTGATTTTCATTGGATTTATTTAAAATGAAGAAGTCAATATAATTTTTTAAAAATTGGCATACAGTTTATTTATACTTTAAAATAATATAAAATTAAATTAAAAAAATATAAATCTTTTTTTTTACTTTAATCATTTAAAATGGCGGATGTACACTCAATTCTTCCAGGAAGATCGCAGCGGGGCTTCTCAAACAAAAAATGAAAAAAAAAAATTCGCAGAATAAAATGCTTCAAAAAAGACAAATTTTCCTACTATTTTTGATTCAAAAAAATTATTTTTTCGAAACATTTTCGAAAACTTGTAAATTCACATAGAAAGTAATATCATAGAAAGGATGTGTGCAAAATTTCAGGTCAATAATTTGTCGAGTTATCGTGTACGCCAATGCGAAAAAAATTGTTTTGAGAAAAACGCGTCTAAAGTTTAAATACAATGTAAGTATACCTCTCCCAGCGCTCGAACGCAAAGAATTTCAGCCTCAACTACGCTACAGTGATTAGGAAGACGAGCCGCAACGTGTACTTTTGGTTTCTTACAGTAGACGCCAAAGCCGACTTTATCGTTAAGCTTTGAGTCATCAGTAAAGAACAGTAATCAGTTTTTCCGACCAGGTATATTGTCAACCCAGTCACGTCTAGTTCGAATTCTAGTAATAAATAACCAATTAAAATAAGATTGATTCAAGCAATAGTCAACAGCATTAGGGTGCGACCAGAGTGAACGCTGAAAGCCGAGCCGAGATTGTCAGTGCGATAAAGATTGTCAGTGCGATAAAACTGATTACATACAAGTCAATACAAATAAGCTTGTGTATAACACAGTGAACGCCGACAAGAGCAGAGAGCAAAGCCGATGAGTGCGAGAAAACAGTTTCAAAGCGTTTTGGGCGCTTTTTTGCATTGTTGATGTTTACTTTTTAGAATGCAGTTGTGTTTTTTAATGGTTTAAAAATAAAAAAAAATGGATATCGATCAAATAATATGTGAAATTTTTCCCGGGCAGAGTGTAATCAAATGTTTCAATTTTCATTCGGGTATATTGTTGAAATTTAGCTGGATATTTTCTTAAATCATTACATAAATGATGAAATTCACCAAATTCATTTCTTTTTAGTGTAATTGGATGTTTTCCAAACTCTTTTGTGTTAATAATTGCATTAATCACACTAGGAGAAGCAAAATACTCTTCATCAGATGAATCCATTACCGTGTACAGCAATTTACAGAATAAACAGAATTTCAGCGCTGATTCTCGCATTCACTGTGTTATATACAAATTTTCTTCTCGCATGAAAATAAGCGTCAATAAGCTCGGCTCGGCTCCGCTCGGCATCAGCGCTCACTCTGCTCGCACCCTTAGTTGGACTTAGACCGAGTGTTATAGTCCAACAGCTAAATCGCGCCATTGATTAGTTTCGGCAAACTGAGTGGCTCTATTACCTGCACTCTGCTTACCAACTAAATCTAAGGAAGGTAAGAAGAAAACAGTAGTCAGAATATCAGAGCTCGCGGTTCTAATAGCGCCGCTGATACATATAAGAGCCATACATTGAACTTTCTGGGCCCTGTTTCTAATTGTAGTCTTGTAGGGAGTCGTCCACCAGACTATAACATCGTAAAGGACGATAAGTTCTTCGGAGAAAGACGTCACCTGCAGCCTATGACCTCTTTGCATGCAAATAGCGCTATAATAGCTTCCATTATCCTGTGCTCCGCATTCATGTTCAAATTTAGTTTCTTGTCGAGAACTGTACCTAAATATTTGTAATTATGGCTAGACACATGAACTAAATTGCAGCAAAATCACTTACTATTTTTAGGTGCGTTACACTGCGAAACGCCACCATCGTAATTTGGGAGACGTGTTTCCGACGCCGTCACACTCTGAAGGCAGATGCCTCAAAGCGGTTAGCAATTCATGCTTTTCCTGCAGGGTATTTTCTCTACACCCATACCAGTATGTATCAGTATATATGCGCATATGTGTGTGCAGCGATAAAATCAACAAGTTTACCAAAAGATTATTTTAATTTTTTTCGCCAAACTTTGTCGCGCCAGAATTTCAATGGAGTGGAATGCGCACCCGCTGGAAATGAAAACAAATTTTATCTGTCGACGTCCCGGTTGGCTTTTTGGCAACGCACCAACTCAGAGTTGAAACAATAAAACAACAACAAAAACATCTGTTGCAGCTACTGCGTTGAGCAACAATACGGCAACAACAATAATCGCAGCACCACCAACCGCTAGCAATGAGAATGAACCTGTACTTGATCTATGTGTGTATGTGTGCCAAAGTATCTTGTATTGCTGTCTTTGTTATTTTTGTTGTATCTGTTAATACTATTGCTAGGCTTTGCTGGCTTTGGCCCGCTTTTGGCGTTAACATTGTTTGCCCTTTTGTTGTTCAGCTGTAATTTGTGCAAATTTCCATGCCACTGCTGCCACCAACTGTGTATAGCAGCTATCCGTTTCGTTCCTCTTGCCCGCCATGGCAAGCAGCACATCCAGAAGCTGGCAGCCATTTGCCAAAAATGGCTTACAAAATTTACTGCGTTACTTGCGACTTGACTGCCAAAAATGCAGCGACTACTGCAACAGTGTGCCTGTGGTTGCGCGATGTACATTTATATATATATACGGATATATAAAGTTGTATATATGTATGTGTGTGCATGGTAGTTCTTGCCGGCGTCATCAGCAAAAATACCTCAGACTTTGTCATTTAACAAAGTTGACATTGGCGTCTGACTGCGGGCGGATGGAAGTTTGAACGAGTCGCTGTGGCAGCCAGTAGCAGCAGGAGCAGAACTCCTCTGTGGCATGTTGTAATTTTACTAGCGACAGTTGTTATTGTATCACATTGCAATTATTTCGATTGCTGCTTTCGATTCGCTCATGCAATTCGATTAGTTTTGTTTTGCTCTTGCCTGCTTTGCCATTAATGAGGCTGAACCGTTGGCTGGCTAGCTGGGTGCCTGGCTGAGTGCTTGGCTGTGTGCCTCAGTTTCTGACTAACCGCCTGATTGTCTACGGTAGCTATTAATGAAATTTCACTCTTAATTTGCGAAAAAATGCTGTCCCACTGGGAGCAATAGGAGGGACTAAAGGCGGCGGCATGCGAGGCAGTCAGTCCCAAGCAGGCGTGGGATTTCGCTTCAACTTGCCTGCATTTGAGCGTTTTTTTTTCGTATTTATATTATAAAATTGGAGGTAGTTAAAGGGCCACCAGAAGTAGTTATCAAATGATTCTTGTAGTATGCCGTAGAATATAAAAAAAATTGCATTTTGCTATAATTGTATAATGGCAGCACAAAAAGTAAAAAGCAGTTGTGTTGCACAGTAATTGAATTTTGCGAAGGCGAGTGCGAACTACCAAATTATAATCACTTCCAAGTTAGCATTTTTGCTACTTCGTTTTCACTTTCTTATGGAATTGGTAATATTGGCACTATGGCTTAAAAGTAAATACTCCTCTTGCCTGAACCTCGATGCGGAGGTTAGGGTTGCGTACATCTGCGAAGAACTGGGCTGTGCCAACGGATTATTTGGGTCCCAGAGAATGGTCAGCCATGTTGGAGAGGCTAGCCTGGAGTTTCCAGACAAAAATATGTGCATGTTCGCCCGTTTTCTAAAACCGAAAGTTCCAGAAGCGTTTGTCTCATAGAGAGCGGTTCCCTGGACTGCGTCTGTTTCTAGTGGGGCGGTAGTGTTCAAATCTGGCAGTAGGTGTAAAATGCAACCTTTATTTAATCCCAACCCACCATAATGTGGAATTAAGATAGATCTGAATAGAGATTATAAAATACCGAACCTGACAGGGAGAATTGGCAGATTAGAGTCATATCGGATGATAGCGGTCACCGTATTTATACTGACGGCTCACAGATGGAGAATGACACTCTATCGGGAGTGTACTTAAATTGCTCCTTTAGACTCCCAGACCGATGTACTAGTAGCATCTTCCAAGCTGAAATCTACGCTTTAAACAAAACAGCAAAAACGATAAGACTGATGAACTTACCTCCAGCAAACTTTACCATTTCTAATGATAGTCAAGCAGCGATCAAGGCACTAGCCTTCAGCGCTCAATCAAAATAATGCAGGAGGTCGCTCTCGCTTATCCAACATCACAACATTTTTTTGAGTCTCTCTCCTTTGGAGTAGAGGGAAATGAAAGAGCGGATGAGTGTGCAAAAAAGGCTCTGGTAGAGAATATAAGCATTCCTCTAAGCGAACTATACACTGTGATTGACTTCAGCGTAATCGTAAAAACCAATAGGAGGTGGTGGTCTCTAGCTATTAGCTGCAGGGTATTCAAAGCGCTCTGACCAAAACTAAATCTTAAGAGGGGAAAAATGTCTGCTTGGATACAACATTTCCAACACCCGCGTCCTTACAGCTGTTATAATGGGTCACTGCACTATTGGCGCCCTATTCAGTGACTTCTGCCGAAGTTGTGGCGATGAAGAAGAAATTGAGTCGGTACAACACGTCCTGTATGTTTGTTTTGCACTTCAAGGAAGCCGTACAAAATCTTTTGCTAGTCACCTTCGTAAAAATATCCAAGTGTTTTAAACAGCTTAGTTTAGGGATGGAAATGGATTTAGGGCTACCGCGAATCTTGTCTTAGACAAGGAGACTGGCTATCCTAACCTAACTTAAGAGTAGCATGTTTTGGTAGCAAAGTTTTCGATAGAACTCCAGAAGACAGGGACTTATAGCATCTGAGTTGCTGCTCAAGAGTCGGTTTTCATACATCATTCCTCAATGGTGAAAATGTCACAGTGACAGCTAGGATAATTAACTTCCTGATTACTTGATGATATTGTGTATTCAAATGAGAGACTCGACCTATGGCGCTGGAATTTTTCCAAACCCCCAGCTTATTTTTTGGTGGATAACATCCGAATACACACCGATATCAGCAGTGTTTATTTCCTTGAACTAATACTAGTAGTACGTAGAATCTCTCTTGCCAACAAGTGCTACTTTGGACTAAGTAGGAAAATGTGTAGTGAAGTCCTGTCTAAGGCTATGAGCGCAGCTTGACTGTCGCTGCGGACATATAAAGATCTGCCTTTCGATTTATTTTCCACAACAAAGTTCATCGCTTTTTGAACAGCTTAAAACACAGATGCACGCATTCCAAGAGCAAAATGTAGTTTTGTCCCGCTGGATTCCACGTAGACCCCAGAGCCGGAGCCGTGCTCTGCCCTGGAGCTATCCGTGAAAATGCGAAAACAGTGTTTGCCGGGCTCATTTTCTGAGTTTGAACACAATTGAGAATCTGGCAGCATCACACTGTATCTCTTGTCAAGCGCGACTCTTGATGGCATGGAGTCAAGGGGCATGGAGAGAATCATTGGATCGAAGTCTATGCCTTTTCTGTTTTCCAATGCCGCACAAAAGCCATACCAGTCGCCATTGTGTTTCAGCCTGTATATGGCCTTCAAGACCTCTTCTTGTATGAAAATATTAAGTGGTGGTAGACTAACCAGAGCGCCTAATACCAGGCCTGAAGTAGTCGGAAAAGCTCCGGTGCAACAGATCGCCACAGTGCGTTGTAGTCTTGACGAGTTCCTCCTGACTCCCACGAGAGAGAGTCTGCTAATCCAGACCACTGATGCATAGGTGATAATAGGTCTTATCATAGAAGGGTAGATCCTGCTAGGAGAAAGACTCCACGTTTTCCCAAAGACACCTTTGCACTGCCAGAAAGCTGTCAGTGCTTTGGATGCCTTCGTCTCAACGTGTGACTTCCAAAGAAATTTACTGTCGAGCATTACTCCAAGATATTTGATTTCTTCAGATAGCCGGATTCTGACTCCTTTTAGCTTAGGCAGAACGAGACCATCCAAGCTTCCTCTTTCTGGTAAAGAGGTCAATAAAAGTTTTGATGGGGTTTACCGATAGCCCATTAGGACAGCATCTAATGTCATAATTTTTACATTTCTAGTCGAATTAAATTCAATTCAAAAACCAGATGAACCACCCTGTAAACAAAGATGAATTCGGAAATCCTATTACAAAAAAAGCAATAAAGAAGGCTCAATAGGCTTCATTAAACGATTAACCATATTAACTGTATCATGCAGAAATAATATTTTGCTTGTAAAGTTTCCCTTAAAAAATTTACGTTTACAAATACATATGCAAATTGATATGGTAATTTTTCATTTACACAAAAAATTATTTTCACTGCTGGCATTTTACGCTGCAAAAACCCCAGTTACCGTTTTTCGTAATTTGATATCGAATTGGAAAAGTCGACGAAACTACATCAACCCAACCTCAAACTATTCGCTTGACTTGAACAGAGCAAATAAAGTGCAAAAAACGCGCAAGTCCACATTTAAAGTGTAAAATTTAAAATGCAAAACTCGCAAAACCTCACCTCAACTAATCAGGCCAAACTCAGTCACATTGGAATCAGTGCAACCTCTGCAACCTTTAGCAAACTCCATTAAGTTTTTGTTGTTGTTGCTGCGTTTTTTTCTGAACAATTTACTTTGTTTTCGGATTCTTTTATTTTGTTTAGGTGCGCGAATGCCATTTTGTATTCGAATTTTATGTTTTCGTTTTGCTTCAATAGATTCGGATTTCGCTGTTAATTTGTAACGAGAGCAATACGATAATATGTACATACATACACACATACATGCATACACAAGTAGAGCAAAGGTACAACAAAATGCGATGCTGATGCAAATGCCATATGCCACTGTGCGCGAATTATATGTAGGTACTATTTATAGTACGAGTAAACGTACCTTGCAAGTAAGTATTTACATACCTATGTATATATATATATGTGTGTGTGTTTATGCATATACAACGGTATGTATCGTTGATGTATCAAACACTAGCGAATTTCCAATTTAATTGAGTCGCGCACATTTAGATGGCTGCTGTGGACCCAGCTGCTGCTTTTCGGTGGCAATGTGGCTGGCCATTTTAGCAAGTGTTGCAAGTGTAACTGTAGTGCACGAAAAAAGGCGGAAAAGTTTTTTGCGTCCCCAGTCAGTCGCAGTTGCCGTCATTACTGTGCATGCCCATTTGTTGATATCGCCGATGCTGATTGTATTGTAATTCGGTGGCGAAGTGCAAATTGTACAAAAGCGACAAATTGTCAAAACCAAAACAAAAATTGGGTGTTAGCAACAGCTATGTAAATATGTATGTGTGTATCTACATAGCAAATGTTGCAGTGGCCACTGTCACAGAAACAGCACAAAAATCGCTGTCGTTCGACCAAAGTTCAATCAATTGGAGTGGTTGAATACATCCAAGGTGAATCGAAAATAGCGTCGAAATTCGAAGCAGAGTATGAGGAAAAATAATATTAAGGAAAGCAAAAAGTATCGCGCCTTTCTCGCTAGAGAGCAATTCTTGAGCAATGGAATCTTTGGCGGCGCCCATTAACTACCAACTTAAAATGGGCAAATGGGGTTGATGAGGCGAATACAAAACCTATCCCACCCAAATCTCAGCCTGACCTTCACGTGGTTGAAAAAGTAAAAATAAATAATTCTCACATACATACACTTCTGTTAGATGTTTGGTCGAGCTCCTCCTCTTATTTGTGGTGTGTGTCTTGGATATGTTCCACAAATGGAGGTTTACGAGAAGCTTTTTCATGGCAGAAATACACTTCGAGGTTTGTCATTGCCCGCCGAGGGGGGACCGCTATTAGAAAAAACTGTTTCTATTATTTGAAGTTCTTGAGCGGAGATTCTATCCTACGCACTCTTGAATCGTAGTCAGCCACCAATCCATTCGGCTACGGCGGCCCCCTTCACGTGATTCCTCCTGTTTAAAACGAACTAGGCTTCGGCGTCCGATCATAGCCGGTATAGCCTTCAAACTTTGCGTTGAGGAAATGCTATAGCCACCCGTGCAACCGGACTGCTGTCTGGAGGACAATCTTAAAACAACCTTGTTACAGAAACCGGTGACCTTTTGTTCCTCATGAAAACCATAGGAAATAATAATAATAAAAGCGCATAACCCTGCCGTACTTAGGATTTGCATGATTTTATGGATATTTTCGGGGATTGCACTATCAATTCATGTCACGTTTTCGTCAGGGTTGGGCATTTCGCGCTACTAAATTGCACTATTACAAATTTGTTACTGGCAGTTAAAATAAGGGTCTCATTATCACTAAATCTTCAGTTTTAACTATCCGCTTATTGCGCTAATTTTTTAGTGCACTATGCCCAACCCTGGCCTTCGACGTATCACCAGAATTACAAGAAAGGAATCGTTGGAGTTTCCGCTTTGCTGCTGCATTCGATACGATGCTGGGCTATAAGCAATATACATTTTCTTAGCCACCTGCTCCGACGTTGCACTTTAATCAAAGTGACACTGGTGACCTTTCTTTTCAAATGCTCCAGCACTCAACTGGCTTCACCAAACTGTAAAGGAATTTATTTCGAAGCGTAATGCCACTTCAAATCGCTGTTTGGAATAACCCGATGCGATGCATAAATCGCGGAATAGAGCTCACTAAAAACATAGTAAAAGACGATCAGAATTTCTTACTGCACTTAACAAAAGGTGGCGCAAAATCAATCATCCTATTTTGTTTTTGAATAATTTTTTACTAATTAAAAAAATGACTTGGAGTGATGGAAATCTTTATTTTAGCTTCCAGCGCTCCTAGGCCTGTCTATTTCGTATACTGCAGCTGTCAAGTCCACAAGTGTCAAAATATGACTGACGTACCACGCCATTTACAAAAATTATAAATCTTCCGATAGACCGATTATCTTTGTGCCGCCTTGCATTACTTTATTAGGGCCGACTAGGTAACCGATACCGCGCAGTTGTGTAATTTGATTTCAATTTAAATTCAATTCGAAGTAAGTTCAAATTATATACGAACATTTGTGATGGATGACTGCGTTAAAAAATCTATAGCAGAGGGACTTAATGACAATTTTGGACTATTTATTTATTGTAATGTTATGAACCACCTCATTCTCCATACAGTTGAGGCAAAAAGGACTCAAAGTAATGCCGAGTCGCACAGAATGCATACCTTAGGTACAGTGTCCTGTAAAAGCATCCGCGAAGTTCGAGAGCTGATATTTTGTTGCCAACAGAAGATCTCTAGAGTGTTCCCGATCCACACGTGGCCGGAAAGACTTCGGGACCTTACCAATTTAAGTACATGCCCAGCGCTCGGTAAGTTAAAGTCAATCTTACCCTTCCAGGAGCAGACCGCAGGTAGTCAAGGGGATTCCAATACCCTTATTTGGCGGGGTAACTACTTCTCAGGTCCCCTGTCTAACCAGCTTATCCGCCTCGCAGTTTCCTGCTTTGTCTTTGTCGCTGTGACCAGATACCCAGATGAGCCTGTAATCAAAGAATTCGGATGTGATCGAAAGTGAAGTCTGATATTACAAACTATAACTTTCACTTTCAATGAGTTTGGCGGATCCGAAAGTTAAGAGCCAGTCCAAAATAAATCTTACTAAAATGTGCGCGGGTATATAAAGCTCGGTTCGTACCAAATTTAGTCTTCCTTATTTATTTAAACGTTTGAAAAAATAATAATAATTAAATATATAATTGGCGCATGCACTTCTGTTACGTGTTTGGCCGAGCTCCTTCTCTTATTGGTGGCGTGCGTCTTGATGTTGTTTCACAAATGTAGGGGCCTACGGTTTTAAGCCAATTCCGAACGGCAAATGGTTTTTATGAGCAACTTTTTCATGGCAGAAATACACTCGGAGGTTTCTCATTGCCTGCCGAGGGGCGACCGCTTTAGAAAAACCTTTTTTCTTCATTTTTGTATTTCACGGGGATTCGAGCCTACGCACTCTCGAACGGTAGCACCTACCCATTCAGCTACGGCGATCGCCTTTAAAAGACTTTCCTAACAACATATTTGCTTCTGTTTAGCTGCCAGAGTATCTATCTCGAAAGTAATACCTTCAAGTTAATTTGGTTATGACAGATATTTTCGAGCAACCCCCAATAAATTGCGTTACTCTATTATCAAATTTAAAGCGACAAACACACATTTTTAACTGTAAACTACATATTTGTCCTGCTATTGGTTTTGTGGAATTTTTGATTGCTGTAAAATAAAACTTGGCATTTTTACGACTGCGGTCGAGGTGCCACTGATCGATTGACCGACCAGTCGAATTGAGTTAAATTTACAAAGAATTTACTGTCACCAATAATCAACAGCATCGGTTAGCTAAGCCGTCTAAGCCAAATTAGAAGTCAGAAGTTTGCAGTCAGCACTTTTGCCAAACATCAAAGTGAATGACCGTCAAACAGCGCCCTGCCATACGGCTCAGTTGACAACAATAAAAGAGCAGGAAGCTAAGCAGCGTTTCACCACCAGCAGTCGTACGTACAGTAGCAGCGAGCTGCCGCGGTTTCCTACAGCAATTTGCAACTAAATTAATAACAACTTCCCGGCAAGCAAAGCATAGGGAAAACATGCATTAAGCCGAAACGAAAAGAAGCAAGTGGGCGAAAAACGCTCCAGGGATTTGCGTTGTTATGCCATTCATAGGCGAAGACGGCTGCGAAGATGCAGATGGAGATGTTAAGCATGGACTTAGCTATGCTTCTTTTATCATCGTAGCCAGGAGAGGTAGCACTAACAAATACTGGGTAGGTAGGTATCTTCTGTATGCAAAGTAAGTTGGCAAAGGTTGTTGAGAGGTTTATATTCCGCACCCTGCATTTCTGCTGCAATCTCAAACTTGGCAGTACATCCATCGTTACCTGTTTCGGTCCCGTCATTTTGGCGCCTTATGCTGAAGAAAAGCAGTAGCAGGAGTAGCAACAACCAGCAACAGTCAGCAACACAAACATTGTTTTACCCTTGGGCAACACATTAACAGCATTCATAATTCCTAGATTTACTGAAACACATCTTTTCCTTACTTTGTGGGTTCATTTACTGAAGCTCGCGCGCACAGGTGACTCGGTTAGGCGGTTAGGTGGCTAGGTGGCCTACTCGCATACAGCGCACCGCTAGTGGTGCAATGGTAGGTGGTAAATTCGTATTTTAGCTGCCTCATTATTTAAGCTTGCAGCATAATTTGCAGCCATGTGCGCTGAGAATATATATTTTTTTAATTATTTCAAATGGGAACTACACACAATTATCCTTTTTGTCCTTACTTCAGCGCGAAGAATATTGTAAACTTGGCAAAGCTAGCGCACTCACACACACACACACGCGCACTTACCCAATACGTGTATGCAAATATCAGAGTATTTATGCAGGCGTATCGTACCTGGATAAGTGATATTTTATCGGGTATGGGTCATTCTTGAGCACCTCGTCGTTTGCTTTATGCATGAGTTTCTTCTTTACATCGTTTTTCTGTTTTGTTTTTGTGATTTTGCTTTTCGCTTGGCGATTTAGTGGGGAGAAAGTCATCATAATGCACCGTGCACAAGGATAACAGTGCGTCCTGAGCAGCGAAGTATTGCGCTTAGTAAACGATGAATTGTGAGCTGTAAATACTGAACACTGAGTCAGTCAGTCAGCAATAAGCGTGGCACAGCAGTGAGCGAGCGGTGAACCAGTGCACATTGAATGGGTTTGGTGTGCATTGAAGTGCATTGCACCCTACATACGGCTTAAGCGCATGTGATAAGGGTCGAGGGAGCTGATTTGTGGGTTGAGGATCAATTGGGGGGCGTTAGAATACTAACGCTTACAACCACTCAGAACTGTACAGTGCACTAAGTGTGAAAAAAATTATATGATAAAATATGTGCAGGCAAAAGAAATAGCGAGTAGTGAGCCACTGCCATCGTGACAGGTTTAGGCCGACGTTTTTTTTCCAAACTTGATATGAGTCACTTGTAATTTTCATTGTGAAAAATGTCCAATGATGTTCTTTCTCAGTAATTTCTGGCATTAATAGTTGCCGCATAATTTTTTCAGACTTGGAATTCGTCCCCTGGTCTTCATCCTAAATGGAAGGTTGATAATAGTAGACAATCATATACAAAATATATTTCAAATATATGGAGGCGGAGTAGTGTTAAAGAGGTGCGAAAACAGTTTCTCAAGTGAGAAATAGGCATAGATGACCCCGAGAAATGACTTAGACTTCCTACATTCTTGGTGTAAATATTTAAAAATGCTGGTACTGGAGGTGTTGTCGGAGTGATATAGCCCAGACACACAATTAATACAAAGGTGTCATTTTGATACACCACTTGTAAAACCACTACTTTTTTTTAGTCGAACCATCTTGACTTGACTATGAAGCTGCCTATGTCGTAAATTTTGTTTTCTGCAATTTCTGTGAAATTTACCATCGAGGATTCCCCCAGCATTTTATGGAGTAGAGCACACAGACTTGCGCACTCACACAGCTAGTGGAATCTTCTTGAGTGCAGCTTCTACTTCTATCTATTTTTTTCCATAAGACATTCAATTGCTTTCTTTTCTCGTGATACAGGGTTATTCAAAGTACTCAAGTTTTCTTGTACAAATACCTGAACAAAACTTCTCGAAATAATTTTTCGTCTCATAAAAGCAATGCACGAAAACTATGAACTGGCATTATTTCACAACGGTATAAGCAGCGAACCTTTCAGCACAAGCGCTGGAGTGAGACGGGGATGCCCTATATCGCTACTACTCATCGCAACCGTTCTAGACGTTGTAATGACCAAACTCATCTTACAGAAAGGAGTTATCAGTTGGAATTTCTGCAGATAACTTGAAGACTTTAAGATATATGCCTATTCATAGGCATGCAGGCGAAGGCTAACCTACAGCTCGCGCTGACTCGAGATATCGGATTAGAGATTAGCATAGTAAAGACCGACGAACGACAAATACTCAGAACATTTTTGGAGCAATCAAAAATCACGAACGAGCAATCAAAAGTGGAACGACGAGCTACGCCAGCTTATAAATGGAAAAAATGTTATATGTTTCATCAAAAGTGTCTCAAAGAAGCAGAAGTCACGGTCGCCCAAAAAACACTTGGAAAAGATGAACGCTCCGTGAATGTATAGCAGCCAATATGCGAGGGGAGTGCAATAAGTTCCCGTGTTAGAAATTAAAACACCATTTTTTCATTTTTTTTTTTATTTTTCAACATAGTACCCTTGTAGAAAGATACACTTCTCTCAACGCTCCGGACAAAAATAGGATTTGTCGAGCTCTCTAAAATGCGTCTCGGTCTCGGCGATGACCTCCTTCAGATCGAGTTAATACGGTACGGGTACGGCAACAATTCATAACACCATTTACGCAGTTTGGCGGTGAAAACTCCGGGTGAATGTGCTGGTGCGTTATCGTGGTTAAACAGCACCTTCTCTTTCGCCAAATGCGGCTGTGTCTCCTTCAATTCTAATCTCCGTCGGTCCAATAACTCACTTTAGAATTGTCTAGTGATCGTTAATCCTTTTTCGAAAAAATCCATGAGGATGACGCCGTTCGCATCCCAAACAATCGTCGGCATGACCTTTTTGGCCGATGGAACTGTCTTGCCTTCTTTAGAGCAGATTCACCGAGGGAAATCCATTGTTTTGATGGTTGCTTTGTTTCTGGTGTGTAATGATGAATCCAGGTTTCATCAACGGTGATAACTCAACGCAAAAATTCCTTGGGATCTCGCTTAAATTGCTCCAAGCTCTTCTTTGAAGTTAACAGCCGCATCTGCTTGTTGTACTCCATGAGCAATCGCGGCATCTATCGGGCCGACAATTTTTTTCATCGCCAACTTATCATGTAAAATATTAATTGCCGTTCCGGTCGACACACCTATGGCCTCTGTTACTTCGCACACTTTCGTTCATCGATCAACGAGAATAATGTCGTCGACTTTTTATATGATTTCTTCGGTAACCACGTCTTCCGAGCATCTTGGTCGCTTTCCATCAAAAACGGATGTTCGGTCACGTTTAAATTCGTTGAACCAACATCTAACTGTGGTTATAGATGGCGAAACGTCGTGATAGACAGCATCCAACTCTGCTTTTATCTCCTCGCGTTTTTGTCCATGCAAAAACAAAAAGCGAATTACCGAACGATACTGCTCGTTTTCCATATTAGCGAAAAGTACGAGACACGTCTTACTCGAGAAGCTGTCAAATCCAACTAATCTTTTGCCGTCGTTTGATAGATGGCAGCACACGATGCGAACACCAACTTCCCTCAGGAACGTCCTCTGTCCTGAAATACGGATACTTTTTGTATCGCCCTCATAACGTGGGGCAGTGCTAGATGGAAAAGCCTTGTAGAGGCCCTATGCTTCCCAGAGAAGTGAAATAAAGAAGAAGTAAAATATTAATTATAAAGAGCAATCAGATTGGAGGTACTTTTCGAATTGGGCTTTTTGACAAATTACGCAAGACTACTGCCAAACTAAATATATATATATTTTTTGTTTTTTCAGCATTCGTTCACATTTTGTCATGGAAAGCCTTACGCCTCAACAAGGTTTTCAAATCATACAAATGTATTACGAAAATCGATGCTCTGTGAAAAGTGTTCATTACGCGATCAGGCCAACTTATGGTGTTCAACGATGAGCTCTATTTTTGACTTAGTGGATACGTCAATAAGTAAAATTGCCGTAATTGGATTGAAGAGCAACCCGAAGCCATTCACAGAACAGCCATTACATCCATTGAAAACAACCGTTTGATGCGGCCTATGGGCTGCAGGAATCATCGGCCCATATTTCTTCAAAGACGAGGCTGACGCCAATATAACAGTGAATGGCGAACGCTATCGCGCTATGATAAACGACTTTTTGATGCCGGATGCCGAAAGTTGAAGTCCGTGATCTCCATAACATTTGGTTTCAACAAGACGCCTACTTGCCATACAGCCCGTAGAACAATAGGTGTACTGCGTCGTCCTTTCAGTGATCAATTAATCTGTCGTCTCGGACCAGAGGATTGGCCACCAAGATCGTGTAATTTCACACCTTTGGACTTTTATTTGTAAAGTCTAAGTGCTTGGTGGATAAACCAGCTTCGATTGAGACATTGGAGGCCAACATTCACGAGGTATCGCCCTAAGTCCTCAGCGTGTTTACGCATGACCAAGTTAAGTGCCAGATGCGGCCAACATTGGAAAGGAATGGTCTTTAAAACATGAATGTCTTGAATCGTTCTACACAAAAATAACATACCATAGATTGCCCAATCGATATTAATTTTCATTGCTTCACTTTAATTTTAAATCTGATACATCTGAATTGATCACCCTTTATATAATATATATAAGAGGCATTCACCCCCTTTGTCCCCCTCCGAACAGCAATGGTTTTTTATAAGCAGCTTTTTTCATGCCAGAAAGACACTCAGGAGCTACCACTGTCTGCCGAGGTTGACTCCTATTAGAAAAACTTTTTATATCCTCGAATTTCTCGAGGTTTCGAGCTCACTAACCCATTCGACTACGGCGGGCGCAAAGTCAGGCTTTCAACTTTGCTTCGGATAATTCTCAGAAAATATATCTAAAAACTTTCTCTCATTCTTCCTTTTCTCTCTCCCGCTGTGAGCCGCAAGACATCTTAATAGTTAGTATGTTCAGCAAACTGTTTCCATCAATTGGTGTTTCGTGCCCGTCGGCTCCAATATCAGCTTATTATATTAGTAGATGGTTATTATAGCCCAGTACGCACCTATCATGTTGCAAATTTGCCCATTAACATTGACGTCGAGATCAAAATATTTGCAAGCTTCTTATCGATAGGCTGTTGGCATAATTTGGATCACACACCACTCACTTTGAAACCAAATTTGAAATATTTTTCGTAAAGTGTATGTCACTTCGCTCTCTCTCATCATGCCCGTCCTACCATATGGCGCAGAAGCGTGGACGATGACAACATCCGATGAAACGGCGCTTCGAGAGTTTGAGAGAAAGATTCTGCATACGATTTTTGGACCTTTGCACGTTGACAACGGCGAATATCGCAGGTGATGGAACAATGAGCTGTATGAGCTTTACGACGACATAGACATAGCGCAGCGAATAAAGATACAGCGGCTACGTTGGCTGGGTTATGTCGTCCGAATGGATACAAACGTTCCGGCTTTGAAAGTATTCGATGCGGTACCAGCTGGTGGTAGCAAAGGAAGAGGAAGGCCTCCCCTGCATTGGAAAGATCAGGTGGAGAAGGACTTGGCTTCACTTGGTGTGTCCAATTGGCGCCGGTTAGCACGAGAAAGAAACGACTGGCGCTCTTTGTTAAACTCGACCAAAATCGCGTAAGCGGTTATCGCGCCAATTAAGAAGAGAAGGATGTCACTTTTCGACATACCTTCATTACGTGAGGGTATGAGACTGTCTGGTAGTGCAGATTTTGAGCAGCAAACAGCTGTTGATACCAGAATAACATGCGACTCAAAATTACATACTCATACTTGGACCACCGTTTACGAGTTTACGAGTACTTCGCAGCCACTTGCCTTCATACCTACCACTCGGGAGTGCGTAAGTCCGATAGATAAATAAAACAAGTTTTTTTCTTATAGCGGTAGCACCTCGGCAGGCAAACCTCAAACTGCTTTTCCGGCATGAAAAAGCTACCCATAAAAAAAACCATTTTCCATTCGGAGTCGATTTAAAATTGTAGGTCGCTCCATTTGTGGAACAACATCAAAATGCACACCACAAACAGGAGGAGCAGCTTGGCAGCAGAGGTAACTGACAGAATTTTATGGCTTGAAACCTTCAAAACCATCAACAACAATAACCAAGTTCACTACTTTTCTTTAATAATTCTTCGCGAAATTGTTTGTCCTTTCAAGAATTGCTTACTGAAAATTATGTTTAGACCTCGCACTGCGTAGAGAAACTACACTGTGCCGTACGCACTCACCAACTCAAGAGTGCAAGGTGCGTACAATTACGTAAATTTGAGGTGTGTGTGTGTTGTCGATCTGCATGCAAATATGTCAAAGCGTTGAAGCTCTTAAAGTTCACAGTTGGCTGCTTAGTTACTGACTGCATAGCAACAAGGCGTTACAGGCGCTGGCTTCTGTTCGTATAGCAAATTGCGACTCCCCCTATAAATACGGAACCCTGCTTACTAAACAATCGCCGTTGAACGAATGGCTTTTGCCGCTCCTGTTGGATTTTGCGAATTAAATCAGCAGTTGGCAACAATACAACAACAGTAGCAATATTTCTTCACGTTTGTATGAGTGTGCAGGCTACGGCTGCTTGAGTATGTGTTTGATAAGTTATGTAGTAGGTATTCTTGTGCATTTCTTTTCACCTCATGGGGTGCAATGTGGGTGTTATGGATACGTGTGCACCGCTGTGACATTTTTCAAGTGTCGGCTTGAACCCTCTCGTTTAGGTTAAAAATGATATCTTTCTACACTTTGTGCACCCACTATGCACATGATCGTATGCACAATACAGTAACCGTAACCTAAAGTTATTTGCGCACAAACATATCTACCTGCACCTTCTTTCATTTCTACATGCAAATATCCTTGCGTCCGTATGCACTATGCGCTTATAAATTCAAGTATATCTGCAACGAGCACTCATACACACATACACACGTACAAGTGCAAAGCCACATACAGGCATGTACATATGTATAATAGATATGCGTATATGTACACATGTATGTATGTATAGGGTGCACGCAAAATTGCCATCAACGCTATCCTATCAGAGTGCACTTGGCATGAATGTCATCATCATTGAAATTTCATACGTAGAAGCTTCATCATCATCACTACAATTCCCTGAAACATCATAAGTGCCACATTTGGACGTTGTTGTTTTGGGTGAAAGTAAATTGTTGCCTTTTCAGAAAAGATACAATGCCATAACTACCTTGTTTTTTTTGTTAAGAGCTAAAGTAGGAAAACAAAAAGACTAAAGCGCTGACAGTACAAGAGCACAAACTGCACAACAACAGCACTTGTTGTATTGAAATTAAGAAAGCGGGGAATCGGTTGTCATTTAACCGTTAGTGTGAGTAGTTCAATGTACTGCTCCCTGCTGATATGCATGGTTGCATTTCAAGTCATTGTAATGAGCTTTAAGAGAAGTTCTCTTCAAGTGAATGGCTTAAAGGAGAATTTTGCTCCTTACAATTTGCCACAATGTAGCAACGGTGAACTGGCCTGTACGGTCTATAAGGGCATGCACATATACATACATATGCACATTAGGGTGCCTCGCCAAAGAAAAGGAATTACAAAATGTATTAAATTTTAAGACTACCGCTAAAATAATTCGAAAAAATACTAATAAAAATGTATGTATGTGTAAAAATCTCTCGAAATCGATATGTAAATAAAAATAGTTTTCAAAAATATTTTTTACTAAAAATAACCTCAGAAATAGAAAAAGAAATACATATATGCAAAAAAAAAAATATTTAAAATTAATACAGTAGCAGACACCGGAATTCGGGCATTCGAAAATTCACACAATTTGTAAGATATTTTTACCTATGTTGAAATTAATTTTAAGAATGACGCACAAGGTCGCTTATAGCCTCAGAATTGGAAGAGCATTAGCTTAAAAGTCTGGAAAAAATATTTTAAAAATAATATAGTGGCGGACACTCAAATTCGAACACTCAAAAATTCAGAATTTTTTATTATATTTTTACAAATTTTGAAAGGTTATTAGTCCTAAATAAGAATATATTGGACAAGAAAAAAAGTATGCCTTATTTATTTCCGAGAATCGAAGATATTAGTGTTTTTCGCAATGTACTTAGTAGTAATTGCACTTCTAACAAAAAAATCCAAATCTATCGAAAAAAACCTCATTCGTTCCTTCCATTCTACGACATTTTAGACCAGCGCATCGTTCTTTGTTTTAACTCGAAATTCGCACGTTATTGTATGATGGAATATGTTTTTCTTTTTTGAAAAATGCTAGTAGAAACCTCATTTTGATCAAAAGTCAACGGCAGCAGCGTTGCAGCGTTAGTGGGCTGATATGGAAGGCATACATATAAACAAGTTTCTAATAAAGGCGGGCCGATGTTGAAGTAGAATAAAACAAGTCCCAATTTTCAGTAGCTCGGCAAGAAAATATCTAGAGGGGTCAAATCGTACAATCTTGGTGGCTAATTCACGCCTTATCCTTCGAGAAATAGCCACACTATCAAATCGGTCAACGAGTATATGTAGGTACATATGTAGAATGATTGTCGTGCAATGCGCTGTGAGTCACGTAGCGCTGTCTTTCTGGAGTCACTTGCCTTCCAAGTGCAGTTACCAAAGTTTTCTAAGTAGTGCGGACTAATAATGCCGCCGTCTCAGAATCACACCAAACAGTAACTTTTTGTGAATGCGTTGCCACCTACATATGTAGTAGATCTTGGGTGAGTTGAAGTCACTCTATATAAGTCAATCTTGCTTTTTAACGTGGCCATTTTAACGCGACCATTTCGTTAACGTGCGGCACGTGCCCCTCAATCTTGTAACTCGCCAATGACTATTTGGCATTACTGACTAAATAATAAACAACATATTTAATAGACGTCAGCAAAACAATGTGGCTTTGTAGCCTTTCGACATCAGCATTGGAAATCCATTTCCATTGATTAGCGCAATAACCGCTTACGCGATTTTGGTCGAGTTTAACAAGGCGCTCCAATCATTTCTTTCTCGTGCTACTTGGAAGACTATTAACTTCATTTGAATTTAAACGATATTTGCTATCAACTGCTAGACGTGTTAGACATTGCCTTGACCGAAGAGTCCCTTTTTCTTGACAACCTTTTTCACTTCAATTCGATGTGGTCAAACCGATCCAACAGCTCTAAAATATGTACGCCGGTGATAGTTTTACCCTTTTTAAGGTAATCCTGGCGTTTATAATAAAAACTTGTCGTGCTGTCCTTCAATTCACCCTAAATTAGAGTTTAAGGGTTAACGTATGTTCACAATCGTAGCATATTGCTGAATTTTTTTTCCAATAACAGGTGTTATCTATCGCTATCGAGAGATGATTAACGATTTTTTATGGCCGGAATTGGATGGTATTGATCTGGGCAACGTTTATTTTCAACAAGACGGCGCTACGTGCCACACGAGCAGCGAAACCATTGATCTTTTACGGGAAAAGTTTCCGGACGGTGGTGGAAAAGTTTCTCGAAGAGGTGATCACAATTGGCCACCGAGATCTTGTGCTTTAACACCTTCTGCCTTTTTTCTTTTATGACAACAGCCCAGGGTCGATTTAAGACCTCAAAGATGAAATTCGTGAGACTATGGAGGACATAGGACAGCCACTTTGCAATTCGGATTTGGAAAATTTCATGAAAAGGATATTGTCCTGTAAACGTGGTCGTGGAGGTCATTTCTCTGATGTTATTTTGCACTATTAATGGCATACCTTCCTCTTTATAATGAAATAAACACCTGATTATTTATATTAAAAAATAGCGTTTTTATTTGAATATCAAAATAACACCTCTGTTTGGAAAACCCTATATTTTATTTTAAATAATATATATATTTTAAATAAAAACAAAACATATAATTTATTTTACAATACACACTTATCACTTAAATCAAAGTTTTAAGCTTTGTATTAGATTATAAAAATTCGAAAACTTATTATTAAGAATTCCAGATTACTCAGAATTTCAGAGCAAAAAAATTGATACTCAGCTTTAGAGCATATTAAATTTTAATATAATAAAATTCCAGTTTCAAGTGGCTCAAAATTTAGATTTATTTTTAATATTCTTTTTTGTTGACGATGTTGGAAGTTTTCTGCCATATAACGACTGTTCGAATCTATTTTATGCGGAGAAAATGCAACACATCGTCAGTAAAAAAAAAAATTGTGAAAATCAACGCATTTTTTTAAACACTTCCGATTTGCACTTTATCGCATGAGAATTTAGTGGGTTATAAAACTGCATACCCGAAAATATTACCAAGAATTTTAAGAAAAAATTTGAAGTTTTGAAAAAAATTGGTTGTGAAGTGCAAGTCTTAGACAGCTGAAAAATCGTCTTGAATTAAAAAGATTTTTGCTTGGTGACAGCTGTGTGGTTGTCGTATTTTTGTGTACAAGAAGTGCGATTAATTAAGATTAAAATTAAAATTTATAATTTATTTTTTTTTTTTAATTTGTCTAATTTGTTTTTTTATATATATTTGGTATAGAAGTGCGATTAATAAACATAAAATTTTATCAATTAAAAAAAATTGTATTATTTTTTTCAATTGTATTTTTTCTTTAATTTTTTAGTTTTTTTTTTATATTTTGTATACAAGAAGTGCGATTAATAAATACTAAATTTGATTAATAACACAAAAATTAGTTTTTTTAACTAACTTTAATTTTTAATTTAATTTAATAAGTTTTTAATTAATTAATTTTGTTTTAACTAATTTTAATTTTCAATTGAATTTAATAAGTTTTTAATTAATTAATTTGTTTTAACTAAGTTTAATTTTTTATTTAATTTAATAAGTTTTTAATTAATTAATTGTTTTTTTGCATTTTTTGTTTAATTTATTTTTTTTTTTTGTATATTTTGTATAAAAGAAATGCGATTGATAAAGATTTAATTTGTTTATTTAAAATAAAATATATATACATATATTTTTTAATTAATTTTAATTACATTTTAATTTAATTTAATTAGTTTTTCATTAATTAATTTTGTTTTTTTAATAAATAAGAATAATAATTTTTTTTGCAAACTCCATGCGCAATTCATTTGTATATGGAATAAAGAGACAAAAGTCGTGAGAAAACCAAGTTATTAAAAATCAATGCGAATTATAAGCCGCTTAAATCTTCCACTTATTTTACTAAAACTTCATGAGATTAAAAAATTCAAATTTAGTTGAAAATTTATTGATTTATTTTCGAAATTTATGGTTCTTGTTAAAAAATGTTGAATATTTTAAAATAAAAATAACAAAAAATTCTAACTCAAAAAACATTTTAAATATTAAATACAAACTCATCATGCACTTAGTTATGATCTCCACTGTATATACAGGGTGGCGCAAAATTAATCCCCCTATCGGAAGATTTATAAATTTTGCAAATGGCGCGTAACTTCAATCATATTTGATGCTTGTTGACTAGACAACTGCAGTGTACAAAATAGACAGGCCCAGGAGCGCGTGAAGGCCAAAATAAAGATTTCTATCACTGAAAATCATTTGTTTTTTACTTAGTTAAAAAGTTATGCAAAAGCAAAATGGTATTTAAAGAAATGTGGTTTAGGAACTGTGGAAAGTAGCTAAAACATTCGACATTCACACTTAAAAAAAAAATACCAGTCTAACGGTTAGACGCGATAGAAGTGAAACCTTCCGTAAAACAAACTGAGAGAGAATAAGACCAAAGCAGCATTAGGAGCGGGATAATTATAGGTTCATTATAATATTGCTATAAAGTTCATATTTTATTTTCTTCATTTTATTATTATTCATCCTCAATGTTTTCAATTTCAACAAATGATACGAGTGGCTTATGATAGCTAAAATATGATACAAATGCTTTGGTTTCGATGTTGTCAATATATCTTTGAAATACCGCGTCAATTGTTGTTTTTGATCGTGTTGTCGATTCAGTGCGATTGTTACACATTTTTAAATTGAATGTTGTATTGAGAAAGTCAATTGAAGGAACCGCTGTGTCCAATGCAAAATTTACGTTAAAATCGCCACTTAAAATCATTGGAACTTTATTGTAATCTTTTCTAAGTATCCGCGATACTTCTGGTGTATACTTTATTAAATTTTCGTGAATGAATTCCGTGATGCTATTTATTGATTTTTTTTTCTGAAGATATTCACGACACTTTTCTGCATTATTTTTCGGCATAATTGCGTTAAATATTTAAAAATGAAAATATTTACGAATATAAAAATACACACGCGGTTGCTATTATGAGCGTCCCCAGCAAAACCTGCGTGACCGAAACTCTAACACAATTACATTTTTTTGAATGTTACAAACACATATGCACGCAGGTTTTGCTGGGGCGTGACCGAAACTCTAACACAATTACACATATGCACTCGTATTTGTTTGAAAATCGACTTTTTTTTTGGTTCTCCGTCACCTTTGGAAAATGTGTAAACAGTAAGCAAACTTTATTCAAATATTTTCCCTCATTTTTGCATCAGTAAAATTAAACAAACGCCGTAGCCGAATGGGTTGGTGCGTGACCACTATTCAGAATTCACAGAGAGAACGTCAGTTCGAATCTCGGTGAAAAAACCAAAATTAAGGAAAACTATTTTTCTAATAGCGCTCACCCCTCAGCAGGCAATGGCAAAACACCGAGTGTATTTCTGCCATGAAAAAAAGCTCCTCATAAACATATCATAAAATAAAATAAAATAACTGTATAAAAAAATGTTTTTTCTTGTGATTCGAACCAAGAATTTTGGATCGGAAGCTCACATTGCTAGCCGCTCGGCTATCGCGCCATGCTGTCGGCGCTGGCCTAAAAGTTATTTAGTTCGTCGCTACGTTTATATGTAATATTCGTAGCCAAGAGTGTCGCTTTTTTCGTTTCACTTTTTCTCAAATCACTCCCAACGATTCTAAAGAAGTTTTCACTTCAAAAAACTTTTTCGTATAAAGGCTTCTATGTGATTCTCAGTTGTTTAAGTGATGAGCGGCCTGGTAGTTATCTTCCCCTCTTTTTTAACTAACCGCATTTTTCTTGAATTTCAAGGCATACAGGGATTGAAGAATATCGTTTGGAAAAATATTCAAGCATACTACCCGATAATGCAACTGTAGGTATCAAATTAGCACAAAGTACTATCGATAATTTCCATATTTATCAGTTCGTGTGAACAAAAATATTCCACAAAATTGTTCAAATCAGTAATCTGAGCATAAAACAATAAAAATTGTAAAGCTTCGAAATTCAATGAAAGGCTGTTTACAAGTATTAAATTCAATTGAAATCGTGCTAGACTGTTTATGACTTACATACATACACATACATGTACATAAACACATACATGCATGCATACAAGCATTGCTATGTATATCCAAAGCAATGAAACTTGATGCCTGACCTAATCTATTTACCACCTTAAGCTCGTCTAAATTGTTATTCCTAATGAGTTTCGCTTTACTCAAATAACTATAAATAAATACCAAAAATTGTGTAGCATTTGTTGTGAGGAAAAAACTCAGTTATTTAACACTAAACCCGGCTGTTGGGATTTTTGCCTTGCTCGAATGCACGCTTCACTATCTTCGCGTTGTCTGTGGCAACGTGCGAACTTCATTAGCCAAAGGCAAACCGCAAACTAACTTATTTCCGCACGTCCCTTTATTGTTCCTTTGCTGTTGTGTATATTGAAAACCGCAACCGCAAGCACCAGCAGTGCAACTTTGACCACAACTGCAGCACCATTAACCGCTGACACAATACACCAATAATATTTGAATTTTAACAATAATGAAAATTTATGCACAAATTTGCAGACTTCATTGAGTTATTTAATAAATGTAGTGAAGTGTAAACTCAAACAGAAATGTGGACATTCGTGTGACAACATAATAAGACAAAGGCTTTACGTATGCATTTACGTAACTTTAAAATTGGTTAATACTAGGTTGTTCAATAAGTTTCGCGGTCCAATAAGAAAAGCACAATAGTATGGTTTGAAATACACTTTTTTATTCAGTATAGTGCAAAATACACTTCTACAACTGTTACGATCTCATCACTCGATGAAAAAAACTTTCCACGCATGAATCTGTTTAGGTCTGGAAAAAGATGGAAGTCGCTAGGGGCCAAATCTGGTGAATACGGATGCTAATAGCCAAAGCTGGAAGATGTTCCAACAATTCGACCTTCAATTCATGGATTTTAGCTATTGTGAAAATGTTCTTGTGGTCGGTATATTGTCCTGATAAAAATAATTTTTTTCTTTTGCAAACTGATCGAATCTCTTACCTCAGCTGGTCTAAAAGGTCACAATAATATTTAGAATTTATTGTTTTACTAGTTTGCAAGTAATTCACAAACAAAATTCCTTTCGCATCCCAAAAAACTGATGCGATCATCTTCTTGGCTGATTTCTGGACACGAAATCATTTCAGAGCCGAAGAGCCAGGTTCACACCACTCTTTAGCCTCCTGTTTTGATTTAGCATCATGATGATGGACCCAAGTCTCTTTCATAGTGATGAATTGATGCACAAAACCCACCGTATCCTTTCAAAAATCATCTAAATGTTGCTAAGAAGGTCACATTCGAATGTGTTTTTGTTCCATTGTTAGCGAATGCGGCACCCTTTGTGCACACAGCTTTCTAAAACCCAATACTTCAGTCAAGATATTTCTTACACTACCCACTGAGATGCCTATGACTACCACTAAATCTCTTTCAGTCACTCGATGATTTTCCAATATGAGGCTCTGTATTTTTGAAGTGAAACTTCTTAGGCGTCGATCGAGAATGGAGAGTAAAATTTCAAGGCCATGCAACGTTTTGGGCATTTTCGTTCCGCGAGAGCGAAAAAAGATGTGACGTAGAGGAAAAGGAGAGAGAGAGCTATACATTATATATATCTTAGATACACTTTGGGCTATTTTTCCCGAGTTTTTCCTTGTGGTTGCTAATTTCTAGTGAGAAATAACACTGCCTACTTTTTGACGCTTGTTTGTTGGTGCAAAACTGTAGGAAATATATTTTTGGTGCCTACTTTTTGGCGTTGTATTTCCTTGGTGCCTACTGTTTGGCGCTTATTCCGTTTCCTGGCTAGTGTTTGTGCGCACTATAAAGTGCTATCCATTCCGGCGTCGGATTTATTGGTATTGCCTTGCGGTAATTTGTGCCATTGCTGCGGAGCTGGAATCGCTGCGTTTGTGCGGGGGATAAACGCTCGGAGTAGTGCGCGTTGCTGCCACAGTTTGTGTCCGGCGTTTACCTACACCGGTCGACCCTTCTCCGTTTTTTGTAAATTTTGTCTATTTGTATTCTCTGCAAATGTTGTGAATTTATTTAGACATATATTCTTTCTCTCTCTCTCTCTCTCTCATTCTCTCTCGGGTCTACCTTGAAAGTTTCACTTCCGTTATGTGTACTACGCTACACGCACTTTTTTCTGTGATTTCTGGTGTGGCTGCTATTTTTGGATGCCATTTACGGGGATCGTCTTCAAGGCTTGTACGATCACGTTTAAATTCCGAAACCCATCTTTCTACTGTACTAATTGCTGGCGAAAAGTCCTTATACTCTTTGAATATTCGTTCATAAATTTTCTATGCTTTGAAACCATGTTGACGATATGTACAAGAATCGTCCTGGCCACACCCAAATGAATGGCAATCAAAGACTTTCTTCATTTGAGTGCACTCCTACATATGGAACCATCCTCCTAGTGAAGTGACGTAGGAAACACTTATTGAAAAATCGTAAAGAACTTGAAACTTGAAAAACTTGATCACGATCTTTAGTGAAAGCTTTATAAAGCAGCTGTTTTTAACTGTAAGAACTTAGTTCAAATTTTAATGATAACTTTCAATAATTGGCATACTCTTTAACTAAAAACAGGAAAAATTTGGGTCTTTAAACTGGCATTAAAAAAAGGGGACGTCGGTAAAAAAATAGTCTTTTAAAAGAATTTTTAAAATCGAATATCTCGAAAATTAAGCCAGAAATGACCTAATTAACGATGACCTTAAGTATCTAGAACAGCTTTCCCGGCAGTCTTGTATAAACTTCTGTTCGGATCGAATTTAGCACTTCCTTACTTCTCCTCTATCGAAATGCGTCTGTAGGTGCAAAAAATGTCATATAATTTTTTATTTATTTAATCGCATGTAAATGCATGTTTTGCTCAATAAATGAATTAAAAAAGTGTAAAACATCGTGTTCAAACCGGCAGTTGTTTTTTGGTGATTCCACCACATACAAACAACGTACACACTGATTAGGCTACCCAGGTTTCTCTGACGCTGATACAAATAAATGCAAAGCTCTTTTTGTCGTAAATATTTTATGGAGTAATATCTGCATTTGAATTTGCTGCTATTGATAGTCAACATTTCTGGTTGCCTAATAAAGCGAGTGGTTGCCGCTACTCACGCAGGATGTGCAACAACGTGCACGTACCAAAAGTTAGTAGCAGTTGCATGCAACCCACTTGCCACAACTTTATCTTATGTTTACGTAACTAGTTGCATGTCTGTATGTATGCATGTGTATTGATACAAATATTGATATGCATCCACACATACAGACATACGTCGTATAAGTGGACGTGTTGTTGCTTGTTGAGTTGGTGCGCCGAGAAACTGGTTAAGGTTAATGCTGCAATAGGCGCCACATGCAACTATCGACTACCGACTCGTGTTCGCACGTTTCCTTCTTACACAAGTGAAAGACAGGCAGTCCGACGATGTGGCAGCTACATTGCTACAAATGCGCGCATTGATATTGGTGCTGCTACTGCTGTTGTGGCTAGTATCTAGTACGTGTATGCATATGTGTGAGTGTGTGTGTGCAACTGTGCACGTTGTCAAAGTGAAGGTTTTGCAGCCAATTACGACATTAATTTATGGCCAACAGGTGTCGATGATTTTGCTAATGACAGCTGATGGATTCCAACTCGACAGAGGCTAGGCAACGGCAACAGCAACAGCCGGGAGCAGCAGTGTCAATTTGTGGCATCGCCAGCACCGTCGAATCATGCCTGCAACGTACCAACAAAGTGCCAGCATCAAAGTAGTCAACAGCTTCCTTTTAGGCGCATTTAGTCGCAGTTATACCTTATCAGGTTGTTGCTGTGGGTTTTGGTTGTGATGCAGTCCTGCTGAAGCTTCGTTTGCAACCGCTTTTGACCTCACCGTTTTGCGTCTGTTTGTGGGCGCATAAACACCAACACTTGGCAAGACAGCGCATAAATTGGCATCCTCATCTGCATAATTATAATTTACAATTATGTGGCAACTTTTGCGGTCGCTCACGACAAGGATCCACTACTACATATGATATATAATCTGGTGCAGACGAGTTAATCCAGTGATCCACTTACTAACTGTTTCGCTTAGCCACCTATGTAATAGAGTTTAGGAGAAGCGGTCGGATCCAAATTTTAATGTTATTTTTCGCTTAATTGCATCCTCAATTAAGTTTTCATTTAATTCAATAAAATTTTTTTTTCGATAAACACATTAATTGGACTGTCATGAAAAAGTTTTCTTGTGTGGATACCCTCCTACACGAATATACGGTGAAACAAGAATTTTTGAATATCTGTACATTTTGTTTAGAAGCTGTAGTAGCTTCTAGAAGTCCACGCAAGTGGGGCAATTCGTTGATTGCCATTCACTTGGGAGTGGCCAGGTTGATTTTTCTGCACACAGTTTAAGCAGCTCACAACTTTTTGGCTTCACCCATGCATCTCCTGGGTAGCTTCCGAACATCCGTTCGAGAGCGAAGGGCAGATAGTCAGAACAATTCAGGATATCTGGTTGGGCGCTGGTCTTAGGACGCGCCACGTAAAAATCCTCGCCTAGTGAAAAAGAAAGCAACACATTTGATGAGAACTGCCTACACTGATGGCGACCACGGCGAACAGGCCAAAATCACGTAAGCTGTTATCGCGCCAACTAAGGAGCAGAAGAAGCTTCTTGGACAATTAAGGTACGTAATATTGAAAAAAAAATGCAACTCAATCCTATGATAATTGGCATACTTGGTTCTGGATAGATAAACTTGTGAGCCAGCATTATAAGCTATAAATTAGATATCTGAGACAACTTTGAATCTTAATTTTGTTAATATTTTTTGTACTTTAATTTTATAATAAATAATGATATCTTATCACTTTATTTTAAATTGTCGTTGTTTGCATCTTGCGATTTTTTTTTTAGGCACAAGTTGTTTTCTACAGGGTTGCCAATATTCGACGGACCCATCTGACCACCCTGTATCTTTTGACAGAGACGTCAGATCGCTTAAGGGGTTACGCCACTCTAGCTACTGTAAAAAAGCAGTTTTTTAAGGATTTTTTTTACATTGAAAGAAAGGTGCCAGGAAAAAACTTTTTAAGTATATTATTAAGCATGTATTTAAGTGTAATTACAAATATTTTTATTGAAAAATATTACAAAATGGCGCCTTTGGAGTGAATCTCTGAACGCGCCCTGCGAAAAAGGCACTTCACGGCAAGCAGTACAACTGACGTAAATGTCCACCTAAACCAAATTAAAAACATTCTTCTCAATCGACGTGAGTATAGCTGTAGAAATACGTACGGGATTTTAGAAATATTGAAATTTGTGTATTTTGCAGATGTTTGAAGTCAAAAGTAGAATTTTTCGTCTAAAATGGAACCGTTAATTGTTTATAAAAATTTTTCTAATTAATTAATAAAAAAATCCGTACGTATTTCAGTGCGGAATAATGTTCTAAAGATCCTTGTACAATTACAAGTGAAAATATTAAAAATTGTTTGTGTTATGCTGCTTGCCGTTTTGAAAAATCACGTTTTGAAATAAACACGCTTTAAATTTGAATAGTCGGTTCAGAGACGTCAGAGGCGCTCGCGCAAAAGTGCGAAATATTAGAGATAAACATTTTTTTCACGCATAGGACTTTTTGTTTTATATTCTAAAGAGTTTAAAGCATCTTTTAAGCAAAAAAAAAAAATTTCGATATTTTGAAAATCCTAGAGTGGCCTAACCCCTTAATGACATACCGCGTTGGAAGCGTCAGCTCAAGCAGATTTTTACCATGTAACAGTACACGCCGCGCAAGTCAATTGTGAAAACATAACGTTCGTATAAAAAATTAAATAATGTGAAAAGTGCGCCTTCTAAGATCACTATTAAACGTTTGTACGAAGGGTTTTCGACTGGTGATGCTCTTTCTAATCCAAAGAGGCCAAATTGCTCTTGTACGGGCCAGTGTTGAGACGTCGCCAAGGACATCCCAAAATCGCCGTTCCCATTGGGCATTGCTCGGACCACTTTACAACGAATTATCCGCATTGATTTGCATTTATTCCCGTATAAGATTCGATTGACGCAAAGGTTTCGGGTCTGGATTCGGCCAAAATCACTTAAGCAGTTATCGCCCCAATCAAGAAGAAGAAAAATAAAGCTGCCCAACTGTTATCAATTTTGCTGAGAAAAAGTTGTTGCTTGACATGGTGCCTTAACTAATCAATTGATGCCATGATGGCCATACGAACCAGCATTTTTCCGATTTCCTTGTGCTTTTTACCCTCTAACGACTTCTTAAGGCGTGTTCTAACGTTGAAATTTCCAAATTCATTTTTAAGTTTGTTTGCTTAAAAGATGTATTTCAAAGGAATAAGTTGTAAAAAATTTCTAAACTCTTCACTGCCGAATTGAGGCTGTCCCTTTCACTCCCATGAGTACCCTGACGAAAACCTTAAACGCTTTCGAATAGGCCTTTTCGATATATTACAATAACAACTTTCGAGTGCCTTTTTCTTATTAAAAGAGTTTTAAACTATTTTTTAAACATTATTTATTTTGTTTTTGATTGAAAAATTGTGAATATTATACGCGCCGTTTTTTGCGAAGGAATAATTTCAATAAAAAAAAAATCCAAAGCATTTCTGTAGCTATTCACACGTACGGTCGCAAAAATATTTTGTTCAGCATAAATTAAAATTGCAGGTGGTGTTAGTCTGACCGCTCGCCCAACAAAGGAGAGGATTTATCGATGCTGCGCAATCGCCATTTTCATTATTTCATACATTTTTTAGAATTTTAATTTATGTCATTTTTTGCACTGAAAAAATTCCAAATATGTGATTATTTTCCGTAGTTACGGTGGCCTAACTCTGCAAATATTCTATGGTACGTTAAAATTGCAAAAGAAAAAATTTGATTTTTTAATAACACAAAAAAGAAAAAAAAAATTGCAAGTTTCCGGCAATGGATTCAGGTTGAGAGGAGACAAAAAATGCCTCTGTAGGGTGATTTGAACTTTTAAGTCGAAATTTTATTTTATCTGGAGTCAAAGTTTTCACCCTTTTGCACATTCCTTCTTATAGTGAATTGGTATAAGAAACTATGCGATTCTTTTATTTTAGATATCTGATGTGTTAAGCAGTTCTATGGACAAAATAACGGGGAACATTTTCGTGGAATATTTGGAATAGATGGGTATTTTTTATCTCTTTTGTGGCCAAAAAATACTCACGACAGTGGGATATAACGGCTTAAAATGCACTACAAAAATATTTGTCACAAAATTCTACAATTAGTCCCTTAACACACCAAAGCACTTAATATTTCGAGAACGTTTGCTTACCGCACGATCTATCGATTTTCCCAAACTTCCGAAGTGACAGGCAGAAAAAGAAGTGGTCGTCCTCGCGTGGTTCGAACCAGTGCAGCCATAAAAGCCGTTCAAGGAAGAATTCACAGAAATCCCCTTAGAAAGCAGAAAATCATGTCCAGGGAAATGAATGTATTGACCAGATCCATGTCAAATCTAATTAAAGATGATCACCACATGAAGGCCTTCCGTCGCTCAACTGCTCGTCTTTTGACAACCCGCTTGAAGAAAATTAGACTCGACAGATGCAAGCAGACTCTTCGCCATCATCCAATGAGATGACCTACAGGTTTTCGCCACCTCTGAACGGTAAATGTTTTTCTATGAGGATATTTTTCATGGCAGAAGTACTATACACTCCGAGGTTCGCTATTGTCTGCTGAGGGGCGATCACTATTAAAACATGTTTTTTTAACGTTTGGTGAATCGAAGTAACCGAGGTTTCGAACTCACGTACTTCCGAATGGTAGTCACACACCAAGCCATTCGGCTACGGCGGTCGCAATGTCAGGATTTTAGAGGCATGTAAATACAATCCAACTTTGCTTAGGAGAATTCTCTGAAAATATGTCCAAAAACAAGCTCTCATTCTTCAATTCCTCTCTAACGCCGCTGTGAGCCGCAAAGCAACTCAAGTTAGTATATTCGTGCAACAGGGCATTATCTAACTGGAAGGAATGAAGAAGAGGAAGCCGTGGCACACCTCCTGTGGACATGCATTGCTCTATACAGACTAGGCTTTCCACGCTCGAATTCGACTTTCTTAACAGCATTGAAGTGGCCTCACAAATAGGATTGCCGCTTGGCTTAACAAAATTTTTTAAATCCACAGGTTGGCTCAACGAAGAGTGTAAAGGACGAGCTCCAGTGGTATCACAATGGAACTATTCAGGCCTAAGTGTGTCGGATGACAGCGACTCAACCTAACCAAACCTAGTATATTCGTATTCACCAATGGTTCTATTTTTTTGTTGCCAACTGTTTCGTACACACACTATTTTTTGGTTTGCCTTATGCACACTGCCATTTCTCGTTCTGCTTCTGCGTCGGCGCATCGTCTCCTGCAACACGACTGCTTACAACGCGCCTGCGGCCTAATCGAGGCGTTGCGCTAATTGATTTTCCCGCTTAAGTTAACAACGCGTAATTTTCGTTGAAATGCAATTCCGCCAACGCCTTCAGCTCTTTACCACCAAACAACCGCATGCTGTACGCCACCAATCTACCGAGTCAGTCATTGTTGCCGGCTGGCTCGTTTGCTTTTTGTGCTGTAGTCGGCGTGTTTGTTTGTGCAGAGCAGCAGTTGACCTCGTCTGTTGACAGCCAAGTAGGGAGGTGGCCTTTTAGTCTTTAGTGTAAGCATTGCTTCAGACTCCTTTGTTGTTGTTCCTCAAGTTGCTGGATTTCTTTACGCTGCCATTTTCGCTATGCTTTCGCGTTGTTAGCTAGTGCCATTGCTTTCATTGCATTTGTTATAGGTGGTGTTATTGTTGATGTTGTTGTTGTTGTTGCATTCCAGGCATTCACGTTATTACAGCGCGTGTCTGTGCACATGTCTGTCTCAGCGACTCACTGTCTCGCCACTATGTGTCTCACCGCTCCGCTCTGCATTGCATGTGCACACGCGTCATGCGCCCATACGTAGTCGCATATCAAAGAGCGTTGCATAGCATTGCATATTGTACGTATTTACATTGCACATAGCTGACGAGCTTGTCGGCCGACGGCCGTCGGACATTGTTGGACGTTTCACATACATTGCGCATATGCACGTCATCTCGTCTCAACTTCATGCCTGTCCACATTTGTAAATGATCAGCTTCGCATTGTAAAGTGAAGGGCGGCGCGACTATGAGACGTGTTGCTTTTACGCCGCACTATTACCCCTCATGCTGATGATACCCCTACCGCCGGCACAAGCACCAGTGTCATTAACAATATCAGCAACATCAGCACCACCACCACTAGCACAAGTACCACTTACAGTGGCACTGCCATCACCATAGCCGGAACCATCCGCTAAGTAATTGATGCCTGCTTAAGGAATTTTTCTGCAATATGGATTTGCTATTAAATAGATGGGTATGTACATAGGTGTGTATGTATGTGTGAATGGTTCTGTGCCTGCATTTGTGGCTGTACGTATTCTTGTGTGAGTGTGAATAGCATTGCGAACGTTGCAAGCATATTAAGCAATTTCACGATTCTTAAATGTTCAACTAGCGCACAAAGCGTAGCCGAGAAGGAAAGGGAAACGAAAGTGCATGGAATGCGACGAGAGGCCTTGGACAACTCTAAGTAGGACGAGCCAATGGAAATTCTGTTAAGAATTCCAAATATTCATAAGCAATTATGATTTTCTCTCCCCCGAGGTGGTTAAGCACTTAAGTCCTAGATTAGCAAGTTATAAATTTTCTAAATGCAAACGGAGTATTGCAGTATTGACATTAAAGTGGATGTTGGGGCAGATTCCTTCGCATGGTGGAAAGTGCGCGTGATTGCTGAGAAAAAATGTTCAATTTTGTTTTCTACAGAGACTTTCTTGTTATAGTGTGACATCTTTTTAAATAGGGTTGCCACATTTGTGTTAAATATTTCATTAGAACAAAGGTTAATATTTATTTGGTTAATGAGTTTAAATACATTCCAGCACCAAATATGTTTAAAAACCCTTCGAACGAGCTATGTATTATTCGGCCGCCGCAGCCGAGTGGGTTGGTGCGTGACTACCATTCGGAATACAGAGAGAACGAAGGTTCGAATCTCGGTGAAAAACCAAAATGAAGAAAAAGATTTTTCTAAACGCGGTCGCCCCTCGGCAGTCAATGGCAAGCCTCCGAGTGTATATCTGCCATGAAAAGGCGCCTCATAAAAATATTATATCTGCCATTCGGAGTCAGCTTATAACAGCCCCTCAGCGCAGACCACAAATAGGAGGAAGAGCTGGACCGGCCACCGAGGATGTAAGCACCAATTATATATATAATATAATATATAATAATAGCACATACGTATTGAAAATAGCGCACGGTTTATAAATACATAAATTATTTCACATTAATAATTCACTCTTTCACATTAAATTTTTTATTCTTGGCTCACGCGGTTGAGAAAATTTTCGCACTTCCGATTCCATTTGAAGAATAATTGAAGAATAAATTCAATTTCAAAATTAAGAACAAATTTATTTTTGCTCGGTATAACCACCTTTTGCCTTGACTATGCCCCTGAGACGGTCTAGAAACGAATCGCAAGCTGCCCGAATGCGACTTGCAGTTATTTTGGCACACTCGCGAACAATGGCGTTTTTCAGAGACCCGAAACTGGTTAATTTTTTAGTATGGGCCTTGCTCTCCAAAATGGCCCAAAGAGAATAATCCATCGGGTTCGCATCTTATGAATTTGAGAGCCACTGTGTGGACGTTATGAAGTTCGGAACGTTGTTTTTTAGCCATTCTTGGTCCCCTCGAGCTTTGTGAGACAGTGCCGAGTTCTGTTGAAACGTCCATAGTCTGCCACCGAAATGTTTGTCTGCCCACGACTTCAAAGCAACCTCCAGAATACTTTTCCGATAATAATTCGCAATTACCTTAACGCCAGGCTCAATGCAAACGATTGGAGAGCGCCCATCTGCGGTTTCAGCGGTCCAAGCCATTACTTGTGGTGGGTGCTGCCTCCTGGTGGCCAATAGATGTGCAAGTACAAAATCTAACTGGAAGCTGAATTGTCTATTTTCAATCACCTCCATTGCGTGAAGTTTTAATTGATCTATTAAAACATTGTTCAGATAATATTCCGCATTTATTTTGACGCTTTTATCAGTAAATATAGGGTGGGCCATGTAAAATTTGCTTTTTGAATTGGCTATAAAAAAAAACTAATCAATATTTTTTCAAACTTTTTTTTTTTATTTTGAAGATTGAACATTGTCATTTATGAATGAAAAATAATTTCGTTCAAATGAAACGACTGGCTTTACAGTATGCCATTCGATCGACCCAATTTTTAAGCACATTTTCGATTGTTTGGGCTCCAATTTCATGAATGGCAACTTCGATTTCGTGTTTAAAGCATCAATCGTCTCTGGATGGTTCGCATAGCATTTGTCCTTAACGGCTCCCCACAAAAAATAGTCCAACGGGCTTAAATCACAGCTCCGAGGCGGCCAATTGATATCGGAATTTCGGCTGATTATTCGGTTTTCAAAAACGGTAGCCAAAAGTTCGAGTGTAACTTTGGCAGTGTGACAAGTTGCGCCGTCCTGTTGAAAGCAAATTTCGTCCATGTCATCCTCTTCAATTTGTGGAAACAAAAACTCGTTAAGCATGTCACGGTAACGCTCGCCATTTACTGTAACCGCGGAAGAAGAAGAAGACTCACCACTTTGGAAATAGGTTTTCAATATTTCCCAATTTTGTTCAAGCATATAGCGTCCCATTTCGTAAATGTCAAACCTTTAAGTAAATTATGAACACATTTGACATGTCATTTGTGTTACCGTTCTCAAAAAAATAGGTGGTTCAAAAAGCAAACGCTAAATGGCCCACCCTGTATTTATATATGCATGCATCGAAATGATAATATTAAACTGTAGGCTTAAATATATACTACTTCTAGTAGTGGAAATACCTGTTGCCGCATTTTGTGGGCTTAAGTTATGCCAGCGGAGCCAAATAAGTTTGATTACCTTTGGTGTTTTCAATAAGTTTTAGCTTACCTGGAAGAAAAGAGAAAAATTATGCTACAGTGTGAAAAACAATTTATTTTCAAGTTACATAATTTTTATATACTTATTATACATCCAGTCAACTATAAAAGAAAGTGTACACCAAATATTGACAGGTTTTGATTATTTACTTATATACTTTTTAATTTCAATTTGATTCTTTTATAAAAACACAGTTCATACTACATAGAAGAAAAACCATATAATGCAAAGTACCAAAACGTGTATAAAATTTAGAAAAGTTCGGCAAATTTTCTTAAAAGTTTTAAAACTTTTTGATCAAACCTAGCTCATAAAATTTTGGTATAGTTAAATGCAAGTTTATAGTATATTAGGTCAAAACTCACATTGATTTATGAGAATTTTTTTCGGTCGCGGTCGTGTGCATTTTCTTCATTTAACGCACATTTTTTATATGGAAGAAACACCGTCAGCAGAAAAATTTTCAAAATTGAACGCAACATTTAAGCTATTTGAGAATTGCACTTTACTGCACCAAAATTCAATGATCTATAAAACTACGTACCCCAAATTTTTCTATGTAAAATTTTCTTGAATATAAAGTTAGAAATTTGCCGAATTTGAACAAATTTTATACAAAGTTCGAAAATTTGTTTTTTGATGTGGTACTATATTTTTACAAACAAAATAAATAAATAAACTTTGAGTTCGACAGATTGCGTTGAAAGAAACGTAAATATAATAATTCATAATAAGGCTTAAGCGTAAAAAAAAAACTTTGACTGCTGTTGATTTTGGATTCTTAAGTTACGTAAAACATGTATACTGAGAGCATGAAGAGAATCATACCACCATATGACGGATTTCTTTTTAGTTCAATAAGTCTTCAAGAAGTTGCAGTCATACACTTTTTTCCATGAATTTTTTTGTTATGCCAACTTAAAAATTTAAGTACGGTGTAAAGTTACCATAAATGTGCACCTCATAATCCTAGCTGACACTTCTTCATCGAATCGACGCTGCGAATTTTTTAGTTCACCATAAAAATAGTTTATTTGCTTATTTAGTCTACAATTTGGATATACAAAGCGACGCAAAGTGGGCCTGTATATATATATCTTGTTTTAGTATGTAAATTATAGAAAAACTAAATTAATGTAAAATTGTTTTAACATTTTATTAAAAAAGGTGCCAAATTTTCGCTATGTTCATAAAAAGCTCCAACGAACTGACTGAAAACTATTGCATACACTTTCTTTCAACGAAAAAATACCAGGAAATATATTTTTTTATTAGGTACTTTGAAATGAAATCAATTTAAAAAAAGGCGACACAAAAAAGCACCGAAAGAATGGCAACTCCTAAACATTCAGGCTAAAAAGCTCATTGTATTCGAAGCTCTGGAAAGCCAAAAGGGTTGATAGTCAAGGAGGAAAGGATAGAAGTGACAGAGAGAAAGAGATAGGATAAAATAGAGAAAAGATAGACACAACGACGGCTAGTCCTATGCGAGTTTTCCAGATTCTTTGGCATATCTGAAAATATCCCCAATTCGCGATTCATGACGAACTGATCCTGATACACATAACAGAAGGTAGACAAAGAAAGAGGGGGAGACCCGAAAGAGAATGAGAGTGAGAGAGAAAGAATATATATCTAAATAAATTCACAACATTTGCAGAGAATACAAATAGACATAATTTACAAAAAACGGAGAAGGGTCGACCGGTGTAGGTAAACGCCAGACACAAATCGTGGCAACAACGCGCACTACTCCAAGCGTCCGCACAAACGCAGCGATTCCAGGACGGTAGCAATGGCACAAATTACCGCAAGGCAATACCAATAAATCTGACGCCGGATTGGATAGCACTTTATAGCACGCACAAACACTAGCCAGGAAACGGAAATAACCGCCAAAAAGTAGGAACCAAAAAAAAACACGCCAAAAAAATGGGGACCAAAACAAGGCCCCAAACAGTAGGCACCAAGGAAATATAACGTCGAAAAGTAGACACCAAATATATATTTCCTACAAGTTTGCACCAACAAACAAGCGCCAAAAAGTAGGCAGGAAAAATAGCCTAAAGTGTATCTAAGATATATATCAGGTATAGCTCTCTTTCTCCTGTTTCTCTACGTTATATCTTTTTTCTCGCTCGCGGAACGAAAATGCCCGAAACGTTGCATGGCCTTGAAATTTTATTGTCCATTCTCGCTCGTCCATCGACGCCTAAGAAGTTTCACTTCAAAAATTTCTCCGCTTTCTTAATATCTGACTTCAAATTTTGCTTAAAAAATGGCGCTCAAATGTTACCGGTAACAAATTTATTTTAATCTCTAAATTTGTGTTATCTACTATCAGTGACAAAAGAAAGTCTACAGTATTTACAAGTTTTGACTAATTATTTTTTTTACCTTGATTTTTTTTTTTTTATTTATTTTAATTTTTTTATTTATATTTTTATGTGTTTTTTAAGAATATAGCACACGTTGCCATGAACCACATATGGTGTACATTTTCAAACATTTTGTAAAATTTACAAAATTTCGTCGAGTTTTCACATTTTTTGCTCAAAATTTCTAAAAAAATCTGTGCATGCAGTTTTATAGCCCTTACAGTTTTAGTACAACGCGATAAAAAAAATATCATGCATTCGTTTTATGGAGAATATGCGCAAAACCTCAGGGAAAAAAATATGTCAAAAATCAACGCGAATTTTGAGCCACTTCAAACTTGCCTTTTATTGTACTAAAATTGAATGGGCTACTGCATACTTAGAATTTTTTTTTTTTGAAATTCTGTTAAAAAAATTTGAAAAATTTCTGGTCTTTATAAGTTTTATGTAAAGCTGGAGGCTTTACGTTATATGGTTTCCGTTTCAATATGAACTATATTTTTCAGAAAATAAGAAATAATAACAATAAATAAATAAAATGGTAGTCTAAGCTTGTCAAATTGTGGTGTTGGTACACTTTCTTTTGACAAATTTACAGTTTAAAGTAAAATTTCTAACCTGCAGCATTTAGACGTTGATTTTTAAATGCCGAGAACATTCATTCGGCAAAAGCCAAGTTTCTTTAAAATACTCAATTACTTTTTATTTAATTGTTCCATTTTTTTTATAGCAATGTAATCCATTTTTCTATACCCAGTATGATTAAGTTATCCAGATTGCTTATCCAAGACGAGACCTTCGGTGGCCCTAAGGCCCATTGTGATACCTGCATTTGATTTCCTTCCATAACTAAGTTGCTTAAGCGATCTTTTAAGAAGGTAAGTAGTTCCTCCAGAGAGGTATTTTGCAAAATTCTCAGGTCGTCAGAGAAATGATTGCGCAGATTTTTGGATGGCTTCTTTGAAGTGCAGATCATTCACAGAAGAGATGTTGTATTGGCTCAATTTCTTCGTAATCTCTATAACTCCTGCAGGAGAAATTGTGAGGTCACCCATTCTACTGGCTAGGGGACCCATAAAACACCTGTTAGGACGCTGGTAGTTGACCTGTTGAATCCAGGCAGACATTTTGCCCTTTTAAGATTCAGTTTTGGTCAGAGCTCTTTGAAGACCCCGCAGTTAGTAGTCAGAGGCCACTTTCTATTGCTTTCCGTGATTACGCTCAAGTCAATTTATAGGTTTGCCTCACAAAAATGGCAAGGTTTGCCGGCGATAAATCTATTAATCTTATCATTTTTGCTACTTTGTCTCAACCCTGTGTACGAGTGTATGTACATATATCTTCCCCTGCTTAGTTACATGCATTTCACTCAATATTCGACTTTTTATCTCGTCAGCTACTTTTGGCGACCTCTGCAAGCACTCAAAAGTGTCTAATAATAACCAGGAGTCAAATTCTACTACCTTAATTTCCCTATAGTTAACATTTTAGTCGATCTAAATCGAATGCATTTGTTATAAAGAAATAAAAATAGAGAGCAAAGAAAAATGCTAAAACTATTTACGACGCATAGTAAATGATTGCAAAATCAAATCCCAATCACGTTCATTTCGCCATTATTTTTCTAGCAATAAAACGCAAAAATTCCACACCGCCAAAGGCAATTAGCTGCTGGCACTTGAAGAATCTGGATGGAAAATTTCTCCATTATCGAGCATAACTTTACAGATGACTTCGAAAGTGCGGCCGGAAGGAGGAGGATGCGGGTGCGTAATGGGACTACAGCCCAATAAACCGACAAACAGCACCCATTTACAATGGATGGACAATCACACGCACGCACGTGCATGTAAATAAAACAAAAACAAAAAAACAACAAAAAACATAAATATACAATAAAAACACGTACGATTTTGTTGAAGCAAAAGAGAATCCAGCAACATGACGATAAATTGCAACAAAATTGTTGCACTTACAATATGCGAGTACAACAACGGCATTCCATCATGAACGCACCACGTTACACGTTAAGTCAATTAAACGTTGCTTCCGTCTCGACACACACACACACATGCACACTCATACTAGCTTACTTAGGCCAGTATACTGTATACAGCAGCACCACATACACACATGAGACCAACAACAGCTATGGCAATATTAATACTGGTGCTGTTAAGTCCACTGGTGTTGATGCTGCTGGCTTCTCGGCTCTAGCTTGTCTTGACTTGACTTACGTTGACTTGACTCGGCTTGACGGCGCGTACATGGCATGTGAAACGTTTGCCGCAACAACAACAATAACAACAACAATGGCTTGAACTGTAGTGTGGCAACAGCACCAGCAGCAACCTCGGCAGCACATCAAGTGTCGATGGAGTGTTTATTACGCACATGCCAGGCCAACACTTCGCCCAAACATTCTTCAAATTGTCGTGGCTGAAGAGGCCGCAATGGCGCAGCACTTCAGTTATAACTTTAGCCCCTCCCCTAGCACCGGTCACCGTCATGAAGAACAGTGGCACCAACTCCAGCACCGCCAGCTGCACTGGCAGTAGTGGCAGCAATCATAGTTGCCAGCAACTATTCAACTTTATAATATGCGATAACAACCGCAATTGCAACAAATGCTGTCACAACAACAACAACAACAAACATAATAATAATAACAACAGCAACAACTCGAAGAGTCACCAACTTGAGCGACTATTACAGTAGCTTTACAGAACGACAAATGTTGCAGGGGCATACAAATTGACAATCACCGGCATTGGTGGCACCAGCCAGTTGCACTGTATTTGGGCATCACCCGAAAGCCGCAGATATGAATGTGCCATCTAATCGCATGATGTTCGCTTATAGAACTCATATGCTGAAAGTCTATTCACATGCACACACACACACATACATGCATACAAATGTAGGAATATTTTGGACTGAACATTAGTTTTATAATATTTAGAAGTGTATGTTTGTACAATTTGATATTGCAGCCACAACCGACACAGACACGCTGCTGACACGTTGAGCTGGTACGTGCGGTGAAAGTGAATCAGAAATTGCCGCATACACAAGACGGCGTGCCCGTCTGCTCGTCTCACCGCTCTAACTTTATGTACTACTCAGGCTTCGCCTTCATCAACTACCACCGACTGTTTGCCCGTTCATCTATCCAAATCGACGTGCATGTTGTTGATGTTCCTGCTTTGAGATTTACTTCTAGTACTCTCAACTCCTTGCAGTCTTACAGTCCGTTCGTTCGCGTTCGCCGGCAACACTCCAACTTGAAATCGAACTACTCGTACACGTACTATTCAGTAGACACTCGTACTACTCATAGTTGCAACAGCAATTGCACTTCACATACTTATTGCCACATCAAATGCCACTTGGTTTTGTATTCCGAGCGTCTTTCTTACTTCCACTACACGTCACAAACTCTCAAGCAACTCCTGGTTTGCTAATAAAACAAACACACGTCGTCTTATGGAAGTTTATGCCGTGTCAAGCGTGGCGGTGGCCCAGCTTTGGCAAGAGCTATGTGATCGTTGTTAGATTGAGGATGTAGCCAGCTGAGGAGTGCAAAAACGTTGATATGTTGGTTAGTGCCAGGGCCGAATTCAAGTATTTTCAGAAATATCAGAAACCTAATGGGAGTAAGTAAATGATATCGCAACACAAAATTTCTGGTTTTCATGTTATTTCTTGATGAATGTCGTCCCTCCGAGCCGATTATTAGCATTGAGTGTAAGCATGTTCTTCCTCTTCTTCTTGATTGACGTCATAACCGCTTAAGTGATTTTAGCCGAGTTTAATAAAGCGCGTCAGTCATTTCTTTCTGGTGCTAACCGGGGGCCAGTTGGAAACACAAAATGAGGCCAAATCCTTCTCCACCTGACCTTTTCAACTGAGAGGAGGACTTCCACTTCCTCCCAGCTCCTACAGCATCAAATACTTTCAGAGCCGCAGCGTTTGCATCCATTGAGACGATATGACACAACCAACGGTTCGCTACGAGGTAGCCGTAAATCTCATACAGTTCATTGTTCCATCGCCTACGATACTCGCTGTCGCTAACGTGCAAAGCTTCAGAAATCTTCCACAGAATCTTTCTCTCAAGCACTCATCGGATGTTGTCTTCGTCCAAGCTTTTGCGCCAAACGTTAGAATGGACATGATGAGAGCCTTATAGAGTGTAAGTGTTGTTCGTCGAGAGAGGACTTGACTACTCAACTGGCTACTTAGTCCAAAGTAGCACTTGTTGGAAGAGGGATTCACCTTTGGATTTCAAGGGTGACTTTATTATCGGTGTTAAGCGAGTTAATGTGTGCACTTTAGAAAATATCCGAGATATGAGAAACATACTTGGAAATACGAAAATATTTCTCAAAGTTCTTATAGCACCTTTGGAAAGACACGAAGAGCTCTTTTTTCTTACCTGAAAGACTAAAATTCTTGACACTCCACCAAAAAGTTTAAACGAAACAGATAATCTAGCACATTTCAGCGGATTTTGTGGCATTGTTCATTATAAATATTATTATTATTGGGACACACTATACTGTGACCTTTGATTTGGTATATTTTGCTCGAACGCAAGCCTAAAATTTGGGGCTTCCTCAGACGTTTTGTTCCACATCACTAATGAATTTAGGGTCGCACAATCTAGGTATCCATTTGCAGAGAGTGAGCTATGAAGTTTCACCACTTAGTTTGCAAAAACGGCAGATGATTTTTTCTGCTAATTCTAGATAACAAGTTCCGTGAAGTACCCTATGAATGTTCGTAAGCTCTCTCTGTCCAGGTTTTGGAGCTTCTGGAGGTAAGGATATACTGTTGAGTCTGCTATGTTCAGGACTCTTCACCCAGTGTCTTTTGAATTCCCTGTACTCCCAGTCTCAATAAATTCGTTTTTGTGGACTATGATGAGCCTACAAAAAGGTGCATGACATTTTGAAAGAGCATCTGATTTCGCTAGGCAGTCCTTCTATTCGTTCCTTCATGTCTTTCCGTGGATTTCCGTTTGAAAGATTGTTTTAAAACCGGGTTACAGGTTATTTCTGATTTTAAATTTAAGTTGAATATCGAATGCTGAACTTTTTTTTGATTATGTGGTTAAAAGCAGACACCTTTGGAAAGCAAATAGATATAAGAGCCGCCCCTTTAACTGCAGTGCTCCCACATTTATTTATCGCCTAGTTCCTAATGGATCTCACTTGAGCTCGCTTTGTGTTAATAAACTCAATTAATCGCACAGGCCGGAAATAGTGAATCCTTTTGAGTCCGATTTTTTTACTTTGACTTCAAATTATTTCTCACTTGTTACAAAATAATTCTAGTAGAGCTTGAACAAAATTTCAAGGCCCCTATCTCTTTAGGCGCTTTAGAAATCAGATATCGGCAATGACTTTCAGAACCAAGAAGACTATTGGCACGAAAGTAAAGTAGCACCTGCGGGCAAGAAAGATAATTCCGATCACGAGTCATTATGAGATATGACTCTCCTAGTTCCATTGCCTGGTTCATCATTGATTTGCTTGGATCGAACATTTGAGTCGTATGGGAACTAGTGCAACTCTTTTAATTTCTAAAAACTTGAAACAAATGTTGCAAAACTAAAATGCTGTTAGTTTTTCTATATGCCGCGGGCTATCCTCAGTCAAAAATTTACTTAAATTTTCCATGGTTTCAGGTATAACTTAACCCGATAACCCGGCGAGCTTCTTGGTTTTCAGAAGTTCCTTTACACTGAAAAAATGTGTTACAAAACTAAGGAAAGTTCCAAAACCAAAAATATATTGTTTAGCAAATTTAAAACAAAAAATAATAGGTACCCTATATTAAGTTTAACTGGATAAATTAAAATCCCTAATGAGAAACATTGCCGGAATTCGAGGAAGGCCAGATTGCGAGTTAAAGAGATGAAAGATTAGAAGTTTTAATTATTGTTTTCTTTACTTTTTCAACCGTACATGTATGACATGGATATGCGTATATGTTTGGCCGAGCCATTTTCTTATTTGGGCATGCGTTTTGATGGAGGAACTTACAGTTTTTGCAGAAATACACTCAAAAGTTTGCCATTGCCTGCCGAGGGGCGACTGCTATTAGAAAACCTCTTTTCCTGTCTTTTGGTTTTTCATGTGCGGGGAATTCGCACCTGCGCACTTCCGAATGGTAATCATGCACCAACTGAGGAGCTCAAAAACGTAACCCAAAACGCCCTGAAATCAATCCAGTGTTTCACCTGATATCTTGCCACAAGACATCCTATATGGATAACTCTATAATTGTACAAATTTATATGTAGGATCAGTTGATTGTCAAAATTTGCCCCATCAGAGATCACCTGATTTCAAACACAGCCATCTTTGAAAACCATTCAACATTAATAATTATCATTAAACCAGTTATTTTAAAATTTTTGTTTATTCTCATGTCATCTTGCAACCAGCGGATACATTCTGTACTTCATCAGCGACAGCATTTTGGTGGAGTACCGAATGGCCTCAAAAATTTAAAATCGATTCTAAGTCGACAGTTCCAAGTATTAGACATCAAATTCATTAAAATTGAACGAACTTCAAAAGGCAACCCATACTTAACCTTTATGTAATAGTTGCGCTAGCAAGGCGTCGCTAAATTTTTGGTTGCAACTTAAAAATCGAAGATTTCTTCAAGTCTCACTTTTCACAAGCTATGTTTTAGTTTAATTTTTTCACAGTCTCAGCAGTGAAACTGATATCTGTTTAATTTACAGCCATAAAATTCACAATTTATTGAATTACCTTTGCTCGATTCGAAACGTCAAAAAGTATACAAACCAAAATTAGGCAAATCATCCGGGGTGCATCTCAGTTACGCTGAGTTTAGTGGTGACAATTAGCAATCAGCTGTTCCGATCAAACATATGGGAATCACTGTAAACGATTATTAATGCCGCACCATAGCGTCATAGCCATAACCGTAGTCGTATGTGTCTATTGAATTTAAGTTTTACAGGCGTGAAACTCTTGATATTTGTTTTGATATTTGTGATACAAATTTGAGTATTTAGTTTTATGAGGCTCTAGGGTTTCTTCAGATATTTCTTTCCAACAGACTATGAACAAAATTAAATTGGCAAAACCGATGGGACACTGAACCGAGTGGCAGATGGATGGCAAAACTTATTTCATCAACAGGCAAATGGATCCAAAGGAACTGCGGGGAAGTGAATTACTTCTTAACTCAGGCCACGAATACTTCGGGAGATACCCACACGCATGGGCAAGGTAAGCGATCCGAAGTGTATATACTGCGAAGCACCACCGTAAGAGATGCTCTAAGGAAGCAGATTGGCGACATCGCGCCGAGCAACATAATCAGCAAAATGATCGAACGCGAGGGCAACTGGAACGCGGTAAAGAGATACATAGAGGACGTACTAGGGAAAAAAGATAGACCTCGACACAGTGTAACAAAGCGAAGCCTGACAGGCTGAGACGCAACACGTCGAGGCTATGGTATGAGGGCTGGCTACAAGTACGGTGGACCCAGACGTGGGTGAATAAAATAAGTCCTTTATGCATGCCTTTCTGGACACTCCTAAAGTAATTCAGGAAGTAGTCCCGGGAAGTGCGTCCTCCCAAAAGGAGAGGAGAGATTGTTTTAGTGGCCACATCACCCAATGCAATAGACCAGTAGACGACGGTCGCCGTAAGTGTGAAGGTATTTTGAACCCCAGCTCATCCACAAAAAAAACAGGTGGTACTGCCGAAGTGATAACTGTTAGCCAGTGAATTGACTGTCTGTTAAATTTGTCGACGGCATATACTTGCCCTTCACACTAATAAATCGTGCCCCTACGATTTCTTAACATATACACCCCATTCCAAAATTATAAACACACCACAATTTTTTTATATAAATATACTTCATACTACAACAAAAACCATATCATTCAATAGAATTGACCCAGTAAAATTTAAAGCTTTGTATAAAATTGTTCAACATTTTTCAAAATCCGAGTCAATACTTATTATGGAGCAAAACGCGAGACACCTAAACGAAAAAACCATTTCAAAAAATCAACGGTATTTTGTAGTGACTTGAAACTTCAAAACTGAGTATCCAGAAAACTTCTATTATAAAAATACTGGTTATAAAGTTGAAAGTTTCGTTGAAATTTTGGAAAATTTAAACAAATTTTGTAAAAAATTTGAAATTTGTTTGTTGTAGTTTGAACTATATTTTTATGCAAAATAGTGGAGTATTAATTATTTTCAACAGGATATAGTCGATTAGATTAGATTAGATTTATGGGGGGTTGGACAAGTCCAAGCACTCAGTCAGGAGCCATTGTACTACACCCGGATAGATTTCAGTAGAAATAATAGAGATAGGAAAGATAAGAGTGGATGGTAAAACGGATAAAATAGTTTGAGCTCACTCTTACACAAATCTCTTGGATTCATTGATGAATTTTAAGAGATCCGGAAGAGGAAGACTATGAGCTTTATCCATACTTAGTATATCGCAACCCAATATCCTAAGTCTTTTTTTGGAAACGCCAGGCAGCTACAGAGAATATGATCTGCAGTGTCGTCATCCTCAAGGCATGATAGGCATATCGGGTTGTCGACGACCCCCATGGCAGCAATGTGCTGACCACAAGCGTTATGCCCTGTAATTACAACCACCAGTAGTCTCAGGTCCTTTCTGCTGAGTTTTAAGAGAAAGGTCGCTATGTTCCTGTTTGGTTCTTTCACAAAGCACTTGGTTACTTTGCACGAGTTCAAAGCAGACCTACGTCCTCTATGGGTAGACCGCGCGAAGTCGTCAATCCACAATTGAATGGATGCGGAATTGACACCTAGAAAGGGTTCACGGCCTAGTGGCATACTTGCAGAGCCTTCATTTGCCAATTTATCAACTAACTCGTTCTCTGTAATACCGCAATGTCCAGGCATCAAAATAAGACAAACTTTGTTGTGTTTTGCAACACTGTTCAGTTTTGTCTTACATTCACCGAACTACTTCGAAGAGCAGCGTGGGTTAACAAGGGCTTTCAGTGCAGCTTGGCTGTCACTACAAATTCCAATACTGCCCCGCCAATTTTTCTCAACTAGCCAGTATGCCACATTCAAGATGGCACGGACTTCCTTCCGTAAGGAATACCGTGGCCATCTTTCCTGTGGCATAGGAGTACTTAGTGCCTTCATCTAAGTACCATCCAGATCCGCTACCATCACTGGTTTTGGATCCGTCGGTGTGCTGATAGCTCGTTAATAGGTTATTTGAACTTAACCATTGATCTCTATATGGGATCAAAACATCATACTTCCTACCGAATCTAACGACAGGCACCCGTTTGTCCACTGGTATCGAGAACAGTGTGTACCGCTCCGATAACTCGTGATATATCTTACAGTGGCCAGTGCCGGGGGTATAGTGTAAGAGAAGAAATCGTAGGGATACGAAATAATAGTGGTGCATAACAGACAATTCAGAAAGTGAACGAGGAGCGCATAAATTCTAACACGAAATTGCAGTTTAAGTTCTTATATTTCAACGGTTTTATAATTTTGTAACAGAGCTAAGTATACAAATCAATTCACAAAGCTTAAAGCATCCATCCCACCATTCACTTTTGTTTTCTGTTTGCTCCTCTGAGAACAACTAAATTTCACTACCGTGCATTAGTTTTATTCCTCCCATTGTTAATCCGGCCCTGCCTCGCCCAAGAGTTTAGTTTTGCGGTTAGTTTGTTATTTATTGTGGATTCATGCTGTACACACTTGAGCAACATTGTTTTTGCCATGCAGGCCAATAACACCAGCTCTGAAACCGCACCACTACAAGCAGAATGGCTTAATTGGTTTCCAATTAATTCCGAGTCCATGTTGCTTTGCGTTGCATCACCCAAGCGATCAGCATTATAACCATTAGCTATCTTGAAACCTTCTTTTACTTTGTATTTCTTTGCACTTTTTCGCAAAATTTTTTCCACTTCGCTCCAGCCAATTTTTGCTATTGCGCAGCGTAGTTGACCAGCTAGTCACTCAGCCACTCCGCCACTTCTATTTCCTACGAGCCAATTGCAATTGATACCTATCGCCAGTACGCTCTCCCCACCACCACGCGTTACACACACAAGAAGTCGTCGATAAGAGACTGGCTACAATTTCGTTTGCGTTTGAAAAGAGAGAGAACAGAGCAAACAGCGATAACAGCAACAGCTTGCACTTGCAATTATTGGATAGTAAAAAACAGGAAAGGAAAGGGTGGCGATGGCGTTGTTGTTTTGGCGCATGCACTGGCACAGGCACTGACGCTAGTACTTACCCGGTGTTTATTTTATCCGATTAATTCGTGTGACGTTAAACATGATTTTAAAGATGGCGCTGGTGATATTATATGACAACGTACATGTTTTGAAAATTGTGTAGCATTCTTGTTGCGCTTCCGGTTTTTCCGTACGCCGGCCGCAGTCCGTCGCCCGTTGTCCGTTCTAGCTGCCTGGACTTATGCCATACCATGCCATGCTATGCAGTGCGCCATGGTTGACGTCGTCGTTGGGCTTGCAGCCGCTTTACCAGAAGGCTTAGTCCAAGTGTGGTTTGTATAGGAGCTTTCATTGCTTTATGGTAGTAAAATTCACTTTATGGCGTTTAAATGCCCACCAATTAGAAAACTGAAATTATGGTGCACTTTGGTTGAGGTGTTTACCGTACAATTTTACTATCTTTCTGAATGATTTTATTGGTTGGCGCAATTATTTTGGCGCCTCGGCGGCGTGATTTCATACATTGGAATGCTTTTGTGCGGATGTGTGCGCGCACTCAATAGAAGTAAAGGGATGTATGTAAGTAGTGCTACATAGTATGTATGTAGGCATGCACATAAAAGAGTGGAATAATAAATTTAGTTAAAATCGATTTTATGGCTTTGTTTTGTTGCCTTCCAGAATTGAGATGATGCACCGTAGATTAATTTTATGAAGAAACCTCAATGACCTGAATGAAAATTAAAATTCCATTCGTACTAGTGATGGAAAAGGCACGTGATCTTCTCCGTGAGGCACGTTTTTTTGCGCGTAAATGTGATCGGTTTTGACAGAAAGTCAAGTAATTTCTTTCATGGTGTGGGACTGACAATGTTGCAGGTAGACGTTGAGTATTTATGTCAATCACAGGGTGGACCAACTAACTTCAACTACTGATTGTATTTAATGTTTCAACTAAAATATGTTCAAAACGGCGCAAAATTTGTCAACCTATCGATAGATTTATAATTTTTGCAAATGACGTCGTATCTCAATCATATTTGGCACTTGTGAACTAGACCACTGATGCACACAAACAGACAAGCAATGGAGCGTGTAAAGGACAAAATAACAAAATAAAGATTTCCATCACTCAAAATATTTTTTTTTTTGTTTTCTAGTAAAAAAGTTATCCAAAAACAAAATTGGATGACTAATTTTGCGCCATCATGTACATTTGTGGTTTTTGTAATGAGTCAATTAACGCTTTTGAACATTTTTTAAAATTTACTTGTAAAATCATTTTCTACGTGGAAGTTCATTTCCACCTGAGAGGGTACGCCAATAAGCAAAAATGAGAATTTAAGTCGTTATTTCTCTTTCTTTCTTTGTTCTTTGGTAATCTCGTCTGCACGATTGTAATCATAGGCTGAATAGGTTAGGTTAGGTTGAACTGGTTGACTTGCAGTCAAGCATAGACCGATTCGGTCCATAGCCAAACCAGATGGAGTTCATTGGTTATACGTTTTGAAATAGTCCGCCCGCATTGTTCCTGTTTCTATTGCGAATTTAAGGAGACATTTCCAACCTACTGCTGAGATATCTTCCCATCCATCAAACTGTGGTGCCCCCAGATATTTAAAGTGTGTTTTGAATTCATTTAAATTAAATTGGGCTGAATAAATTTAAATTAAAAATAAAAGTAAAAAAATTATGTAAAATCAAATAAAAAAACCACATTGAATAAGAAATAATTTACTTCTTTCTTAAAGCTTTTCAAGTATCAAACGGTAGATCGCCTACCCTGAATATAAGGGTATAAAAATAACCTACCTATACTCTCATTTTTATTTAGTATTCACGCTACGCTTTGAAAATCACCTTCGAATTTGCATAGGAAAAAGTGTTCTTCTCCGAAGATTTTTTATAAAAAGCTTTAAGAAAGAAGTAAATTATTTCTTATTCAATGTGGTTTTCTTATTTGATTTTATATAATTTTTTTCACTTCAATTTTTAATTTCAATTTAAATCTAATCTTCACTTTTAATTTCTCTTCACAAAGGTGCAAGAAATGATATCCTATACTTTATTCAAACAAAACAATTCGAAATAGTTTTACAGTGACCCTGAAAACTCACAAAATCAAAAACAAAAAAAAAAAAAAAAAAAAAAACAAACAAAGAAATTTTAAAAAATACAAAAGTTTTATTATCGTTTTTTTTCATTTGATTTCAAAAAAGAACTCAAAAAACTCATCGACTTTTCTCGCATTCAAATTTTTTTCTCTGTTTTGCTGGAAAAATTTTAATCACAATAAACTCGCAAAAATTTGTATAATGAAACTTTGCTTTTGAAGCTTATTAGAAAGTATTCAAACCTGCAACAATTTGTATATTTTTCTGCTTAAGCTCATGTGACGTCACAACGTCAAAATGATCGCAATCACTCTGAGAGCGCTTACTGCCTTTACAAGAATTGAGGATTGAGGAACTCCATTTACATTGTGGCGTATTTTCGCTTGAAGATGTTGCCCAAGATTGTGTAAAACAACCAAATTGGCTCAAGAAGTAAAGTCTCTTAACGATTTGAAGCGATGAAATTTAGTAAGAGAACTATTAATGAATTTAAAATGATCAATGCCTCGGCTAAACCTGAGGAGAAGGGCGAGAAAAAATTGGTTCTAATGGTTCGATAGCTGCCAAGGTTTTTACGGTGGTCATATGAGCAAAATTGAATTCAGTTTTCAAGTCTAACTAAAAGCTAAATCAGTAATAAATTTCAGTCCGATATCTCAATTACTGAAAAACCCAACTTATGTAAATCAGTATTAATTACTTCACACTCATTTTCAAACGTCGTTTTGATAGAGGTGAAGCCTTTGTGTCTATTCGTGGGACAAGTCCGAGTAAGAGATGTTTGATCTATATCTACTCCATTATGTATATGGCTCTACTGTGGGTTCGGCTTCGAAAGCCCGGGTATGAAACACCAAATGATGTTGCTAATAGCGATCCCCCCTTGGTAGGCAATGGCAAGTGTCCAAGTGTATTTATGCCATGAAAAATTTCCTTATAAAAGTCACCTGCCGTACGGCGGCGGTAGAAAACTGTAGGCACTTCCGAATTGTAGTCACGCACTAACTCATTCGGCTACAGTAGACACGACAGCGGCTGAACAAAACAAAGCACTGTAAACTTTCATGATGAAACACTTTGGGGGTCGTTTGAAAGATCCGTGCATATCGATATTATGTTTATTTAGTACCATCTCTTGGAAGAACAAACACCAAGTTTCAACCAGATCGTTTAATTTCTTTGTGTTTTGCATTCGTTTGAATCGAGGAAGACGAGTGATTATTGTTTTGCATTACGACAACGGACCAACTCACGTCTAAGTAGTTGTGACCGCAAGTTAATGGAAATAGGGTTCCAATTCGTTTCACATCTTCTCTATTATCCCCACCTGCTCCTTCGTACCCCTCGGACTATTATTTGTTCGCCAATTTGAAGAAATGGCTGGAAGGGAAAGACTTTTGCACGGACGACCCTCGTAGTATGACTAGTACAATCATGACGACGTGCTGAGTAACAATATCTAAGTTTCTATGAAAACTTAGTATAACCTCCTTGCTCCCTTCGACTCCCAGGCTCCCAGACTCCCAGCAAAAATAATAAGTCTAATGGACTTACTTTCTTCAAATTTTATCATTTTTGTTGTCAGTCAAGCAGTGATCAAGACATTGGCCTCAGCGCACATCAATTCAGAAGGGCGCTCTCGCTTATCCAACAACTTGACACCAGACTTTGTTGGGTCCCTGCCCATAGTGAAGTGGATGGAAATGAAAGTGCGGTTGAAGGTGAGAAGAAAAGCTCTGAACTTGACCTTCAGCGAGTGGTAGAAAACATAAACATTCCTCTAACTATACACTGTGATTGACTTGACGGTAATGGTGGAAACCAAGAGAAGGTTCTCTCTGACTACTAACCGCAGGGTCTCCAAAGCGCTCTGCCAAAACTGAATGAAATACCAGCGTCATCACAGGTGTTATTAGTCAGTAAAACGGATGTACCTCAAAACGACTTTTCCAGGAATTGTGAAGATGAAGAAGAACTTAAGTCAGTAAAACACATCCTCTGTGAATGTCCTGCACTTCAAAGAGGCCATGCCAGATATCTTGGTCATTATTTCTTTGAAGGCTTGGGAAATTTTCAAAATGCCTCACTGGGACTACTCACCTACTTAAATATGTCTAAGTGGTTTAAGCAGCTTAGTTAGGAGATGGAAATCAAATGCAGGTATCACAATAGGCCTTGGGGCCACCGAATGTCATGTCTTAGAAAAGCAGCCTGGCTCACCTTATCTCTGCTCTCAGCCTCAACAGTGGTGTTATTAGGTGTAACCTTTTCAGTATAATTTCAATTTCTTTCAATCTCGACATAACTGCGAGATATTTGGCATCCTTTGCTCTTAGGCAAAATGCAAGAAATCCACGAAGGTTCCTTCAACTTAAAATCACTGTTTGCACACCTTTGAACTTTTAAATTACTGCAATTTCGTACACGCCCACATACACACAATTGTACATATGTTAGTATGTTTTTGTTGACTATTTAAATTATGCGGCAAAGTTGCAAGTTCATGTCATTAAGAATATTCCATGCATTTTGGTTGCTTCGTTACGCACAAAGTCTCCACTTTTGAATGCAAGCAAACATAGTATGTGCGTGAGTAGATATGCGTAGTTCTCGTACAAAAGTCAGCCATCTTCCCGCAGGCTCATTTGTGTCTAACTACGCATATCTTTGCAAATTTTATTCATCAAGCGAGCGTGCAACACTACATTAATATTGCCACAACCACGCGACCAAGAAATGTTGCAATTTATCAACATATGCACGACCACACGCATACAGACGTACATACATAGACAGATATACAGTAGAAACTAGATTCTTGCACACCTGGAATCTGAATCTGGCCCAGGTAAAAGAAAACTTTCAAGATTTCTGAGTTTCCAAAACTGGAAAAAGCGTTGCTCAATTGGTTTGCAGATAAAAGGCCAAAACCTTCCAATTACAAGTGAAAAATGCTAAAAGAGAAAGAGTTGTTACATGCCAAAATTCACAAAAAGCCCGAAGGCTTCCACGCTAGCAATCGGTGGGTTGCAAACTTTAAAAGGAGGCATGGATGTGATAGCTAAAAATTTGCGGAGAAAAATAAGAGCGACGCCATCACCCATTTATTGGACGAATTTAACAAAGCATTTATGTATTTAATTTTGACAAAGGAGCAGATATACAATGCCGATGAGTCTGGCTCTTCCATAAACCATTACCCGATAAAACTCTTGTGCGCTCAAAAGACACCTCGGCTCCGGGACATAAGGTCAGGTAAGCAGATAATAACGTAGCTTCTTCTACAAACGATGCTGGAAATCATAAAGTAAAATTAATGGTTATTTGGGACATCGGCGAACCTGCGTTCATTAAGAAATTTCACTAATAGGTCTGTAGTCTGCAAAGGAAGTAAAATTGCCTGGATGACCTAAGCTTTATTTGAAGAATGGTTTCAAAGAACTTTGGTTCCAGAGGTATATTCATTTTCTATCAAAACAAAGAATACTGAAATCCAGTCAGTCAGTCTCCTTATTGATAATACTCCATGCAATCCCAAAGAAAGCGTGTTAAACACTTACTACGGCCAAATATCGGTAATATGTTTTCGCCCAAAACTGTACGGAACTAATGGCAGCCCATGGAGCAAAACGTTATATGGCTTACCCAATTGAACGTCAAAAATTCCTCTTAAGTCACATTGCTGCTCGTGGAGAAACTATTGATGAGTCACCGCAAAATCATCTTCTTCTTGATTGGCGAGATAACCGCTTACGCGATTTTGACCGAGTTTAACAAAGCGTGTCAGTCATTTCTTTCTCGTGCTAACCGGCGCCAGTTGGAAACACCTAGTGAAGTGAAGTCCTTCTTCAGCTAATATTTTCAGCGCAGAGGAGGCTTTCTCTTCCTCTACTACCATAAGCTGTTACCGCATCGAATACTTTCAGAACCGGAGCCTTGTATCCATTCGGACGACATGACTCAGCCAACGAAGCTGCTGCATCTTTATTCGCTGCGCTACCTCTATGACGTCGTAAATCTTATACAGCTCATTGTTCCATGCCTACGATACTCGCCGTCGTTAACGTCTTTCCCTCAAACAATCCTAGGGACGGGTATTGTCATCGTCCAAGCTTCTGCGTCATACGATAAGACGGGAGAGGACTTTACTACTCAATTGCTTACTTAGTCCAAAGTAACACTTGTTGGCAAAAGAGATTCTACGTTGGATTTCAAGGCTGAAGAAATATTGACCTGAAAAATGTAATCAGCTTTTTAGCTAATGCATGGAATGCCCTTACCGCAACTTCAATTCATTCATCGTTTGAAAAACTGTTTAAAAAAGCGTCTGACTGAGATTGTTACGATATCAGTCTTATTTCGGCGTTATGATTATAGATAGCTGTTGATTCATCCAATAATTAATGCAAGGCAAACTTTGCTACGAGAAGTAGAACCATCCAGCAATCTGCTAGTCTGAAATCGATCAAAGGATTGTTGAATCTCTTTCGGAACCTACAGCTTTAAATGAAGACAGCCAAACAGTGAAGGAACGAACGAGGTGATGCTAAATACGAATAAAATTACATCGGAGCAGCAGTCATCAGATGATATCAACATTCAATATATGCTTGGATTGTACAGACCAAAGCAAAGCTTGTTTAAATATTATTATGACGTTGTAGAGGCTGTGTGGCACTGAATAGGTGACGTGTACAAAATAAACCAAAATCAAAAAATGTCTTTCATTTCAAATGAAATTTATCGCTTTAAAATTTATTTAGTTAAAATACTATTCTCATTTGTATGGAAAAAACCTCAGCACAACCTGTAAATTCGCACCGAGCCCGGTTTTCATTACGTGCAAGAATCGAGTTTCCACTGTACTTCTATATGAAGGAGCATTCACTTTTGGGGGTATATCAAAGCTCATTTCCGCTAATACATGGAATAAAACCAAAAGCATGTTAGACACACTCTTGTCTCCTGCTTAATGATGAAGCGCAAACTATATTAGCAGGCAAATGTATGCAACACACGTTTTTGCAGCCCAACTGTATACTCGTACTATTTAGCACCAAAATGCGCATAGGTGTGCTTGTTGCCACTCAACCGAACTTGAAGTGCGCTGCGAGTTCTGCTAATATGCGTTAAAATAAAACAAAAGCAAAGAAAAATAAACAATTTTAATATATATTTCAGAAAAAAAAAATGTAACAGAAACAAATGGTATGGGCGGTGGAGTAGTTGCAGCTGCCGTCATTTGCGTGAACAGATTTGCGTTGGCAAAATTTTGGCCAACGGCAGCACAGAGCAGCTAAGGTGAGGTGTGCGGTTGTAACAAAACTGCAAGTGTCAGAATTCTGACAGATTTCGACAGCCAGCGTTTAAACATAGTATGCATGCAAACATATATATTTGTGTGTGTGTGTGTGTGTTCAAGTGAGCAAACAAACCAAGTGCATCGTTGCGAGTAAATGTGTGCGGTAAAACGCCTTGGGAACGCGAAGCTCTTGCGAAGCACACAAATTATGCACCCAGAACATGCAACGTGCGGCATACAGCAAGCGGTAAGCTGTATTATGCGTTTAGATAGTTTTAGGATACACAAGTGTTAATATACGAAAGTTGAAGTGATGCCGATGAGTAGGAGCTGAAAGGTGTATTCACCACTTCTAGGATTTTTTGTGATTCTTTTCCTTGTCACAATTGTTGTATGACTTTGAGTTGTGATTTAGTTAAGGGGGAGCTGCTCGCACAGTGGATGCTCACAACATTCGAGATGTGATTTAAAGAAATTAAAGACCTCTTTTACTTACAAGCGGATTTGTCATTCAGACAGAGTAGCTCGCTGTCGTGTGACTTCTTTAACTTGTTGCCGGAAAAGATCGTTCGAGCCGCAGAACTTTATCGCTCAGGCATAATTTTTTATAAGAGCATACAATTTCCACAGCAGGGTGGTGTCCTTTCGCCTCTACTTTGGCTAGTTGCTAATGACGAAGACCTGAAAATATTAAATAAGGGTGGGGTTAAAGTAGTAGCATACGCCGATGACCTGGTCCTGATGGTATCGGGCCCGTTTTCCTCAGTCATGGCTGAGATTTTAGAAAGGTCCCTGGCTGTACTCGGTCGCTGGGCTGTCACTTGCAGCCTCTGAGTCAACTCTGACAAAACGGAGCTGGCGCTATTTACCAGAAAATATAAACTTCCACCCTTTCGACTTCCCAAATTAAACAACCGCGTTCTCCCGCTCTCATCGTAAGTTAAGTATCTTGGAGTGATACTTGACTCCAAACACCATTGGAAGCTACTCATTGAAAATCGGGTAAAGAAGGCCAGTGTATCCTTCTATTCCTGCAAATCTATGTTCGGCATAAAATGGGGACTCAAGCCACGTATCGTACTTTGGATGCACAACTTAGTGGTTCTGCCAGTTTTAACATATGGATGCCTGGTTTGGTGGGAAGCTCTGCGGAAAGAGAGCTACAACTTCACTAAAGTGGGGAGGGTGCAAAGGACTGCATGCATTGGCATCACCGGAACATGTAAAACTTGCCCAAGTGCTGCCGCGAATGTCGTTTTGCACTTACTTCCCATCGACTTTTCTGTTCTTTCCACCGCAGCTCAAAGTGCAATCAGGTTAAAGGAGGTTCGCCTCAGGAGGCAATATCTCAAGAGACACGGTAGCATATCTCTAATCTGGGTTCCAGGATATAGGAACATAGAGGGAAATGAAATTATTGATTAGCTTACCAGGAAGGGGACTGAATTGGAAAGAGGACCCTCCTACCCAGTCATCAGCATCCCCTGACAGTTGTTAAAGGGCAACTGCACATATTATTTATCAGGAAAGCGCACAAAAGATGGAGCTTCATTTCTTCATGCGCTATTTCAAAAACCCTTTGGCCTCAGTACAATATACGGAACACTCAGCAAGTCTTGGGGATTCCACGCCATTAAATTTCCAAACTCGTAGCTGTGCTCACCGGTGACTAGACGATCGGCACACACGCGAAAAACCTAGATTAACCATTTAACCCCACTTTTAGAAGCTGTGGGGACCTTTCAGAGAAGTGGACTGTTCAGTACTTTCTCTGTAAATGACCGCGTTTGGCAACCAGACGATTTAGGTCACTTTGGACTACTGATATTGACATCAGCGACCTTAACAACCGCGCTGTTAGTTTTGCCTTCTCCAAACTGGATAAAGAGGCACAGCGAATGGGTCTGGTGGTGAACGAGAACAAAACGAAATTCCTCCTGTCATCAAACAAACAGTTGGCGCACTCGCGTGTCGGCGCCCACGTCACTGTTGACAGTTATGATCTCGAGGTTGTAAGAGACCCCGTTTATCTAGAAACCAGTATTAACATCGATAACAATGTCAGCCTTGAAATCCAACGTAGAATCTCTCTTGCCAATAAGTGCTACTTCGGCCTAAGTGTACAATTGAGTAGTAAAGTTCTCTCTCGACGAATAAAGCTTACACTCTACAAGGCTCTCATCATGCCCGTCTTAACGTATGGCGTGGAAGATTGGACGATGACGCGTCACTTGGAGTCTTAGAGAAAAAGATTCTGTTGAAGATTTTTGGATCTTTTCACGTTGGCGACAGCGAGAATTGCATGCGATGGAACGATGAGCTGTATGAGCCTAACGCGACATAGACATAGTGCAGCAAATAAAAATCCAGGAGCTTCGTTGGCGTATTCGATGCAGTGCCAGCTGGTGGTAGAAGAGAAAGAGGAAAGCCTCCTCTGCATCAGATCGCAGAAAGATCAGAAGGACTTGGCTTCACTTGGGGTGTCCAACTGGCGTCGATTAGCACGACGGTCAACATCGTGTAAGCGGTTATCGCGCCAATCAAGAAGAAGAAGAATTGCCATTTTTGGTTAATTTTGACGTGAGAGTAGATATGAAGAATATGTTGGAACCGCAAGCAATATTTAAGTATTATAAATTAATTAACTCCGAAATTAATCGATTAATGATTCGACTAATCAGAAGAGGAAACTGGTTTCGATTAAATCGCTTTCTGAAAAAAAAAAATCCTTAATTCATGCTATTCGCTTGATTAATCTTGCCTTGCCCAGTGCAATTCGATACACTGCAGTGGGTTTTACTTTTTAAAGCGAACTTTGGTCTGACGAAATTCGCTCAGCGATTAGTTTCTGTTTATACTGTAAAATATCTCAGGGCGTGCGCAAAAAGAATTTTTCCATTTGTGGCTTAAATTTAACGGCTGCCAACTTCTGGATATCAAATGAACCAAAAATTAAGCAAAGAAATGAAACAGAAAGCGTAATGAGAGAACAGAAGTACTGCATGTCGTGAAAAACAAAGTAATAGACTCAATTTGTCTTAATTGATTTTGCAATTAATTTCTTGTTTCATTAGTAAAATCGTCATGTCTTTTTAGTAGTTTGATAGCCACCGTTCCAAAGTTGAGGGGAATAAAGAAGGTTGCGCACATCACGTAGCGTTACTCGGTTCTCAATAGATTCGACAGAAGCAGCTGTTGTGATGACGATATCGTTGAATTTTTTTACATTTTGAGTTAGCCCACAACTTTTTTTAGTTCATTGCATATTAAAATTAACCTGAACCTAAATTAACCTGTAGAAGCCCACACAAATGGGGAAAGTCTCTGATCACTATTCACCAGGAGAATTCTTCTGTTTACGGTTAAGCCGTGTACATATTTATAAGTAAAATATAAGCCGTACAAAAATTGTTGAAGAATAGGATTTATTCAAATAATAAAGAAAAGGCCAAAGCCTCACTGAATAGAAATCTCAACACAATTTGCCATTCTGCGATATTTCTGGGGTACGGTACACTAGACAGGACTAGTTTACTGGGGCGGCAGCCCTTGGTAGGAGAAAAGCCGAGTCATTCCGGTAACGTAGAACCGGCTACCATAAGAATGGGTCGGCCGGCTCTAAACTATGTGGCGCCTGTCTGGTAGCCTGAAACCAGTGATTCGCAGTGGACGAAGCTACAGACCTACCAAAACACTGCCATAAAGACTGCGACAGGATGTCTTCTGATGTCCTCAATACAACATCTACATGACAAGGCCTATATGCTACCTGTGAAGGAGCATAATAAACTGCTCAGAAAGTAGTTCCAGCTAGGGTGTTACCGCAGGTCTCAGCCATGCAGACACCTGCTTGAGCCTGAACCGCCTCCCAGGTACGTCAAGAGACATCTCTTAGACTACGCTGACGAAATCCAGGACAAAACTGACCGCAATCTACTGGACCTGACAGTGTTTAGACAGTCAATAAACGACATTCACCGGGAGACCGTCACCACCTTCTTAAGCTCCCGTCCTGTGAATGCCGTAATCGGAGTCCAACCACCACCTACAGCAGATGAAGAGCTCCAGCTTCCTCGCGAGAAACGTGTAACACTGGCACAATTACGTTCTGGATACTGTAGCAGGTTAAACTCCTACTTATCCCGAATCGACTCCGACATACCAAACATATGTCCGGCATGTCCACCCCGCACGACACTAACCACCTTTTCACATGCCCCATCAAACCCACTCATCTAACACCCCTCTCCCTTTGGACCCTCGAGCAGCAAGTTACCTGCGCCTACCGTTAGATGAGCTAGACGAAAACGACCGATGATTGTACTACACTAACAGGGCAAAGTTAGTGCTACAACAACAACAACAACTACTACAGCATAGCGATATTTCTCATGCAACTAAAAAAAAAATACCCGATAGAAAAACTGTCTATTATTTGATGTTTCATGCCCGGGGTTTCGAAGCCGTGCACTTGCGAATGGTAATCACGCTTCAGCTTGTACGGCTACGGCAGCCGCCGATGTTACATTTCACAATTTTGCTTCGGATGGCCAAACCTTACAGCCTATCACACTTGGAGTTTCGTATTACAGAAAATTGTGTTTTCCACTGGCAGTTAAACCATGAAAGAAAATTTAATTATGCACTAAGGTTTGCACAACCACACATACATACATATGTATATACATACATACATAAAAATGTCATAAAAGAAATAACATTTCTCTGAAGACGTCGAATTAAATCATTCCTGCTCATTGTATTTGATATTTTGTTTATCCTTTCCATGCACACGCACACACAAGTTTATGTACAAGCAGTTGTGTAATGCCAATGTGTAGGTATGTGGGTATGCTTGCCTCAGGATAATCGCTTCACCTGAAATGCCCCTTGCGCAAATGAGCCTCGCAACACCTCCGGCAAAACTCGTTACGAATTCAATTTAAATGTGGTAAATTTACTTTTAGTGTAGCGATTTTTCACAAGCCACACACGCACAGGCACACTTACAAATGCATATACACATATATAGGTATATAAAAACATAAGAGAGATATACAGCAGTGATTCTTAGAAATATTTTATGTAAACGTGTATCTGCTCGTACATGCATACATATTTATTTACAAGAGACTTGTACGGAAAATACGTAGATATGTAATTGGAGCCTTCATTCACTGCTAAGTGCTTGGCCGAGCTTCTTCACTGATATGCAGCGTGCCCCTTGATTTTGTCCTACAGTTTTATGACATCTTGGTAGAGCAGCTGCTTATGAGCAGATTTTTGTTGTGGAATTGCGCTCGGATGCTTTAAATAGGAAACTTTTTTGAGCATTTGAACTTGTTCCAGCATTTAATGCCTCTTGCCCGCAATGCGCATCGAACTCAGTACCCACAGAATGATATTCACGCACAAAACCATTCGCCTCCAGTGAGTGTCGGGTATTTGCGCATAGGAAATGATTTAGTTGCCTTTATTGGATGTTTTCCTTTTGTTTGCCTGTCAATGAGGAAGCTGAAGTTGAAGAATTTCATTTGCTTTGTGCAGTTATTTTTAATTACTCAATTATTGCACTGTTGTATGGCGGCGCACCAGCGCAGGGGAATTGCGAGTTTATGATTTCATTTCATTGCAGCCACATCCACAGCATCAACAGCAACAATTGTTGGCAGAACCACATAAGAGACTCCACTCATCCTGGCTGGCGCATTGACTGTCATTTGAAATCTTCGGCATGGCAACCTTCCGTTGAGATGCCCACATTTTGGGTGGTCGTAAATTAAGTTTATTCTCGTTAGTACGTTTGACGCCTCGCACATAAATAAAAATCGCTGTTGAACATGCAACAATTGCCACAAGAACAATAAGTACAACAAGTCATGCGGAGCAAACACATGCAGCTCGCTCAACCAGCAAGTGAGCGGAAGACAATTCATGCTGCGGGGTAAGCTGAACTTGATCTGCTTCCTCGACGAGTTTCCATTGGGGCGTGTATCAGCGCCACAAGACATTGGCATAGCAGTACCATTTTGCGGCATAGCGCGCGCCGTACGCAGACACAGACACCCAACAAAACAATAACCAAAAAGCCATATTTCCGACGCTGCAGCGGCAAACGCGCGCGCGTGTATATCAGAGGTAGTGTTGTTGTTGTTGTTGAAGCGTGTTGTGTTGTTGTGTAATGCATACTGGGACTTTGGCAAAACGTTCAGAGATTACAAATCGTAAAAATATTAATTCGTGACGAGTATTTTGTTTGCTTCCTTTTTGTGGCGGATAAGTTTCGTAGGTGCATCGTTAGCAATGTTGTTTTTTTTTTCGTGCCTTTTTCGTCCTCCTCTTCTGGTAAATTGGTTTCGGATTTTGGAGATTTTCATTAGTGCACGCTTGCAATGCGCATTTAACACCATCTGAGGAACGTCCCAGTGTTGTGCGGCATTTTGTGCACAGTGTATTAGTTTGACTAAAATTTGAGTAGAATATTCAAGTACTCGGTTATTACTAAATTGGTCGTAATTACCCATTACCGAGTTACAGCCTGCCGAATAATGTCTCGCCAGGTGTCTTTCTTTGCCGCACACCTTTTCCAGTTTTTTAAGTCCAGATAAGCCAGATCATCTTCAATTTGATCCTTCCACCGGACGAAAACCTTCTCTTCGCCGGTTATCACTATTAAGACCTTTTGTTACTTCAAGAATGCCCGGTGTAGGCTGTTGTAAATATACACATAGACAGCTCTCTAGTTTAGTGAGGCAAAAATGATACGCCAACATATTTTAACAGAAGCAAAATTATTTATTTTACACGAAGAGTTTTTTAGTCGGCGGGCTTCTTATAAAAGAAACAAAAAATAACTTAGTGGACTTTGTGTCAAAATAGATTCGAATTGGAATTTTCGATGGCCAGAATTTTTCAAGCACTCAAACAACATTGCCCACTGTACTTAAAGCCTACAGACTTTGTTTAAGGGACAGAAAAAGACTGCTGAGATGGAACTTCATTACTAATCTGCAAAATTCCCACATTATTTATTTTATGAATTTTACCAGTTTGTCAAGGGAAAGAGAATGTGGCTGGTTTATTGCCAATACGTCCTCATCTTCTTTCTTCTTGATTGGCCCGTTAACCGCTTCAGCGATTTTCGCCGAGTTTAACAAAGCGCGCTAGTCGTTTCTTTCTCGTGTTAACCGGCGTCAGTTGGACACACCAAGTGAAGTCAATTCCCTCTCCACCTGATCTTTCCAACGCAGAGAAGACATTTTGCTATCACCAGCTGGTACCGCATCGAGTACTTTCAGAGCCGGGCCTTTGTATTCATTCGTCGACATGACACAACCAAGGGAGCCACTGGAACTTTACTCGCTGCACTATTTTTATGTCGTCATAAGGCTCATAGAGCTCGGTGTTCCATCACCCGCTATACTCGCCGTCGCCAACGTGCAAAGGTCCAAAAATCTTCCGCAGAGTATTTCTCTCAAATACTCCAAGCGACGCCTCATCGGATATTGTCATCGTCCAAGCTTCTGCGCCATACGTTAGGACGGGCATGATGAGAACCTTGTAGAATGTTAGTTTTGTTCGTCGAGAGAGGACTTTACTGCTCAATTGCCACTTAGATCAAAGTAGCACTTGTTGGCAAGTGAGATTCTCCGTTGGATTTCCGGGCTGACATTATTATCGGTGTTAATGCTGGTTCCCAGATAAACGACTCTCTTACAACCTCGAGATCATAACTGTCAAAAGTGAGATGGTGCCTGTTTGTTTGATGACTGAAAGTATTTCGTTTTGTCCTCGTTCACCATCAGACCGATTAGCTTTGCTTCTTGTTAAGGCCGATTATATCAATATCGGCTCGCTGTTGTCAATAAATCTGACCCAAAATAAGTACCATCTAATTCTGACAAAAGCTATACTACTGCAGAGAAAATAAAATGATGGTCGGTGATGACTACGGTGATCATACAAATTTCGTCCCCATGGGTTTTGTCCCATGGTCTTATCAGAGTTCGTAGCTTATTCCTCCTCTGTACGAGAACAAATTTTACTACCACTGCATTAGGCTTGTTTTGATGGCCTCAGTACTGCAGCAATGGCTCTCATCAGTTTTATTAAATAAAGCCTACTATGCCCCTTAAGCTTCCAATTCCTCCGATCCAATTCTTTGCTACAGAGAACCAGAGTTCAGTTCATTGGCTTTAATACCACAGTGTCCCGACACATACATAAGCTTAAGCCCATTCCATCTTGCAACGGAGTTTAGCCTGAACTGGCATTTCTTGACTACTTTGGAAGCAGTTCGGGCTGTTTTTAAGGTCTCCTAAGCAGCTTGGCTGTGGCTATCACTGCAGACTCTGTCCTTATGTCCTCGCTACCTTTCGCCAGTTAACCGTCGGCTAGTTTAAGTATTGCAAAGGCTTCGGTTTGAAAGACTGTTGACATCACCTGACACCTCTGACATGTTACTGTCCAACTGTATGACATAGTTCGACTACCATTTTGACTATTGGAGTCGGCAACAAAGTAAATGATTAAATGAGTTTGAGGAAAAATAAATCCATTATTTTGGATACAATTTTTGCGCAAATGACTTAAAACTGTTTTATGGTCGATCTTTAACTCCTGGGTGATACTACGACTACTAAGATGCCGGTCAACGTTGATTATTCCTGTGGAATTTTACCTTGACAAAGAGCATCAACTTTAAATTGTTTGATCAATGCTTTACTATAAGTATTGTATATAGATACTTGGTTCTAACAAGGCGGGTCAACTTGCCATACAGCGCGCCTAACAATCGATTTATTTCAATATTCAAGCCACCATTGAAGTTTCAAAGCCCATTTGTCCATCTGCAGCCTCTCTCAGCCTGCCAAGCTCGCTTGTGGGTTGAAGTAGCTAGCCGTGGCTTTGATGGCTGCAGAAGGCCCAAAGAAGTTGGCCTTAGAGCCCATCCTAGCTAAAGATTTAAAGTCACGTTACCCGCGAAACGCACGTGTCCCAGGAGCCATGTTAGCATCAGGCTATTATGTCTGCCGACGTAGTTCAGTCTGGATTTACCGGATTCAACTACCCTTGAATTGGTTGGAGGGCTGTTTAAGGCCATGAGCCCAGCTGTGCAAGAGTAAAATGTAGTTTTGTCACGCTGGATTTCACGTAGACCCCAGAGCCGAAACTATGCTCAGTCCTGGAGCCATCCGTAAAAATGCGAAAACAGTGTTTGTAGGGCTCATTTTTAGAATTTCACCACAATTGAGCCTCCGGCAGCACCACAGTGTATTTCTTTTCAAAAACAACTCCTCATGGCATGGAGTCAAGTGGCACGGAGTAAATCATAGAATCGAAGTGCATGCCTCCTCTTTTGTTCAATCTCGAACAAGCGGCGCACCAATTCCCATTGTGTTTCAGCCTACAGATTGCCTTTAAGGCCTCTTCTTGTGTGAAAACATTAAGTGGTGGTAGACTAACCAGAGCATCTAATGCCGGGCCTGAAGTAGTCGGAAAAGCTCCGGTGCAACAGATGGCCGCGGTGCGTTGTAGTCTCAATAAGGTCCTCCTCACTCCCACAAGAGAGAGTCTACACATCCAGACCACTACTGCATAGGTGATAATAGGTCTTATCATAGTTATGTCGATCCATAAGATCTTGTTAAGAGAAAGACTCCACGTTTTCCCAAAGACACCCTTGAACTGTCAGAAGGCTGTTAGCATCACTTAAGCTGGATGAGGAGGTTTAAGCGAGCATGTAAAGAGGTGGCTAGTGACATGCAGGTTATCCTCGTATACTGGATATGTTCGTGCATTGACCAGCTACAAAATCCAGAAGATAAATATGCCACAAGTTTCGCGAGACAGCTGAAGTTCTTCATCTGCTATGGAAAGTGATTGAACTCGGAAAACGGCATTCAGAGAGCGAGAGTTCGTGAGGGTGGTTGTAAACTCTCGTTAAGAGTCACCCAAGCCCTGTTTTAACTCCGTCTTATTCAGTTGTTCTTTAATATAAATCGGGATATCGGTAGTAAATTGAAGTAGATGACATTCAGGGCGTGTCTCCGTTTGCAGCAGATACCCGTTTGAGTAGTTCCTGTGATAGCATTTCGGCGAAAATTGCTTGCTGAGAATAGTGTAATGCTCCTTAAATTGTCTATTATATTACATTGTTCCGAGGCCGACAAGGTGTTTCGGTAAATCTAAACCTCTGACGCGCTAATCGAATAGTAATAGCTCGATTTGAAAACAAAAAAGTCTTCCCAAGTAATGATGTCTGATGTGATACCTGCTACCAGTGTTAGAGAAGGGTGTTGGACTGGGCTTTGCATGAAACTCAATGTTAAAATTCGCATTGTGTAGCCCTCAGCTTAAGTCGCTTGAAGTACTACTCTATGTAGCTCTATCTCTACGAGCTTCTATACTTAGGGAAGCTCTTCCAATATAGATGCGTGTACTTCTGAGTCGTTATGTCAACCAACAGTTCCAAACGCGATATTTAGTGCAATTTTAAGAGATTTAAAAATGAGCTGCGAGTTAGAATCCAATTTAATTGCAATGCCTTTTTTCCATTTGGACAAGAAAATGCAGCGCTGCATGCAACAGCTTGTCAATGAAATCCAATTTAGAAGGCGAAGATGAAGTTTGGATCGCGAACGCAGAATCATCATCAGCAACCGCAGCATTTGCAGCCGCCACCGCTAGGATGGCAACTACTTTGAAAGCGAACGATTTGTGGCAAATCGTTTTTCAATATTTTTTCAACGGATTTTCCTTTGCACTTTGCAGTGCTTTTTTCTTTGCCATAGCAATTTTCCATCATTTTCTTATGTGTGTATTGCATTTTTCTTATATAGTAATAATAACCAACAACAACGCAAAAGTATTGTGTGTCTAACAGGCACTGTTGCACGTTACCCGCTGTAGTATGGCATTGTCATAACATACGCTTAACGTGTGTATGTATGCGTGTGCATTTATGATTTTGAAGTTTTCCTAAACGATTTTTATGCGCACATTAACCGCGTATACCCCCCGCCGGTGCGACGTTGCGCCGCGTGCCATAATTCATGAGCAGTGGCAGCGATTACCCGCAACCCACGCCAACAACAGCAACACAGCAACACAGTAACAGAGTAACAGTAACAATAATGGAAAGAATAGCAAATCCGACAATGGCAGCAGCAGCAAAAATAAGAGGCATCATTGTATCGCTTTCTACTTTCCAAAGGATGTTGCAAGCAGATCATCATAGCCATCTTTAACGCCATTTATGCCACGCAACCAGCCGCGCACGAATAGCACTGGCTACAACAATCAGCGCGTTAGTATGTATTGCGGTTGCCAACAACAAAAAACAGCCCATCAACGTACAACAAATCCAACTAAGTACAATGATGCAACGGAAAAAACAGCAAAAGCAACAGCAACAACAACAACACCAGCAAGGAAGTATGTGGCAGCGATTACACAAACAAGTAAAGACACAAATATGAAAGCGGTTAATAAAAAACTGGAAAGCATGGCGAGCAATAAAGCCGAAATGAAAATAAAAAAAACGTGGATTTATTTATAACGGTTCTCAGTTGTCTTCACCGTAATTGTTTCCTTTATATATCCGCCATTTGTTGCTTCGCTTTAGTTGCCGCTGCTGCTGCTGCTGCTTTTGGCCAGTTTTCTTTTTACTGCGCGCCTCAACGATTGGATTGAATTCCCAAACATGACACGCTTGCTCCTCCTGCATAACGCGCATTTGTTCCCTCAGTTCTCGCCAGTGGGTTTTGGCACCACTTTTTGCAACCTCTACAAAACTAACTACGTTTTTTGCGTTTTCCATTTTTTTTTAATTCTTCTTTTGTACTCGCCAACAACAGAAACTGTGAAGATCAGCCGAAATTAAAGAAATTATAACAAAACCGAAAAACTGCAAAACGGCAAAACTTGTTAGCAATGGGGGCGGCGTTTTTCCCCCTCCTTCATTCCCTCAGCAATCCTTACGTTCTAACCACACTCTTCCGCCACGCCACATCGAGCAGAAAGCTAAGCTGCTTTCACGTTGAGTAAGTAGACACGTAGACTTACACTCATTCACACTTGTGACCCATTCCATGTGAGTATACCTACCGACATATAGGATGATTGGAGATAGGAGGGAATAAGTGCGAAATATTCAACTGTCAGCTACGAGCTGCATATCTGTCAATGACATGCATACCTATTTTCAGAGAGCTCGTGTCGAAAAATGTCTGTGGCGTAAGGTTCAACGAATCTTCCCTTCAGTACTTTATCCAATAGTCTCAATTTCATAATACTCTTTTCCTTCACTGTTCATGCAATAATTAAACTCATAATTTTTTTTAGTATTCATTGACATTTACTTACTACATTACATACTTACGTCTCAACAACGTTTTCAAATCGTAGAATTGTGTTACGAAAATCGATGCTCCGGCCAACTTAAGGTGTTGAAAACAACCGATTGGTGCTGCCTATGGGCTGGAGGAAGCATCGGGCCATATTTCTTCAAAGACGAGGCTGGCGCCAATGTAACAGTGAATGGCGAACGCTATCGCGTCATGCTAAATGACTTTTGGACAACGGAAATTGAAGCCTATAATCTCCAAAACATTTGGTTCCAACAAGACGCTAGCAAGGCGCTACTTGCCACACAGCCCACGAAACAATGGATTTACTGAGTCTTTGTTTCGGTGAGCAATTAAACTCTCGTCTCGGATCAGTGGATTGGCCACCAAGATCGTTTGATATCACACTTTTGGACTTTTATTTGTGGGGCTATGAAAAGTCGAAGTGATTTGTGGATAAACCAGCTTCGATTGAGACATTGGCAGTCAATAGTACTAAAGCTATTAACGAGTTAGCGACCGAAGTCCTCCAGCGAGTCATTCAAAATTGGAGTTTACGGATGGCCGTTTTACGGCGCAGTTTGAAAGATACTATCTTAGAACAGAAATGGCATGAATGGTTCTACACAAAAATAATAAAGATTGCTGCCCAACCAGTTTGAAATCCCTACCAAAGCAATGCGGCAGCTTACTCCACATTTTCTTCTAGACGTTTTTAGGAAAGTACAGCATCCCTGTGCTTCCGGCAATGAAATTTTCATTAAAATGAATAAGATTTTAAAGTCAGTCGAAGCCGTGAAACAGATAGCTGTCCACTGGCAAAATAAAGCTTCCTTTTCTGTTTCGAACAAATGAAGATTTTCATGGAGAATTTACTGTAAGAGTATAGAAGGGGTGTGTAGCGAAGATGTTAATAAACGTAAATATTGATAAGATCAAAATAAAATATTTAATGTCTCAAAATGTCAAGCTCGCTATTTAAGGGCCACATCCTGCAACTTTTGAGCCTCGAAAACCGAAGCAAATAAATTTCATGCGACGAAGAAGCTTATTTTGGGGTCAACTGCATATGCCACTGGTAGACAACACTCAAATTCATTGCAACAAGTCAATATTTGTGAAAATTGTGATATGTTTTATGAGCCCTAGTCTCAAAATATTGAAGTTTCTTTTAGGTTATCTCAAACGACGAGTCTAACACCGTCTTAATGATCTGCATCAGTTGCATATCTACACTAATATTATAAAGAGGAAAACTTTGTTTGTTTGTTTTTTTGTTTGGTTGTAATGAATAGGCTCAAAAACTACTGGACCGATTTTAAAAATTCTTTCACCATTCGAAAGCTACATCATCCACGAGTAACATGGATTATATTTTACTTTGGAAATAGGGCTCGAGATATAGGTCAAAACGTGGACCCGGGTAACCTTCAGATGTGTATGTACAATATGGGTATCAAATGGAAGCTGTTGGTGAATTCTTTAGTCCAGAGTATTTTTCATGCCGCTCCGTGACTAGAATCTCGAGATAGAGACCAAAACGTGGACCCTAGAATGTGTTTGTACAATATGGATATCAAATTGAAGCTGTTGGTGAATGCTTTAGTACAGAGTATTTTTCATGCCGCTCCGTGACTGGGGTCTCGAGATATAGGTCAAAACGTGGACCCGGATAACCTTTGGTTGTGTATGTACAATATGGGTATCAAATGAAAGCTGTTGATAAGTGCTTTAATACGGGGTAATTTTCATACCTATTGATGACTAGGGTCTGGAAATATATGCCAAAACGTGGACCCGCCGTGTCTTTGCACCGAATTAAACCAAACTTACGCACATTGTTAAGTAAGTATTGAAAATGGGTTTCGTAAAGTTTGGTTGTAATTCGGAGCACTGGCAACGGGTACAGCGTTCTTTTAAACCAGCCATAATGTCGTTTACTTTTTTAACGCTTGGGGCGGAACTGAACTGTCAAATTGACAGTGTGAGTTACAATGTGTCAATATTTCTTTCTGATTTGGATGCCATAACGAAAAAACGTAAGTGCAACATGTAAAAATTGTTTGTGAATTTTTTTGGAGTGGATTTTGGAACAGTGAATAATTTCTTACGAAATTTAAGAATTTAATGTGAAATCCGAATGAAATTATGCGTTCGTGGAAAAAAAATTTTTTTCGTTTTTTTTTTTGAAAAATATAAATGGATAATGGTTAAAAAAGCTCCAATGCTTAATAAAACATATAAATTGAAACGAAAAATTCATGGATGATCAGGAAAAAAGACGATTGTTTATTCATATGCGTTGATTTGAAATTTAAAAACAATCTTCTTTTTTCCTGATTTTCAATTTATATTTTATATTTACTCAAAAACAAATAGAAAAACAAAAAATATTGTTTATGTCAAAGCGCTTGAATAAAGAATAAAGAAATAAATAATATGAAAATCATATATTGTCTGTTCTAAACCATATCTATTCTATTTTAGTGTGCCCAGCGAAGGGGGCCGGGTTTGCTAGTATATATATATAATTGGCGCGTGCACCCTTTTTGGGTGTTTGGCCGAACTCCTCCTCCTACTTGTGGTGTGCGTCTTGATGTTATTCCACAAATGGAGGGACCTACAGTTTCAAGCCGACTCCGAACGGCAGATATTTTTAATGAGGAGCTTTTTCATGGCAGAAATACACTCGGAGGTTTGCCATTGCCTGCCGAGGGGTGACCGCTATTAGAAAGATGTTTTTATTAATTTTGATTTCACCGAGATTCGAACCAACGTTCTATCTGTGAATTCCGAATGGTAATCACGCACCAACCCATTCGGCTACGGCGGCCGCCATCAGTTACATATAGAAGATAAAGAGGCCACAAATTACCATTGCTTATGTTCTTCAATGAGAGAAAACAACCTTCATCAGTGATTATTTTTAGATGTATTCCAGTTAAATACCTAGGCTGGAATATTTCGTTGAGAACCAGTAAATTTCGTTACTTCATGTACATATATTATAATATATGGAAAGATGATGAGACGATTACATTTCCACAAAGACGGTGCATCCCGTTATTCAGCCCGAGTAAGTGTTAACCGCCTGCGTGACCTAACTTTAAAAATACTTGCATGGCCCGGGAACACATCAGACTGAATATTATTATGTCTTTCTTAAAGGGATACTGCGGCAATGAAAAAAAAACACACCAAAATTTTCAAAATTATTAAAAGTGCATGGAAAAACGGGCTCGGCGCACATGCGCCTTGTAAAAGTATCATCGCAGAAAGGATCTGAAAGAACTGGGTTCAATCGTTTATTATTATTTTTACTTCGAGGGGATTTAGCACTGCTACCTGATCTATTGTGTTCCTTTCATAAGTTCAGAGTATTTGCCTTAGTCCAGCTTCTTCAATAAATTTTATCCATCAAGGCCGGGCACAATACCAGCTTATATTTGACGGTTTCATTTTCTTCCTTCCTATTGAAATTCTTGTGATGATTCTCAAACTAATCTTCTTTAATTCCATACAATTTTTGATTCGGTTTACGTTACAGCCACCTATCATTGTTTTTGAATGCAATAATGCTGGTAGACTGTCCCAGTATGACCTTCCTTATCGTTCCTCTACTTCCTGACAAAGAGAGGAGAAGTTACCCACTCCTAAACCAACAAATGGCTCTCGGCCTATAAACAGGGGCGGTTCCTTTCCTGGCTAATTTATCTGTGATTTCCTTCGCAGCCTTTTGGCTCCAGAATCCATAGAAATGTAGGATTGCTCTAGAATCCATGTACCTGATTGTTCTGGCCTAAGACATTTAGTACATCAAGACATTCCAGCACCAGCTTTCATGTAATCTGGAAAGAGCTGAGGGTCTTGATTGCTGCTTGTCTAACAGTAAAGGTAGCTGTGCTTTTAATTTTTATAGTTGCGCTTAAGGTTAAATTGAGCCCATCTTTTTATTGCCCCGGCTTCCGCTTGAAATCGGGTTCAATCGCAAAAGACAGATCCAAAAGTAAGGTAAAGTAAAAACCTTAATTTGTTTTTTTTTTTTAACCAATTTCATCATTTTCAAAGCGACGAAGGTGTTTATTGTGGGCTCAACTTCCCATGCGAAGGGAATGTTAAAAAATTGCATAGGGAGTATGCCAGGAAGGGTAGAAACTATATTCACCTTCAAAGTATTGGGTGTGGGAATAAGTTTCCGTGATTTCTTAGCCAAAGTTAAGAATTATTTCAACAATTAAACAAAACATGATTTTATGTGAATTATGTGCCATTAGAAGCTACAACTTTACTCCATCTTTCAGGCAGCATACGGATTCCTCTGACGAAAAATTCGAGTTCTTTTGACTTAAACCATTCAGTGTGGGATGCACTCGAAAGGAGCGAACCACTCTCCAATAAGGACTGATTGCATTCATCCGATTGCTGGTAATCCGAAGGTGAAGTGTCTGGGGAATACGGCGGGTGGGCAAGATTTCCCAATTCAGTCTCTTTAAATGTTTCTGGACCGATTTAGCAACGTGTGGCCTGGCGTTGTTATGCAGCAAATCAGTTTATCATGTCTACCTTCCCATTCTGGCCGCTTTTCTTTGAGAGTTCGATTCAAAAGCATTAGCTACAGTCGGTAGCGATCAAGCCAGTGATGGTTTCAGATGGTTTAAGGAGTTCATGACAGATGACACTCTTCTGATCCCACCAGATGGACAACAAAACCTTTGAGCCATGAATATTTTTTTCGCTGTCGATGGACCTGGTTCACCTGGCAGCATCCAATTTTTTCGCCGCGTAGGGTTATCACAATAGATCCATTTTTATCGCCAGTGACGATGCCATGCAGAAAACCTTTTCTGTCGTTCAGGAAGCAGCTCACACGTCACCAAACGCCTCTCGATATCTCTCTCCTTCAATTGATGTGACACCCAGTTACCTGCTTCTGGACCATACCCATAGCGTGCAAACGTTTCCCGACGGTTGATCTGTCAACATCCAACTCTTTAGACATGCGTCTTCATCCAATAATTGTCGTAGTTAAGTATCTTCTAATTTTTTCGGTGCCCCTTTGCGAGCTTTATCACTCACGTCCAAATTGCCACTTTGGAAGCGTCGAAACCACTCTTTCCAAGTTGTATTTGATGAAGCGTTATTACCGTAAATATTGATCAATATATGGCACGTTTCAGCTGCACTCTTCTTTGAAATGTAATAATGAAGCATTTCTTCCCGCAAATGCCGTTTCTTCGGGACGAACGTAGACATTTTTGACGTCAAATAAAAAAGGATCTTGACTCTTCAATCGAATGTCAACTACTGTGATCGAGACCTCACATATACACCTTCAAATCACCAGTATATTACTAGAGCGAATACAAAAATAGTATCAACAGCAACACCTCCTTTACAAGAGCGGAAACTTATTCCCATACCCAATATTTGCCTGATAAAATACATTTATGCTAACATTTCTACAATTATTCAGGACGTTTTTGAAGCCGCCGAATACGATGATTCTGAACGATGTTTAATGAATGTTTAGTGAAATGCTCACGAAGAATCAGTGCAGTGTGAGCTGGTGGATATTTTTGCTATCAACGAGATTTCACTTTTTTAGCCATAAACCTCTTTGAAAGTACCAGTTTGACTTGATTCAAATGAAACGTCAGGAGTATAAGCGAGTTGACTAATTCTCAATCAATGATTTTCGAGCATGAAATCTTTGATTCCCTTTTGTTTTCTTGTATGAGTTCATGTTGGTGGGCGTCAACATCTCTTAGCGTACGTAGTTTCTTTTAAATTTATCCCCCACTGCTATTCTTATAAATTCTGAATAACATTTTTGTTTTGTACCCCTTTCACGATACGAGTGGCATCCTTTATTTATTAATAAGAAAATGCATACTCGTCGTCAGTCATAATTTTACCAGAGAGTACGTGCAACGTGCAACAATGAACACGAGTTTCACACTGCTCTTTAATGCAACACTTTATTAGGCCAATTGAAGATACTAATTTTCGCCATGTTCGTTAAATTACCGTGCAATTTGATGTTTGCCAGACAGATTTCTTGCTTTGGCCTCTTGCTTTTTTATTGCAGGATTTTTTTTTTGTTCTTTTGTGTTGGTTGCAACTCGAGTGCGATAATTTAGCGCATAGTGAAGATTTTATCTGCCTATATTGAGTGAGCGCGTAAACTTAGAAAACTTTTAGTCACTGGCGAGGAAATGGTCTGTTGGCTGTGATTTAGTGTGTTTGGTAAATAATGGTGCAAATGCAATAAGTTTTAATGTGAAAGTTTGTGGTAAGTCCATGTTTATGAATTGCTTTTCGAGTTGGCGTGTAGAATCACGAATGTAATGAGGCAATGTTTATGATATCAAGTGTCTAAATTGGTTGAATTTATGATTTGGTGTACAATTTAAACGTATGAGCGCACAAATCATACAATAATTTTAAAATGCTTGCGTCCGCCCAATGGTTGCAAGTCAAACTGTTTTATATTTACCGTTGTCCCCTTATCTTTAGCTCTATCAATCTATTCTCTCTCTATCTGAATCTTTGTCCTCATTTCTATACCCGTGTCACACAATGGTATCACAGCGGACCTGTAAGGTCGTAGTGAGTTGGTCGTAGGGACCAACTACCATCAAAACCTAACCTGTCCATTTCTATTTTGTTCTTTAACTTTATCCTCACATTCATCCCTAATTTAACTTTTCTCATCACTGTCGGGGGACATGAAATCGTTTCAGCAGCTGCCCTCAAATATCTAGACATTATGATGCCATTTGGTGCTACACCAACGTTTAAGCCACATATTGAATATGCAGTAGAGAAAGTTGAAAAAGTAGCAGCGGCTACTATCTCGACTCATGGTGAACTCGGGAGGGCCCTGATATGCACGCGAAATGAAATCCTTGTACCGGTTCAGCGGTATAAGAGTGCGCTACACAACTACATCTCCGAAGTACATCAAAGAAAGCAACGCTGGTAAGATCTAGGCTTTGCCCAATAGGCAGTTTGGAGCGGGAGATGGCTGAATCCTCAAAAAATACAGGGAAGCAGAGTTGTTGGCAGAAATGGCAGAGTCGCTGAAGCAATTCCACGTACGGGCATTAGACCTATAGTCTCATTCCTTCTGTACGAAGTTGGTTAGACAGATAACATGGCGAAGTGGATTTACAAAAGTTTCAAATTTTGATTATTAAATTCGAATGACTTTTACTGCATCTTCTGTGCAAATAACTGACACAGGGCTTGTCAAAATATCATCGTTGTGCTAGCCATGCATTCAATCCTTTGGAGCAGAGCCTGGAGACGGTTTCGTTGCAAAATAAGAGGATTAGGATTCACTTGAGAACCTGTAGTCTACTCCTGGAAATATAGGCCTGGCGACAACTCAGCAGGTGCTGGGCTAGTGCGTAAACATGCAAAGTCCCGAGCTCGCTCTGGCCACGGGTAGATCGGGAGTGCTCGAGGAAATTTCTAAGGATAACAAAGGCTCTCGAATTTAGAAGGTAACCTTACCGGACATTGTCCATTAGGTGACCGTGCGGTGAGAGTTGGGCTTGCTGCAAGTTCTTTCTGCCGAGCCTGTTTGGAGAATGAGGTGGAATCATCTCAGCTGCCCTGCTCTCGTCGGACAAAATTTTAGACATCTGGGCTCTCACTTTTTCGCTTCACCTCCAGATATTGCGGGTTTAAGTGTCACACACCTGGAGAAATTCATCAGTAGCTTGAAGCGGTTAATACAAACGTAGTTAGGCACGATTGTTCGTAATCCTCTTACCCAAAGTCCCTTCTTCATTTTTCCTCCTGTCTGGTGCTGTTCCTTCTGCTATAGAAATCACGTTCAATATTTTCAAAGCGAAATAGTTTTTTGGCACTCATCACAACTCCCTGTGCTCTCCGAAAATGTGCAAAACTAAAAGTTGTATGCTGATTTCTTTATGGGCACCCGGAATCATTGAAGAGTAGTGAAGTAAAGTAAAGTAAATAAAAAGCTTTAAGATATAAATTTTCTACAAAGCATTTTCAAATAAAATCAAAATAATCTAAATTTGTATATTTGTTTGTATGTATGTACAACACTACAAAACTGCCCACTCAGCTTATGTTAACTAAATGTCTTTTCCACTCTTGACAGCTGAAGCCAAAATTCCTAGAGATTTGCAGACATCTTAAATTTCGTACAATGACGAATAAATCAGTGAGATGCACAACTTGTCCTGCCACTACTTGTCAGCGGCATACCTACGTACAAACAAGTAATGGGTATTTATTTAGGCGTATCGAATTTAAGATAGGAATCTTTTGTCAAATGTGAGGGCCAAGCAAACATATGTTTTGGACGATTCTATTAAATAAACTTTTGAAAATTACTATGCCAAAATTTATACCCATAAACATTTTTCGAAATACTGAACATTTTTCCACAAAAATTTCCATTCTCGGAGCTTTTGTTCATATTTTTAGTAACGGAATTGTAATAAACCCACGAGTTTTATTGTTCATTTAGATAAGACCATCTCTGTCTCTCTCTCTTTTTCTTTATCTCTCTCTCTCTCCCTCTCAAGACTGTCAATACTCTAATCCGTGTCGAAAAAGATACTTTTTGATGCTAATCGCACGAAAAAAGTAGTGAAACAGGCCTTTAAGTTCCTTGATTCGAACTTTTGGTGAATCAACCACTGCAAAAAAAACTCTGCCGATTCGCCACCTAAGTCATGTGATTTAACTCCTTTAGGCTTCTTTTAAGGAGGCTACGACCAAACGCTGATGAGTCAGCAAGAATTAACGACTTAGAAAATAAAATTTTTGTATGATATAATGGAAGTGGCTGAAAAAGTGGTAAGAAATTGAAATCAAAGCGTTTGGCGCAAAATAAGTTGCCACAGATTTTGAGAAATATTTGAAATTTTTTTTTGATTTTTTCTTTGTTTTTTTTTATAAAGACGTTAACTTCTAAACCAAAAATGTTTAAAGGTTGCGTGCATAAAAATTTGTCCATAATTTGATAATTTGCTCATAATTTTAAATTAAATTAATTTTCCAAATTTGCAACTGAAAGTAATGTTTATCTTTTTTCGACATCCCCGCTATGATTCACCAGTGACTGGACAGTTCTTTGTTGACAGTCTGAAGCGGAAGCTGGCATGCCGGAAATGACTAGATCTTGCAGCGCGTCAGTCTTGTTAGCCCATTTCTAGTTCATTGTGCAAAAACGTTTGCCCAAAAAACAAGGCACAGCGTCGATATCACCCTTTATAAATTTGTCGCATTCCTCAAGAAAAAGTCACATTTAGGGGAATTCATCAGAGCGGTGTACAATAGGCCAAGGAAGCTGTAATTATGGCGCTGAACAGGTTTATTTCGGATCATAGCCCAGGGTGTTGAAAAAGTAAGAGCAACGTTGCAATCATTTTCTAGAGTTAGAGAGAGACTATTGTGAGGGTTGGTTAAAAAAAAAAGCTCTTAAACTCATTTATTATTATTATTTCCTATGATGTCTAGGAGGAACAAAGAGTCACTTTTGTTTGCTTGTATTTAATTAGCAAATTCCGAGAACTTCATTGCCACAGCTCGTATGCCATGTGAGGTGTAATAAGATGCTTAAGAATTCGTGTATATTATCTACTGTATGCACGATAAGTGTTCTATAACTACTAAGAATTGGCAACAAAAAATTTTGTGTACAAAATTTTGAGCTTAGAAATATTTTATTTGTGGCCCAAGGAGTAATAATTAGATAATTCTATTATTTATTTATTATTTCAATTCAATTTTGAAAATTTTGTGTTGGTCGATTTTGCGAAAAGCTTCTGCTACCCCAGCTAGCAAGCAGATGAAGATGTCAATTGCAGGCCAAACATAACAAGGGCAGCCTACGGACGAGTTCGCAGATCTCCAGGCGCACTAAACTGCGAATATTCAGCTCATGTGTGAAGTCTGTATTGTGGTACAGAAGTGAAACATGGTTGGTTTCTAACACCATCACACAGAAGCTACAATCTTTCGCCCACAAATGCCTCCACATCATCTATAGAATATTCTGGTCGAACACCAACAGCTACGACGCGCTGTGAAGATCAACGAATGAGGAAGCCATCCTAAGGCAAATCAAGCGCAGAAAGAGGCCATGGATAGACAACATACTTGGAAAACCAACAGCGAGAATGGTACTGGACTGGAATCCGCAAAGCACCAAAGGTCACGGTGGGCCAAATAATATAATACTTGGTCCACCGAGAAAGTCAATGTTGCGCGAGCTAACAGATGCCGGTCCCATCATCGCATCACTTGGGACTGCACAAAAACAACTCCCGAACGGAATGAACAAACAAAAAATTCATATTTTCTGTTTTAGTGTATGTGAAATTATCCATCGATAATTGGTAAGTTTTGACAACTTTGTTGGGTGTTTTCTTCCAGATAAAAAAATGAGTCAAGCATTCGATTTATGGAGCAAAAAGCAGCTGGTAAAAATTTTTTTTTAAAAATAACGCGGTTTTTAAGCCAATTCTAACTTACATTTTACTACAAAAAAATTCAGTGTGCATAAAACTGCTTACCCGAAATTTGTCTCATAATTTTGATTAAAAAGTTCGAAATTTTGATAAAAATTAGAATTTTTTTCTATTTGCAAAGGTCTGAAACTTGTATTTATATTGGTTTTGTAAGAGAATTACTCTATATTTTCACAAAAAAAAAAAAATTAAAATTAAATAAAAAACAAATAAATTGCCAAACCTTATCTAGTCCGAATGCTGCAGTTATTTCACGCAGTTTTTATTCAAAATATAAACCAAATCGGCAATGAATACAATTTTATAAAAATTTCTTTCCGCATTTTGTGAAATTATTCCTTTGCAAAATGTTTCTTTGCATTTCTTTATGGACTGAATATAGGTAAAAGCATTTTTTAACGGCTCGCCCTCGGCGCCACAAAGCGAAACTTTCCAAGATCTGCGCTAAACTGAGAATTTCAAGTCTTTCAAGTTTTAGCTCTTCGGGGGAATTAGCCTCAAATCGTCTATAAAATTTGTATCGCACAGCTCCTCCTCCTATTTGTGGCATGCGTCTTGATGCTGTTCCGCAAATGGAGGATATTTTTTATGAGAAACTTGTTCATGCCAGAAATACTCTCGGAGGATTGCCATTGCCTGCCGAGGGGCGACCGCTATTCTATACTTCTAAATAAAACACCCTTTCTTGACAAGCTTCTATGTGTATGTAGAATCAAATGAAATGACTTTTCCTTCCAGCAGTGCAGTTAATCCTTCAAGATTTTCAGACTTCCCACTCAGCAAACATCATTATTTTTAATGATTTTTGTGTTATTTTGGTTGAAACCTTAATTAATTTTCCTTTTGGTACTTGAAATGTTTTTGGTAATATTTCAAAAATTCACTGACCAACCGGTTTATCGACAGAACGCTTACAACATTCGCCTTGCTGCCACTACATGGCTTACTTACAATGGCCGGCAAATCACCTGCTGCTTCCTCTTGCTGCCTCTTCCTCGTCATTTTCTCCTTCTTAGCTCACACTCGTATGTATGCAAGTATGCATGTATGTATGTATGTTTGTCTGCTAGTTGACCAGTTGAGCTTAAATAATCCTGCTTAAAGCAATTTATACATCAGACAAAATTTTGGGCAGCATTCGCTGCAACTTGTTTATCTTGAAAACGTTTAAGAAAGCAAAAATTTTGTGTGGCCGACATGTGAAATTTGAGCTGACTGCAGTGGAACAGCAAGTGGCAAATGGCAAATGGCCAGCGTTAAGCAATAGCTGGTAAGTGGAGAGCTTGGAGCGGTGAGCGGCGAGTAAAAGACACAACATCTGTTAGGTCGACAGGCAAGAAAATCCATATAAACGTTTAAAGAAAATAATTGGAAAGAATATTGTCTGCATGAGTGCATACACACACACACAGGCGCGCCACTTTGTATGTGTTGTAAGTGGTTGGCGAAGGAAAAGAGTTGAGAAATTTCATGTCTTCCATCACTTCGAAGATGGCCGTCAGGCAGAATTCCTGAATTTAATTTTCTTTCACTTAAGGCGAAATGGTATTTGTATTTGCCTGCATTCATTTGCATTCCTGGCATGTTGCTTGGCCGGCCGGCCGGCCACTCCTTCGGCCACCCTCGCTTGCTCTCACGCCCGCTTCTACACCCTCAATGTGGAGCTCAGCTAAATTAGTAAATGGTTGACATTATTTCAAATTTACTAAATCTGGTGCGGGTAGTGTTTATGTTTTGCTTTTGTTTTTGTTTATGTTTGAACCTTTCCGTTATACTTAAGTATAATAAATCTTTTTGTAGTTGTGTGCCCTGCATGTGCGCTTATTTATGCACTACGTTTGCGTGTGCGACTTCTCAACCTTTGACCGTAAAAAATCCATAAATGTCATCAACGTCATTTCTATTAAGATTTATTGACGTGTGAATGGTCGTCTTCGTTTTTGTTGTTACTGTTCGTTTTGTTTTTTTTTTTGGTTCTGTTTCAACTTCACATTCATATTTCTCCAAAAGTATATGAATGTCGCCATGTGTGTTTGTATGCATGTAGATCGTATACAAAAATGTGTATGTCTGTATGTTTGTGTGCTTGTATTTCGTCAATTGCTATAATAAACCAACGAACGTCCCTCCTATGGCCATAACTGATTGTGAGTATTTGTGATTTTTTAAATGCCATCACCATCAGCATTCACTCCATTAGTGCCATTAATGTGGTAGCCAAATGATTCAACCGAATCTTTCATTTGGATATAATGTGAGCACGTTTATTATAATGTTTCAATGTATGCTGGTGTGTGTGTGTGTGTTTGTGTAGTAGTAGCTGCGTTTGCGCAATGGCACCGCACACACCACAATGCCACATAAACAGCAGCAGCAAGAGCAACAGCAACAACAACAAGCACCTTAAAACCCAACAGCAGCCGCAACACAAAAGCAAATTACCTCTTCGCAGTTCACTTTTTATTGCCCCTTTCGCGGATTTTAGCAAATTGATTTAAATTGTAGCGTTTGCACTGGTTGTTGTTATTTTTGTTGCTGCTGTGCCTTGTGCCTTGCCTTGCCTTGCCTTGTCTGGTATCCGTGTCTCTGTCTGCGCTGGTTGTCTGCCTTAGCAGATCCAGCTTCACCGAGTGCTTTCTGGCTGGCTGGCTGGCTGGTTGTTGGTATATTCCTGCTTCGCGTTCACCGTTCGTGCGAGCGCTGGGTGAGTGACTGCGTCTGTCGGCGAGTTATGGTTTAACAGTTGGCAATTGTGCGAAATTTATTACGTAGCCTTTGTTTTCTTCCTTCCAGATTTCTGCCGTTTTGTTTATTGTATCCGATTTCTTTGTATGCCTTCAACAACTTTTTAATTCTGCCTTCATTTTTTTATTTGTTAAGCTTAAACCTCTTTAGGAGTGTCATTAGCTTAAATGGTGTCATTTCTTGGTAGAGAATTAAATAAAAATTATTTTAATTGCCATTTTGTATGCATAAATTATTGGCATATTTGTGTACAGTGTGTGTAGAAATTATACTTGTTTTGATATTGTGCCGATAAACGTAGTTTGGGCCTTCCAGCGAAAATTCATTTATTTTTCTTAAGAAACTAGTTTAAGAATCGTGTTGAATATTTCCGAAGAATTCAAGATTGTGATTCAGATAAACGAAATGGCGATGATTCATGTGAAACAGCAGTATTTTTACGAACTATTTAGTATTTTTTATCTTGAAAATCGTTGTTACATCTGAGTTGTATTAGCTCGTATTAAAATTAAAAAAAAAGAAATGGAAAGCACTGAATAGCAGCGATTTGCTCAGTTTTTCGGCATAGTTCGCAAGATAGATCACTGGGGAAACTTGCATACTGGGACAGGAGGTGAGGAAATTAAGAATAGTTTTTGCTTTCGCCATGGGCCGCCGCAGCTGAACGGTTGGTACGTTCCTGCCATTCCGGAGTGCGTAGGTTCGAATATACGCGCATTATATATGTAGGGTTTTTCAGTAAGGGCGGGTAGATGTTGAAATGGAATAAAATGGCGTTTGCGCCGTCCTGCTGGAACCACATGTCGTCTAGGTCCATATGGTTCAAAATGGGCCATAAGAAATTGGACAGATGTCACCAAAACAAAATGGCTGCCACAGGGCGCCAAAATCGACCCGCGCCAATTGAAAAACCTTTTCGAACAAGTTTTTTCTAATAGAGTTCGCCCCTCGGTAGGCAATGGCAAACCTCCGAGTGTTTATCTGTCATGAAAAAGCTTCTCGTAAACCTCCATTTGTGGAATATCTCCACGACATACACCACAAATAGGAAAAGGAGCTCGGCCAAACACGTAACAGAAGTGTTCGCGCTAATTATTTTTTTTTATAGGACAAGTTTAGTCATAAGTTAATTAAAGATTTTACCTCATTTGACGAAACTATAAATGAAGATAGAGTTCTGACCAGAAATATTGACTTTGAGCATCCGTCAAAAAACCTTCGCAGAAAATGCTTGGAAGCACATGGGGTATATCGCCTGCTTTTATGCACTGGTGTTACGCTGCAGTTATTAGACTTCTATTACTGTATGGCATATTGGTGTGATGGCCGGCGGTTTCGAAGAAAATATATCTCAAGCCGTTGGTAAAAGTTCAACGACTCTCCGCGTTTTGTATTACGGCGGCTATGAAATCAACTCCAATTACAGCTCTTGAGGCTCAACCGAACACCGATTGATCTCTATGCGAAAAATCGAACTGCAAACTCAGCTGTGAGGCTACAAACACTCGCTCAGCTTACCTCTAGAACCTTCGCGCACGGCTCTATTATTGTGTATGACAAGGTCAATTCAGACTATATGGTTCCAGTTAAGAGCTTTAGAAAACAGCTATAGATCGTTATCGAACACGATGGATGGCGCAAAGGCTTAGTGCCGTGAAGTAGCACCACCAATATTTTTACCGATGGATCACAAATGAAAGAGGGAGTTGGTGCTGGCATACATTGTGCGAAATTAAAAAATTCATTTAAACTCCCTAACTGTCAAGCTGAAATATTTGCTGTAAAGAAAGCAGCAGAGCTTTTATGTAGGTGGGTGAAATGGTTTAAGTGCCGGTCTAGCATTAAAGTGCCGTTTTGATACCATTGTGAGACCTCCAACAGGCAGATATCTACAGCCAGCCAGAGCTGTTGATATAATGGAGAGATTGGTAGGGTTTAGGTTGGCGCACTGCCTCAGGCTGTCGAAAAAAGTCAGTGACCTTAATCGTCCGGCTGCCAAAGCCGGACTCAACAGTCTCCTTCTCTGAAAGGTCCCCACAGCTTCCGAAAGGGGGGGTTAAATGGTAAACCTAGGTTTTCCGCGTGTGTGCCGATCGTCCAGTGACCGATAAACACAGCTACGAATTAGGAAATTGAATGGCGAGGAGTCCAAAGGACTTTCTGAGTCCTCCGTATATTATACAGGGCCAAAGGGTTTTCGAAATAGCACATGAAGAAATGGAGCTGAATCTTTTCTGCGCTTTCTTTAGAAATACTTTGTTCCCCCAGTCAGGGGGATCCCGATGACCGGGTAGAAGGTGTCTGAGGCAAATTCAGTCCCCTTCCTGGCAAGCTCTTCAGCAATTTTATTTCCTTCTACGTTCCTATGTCCTGAAACGCAGATTAGAGAAATGTTACCTGTACACCCAAGAGATTTGATCTCATCCTTACAGGAGTTTACTAATTTTGTTCGGCACCATGGCGTCGTCAGGCCTTAATCGTGGCTTGGCTAGCGGAGAAAATGTTAAATAATATCTCTCCCGCTCCCGCATTTCCTAAGCACTTAAGTAAAGATTTCTGCTTGAAAAACAGTTTAAAGGAGATAGATACATTGGCTGAAATAGAGAAAACCCCTGCTCCGACTCCCGATTCCATCTTGGAACCATCAGTGAAGGCAGAGGTGCAAGCTTCGGTGCAGAGTTTCCCTTCAATCCAATCCTGCCTTTTTGGAAAGATGGCCCTAGCACGACCCTCAAACTCTAGTTTGGGGATAGAGAGATCTGTTCGAAGTTCGGAGAAATACGGTGTTAACTGCCCGAAAATGCTACCATTGCCCTTGAGAGATTGCCTCCTAAGGCCAACCTCCTTTAACCAGATTGCACTTTGAGCTGCGATGGAAATAACGTAAAAGTCGATGTGAAGTAAGTGCAAAAGGACATTCAGGGCATATAAAAACGGTCAAATCATACTGTCCATCATCCAAAAATTTCCTTGAATGCAAGGAACCAATTAACAAATTTGCTCACACAGTCTGGGGCGTGTCTATTCGATTCCGGAGGATAAAGGATCAGAGAGGGAAATAGAAGATAGTGGACGAAATAGCAAAAGAAGGCGCGAGACTTAAAAGAGATCAAATAAGACAGATACTTAAACCACTCCGTACAACCACTGCTGTGCGGCTCTCGACAGGACTAGAATGTATCCCTGAGCTGGAGCTTGAGCGACTCTTAAAATTCGCTAACAGTATTCGCATCACGAGCGGCTCATATTTTCGCTAAATAAGCGAAAGTTCTATGGACCATTATAGTCTCTGCTTCGGCGAACCAGTAAAACATAATCTAACCCTTTACTCGTTAACGAAATGAAATACATAAAACCTCTTTTTCTCGCCAAGACTTAACAAGTAGCGAAGAGATGAAGCAAATGAACATACATATGTCGCCAACGCGGGAAGAAAGCTGCCTTAAATTCCATGTGCTGATAAGGCAGTGCGGCCTAATGAGCTATAGCCATAGCTAGCGCTAGCAGCGATTCTTACTCGATAACTTTGTTGTTGCTTTCGCATGCAAATTTTTCGTCATGTTAATCGAGCCAACAGATAGCGAGCGGGGAAATGGCGAATAGAAGAGGCCTATGGATTCATTGTATTTGCTAAGCATCTCCACTTGAAACTATGAGTGCGCAGGGTTAGCCTCACACGAAACCAAATGCGTGGCAAATGTGATAGACAATCCTACTAAAAAGTAATAAATAGTAGCAAAAGGTATTTATTTATTTACTGAAGGGTTTTATTTTGAAAATACAAATACACATTTTAATTTTTTCAAATAGAAAAACGTAATAAATTCATTTTCTATAAATTCACGCCGTATCACCATTTGCTCTGGTCTATCGTGGCTGGCGATTTGGTACAAACTCTTAACAATGAAGGGCATGTAGATGACATTTCTTTAATAAATAAAGGCAACCACGAAAGGATCATAAAGTACTTAATGCAGGATGCCTTAAATATAACCTGGGAGGGGTGTAGAAAAGAGAGATTATCGATCAACCGATCCAAAACCGCTAGTATCTTATTTACCAGAAAAGGGCTTTAAATATACCTACCCGTAGGGACACGAAGGAAACGAGAAGGCAGACTTTTATGCCAAAAAAGGGGCAGAGGGATATTTATTGGACCAACCCCATTTTTCGGCTTTAAAAAAATAATATAAAACAAGAAACCAAAAAATGGATCCAAACTAAAATCAGGGAACTCTGGAACGGCACAAGCGGCTTTAATCATTCCCAAAAGTTTTTCATCTTCAATGCCAACAGAGCAAAATCTGCTCTAACCCTAGATAAAAAGGGCCTCAGATTACTCTGTCGATCACTTACAGGTCACTTTGCCTGTAATAAGCATTTTAACACAATAGGATCATCTAGTACAAGATCGTGCAGGTTCTGCTGTGATGAAGAGGAGTCTATGGAACACTTAATCACCAACTGTGAGGCATTAGGCCACAGGAGACACAGAATCCTGGGCTCGTACCTACTAGAGGATGAAGACCTACAATTGCTCCCTTCTCAGGAGCTGGTTCGATTCCTTGGTATGCTAAATAATTACAATTAAGCACTGAGGGACGAACAATAGATCAATCTGGTCGCAGTGCATAAAGGCCTTAGCCGAACCCGTACAACCATTTCCATTACCATTACCATGGTAATACTTACATGCGTGCATATGTATGTATTCGAAATTTGGAAGTTATTAGACGAAGTTATTTACTCTTTTCTAGAAGTTTTTCCTTTCTGGTGTCTAAAGAAGCACAAACTAAGTCTTACGCTATCAGCCTCTACTTCGTAAACAAACCAAAAACAATCACAAAAACTGAAATATTCTTAAACTATGTACGAATGAACTTCATTATTAACATTAGCCGCCAAGTTCTGGTTACGGCTGCTTTGGTTTGTGCAATATAATAATTCAGTTTACCACAAATTAAACGCAATTTTGTGGTTGGCTCTGTATGCACATACAAGCATACATCCATACATGCTCTACATGCATACATATGCACAAACATACACAAGACACAAGTTGGCCAAGAACATCAACGGCTTGCGGCTTGCGGCATCAAAATGAACGAGTACAACTGAAACAATATATATATGTGTGTGTGTGTGCGTGCGTGTGTGCGTATATGAAGTATAAGATTCTGCTCACATGAGTCAAGGAAATGATGTGCATGCAATGCGCTTGTATGTGTGTGCGTTAAAGTTGATAATATATTACAACATAAAATGTATACAAAAGACTTTTGGAGAAACAATAGCAAACCACCAAGCAAGAAACTCGTTTCAAGAACAGCGAAAATATTTTAATCCGTTCAAGAGCTGATCTTAAAGCCAACGAAACGAAGTGTATGAGAGCGCGAGGAAGAGACAAAATCAATGCATGAGCCGGAATTGGTGGGTAGAGCGGAAAAGAGTGCCAATTAATTTAGGCTAAGCTTTGAGAAATTGCCTGGATGAATGTGCACAAGATATTTAGTGCATAAGGGGATCATTATGCTATGATTTAGTAATACCAGCTTGAAGCAAGGATGTTGTAAGATACATATGCACAAATTCAAATACACATACACATACACACCACAGCTATAAGTATTTATACTACACCACTTATACTACAAAAGCTTATATTTACCCTGCCGAAAATGCGACTTGCTCCGGATGTGTCCAGGATCAATCGCAAAGAGGCATGCGACTGCTGGCACTTTAAATCTCCTTATGTGGAATGAACTTTTTACTTTTCTTTAAGCGCTTCCCAAGAAGATACCATTTGCACCCTTTTTTAGACGAACGGATATGAAGGGCGACTACTCGGTGTCGAAAATCAAAATTTGAATCTCATTTTCTGTTGGCAACGCAATAACTGGTGGGTTATAGTATTGCTACATTACACTTGAGATCCGAAGTTCAAATCTTGGCACAAGTAAATAAAATTGTATTTCTTATTTGTTCCGTTCTATTTAAATGCTTTGTAAATTTTAATATTTATGTGTTTTTTAATTCAAATATTGCAAGTAGAAGGTACGACCCCTACCTTTAGTAGCACCCTAGCAGATTGCTTACTGAGTATTTTGCTAATCTCTCATTAACTGGGAACATGGAAGCCTCATAGTGTAGGTATTGAAGGAAGGACGTCAGGAGACATCAGTGGGTGTCCTAATTGCAGTATTCAGACATGTTGATCTGTTCATCAAGAAGCTGAAAGGGTTGCACAAGCCAACAGAGAAGAAAACGACCTGCGACGTTAAAGAAGAGGTGCGGCAGCGTACCATAAGGGAATGGAAACAGCGCTGGGAGCATTCAACAAAGGGTCGATGGACCTATAAACTAATACCAGACATTGTGAAATGTCTTGGTTGAAAGCACGGAGAGGTGGACTTTTATGTAACACAATTGCTGAGCGGTCATAGATGTTTCAAAGAAAATTCGAACCGCTTTGGAAAACGACACTTTTTGTGCTGTCTGTCTGGACGCACTAGAAAGTGCAAGTTACGTTCTATTTACTTATTTGCCCATGTTTTGACAACCAAAGAAATTATGTCTTCAAGGCTTTCGGTGAATTCCCAACAGAAGTGAACCTCATAGTGCAAATGAATGTGTGTTAAGCGGAAAAATTTTGTGATTTTAGCGTAGCTGCAGCGCGTATAACAAAAATATTGCGTGAGGAGGAATGGGCCCGAAAGGCGCACCTCAGACAACAGCAACTGACGCAACAGGCTGCTGAAAACGGCGAAGAATCGTCGCCATAGATTGACGATTTGAGTCAATACATTCAATAATGGCCTCCCGACGTATTAGTTAACGGCAAGGTTCTGGGAGGAGCAACCGTTCGGTCAAGAGAAGGTTTTAGTTCGGGTTAAAGTCCCACACTGATGGTCATAGGCTTTCGATGATGCGTATCATTGGTGCCACGCGACCAGCATCGGCCGGGCAATTGCTTTAAATGTCGCCGGGAACATTTCTTTGTCTTTGTCTCAAGCGGTTTGGACTTTAGTAGCAATTGCGATTGTGTGCGGTGAAAAGGGGAGCAAACTATCATAGGTAACAGCAAAATGGGTTGTTAACTGTCGTTATTGGTGTGTCATCCATTTTCACTTTAGATGTAGTTTAACCTGCTTCGTTCAGGTGGTAAAAAGGGTCGACATGGATTTAAAGATGGAAAATTGGAGTTTGTTCGCAGTAAAAAAGCCAAAAAGGATGGCGAGTTCACTTTGGAACACAAGAAATCGATGTCATTGCCTGACGTCTTGTCGAACAATCATCATCATAGGAGACCAGGAGACCCTCTCTGGTGGTTGGGGGAGCTTCGAGACGTAGAAGTTGAAAAGCAAGTGTGAAAAGACACCACCCTGAAGTACACTTTGCTTTATACTCCTCTGCTTTGAGTTTTGATCTTGAAAGTTGACTGACGATTTCCTGGCACTCAAATAGTTCGCGAACCCCCTCTTCAATCGCAGGTCGACTGTGGAATATCATCTAGTGACGTGCTGTGGCTCGAAAACCTTCTTCAGGTCCAACGCTACTAGGACAGTCATCTTGCAGGGACGGTTTTCGTTAAAGTTCGCGGTTTACCTGGTTGTTTATGGCGGTGAGTGCTGTGATGGTACTGTGTACTCTACGGAATCCATGCTTTTGTGTGGCTCAGGTCAGATGTTTCGTGTAGAGTGGGAGCAGGACGGCCTTAAGAGTATTCACTACCGGAGCATGGAGAGTTATCGGGCAATAGGACTCCTTTTGGTTGGCGGGTTTCCCAGTTTTCAGTAGTGGGACCACTCTCCCTGCTTTGAATTTGTCAGGCATTATGAGAATCATTCACATGGCAACCGGTTCTACGTTAGCGGAATTAGTCGGGGTTTTCCTCTATAAACTACCCCTGTGCAACCTATACAACGTACATTTATTTCTACCAGTTTCTCCATCTTTTCGCCACTTACTAAGGCTTGGCGGATCGAAGAAGGCCTATAATGTCAATGTCATCATGTGAGAGTGTAGTAGTTTTCTTCTCAGCCTTATTACTTTCGAACTTCGAAAAAGTGACTAGAATTTTGTGAATTAATACCCAATCGTAGCCCATGGAGACTAATCCTGGAATACTCTTTTCAGAGCTTAGTCGCAACATTTTTGGGCGGGTTGTAAGAAGTTTGCTAAAGGCTCGAGCAATACCAATATATGTAAGTATGATTGTATGTATGTCTATATGCACATATTCGAATAAAAAATCTAATTTAAATTTACATTGCCAAGACATGTTGGCATAATTTGTACTCATTTATCTCTGCTTAAGGTCCAGTGTCAGCAGCATTCCCATACAGCAACATGCAACTTGCCGTACAGAAAGCATATTGCAATATTTAGTTTATGTAATTGGTTCATTAATTTTGCGATATAAAATGCATAATATATTATACGAGTTTGCAGTTTATACCGAATTCAATTATCATTAAACCCGGCAGATGGGTTAGACCACAATAGCCAATGGTGGTGGCGGCTTCGGCAGCTACGGCGGCAACAGCTGAAAAGAAGAGCCAGCCAGCCGTATTGCCAACAATAATGCAAAATTTAAAACAAAATTTAAGCCACAGCAAACATAAATGGTTATAAACTAATTAAGCAACATACTCACACACACACACGCGCACGAGTATATGCATGCGAGGTCAATGTTCAGGTCAATAGAAAGGACACACGCAGCGATGCAAACACCACCCAGCCAATCAACCCACTGACCGACCGCCAGCAACCGCATTACTACCACCTCACAACCGCACACAGCGCACTTTCGAAATGTTTATACGCACACACACACACGTATGTATAATTTATAACTTATTTGAGTGTGTAAGTAGGAAAAAAAACATCATAAAATGCCAACATTTTTCATTCAATAATTAATTATTTCATTTGCAACGTGCGAAAAATGGGTTTGGTTGGTTGTTTTGCTGTTTGGCTGCTACCGCAGGCGTGCGAGGAAAGGGTTCACATTTCGCTCGCATAGCTGGTGTTATTACACACATATTATTATGTGTGAGTTAATGGTGCAAATGCGCTTAATAACAATTATCTCTACTGACACATAAAACAAAGGCGAGGTGAGTTGCGAAAAATTGCAGTAGTAATACAAAATGAAGCAACGAAAACAAATGACGGCAATACAATTAAAATGGAATGAAATGAAATTAATTGAACGTTAAAAAAAATACGAGCCAAAATGCACTTTAACCCTTTTGCGACTCACATTCACTAAATCATGGCATTGCACTAAATCTCACTTAATTTGTGGTCATACCCAAACTAATTTTGAATTTCGAATTTCTAACCTTTGTATAGCGGAGCAAAATATGTGCGTGTACTGTTTTATGCATGCATATAATATTTGTACGCATGGTGGCGCAAAATTAATCACCCTATTGGAAGATTTATAATTTTTGCAAATCAATCAAAATAGACAACTGCAGCATACAAATATGTATTATATATACATATGGACTGAGACTTTTTTTCAATTTCAAATTTAATCTTCAAAATAATAGCCATCGCTAGCGACACATTTTTCCCATCTCTCAGGCAATTTGTGGATGCCGCGCCAAAAAATTGCCCGTCTTTGGTCTCAAACCAGTCATCGAACCATTTTTTGGCTTCTTCGAGAGAATTGAAGCGCTGCTCGGAAAATGCGTGGCCCATCGATGCAAACAAATGATCATCGGAAGGCGCCATGTCGGGTAAGCAAGCCGCATGCACCAGCGGTTCCCAATCGTACGTCTCCACCAATTCCCGGGACGCTCTTGTTCGATGTGGCGGTGCATTGCCACGTTGTCAGTTCATGCGGCACCCATCTTTTGACCTTTAAAATCATGCCCATGTCTTTCAAACGTTTGGAAATGGTTTTTTGGGTCACTGCCAACTGCTCTGCCATCATTTCTTGTGTTTGACCATCATCTTCATTCAACAATGGCCGGTCACGGTCCTCGTTCTCCACGCTAAAATCACCACTTCGGAACTTTTCAAACCACCTGAAGAACTGTGCTCTACTTAGAGTATGTCCACCATAAGCTTCTATAAGCATTTGATGAGCTTGAGAAGCGTTTTTCTTCCATTGATAACAGAAAATCAACGAATGTCCACAAATCGTAGTTTGAAGGCTCGAAATTCGACATTTTTAAGAGCGACAAAAATGCATTGTTGTATGAAACGTAACACACAATGAACTGAATATTGTTGACAGATGACAGACGAAAAAACAAGACATTTGGGAAGGCTTAAAAATACTCCTAGTGACATCTATAGACTAATAGCTAAAAGTCTCATTTCATAGGTATATACCAGCAGGGTAAAGTATATATAAGTCAGGGTCAAAATACAGATTTCCATTACTCGAATTATTTTTGTTTAGCTAGTAAAAGAGTTATTCAAAAACAAAATGGCATGATTAGTTGTGTGCCGAATAGTTTTTGTGCTCGAAAGTTATTTTTTTTTCTTAAAGTTTGCTCCTGCTTCTAATAACAAATAAAATAAAAGTGGATGTACGAAACCCGAGCACGAAACACCAAATTGATAGAGAAAGTTGTTTCTAATAGCGGTTGCACCTTGGCAGATCCGAATAAATTTCTGCCATGAAAAAACTCCTCATAAAAACCATTTGCCCGTTCAGAGGCGGGGAGAAGGAGCTCGGGCTAATACCCAATAAAGGCGAATTCAGCATGACTAATCAAAAAGCAAACCTTCGAAGATATTCGTCAAATGTATCGGCCTAATACCCAATAAAGGGTGTTAGGCCGATACATTTGACGAATATCTTCGAAGGTTCCCTTTTTGATTAGTCATGCTGAATTCGCTTCATATTTTCAAACAGGATCCTGGCTTTATCACTCTTCCTGAAAATAATATATTATAATACATACTGAGGGTTCACTCATATCCAAATCTAATATTGTAAGAGTGGTTGCTGTACTATACGAAGGAACTACAGAGCTTTGTTTGCTCATAAGTGGGACATTTTTATTGAAGAATACTTTTCCTATCACGCCAGGTGCATTCAAATGCGGAATTTCTCCGATATCTTCGCTAATACTATGGCAAAGGCATACTGTAAGGACAGACGTAATCCAATTTGGGATGGTCACAACAGAATATGAACTGTCGTCGTCTTTCTAGCCGCTATTATCATTATGAGCACACGGTAACGATTAGTAACATACAATTCGAATTTGAACCGAAACGAAAAGTTTTTAAAAATGGTAATATTTTCTTGATTTCTCGGTACTTTTTCCGATAGGGTTTTCCGACAGATCACTCGTGACTACTGTCAAACGAAATACATATTTTTTTACTACATATTTTTGACTATTTATTGACATTTTATCATGGAAACACTTACGCCTCAACAACCTTTACAAATCGTACAATTCTATTACGAAAATCGATGCTCTATGAAAAGTGTTCATCGCGAAATCAGACCAAGTTATGATGTTCACAATGAAACCCATTCTTGGCTTAATGGTTACGTCAATATTGCAAATCGTATTTGCGCTGAAGAGCAACCAGAAGCCATTCAAGAACAGCCCTCTATTGAAAACCACCGTTTTGTGCGGCCTATGGGGTGGATATTTCTTCATCGACTCATATTTCTTCAAATTCACTAGCGCCAATGTAACAGATTGTTGTCTTAACATGTGTCCACTAAACATTGAGAGTAACTTCTGGCATCCGCCATTTGAAAACAAACATTTGAATTCAAAATTATTTTTATTTGGTACTTCAGACGATTGGTTACATATCAAAAATACATTTAGATTACGCTCAATGGACTAATGTCTTCGATTTTTCGTAGAGTAGAGCGAGTGTCCCGATTTAAGTTCTGGACGGTGCTTATATCAATTTCTTTCAACATTCGCTTCATTCGATTGATCAACTGTTGCTTGTTTCGTGCCTCCCAGCCCTTTTCGTACACCATCCGCTTCAGAACTTCCCAGGAATTTTCTATTCGGCGTGCCTGTGGCACGTTTGGAGGAGTGTCCTTTTTCGGCACAAATGGTATTTTTTGCTCAGTTAACCAATCCAATGTGTTTTTTTTTTTTTTGCAGTTAACCAATCCATGTATGCATTTCCCTACGAAAGTTTTAAACGCTTTTCTCACTTAAGCTTATTAAGTTGGTCGCCTTCTCGCTCCGAAATTCCAAGCCAATTAATTGCTGTAAATCTATTAGTAAGATTAAAGTATTGCTTTTGCTGATTCGATGGCATTAATGAATTTACATAAAGTAACTCCACATAAAACTCTTTTAAATGCCACAGTTCGCGGTAAAAAAGGCAAATAAATGCAAATTATCGATGCAATAACAACATTTATTTTAACATTTATAAGTATTTGCTTTAACATACATTTGCATGAGGGTGGTTCATTCAGCTTATTTTAATAATATTTAATTAAAGCTTGAAGTATTTCGAAAATACAACGTGGCGCAAAATTAATCATCTAATTTGAATTTGAATAACTTTTTCACTAAATAAATAAAAAGGTTGGGTTATAGAAGACTTTATTTTGACTTTTGCGCTTTAACGCTCTGTTTGTGTACTACAGCAGCCTATGGTAGTTCACAAATGTCAAATAGGATTAACATGCGATATCATTTGCAAAAATTATGAACCTTTTGTTGGGGGTGATTAATTTTGCGCCACGTTGGATTATAGTGAGAGGACACAATTTTTCCCAACACGTATTTTTCTGAATTTCAATTTTCCAAAAAAAAAAACGATATTATAATACAAAAACCATAAACACAGCGCCATTAACAGAACCACGGCTTTTTTTGAATTAACTTATCAATTTTCAGTTCTACAACTTAAAACGTTGCTATTAGTGGGCTAGAATCATAATAACTTGGCCATTAACTTTAGTGAATGATTCCACGCCAACTGACCAGAACATTTTGAAAATGGTCTTAATTTTTGTAAAAAGTGGTTTATTTGTGGGCTTGAGTTGTAACTCGAAGTAAAAAAAATAAAAATATAAACCATATGTTTGGAAACAATATTTTATTAAAAAAAATTAAAGAAACAAAAATTTTTCATAAAAAAACAAATTGTTTTTGAAAAAACAAATTCATAAAAAAATATATAAAATTTTGTCACAAATAATTTTTTTATGAAATATATTTGGTAAATTTTCTTTTATTTAATATTTTTTTGTTTATAACAGATTTTTTTATAAAAGATTTTTTTTTCCAAAAACTCTTTTTAAAAATTTTTTTTTAATAAAATTTCATTAAAAAAATACAAAAAGAATTGTTTGGAAAAAAAAATTGTTTAAAGGAAACATATATTATATTTTTTTTTTTACTTTTTTTATAAAATTTTGTTTTTGTTTGTTTTTTATAAAATAGTAGCTGTACCGCGCGTTGCTACACCAACACCTAGAAAATTTAAGAACATGTTATATTCGTTTCCTCTGTGTAAAAATACATAGTCAAACTAATTTTTATGACAATCGGTTGAACGGGGCAGAAGTTGTTACTCTACAGCGCCACCTGGTGGCGGGTGGCATCAATGAGCATATTCTACAAACCTCCTCCGTGGAAAAATACATATATATACCAATTTTTATAATAATCGGTCCAAGAGTTTTTGAGTTCATCGATGACATACAGACAAACATTCATTTTTAAATATAAGATTTTTTTTTTGTGTTACAAAGTTAGGATAATTTTTTTGTCCTTTGTGAAAAACACTCAAATAATTTTAATTGCTTTCTAGACAATTACAGTTCTAGTGTCAGATCATCCGCTTTATGTGATTTCAATCTGCTTTTAAGTTGAAATTTTCATTGAACAGAAGGTGATTTCAGTCTATGAAAGCGGAACAGGTACGCTTGTAGAAACTGACAGAAAAATACTTCCAATACTGTTTTGCACAATGGCAAATTGAAATGGAGGAACAGAGTAGTAGGAACAGAGGAGGTTTGTACTTATAATATATTGTAATTAATGATGAGTGAAAATCAAAAATATGTATGAAATCGAAACAAAAGGTTTCACAGCGTCAGTCTGATTACTTGAAAGCGACACCTCGTTTATTTGGGCTTAAAATTATGTGAATATGAATGGTATGCAACATTTAAGCAGAATAGAAAAAAAGTTTTTATCAAAATGCGTAAAATTTCACGCACAATGATTGCTTCTATTCAATTAAAAAGTTTCAAATCGTCTACCAAACAAACGAGTATGAGGAAAAGAATTGTTGATGTCATACCAACTTAAAATATGGATAACGCACCTCCGGGGAATGCTGCCTGAATGACAGTTCATGATCGGATATAAATCAGAATTGCTCAGGTAACGTAGAACCAACTGTAGTGGGAGCGAATATTTAGGACAAAAATTTATATAAAATTTTTATTTTACACTGAAAAATATATCTTAAACACTAAAAATAATATTTTTTACTTCATGTGTTGTTATCGCGACAGCAAAACAAAAAACATTTCCCATAGATTTCTGGCGAATGCTGCTGGAGTAACAGTCCTTTCCAGTCAGTCTCTCCCCTGTACCTCTATCACTCCGGTATTTAAAATTGGTAATAAGAGTGGGATTGCGAATTACAGGCCAATTTCGAAGCCATTCTCTGCCTCTAAACTCTTTGAATGCATCATTAAAGATAAATTTTATTTTATTGTGAAACATCTGATTATTCCTAGTCATCACTTGCTTGTGGCGACTCGATCTACATTAATTAATTTTTCAATTTTTACGGCAGACTGATTTGCACCTTTTCGACGTAGCGTCCAAATTATTGTAATTTACATTGACTTCTCTTAAGCTTTTGATACGATTTCACACAAAATCTTATTTGCTAAATATCCAACTTTTGGAGTTCATTATATCTTTTTGGAATGGATTAAATCTTATTCAGATAGCAGGACTTCTAGTGAAACCATTTATTCTCTCCTCTGGCCTTCCTTAGGGAAGCATCTTAGGACCATTATTTTTTATTCTTTCTATAAACAACGTTTTCTCGTATTTCTCTTCAACGAGATTTCTTCTTTATGTCGAAAATTAACTCTGAAGTTAGTTTTCTTAAGCGCTCATTTGATTATAGTCAGTCCTCAATAGGCTTTAAAACTGGTGTGCAATTGCATTTTCTTAACATCAAAAAATCTCATAAGGGAAAATTTTTTTAAGTTGCCCAAGCCACTTATTACATGGGCGTTTCTTGGGTTAATTGATTTTAATATGCAATGTAGAAACCTGCTCACTTTCGATACTTTTCGTATAGGCTTTTATAAATCGCTTTACAATGCTAATACTCCAATTAATAGAGTTTTATCTGGGTTCAATTCATTTTCAAAGTTTTTAGAGCTAGACTCATCGGATTCAAAATCAAACCTTTCTGTACTTATTTTTTTTTACACATTTTTTAATGCTCGAAAATGTTCCAAATTATTTTAGTTTGTACCTATGATTGCCTGGACTTATACGCGGTATGATCAGTGCCAGAAATGAATGTTGTGCGATTGATTAGCAAAGCAGTGGGACCACCCTAATACGTATGCAAATACAAAGTGCTCATGCTTTGTAGCGCGAATGCAACGACAGCTGAGTGACGACATGCTTTGCAAACGCGGTTGTGTATCTTGTTGTTGTTGTTGACACTGGCATTTGTTTGAATTGCTGCCTTAAATGACATGAATTCTTAAGCATTTGCTTACATAAAAAACCCGCACAAACACACATACTTGTACACTTGGACATAATACTAAATATGAGAAATTAAAATTTGCACAACGTGCTTGCCTGCAATTGCCACATTTACTGCATAAGGTAACAAAAAGAAAATAGCACTAACAATATCAGTACAATGCATGCCACATTGCTGCCACCTTCATAGTAATAACAATTCGCCTACCGAATTGGACATCAGTTTATAATGCGGTTGTTGGCGGTGAAGTTGGTAGTTGACGATGATGATGGTGACGTACATGCATGCATACACACATTGGCAGCTAATTAGAAACGCCATATTTTCAACAGTTTTTATAACGTGTCTTTTTTACATTTATTTGTTTCTATTAATTTTTTATAAAAAAAATTTATATAATTCTACAGTAGATATCATATAAATTGAAGTCTCTAATTTTGTACGAAATTTAAAAACAATCGAAGAATCTTCATCGAAATTTCAAACTTTGAAATCTGAATTTAAAAAAAAATTGAGTAAGCAAACTTATAGCCATTCAAGTTTTAGTATAATATTGTGTAAGTTTAAAGCGGCTAGGACAATTTTTTTCGGCACAATAGTTCATTCGTCCTATGGAGAAAATAGGCAACACCGCCAGGAAAAAAATTGTCAAAGTCAACTTCTACTGTGTTGCCCTGAAATTTTATAGGCTATGAAACTGCAAGCCGATTTCTTTAAAATTCTGATTAAATAAATGGAAATCTTTATGAAAATTAAAAATCTAGTACAAAGTTTGAGACTTGAGAAAAAAAAATTGAAACTGAAGAATAAAGCAAATAAATAGTGAAAATCACACTACCATACGTAGCTTTGCCACTGCCGAGGGTTCTTACTGAATTAAATAATATCTACAGACTACTCGACCTAGATTCTTCCACGTCAAGATTTCTTTGTCATTCGAGTATTGCGTCCCACTACTCATAATAGCGCTCTTTGGTTCATAGACTAAAATAAATAAATAAAATGAAAAATAAAAACTTCTGAATATGTTGGTCCTTTATAATAATTTCAGGGAATGCATATCGAACGCACGATATCTTTTTGCCCCTCAGCGAAAAACCAAATTGTCGAAAATGAACGAGAGTTTTGAGCCAAACTTTCAATAATCGCAATAAAATTTGATGCGCCATAAAACTGCGTACCCAAATTTTGTTTTGAAATTTCGAGGGATACTTGAAACTTCCTGGGTTCTATTTAGAGAAATAATCATTTGTAAACTTGATAATAAAATAAGCTTAAAAAGCTTTGATGAAATCAACAGTGCAATAGCCTATTTTAATGACACAATAATGAAGGCCACTATGAAATCCACTCCACAAGCAACTATCTGTTCTTCGAGCTGTAACCCGCACACATCCAAGAAAAAATCAAAAACAAAAACCACGGACGTAAACGCTGGCAAATAACAAAGCTGCCACTTGGCAAAAGCAAGTTGAACGCTGTCACAAGGGAAATCAAATAAATGCTATTTGACCATACAAATAAAAAACTTAAGAGGCACATCAAAAATCTTGTGTCCGATATAGCGATAAACTACGGAAGGCTACAGACAAAATCGAAAATAAAATTGTATACAAACCATCCATCAGGAGGCTTGATAGCAGCTGGACTAGAACGAATTTTGACAAGGCAAAACACTTCAAAAGTAATTTCCCCAATAATACGTCTAGTGCAGGCCTTTCCCCGACCCACGCGAAGAAGGATTCATGCAAACCAAAATACATATGTCACATTAGAAGAAATAAAACAATTTATCAGGAAGAGAATTAATCCTAGTAAATAGCAAGGATACGAACTAATAACTAATCAAATTTTAACAGAATTCTATATAAGAAACTTCTTCAATCAAATTTTGAACTTGAAATATTTTCCAAAAGTATGTAATAGGGCTATGAATAAGTTCGTGCGGTTTTACAACAGATGGCGTAACTTGATTATTATTCCATCGATCCACATTTCCAAACATTCATTGGAGAGCTACTGTCGTAAGGCACAAACGTCAGTATAAGTTTTTTATTTGAAGCGTAAACAACAATATTTTTACCACACTTGAAAATGTCGAATTTCGTGCCAAATAATGTGTTTTTGCGGGGAATTCTTCTTCATTATTTTAATATGAAGAAAAAAGCAGCCGAAAGTCATCGTATCTTGGTGGAAGTTTATGGTGAGCATGCTCTAGCTGAGCGAACGTGCCAGAAGTGGTTTGCACGCTTTAAAAGTGGTGATTTTGGCTTGGAAGACGAAGAACGCGAGGGTGCGCCGCCAAAGTTCATGGATACCGAATTGGAGGAATTGCTCGATCAAGATCCGGCTCAAACGCAAGAAGAGGTTGCAAAAACTTTGGGAGTTGATCAATCAACCATTTCCAAACGTTTAAAAGCCATGGGAATGATCCGAAAGGTAGGCCATTGGGTGCCGTATGAATTGAAGCCAAGAGACGTTGAACGCCGTTTTATGGCATGCGAACAACTGCTTCAACGGCACAAAAGAAAGGGTTTTTTGCATCGAATTGTGACTGGCGATGAAAAGTGGGTCCATTACGACAATCCAAAACGTCGGGCAACGTATGGATACCCTGGCCATGCTTCAACATCGACGTCGGCGCAGAATATTCATGGCCTGAAGGTTATGCTGTGTATCTGGTGGGACCAGCTGGGTGTTGTGTATTATGAGCTACTGAAACCGAATGAAACGATTACGGGGGATGTCTACCGACGACAATTGATGCGTTTGAGCCGAGCACTGCGAGAAAAACGGCCGCAATACGCCGATAGACACGACAAAGTTATTTTGCAACATGACAATGCTCGGCCACATGTTGCACAAGTGGTCAAAACATACTTAGAAACGCTCAAATGGGATGTCCTACCCCACCCGCCGTATAGTCCAGACCTTGCGCCATCCGATTACTATCTCTTCCGATCGATGCAACATGGCCTGGCTGACCAGCACTTCCGTAATTACGATGAAGTCAAAAAATGGATCGATTCGTGGATTGCGGCAAAACCGACCGAATTTTTCACAAAGGGAATCCGTGAATTGCCAGAAAGATGGGAAAAAGTAGTAGTAAGCGATGGACAATACTTTGAATATTAAATTTGTAACCATTTTACGTCAATAAAGTTTCAAATTTCGAAAAAAACCGCACGAACTTATTCATAGTCCTGAAAATATTGCAATACCAACAGAATGCAGGGATCCTACGCAAGTAACTTCGTACAGTCCGATAAATCTACTGCCAGTTCAATCTAAAATCTTTAGCCAGTTCATAGCGTTTTTATATTTTCTTTTATTGTTAGCAGTTTGGCAAAGTGTAACAATTCATCCGATAGAACTTTTTCTGCTCTACATAACAATGTTATTTGTATTTTTGAGTTATTAAATTTTTTATTAGTTTTGCAGCTTAGAAATGGAATACCCAGGAGGCAAAAGTCAACATTTTCGACAACTGCTTTTCTTGTTTTTCATCGAGATCAAAAACCTGCCGAAGTAGCCCGGGACATTTGCATCGTGTATGCAGAAGGTGTCATAGGTGAGTCTACAGCACGGAAATGGTTTGCAAAGGTTAAAAATGGCGATTTTGAAGTCGATGCCACGACCCGTAGCGGAAGGCCTTCTGAATTTGATGAAGTCTCAAATAACTTTTGAAGGAGAACGGTCGAATTGGCGAAAAAAAAGAACTATGATCATAAAACGATTCTCAATCACTTTAATTCAATTGGATTTACCGAAAAATTGGGAGCCTGCGAGCTCAACGAAAAAAGCAAAAAAGGTCGCCTTCTAATTGCTTCTCACCCGCTATCGCGCAACCCGCGGTCAAAGCAGCGCTTTTGCACCGAATCGTCTCGGGAGATGAGTAATGGTGTCCCTTCATCAATATGAAGCAAAGGAAGGAGATGCTCGAAAATAATGCCACGGTCAACAAGGAGCTCTACACTGCCCAACTACACTGCGTGAATGAGGCTATTTAGTGGTATTAGATTCTAAATATTGATACCCAAAAAGAAAGAAAACTTGTAAATATTTTAAGGGGACCCGGTGGTCTAGAAATTACAAAAAATCGAGTTTTTACTTTTTCGATATTTCGAAGGTATAGTATCTTACGAATATACTGTGAAATTTTCAGGCGGAAATTCGCAATATTATAGCTTCTACAGCCCATTAACTAGGTAGAGAGCGGTTCGCGCGCTCCTGTATCTCAAAATTTAAACTAATTTATCTCGAAACGACTTTTTTCAACCTGGTGTTGACAAAGAAAAAACTATTCAACCGAATCGTTTGAAATTTTAATATGTTGTTCACAACATCAATGGCTATCGCCTGTACTAGAATCATATTATTATTTCAATTATTTCGTATTTTTTTGATTAATAACTAAAAAAAAAAACCCGATTTTTAGAGTGTCAAATTCAAAACCGCACCATTTTGTCAATTTTTTTTTACACAGTAATACTGATTAGTAATTTTTTTTGGTTTTTGTGTTTCAGATAAATAGAAGAGTCAAAATGGACAAAACCGTTCAGGTTCAATTTTTCGGGAGCATCAACTTCAACGCCAAAAAAAAAATTTTTTTCCATTTTTGTATGTAAAAGAAGTTAAATAAAAAGCCTAACAATTTTAAATATTGTTTTTAAATTTTTTTTATTGTAAAACAAAATCCTGAAAATACCATAAATATTCGAGTTCTAGACTACCGGGACCCCTTCCGTTTAAAAAAAAAACATTAATAAAGATTCAAAAAAAAAATTCAATCAAAAACTGAAATTTTAATTTACCGATTTTTTATAAATCTTGTGCAAAGTTAAAAACTCCGTTTTATGTGATGTCTGTTGCAAAATTAACCATATTTTTCTAAAATATTCATAAAAATAAAAAAATATATATATTGTAAAAAAATATATATAAAAAAAGTAATAAAAGAAAAGAAAATATCGCGTTTCTAATTACCTGGCAACGGGTGTACGTGTGTAGGTAGATGACCGTGACGAGGGTGGATAGCTAAATGCTTGATCATCAACTGGTCGATGGGATCACTACTCCTTGTCCGCTAAAGCGCTAAAGCTTATTGCGTCGGCCGCGCTACCATTGTTTTTGTTGTTGTCGCCGTCGGTGATTATCATTTTATGGTATGTAAACAAAAGATATGAAAATCGCACTGACAGCTGCGCGAGCTTTGGACGGCTTGTAATCGTACATGCACACATGCATACAAACACAAACTGCCATCACAATTCATATTAACAGGTAACAATGGGAACAATGCTCACACACACAAACGCATATATATATATATATATATATCTGTATGTATGTGTGAAGAGAATTTAATGAAAATGTAGTACGAACCTGAAGCTGAAGGTGAAGGTGAAGTTGAAGGCAAGGTGTGGTCGGAGTTCAGTTCCTGTCTATAATATTCCATTCAGACAACATAATTGCAAATTACACATACATACATACACGTACATGGATAATATATTCAATCTATGCACATACATACATACTAATGCATATGTAGGTATGTAAATGCACATAGACACGCATAACATAGATAATTTACCTTTGTTGTGTTGGGTGGCTATTGGCTCCAACTGCTGTCCTTTGCTCGCGCTGACTGCCACCTATTCACTATTGGCTGGATGTCCAACTGGCGATTCGCTTGTCGTGGTAATTAGCGCAGAAATGCGTATGAAATTATGCACAAATTAATGTTGATGGCTGCAAAAAGGTAATGCAAGAAGAGCAAGTATTCAGTAAATGTTCGAATGACAAATATACAGATCCAACTACAATACTATACTTATATATAATATATACATATGTGTGTGTGTGTGTGTGTGTATTGATGTTACTATTTGACTACATGAAGTATAATGTCTTATGCAACGTATTGTGTATGTTTGGTTGCATGTAAGGCTTTATGAAATTGCCAAATTGTAAAAATATTGCGCTAATGAGCTCGTGTTCAATTTAACCCTGCGTAACCAACGTTGCTCGCTTGGACGACCAAGAATAGAATTCATTTTTACCAAGCGATTTTCTCATTTCTTGCTCGAAAAAGAGCATTAAGGTGTTAGACAACTAGAAATTTAAAAAAGTCAATTTTTTTAATTCAATGATGCTCTAATGCCTTAAAACTTTTTATTGGGTCGGGGAATAAGTTCATAGCGTTTTTATATTTTCTTTTATTTTATAACGATTTGTTTTCTGTTTAGCAGAGGGTAAGTATTCATTCTATAGCTTTTTTCTGCTCTACAAAACTATGTTGACTGCATTATTGAGTTTTTAATTTTTTACTAGTTTTGAGGCTTAGAAATAGAACACCCAGGAGGAAAAAATCAACAATTTCGACACCTGCTATTCTTTGCTTTTCATCGAGGTTAAAAAGCTACCGAAGCAGCCCGGCAAATTTGCGACGTGTATGGAGAAGGAGTCATAGGTGAGTACGCAGCACGGATATGATTTGCAAAGTTCAAAAAAGCGACTTTGACGTGGATGACACGTCCCGCAACGGAGGGCCTTCTGAATTCGGTGAAGAATGTCTCAAATCACTATTGAAGGAGAACGGTCGCGAAAGTCCCCAAACCAGTAGTGAAATGGCGGAAAAAATTTACTGCAATAATAAAACGATTCTCAACCACCTTCAGGCTATGGGATTTACCGAAAAATTGGGAGTCTGGGTGCCTCCCGAGCTCAACGAAAAAAGCAAAGAAAGTCGCTTTCAAATTGCTTTTCAGCATCTCGCCCGCCATAGAGCAACATGCGGTCATAAACAGCGCTTTTTGTACCGAATCGTCATGGGAGATGAGAAATGGTGCCTATATGTACAACAATATGAAGAGTATGAAGCAACGAAAGGAAATACGCCGGCTCCAGGAAGTACGCCAAAGCCGAGAGTCAAACCGAATCTTCATCCAAAGAAGATCGTGATATGTGTTTGTTGGGATTGGGAGGGCGTGGTGCACCGGAAAATGCTTGAAAATAATGTCACGGTCAACAAGAAGCTGTACATTGCCCAGCTACACCGATTACTGCAGGGTATTCCAGGCTCAGGTTTTCGCAGTTCGAAAGGCAGCAGTCCTAGCTCGAATTACTACAGGGACCAACTCAAAGGTTGGCGTTTACATAGATAGTCAGGCAGCTATTAAAGCAATTACATCGTTTAGTATAAAGCCCAAGAGAGTTCTTCCGAGCAGGGAGGCAGTAGAAGGGTTGGCAGCGAATTTTAGGCGGCATTTCTATTGGGTTCTAGGCATTTTGGTAAGGACTTTGAAGGGAATGAGATAGTAGACGGCATAGTGAAAAGCGGGGTCCCTCTCTCCTCGGATTTTGTCAATACGAATATTATAAAATGAGCTAGACGAAAAATGATCAGACAATTCAGGACAAGATAGAAGACCTTGTCCATTTGTAGACATGCTAAACTCGTTTGTAGACAAGATGATCACAGTCGAACTCGATTTATATTTTCACTAACACAAAGAGATGGTTCAAGTATGATAGGCGTGCTAACGGAACATAACCCAATAGCAGCGTACGGTTATAAGGTAGGAATCTCGGACAACGGGGAATGCAGGAAATGTAGGGACTCAAGCTGTTCTTCGAAATACGCTTAAAATAATTGGGGGCTCTACAGTTTGACGGAGTGAAAGATATCTCAGTAGTAGGTTGGAAATGTCTCCTTAAATTCGCAACAGAAACTGGCAACTTGCAGGTGGACTATTTCAAAATGCATAACTAATGCACTCCATCTGATATCGCCATGGACCGAACCGGTCTATGCGGACTGCAATTCAACCAGAGCCACTTAAACTAATATATTTTCAATTTCTTTGAAGCGCCTCTTAGTCCGATGTATGCCATCCTGGAAATTTTGCACGAATGTTTCTCGAACTACATTTTTCAAGGCAGCTTTGCTGATAAATCGAACAAATATAGACCGACGTATTTATTTATTATTTTAGCTGTGTACTCACAATTACATTCTGCATAGACGTACGGTCTGCATGGAAGTATAAACAATTTTTGTAGTTTTTCTTACTTAAATTACCATCTCTCAAAACATTCTCATTGGAGTGAGACGGAGTGTAGACTCTGTCTGGAGGATGATGAAACCACAGGTCATATCTCGTGCAAATGTATTGCCTTGGCAAATACAAGACTGCGTATCCTTCAGCGAGATCAAATGGATCCGAATGAAATCAAGAATGCTTCTCTTGCAGATATTCTGACAGTTGTCCGCAAGGTGAATATTTTACTAAAGGAATTTGGATTAAAATCGACTCCCAGCATTAGGCAAGAACGCCTAGTTTTAACTACTACTAAAGCTGTTACAAGGTGGCACCCCTTGCAAGAACACACACCAAGTTTCAGCCAGATCGGTTTATTTCTTTGTGTGTGGTATGCGCTTGAATTGAGGAAGTCGAGTGATTTTCCTTTACGACAACGCACCGTCTACGCCTTAGCATTTGTGGTTGAAAAATTAATGGAAATTCGGTTCCAACTCGTTTCACATCTGACCTATTCGCCAGACTTGGCTTCCTCGGATCACTCGGACTATTATTTGTTCGCCAACTTGAAGTTTAAATAAGTTTTATTAGGAATACCTGCCAAACCTAGGAACCTAGCCTGTGTATACAGTACGGCAGGGACTAGCAGAGTTAAATGAAATAAATAATTGGCGCGTTGCCATAATTTTGCAATTGGCAAATTTAGTTTGATGGGTTTCTGAGATAACGAAAATAGTTAGAGATCACTTTAGAGTGCGAAACCATTTATTTTCTCCGTGCATTGCATTGGTAAGATGAGAAAACGGCTCTCACTCTATGCAATAAAGGAAAAACCATTGCGATATATCACTGCGTTACAAAAACGAACTTTTTTTCTGTCCTATGAACCAAATATACTTTTTCGGAAAGGGAGAAAAAATAAAAATACATGTGTGTCGGCGATTTTCATGTACACGTCAGAATTTTTTTTTATGTATAAAATATAAAGATCTTAGTCCGCGTGTGTGAAAAACTTTGGATCAATTTTCAACCCTTTTTCCGTGATCCAATCGCGCTGAATTTCTGCAGGCAGACTCGTGGAAATGTTTTTTATTATGTAAAATTAAAAAAAAAAAATTGTATCAGTTCTCAGATTTTCTTGAATTTTTTTTTTCTAAAACAAAAATTTTTCTAAATTTTCGGCATAACTTGAAGGGACTCCAAATTTTTAAACAACTTATTAACCTTTAATTTATTGTTTCATACAACACACTCTGTGCCGTTTGTGTGTTTGTTACAGTTCCGGAAGTTCCGATCATCTGACAGTTGCGCTACTAGGAGACATATACTTTGACAATTGTTTTAAGTTCTGTTGCGCGAAAACGTCTTTCTGTATATTTCATCTTACGAAAAATGCAGTGCCCGACTCGAAATAACTTTTGTTACGTGTGTGGCTTATTCGCACCAAGTAAAAATTTTAAAAATATTACGAAAACAGTGGTTAATTCGTTTCAGAAAATATTCAAGACTGCTTATGTTCCTTATTTGTGGTATACTCCGGAAGTCGTGTGCGCCTATTGCTATAGAAATTTATGCAAGTTTACTGATGGAAGGTCAACAATAAAGTACTCTGTACCAACAATTTGGCTACCACGTACGGAGCACTGCAGTGAACTGTGCTACTTTTGCGTAACTTTTACTCAAACTAAAGGGTACCAATACTTTCGCCGCAACAAAATTCGCTACGCTAATGTATAATCGGTTATTCCAGCGGTTCTGTACTCACCAGAAGAACGTATAGCGGCTTAAATGGAGATTTTTGATGATGTTCCCGAATTAAGGGATGGAGAACCAACATTAGCACCAACAATGATATCAACATTTCTTGCATCGAATGCGAGATGCGGGGAACCAGAAGTATCGGAATTTGTACCAACAGCCCGTGAACTTGGGACTGCAGTGCCGCATTTAGTAACGCAAGCCGACTTCAATGACCTTGTACGAGAAGGAAATTTGTCAAAGAGAACAGCCGAACTCTTTGCATCACGCTTTAAGCAGTGGAATATAGTGGCGGCTGATTTTAAAATAAAATAAATATATCTCTATTGTAATGCGGAGTGAAATATCTTTCTTTTGATACCCACATCGGCATATCTCATGCAATTATTTTTTTTAATTTCGAACAGGTGGCAACCCTGTTAAACATTGTCATTGGCAGCACCTAGGTGAAAAGTATAGAAATGTGATACGCTATCTGTGTGCCTAATTTCATTCGAATACGTTGCATACAAGAATTGCTCGTTTAAAGTTATAAAATACAAAAAAAAAATTGTGACGTGTAAATGAAAATCGCCGATACACGTTTATTTTTATTTTTTATCCCCTTTCCGAAAAAGCATATTTGGTCCATAGGACAGAATGTGTGTAACGCGGTGTATTAGACGTTATTTTGTACAGAATTCTCAAAAGGAAGCTCGCCGATGGCCTACTGCTTAGACACATTTAGCATTGTGAATTATACATTACAACTATTCCATAATTTACCCCTTTTGCAGCACAAAGTGCCCTCTGTGAAAGCGTTGACTGTACCAGACGCTCGCGTAACTCCCGCTGTTGTCAAAGCAGACCGAATGCGAACGCAATGCGGAAGTGGCGTATAGATGTCCCTTTAGATATTGGCATACCATATGTTCAGATATCAGCGCTGTCTTTCCTTTTTCGAAATTGGTTTTTAAATCGATATCGTTTGCTTTGTAGAGAACAAATTTCATATATAAAAAAAAAAATACATTTACTAAAATTATTATAACAAGCATTCACCATTTTTATTCCTTTAAACGGCGAATGTTTACAAACTCCTGTTTTTTTGTTTTTGTTTTGTTTTGCACTTCCTTAATAAAAATAGTCGTAACCCCTACTCGCATTTTCTTGCTATAAAAATGTTGTAACTCTGATACATGAACTTAAATGTAATATAAACAAAATGGAAATCAAGCCAAATGCAGCATCCCAAATCGATGGTGTGTGCACCCACCCACTCATGCGATATTTTTACAGCTGTCACGAACATTGAAGTTACATATTTATCTTCCCAAAACCACTCCCACTATTTATGCCCAGCGCACTATTATGCGGACGGTAGTTACATATAACTTTGCTCTCAAAGTGGCTTTGTTCGTAGCCATTCATTGTAATCGAAGGAGATGCAGACTTTATGCCTATGGGAGAATCTTAAAAATGACTTAAGAAAACATTTTACGAATATCTCATGCGCGCGTTCATCAGCCTAATCAAGTAGGATAGGATAAGATAAATGACTGCCTTTTCAAAGGGCCCACTTGGACAAATAATCAAAATTCGTCCGTTGTAATACTGTAGGGGAAAATACCATCCAGGGATTGAAAACAAACAGAGGTGACAGAACCAAACTGGTGGAAAAAGGGGCTTAGGGTAAGAATATTACGACCAACAGTTTCTAATTACGTTTGTATTCTTCGCTTGAATCTATTGATGAATTTCACCAGGTTTGTGTTATTCAAACCCGCAATAGCACAGGTGTAGCAAAAAAGTGCAGAGCAGCTGATAAGAATGTGCTGAGATGATTCCACCTCATCCTCCAGACAGCTTCTGCGGATAGGACTTGAAGCAATTCGCAGTCTCACCGCATGGGCACCTAACGGGCAGTGTCCGGTAAGGATAGAACCAAATTCGAGATTTGCGGCTTTTTTAGCCTTAGGAGTTACCCCGAGTACCTCCGCTCTACCTGTGGCCAGAAGGATCTCACAAGCTTGCGCACTAGTCCAGCGCTCGCTGAGCTAACGCGCGACTCATCTTTCCCAGAGTAGATCACAGGTTCTTAAGGAAATTCCAATTCTATCATTTTGCGCAGAAATCGAATCCAGGGTCCTCTGCCTAGCCAGCCCAGCAGTTTTCCTCGTTATCGCTGTGGCCAGAAACCCAAATAAGCCTAATATCGGATGCAATTGAGAGATAAGTCAGGCATTCCCCGACTAATTTCGAACGCACAAACAAGGAGCCCAATGGCGCTAATTGCCGCTTGGCTGTCGGTGTAGATATTTGCGTCCTTTGCAGTAACTATAGAAGTAACCAACCAATCCATTGCTTCCTTAATTGTTCCGCTTGGAAAACACTACAGTGGTCCGCGAGCCTAAATTTGAGCTTGATGGGAAGCTCCTCACAAAATACACCGCCATTACCTCTTCCATCCAACTTCGAATCATCCATAAACATGTTTGCCATGACCTGTCTCCAAATGTTGCACCCCGCCCATTCCTCCCTTGAGGGAACATGAATTTAAAAAGTACCGCTCAGACATAGCAAGGCTGTGCAGTGATCCTGCACCATGGGGATGAACTCAAAGTTTTTAAGAATACTAGAGTGTCCGTTGCTTATGTCTAGTTTATGGCCAGAACATCTCAATCTGCTTGCGGCGCGTGTAGCGGTGGTTTTCCCTTCAATGCTCACTGGTATTTAGCGTAGAGCGGGAGTGGTCCGAAACGCCCCACTCATTTCAATGAGGGCAGATCTTTAGACCCTCTCCAGCTTCTTAACTGTCACTGTTTTCAACGAGTTCCACCAGTCATGGATTCCGTACAAAAAAATTGTGCTATAACGCCAAAACGCAACTTTAGGCGAGATCCCTCCCCTTTTGCCGATAGCGCCCCTACAACCATACAAGGCAAGATTGCCTTCCTAATTCTCTCCTCAATGTTGGGCTTCCAAGTTAGCCCTCTGTCAAAGACGATTTTCAGGTACTTCACTCTGTCAGAGAGCACCAACGGAGCGTCTGCTATTAAGGGACGGAAGACTCTAGGCATTTTATATTTACTCGTAATTAAGACGAACTCTGTCTTCATGGGATTTATCAAGATACCGCCTTTTTTCGTCCATTTTGCAATTATATAGATTAAGATAATACTGCACCAGTTCCATCAGAGTATCTAAAAGCTTCCCTTTGACAATAAATGTCACTTCATTCATTCAGAGTAAGGGTGAGAGAACATCGCCATTTAGTGTTATCCAGGGAACACTGCGCGGAGGCGATCTGTCCTATACCCCGTCGACATGTCCAACTATACGCGAACCACTTCTGTTTTACTTTGTTTTACTTAAAAGTCCAAACATCTCAAAGTAGAGTAGAAATAATACTGAAAAGCTGATTTTAGAAACAAAAACTGTATATTTTGTTATTAAAAATTTAACATTTTTATCAAATTATTGGTGTAAGCAAAAGGCAGGAATAGAAAGCTTTCATTTTCCCTGTCGATTGGCATATTAGCCATCATACTCGTAATCAGTTTTAGTGTAGCTTAAGGTACGTATTTACTTATACATACAAGTGTACTCAGGTGCCTCCTAGAAAATTCTAAAAACAAAGAAAAAAAAAATTTTTTTTAATTCTATGAAAGAGCGGCTGTTCGGTATCAAATTTTTTTTTTACTTTACTTTGATTGCTTAGTGCACACTTCATATGTGCTAAAAGTGGCAAAGATTGTATTAATTTATTAAACAAAGTGTGCACTGGGTATAAAACTTTCAGCCCCACCCAAAATTAGATAATTCGTTGCGCACTCCTAAATATTTTTTTATCTTTCATCTTCTGTCAACACAAAGATTTTTCTTACCATTACCCTTTTAACAGCTTTCGAGCCTTTTAAGTATTCTTAGAAAAAAGCAAACTTGTTTTTACGTGCACATCGTTACGTAGTTTTCGTTGTTTCACAAATTCTTGGTTTCATATATGAATGTCCCATAATTTAGGATTAAATTAGGAATTTATAAAATAGTTTAAGAGATGTTTGCATGTATGTACTTATATGCATTTGAGTAACTAATAAGCCTAGTTGTAACTTGCAAAATTGGAATGTTTATTTTTTGCATTTTCTTAAAGTAAATCTTAGTTCTTATAGGCAACTGTGCCACTGAGAAGCAGTAAACAGTCAATTCTGAGTACTACACAACCATTTGCTTGCGATAAGTTTTCAAAGAGTTAAGGAAAACTAACTCCCAAGACCGACAGACGAATCTTAGATTTGCAGGAGTAGAAAGCTGGCCTTCTTTGCCCGATTGTCAATGAGTAAATTCTAATGGAGTTTGGAGTCAAGTATCACTGCAAGATAGCTAACTTCCGATGAAAGCGAATGAACGTGGTTGCTTAAGCGGTTAGGGGCAGTCAGAATTTTCAAAAAACTGCATTTTCTTAAAGTAGAATAACTTAAAAATAGTGTGTGAAGTTTTGAAATGAATCCGACAAACACTTTTCGAGTTATTCAATAATTAACAAAAGGCGCTCGGGCGCTCCGGAGCTCGATAGCAAAACTTTAAATGGGTTTTTCTCAAAACTATTGATCACTATAACTTAAAAACCGGTGATCACTGTAACTTAAAAACTGCATGGTAGATTTCAATGAAATTTATAGTGCTTTGGAAGACATAAAAAACTTGTGCCTGATTGAAGAATTTGTTTTTTTTAATTTCAATTTTTTTTAAACAATTAATTGTCGCTTTTTTTTCTTGAAATTCTGGAAAATATTTTCTAACGCCGCCATATTGTTAATTCTGAAAAAAAACAGCTTCGATCAGGCACGAGATTATTTGTTAATAAAACTAATTTCTCTTGTCCAATTGATTTTAGATGAATCTCCAAGGACTTGTGATGATCACCTTAAGGGACTTCAGGAGAAACGGGTTCCACACAAAGAGCGATAAATTTTAGAATTATTAATTGTTTTTTGAGAAATTTTGCTAAAGTCAAATCGAAACAATAATGCTATGTTTTTATTTTTGTAAAATAAAGCAATTGACTAGCGAAAAAAAATATTGAAAATCATCATTTTTTCGGGCCTCTGACTACCGCTAACCCCTTAATCTGCATGATGGAAATAATAATGAGATGGCGCCTATCGTGGTTCCGTTACTTTGCTATCAGCGAATTTGATAAGTATTGACGTCATATAGCACAATTGGTGACCAGTATGGCCAGATTACCATTTTCGTAACTCGATTTAGCATTTTTTTGTTATTTAGTTTCGTAGTTTTAGTTCTTTTCTTCATGACATGTTTCCAGCCTGTTCTAATTAAAATGTAATGTTTAAAATTTTGTAAAATATACATTTTTTAATAGTTAGTTCAATAATTCTTTCAGTTTTACTTAGCTTTACGCTTTTTTAACATCTGGTCACATTGCCCGCGATTGCGGTTGTTGTTGATGTTTTTCTCTTTCCAGGAATCAAATCTCTCTATAAAAACGCACTAAAATGCCCATTTAAAGAAAATAAAAGACCAAATTTTTATTGAATCACTTAAAGAGCTTTGTATGCGTGACAAATTGTCTTTAAAATATGCGTTTTTTTTTAATAAATGTGCTATGGTTACAATTCAATTTAAGAGTTTTTTTGTTAGAGAAGGACTCTTTTACTATATTTGAGGTTATGTAACAAGATCAAGGTACTCTTTTTGTCAAAATATCGTTATGGTTTCTTCAGTATTTTCTGTTATTTTATTGCTAATTTTTACTATGAATATACCTCTTGATGCTCTATGTCCCACTAAGGATTGGGGACCGGAAGAAACGATTACACTTCTATGGTTTTAATACGCATTCAGTAATTTCAAACGCCTTTTAAAATGTCTAAAAAGTTTTCAATCTTAAGAAGGGTTGAGAGAAGAAGATCAAATATTCCTGCATAACTGTAAAAGGTGCCCAAAATTAAATTTGCACTTTCAAAATATCAAACTTTATAAGAATCAACAAATTTGCATTAGCACTAAAATCTCCGCAGAATGACCTTTTTAACATTCTTTTGTTTAATAAAACAGATTTTTTTTAACTTACAGTTTCGGTAGGCCAAAGGCGCTTTTTGGGTATAAAAATGCACTAAATTTATTGCGAAAAGCAAATGGTTGGCAACATTGCACAACTCAGCTAATGTGACATCACGCACTCTCTGATGAGCGCAATCTTATTTCTATGATATCATTCTTGCTTACTCTGGCAAATCGTAAGTACGGAGGTTTATATTTTCTGGTAATTGGCGCCAGCTCCGTTTTATCAGAGTTGACTCTGAGGCCGCAACTGGCAGCCCAGCGAATGAATACAGCCTACAAAAAGTAGTTTACTGGGATTAGATCGCATGATTTTTGTGGCCAATTTATATTAGCGTTCCGTGAAATTAATGGAGCAGGAAATTTAACGCGAAAACCACACCAAACATTTTTTTTAGTTTCTTCTCCACTTGCCGCATTTGGGGCCTGTTGACCAATCCATTCAGTGTGAAATGAGCTGCATCACAAAAAATCATCAAATCATGAATTTTGCGATATCGTTCGACCAATCGACCAATTTCATAATAAGTTTCAATAATTTTAACGAGTTTTTCTATCGCGTAAAATTGTGAATCTGCCCACTTGACAAATGTCAAAGATGACATAAAAAAGCTACAGGTTAGGAATTATTCACTACCTGGTTCAAACATCGAATGATAGAATTTTTTTTAGCAGTGATTTATTGCTATGACAGTCTCTCAAGGATGTATGTGTGAGTATATGTATACATGTATGTGTATTATTATAGGAACAAGAATACCTGCAACTTAACTGTAAGACGTTTTATTTTTAATTATTTCCCAAGTACTGTTACAATTTCTCAAATTATAGCGCTTAAATTCTTTTGCATTACCTGGCATTACCGGAAAATCCTCTATATCGGCTATGAATTTTACAACTCTTGACATAAACGCCAATTTGAAGCGCTTAATATTTTATTCCCGCTGTAAATTTGCATTAAGTTTTTCCCTCATATAAAAAAGAAGAAAAAAACAAGGCATATGTGAGCGAATACACTTGCAGCTGCACAACTGCAGATGAAGGGAAATATTTTTAATCCAATATTATTAAAAAGCTAGGCGAAGAATTTTACTTATATTTGTTTTAATGCGAGCTGCATATACAAAATTGAATTTCAACTTAAACTTTCAGCTTTGCTGTATCTGCTCCTGTTTCCGCTTTCGCTTCTACTTCAATGGTATTTATTTTTCGTCACTCTTTCCTTTCATCTTTAATTTGTGCTCGCAACCGATTGCAGTTATTACAAGGCGGCTTATCAGAGTCAGCAACATTGTGGTAGTGACTTTGCATACAATAATCCTGCGCATATATATATATGTGTATGCATGTGTGTGTGTGTGTGTGTATGGGTATTCCAATGCTGGCGCGCACTTTATTATTCTCCTTGTGTAAATTTTTTAATTGACATCATCTTTTAATATCCAATAAAAACTTAAGCCTTCAACGGGCCGCACCTCAACAGCAGCTGATATGCACCACCCGTTCCGCCCCCACATGCCACCTCCTAGCATTCATGCCTGCCAGCTGTAATAACAACAATAATACCATGCCATTTCTGCTGCCATTCACGATGATCTTTCAGTACGGCAAATTCTGTTGCACCAACCAGCAGCAATCGAATGGATCTTTTCCTTTTGCTGTTGCCGATACTTTTCGTTTTCGTTTTCTTTTTTTTCATTTTTTTGTTCTTCTTCTTGTGTTGCTTTTTGTTTCTTATTTTTGTTTTGTTACCTTCACTTAAGCTCCAGCTCTACAGTTCTACAGTTCTCGCTGGCAGTTGGTGTATCGCGCCTCAGGCAAATTAACTTTGCACGCGTTGAGTCTCTTTTCGAAAGCGGAAAAAATGCTTCCCCGTTCTCGGAACATCATAAATAATTGCAAAAGAATACCGATGGCTATAGCTGTGGCAAAAGAGGTAAGTGGTGATGTGGAGAGTGTAGGAGTGTTGCCGCTGCAGGTTCTCAGCTTCGTATTGGTGGAGTGGCGGTGTCGGGTGGAGGGAGCGCGGCTAGCGCAAAAAACGCGGAAATGCGATTAAAATGCGCACCACAGAAAGAAATGCAATTTCACAGGCACACCAAGTGATGCCTGGATACACTCGCACATGCTCTGTCGGTCAGCTGAGTTGGTCAATTCAGTCTGTTGCTCGTATGTGACTTTGGCATGCCGGACGGCATGGCATACTCGCATGGAAGAGCTGGTCGTGTAGGACGGTGGGTTGTTTTAGAATAGCTGTGGGTAAAAATTAAATATGCGATTTTTAACAAAAAAATGTAAGGAAATATATGGAAGAAAGTGACATAATGATGCGAAAAGTTTGAAATTATATTCACAAAGTCTCCAACAAAGATATTTCACTTTGGCATTGCTTTGGGTGGATAACTTTCACACACATACTGGTATACTTTGTGCTTCCACCCGTAGTTTTGTGTTTAGCCGCGCTCCTCCTTCTATTTGTAGTATGCGCCTTGATGTTCCTAAACAAATGGACGAACTTACAGTTTTCTGTCGCCTCCGAATGGCAAACGGTTTTTTATGAGGAGCTTTTTTATGGCAGAAAGCCACTCCGAAGTTTATGATTATCGGCTGAGGAGCGAACGCTTTTAGCAAAAATGTTCCCTACCAATTGGTGTTTCGTGACCGGGGTTTCGAGCTTATCTGCTTTCTATCTGTCAACTCTTTTTTCTGATATTAGGCAAGTTTCTATGCTTCTATGCTTCAATTTGTGGAAGACAATGAAACAACGAAAATTTGTGGAACAACGAAAGACGAGGTGGGGCTGAAATGCACTCGGAGGTTTGTCATTGCCGAAGGGCGACCCCGTACTTCTAATAACTAATAACTTAGCAGTTGATAACCAATGTTGTAAGTTTTAAAACTTGTGAAAGAGCCGAATTGGTTAAAGAATTAATCAGAGACGAAGAGTGTGGAGCCCTCTTTTACATAAACGCTTATGTCAGTCATGTTCTACTTTGCGCAGGAGGTCCAAATGAGCTAACTGACTGATGAGCTGACTGACATAGAGGGTTTTTCAATAAGGGCGGGTAGATGTTGAAATGGAATAAAATGGCGTTTGCTGTGTGGCACGTAGCGCCGTCCTGCTGGAACCACATGTCGTCTAGGTCCATATGGTTCAATATGGGCCATAAGAAATTGGTTATCATCGTTGTGTAGCGCTCGCTGTTGACGGTGACCGCCTCACCAACGTCGTTTTCAAAAAAGTACGGACCAATGACGCCGCCGGCCCAAAATCCACAACAAATGGTAACTTTTTGAAGATGCATTATCACCTGGTGAACCTCGTGTGGATTGGTGTCGTCCCATATACGGCAATTTTGTTTGTTAACACAGCCATTCATCCAAAAATGCCAAGTTCTTGTGCACGGCGAGGAATAGACTGTCTCGGGTTCTGCTGTACACTTTCACGGACCGCGGCAATGTTCTCGGCTGATCTTGCATTCCTTGAACGTACGGGTGTTGGCTAATTGTTTACTGACCCGGTCGTCTCAAATTTAGCCACCAAATGTTGAAGAGTCGACTTTGAAGGGCCACCACGTCTACCGAAAAATGGGCGCAATGCGCGCAACGTTTGCGTTAATGAACATTCATTTTGATAATAAAGTTTTATCATTTGAACGTGCTGTTCAATCGTGTAACTTGCCATGAATAATAAACAAAAGATTTGACAGATTTTACCAAAACAAATGGGCGCCAAAATCGACCCGCGCCAACTGAAAAACCCTTTATATGCCACTAGCAAATATTCGATATGCGCCACTCTGCAGTTATGGCAAAGAACTTCATTGCAATGCCGAGCAAATACTTTATTTTTGGATTATTTTTATTCCTTTATTATTCCACTTGGGAACATAGGGAGTCAACAAAACATTTAAATCTTATCCTGTTAACGGCTCTTCTCTTTACGACATCTCACGTTTTGTTAAGTGTTTCTAGTTCACGAAGCTTACAACGCATCCAAGTATTTCGGGGACGACCGCATCGTCTGTGTCCTTGCAGGTTCCATTCCAATGCTTCTCTGCCAATACTTTCCCTGTCCTGCGCTGCTCTGCCAATACTTTCCCGATCCATCGCCATTTACGACCACTCATCACCTTTTGGATTGGATCTTGCTCGGTGATCTGCCACAAATCCGTATTTCGGATAGAGTTCGGCCAAACAAACTTTACATATTATCCGAAAGCATTTATTTGTGAAACTTTGTAGTTTCTGCGTAATGCTTCTCGACGCCAGCCACGTTTCACTACCATATAATAGTACTGATTTTATGCATGAGTTGAATACTCTTATTTTAGTTCTCTGCGTGATTGGTATATTTTTCCAAATTGGCAGTAACCGTCCAAAGGCTGACCTAGCTTTACACAGAAGGTTTTCTTCGTCTTTTTCAGCTCTTCTTCTCCCTCGATTACAATATTGTTGATTAGCATTACTACCATTTTCTTGCTGTTTATTTCCAGACCAACGTTTCGTGCAGCGTTGACTAGCAAATCTATTTTGGACTGTATGTCGGAATGTCTGGGTGAAAGCAGGCATACATCGTCAGCATAGTCGAGGTCGTGTAGTTGGCGGGATAGCGTCCAAGTGATATCTTGGCTCCTTTTTTCAACTTGCTGCATCACTTCGTCAAGTGTGACCGCGAAAAGAAGTGGCGACAGTGAGCAGCCCTGTTTCACGCCGGAAATTGTGTGCTTGATGCGCCATTGTGGAGAACTGTTAGCTCTGCAGTACAGTAAAGTGCCATTATAATCTGCACAATTTTTGTAGGAGCTCCTTTTTTTCCTAGGGAAGACCATATTGCAGTGCGCTTGATGGTTTCAAAAGCCTTCTGGAAATCAATGGACACCATATAAAGTGGGGTGTTCCATGCTTAAGTATTCAGAGTATTCGCTTCATCTACGCAACTCCTGCTTGTTTATCGCGTAATGAGAGTTTTTCCATATTCTACTTAAAATTGAATATTTTCTGGATTTCGCACTCAACATATCTCATCGTGCAAAAAACATGCATTTTTTAGATTTAATCTATAAATGCATAGTAATTGCTTTTGTGCCTTGCTTCTTGCTATGACGAGCGCAAGACGGACGAGTAAAGAGGACAGTAAACTTTTGAACTTAAATTGCTCGTTGGAGGGGATGTTAGGACTTGTAAGAATTGTTCAAATCAAAACATCCTTTCCTAGTGGAGCGATTGAACTTTTCTATTTGGAAGGTTTAAAAGCCAAGGAATTTATGAACGAATATTGAAAGTGTATAAGGACTTTTCGCCATGAATTAGTACAGTGGAAAGACGGGTTGAATTTAAACGTACAAGCCTTGAAGTCACGTCAAGAGCGTTCAAAAACAGCAACAACACCAAAAATCGTAGAAAAACATAGGATATCATATTGCAAAGTCATCAAATGACTGAAAGAGATTTAGTAAAAGCCCCAGACATCTCAGTGGGTAGTGGAAGCAATATTTTGACTGAAGTATTGGGTTTCAGAAAGCTGAGTGCCGAGTTCGCTAACAATGGAACAAAAACTCATTCGAATGTGACTTTCTCAACAACATTTAGAGCGTTTTTGAAAGAATAAAGTGGATTTTGTGCGTCAATTTTTCACTATGGATGAGACTTGGATCTATCGCCATGATTCTAAATCAAAACAGTAGGCTAAAGAAAGGCGTGAACCTGGTTTTTGTGTTTTGAAAGGAGTCTACGTCTAGAAATCGGCCGAGAAGGTGTTAAAATCAGTTCTTTTCTTATGGGGGAAGGAATTTTGTTTGTGAATTACTTGCAAACTGGTAAAAAATTAAATTCTAAATATTATTGTGAACAAAGAATCATTTTGCAAAATAAAAAAAAATATTTTTCATCGGACAATGGTGCGTTATCACAGCCGAGTTGGATGTACCTATGCTGCCTAGAAGAATTACAGAGGCATACATTTTATTAGAAAGTATGGCATTTCTTGTAAAGGTTTAGGGGTAGTCAGAATTAAAAAAAAATTGATTTTTTTTTACATTTTCTTAAAGAATAATATCTTAAAAATATTGTGTGAAAATATGAAGTGAATGCGACAAATACCTTTCGAGTTATTCGATAATTAACAAAGGGCGCTCGGGCGCTCCGGACTCTAAATAAATCGATAGCAAAACTTTAAATGCGTTTTTCTCAAAACTATGGCTTTTGATCCATAAAATTTATACTGCTTTTGAGAAACATAAAAAACTCGTGCCTGATTGAAGTATTTTTTTTTTTCAAAAACTTTGATTCTTTTTAACAATTAATTATCGATTTTTTTTTTTTTGAAAATCTGAAAAATATTTCCTGAGGCCGCCATATTGTTAATTTTGAAAGAAAAGCCTCGATCAGGCATAAAATTATTTATTAATAAAACTAATTTGTCCGATTGATTTAAATGAATCTCCAAGGACTTGTGATGATCACCGCAAGGGACTCCTGGAGAAACGGACTCCCACACAAGCAGCGATAACTTTTACATTTTTTGTTTTTTTTTTGTTTTTGATATTTTCCTAAAGTCCACTCGAAAAATGATATATTAATGCTATATTTTTATTTCACATTATAAATACGATTTTTAGAAACATTTCTACTTCAGTGCCACCATCACCGATACCTACAAAAATACACCAAAATTTCATGAAAGTCGTTTCAGTGGATTCGGAGTCACCTGGTCATGTACATCCTCTTTTAAGCTTTGAAACTCATTGCCATAATTAAACCTGAAGCTATTAGTAAATTTTGCTATATTAACATTCTTGCTGAAATACTTCAAAGAATATGGAAAAAAAATATTCGCATTTCGGAAATTAAAAGGAACAAGATTTAATTTATTAAATTTTTAGCAAAGGATTCCTATTCAGCACCACTGTGTACAAGTGCTTTACAAGCAAACGAAATTTTTACTAAACGGATTACATGAGAATCAAACGCAACTGCCACATGCACTACTCACGATACTACCGACCATGAACTACATTCCATTACAAAAAATACCCGAACTTTTGCGAAAAATATTTTTTAATAATCAATACGAATATCGTCAATTGGTTCAATAAACACTTTTCTCAGCTTTTTCCAAGTTATCAAGTGTACTTTTGAGGTATGTATCATAGTTTAAGATGGTAGCCCCGGCGACTTGAATGGCTTTCAGTGGCAAATGCAGTTTCGGAAATACTGCACTGCATTAAATAACGGTAGCACAGGAACTTATTGATAAGCTTTTAGAATTTATTTAATCCTCGTTTAATTTCAATAACTTTTTTATAAAGTTTCAAATTTTGTGCAAATAAAAAAAATGTTGAAAAAATCCCATAAAAATTTTACACTTTTTTATCAGATTTGGTTTACGCTGTTTTATCGCGTTAATTTTTGACAGTTTTTTTTTTTGCTGACGATTATGGATGTGTTTTCTTTCAAGTAATAAAAATTTCGAAAAAAAAACGCGTAAGAGCATCAAGGGAAAAAATTATCAAAAATCAACGAATTTTTTTAGCAATTTCAAACTTGTACTAAAATTTAATAAACTATAAAACTTTATACCAAGAATCTTTCTAGAAATTCTAATTAAAAACAAAGGAATTGTAATGGGAAGTTTGTGAGATTTTTTTAATTTAAAAATTCCCAGGTCAAGTTATTCTCATCTATCACCTTGAATTGCACGAATCGTAAATAGAGTATTAATATAAAATATTTTAAATAAAATAAAAATATTTTAAGTCAAATAATCGACCATTTAAAAGAGAACTTTTGCAATTTTTTCTGGGTATAACCCACGCTGTGTCGCCAGTCGCGCTAGTCTTCTTTTCTTTAAGTGTATCTCTACCCCATTGAAAGTCCCTGCTTCACTTGTAAATCTGGGTAAGGGTTATATAATCATCATCACAAAATTTGTTTCGGTAAAAAATGTACCAGGTTTTACACAAAAGTTCATTACACAGTGCTACAAAAATAAAAAAACATTACGCGAACTTTTTAAGTGACCTAGTAGCTGTCGTAGATCTAGTAGAGTAGTGCACGAAAAGATGGTTTAAGGCTTTTCAACACCCTCAAATTCTCGTTCATAAAATTCGTATACATAAAAACCAATTTGGCATAACCTCACTTACAAAACAAACTCTACCTGCTCTAATTTTTAAGCAATTTCAAGCTTTAATGCATCTCGGCTATGAAGAATATCGGCATTTTTTTAAATTAGTAATGGCTGTGTCGAAAATACTTTCAATATTTTGAGCAAATTTGCAATCGCTTTGAAATGTGTAATACCTTTTTATATTTTCAGCCTTAATAGTTTTTTTCGACAATTTCATAAGAAGGTTTTTATATTTAAGTACTTTTCTGTAAAGAATGTTTTATGCTGAGTCAAAAAAAGGTATCACTCTTCAAAATTAACTTAAGCGTTGAGAAACTATGATAAATTATGAAGTGAAGTTTTGTACAAAGAGAGAAAATAAAAAAATGCTTAAGGCTTTCGCCTCTTTTGAAATGTTTTTTGGGTGTTTCTTTAAATGCGTGTAAAACGAAAACGAAAAAAGATTTTTAATTTTAGTTTTGAGTATTTTATTTTTTGATCTATTGTTACAAAACAAAAATTTGTTTTTGGTCATATCAGGTCCATTCAAAAAGTGGTCAGCTTTCAAAAAATGTCTTCAAAAAAAGATATATCGCTGGAGACACGGAGATCGGAACTCACAAGTGTCTAAAATCAAAAAGACAAAAAGGTTCTTGTTCAGTATGAATGTCGTTATCGTGATAAGATTTGACAAAATGGCGGACGTTGAAAGATGAAAAACAGTTTTTTTTACCATTTTTTTGTTTTTGAAGGTCCAAAAAAGAAATACGAAAAAATTGGGTTTCCGAATGATCGTAGTTCCCACGATAACGACATGAATTTTACGTCATTTAAATTCTATTTCATCAAAATCAATTCGGCAGAACCGGCTTTAGCTGTGTCTCCAGGTCGAAAAATGTGGTACCGCATAATGGGAAAACTAGTTTTGCAGTTTGCTTGCACAAACCAAACTACATTTTTATGTTATTAAGCATTGCATTTTATACCATGTTTAATAAATAATAATAATAATACATTTTTGTGTATAAATATGAATTCATGCTTTGTTTTGCCTGAAAACTAATTTTCAAGTTTTGCTGCAGAGATTGCGTCACTAAAATGGCTATATCTCTGTAAGTATGCGGAATTCCGAAAAATCGTTTGGGGACGATATTTTCGAATATTTAATCTACATAAATAAGCAAAAAAAATCGAACATTTTTTTTTTCGAATGAGGCGCGAGCCAATGAGAATTCTGAGTTTCGTAGAAAATTTTGAAGCAAGTGAAAGATGGATTATAAACGAATGCATAAAATATTTATTGAATTGTTAATACAAACTAACAAAGCTGGCGTAATAATTTAAGCTACTTGCATGCAAATCTCTTCCACTGCTGTACATATTTCAGCGCATGGCAACTCTGGATTAGTATTTCGAATTAAAGAAATTTCCGAACGTTTCTTTTTTTACTTCTAACGAATTCGGTTTTTATTGACATAGAGGCTGTGTGCAGCAGCAGCAACTTGCTGTGCAAACATACGCACACACACATGCGCACTTGCATCACCGATCAAATGTGTTTCAGTGTGCGTACCAGTAAAGGCCACAGAGGCGGCAAATTGGAGTACACAGGCAGGAAAAATACCGGCCGACCGAAGTTGCCGTAGAAAATATTTCTATAAGTCAAACAGCATTTTTTATTAAAATGAAGAACTAAAAAATACGGGCATATGTATGTGTGTGTGTACATAAAAATAAATATGAACGCTGCATTGCTTGGGGGCAAATAAAAATTGCTCCTGGCGCAAAACACGCCGTAAATATTTGCGTAGTGCAGCGCAAAAGCGGATTAGTGTGTGAATTTTTTAAAATTCCATCATTTCAATGCGCGGACAGTTTTCTCACAGTGCATGGCCGTGTGTCAATCGCGTTTTTAAATTTTTTTATTGTCTTTTTACATCTCTTTTTTTTGCTACTGCTGCCCGATATTTTGGTTTAGTGCTGCTGGTCAGTGTCTCATCGGTGCACGAGTGTGCGTTTGCGTTTGCGTTTGCATGCCACATGCGCCTGTGATAAATGCCAGTGGCCAAACTGACCGACGACTGACAGTGTCACTGATGTTGATTTTTGAATTTTGCTGTTGCAACTATTTGTGTGCCATTGACTCGCAATGGATTGTTGCCATTTACCAGCGTGTGTGTGTGAGCCACAGCACACTGACAAGCACAGCAGCGCAGTTAACTTCTGACCATGGCTACAAACGGTGGTCATGGGAAGTAGAAAAGTCAATGCGATGATGATGGACTTTCGACTTGTCCATGATGCATACAACAACAACGACAACTACTACAATCAAATCAAGCCAACCACAGCAACCGAAAACTGACTAACGCAATGGTACCTACAGTAAATGCTGTACCAGGCATCCATCAGCAGCAGCAGCAGCAGCAGCAGCGGCGGTGGCGGCACCAGCAGTAGTGGCAACGAAAATAGATGCAACACCACAAAAAATGGCATGGAACGCAACAACCAAACGACGAACAGTTTTAGCTGCAAATGTGCATGCACTCACATACACACACACACACGCGCATGCATTTGTTGTGATGTTACTGTTATTGTTTGTGCAGTTGTTATTCTTATTGTTGCATGGCATATGAGTACGTGCATCAACAACGCAGTTCACAAGTTTAAATGTTGCTGCCGCCGCTGAAAAAAAAGCTTTTATTGTTGCTGTTGCGCGTCTTTGTTGCTTTCACTTCATTCGCAATGCTGCTGCTACTGTCGGTGTTGCTGTTGTATTGTTGTTGTTGCCATTGCCATTGCAGCAGCAGTTTGTTGATTCGGCATAAACCAACAAAGCACGCTTGTCAGTGCTTCGCATTTTGTTTTTGTTGTTGCTGCTGCTCTTGCTTTCTTTTTTTTTTTTGGCTTTACCTTACGCCAATGCGAATGCGCATTATTTGCGTTGAAAAGCGCATAAATAAGCGAAAATCGCTAAAGCAAATGTCCGCATGTCGGAGCGTGCAACATGTGTACAAACACATGCACAATCGCTTCAGTAAACATATAAAAATTTACACACATAATATTATTGTTGTTGCACGGATATCTGCAACTACACAATGACAAGCTGCAAACGGTACTTGGCTGATCGAATGGGGTATTGACAGAAGAGCGTTGAGAACTCTGACGTCCTGCTGCCAAACTACACGGAAAGAAATTAAAATGTGTGTGGAGTAAAAAATGCTGAGCGTTTTCCGGCTGATATCTTTAATGAGTCATATCTCACGGTTCGTGCCTACAAAGACCACTTAAAAAAGAAACATTACGCTCCGCGAAAAGGTCTTGGCCAAATTTGTATTTGTACAACCAATCGCGCACCATGCGACTCAGTTCATTGCGTTGCTTCTTTTAGCATTTATAAGGCGTAAATCTGCATCTTGAGGATGGTTTCCTTATGTAGAAGTTTCCGCAAGTGAAAAAGCTTACTGATCGCCATTCACTTGGGAGTCCTCCTCTCCTACATATGGATCAAGCAGCTCACAACTTCCGGGATTAGCCCAGGTATCCTCTGGGTAGATTCCAAACACCCGTTCGGGAGTGAGTCAACGTGAGAAGGAGAAGCATGCCAGGATAGCTGGTTGTGCGCTGGGTTTGTAACCCGCCACATAAAAATCCGCCTAATAAAAACAGCAGCAGAGCTTCGGATAAGAACTTCCTATACTAATAACGACAGCTGCAAATGAATTAAGGACTTCGATTTGAGGGCATGCACCTGAAATATCCGGTATCTTAATGTAGAGGGTGCCTCTGCTCGGCTGGTTGATACCCTCGTGAGAGTAAAGGCTGACATCACATCCATTCGCTCATTTGCGCTCACGCTCCTATGGAAGAGAAGGACGATGCGACCAAATATTCCTTCTATGCGCGCATGGAACGTTCCTATGAGCGCTGCCCCCGTCACGACATAAAAATCGTGCTTGGCGACTTCAACGCCAGGGTGGGCAAGGAGGGAATTTTTGGTCCCACAGTCGGAAAATTCAGCCTGCATAACGAAACATCCGATAACGGACAGAGGCTGATCGACTTCGCCGGGGCCCGAAACATGGTAGTCTACAGCACCAGATTCCAGCATAAAAAGATACACCAAGCTACCTGAAACCAAACTCGCTGAAACACCAAAATTAAGAAAAACACTTTTCTAATAGCCGTCGGCCCTCGGCAGGAAATGGCAAACCTCTTAGTGCATTTCTGCCCTGAAAAAGCTCCTCATAAAAATATCTGCCGTTCGGAGTCGGCTTGAAACTGTAGGTTCCTCCATTTGTGGAACAACATCAAGACGCACACCACAAAAGGGAGGAGGAGCTCGGTCAAATACCCAAAAAAGGTGTACGCGCCAATTATATATATGTATAAGCTACCTGACTGTCGCAAAGAATATTCAACATCAAAAAGCTGTAATCCAAACAGACAGCCGGAAGATTCGCCACTCGACTCTCACTTCTGCTCTCAGAGAGTACTGCCCAACAAATCGGCACGCACGAGCAATGGAGCTACATTTCTCGATCTCTCCGTACCGCTGCTGAAGAAGAAATCGAAATCCGGTGAGCCCGAAAAAACAGTTGGTACGACGATGAATGTCATGCTGAAGCAAAACAAAATATGCTGTCTATAGAGCCACAAGTTGGCTGATGAGTGCACGGACAATGACACGGGCATACCATTACAGATTTATAAGCTACTTATTTTTGAGGAAATTGTATGAGCAGCGAATGAAACGTTCGCAACGCTAACCATGTGGGATCGCTACCGCGAGCTAAAAAAGGAAGAGAGACGTATTATCAGAGAGGAAACGAGAGGCCGAAATACGTGAGTGCGAGGAGCTCGAGATGATGGCTAATAGGAACAACGCCCGAAAATTTTACCCGGAAGTTCGGCGGCTTACGGAAGGTTTTAAGACCGGGGCGTTTTCCTGTAAGAACAAAGACGGCGTTCTGATGACTGACATCCAGAGCATACTTAAATTATGGGGGGAACACTTCTCGAAACTGCTAAATAGTGACAGCTGCGCTGCGTTGACGACGGAATTGTCGTTCCGCTACCCGATCAATCCATAAGAAGAGTGATCCTGCAATATGAGCCAATTATCTTCTAATAGCCTACTTCTGCTCGCTCTGAATGGATACTCAGTGAATGGATACAGTTCACAGCTCTACCTTCAAAAACTGATTGCGAAGAAGAGCAAATGTTTTTTTGTTTTATTAGTTTTATTTTTAATTAAAAAATACAACTCTGCACAATCGAATAAAACTTTAAAACTTATTATTATTATTGATCGCATTGCGGCCGCCGTGGCCGAATGGGTTGGTGCGTGACTACCATTCGGAACCAAGAGAGAATGTAGGTTTGAATCTCGGTGTAACACGAAAATTAAGAAAAAGTTGTTTCTAATAGCGGTCGCTCCTCGGCTGGGAATGGCATACAGAAGTGTATTTCTGCCATGAAAAAGCTCCTCATAAAAAAATATCTGCCATTCGGAATCGGCTTGAAACTGTAAGTCCCTCCAAATGTGTTGATAGGCCTCCTTATATTTACGGTTTCTGAGACACACTATAATCGCATTTCCCTCTTAGACAATCCATCACAAGTGGATTTCCCAGTTTCTATGTATTTATTTAACAACTTTTAAAATCTCAAGCGCTTGGGACCTCAAATATAAAAAGTTCTCATTTTCAACACCGCTGTCGCTTGGCTTTTGCTCAGTGTACTCGCATCCATCCAAATTGACCTAAACGCTTGTAGCATTGACTGTTTGTTCGATTGAATAGTTCGACGACACACGGTTGGTTGGTCGATTGACCGATGCACCCATCCATCGACGATCAGTTATTTCGTTGGTCCATTGCTGCCTTTGCTGCCGTGTCGTACAGTATATTGTCGTGCTCGTATTTCTGGTTAAATGCTTTTGGCAGACGTCAAGTGCTCTTTCACATTCACGTACGTGTACACGCCTTGACGTATGAAATGTCACAGTGACATTTTCATTGTACGAGTACCAAAACAACACACCGCTCCCTTTCCTCTCGCCATAGCTGCATTTGCAATTGACTGGATGCGTGGCTGGGCGCGTGAATGCTCCACGTTATTTGTGCACTTGCGGGCTATGCCATGTCCCTTTAGCCCACATGCATAGGAAATGTTAGTTGGTGAGTACGTGTGTGTGTGTGTGATCCGGTTAGCGATTTTGTATGTGCAATTTTGATGGCATTCACATGCCTTAAAAGGCGAAATTGCAACGTTTTTGGGTAGTGAATTTGGTTTTATTTTTATTGTTATTGCACGATTGTTGCTGCGGATGTTCAAATGCGAAATGTGAAATACGCGCTGGCCATTTCACATTGCATCATTTCGCCTTACATAAATACATATACACAATAAATAATGCAACAGCACATCGTAGTTCATAAGTACACATCATATGGATGTGTATGTGTGTGCGTGCGTTTGTAAGAGCCTTAAGTATAATGTGCCGTAATAATGCCCCAAAATGTTGCGCATTTTATCATATTGTATTATATTAACTACCGCTGCCGCAGCAACAATCATCCGCTCCAGCGGCAATCTCGTTGTGCCGCCTGGTTCATAGGGTACCTGCTTCAACATTTGGCCATTTGTCCGTCGCTGTATTTTGTGACCAAGGATAACAACACACTAATCTGCGGTGACAACGCATAACGAACAACAAAATGATTTATTTACTTTTTAATCTTCGTTATTCGTTACTCGTTATTCGATTTTCGATACTGTAACTTATCGTTTGCCGCTTTGCTGCTTGATATTTGCCGTTTGTGTCTGGCTAATGCATTGCTGATTTAAAATTAATTTTTTGCTGCCGGCAATGCCCTTTCGGCCACAGCTTAACATTGTTGCACAGGTATTTAATAAGAGACAGAAACACATACATATGCATATATACTACATACATACATATCACCCAGTAAAGCTGTTTGTTGGCTATATAACTTCAGATGCATTTGGCATGGAGTAGCTCTTTCTTACTTAGAAAAAATCACTATTTTACATGGAGATTTTCTGAGTTATCAAGTTGGGACAAAGGAAATGAAATTGCCAATGAATTAGTCAACTGCGGATCAGCGGTTACCCCACAGGGGTTAGAGCCAATAATCGGAATCATTCCCGCAGATCATTAGATCAGCGATTATGTAGGCAATCTACATAAAGAGCGATGGTCCGGTCTAGAACGCTGCAGAACTGCAAAGTGTTTTGTGATAAGAACGAACGGAAAACTGGAACTTTCTTCAGAAACTTATAGGACGCAATCCATAGGGTCAGCAACGAACCACTGTTGGACCCGATTTGCCTGTTTTGCTTAGAGAAGGCGAATAGCACCGAGCATTTTCCTGCCTTCGCTAGAGCAAGGTTACAATTTTTTGGTTCCGATTTCATAGGAATGAGCAAAATTTGTTCTCTCAACCTGGAGCATATTTTCAGACTGGCCAAAAAATCTGGAAAATTCTCACAGGGCTAGCTACCTCCGACTCTGTCTCTATTCTATCCTATCTCTTTCTCTCTGTCACTTTTCTACTTTACTCTCGGTGCCTCTTGGCTCGCCTTTTTTTTTCAAATTACAATTTCAAGTTGAGATATTAGTAATTCTCCACTTGATCTCAAATGAATTTCTCCAATTAGTGTCAAATGGAAGATTTTTTTTTTATTTTATAATTTTAATTAATTTCACATTTTAATAACGGTAGCACAGTAAAATAGTAATGAAAATGGTTTGATTGTTTCTCAAATATTTTCCATGGAGCTCAATAGACTTCTGCATTATCTTGAATTTTTTAAGTACTTTTGTTACATAGAGCAAAGGCCTCAACAGTTTCTGCAGTCGTTGAAAAACGTTGACCTCGCATTTTATTGTTGATTATTGGGATCGAAAAGAAATCATTGGATGTCAAATTAGTGCTGTAAGGTGGATAACCCATTAATTCGACCGTTTGAGTGCTCAAAAACTCTCTTGTGTGAGTCGATAGCTGAGAGCTCGCATTGTTTTGGTGAAGGATGACTCCACGATGAAAAGATTTTACAGGTGAGCTCTTTAACAGATCGTTATTCGGTTCTCAGCGAATTTTACAGAATCTGCTAATGGACCGACGTATCAGGGGATGTGGTTAGAAAAAAACTGAGATTGTGTTAGTGATATATGAAAAAAATCAACCAATGACATATCGTTACCGTCTGAACAACGTCTGAGTGGACAAGTGTGTGAATGCATGTGAAATTATGTGGATTGTAATTTTGTTTCCGGCTCGTTTGCATAGATCCAAGATGCGTCACCTGTTATAATGTCGGACACGTACGGCTGGATTTCTTCAACGTTTCTTTACATCAATCGACACGAGTCCTTTTTGACTTTTTGGGCATTTGCCAAATTCTGCGGTATGCAACGAGAAAAAGTCTTCTCGGCAACAAAATGTTCTCGTCATTTGAATGTATGCTGCTCCTACAAATGTCCAAGGTTGCCTCTATCTCGAGCTATTGGTATATTATATAACGATCTGGCATTATCAATTAACGAAAAATATAAATTCTGAAAGTAAGTTGCTAATGGCTTCTCAAATATTCTCGAACACCAACGCAAGTTGAGAAATAAGGTTTGACAAAATGCTTAATATCAAAGTCTAAGAAAAGCTGAATCTCTAATTGAGAAGTAAGGGTTTATCCAAACTTAGAACGTACATTTTTTCTTGTGTTTGCTGGGCATGTGCATGTGTATGTGTACACACATTTGTATTAGTTTTACTTCTATATGATTAGGCACTTGCTTCGAAGGCATTTGTTTTCATAGACATGCGGCTATGCAGACTAAGCATTGGGTGACCACCACTCATGTTGCCACAGATTATGCAACATGGCTTTCATTGTCTGTCTGGCTTGGCATTAACAGCTTCCTTATTAATAAGTACGCACTTAATATGCTAATACATTGTACACACATACATGCATACAAAGGTACGTAAATCTTATGCGTAAATGCAAATATGTAAATACGCAGAAACATCTGTGAAAATATACAGGCCGGCCGTTCTGCTAAGCATTGGTATAAATGCTGACCATAAACCACTAAATCAACGGTTTCCTTCAGGCGAAGGCGCTTCTATAAAATCGAATTACTTCCACGTCTATGCCTCTGAACAAACGAAATTATATTGTTTAGCAACAACGTCCATTTTATGCTCCATAAATTAAATTTAGTTTAGTTTATAAGCGTTTCTCAATTGTTCATGATTGCTTAAATAAATAGATGGGTGTTTCATTTAGACTGTCTAATTGAAGTGTGACCATTTTTTCAATCTGACTGTAATTTTTTCGATCAAAGTCTGATCCTAGAAATTCCATTCCAATTGCTGTTAATGTTAATGTTAATGTTAATGTTAATGTTAATGTTAATGTTAATGTTAATGTTAATGTTAATGTTAATGTTAATGTTAATGTTAATGTTAATGTTAATGTTAATGTTAATGTTAATGTTAATGTTAATGTTAATGTTAATGTTAATGTTAATGTTAATGTTAATGTTAATGTTAATGTTAATGTTAATGTTAATGTTAATGTTAATGTTAATGTTAATGTTAATGTTAATGTTAATGTTAATGTTAATGTTAATGTTAATGTTAATGTTAATGTTAATGTTAATGTTAATGTTAATGTTAATGTTAATGTTAATGTTAATGTTAATGTTAATGTTAATGTTAATGTTAATGTTAATGTTAATGTTAATGTTAATGTTAATGTTAATGTTAATGTTAATGTTAATGTTAATGTTAATGTTAATGTTAATGTTAATGTTAATGTTAATGTTAATGTTAATGTTAATGTTAATGTTAATGTTAATGTTAATGTTAATGTTAATGTTAATGTTAATGTTAATGTTAATGTTAATGTTAATGTTAATGTTAATGTTAATGTTAATGTTAATGTTAATGTTAATGTTAATGTTAATGTTAATGTTAATGTTAATGTTAATGTTAATGTTAATGTTAATGTTAATGTTAATGTTAATGTTAATGTTAATGTTAATGTTAATGTTAATGTTAATGTTAATGTTAATGTTAATGTTAATGTTAATGTTAATGTTAATGTTAATGTTAATGTTAATGTTAATGTTAATGTTAATGACAAAAATCTTAATTATCGCTAAATATTTAGTGGTAGTGTATTCGTATTTTAACTACCACTGAAGAAGGAGTGAAATTTTGAAATTTTGAAGTCCTTTCAAATATTTAATTGTTGACAAAATGAAAAACTGGGTATGTAAAATGACTTTATAAAATCTATAGTTTCACGAGCATATACAATTTTCACTGGGCAACAAAAAAAGTTGATTTTTGTCGCACAGTGTATTATAACAATAGCAGTATAACAGTGCACTAATCATTCACTGGCTAAGAAATATTTCATGATTTACACTACAAGTACAACCAGAGCAAGCTTTAGCCAAAGGTTTGATTGACCGTCTACTCTAGAATTTGAGCGAGACTGAGCACATTCACCGAAGCCAAATCACCGTCCACATCAATAATGCATCTTCAATGCACCTGTTTCTTACATACATACATACATACATAGACATAATTAAATAGCATAATATTATTTAATCGTACGAAAGGATGCATCAGTCCCAATATATTTCTCACAGTATTAAAATATATTTCCTATGGCTCTAATATGCAAATAATTTTATGCTACAGACACGAATACATACAAGCATACTCACATACATTTAAATATGCAACAGCTTAACGGCAAACAAGCGAGCACACAGGCATAGCACAAATATTTCAGCGCATATGCAAGATGAGTTGAATGCATTTATAGATATGTACATAAATACATACATACATACACACATCTGTACTTATGCAGTCTGGTTGATAGACAAATTCCAATTATAATATTTAAGCAATTGCTTCGATCTCAGGCATTAGTCATTTACTAGCACTACACACACACACATATATGCAAGTAAATTTTCTAAATGACTGTTGTAGCAGTTCTCATAAGGTGTGTCTGTCTTGCCCGTTTAACCCGTTCGGTGCATTTCAGCAAAATATTGAAACAAGGAAAAGTTACACTTTGCATGTTTTCATAAGTGAAGAAAATGAAAGATTTGGTGTCGTTGAATTCGAAGACGTAGACGAGAATTGTACCGGCGAAATGTATTTGATGAGCTTTCGGCTGGCTATGGTAAATTAATTTCGGTTTAAAAAATACTGGAGAATGGTGGCGAGAAATTCTTTGGTATAGCCTCGATTGGAAAATCAATATTTTACCATTTCAAAATAAAAGTAATTTTTTGTTTGTTTTTTATTTAAATGAATTTTAACATAAATAGTCACATTTAGTCATCGTCATATGTAGGTTAGATGGCAAGAGTACCACTGGTACACTACAAGTAGCACTAGAGTACCGTTTTGATACCATAATGACTATCTCCAGGCTATCCCCAAAATTCAAAATAAGGAACCTTAAGCGCCTAGCTGCCAAACCCTGACATTTGCAAATGTTTAGCAGTTACTTTCTCTGCCGGATCCCCACAGCTTCTGCAATGAGGGTTATCCGGAAGTCCAAGCTTCTCCGCAAGAGTTCCGATCACCCAGTGACCAGACAGTGCTATGAGTTTGGAAATTTAATAGCGAGGGATCCCCAGTATTCTGAGTGTTCTGCTTCCGTCGTACAAAGACCAAAAAGTCTTTGAGATAGCACACGATAAGATGGAATTCCGTCTGTCTTACGCTTTTTAAGAAGTATGTAGATTGTGCAGTTTCCCTTTAAAAACGGTCAAGGGGACACCGAGATTTGGGGATAACTTAAGCCGGTTCTGTGGACCCCCTCTAGGCAAGCTCATCGGCAATTTCATTTGCCTCTATGCTCCTATGCCCTGGCATTCAGTCATGGCCATATTACGAAACCAAATTAGCAGGAAAGGCCGGCCCCAAATATAAATGAGTAATCAAACAATAACGCCACAGCTAGCAATTGAAGTTAAGCGTATGCACCTACACCTACATAATGGTATAATGATTTCAATAACGAATAAAGAAAAATTACTCGAATTTCGTAAAAAAGGACGAACTCAAAGGAGGAAATGCGACTAGTGCATAAAGTCGTGGCCCTAATTTTGTATTCGAAGAATGTTGCGACATCTAGGCCAAGTGCAGCCAGAAGAAAAGCACATACGCTCGGTCCAACACGCAGTAAGTTTACAAGGTTTGATTGAAAAGTAATGAACCTTATTTTTTTTAAGCAGTTTTATTAAACCTTTTGGCTTATACAACTAATATTCTTCAAAATAAGACCCTTGAGCGTCAATACACCGCTGGTAGCGGTCCTTCCACTGCAGGAAACATTTTTTAAACTCATCCGCCGGAATCGCGTTCAATTCGGCTGTCACAGTTTTTTGGATCGCCTCGATGGAGTCGAAACACCTCCCCTTCGGCTTCCTTTTCAGGCGCGGGAACAAGAAGAAGTCCGGAGGGGACAGGTCTGGGCTGTAGGGAGGGTGGGGAAGCACCGGAACCCCCATCTTGGCCAATGCAGAGGTTCACATCTTCGTCTGTTTGCATCGTCGAAGGCCTTCCAGAACGCTGTTCGTCTTCGACGTCCTCCCGGCCTTCCTTGAACGACTTGTGCCACCGTTTTTCCTGAGCACTGGACAGAGATTGGTCCCCGTAAGCCTCCTTGAGAAGCCCAATGGTTTCGGTACTCGTTTTGATTAGCTTTACGCAAAATTTGATCGAGTAACGTTGCTCCACCGTTCGCTGCATTTTCGCCACTGCAAACTCCTAACACACTTTTAAAACAGCTTTCTCGCGTGGATCGATGTTGACTGCACCGCTGTTGCCAGCGAACTGGGACCGGTTTCTAGTGGAAGGGGAAGGTCCAACGATCATTTTCCCCTACTAGCCAATTCGGTTGATCGCTTGGCAGAAGGCGGGAAGGCTCATTATTTTTCAATCAAACCCTGTAATAAGGGAACTGGGTCTGAATGGGATACTATGACGAGTAGAGCGCACGTAAGGCGAAGTACATACAAACCTCAAATTGAATCTTATCTAATCTAATTGTTAAGGGTTTTCCAATTACAGGTGTTTTTTTTTAATAGCCCGCTATTTCGGTTAATCTCACCTTTGAAGTTGTCATTTTTTGATATTTGACAAGTATAAACTACGCCATTAATAAAAATGGAACGATACACGCTTAAACAACGCACTGAAATTATTAAAATTCAGTATAAAAATGGTGAAAATTTGGCAGAGACGGTTCGTCAAACTCGCACATTTTTGGATCATCGTGAAGCACCTTGTCGGACCGCAATACAAAAATTGGTGAAAAAATTCGAGCTGTTGGGACAAGTTAGTGATGTGAAGAATAAAACCGGTGCATGTCGCTCAAGAACAGCCGAAAATATTGCTGTTGTAGCCGAAAGTGTTTAAGAAGAAAACTCAGGTTTGTCCATTCCCCGTCGTTCTTTGGAATTAGGCATTCCATAAACGGCATTACACCGTATTTTGTATAAAGATTTGGGTCTTAAGGCTTATGAAGTCCAGTTAACACAAGAACTCAAGCCGGCCGACCATCAACAACATCGTGTCTTTACTGATTGGGTCGTTGAAATGCATAAAAATGATCCGGAATTCCATCGAAAAATCATCTTGAGTGATGACGCCCATTTCCACCTCCGTCACTTCGTCAACAAGCAAAACTATTGGATCTGGGGCCCAGAAAATCCAAGAGTTATTATTGAAAAGCCTCCCTATCCTCAATGTGTGACTTTTTGGTGCGGTTTATGGTACGGCGGAATCATTGGATCTTACTTTTTCGAAAATGAAGCTGGAGCAACAGTTATGGTGAATGGATTGCGCTATCGAGAGATGATTAACGATTTTTTATGGCCGGAATTGGATGGTATCAATCTAGACAATGAAACCATTGATCTTTTATCAAAATAACACCTGCTATTGGAAGCCCCTTTATTTGGGTGGTTTTTAGAACCACTTTACCTTAAATTTTAAATAATTTTATTTCATGATAAATATATTCAGCTGTTTTCAGTTAGTGAATTTTTGATAATATTGATAATGATTAATAGTTTTTCCCAAAGCTAATCTAGAGACGAGTTTCGGAATACCGGTATTTTTTTATATATATATCCAGAAACCTTGAGATCAAAATTTTCTGCTGTAGCAAAGGCGGGGCACTCACGGAGAAAATGTTCAGTGCTATTCGCCTCCTCTAAGCAACACAGGTAAATCGGGTCCTGAATTACTCCGATGGTGATCCTATGCTGACCTCATGGATTGTGTCCTATAATAATACCGACCATCAACCTAACGTTTTTTTTTACCAAGTTTTAGAGAAAGTTCGACAGTTTAACGTTCACGGTTGTCACAAAACATTTTGCAGTTCTACAGACTGCACCATCGGCCTTTATGTAAATTGAATACATAATCGCTGAGCCAATTCATGGTGCCTGTTGGACTGATTCCAATTATTGGCTCTTGTCTCTGTGGAGTAACCGCTGATCCGCTGTTGGTAAATTTATTTCTTTGATCGCCGCGGCAAGCTTTTTTAATGCTGCAACGTTATTAAGCTTCTTCTTACATTCTTCAACAATTTTTGTGTTCACCAAGTGATTAATTTTGCGCCACCTTATAGTTAAATACCTGTTCTATCATTTCATATTTCACACAAACGGTATGGATAAAAAATTCAGACCTAATAAATGGCAGTCACCTGCACAACTACGCACATTTATTAGTTCATTGAGCCTTAAGGAGCTGCCACTTTGCTCAGGAGAGAGAGTTACTTCTTCGTTGCAACATCAATAAAAAGCGATTTTTTTTTTCTCCAAAAAAGCGAAGTTGCTGCAAAAGGGTTAAGTCAACTGCATACAAGTATATGCCCTACATGCATACATACATACATACATACATACAAATAGTTCATTGCTGATGAAAGTCGATATTTACATTTGCATTTGACATTCATGCATCTAAGTAAGTAAGCACGCATGCATTAAGTGCGTGCAATTGTGGTTTTACTCATACATATGTATGTATGCACGTGTATAAATATGTGCCTGTGTATGTGCGCTCATATTTTGATAGATATAGAAAATCCTTCCGCAAATTGAGCAGCATTGACTCTTTAATTTAAACTGAATTGTTTGTAATTTAAAATAATTTCATGCACCAACACATGCACGCACACAAACGTGTGAAATATTCTGATAAATGAGCTCAAGGGCACTTCGACAAAACCACTCACCATAAATGAAATAATATTACATATGCAGACATATACATATATAACTAAGTATATGTATGTATATCTCTTTATCTTCCGCTCAATCGCAAAGAAAACAAAATTTATAACGAATGCGAGTAGTTATTTGATTTTTATTTCTGCCCGCTTGATTTGCCATATCTTACTTGTTATTTCTGCTGATTGGTTTTATTAAGCATATTGTTCATGCAAATCATTCAACGCCAGCATTTGAAAGTGTCAATCCTGATTATTTTCAATTATATCGATTATATTTTATTTAAGTGTGTGTGTGTGTGGCTTATATATTTTGAAGCCTATAGAAGTCGTTGAAGGCTGTAAGGCTGTGTGAAAACACAAAGATAGTAAATACGTATTAATCGATATTAGAGTGGCGCATTTCAACACCAAATTAAATTTCTATAATTTCTTAAATCTTAAACGAATTGCTCTTCCACGGCGTCAGTAGTTTATACAATAAGTTTTTATTTATTTATTTAAATATATAAAACCTATGAACAAGAAATACTTAGAGACTGGCATTCGGTTCAGTGCAAGCGAAGTTATTGCGTCTAAAGTGTCAGTATGTTCGCGTCATCGGTACAAAAATGAGCTTCGAACAAAGAGCTAATATCAAATTTTGTTCTAAAATCGATAAAACGTTTACCGAAACATTTGAATTGATGAAAAAAGTTTATGCCGATGATTGCTCATCTCGTGCCAGAGTTCAGAGATGGTTGTGAGGACATACATAAATTACAATGAACATACGGGCATCCGCAATCACCGAAGACTCCATCGAAATTGTTTGTAAATTTATCAAAAATGAACCGAAATCATTGTTGAAATTCATGGAATCGAAGTTGAATATTTCCAAAATATCGATTTATTGCATTTTAACTGATCATTAGGGCTTACGAAAGGTCTGTGCACTTTTCACTCCGCACAAGTTAACTGAGTACCAAAAATTGCTCAGAATTCACATTCGAAAGACCTCATTAAAGAGGCGAGAAAAGACAAGAGCTTCCAACATGTAACTGAAACTATGCGTCAAAGTGCCGAATGGAAGGCCGCAGACGAGTCATCACGCAAACAATCGTGTTTGGATAAGTCAAAAATCAAGTCGATGCTCATTTGGTTTACGATTCCAAGGAAATGGTCCACAAGGAGCTCATGCCAATGGGCTAAACCGTCAATACAATTTTATACTGTGGGCAAAAAGTAAGGTGAATTTATTGGTCAAAAGTAAGGTGAATTTATTTGTCAAACTTCGCGGGATTAAAATTTTGCTCTAGTTATTTTTTCATAAGTTGGCAGCACTGTTAATAACATCTGGGCCAACTTTCATGTGAATGTCATTATCAGTAATATATTTACGCTTGTGTTTACCAAACGACTAAGAGTGCATTTTTCGATTTTTACAATGTCTGATTTGATTGAGCAGAGAAGTGCCATCAAATTTTGTTTGCGGAATGAAATTTCGGCTGCGGAAACGTTTAGCATGTTGCAGAAGGCATTTGGTGATTCGACCATGTCGCAGAAAAATGTTTATATAATATGTAAGTGGTACAAAGACTTCAAAGAGGGTCGAGAACGTGTTGATGAGTTGGAGCGTTCCGGACGACCATCGACGTCAACAGATGACCAACACGTCAATAAAGTGAAGGAGTTAGTGCTCAAAAATCGTCGGTTGACTGTTAAAGACCTTACTGATATGATCGGAATATCAGGAGGATCTGTGAAAACCAAATCTCGTTTGGTACCGAAAACTCTCAATTTCTTGGAAAAAAGTCGTCGCGTTGATGTGTGTGAAACAATGCTTTCAGACTATCAGGACAAGCTCAAATGCATCATTACGGGAGATGAGACTTGGATTTATGCTTACAACCCTGAAACAACCGACCAATCAAGCGAATATCGTGCTAAAGGCGAGGCCAGACCGAAAAGAGCACGTCAAAGTGGTTCAAAAATAAAGGTCATGATGACAGTTTTTTTGGATTTTCGTGGTGTGGTGCACTATGAATTCCTTCCACCTGGCCAAACTGTTAATAAGGAATATTATTTGAGCGCTATGCGTCGTTTACGTGAAGCAACTCGTCTAAAAAGACCAGAATTATGGGCCAACAACTCTTGGTTTTTGCATCACGATAATGCACCGTCTCACACTGCACTCGTTCTTCGTGACCATTTCGCCAAAAATTCGTATTCGTATTATTCATATCGTTCCGCAACCACCGTATTCGCCTGACTTGGCTCCGTGTGACTTCGGGCTATTCCCAAAACTCAAGAGACCACTCCGGGGAACGCGTTTCGAGTCGATTGAGGAGATAAAAGCTGAATCGAAGAAGGTGCTGATGGCTATACCGGAAATGGACTATTTGGCATGTTTCGGGGATTGGAAAAATCGTTGGCATAAGTGTATTTCATCGAGAGGGGATTATTTTGAAGAGGATGAAATTGATTTACAAGAATAAATAAAGATTTTTCATTTTACAACCAAATTCACCTTACTTTTTGCCTACAGTAGTACCTCTCGAATTTTCCGATGTCACTTGCATTGCTCTGGAGATTTTAAATACATGAATCAGTGCCTGCTAGGCTGAGTGCGGTCGACTTTTGTGAGGACTTCCAAATGAGCAAATATTTGAAAATTGAATTAATTAAAATATTTGAGAAAATTAACAACGAACATAAGAAATATTCCACACATAAGTTACATATTAAAGTAAGCTACTTTGAAATAAATTTTCAGAAATTTTAATTTGATTGTGGTTTAAAAATATGCAACTTTTGTTGCAAATGTGTCGTTCCAGAATTTGTGTGTAAGTATTTGCCAATATTTATTCGGGATCAGTGCGACATTGAATCAAAGTAAAGTTATGATTCATATGATAAACAACAAATTAAATGGACCGTGCAAATATTTTCGTGTATATATCAACATGTAAGCATAATGGGTATGAGTGTATGCATGTATGTATGTATGTATATCTAAAAGCGCAATCAACCATGTGTTTATTTGAAGCACAAAGAGATGGCGTCAAATTAATTACCAATAACTCATTTTCAATATTTTTTTATGGCATTTGGCTGAAGTTGGCATCTGTTAAAATAAAATCTATAAAAACTATAAACTTCTAAATGGCAGTAAAAATATATCATGAGTGAAAAAATTCAGGCTATAAAGTAGCATAAGTGGAATTTTTGCAATTTTTGTAATTTAATGCGGCTTTTAATTAAACAAAAAAATAAAAAAAATAAAAATTAAAAATGTTAATGAAGGCCTCATCAATCCATTGTTCACTGAGTTGCATTATCTCTGTGTCCAACTTTTGACGCTTTCAATCTACGAACATATTTCACAAAGGCAATTAATTAAATAGAGTTGCATGGAGCAAAATAATCGATGAAAATCGGGGGTTTTCGTAAATTAAAAAATGTGCGTATATTCAAATTTAAACCTAATTTTTTGTAGATAAAATAATATCAAATACCTACATTTAATTCGCTCAATTGCAAATTGGAGGCAAGGCCTCTAGACAAATATTGCATACTCTAAGCAAACAAAGGAAGAAAAAAGTAATTTGTGAAAGTGTAGGGGTCCAAGAACTTCAAGTATAAAACCTAAGATTGAGTAAGAATACAAGGGCACAAAAAGAAAAAGAAAAATGGGAGGCAAATATCACACCTTGAGGTCTTTGAATTCATAAACAGATTGAAGCAAAGTATTAGCAATAATATAAGATGACTGGAACACATTTTGAGTTTTGTCAAAAGTAATGTGAAGACATTTCTTGCTGCTTGGAGTGATGCCAGAGTAGCTGCACCTGCGAACGAGGGCATTAATTTCAGATTGCAACATAGGAATATCCTCATTTTTTCTAATTGCAGAAAATATTTGAAAATCCTCAGCATATAGAAAAAAATTGGCTAACGCAAAACAGGAACAAATATCATTAATGCTAGATTGATTAATAAGTTTTGCACTTTATTATTCAGTATAGTCTTGTTCTAAGGCGATTCCAATTTATGAATTCCATGCTTGAAGTGAGAATCTGAAAGGGCTGCAACATACGCTTCCACAGCTAACCCCATCATTTGATGAAAAAAGCTTTCCATGCATGATTTTTTTAGGTCTGGAAACAGATGGAGGTCGCTAGGGGCCAAATATAATGAATACAGTGGATGCTTCAACAATTCGAACTATAATTCATAGATATTTGCCGCCATTGTCAAAATGCTCTTGTGACACGGCGCATTGTCCTGATGAAAAATTTTTTTGCTTTTGCAAATTGGGTCTTTTTTCACGAATTTTCTCCTTTTTTTCCTAAACGGTTAAAATAATACTGACCCAAAAAACTGATGCTAACACCTTCTTGGCCGATTTCTGGACACGAACTCGTTTCGAAGCCGAAGAACCAGGTTCACACCACTCTTTAGCCTCTGGTTTTGATTTAGAATCATGGCGATCGACCCAATTCTCATCGGTGGTGATGAATCGATGCACAAATTTCACTTTATACACTCGAAACCCCTCTAAATCTTGCTCAGAAAGTCGCATTCGAATGTGTTTTGTTTCCATTGTTAGCGAATGCGGCACCCTTTGTGCACATAGCTTTCTTAAATCCAATACTTAAGTCAAAATATTGCTTACTCTACCCAATGAGATGCCTAGAGCTTCTACTAAATCTCTTTCAGTCACTTGACGACTTTCCAATACGATACTCCGTATTTTTTCTATGATTTCTGGTGTGGTTGCTGTTTTTGGACGTCCTTGACGTGGATCGTCTTCAAGGCTTGTACGACCACGTTTAAATTCCAAAGCCCATCTTTTTACTATACCAATTGATGGCGAAAAGTCTTCATACACTTTCAATATTCGTTCATAAATTTCCTTTGCTTTTAAACCTTCCAAAAATAAAAAATTCAATCACCGCACGATACTTGGTTTTTTCCATTGTAGAAAATATTATCGATACTAAATGGCTTATAATCAAAGAATGAATTGATATTAAACAGATTGAAATGAAAGTTCACATGCGTTCATATGAAGAGTGTACCGACATAACAAAAAATAATGTATGCTAGCAGCAATGCTCTCTCTTATCGAGCCGCAAAACACATTGAACAACCTGGTAAATAGATCGAAGAGTAGAGACCCTAAAATACTGCTCCCCTGAAGATGCAATGAAAGGTTCCGAGCATTTACTCCCTCAGTCATTACCACACATCGTCTGTCGTATAAATATGTCCTATATTCATATACATAGGTATGTCCTATGAAGTGTTACCTATTAAAAACACCATAACTTTTTTTGTGGAATTAGTTTTTATTGATTTCAAAGACAAAATTGTTCAAAAATGAAAAATTAATTTTCACACATATTCACTTTAGCTCGATATGACCACCTTTTGCCTTGACTATAACCTTCAAACGGTCAAAAAATGAGTTGCATGCTGCACGAATGTGATCTTGAGGTATTTTAGTCCATTCTCGTATAATCGCTTTTTTCATCGCATCCATACTGGCATATTTTTTAGTCCTCACCTTGCTCTCCAAAATGGACCAAATGGAATAGTCCATCGGATTTGCGTCTGGCGAATTCGAAAGCCATTGTGTGAACGAAATGAAGTGTGGAACATGATTTTTTAACCATTCTTGGTTCACACGAGCTTTATGAGACGGTGCCGAGTGCTGTTGGAACGTCCATGGTCTACGACCGAAATGTTTGCGAGTCCACAGCTCTAAAGCAGCTTCTAAAACATTTTCCCGATAATAAGTCGCATTCACTTTGACACCAGGCTCAATAAAAACGATTAGAGAGCGTCCATCAGCGGTCACTGCGGCCCAAACCATTAATTGCGATGGGAAATTGCTTCGAGTGGCCATACGCAGGCTCAAATTCTCGTATGAGCGTTCGGTCACGTAAACACGATCGTTTTGAGTGTTTATGCTCAATTGGGACATTTTTTTCATCAGAAAACACAATATTAGGAAAATCGCCACGTTCGTACAAGCGCAACAACTCCTTTGCTCTTTTTTTTCTTGCTGAGGTGAAAGATTGTGTGCTTTTTGGAACTTGTAAGCTTTGACCTTGAGCTCATTTTTCAATATGCATCGAATGCTGTCTTGCGATATTTTCAGTTCTTTGGCCATTTTTCTTCCACTTCGACATAGATTTCGTTCAAGTCGAGCCTTCATTTTCCGAACCATTTCTGCCGTTGTTGCGGTTTTTTTTGGTCCACCTCCATAGCGTTTTGCAATACTACCATCATCATTGTAACGTTTTATAGTGCGATACACAAACATTTTATTCACTTTGAGGTGACTGAGCTCACGAACAATGGCTGGCTGTGATTTTCCAGCCAAATATAACGGAATCACACTATTACGTTTGAATTCCATCACAGAAAAGAAAATGTAACAAAACTGAGACGCAAATGCTTTTGAGGGCTTATAAACAAGTATTGAACTGTCATTGGAACAATTTTGACCTTGATGTCATGAGCTGTTTTACAGATACAAGCAGTGTGAAGTTGGTAACACTTCGTATCGTTCACCCTGTATAAAAGATTTCAACCATTGCAAGAAAGCAGAATGAAAACCTGGCGTTTGTCAAATTTTTAAGATGAGTGCCGTGGATAGTGCACATTCGTACTTATCTCAAATGCTGATAGGGGGTCGCAACACCGATTCGAGAATAATAAAAAATCGATCATTTTTCATAGACATAATCTGCTTAATTAAATGGCTAAAGTGTTGCAATATTTTTTTCTCGAGCAAAATATTTGCATTCCAGCATAAGCTTGGATATGTAAGTACACACAAATATTAATTAATGTCTATGTACATATATGTATGTGTGTATGACTAATTTGCTAACACAATTTTTTTTATTCGTTGGGATATTTAACGCTTATGGTACGACATATTTACATATGTGTATACATATGCACATGTACTCCTGCATATATGTAAGTGTTTAGCGTCAGTGACATGGAATGTTGAAAATGTTTCAAATTGCAAAGTCGCACTAAAATGGCTTAAGTGGCATTAAATGAAACCTAATGGAATTTGAGAAGCAACAAAAATATAAAAATATATACATACAGTACTTATATAAATACATATGCACACACACTGGTAGAGATTGCATGTTGTCGGCATTTATTGTAGCTTAAGATGTTTGCTGGTTCGTAGAAACGCTGCTTTTGCTTTTTCTTTTGCAAGTGCATGTGTGTGTGTGTGTGCGGTTGTAAGCTTCGTATGTGCTCTTTTATTTGCTTCTCCAATCTAGATGCGTAAGCAAGCACAGCTGAAGTCAAGCGAATGAGTTAGTAATCCTAATGGAAAATGCTCCAACTGCGATGTAAATTAAGAATTCATTTATAGGCGAGCTTAGCGCCACAAATATTCAAATAGACAAAAGCTCCCTCAACAGCTTACTTACGTGCATACATATGTACATCCAACTACATAGCCCTACACACATGCACACATACGTAAGTGTATGCAAGTTCTGTAAAAGCGAGCAAGTCTATAGGCTAAGCAAGAATTAGAGCCACAAAGGATTGGTTGCGGCAACTAAGGACCACAGTCACGCCGCCTACGGAGGTTGGAAAAGTGGAAATGTAAGTGGGTGGCAGCGTCGTTGTTGCCATTGGCGTTGGTGGCGTTACGCTTCGAATTGTCAAAATTGCAATTGATATACGCAAAGTCAGTAGTGCTTAAGCCGCACAAAGGATAAATAATGGGTGCTGCAACAAGTGTGCTTAAACTAAGAGTAGGATTTCTAGAGCAGACACAGATGTGGAAATGTTGGAAAAATATTCTGAGAAATTTTCTATGAACATAAGTATATACAGTTACGCATGAATAATGCAAAATAACCTGCTTACTTTTCACTCCAAGTTGACAAAACTATTTGAGCTATAAACTATACTCGTATTTGAGCAAAAGTATCTACTATACCTGAGCTCATACTTCAAATTTGGAGCACAGAAAATAATGAGTAAAGAATGATATGCAAGCTTAGGTAGGTAGGTAGGTAAGTAGGTAGAAGTGGCAGTCGGTCTCTAGACCAACTCACTTAGACCGTTGCCGATTCATTGTGATACCACAGTGGCAGTTTGCCTGCTACTCCTCGTTAAACCATTTTGTTTTGGAGAATGCAATTCGTGTGATAGGGGAAAAAAATTTACTGGATATCCGAGCACATGAACTAAACGGTCTCTATCCAAGGCAAGGTGCAATACCAACAAGGGTTCAAAAGTTGGAACAGCGAATTGCGTGACCTAATGAATGGCAGCGAAGTTGGGATCTTTCTTCTAAAGACCGCTGGACACACGAACTCATCCCTGACCTTGCTACGTGGTTAAGACGAAGACACGGAGAAGTGGCAAGCAATGGCAAACCTCCGAGTGTATTTCTACCATGAAAAAGCTCCTCATTAAAAATATCTGCCGTTCGGAGTCGGCTAGGTCCCTCCATTTGTGGAACAACAACAAGACGCACACCACAAATAGGAGGAGGAGTTCGGCCAAACACCCAAAAAGGGTGTGCGCGCCAATTATATATATATATATAAGTACAATTGAAAACATTGCTGCGATGCTACATGCAAGTTTGCCAAGCAAATATTGCATACGCTACACAAACAGGACGAAGAAAGGCGAACAACAGAGCTGTTTCAGTAGCGGCAGCCAGAGCAAAATAATATCAACGCCCTGGACTCCAAAGTCGTCAGTATTATTTCAAAACGATGAGTCAAAGTATCTAAACTTAGTGGCACGCCCCGTAGGGCAGTAATAGAGAAGATGTCTAACAAACTCTTTCTTGCAGCTTCTGCAATAGTGGAAATAAGCTGCGTTCAATCTTTGAGCATGCCGAACTAGTAGACGGTGGACTGTAAGGAAAGAAACTAACATAAAGACGCCTTTCCTTCACCGATTATGTAGCGCCTTTGAGCTCTTAGCGTCCCATTTTGGCCAATTTATTTTCGTAGCATTGCAAGTCAGACTATCAATCTATCTCGTGTTGGCTGATGTGTCAATGCTACTCGCACCACGCAGTTTATAGGTTGAGAGGGGTATACCTAAAATCTCCATAGCAAGAGGGCCGGGTGGCAATGCCTTCTCTCGTTAATTTGTCTGCCTTACAATTCCCTATTCCGCCATCTATTTTGTATATTCCGTTTACGACTGGGTCCCCAGGCAGGTTGAGTCTCGGCACCGGTCATATGATACCTTACTCCAACCCAATATTAATTGTTCCAATTTATAAGAAAGCGGACAAATGAAACAGTGCGAATTATAGAGGAATAGCCCTTCTAAACATACGATATGAGACGTTAAATCTGTGTGCAGAAGAGATTGTGGGAGACTATCAATACAGATGCTCAAGATAGATCTGAGAGATTCTCTCGGAGAATCGGATGCTCGATAACAGATCAATGCTTTATTCTGGGGCAGATATTCGTGAAATTGTATGAGTTCAACATAAATCTACACTGCCTGTTTACAGACTTTAAACAAGGGTTTGGGAAACTTCACAAAAAATATATCGGTTATCATGTGACAATACTGGATATACCTCGAAATAAATAAATAAATAATTGGCGTGTAAACTTCTGTCAGGTGTTGGGCCGAGCTACTCTTCCTACTCGTGGCATGTGTATTGATGGTATTCCACAAATTCCTAGCGAGGGGCAACTGCTATTAGAAAAAGCTTTTTCTATCATTTTTCACGACGTTTCAAACCTACGCACTCCCGAATGGTAGTCACTCACCTACGCACTTGGCTAATCTACCTACGCTCACTTGACGCAAATCGACGTCAATATGCACATATGCTGACGGCATCGTCATTTTGCGAGAGAAAGGGAGACTTTGCATCACGTTTGCAGGCGGATAGAGCAAGCTGCAAGACCAGCGGGTCTCAAGATAAAAGAAGGAAACACCAAATGCATGACATGATCCTTGCCATATACTCTCATCAGAATCGGTAGAATTATGTAGAATTTTGAGCTCATACAGGAATTTAAATATTTGGGCGTAGTACTCAGCATAAATAGCATTCAGGCAGAAAACAAATCATATTTCAGGCATAGGAAACTTATGAAATCTTCCTTAATACTCGTATCAAAGGTACAAAAACTGCAGGTGTACAAAACTCACATACGACCGGTTGTTGTTGTTGTAGTAGCATGAAAATTCTCTATACATACACGGGGAATGCTGCTGAAGTGACGGTCCTTGGGCTGATTGCGAGGATATAAAACCTGGACGTGCCGGTTACGTAGAACTGACTGTCCTGAGAAGGATCATAAGACCGGTCCTAACCAACGATTGTACAAAAACTGATGCTTAACGCTAATGGCTTCAATTTACTGATGCGATTTGCAGGTAAAATTCTTAGGAAAATATTCGGGGCCATATACGATTAGAAGGGAGACACATACGGCATACAGTATAACAACGAGCTCAGTGTTTTAATCGCGGGACGAAATGTAACGCGGTTTATAAAGTCGCAAACATTATATTGACATGTACACGCCCTAAAAATGATTAGCGAAAGAACGACCAAAAAAGTTTTCGAAGCAAGCCGCGAAGGGGCAAGAAAGTGAAGCCGACAGCGGCGCAGTTGGTTACAAGACGTAGAAGATGATATACGAAAGAATCTCACAACATAGAGCGACAGTGGAATGTAGTGGAGGCAATCGCCATCAACGAACTGTAATTTCTATTTTAATTTTATCGCAATAGGAATGCAGAGCAGGCGTTTAAACACTTTGAACAGTTTTTCTCATCTCCTTTCGGTTTATAAGTAACTGCAAGACGCCGCAAATAATAAGCACACTCAGTGACCATTTGACAGGAGTATGCCCCGACTAAGCTCTCCTTGGACCACAGCAATAAAAGCACTAAGTCTTTCGACCATTCAAACTATCATCAAATAATGGATCACACAGTAACGACTAGATGGCGCCGAGAGCATACACTGGAGCTAAGCTCAAAGCGCCTTGAAACTTCGAAAATCTAGTTAGATATCCAAGTAGCTGCTTTCATCGAGCCTGAAGATATGCTGATTAATTAATTATTTTTTCTAATGCAAGCAAGGCAATTATTTTTACGCTAGTAGCCTTGAAAATTGGACCTCGCTTTGTTTCTTTGAATAACTCCTTTATTAGATAACAAAATGATTTAGAGTGTTGGGAGTATTTATTTTGACCTTTACGGATTCATTGTTTGTATGTTTGTATATGACAGCTGTCTAGTTCATGAGTCTCAATTATGACACACAACGCCTTTTGCAAAAATTACAAATCTTCTGTTAAGGTGATTAATTTTGCGCCACCTTGCACCTTGAAAGAAGATGTACGAAGGACATAAATTTACAACAGATAAGCAAGACAAGTGCCACAGAGTAGGGCTAAGCCACGCATATGGAACGGACCGCTAACGAAAATGGGAGGAATAAAATATAAGAAGAATAATTGAAAGATATGGATGCCGAAAAGGTGTAAAGGGTAGTAGAAATAACACAAAGAATGAAAGTAAATCACAGAAAATAAAAATAAAGGAAACAAAGCTTACTTAGGACTGCGATGATAACTCAGTTGATAGTGTTAACCATATTTATACTGATGACTCCAAGATGGTAGAATGGCACCATATCGGGAGTGCACTCGGGACAATTATCCTTAAATTGCTCCTTCCGACTCCAGACCAGTGTAGCGCCTTCCAAGCTTATGTCTACGCTATAGTCAAAGCAGCAAAACCGATAAGACGAATGGACCTACCTCCAGCAAACCTTACCATTTTTGTTGATAGTCAAGAAGCGATCAAGGCACTGGCCTCAACGCGCATCAATTCAAGAAATATTAAAGAATACAGGAGGTTGCTCTCGCTTATCAAACAACTCGACACCAGACTTTGTTGGGTCCCTCCCCACTGTGGAGTAGATGGAAAAGAAAGAGCGGTAGAAGGCATAAGCATTCCTCTAAACGTACTGTACACTGCGATTAACTTGAGAACAATCGCAGAAACCAATAAAAGTTGGTCTCTGACTATTAACAGCAGGGACTTCAAAGCGCTCTGGCCAAAACTAAATCTAAAAAGGAAAAAATTGTCTGCTTGGATTCAACAGATCAACTACCAGCGTCCAGGTGTTATAAGGGGCTATAGCACCATTGGTCCCTAGGCAGTAGTACCTCACAACGATTTTTTCAGGAGTTGTGGAGAAGAAGAAGAAAATGAGTTGGTACAACACCTCCTCTGTGAATGTCCTGCACTTCAAAGAAGCCGTGTTAAATATCTTGGCGATTATTTCTTTGAAGACCTTGAAAATTTACAAATGTCTCACAGGAGGGGCTAATTATCTTCTTGAAAAGATCTATGTGGTTTAAGCAACTTAGTTAAGGGATGAAAATTACATGCTGGTATCACAATTAGTATCTTGTCTTAGACAAGCAATCTGGCTAACCTACATAATCTTACTTAGGACTTTTATGGAATTTTGTTGGTATAGAAGAGATTTCTTTTATCAAAATGGCTTGAAAGATAGTGTGCGCACTCGCTGATTAGTCCCGATTTACACACAGAAGCATCTAGAAGGGTGACATTGTACGTTGTCATTTGATGTTTCATTTGCGGTTACACGGACAAAATTATTTTCGGCAAAACTCGTTGCTTGTGACGCTTACTTCTTCAAGTTTGATAATACGAATAGAATCACAAAGCTTGTCGCCTGTGGGGGAACGAAAAACCCCTCTCTCTTTCCCGTTCATTCTCCTCACACGAACAAAATATTGCCCTGTGTAAGTCAGGGCTTGCAGTGTGGAACTTATTTGTGCGGAAAACTTAATGAAAAATCTGTATATGAAATTTTTTCGGTTCTTGAAGCTGTTCATTTATGGAGACTGCCGGTAATTATGGATTTCACCACGCCTTCAAAGTTTGCACGCGTAGGTCAGACGATTTTTTGCTTTTTTATTTATTATTTTTTTTTATCTTTCCTTTTTTAATTTTTTTTTGTTTTTGAGTAAGACTGAGACTCTAACCTGATTTATATAATATTTACTGCTTTTCAAATTCTTTTTTCACTATATGTATTTTAAAACAAAAAACATAGCATTAAATATAATTTTCTATCTTAAAGCGCATAGTCTGAAAATACCACATCTGGGTCCACTTTTTTCAAGCTACGCGAGACATCAGTTGGTCAGCACATTCAAAAGTGAGTAAGCCACTAGCAGAACTCACCAGTTTGATGGCTTATGAGCGACAGCAAGCGTGCTACTTCAGTGGTGCTCAGATCGCTTAAAGTGGCATTCATCAGCTCAGAATGGGCAATGCCGGCAAGACAGGGCGTGGATTTAAAAATGAGTTGGGTCTGCATGGCGCGCACCATGTGAAACAAATATTTTGCTAAGCCTGTTGAAGGCGTATAATTTTCTAATCACCCGAAGCTGTTCATTTTTAATACCACCTGATAAGTGTGTAATTTACTTAGGTATGTTAAAACACCCTTTATGCCGACATTTATTTGGTTAGTGCTGACACTGTGTGCGCCTTTTGTGTGAAATCGTATAAAAGTAAATAATAGTCTGCAATTGTCTCATTTTATATTTGCTTGATGTTTACCTACATACGCACACACACACACATACACACGCCCACGTACACACACTATCCGGGCAGAAGCCATTAGACGCCATAAAACGCTATGAAATACGAGACATGAGCAGCTTAAGGATTTTTTATTGTTTGCATTTATGTAGATGGGAGAGAGACTATCTGTAAACTTGTGCAAATACAAATACAAATAAGCATATGTGTAAATATATTTGAAGTATATCTATATATGTACATGCAAAACTAGCAATTCTATTCCAACAACTGGGCACCGTCGGTAGCTTCTCAGTCTATGGCACAATTAGAAGTCACTTTTCTACGACACTTTCAGTGCCAGTGTCACTGCTGTTGGCGCATCAACTAGTCAACTAGTCTTACCCCCCTGCCGCGCTACGCTGCCACATTATTGCACCGTCACGCTGCTAAAAATGCTACCCTCTTGCGCACTATTTCCGCTTTTGCTTCGCTCTTCGCCCTCATACCACCCCACTTGCACTCAATGCAGCCAATTATATTGAATAGCTGATGATGAATAAGTTGCAAATTGATTTTTCCCCTTCATTTTTTATTCATCCTCATCACGTTAATTCATTAGAGGCCACTGCTTGGTAGCGTAGTGTTGTTGGTTGTTGCCATGGGCCGGTTATTTGGCGTTTTCGGTTGGGTGGTGGTTGTGGTGGTGGTAAGGTCGCCATAAAGTGGGCCTGTTTATCATTCCATCAATATCTATTAATAACTTATTGACGAGCTACTCCATTTGGGATTGTCGCTGCTTCATTGCCAACAACGCTTTGATGCCTTTCTCATCCGCTTAGGTATTGTTGAACATCAAAGCACAGTCAGTGCGCTGGTTGTTGTGCATAGCTTGTTATTGGCGGTCGTGCAGAGGAGGTGATGCACTGTGCAAACTGCTTCAATTTACCGTGTATCTACTTGTTGTTGTTGTTGCTGTTGTTGTCGTTGTGTGTTGAAGACTGTCACCGACATCAGTTTTTGCTGCGTTGGCAGAAATGCATAAAATAACTTAACTTTTCTTATACACACACACACACTCATGCATATGCTTGTATGTATGTGTATGCAGATAATTCCGTTGAAATGCTCTTCAAGCGCTGCGCTCAACACGTTTCTTATGCGCGTTATGCGCGTCATCGACGCTACTTCCTTTACAAAAGCGCAGCTCCTCTGTATGGCTGCCGCAGTATCAACTTTTTTCCGACTTCTGCACCATTTCACTCCATTTCAATATGCTTGCAACAAATGCGAACGTAGATATGTCTGCGCGAAAATATTTATACATATAAAAGAAAATAATAATAATAACCAGCGAGGTGTGTATGTATGTGTGTGCACGCGTGCGCATTCGTCCGTCCAAATCAAGTAGTTAATGTTGCAACAGCTTGGCGGCTAGATGCGGGCCAACACTTAAAGCCACTTAAGCTCCGCTTTTAACTTATCAGCATTGTAATTTTTTCCTACAACAACAATAGCACAATAATGGCAAAGAAAGAATATACAAGAAAAATAAGCACCAGCAGCAACTTATGCAAAAATGGTGAATTTGCTGAAATGACTAAGCTTTACACTTTGGACGCGCTGCAACGCGCTCACAATGCGCTTTGCTTTGCCACGTCGCACAACACGTCGCAATAAAGCCAAAGGGCATTCTTGCCACTGCGCGCTGTGAGCAATGCTACCACATCTCAGACACACACACACCTACACTGGCACTTCAAATATTTGGTAGGAAAAGTACCCGTTAGGGAAAATAAAAACTACTTCAGTAGACAAGATATAGGCAAATGGTTAATTCTGCTCTGCGTTATCTAAACTCACCTATGTAGTTCATTTCACCACACAGAAAACCAATGGGTTCAAGCAGTTATCAACCAAGAAATAACTGGCGTGGTAAAATCAATTAAGTTCAATTTAGGTAGTGAAAACGTCGAAGTTGCGTGAAAGCGTAGAGGTTGCGCCCAAAAAATGTATAATATTTAACAAGAAGGAGCAGTTCCCGGTCCTTGCCCATGCTCTCTGAGGGCAAGCAAGTATTATATGTTCCCAAGGAGGTATTCTTTCTCCGCTTTTGCAGGTTCGTCGTAGATGCACGAACTCGGATTTCACTCCAAGTATATGCGGACAATGTCTGTGCGCTAACATCGCACAAGTCCCTAAGAAGGCTTTGTATGAAAGTGCAGAGAATTCTGGACAAAATCGATGACTGGTGCACGAGGCAAGGTCTTTTCGTCAATACGAACAAAACTGACTTAGTCTTGTTCAAGAGAAAATGGAAAATGGATTAGTATTCCAGCACTAAAAGGTGTGACGCTCAGTCTTGCTGACGAAGTTAAATATCTAGGAGTAATCTCGGATAAGCTGCTGACTTGGGAAACACATGTTTGGCTGAAGGTGGATCGGGCACTAAAGATTTTCCAACAATGCCGTAGAGCCTTTAGGTAAAACCTAGGATCTGAAACCTGCTGTGACCCTGTGAATATACACTATACTTATAATCACTTACGCGTCTGTAGTTTGGTGACGACCAACCATGGTTAAGTCCACACGTCAGGAACCATATAGCCTGCAAAGAAATGTATGTCTATGCATTACGGGCGCCATGAGTACAACCCCCGGCGATACTCATACCATGCTTGATTTGCTCCTCTTTGAACTTAAGATACAGCAGGATGCAATAAAAGTAATGTGTAGACGTCATAAATATGGTTTCTGTCACGGAAACCTCCACTGTTTTTGGCACCTAGGGACGATCTTATGCCCATAGTTTCATTTGGAAAGAAATTTGATGACAAATTTTCAATGCGTGAGCTATGGAGTAATCCACAGTACATTCACAGAAATTCGACGAATGTTTTCTTTAGCGATGGATCCAAGAATGAAATAGGTTCTGGAGCCGTATGGTACTTAAACGATATTTACGCTATGGAAGTATTTTCAACTGTCTTCCAAACGGTAATTTTTGTCGTTCTGAAAGAAGCAGAATGAATAATTGAGAGGAGATGAAGCGGAAAACAAGCTGCACTAAAGGTACTGAAGAACGTGAAGCACGCCTCGGAGATTGTTCAAGAATGTGAGAAGAAGCTTAACTCTATTGCTAAATGGAAGATATCGTGGCGTTCAAGTAAAGGAAATTGCGGAAGAATTGACCAACTGCGGGACATCGGTTACCGCACAGGGGCCAGAGCCGATAGTCGCAATAGTCGATAGTTCTGCAGGAATCATGAATTGGATTAACGATTATGTATGCAATTCACATAAAGAGCGATGGTACGCTATGGAACGCTACAGAACCGGGAAGTGTTTTGTTACAAGCCCGAGCAGAAAACGATCGAATTTTCTTCTAAAACTTGGAAGAAAAGATGTTCGGTTAAAGGTCGGTATTATTATAAGAGACTTTCCATGGGGTCAGCATATGACCACCATCGAAATAATTCAGGACCCGATTTACCTGTCTTGCTTTCTGTAAGTGTTCTGCCTGCCCACCATCGACAGCGGAATTCTTCCCGCTCATTTCGCACGTCGTCACACACTCATCCAATCAGTCGTTGTTCAGACGGCAACGAAGTCAATGGGTAGTGGTTGAGTCGATTTTTTTGTATATCACCAACACAATCTTAGTTTTTTCGTAAGCCAACCGCTGTCATGACTCCGTCTACGTCAGCCAATCAGCGGATTCTTTCAAATTCGCTGAGAGCCGGTTAACGGTCTTATCTTGTCCACGCCTTCTGAATTCTTTTCACCACATTCACAAGCAACTGGTTTCTCTCTGTTCTTTTTTTGTTTCCATTACAACCTTATGCACGGTGGAGAGAATACTGAAGGTGGCTCTCAGTGAATTCGACGCAGTCAGTTGATTTGCTATCGTAATAATTGAATATTTGTTTTAATTTAATTGTTGTTGTGTTGTATTTAAGTGTTTTTATTGTTAATGACGAGCGAGTTTCCCCTACAATGCCGTTCTCTTTCTTGTTTATTCAATTGTAACGTCATAGCACGAAATGCTGTCACGGATGTCGCAATCTTATAATCTCTCCCTCTTAAACTGAATTTAACTTTTCATATTTGTTTACAACAGCTGACTATTTGAACATTCCCTTAGTTCTCTCTACCTCATCCACAATTACGCCACATTCGCATTCATTTTTCCACTGCAATCCGTCTAATCTTGTCTTCTATTATTCTTGGTAGTTAAAAAGTAAAAGCAGCTTCGAAGAACCAAAGAAAAAAGTAAAAAGACAATTTTTTTTTAATATTCTCAACTTAAATAAAATTGTATATACTTGCACGGTTCTGCGAAATGAAAGTTGTTTGTGGAAGAAAAAAGCTTTTGACCAAACTGTGCATTGAGAGCGACTAATTTGATATACTAGAGGATGTCTTAACTAAAACTTTCGTTTTCCAAAAATACTTTGCCAGGCGCTCTTACGGAAATTAAAACGGTTTTGCAACCAAAAGTCTGCTGTTTCATTTGCTCTTCTTTATATCTTTCTGGGTACGTATCAAAAGCATTTTTCCTTTACCTTTCTTCTTCGCTCTTATATAAACAAGAAGAAGCAGCAGAGTCCTTTGTTTGAGAGCAAACAACTTTTTAGCCCGCTGTTGCGAGTTTCATATATTTTTTCTTCAGAGAGTTTTTGAAGAATGAAGCCCCATAAAAAAAAATTATATAACCCCATAAAAATACAACAAAAAAATTCTCATAATCGAGAAATTACTTTCTAAGAATAGAACCGTAAATAAAAAGCGCTTTCTAGCCATCGGATTTCCCTGCAGGGCGTGCGCCTAACCCTTGGATATATTTATATGTAAGTAATGGAGTATTTGAGGTGCTGCTAGTAATAGCGTGCTGCTAACCGCGGTAGCGCCCACCTCCATCCAGCCTTTGTGCTCTTCCACTTCCAAGACGCTTTGTATTTTGAAATATTGCTGGCAAATGCGAAATATACGACAAGCACTCTTACTTACTTAACGTAACAGGCAAGCAACTCTGCTCTAACCACTCACGCATAGGTGCATACGAGTACCTATTCCTACATATACCGACACACATTCATACTTGTGGTATGTGGCCTGTTATTAGTTAGTTTTCCAGCCAACTTGGCGATGACTAGCGCTGCTATGACAGGAATGACAAACATATTCACTTTGAAGATTTGCATGAGAATGTGGGGTGGCGTGCCATAAACGCTTTAATTTTCGTAACCCATTTTCAACTAAGCTAAAATATTTTAGTTTACTATTTATTAGCAAAATTCAAAGCGTTCAGGTCTGCTTGTTGTTTGGTTTGCGATGAGAAAGTGAAGGGTGCAGTCTGAGCGCTATAGACATGCGCGCAAAGCGGAGCTACGTTCATGGCCTGCAAATTTGGGTATTGAAAGGCAAAGCATGGAGGTTCCCGAATCCCTCTTGGAACAGCATAAACTGAATTTGCATATATCCATAGGAAGCTTCACAGGTAAGGTGAATATTTAATAAATATAAATTTTTGCAATTTTTATTTGTATTTCAAACATAGATTTGGATTCCTTTAGAAGCAGTTTCCGTGTGACAAGAACAAAAAAAATTTCAAAAAACCAAATTCCAAATCGTTTTCATATCAAGATCACCAAGTGAGTCCCCTTGAATCTCTTCTATGAATAGACAAGCGCATTGAGGATCGCAGACGGTGTCAGACGATACAATCTGAGTCATAGCCAGCAAAGTGCCTATAAACATCGCGACAAATGAACACCCGATATTATACTGCTCGCAAGAACTTAAGCCGACAGAGGCACTCAAACAAGCTGAGCGTTCTACCTCGATAGCTGAATGGCAATCAAAATGGGGCTAGTCGCCAAAAAGCAAAGGTCGCCGGTGGACGCATAGGTTGATCTCATGGATTAACGAGTAAATCAGTCGAAAACACTAAGACGTTCACTTTTTCCTGCCGCAGCTTTTAAGCGAGCACGGATGCTTCCAAAAATATCTACACCGCCTAGACTAGGCTGGTAGTCCTCATTGCCTAGAATTCTTGGACGAAGAGGAGACTGGCAGGCTTCGCTAAGGAATGCGTCACCTAGCAAACAAAACTAGTGGTATTTCTAACGCCCAATAATCTAGTCCCAAAAACACTTGAGCCGAATGAAAAATGGAGGGAGGTGCAAGCGTTTGCAACACGAATTATCGTGGAACTTTGCAAAATTAATGGGATGCGAAGAACTGATACTAGACGAATGCAGCAGCAAGAACAACTGTCGCATTGATAAATTGCAGTAAGACGAACGAAAATTTGTATTAAATCTTATAGTTGCCATTTTGATTACTTTCAGTATTCCATGCATACGATTATATTAAGTGTAAATAGTTAAATGGTTAAAATACCAGTCTAGCACTCACCAAGTAGCGCTGAAGCGCCGATTTGATACCATTATGGGACCTCCAACAGACAGATATCTTCAGCGAGCGAGAGCTATGGTGTGAGTGATGGGCTTTACGCTGGCGCCCTGCCGTAAGCTGTCGAAGAAAGGAGCACCCACTGACCTTAATCGGTCATTTAAAGAGAAAGTGATCAACAGGAGGATGGTTCCATGTGTAGAAGTCCACGCAAGTGGGGAAAGTTATTGATCGCCATTCACTTGGGAGTGGCCAGGACGATTCTTCTACATATGGTTCAAGCAGCTCACAACGTCCGGGATTAGCCCACGTATCCTCTGGTTAGCTTCCGAACACCCGTTCGGGAGTGAGCTAACGTGAGAAGGCGAAACATTCCAGGATAGCTGGTTGTGCGCTGGGTTTGGGACCCGCCACTTAAAAATCCCCCCCAATGAAAAGATTAAAAAAGCCTCGGATGAGAATTGCCTTTACTGATGACGACCCCTGCAAACGAAATAAGGAATATGATTTGAGGGCATGCACCTGGAATGTCCGGTCCCTTAATGGGGAAGGTGCCTCTGCCCGGCTGGTTGATGTCCTCGTGAGAGTAAAGGCTGACATCACTGCCATCCAAGAGATGCGATGGACGGGGCAAGGGAAGAAAACCATAGGACCTTGCGACGTCTACTACAGCTGCCATGTAAAGGAGCGCAAATTCGGTGTCGGATTTGTTGTGGGAGAGAGACTTCGTCGCCAAGTACTGTCGTTCACTCCGGTGGACGAGCGTCTCGCAACAATCCGCATCAAAGCCAGATTTTTCAACATATCGCTAATTTGCGCCCACGCCCCGACGGAAGAGAAGGACGATGCGACCAAAGATTCCTTCTATGAGCGCCTGGAACGTTCCTATGAGCGCTGCCCCCGCCACGACATAAAAATCGTGCTTGGCGACTTCAACGCCAGGGTGGGCAAGGAGGGAATTTTTGGTCCCACAGTCGGAAAATTCAGCCTGCACAACGAAACATCCGGTAACGGACAGAGGCTGATCGACTTCGCCGGGGCCCGAAACATGGTAGTCTGCAGCACCAGATTCCAGCATAAGAAAATACACCAAGCTACCTGGCTGTCTCCTGATCGAAAAACGCGAAACCAGATCGATCATTTTGTGATAGATGGAAGACACGCTTCTAGTGTATTAGATGTACGTACGATCCGAGGACCCAACATCGACTCGGATCATTACCTTGTTGCAGCCAAACTGCGCACCCGCCTCTGTGCAGCAAAAAACGTGCATCTACCTACGCAAAGAATGTTCGACATCGAAAAGCTGCAATCACAACAGACAGCCAGAAGATTCGCCACTCGACTCTCACTCCTGCTCTCCGAAAGCACTGCCCAACAAATCGGCATACGCGAGCAATGGAGCAACGTTTCTCGTTCCCTACGTACCGCCGCCGAAGAAGAAATCGGATTCCGGCGAGCCCGAAAAAACAATTGGTACGACGAGGAGTGTCATGCTGCCGCAGAAAGAAAAGATGCCGCCTATAGAGCCACGCTGCGATCGGGCGCAACGCGAGCCATGTGGGATCGCTACAGAGAGCTGAAAAAGGAAGAGAGACGTATTATCCGACAGAAGAAACGAGAGGCCGAAATACGTGAGTGCGAGGAGCTTGAGATGCTGGCCAATAGGAACAACGCCCGAAAATTCTACCAGAAAGTTCGGCGGCTTACAGAAGGTTTCAAGACCGGGGCGTTTTCCTGTAAGAACAAAGACGGCGATCTGGTGACTGACGTACAGAGCAATCTTAAATTATGAAGGGAACACTTCTCGAACCTGTTAAACAGTGACAGCTGCGCATGTCGAAGAGAATGTGAAGATCCCGATACCCCAATCGATGACGACGGAATTGTAGTTCCGTTACCCGATCATGACGAGGTGAGAATAGCGATAACGCGCCTAAAGAACAACAAAGCCGCGGGCGCCGACGGACTCCCGGCTGAGCTATTCAAACATGGCGGCGAGGAGCTGGTAAGGTGCATGCATCAGCTCCTATGCAAAATATGGTCGGATGAAAGCATGCCTGCCGATTGGAATTTAAGTGTGCTCTGCCCAATCCATAAGAAGGGCGATCCTGCAATTTGTGCCAATTACCGCGGGATTAGTCTTCTAAATATCGCCTATAAGGTTCTAGCGAGCGTATTGTGTGAAAGGCTGAAGCCCACCGTCAACCAACTGATTGGACCTTATCAGTGTGGCTTCAGACCTGGAAAGTCTACCATAGACCAAATATTCACAATACGCCAAATCTTGGAAAAGACCCACGAACGGAGAATCGACACACACCATCTTTTCGTCGACTTCAAAGCTGCATTCGACAGTACAGAAAGGAGTTACCTGTATGCCGCTATATCTGAATTTGGTATCCCCGCAAAACTAATACGGCTATGTAAGATGACGTTGCTCAACACCAGCAGCGCCGTCAGAATTGGGAAGGACCTTTCCGAGCCGTTTGATACCAAACGAGGTTTCAGACAGGGTGACTCGCTGTCGTGTGACTTCTTTAACCTGATGTTGGAGAGCATCGTACGAGCCGCAGAACTTAATCGCTCAGGCACAATATTTTATAAGAGCGTACAATTGTTGGCGTATGCCGATGATATCGATATCATCGGCCTTAACAACCGCGCTGTTAGTTCTGCCTTCTCCAAACTGGATAAAGAGGCAAAGCGAATGGGTCTGGTGGTGAACGAGGACAAAACGAAGTACCTCCTGTCTTCAAACAAACAGTCGGCGCACTCGCGTATCGGCACCCACGTCACTGTAGACAGTTATAATTTTGAAGTTGTAAAAGACTTCGTGTATTTGGGAACCAGCATTAACACCTATAACAATGTCAGCCTTGAAATCCAACGTAGAATCTCTCTTGCCAACAAGTGCTACTTTGGACTAAGTAGGCAACTGAGCAGTAAAGTCCTCTCTCGACGAACAAAACTAACACTCTACAAGACTCTCATCATGCCCGTCCTGACGTATGGCGCAGAAGCTTGGACGATGACAACATCCGATGAAGCGACGCTTGGAGTGTTCGAGAGAAAGATTCTGCGTAAGATTTTTGGACTTTTGCACGTTGGCAACGGCGAATATCGCAGACGATGGAACGATGAGCTGTATGAGCTTTACGATGACATAGACATAGCGCAGCGAATAAAGATCCAGCGGCTTCGTTGGCTGGGTCATGTCGTCCGAATGGATACAAATGCTCCGGCTTTGAAAGTATTCGATGCGGTACCAGCTGGTGGTAGCAGAGGAAGAGGAAGGCCTCCTCTGCGTTGGAAAGGTCAGGTGGAGAAGGACTTGGCTTCACTTGGTGTGTCCAATTGGCGCCGGTTAGCACGAGAAAGAAACGACTGGCGCGCTTTATTAAGCTCGGCCAAAATCGCGTAAGCGGTTATCGCGCCAATTAAGAAGAAGAAGAAGAAGATCAACAGTCTCCTTCCTTGGAAGATTCCCACAGCTTCTGCAACGTGTTGAAGTAATCTCTTTACTTCTTAACAAATCATTCAGAATAAATTGTAATTTTTATAAATGGGATGCTGTGTATTTGGTCCGATCAAACAAGAATAAGATTTAAGTGGAAAATCACTGCATACAAGAATTACCTTCTTTCACCGTCTAATTTTAATAAATTTCTTACAGCGAAGTTGGTTCATAACTTACAAATCTAATCTAAAAATAAATCGGGCAGTAGAGAAACTCAGACGAAAGCTAATGGGATCTTGGTAGGTTGAGCTCAAAGCATTATTCTTCTATTAAAAAGTTGTCCAAAGCTGTAGAAGAGTTAGTTGCTGGGGCCTTTATTTGGCCAATATTATGAGAATGATGAAAATTTGTCTACTTCAGTTATCATACAATTAGAATCGGTTTTATATATTTATGTAGATCGGCCCAAAACGGCATCATCTTCACTCAACCATCTATGCTCACACACTTAAGTCACTGGCTGCTGCATTATCATATTAATAATAAAATAAAATTGCGGATAAGATGACTAAGAATTGAGTTGCTTCTTCACAATCAAAGTTTAGCGATCTACTGGGGAAAATCGGGCAAAAAATTAAAAAATTATAGGTCAAAAATAACCAACCGAGAATATTGTGTGAGTTACTCAAGTCCACTACAGCCAAAGTTACACAGCAAAAAAGTGATGTGTTTCTTCCCAGCGCCAAGAGTAGGCATTCATAATGGAGATAATTATGTTCCCGAATTGTATTTTGATATTTTGCCATCTATACCCTCCCAGCCTTATATGTCCTAATTGCTATTAAAATGGGCAGGGAGGGCATATGAAAACTAATAGCAGCTTTGAAAGGGTACTGGTCAAAGTTGTGACATTGTCAAATTCGGATTGAAGCCTAATTTCCTATTACTTGATTTGTAATGCAACTCTTTAGTTACAAAACCGAAGTAAAGCAGCCGTCTGTAGCTCTTCAGACCTGTGTATGATGACTAGAACAAGCTTTACAGCACGGGGTGAGCTTTAGCTTCGTCAACTATTCATTTCCTTGTACTTCATCCTCGGTAACAGTTCTCCAGTTTCAAACACCCAACGTCCTCATATTTAGATCTTGTGCAAACCGTATTAGTTTTTAACGTCTTCGTGCTTTATGCGCTACGGGGTAGTATGGCACGATTGATTTCTAGGGGCGGTCATCTCTCATTCTTCAACTGCGGATCATCGGTTCCCCCACAGGGACCAGAGCAAACAAACGGAATCAGTTCTACAGAAATCATGAATTGGATCAGCAATTATGTATGCAATTTACATAAGAAGAGATGGTTCGGTCTAGAACGCTGCATAACTGCAACTGCTGTTTTGTGACGAACAGAAAGCTGTCAAACTTTCTACTAAAACTTGGAAGGAAAGTCGTTCGGTCATCAGTCGTTCGGGAATCATTGAGGACCCGATGTGCCTGTCTTGCTTGGAGGAGGCGGATAGCACTGAGCACTTTGTCTGTGAGTGTCCTGCATTTACTAGAGTACGGCTACGATTTTTTTGGTAATATTCGTTCTCTAAAACTGGAGGACATTTACACATTTGCCAAAGAATCTGGAAAATTCTCCTAGGACTAACTACCTTTGTCTCTGTTTCTATACTTTCCTATCTCTTTCTCTGATACTTTTCTCCTTTCCTCCTTGACTATCTACCCTCTTTCTCTCTCCAACTGTAATGGGCAACTCAGATTAAAAAGAGTGTTTTTATTGAATCTTGCGCTTGTTTATTTGGAAAATAGCTATCGTTACTCTCATCAAATCCGGAAAAAACGGAACTGATACTGTTCAGCAGAAAACATCAAATATCTGCTCTTCGACAAATACTTTTAGGGGGAAAACCCCCTAAGGTAACAGAAAACGCTAAATATCTAGAACTTGCACTGGATAGGAAGCTAAATTGGGGGCTCACAGTCGCAGATAGAGTAAGCAAAGCTACGACGGCGCTATACTCCTGCGGAAGGCTCATTGGGAAAAATGGGGTTTGAAACCCAGAACACTGGTTGTACACAGCAGTAATTAGACCAATTCTCTACTACGGTATTGCAATATGGTGGAATGCCCTGGAGAAGGGCGTGAACATTAAAAAAGTTGACAGGGTCCAAAGACTTGCATCTGTTCTTATAACCGGTGCAATGTCAACCACACCATCGAAAGCACAATATGTGATATTAAACTTCCTTCCGATAGACCTGCAGGGAAAGTACCTTGTGCGCAGTGCACCAATAAGGCTGAGCACAGACTATGGCCACGGTAAAATCCTGGATGGCACGTGGAGGCTTCCTAGACAGGTGGGATATGCAGTTCCGCCTATACTTGCCACTACAACGTTCGTGACCCTCCTACCCTCGAGGAAAGAGTGAGAACGGGACGTGGTAAGACAGGGCGAGTCCCTCCATGTATACACAGATGGCAGGTTGGGCGGAGCATCTGGGGATCTCCTTCAGTTTTCGGCTCCCCGACTACTGTAGTGTCTTTCAGGCTGAACTGATGGCAATAATGAAAGCCGTGACACTGGTACAGTGTGATGCGATACCTGGAGATGATATCTACATTTTCACTGATAGCCAGGCGACGATAAAATCGCTCACAAAACAGGCGACAACCTCCACGGTAGCCTTGATATGCCGCGCATCTCTTAACGAGATGGCTGAGTCTTTTCATTTAATGATAATGGGATACCCTGGGATATAGGGATACCCTTGTAAACATGTAAACTACGTATCCGCGAGGAAATCGTAAGAATGGAAGATGGCGTAACGAAGCCACTTGCAAATTAGCCGGACAGATGTGGCCGACTCTCAATGCTAAACGCGCAGAACTTCTACTAAGAAGAGATAAGCATAGTCTTAACACACTGATTTCAATTATATCGGGGCACTGTCTAATTGGTATGACTTCTGCAGAAGTTGTCTAGACGAGGAAGAGACGATCCCGCACCTTCTGTGTCACTGTCCTGCCCTATCCAGACGTAGACTCGCCATTTTGGGCGGACATTTCTTCAACGAATTGGAAGACCTCGGCTCTGTCGAAATTAAGGATCTTGCGAAATTTTTGAATAGCACACATTGGTTTCAGGAGGGATAGGGGCTAGTTCTCCACGCGGCATCACAATGGGCCATGAGCCTGAGTGTGTCCTACAATGGGCAATTGCTTCAACCTAACCTAACTTACTCGCATCTCGCGGTTAGCCAGTTGACATTTTTAGACACTAAGCGCATATCTTTGGATTGTTCGCATAAGAACCGAATATTAGATTAGTTATTATGGCAAAGTTTATTTTTATTTCAAAACTTATTTTTTATTTTTGCAAGATGCACTCCCGCGCCTAATAAATATTTATTCACAAGAGAAAAGTGTTAAAGAAGTTGAAAGCCAATTATTATTGCAGCTGTTTTAGATGTAGCTGTCTGTCCGAGCAGGCATTACAGTTTGTAATATTTACCTTAGTACCTTTCAAGTATTTTTGTTGTTATATTTTGTAGCTACCATTTGCTTTCAGACAGTAATGCGCTTCTTGGTGAGGGCAAAAGTCATTGCCGTTAGCTGTTAGCCAACAACTGGTACAACAGAAATTCAAGCAAAAGAGAGAATCAGAATAAAGCGCAATGTCGACCGCTGTTCGACGCCACTGGTAATTACGACCCCTTTTACACATAACACCAGCCAAACGGATTATTGAAAACTTCACTAATTGGCTTACATTTCATTTTGTAGTGTTGACCATGTAAACCGTTTCAACTCTTTACACATAATTTAATTTGCATGCGCCCAACTGATATTTGCAGAACTTAAGAGTTACTCCACCGGGAGCAAGCAACTCGCCGCCGCCCCCACCTACTACCGCACGATGCACGTATTCAAAGTAACGGCACGTGTGTAAGTCATTTGTGTATGCGCCAGATTGTGCATGTGTGTGTGTGTGCGTGCGTTGGTGTGTGTGTATGCTTGATTTTGGGTGTGGCGCAGGCGGTTTTCAAGCTATTTCAAGTGTATGGAAATTATAAATAAATGTGTGAACTACAACGCTTTGTCCAACGAATATGCAAAAACAAAAAAACAGAAAAAAAAATCAAATAAATGATACTAAAAATCCGGAAAACCTAAACCAAAACAAAAAAAAACACATTGTTGTTTTCGCCTCCAGGAGGCCACTCAATCAAATGTGTTCCGTTGTTGCCGCCAGCAACTTCTCTTTAGCTCGGAGAAGAGTTCGTAGGTGTAGTATTTGGAGTGTTCGGTCAGTAGCCAGCCAGCTCGATGAATGTGCAGTGTAGCGCAATGTTTGTGGCTTTGGCTTTAACATTCGCCGGCTGCCAGCCCGTTACTCTGCCACACCGCCATCTCCCAACTCCAGTTCAGATGCGCTCACATTCAAGTTTGAACCCGTATTTGTGCTTCCGTATGAAAAATTCTGAAAAACCAATTTTCATTGCACTTCATTCACTCTCAAAACTTAACTCGATCCGCACGCCTGCCAGTTGTTTACCAACACGGTTGCTGCCACCCTCGTGCTGCACACACATGTGCACGTACATGTGTAAGTGTGGCCCCGCTTTGGCGCCCTTTGGGTGCCGCCAGCGCTGTAAAAATACCACAAATTCATCGAGCACTTTCCACTATTGTAGATTGGCATACCTCTAACTCAATTTTAACGTTCAGTTGACTTGAATTCTGAGTCAACGAACAGCGTAGTTTGGCTTTTGCTTCAATTTAGTTTTAGATTCGTTCGTTCGTTTTTTTTCTATTCATTTTTTTATTTTTACTATTTTGTTGGGACATTGAATGCCGTCAACCGCCAGCCGCCGACTGCCCTTATGCCTTGTTTGCGACTCTATGACTTGCCTTGTTTGTGTTCTGCCTTCATAGTCTGGTTACTCTGACTCTTCAGTCAGATGTACGAGCGTATGTTGGGCTCGACAAACGTAGACAAATAAACAGAAAGTAAGAAAAACCGTCTATTACTTATTTAAAAACTCTATTACAGAATTCTTATTTCCACATCCTTTTTGGTTTTTGGTTTTTGATTTTTTTTTTTAGTTTTATTTTTGTTTTCCTGTTTCAACTTTTTACTTTTGCTTTTTTCATTTTTGGCTCCACTTTTAGCTTTGGCAGGGCTTTGACTTTGCCTTCAACACCAATAATTTGCAATGATGCTCTTTCCCTAGCTCAGCCTTTTTTGGAGTTTCTGCGGTGTAGTAATGTTACCGTACACCATCAGCGACAACAATAACAACCAGCATATCCAACACTGCCACCATTACCATTACCCATTAACTTTAACAAATACAAAAACCGAGTCGCATTGCAAAGAGAGCGCAGCGTAGCCGTTTAACGGCTGCCAACAGACATCTTAGCATAAACATCAAACAGCATCAGTGCCTTGCACTCGATGGGTGCAGGGGCGATAGTTGGCGTATATTTACAGACATATTTGTGTATGTGTTTGCGTGCAATGCGAGTGTTTTAAGTGTGGCTATGCCATGCCCTAATGGTATGAAACAAGTTTCATTTAAGCAAATCTAAGCGATCTCCCCTGTTGCAGCCTATTTCCTATTTGAGCGAATTGGGTTGCCCACTTGAGAGTAGATGTGGCTCTCTTATGGGCATTTATTAAATAAATACTAGTATGGACGCAATGGGCGAGTGTTTTGATTGAGTAAATTGGGAGTAAATTAAAAGTTTGAGTGTGTGTTTGCGTGGTCATACAGACATAAAAGCAGGCGTGTGGTTTAACTGTATAGTATGGGCATACATGCATGCATAAATTGATGACTGGCATGGTTTAGTGTGTTTGCGAGTGACGTACTGGCAAAACGTACTGAGTTCGATTCACATTGTGGGCATAAAACATTAAAATTAGAGCAAAAGCGTTTTTTAATAACGGACGGCAGGAGTGGAACATCAGCAAACGCGTATTTACCAAGCAAAGGGTTCTCAGCATGAAAAATTAGACCCAAAAAGTATAGGGTGGGCCATGTAAAATTTGCTTTTTGAATCAGCTATAAAAAAAAAAACTAATCAATATTTTTTCAAACTTTTTGAAGTGAAAACTTCTTTAGAATCGTTGGGAGTGATTTGAGACTCGATGAAACAAAAAAGCGACACTCTTGGCTACGAAGCGTTATATGTTGATATACGTGTATGTGTGTGGCTGCGTACTGCTGAGCCACGCTAGTATAGTGAGTATTGTAGTATGTATACTACACTGTCTATTACTTGCTTTGATGTTTAGTTCAAGCGTCATACGTATGTATGTTTGTATGTACGTATGTGAGGAGAGAAGGCATTATGTATACCTATACTACACTACCTAATACTTGCTTAGACCAAGCGTCCTACGAATGTTTGTGTGTATGTTAGTACGTCTGTGTAATATACGCGTTACGACGCTCATAATAGAAACCGCGTGTGCTGCATTGCGTCCTTTTTTTTATATTTGTAAATATTTTCATTTTTAAATATTTACCGCAATTATGCCGAAAAATAATGCAGAAAAGTGTCGTGAATATCCACAGAAAAAAAAACATAAATAAAATAAAACTAAAATTAATTGACTTTCTCATACAACATTCAATTTAAAAATGTGTAACAATCGCACTGAATCGACAACACGATCAAAAACAACAATTGACGCGGTATTTCAAAGATATGTTGACAACATCGAAACCAACGCATTTGTATCATATTTTAGCTATCATAAGCCACTCGTACCATTTGTTGAAATTGAAAACATTGAGGATGAATAATAATAAAATGAAGAAAATAAAATATGAACTTTATAGCAATATAATAATGAACCTATAATTATCCCGCTCCTAATGCTGCTTTCGTCTCATTCTCTCTCAGTTTGTTTTACGGAAGGTTTCACTTCTATCGCGTCTAACCGTTAGGCTGGTATTTTTTTTTTTAATTTTATCGTTCAAATGACTGCGACGACTGGCTTTACAGTAGGCCAATCAAGCCGATCAACCCAATTTTTAAGCACATTTTCGATTGTTTGGGCTCCAATTTCATGAATGGCAACTTCGATTTCGTGTTTTAAAGCATCAATCGCCTCTGGATGGTTCGCATAGCATTTGTCCTTAACGGCTCTCCACAAAAAATAGTCCAACGGGCTTAAATCGCAGCTCCGAGGCGACCAATTGATATCGAAATTCAAAAACGATAGCCAAAAGTTCGAGTGTAACTTTGGCAGTGTGACAAGGTGCACCGTCCTGTTGAAACCAAATGTCGTTCATGTCATCCTCTTCAATTTTTGGAAACAAAAACTCGTTGAGCATGTCACGGTAACGCTCGCCATTTACTGTAACCGCGGAAGAAGAAGAAGACTCACCACTTTGGAAATAGGTCTTCAATATTAGTAAAAAAATTGCGCATAATAGCCGCCCTATCTCACACCAACGGCAAAATTCATAGTATACCAACTGATTGTCGTAATGGTAATGATAATGGTTGTACTGGTAAGGCTAAGGGCCTTTTGTGCACTGCGACCAGAGTGATTTATTATGCGCCCCTCAGTGCCTAATTTTAATAATTTAGTATTACGAGGAATAGAACCATCTTCATAAGAGGGAGCATTTGTAAGTCTTCATCTTCTAGTAGCCATGAATTCTGTGTCTCCTGTGATCTAATGCCTCCCATTTGGTGATTAAGTGTTTCATGGACTCCTCTTCATCACAGCAGAACCTGCATAAACTAGTGATAGGTAGTCCTATAGTATTGAACTGTTTATTGTAGGCAGAGTGGCCTGTAAGTGCTCCACAGAGTAGTCTGAGGCCCTGAGACCCTTTTTGTCTACGGTTAGAGCAGATTTTGCTCGGGTAGTATTAAAGTTCAAGAACTTTTTGGAATGATTAAGGTCGTTTGTGCTATTCCAGTATTCTCTGGTTTTTATTTGGATCCATTATTTTTGGGTTTCCTGTTTTATGTTGTTTCTGTTAAAGCTGGAAAATGGAGTTGTTCCAGTAAATGGCCCTTCCGCCCCATTTTTTGCATAAAAGTCTGCATTCTCATTTCCTTTGTGTCCCTCCTGTTATGTATGCTTAGGCACGCCGGCCTTTGCAGTCTACGCAGTTTTGACATAGAAATTTGATGGTTTTTATGGGTACCATGCCATTTCCCCATATAGTAGTAGTATAGTATAGTATACAATTTGGGTGTAACTCCAAAAGGTAATTTTAGGGCTGAGGGCGCCGGATTTAAGTAGACCTCCCAGGGGAGTTTTTTATCGCGGATAGTTCCTAGATATTTAGCCTCTTCCTTTAGAGGTACATCTATTCCATTTATTTTCAGAGTTGGCATGTTTAAAACCCTTTTCCTGTTAAAGGAAAGAATAGTGGTTTTGGAAGGGTTTAGTGATTATCGCTTTTTCCTACACCATTCTTTGGTTGTATTTAAGGCATCTGTCATCGGCCTATCCTATTGGTTTGTACCCTTTATTGTTAAGGTTTTGTATTAGGTTGTCAGCCAGGATAGACCAAAGCAGTGGCGATTGGGAGATTCAGGGTACTTATTACCGTAATTTGGTGGGAATAATACCTTAACGTCACGCCAAATCTGAGAAACATAACCCAAAGTGAAATTTGATCTGAATATTTGCATCAAAATTCGTATTAACTTCACAGTACCTTTCGAGCGCAGGCCTGGAAAAATGCCATCTGGTCTGGTTGATTTGTAGCGTTTGAACGAATTGATTGCCCATTCTACACTTTCAAAGTTTACTATTCTATACATAGTTGGTAGAATTGTCTAATCTGAACAGATTGTGAACTAATTTGAGTGACTACTGCGCCTAAAGCTTTGACGAAGAATATGAACTTTGTTTCATCATTGTCACTTACTCAATAGTTCGGGGCAATAACATATAATAGAATATTTTCATTAACACGCATCAACCCCTGGTGAAAAATCCCCCTTTTCCTCTTAACATACGTGAGTCGAGAACAAAATGTTTTTAATCCAAAAACAGCTGAAACGGATGAAGTTTCAGTGCCTCGGCGAAAAAAATTAAAAGAACAAGAGGAAATCTCAGTTCCGCACGATCCGTATATTGAGTATCGCATTTTAAATTTTACAACAGTGTTTGCAGAAATTTCTGAATATGTGAAATGTAAGATCTGTAAGATAATGAATGGTATGAAGAACACAAAAATACTTGCACTGCAAATCATTCTGGTTCTTCAAATTTTAGCACGAGCTTCTTATATATATTTTAGAGTAGGTTAGGTTAGGTCAGGTTACGTTGAAGCGGTTGTCCTGTGAGACGCACTCATAGCCCATTGTGCTGCCACGTGGGGAGCTTTCCCTGTTTCTCCTAAAACCAGTGTGTGCTTTTCAAAAATTTTAGAATACCTCCTATTTCTGCAGAACGGAGATCTTCCAAGTTCGTTAAAAAATTGTTTGCCTAGAATAGCAAATCTCCGTCGGGATAGAGCAGAACAATGGCACAGAAGGTGTAATATTGTCTCTTCCTCTTCCTCATCAAGACAACTTCTACAGAAGTCATGTGCGTGCCCACACATCCTTTGGGCGTGCCTACCTATTAGACAATGCCCCGTAATGACTGAAATCAGTGTGCTAAGGCTGTGCTTATTTTGGCTTAGCAAAGATTCTGTGCGTTTAGCATTGAGAGTCGGCCACAGCTGCCGGGCGATTTTGCAGGTGGTTTCATAGCGCCATCTTTCGTTTGCTTTCCTTACGATTTCTTCAAGGATAAGTAGCTTACATGTTTGTAAGGGTATGCCTATGTCATTGTCTATGTACTCATCGGTCAACCTCGTGCCGAGTCTCGCTAGTGTCATCGGCTCTACAATTACCCTCAATGTCGCTATAGCCAGGGACCCATATTATCCTTAAACGAAATGACTCAGCCATCTCATTAAGAGATGTGTGTCATTTCGTGGCTATCTTGGAGGTTGTCGACTGTTTTGTGAGGGATTTTAGAGTAATTAATCGAATATTTTTCACACCGATAAATATATTTCTTTTTATAAACTATTTAAGACCGAAATTTTGGTCAAACATCCATTATGTGTTCTTTTCTTTTTGTGAGAAATCGCCTTTTTGTCAAAAAAATTTATTTTGCTTATTCCTTCGATTAATTAGGTACTAGATTTAACATTACTTGAACCTCTTCAGGGACGAATTTTTGAAAGAAGTTATCATTGCAATGCTTTAAAAACACCATGAATAAAGCAGAATATTCCGTTATCCGTTCCGTTATACTTAACGATTTGTTTTTCGTTAGTTGAGGGATTCTGTAGTGAAATATTATCTAATAAAATTTTACTTCATTTCTCTTGAATTAACTAAAATAAAATAAAAACTCAAACGTAAACATATGTGCCGATGTCCCTGAAGAGGTTAACGAAATCTATTTGGTTTTTAAATTTCAGAGGATCCAGTTCAGAGAGATAGTGGTCACCGCAAAACGTCTTTTTTGAGAGAAGCTCCCGGAGATCAGCTGTAGCTCCTTTCCAAATAAATATTTTTACAATACTAAGTTTTAAAATACAGTAAAAAGATAACATAATATCTGTAAAAAATATTAGATCAATAAATTTTAAAGTTTTCTCAGAAAAATTTCTGGAAAATTCGTTTTTTTCGGCTATCTAATTGTAGATATGCTGAACAGGGAGTTTAAAAATAATGAGTTTCAAAAAAGCGCTTTTAAGTTTAAGTTCAAAGTAAAGCCCGATGACTATTTCATACTCACACAGACCATAATTCCAAGTAATCACACCGTAACCGGCTAATGTATTAAGACTTTTGAAAAAGGAGGCCCACTTTTCCGCCACAAAATGTACGGTAGCAAAATTCTTTCTTTGACGCAAGTCAACACCCTCAACAATGGGTATAAAGTCAGTGCCAGAGTGCTCGGCATATATTCGGTCAGTTAACTTTCAAAACCGGTTTCTGAGCAATAAGGCAACACTCTGTCCACACCCACACATTCATCCAAACTGATTTACTTACATTCACGTACTTATACGAGTAGCCATCCCGAACACCGAGCAGCGAACAATAAAAGTAAATCATCCTGTAAGAGACTGGCTGTGTAGTAAATGCGACATTGTGGCTTTCTGCGAACATGTGCTTGCTGAATAGAATTTGCAACTTTTATTATTTCTTCGGCGTGTTGTAATCGCCACAGTCGTTAGCCTTAATGTTACCACTGGTGACGGCCAGCAATGCAGCTAGCAGCCGACGGCCAATACTCAGCAGTCAGCAGTCAACAGTCAGTCAGTCAGCCAGCCAGTCGTCAAGTAAACATCGAAACTTTTCATCATCAGAGCATGAACAAAAAAACAAAAACAAAGTTTGCCACCACATTCACAGTTCAACACAGTTTTGCGCAAATTGTGGCAACCGCAAGCTCGTCATCAACACGGCTGCCTGTTGACTGTCTGTCTGTCTGCTTGTCTGTGTGTCTGGTTGATTCTTTGTTTTTTTCTGCGTGCTATTCCATGCGTCTGTGCAAGTCGCACATTGGCATGCACGGGTGTTCTTCGCGACGGTAGGTGGAATGTTGCCGCTACGCATACAACCGTATGAAGGCAGCACAAGAGTTCGGAAAAAGTGCAAAAACCAAATAGCATGAAAATGGAAAAATTAAAATACTCGTAGATGTTCAGCTGAAATCTGCTGTTGCCGTTGGTTTGTGAGCTACTACGGCTGATTACAACGCTTTTATTGCTGTTGCCACTTCCACTTGCTGAGCTGTGCTGATCGCTAGCCGCTGGTGCTACTTTGTTGCCAATAACTACCAAAAAATTGTTGTTAACCAAAAGTCAACTTATAAGTGATGCCATTTTGCCATCTTTTCGTCACTGTTTGACTTTTCAATTTTCGATTCTCTCAGCAAAAGCGACAGCAACAATACCACTACAAAACCACTAGTCATCCGACGGCAATGGTGGTGGCATGCTGCTGTTCTTGTTGTTGTTGTTGTTGCTGTTGCTTTTGAATATTATTGTTTTGTGTTGTTGTTGCTGTTGCTGTTGCCATTCAATCATGTTGCACGTTCCTGGCTGGTCTGTGCATTTGACCACAATGAATTGGTCTAGTGATGAACAAGACGAGGCAGAAGAAGCACCGGCAGCAGCAGCAGCAGCAGCTCTAGCTGCATCATCACCAGAAGCAAGAAGAAATTGATTTTCGGTCAAAGTGTGGTGGCACTTTTCATACTTCTTATTGCGCAAGGAATAGGAAATGAACATAATTTTCATGTCGTGTACATTTTCCTTCTATTTTTTTATTTTTTATTTTTTTCTTTATATATATATTTTTTTTTGTTTTTGTATTGGTATTTATTTTTGAAAAGGTAAATTTCCACTTTTCTTGACCTTTGTGAGCTGGGGAATAGAGCAGTTGATTGCGTTGCTTGATGACCCTTTTTCTTTCCGAACCCAACAAGTTATTCTTGCCATACTGCCGGAAGGACGAAAGCCAAAAAGGCTTCAGACACTTATTGTTGAGTATTCAATTTATGTGATTGCTTTAACTCACACTTTTTACGGTATTAATTTTGAAATGCAAGCAAAGGCTCTTGGGGACATATGTTCAAAAGTGGATGATAGCTACACACATACATACATACATACATACGCATATACACATAAAATTCGTATTGAATTTGCATCGTCGTAAGGGAAGCTGAAAGGCAAAAGATAGACAGGAAATTTGCTATTTGAAAAGTGAGGCGGAAATACTGAATTTTTAATCACTTACAACGAAATTATAATTTTTATTTGATATACTTACACATTCACAACCAAAATGGCTATTTGTGCGACGCAATGATGGTATTAGAATATATGTATGTGGGTGAGTAATAGAACTCTTCTATCGAAAGGTTGTCATGCTGTGATAAAATTTGATGGAGAGACCTTTCAAAACGTATTATACGTAAAACTTTCGATTTTTTTTTCTGAATTATAGCAGCACATCTCGATTTGACTTCAAGTTCGCTCGCGTGCGACAAAAGCAGCGAATAGGTAATGGCGCTGCCAGTACATGGTGAAAAGATTTTAGGAGGTGTACTACCTAGCAGACCGTTATTCGGCTCTGAGCGAATTTGACAAATATACCGACATCATTCGTTTGTGTTTCACAAAATTTAGCTTTAGTTTAGTGAAACACAAAACGGAAGACATAGAATCCAAACTTCGCCTCAAAAAAAAATTTTTCACCATACCTAACGAGCAAACGTAGTATCTATCATCCTTGCTGCCAGTACAAGGTTTGCTCTTTAAGTATAGTGAAAAAGAAAATCGGCTGCGACGAGTGAGTTGAAGTGGTGAGTTGAAGTGGTGATTCCTCCAGAATCCAAATAGCGGTTCTGCACCATTTTGTTGGCGCATCCTCGCTACCAACTTGTTTAACGGTTATTTATAGCATGACTACGAGGTGTGTTCAAAAAATAAGTTGAATTTTCATTTTTCTCAAAAAATTTCATCAATTTCTATTTTATCTCCCTCAAAGTAGTCCCCCTCAGATATAATACACTGATATGCATTTTTTCATATGTCCTTGAGTTCTCTCACCGAATTGGTTTCTATCTCCTCAATCATCGCAAAACGCCGTGCTTTAATGGTTCTATTCAATATCGGGAACAGGAAAAAGTCGTAGGGGGTCAAATCTGGTGAATGCGGTGGCTGAGGCGTGATAACGGTGTTGTTTTTTACCGAATAATATCGCACAAGCAAAGCATGAATGAGCATGTGTCAGTGCATTAACAGCCTCCCCAGGACAACATCTAGATGCACTGACCATAATTGCACAGCCTGATATTTGTATTCTACGAAGTAATTGGATATTGTAATCTCTTCGAAGAGTCTTCCACCAAACTACCGAACCGTTTTATAAAATTGCTCGCATAACCTTATACAGCCATAAAGTATACTTAGGTTGAATACTCCATCTTCCGCTCCAGAGAGCTATTTCTGCTTTTCTTACCCGTTCTTCTATGTTCAGTTTCCAGCTAAGTTTGGAGCCCAAGATTACTCCCACGTATTTTACGAAGGATGAAATTGTTAAAGTTTGTCCATTAATGTGTGGTAGGGTAATATTGGGAACCATGTATTTAGTGGTAAAATGCATGAGTTCGGTTTTACGTGGGCTTAAACTTACGTCACAGCCTGTAGACAAAGAATCGAGCTCACCTAGCGCCCTGTAATGATTCCACTGATCGTGTTAGAACACAATCCTGACCCCATTACCACCCCTCTAATCAGCATACGCCACCACTTTTACCCCACCTCTACCCGTCACACATCGGGGGCACTCGGCATCCGGCGGCCGAATTCTGCGCGCTCATTTCACTTGTGTTAGAACACAATCCTGACCCCATTACCACCCCCATCATCAGCATACGCCACCACTGCCCCAGTTACGGCAGTCTGATCCTTCCAAATTCGCTGAGAGTCGAATAACGGTCTGTTACTGAAAACACCTCTAAAAATCTCTTCATCATGCAGTAGATTCAACGATGATAGATACCAGGTTTGCTCGTTAGGTATGGTGGAAAATGTTAGAAAAAAAATGTGAGGGGAGCTTTGGATTCTACCTCATTCGTTTTTAGTTTCCCAAAATTTAGCTTTGGCTTAGTGAAACACAAAACGAATGAGGACAAAAAAAAAGACAATTAACGTTATGAGTATAGTAAAAACGAGTAGGAGAATAGTGACGTGGCAGCCGAAGTTCCCCTCATAAATTTCTTTTCCACCATAGTTAAAGAGCAAACCTTGTAAATCTATCCTCCTTAGGAATATCTATGATAACAGCTATGTGTTTGGTAGCCCCTTCCCACAATTTCATGGTGATTTTGGTGGAATTGTGAATATAATTTTAATACAAAAAAAAAACGCTCTAATATGTACTTTTATATGCAACGATATTTAAATGGAACACTTTTTTCCTGCATTTGTGTGGCAAAAGGGGGTGAGTGGGAGCCTTGGTGATAATACCCTTTTAATGGTCAATTTCACATTTGCATGAAATTATCAAAGAAATAGAAGGGTTGAAGGTCGCTTTTGGCAATCTTCTTAGGATATTGATGAAAGGTTGGCCCTTAATATGTTAAAAAAAGATGTCTGTGAAAACGATTGTAATAAGTAATTGCTCAATATAATTGTTCAACGCTGGGTGCTACGAAAGGGTTTACGGCACAGCGCAAATAAGTTTGCATTTAACTGTGCTGTGACTTAAATAGCTCAGTTTCACATATTTACTCGCATGAATAGATTGTAACTTTAGCTGCACAACAAAACTCTAAAAAAATATATTAATTACTTGGAACTTTGCCGCCCTTTAAAAACTAATAGCTTTACTACCTGCCTGTTGGCCTAAACAACAACTGTGGTCACCTTATATATAATACTATGTATATAAAAGCTAGACATTTGCAGTAACGGCAGCAACAGTGGCAGCTCTTATGACAGCAAATAAAAAATCAATAGCCGCAGCAAAACTCTGGCTTTCTCTTAAATCGCTGTCACTGTAAAAAGCCTCGCAGCTTCGGCTTTTGTTTTTATGTCGGTATTGCTTTGCTTTCGCTGTGGTAACTTACATTTTTGCAGCCAAAGTACCGAAGCAAATATTTTCAAAGCTATTTCAAACGCTGAGTTTTTGTTTTCAGATAAATTGAACTCTCACTTTAGTAGCAGCCGACTTGGGGTTTTTTTTTTAATTTTTTTATAATATATTATCTAACTAAAAATATAGGTATATGGTATAAAGTTCAGAGTTGTGGATTCTTTATTCCTCCAGAAAAATTCTCAATAATAGCATATTGCTCTCAACCGCAAAGACCCCTTTAAAAAGTACACTCAGAAACGAGTACTAATCTGAAATTATTTTCATCCAAACTGCCTTCACACATTTCTCAATCAGTCACACATCTTTGGCATATATAATACATGGGCTGAAAAGTCCCTGACCTTTCATATAAATATCAGTAGTTTTATTGCATTCACCTCTTTTTCAGTTAGTACTAACCTTAAAAAGACAGCTGTTAAAATTTCATGATATTCTATTCATTAGTTGGTGAGTTATTGTGCTAAGAGAGAGGCTACTTTTGTTATTTTCAAAACGATGGATCAGAATTTGGTGTTTTAATTTTACACTGTTTCTTGATTCGAAAAAATGCCGTTGAAGCAAGGTAATGGCCTGAAAAGTGGTATTGGGACTCCGCTCTATTAGAAACAACAAGAAAGCAATGGTTTGCTGACTTCAAACGAAGAGAGGTCGTAGAGCCACCACTGATGCACAACGCAGTGGCCGTCCAAATAAGGCGATAACACTAAAAAACATCAAGAAAATCCATAAAATTGTTTTGAATGATCCAAAAGTGAAGCTGCGTGAGTTAGCTGACATCGTGAAGATATTCAAGGAAAAAGAACGTCTTTACTTTATATTGCATGAGAATTTGACTGAGATGTGGGTGCCGCGTTTGTACACTGTTTTGATTCATAAAGACAACGCACCGTGTCACAAGTCAATCAAAACAATGGCAACTACATAAAATGGACTTTGAATGCCTCCCACATCCACCCCAATCGCCAGATTTGGCTCCCAGCAACTGCTGGCTGTTCGCTGTTGGCAGACCTAAACAAAAGCGCACTGGTAAGAAATTTCGCTCAAGTTAAGAGGTTATCACTGAAACTGAGGCCTATTTTGCAGCAAAAGATAGATCGCTGTACAAAAGTAGTATTGAAATCTTAGAGCGGCGTTAGAATGATTGCTTTGTTCTTGATGGAAATTACGTTGATGAGTAAAGCTAATTTTGGACAAACAAAAACGTGCTTTCTTTATTAGGCCCGGGACTTTTCAGCCCATGCGTTATATATAATCAGCACATACACAGCTTATTTTGGGCTTAGCCGAACTCTTCCTCCTATTTGTAACGTGCGTTTTGATGCTTTTCCATAAATGGAGTGACCTACAACTTTATGCCGCCTCCGAACGGCAGATGGCTTTTATGTGGAAAAAATGGTTTCTATCATTTAAAGTTTCGAGTCCGAGCATTGCCGTGTAGTAGTCGCAAACCAAACCAGTCAGCTACGGCCAATGCTTGAATTTGTATTTCAATGTGGTTCAAATCACTTAATTTCACTTTTGTCTGGTCATATCGACGTATGCTATGGAAGATGGTGTGGATGAACTATTGATTTTTTCACTTTGACTCATAAAATAGCAGCCGCGTGTGTAAAAAATTTAGTTTATGCTTATTTTTTTGAAAATGGATGACCTTTTGATGCAAGAAAATTGGGAAATATTAGGCAGGGAAAACAAAAAAAAAACAGCAAACGACTTTTTCTAGTGTCAGGAGTCACTTTGAGGGGGGCCTCTTATCAGTCGGCTTCAAAAAATCGATTTTTTTTACTGCAATCGATAGTTATATTGTAGGAGAATATGCACTCAAAATTTTATAGCAGAATTTAAAGTGGTTTCGGTCTGTGTACCGTCCCTCGTCTCTCAAAACCATGTTTTTGAAAATGGCGTATTAAAAAAAACGACGAAAGTTATCATTTCAAACCGATAATCTATATAAAGATAATTAAAATACGCAACTAATTAGCTATAAAAATAAAAATAAAATCATTTTTTAATGTTATTTAACACTTTTTTCAATACTTAATTGTGTGTTCATTTTTTCATATTTTTATAAAAGAGTAGTCTATTATATGCGGGAAAGCCTTCTGAATAAGGCAATATTTTTCTTTTGTGTTTCAGGTGAAAACTTCGACCGCAATCTTACACGCCGTTTTACTAGCGCGCAACGAGAAGCTGTGCGATATCCCTCGTATGTCCGCCATTTTGTTTTTTATTTATGTAAAAAATTGTTTATTACTTTTTAATCATGCCTTCACATAAATCCAAAAGATTATTCTTGTGTGTGCTTTTTTCGCCTCGAAAAAAAATTTGAGAAAAAACACTTTTTTTGAAGCCACTGATAGAGGACCCCCTTAATATAAACTTTGAATTGTTTGGTCGATACTTTACGAAATAATATATCGATCCTTACATACTGTCATCTACCGGGAAAATAATGTATTTCTTCTTCCACAAACTAATATTAAAATCGAGTATCGAAAGTCGAAAAATCAATCGAATCAAGTAAATTGGGATCTTAGCAGTGCGACTTGACTTCTTTACATTCTATGTTTTGTTGAGCGCAGGTAAAAATAAATGTTACGCCAACCATCTAGTTGTGATTCAAGGGTTAATAATTCATTTGATGAAAGCTGAAACTGAAACTGAAATTCAAGCTGATTGCACAGCTGAAACTGATAACATAAATACCGAAACTTGCGAAGATGTGCTGGAAAATTTGGATGACAGAAGGTAGTTGAGAAAACCATTTGAAGGAAATTGTTTTTATTTTTTTTTATATATATTGCAGCATATTTAAATTTTATAAATTTTTAATGTATTTATATCTATATAGCAATAACTTCTACTTGTTAAGGTTTAATTTAAAATTTTTCTTATATGGCAATGCGCTAAAATTGTAATGACTACTAGATGTCTTTTTTCAAACTCTAAATTTGAATTTTATAACAGGATTGCCTTTGCCTATAAAAAGCCTGCGTGCTCTTGGAAAGAACACATTTCGTTTGATAATCGGCGGTGAGCAGAGCTTAGGTGCCATAATTCAATGATAAAAGGTTTGCTCAGTAAGCAGCTTTCTCCCATGATGGAAAGAATAATGAGATAGCGCCTATCGTGGTCCCGTTACTTTGCTCTCAGCGAATTTGACAACGAGTTATGTGATTTTAGTACCAGTATGGCCAGATTACCATTTTCGTAACTTGATTTAGCTTTTTTTTATTTAGTCTCGGAGTTTTAGTTCTTTTTTGTGACATTTTTCTAGCCTGTTCTAATTAAAATGTAATGTTTATAATTTTGTAAAATATACATTTTTTAATAATTAGTTAAATAATTCACTCCGTTTTATTTAGCTTTACTTTTTTTTAACATCTGGTGGCATTGCCCGCGATTGCAGGTGTTGTTGGTGTTCTTCTGCTTTCGGCAGTCAAATCTCTCTCGCTACTGCAGTGTTGCCTGGCTTTGGATATAAAAATTAGTGTGTTTTTAGTGCCTATTTAAGGAAAATAAAACACCAAATTTTTATTGAATCACTTAAAGAACTTTGTATGCGTGTCTTTCGAATGTGCGTTTTTTTAATAAATGTGTTATGCTTATGTACAATTTAATTTATGAGTTTCTTTTGTTAAGCGATACTCTTTTGTTAAGGGAAGGTCTTATTTGCTATATTTGAGTTTATGTAACTAGATAAGGTACTCTTTTTGTAAAAATGTCAGTATGGTTTCTTTAGTATTTTCTGGTATTTTGTGGTTTATTTTTGCAATGAATACACCTCTTGATGCCCTATGTCCCACTAAGGATTGATGGCCGGAAGAAACGATTACACCTCTATGGTTTTAATTCGCATTCAGTAAATTCAAACGCCTTTTAAAATGTGTAAAAAGGTTTTCAATCTTAAGAAGAGTTGAGAGAGGGACATTTAATATTCTTGCATAACCTTAAAAGAAGCAAAAAATTAAATTCACACTTTCAAAATATCAAATTTTATAAGAACCAACTAATTTCCATTAGCACTAAAATCTTCTCAGAGTGTCCTTTTTTAACCTTCGTTTGTATAATAATAATATATAGTTTTTTTTTAACTTAAAGTTTCGGTAGCTTTAAATTAAAAAAAAGAAACAAACACGAAACTTCAAAATTTTCGATTTTTCGGTATAAAAAGGCACTAAGTTTATTGCGAAGGGTAAATGGTTGGCAATACTGCACAACTCGAAAAAACGTGACGTCACGCACTCTCTGATGGGCGCAATCTTCTTTCTACTATTCTTGGCTTTCTCCTTCTTTCTTGATAAATCGGCTCCTTTAGCAAGGCACTGGGTTGCTAGCTCCAGAAAAATGTTGAGTAAAAGTGGAGGAAAAGTAAAATTTGTAGAAAAAACATTTCATTTTCATGATGGTCTGCTTAGGAGCAACAACCCGCGAAAGAGTACATACCGCTTAAGTCAGAACATAATAGAGTAATTGACGCAATCCGAGATCGATGAGTGAAGAATTTATAAAGCTTTATTTCTTATGATGTGATGATTTAGACGGAATTCATGTTTTGCAAACATCTAGCATTTCCCAAAGAGTTATGACAGGGAGAATGATTGGATAGTCCCGACGCAATCGATAACATTGCAGACCTTATTATAAAAAAGTTGGGATTGACGGAATTTGTTTCCAATGAGCCCAACATCCCACGGATGGATAGAGTGTCCAGAGGAGGCTTAGCAAAGCACAGTACCGGCATGAATAAGCTTCTCATAAAAAACCATCTGCCGGAATTGGCTTAAAACTGTAGGTCCTCCCATTTGTGGAACGTGCACTACTAATAGGAGAAGGATCTCGACCTAACACCTAACATAATTATACGTGCCAATTATTTATTTATTTTTAACAAAATAGTTTCATATTGGCGAAACTTAGCAACTTCGCGGTGAGTTTTTTCGAATGTCACTAGTAAGCAAATCTTTAATAATTGAATCATGCTTAGGTGCTTGCCAATGACTACCTTTGTAGTGTGGACAGCGTTGGCTGGGCGCTCCAAAACAGGTGTTGCTCTTGCTCGCGCAGCTTACTAAACGCATTTGTTTTTAGTTTTCCGACATTTTTATTACGATTAGAAATACGAAAGTTACATTTTATAATAAATTAAATTATATTATAGAGTAAAATAAATATAACTTTACAAAATATATTTTATTTAGATATATTTAATGGCAATTTTTGCGCTTTCCAATGAAAAAGTTCATAAAAAATATACAGCATTTCTTATTTATAGCCACATTAAATTATATTTTTTATTAGTTAATTTATGGTATATATCTAAAAACGCGCGCAGCGCCATCAACCTCGATTTTCTTCGAACTTAAATTTTCAGTTTAAGAGTTTCGCGAATAAAGTATCATCTATTTAAAAATTTCACCTAAATCCTCTTCGACTACTAGCGATCAGCATCATCAGTCACGAAATGGTCATTTATCAGATATTATACGCGTACAACATAAATATCCTGCATATCAGCACTCTTTCTTACAAGAAAAAGAAAAAACAGCGCGTTTTTTCCCAATTCAAATTCAAATAAAGACACCCTACCACCACGCAATTTCGTATATTAAAAAACGATACTTATTTTATTTCCTTACACGCTTCACCCACCATTTGAAAGGTCTAAAAACAAAAGTAAATAAATTACTTAAGAAAGGTCATGTAATACACGAGAAATTTACCAGCAGACTATCCGTTACTGTCCAAGTGAATTGAATTACTTCAGAATAATTTCATGTAAAACTTTCGTTCGGTAAACAATTCAAGCAAATTTTATGAACTAACCAAAGTAAAATAATAATAATAATGAAAAAATAAAAAACAAAAAAAAAACAAAAAAAATAAAATAGCCTTTCTGCTCGCTTATCCCGCAAAGTTGTTCACCGACGCATTACCACTTGTCAGCATTAAGCGCATACGATTTATAATCTCTCGAAACTTTTCTCCTCTTTGCCCCAAGATTTATTGAAAATATAATGCGTGATTTTTTGTTAACAATTCATTTTTCATATCCTGCCTACACATCCACAAAAGAAGTGGAGAGAAACAAAAAGTGCACACATACACACATCCGCACAAAGCGGGCAAAAGCATAAAAAATCACACAGCTAGCGGAAAATGTCAGACGACTCTGTGAAAAATGGCTAAATGGGGTGGAAAACGACAACAAAATACACGTACACAGTACGACGGCACTACTTGACGATTTCAGCAAAGACGGCGACAACGGCGGTACTCGTAAATAAGATTAGTCGCAGTCGCTTGAGCAGACGAACAAAAAGAAACCTATCAGGGGAAAAATGCAAGTAACAGAAAGTCGAAGCAATTTCAGCGCAAAGTGCTGGGTGGGTGGGTGTTTGGTTGGTGGAATTGTGAGTTTGATAGTGGCCTTCCAAATATGATAAATAAATTTGTTGGTTATTCAAAATCAGTAAGCGTGACTCGGAAAAAATTCGATAAAATAAATTTGTTGATGAATATGCACTACCCACAAATTATAGTCTATCATATGCGTCGACTCACTTACACTTGTACGTATGTATGTGCGTCTGTATGAGAACATTTATGCGTATAAGCAAAATATCCTCACAATGCATAGGTTAGAAAACGCTTCTCATTCGCGATTTGCGCAATCAGTGTAATGCTGCAGTTTTCTTTGTTCTTTGTCTGCAGATGTGAGATAGTTTCGTTGACTTCAAGTCCATTGAAATTCTAAAAGGAGGCGGATGACTTTATTGTAAATTTATATGATAAATATGTAATATATTGTCGCGGAGGCAATCGGCTGGCGACGCATGGGTGATTTATGTTAATTTCTTTTCCCAAATTACATGACACAGAATCAAGAGCGATGGCGAAAAAATATGACAAGGCAAGCACCAGCAGTATTCGAGGGAACTATGCAACGCAAGATCCCTCTGGGTGGGCGACGGTCGCCGTAGAAGATGGAAAGATGAACTATGTGAGCTTAGTAATGACATGGACATTGTCAAAAGCATTAACATAAATACAACTACAAAGCTACCTGCCTACTGGCCAACACCACTCGTTTGAAAGGTGCCGTGGAATGGAAATGGCATGGAACACCAAGGTCAGTAACACCTAACTACATTTGGAATGAATAGCCGACGCAACAAACTGCGCAAAGAAGAGAGGCACGGGGTGAAGTTGATGTCACATAAAAGGAAAGCTTACAAAACGTTTTGTTCACTTAATTTTTTGTTTTTTTTTTTCTTTTACTTAACCGGATAAAGTCAAACATTTTTTCCTGAGCAGAAAAATGAAGGTTAAATTATTGCTTAGGCTGATCTGGCTCGAATGTGTTTAAAGAGATTCCTGGACTCATCTGGCTCGAATGTGTTTGAAGAGTTACTCAGACTTCTCTGGGACTCATTTGGCTCGAATGTGTTTAAAGAGTTTCCTGGACTCATCTGGCTCGAATGTGTTTGAAGAGTTGCTCAGACTTCTCTGGGACTCATTTGGCTCGAATGTGTTTGAAGAGTTACTCAGACTTCTCTGGGACTCATTTGGCTCGAATGTGTTTAAAGACTTTCCTGGACTCATCTGGCTCGAATGTGTTTGAAGAGTTGCTCAGACTTCTCTGGGACTCATTTGGCTCGAATGTGTTTAAAGACTTTCCTGGACTCATCTGGCTCGAATGTGTTTGAAGAGTTACTCAAACTTAGTTTCCTGGGTTTATCTGGCGTGAATGTTTAAAGAGTTTCTGGGACTCATCTGGCTCGAATGTGTTTGAAGAGTTACTCAGATTTCTCTGGCTCTCAAGAGTTTTGGTCTACGCATTGTTTGAAGAGTTTTCTAAGCTTATCTGTCTTGAATGTTTTTTGTTCTATGCAATCTTTGAAGAATCGCGCCAATCAACAAGAAGAATCTTTGAAGAGTTTTTGGGACTCATTTGGCTCGAATGTTTTTTGGTACATGCAATATTTGAAGAATTTTCTGGACTCTCCTGGATCGACTGTATATGAAGAGGTTGTTGAGCTTATCCGGCTGGAATGTTTTTTTTTTCTAGGTAATCTTTGAAGAATTTTCGGGACTCATTTGGCTCGAATGTATTTTGGTCTACGCATTGTTTGAAGAGTTTTCTAAGCTTATCTGTCTTGAATGTTTTTTGTTCTATACAATCTTTGAAGAATCGCGCCAACCAGCAAGAATAATCTTTGAAGAGTTTTTGGGACTCATCTGGCTCTCATACATTTATTTTGGTCGATACATATAAAACTCTAAGAGTTTAAGAATGTATTGTTGATCTGCCACTGGATACCTCTATGATGGTTTTCATTAGCAAAAGGAGCGTTAAGAACGTCTTCAATTAGGTACCAGCAGGAAAAGGATTGAGGACAGAGTGCAGCCCTGCCTAATAGCAGCCAGCACGTGTAGGGGTTCCGATAATTTTCCTTTATTGAGGATGTGACAAACGTCGCTGTAGCTTCGTGGTACTCCTCTCCACCGCAAAGCAATCTTGATATACTCCCTATTTACGTTATCGAACGCTATTTCAAAATCGATTAACTGCAAGTGAAGTTTAGAGTTATATTCGGTGCATTTTTATCACTCAGACCCATTTTTATTATTATATTTAATATACAATATTTAATTATTTAATAAAAAAAATTTAAAAGCAAAAAATTGGGTAATTAATGAAAAGTTGGCAGGTCGGAAACGGGTCGTAGTCGCTGGTTTGTGACAAGGAGAATTGTCTTGTTGCAATTGAGCTCTATTTAAATAAGTATCGAAAATACGCGTTAGCGAAGGCAAAAATAAAGTTTCTAATAGATTTATGTAATAATGCTGCATCCTCCATACTTAACAGTGGATACCACGCAATCTTCCTCGTCAACCTGTCACCTCCCGAATGTCACCCCAGGTATTCCAAATACCTACTGGAAAGAAAAAAAAATCGTTTTATAAGATTTTTGGTATTTCCTCGAAATTGGACTAGGGTAAGGTTGTTGATATTTTGAAGTGAGCCTTTCGAATAAGCATGAGCCATCCGAGGTTTTGTTGCCGTTTTCATTGGCGAACGATTTTTACGTGGCGGATCCCAAACCCAGCGCACAACGACACAAGGATGCTTCGGCTTCTCACATTACCTCGCTCTAAAACGGATATTCGGGAGCTACTCAGGGATACTTGGCGAAGTTCGGAAATTGTGAGCTGCTTGGACGAAGAATCGTTCTGGCCACGTCCAAGTGAATCACAATCAAGTACTTTCCCCTGGACTTCTACATACGGAACTATCCTCCAGCCAGCCAAAATCGCGTAAGCGGTTATGGCGCCAATAAAGAAGAAGCTAAGCCTCCCTCGAAGATCGATTCATCAGACCACAGAACTTTCGACCAATCTTCCTCCGTAAAATGTTAGTATCGGAGAGCCCATTCTAAACGCTTTTTCCCGATTTTTTTTTCTGAACTTCACGGCTACTTTCGGGATTTGTGTTCTATTAAAACCTGACCTTCATCTAGCTGTTCGCGCGCTAACGGATTTTCCAGTTTGTTTCGACAGGGCAGAAATGGATTTTTTGAAAGACTCGTCTATAAGTTTTCGGTCTTTCGTTCACTAGTGAGGCGTTTTCTTCCACTTTTTGATTTATTGTGGTGGGATTTTGTCGCCGCAAATCGCTTAATAGCACCACCAAATTGGCACTCTCAACCTGCGACTTCCCTTCCTCACTTAAAATTTGGATTCTCACTCTTTCGTGGTAACAAATCTCACTTTTTTAGGCACTAAAGATAATTTTCGATAATTTGGCACACATTTCACACAATTACAACCAAATTAAAAATGCCAAATGGGCTTTCCCCCATAATACATTTTATTGTTGTAATCAAAGGTTATTTACACCAGTGAAACATTTGCAAAACGCAGCGGTCACTTTGGTAGCCACATTTGAAATTTCTCGCTTTTTCGTGGAGTGCATAATACTTTTGGCCCAGGCTGTAAATTAATTAAATTATAGTAGCTAATTTGAATAAATATTTTGACTTTTGCCAAAATAGCTTAACTGACTTCAGCATGTTTTGCTTTCAGGCTATTAATCTCTAATCCTTTATAAAAAAATTTTATATTTCTAATCAACTTTCATTTGCGGATATCTTAAACACCCGATATGGACGAGTAAACATTTAAATAATATATTTCAATAAAACACAGCAAATTTAGTGTCAAACAGCAAAAAGTCATAAATCGTGTGCGGTTGTCTGGTCAAATGTTAACGGATATAAAAATTACATAACTCTTTCATCTGCCACCTCTTTTGACTTCACTTCTGGCTTCCCTCTCGAATTCATGTAAAGCCATTATTCATAACATTGACTAAGCGCTGAGTGGCTAATTCTGCATAGAGACCAGACCAGTTTTCTATGTCGCTTCATGACTCATCTTTCATTTTGGTATTTATTAGGAGCAACAAGCAAGCATAACTGTAAAAGTAAGGTAGCTTGAATGGAAATGCCACTGCAAAGAAAAGTACTTAAGTTACCATTTCAAAGTTATATTTTCCCAAAAATTACCTCTTCAAACAACATTTGAGATAAATCATAGGAAAAGGGTGAGAACATTAGTGAGACATTTAATACCATTCTTAAGAATTCTGATGAATTGTGTTTATGTAGGCAGGGTTACCCAATCTATTGTTAAAGGTTGTTTGTAACGCGCTAATACGTACACAAAGCCGACGAAAACATACACAAACAAAGGCAGGCTTGTGTGGATGTGTGTGCCAATACAGAAAACAGAGAGCAGATCAATTGAAAACATTCTGGAAACCGAATGCTTACATATCCGAGCATACACACATACGTACATATGAACAAATGGAACAGCTCGCCGCCACTGGTTTGCTTTTTTTTTTGTTTGGGAAATTTACTACCTTTTATCAACCTCAAGAAAACTACCATTCTATGAGGTGCTTAAGATTATAAATGAAGATAAAACTAAACAGCAGTTCACTTTAATGACCTTGGTGGCTGGAGACTCCGACTCCTCAGTGCGATGGGTTATGCTGTATACGGTCTCTGCTCTCTACTTATACTTCCAGATTTGTATGTGTGTGTGTGTACGATATTTAAGTGTAATTTTATAAAACCGTAAATAAAAATAAAAATTCTTGGTAAACGAAATGCCGTTAACTATAAGAAAAGTGTTATAAAATGAACCTAAAAGGCAGCGAAATGATAATCGGATTTATTTATTATTCTACTTTATTTGTGCCACAGTTTAATTTGCATACATAAATTTGATTAAAAGTGTGATTATAATATTATATGTATGTACATGCATACAGGGTGTATAAGGCATTTGAGAACATGTACCGTATTTGAGGCTATAACTTCCCGAGACCTTGAGTCCATTATTTTTCTTTTTTTCTCTTCCTCAGATAAGACATGGAGGACTACAACTTAATTCAAGAAATGGAGAGGCATGCGGTTATCTTCGCTATGAGTGCAAATTTCACCGATTTAGAAACCTCTAATTCTCTTAAGTGTGCCCGTTCATTCGTTATAAAATTCGCCGTGAATTGGAAGCGTCAGGCGGCGATGCTGAATCAGCTAATCATTAGCTGTTTGGCCGAGCTCCTCCTCCTATTTGTGTCATGCGTCTTGACGTTGTTCCACAAATGGAGCCAACAATTTTAAGCCAACTACGAACGGCAAATTATTCTTTTTAAAAAGCCTGAATCCAGTTGCAAAACGAAAAAAAAAAAACAAAAAAAAAGAGAAACCTTCTGACACTATCCGATCTGCAAAATTTATTCAACAAATGCAAGTGACCATTCACGAGGACCCTTTAACGTCAGTGAAGGCCCTTAATGTTTCGAGCGATCTTAATAATTCTGAAGGTCTTGTGCGTTGAAGTGTCCATGAAGATCTCCGAATTCAACGAGAACAACGAGTTCCCCGATCAAAGTTATCCTTCTAAATAAAATTAAACAAGATGTTATGTTTTTTTTACGGAAAAAATGTTGAACAAGACCAATAGCAGAAATGACAGCTGGCTATGTTCTAATCCAACAGAAGTTCCTGTTGTCATACACTCGAAGCTTCCAGCCAATGTTGTGATTTTAGGTGCTGTGAGCAACAAAGGATATGCCAGGCCACCACACTTCTTTACACACGGATTTCGAGTGAATTCTGCTGCGTATATCGAGGTTCTAAAGGCAGTATTCAAACCCTGGGTTGAATACATCTTTCAGTAAGAGTCTGCTCCTTCACACAAAGCGATAGCGACACAAGATTGGATGGCTGAAAATTTTCATAACCAATAGCACCGAACTTATGTCAGTCTAACTCCCCAGGCCTTAGTCCCCTGGTATTAATAGGTATGGGCGTAGTTGAGCATGAAACCCGGAAGTATCCTCATAATATCATTTCGTCTCAGAAAGCGGCCATTAATACGGATCACTTGATTCGGGTATGCAACAGCTTCCGGATACGGATCGAGGAGATTATTGCCACTAATGGAAATTTTATTAAACGCTTTTATTGGTAGACAATAGGTAAGTTAATGTTGTGTAAAAAATTTGCGAAGTTTCATTAAATTTTTGTTCAAAATGAAAGCTTATTAGATTTACTCTCAAGTTCCCGTACTCTGACATACCGTGCGCACTCTGCATACAAATATATTATTTTGTCTTTGCATTAATTTGAAATTAATCTTTATATTTTCCTTTAAATGAATGTATCGACGTAAATCACCGCCAGAATAATTTGAATTGCTTGACAAAAATATCTAAGCCTGATGAAATTTTATTTACATATGAAAATGCATTGCAAAAAAATAAATGAATTTTGTGGAATTAGACGCGAATGGGAGGTACTAGAAAGTAGGAGAGGAGTAATAGTAGAGAATAATAGTAACCACGAAAGGACCATAAGGGACTTAATGCAGGATGCCTTAAATATAACCTGGGAGTGGTGTAGAAAAGAGGGACTATCAATCAACCCTTCCAAAACCAGTAGTATCCCATTAACAAGGAAAAGGGTTCTAAATATACCCACCCTGGGAATAGAAGGAATAAACGTACCTCTAAAGGGAGAGGTTAAATATCTTAGAATTATCTTGGATGAAAAACTCACTTGGGAGGCCCACCTCAACTCAGTAATAAAAAAGGCAACGAAAAACCGTTGGACAACAAAACAACTCTTGGGTAAATCCTGGGGTCTGAACCCTAAAATGACCTTCTGAATCTACCCCCAAATGGTAAGACCTATTTTACTATATGGGGCTTTGGTATGGTGAGTTAAAACAAATCAAACTACTGCTATTTCAAAACTATAAACTACAAAGACTGGCGTGCCTAAGCATAACAGGGGCCAAGAGAACTACCCCAACTGCTGGCATGAAAGCGACTTTAAATTGACCACCACTACATTTAGCAATAGAAGAGGAAGCTACTTTGCAAGCACTCTCTTTTCATATGAAAGAAAAACTTAAACCAGGACTTACTGGGCACTTTAATATCTTGAACAGGGTTCAACATGCAGTATGCATAACCCAGGCGAATGACCACACGGAACCCGTACTCAATTTCATAAAGAAATACAAGGCTATCTTCCCGTCTAGGGAAGAGTGGAACACTAACCCAACATGTATGAATGATAACTCACAAAAATGGTATACAGATGGTTTCAAAACGCTCCAAGGAGTGGCAGCATGGATAGTGGGGCCTAGAGCACACAAATCCCTAACACTAAGTACAGGTGCCACAATTTTCCATGCGGAGCTCTTCGCCATAATGATAGCAGTGAAAATTATATCCAATAGAGGGTTGGAGGAAGTAAAAATTAAAATACTTTCGGACAGCCAATAAGTTCTAAAAACCTTGAATAGCTTCACATTCAATTCAAAAGTCCTAATAGACTGTAATAATGCACTCAATACACAGTCCACTCATAATCAAGTCTCACTGATTTGGGTATCAGGACACGAGAAGGCAGACGTTTATGCAAGAAAAGGGGCAGAAGGGCTATTTATTGGGCCTACACCGCTTTTTGGCTTCAACAAAAATAATATAAAATAGGAAACTAAAAAATGGATCCAAACTAAAATCAGGGAATACTGGAACAGGAAGGCACAAGCGGGCTTAATCACTCCAAAAAGTTTTTCAACTTCAATGCCAGCAGAGAAAATCTGCTCTAACCCTAGATAAAAAGGGCCTCAGATTACTCTGTGGTGCACTTACAGGTCACTTTGCCTGTAATAAACACTTTAACACAATAGGATTATCTAGTACAAGATTATGCAGGTTCTGCTGTGATGAAAAGGAGTCCATGGAACACTTAATCACCAACTATGAGGCACTCTTGGCAGACAGTTTGATATCCAGGAATATTTAATGGATGGTCATATAATATCGGATTATTATTATATTTTTGTATAACTTCATCCATTTTGGGGTAGAAAGTGACCCTTGCGCAAATAATTTTCAACTCTTTCTAGGCCAACTTGAAAGCAGTGAAATCACTCAAAAACGCTTGAGCGCGATAAATATTCAATACCTTATATTTTAAGTATATATGTAAGTACGTATATGTACTTTATAAGTTTTACTCTACAATGTTCTCTAACTGCTCCCTATCTGGTAGCAAACTGAACATCAAAAATGAAGTTATCGTATCCGAAAACCAGAAGCATAGATTTTCTTCCAAAACATTTAATAAAATATAAAAAAGTTGATTCAGGATTAATAACTAAAATTAAGAATAAGTCGTCTCGAAATCCAGTTTAAAAATATGATTCCATGATTTTTGGTACAGAATTGCCAGTAGAATACTTCAGTCATCACAACAAATCAATTGGCCCGACTTAATGTGCATATATTAAGATGTCTCATCAAAATAAGCAGCGGTTTTTCAATCAGAAATACAAAACCTATTATAATTTAAGACTTTTGTTAAAATACGAGTACTTGGGAAAGATGTTAAGAATTGCCTGAGCTGAACCGATTTGTAAGTATCTCTAAAAATCGGTTTTTTTATAAATCAAAACTAGTTTTTAAAAATATTTTTTCCTAAAAATAATCTCAGCTAGTAGAATTGTTTAATCTTAAAAAGTCGATGGAAAAATGCTTACAAATAATATTAACGGTATCAAAATATTAAAACATTTAAGGCCATTTTTGACCAGACAGAGTTATGCTCCCTAATGTGCATATGTATATGTACTGAGGGGGTAAGGGAAAAACTTTTCCACTATTCATGCAAATGTCCAGGCTTAGCTAGAGTAAGAGCTAGAGCACTTTCGGTAAGCTTTTCTTACAGCAAATTAATGAAATATCAGACATAGATATAAAAAGTTTGCTGCTATACTTGAATCTCACCAAATGGATCTGACTCAACAAAAAAAAAAAACAACAATTACAACACAGACATCACACGATAACAATGGTAGTAAAACGGCGCTAGTCGCTAGTTTGGATTATTTCTATAGAAATACTCAACCACTTCAACAAGTTGGTTAGAGTCAGTTAGTAACCATATGATATTTTTCCAAATTATTATTTTTTTCTATGGGTAAATAAGTAACAGATTTATTAACCAAATATCTTGACAGATTCAAAAAATAGCCAACTTGCGTAACTTCAACGTTTCTATCAAATTCTAAAAAAATTCGGTGTCAAAACTTACCACTTTCACCTAACGGAAAGGCCAATGATTTTATACCGAACTCATATTCTACCCACCCTCATTCCGTTAAAACGGGATACTCAGCGAGCTATAAATTTGTATACCGAGAGCTTGTGAAGAAAACTCATACAAGTATCAATGATAAAGGGTTTTCCAATAACAGGTGTTATTTTGAATAGTCCACTATTTCGGTAGATGTCACTTTTGTAGCTGTCATTTTTTGATATTTGAAACTACGGCGTCAATAAAAATGGAACGATACACGCTTAAACAACGCATTGAAATTATTAAAATTCACTATGAAAGTGGTGAAAATTTGGCAGAGACGGTTCGTAAAACTCGAACATTTTTGGGTAATCGTGAAGCACCTTGACGGACCGCAATACAGAAATTGGTGATAAAGTTCGAGCTGTTGGGACAAGTTAGTGATGTGAAGAATGAAACCCGTGCACGTCGGTCAAGAACAGCGGTGCTACGTGCCACACAAGCAACAAAACCATTAATCTTAACATTGAATAACACCTCTTATTGGAAAACCCTTTACCTAATCCTAATAAATCATGCAATGAAACTTTTTCGAAATAATTTATTAAACCGCTCATAGTTACTATGAAAAGCTCAGTGATTTGATTTTTTCAAGCCAGCATAATACCAAATTTTTGTGGCAAAAAAAATATTCTTTCATATTTTGAAAAACCCCTCGTTATTGTAATTGAAAACTGCATTTTGCCTCTAAATATTAAAACGACACATTTTTATTCCCACAACCCATTATTCTCAAAATTTTCACTTAATGCCGCATTAATACGCGCCTTTTTTATTTTTTACGCTAAGCTGGTTTTTATTATATTTTTCAAAATATGAAATCTACACCGTTTTTTGATTTGAATTGATGGTTTGGCCTTTTTTTTATTTTTATTTTTTTTCCAAAAAGTGTAGTGCTAACTTGATGAAGGCAGTAGGGTTTGTTTTTGGTAATCATCACTCAACGATTGATCAAAGAGAAGGCAAACAGAGTGATGTGCATAGTTTGGATATTCTTTCTAACACAATATATGCATACATTTAGGAATGTATATATGTATGGATTTATAAAATGTGCATAAAAATCGTGGTATTCTCAAAATCAGAAGGCCAATTTGAAATAAGGTAAAGTAGTCAAAGTTCAAATGCAATTACAACAGTTCTAAAATACAGTACGATCTCTTATCTCATCCGTTACTGCCCACACTGTCCAAAAGCTGTCCATTTTTATTCACCCTAAATTAGAGATTAAGTTGTTGACCTAAAAAGACTGATGAGACACATCTGAAACCCTGTGCGCTTCAAAGGGGTATAGTTTAGCCAAATGTGCTATCAAAATGGGTCTCCACTTTTAGCTAAAATATGCTAACCTAACCTAAAAAAAACATAATTGGCGCATACACTTCTGCTAGGTGTTTGGTCGAGCTCCCCTTCCTATTTGTGGTGTGCGTCCTGATGTTGTTCCTAACCTAACCTAAAATACCTGTACTCTACTAGAAAGTCAACTTGGAACATTAAAACTTTCGGTTTGCGTTTTTTGAGAACATGGCCGTGGCAGCCGTTATTGAAATAAAAATTGAATAAAGAAATGAATCAAAATTGCAGATTAGAGAATTGGAAGATGTGTCTCCAGTTTTGATGACTCAACCAGCACGAAGAAATCGAAACGCAAACACTTTTGGCTTGCAAATCGAGCGAAAAAAATACAGTAACGCCAGTTGAGGTCAAACCTTTCTTTTAATGCTCAATGGCCACTTGAGGTTAGTCTACAAAAGAATAGAAAGAAATCACCCGAAGAAGGATGGTCTTACACTGGCATGCGGTACTTGACCGGAAACTTTTTTGAAGGCATTTATATTCTTAGAAATACTCAACTGACTATCATATCGCACAAAATTACTCATTTTTTTCTATATTCTCATCCGTTTTCGGTGTGCGGGACTCTTCTTCACCAACTTCTTGACCATCGTAGCTGACTTGAGTGCATCTTATGTCATGATGACTAAACGCTCAGCCGAATTTCGCAATTTTTTTTCAGGCATAACCTGACTTATTTTGCTAATAGGTACCTAATAGGTAGGTGCTAATTTGAGGTACCCACAAAGGGAATAGCTCAAATGAGTGAATCCTACGGCCTAGGTGATCAAGTAAAAGAGAAGAACCCTGCAAATTCTCAAAATTAAAAAACAAAAAATTACAAAAAAAACTATTTTTTTATACCTTTTTTCTGTAAAAATTTTAAAAAATTAATCTTAAAGAAAACAAAAACAAATTGTTTTTTTATGTTAATTTTTTTTCTGTAAAAATTACATACCAGATTTACGAAAGTGTGAATTTTCCTATGGCAGACCCTAAAAACTCCCAAAAAATTACAAAAATTAAAATTATGAAATTTTTTTCTGTAAAAATTGCATACCAGATTTACGGAAAAGTAGTTTCTCCATGTGAGAACTTGAAAATCCCCGAAAATAAAAAATAAAAATGTAATTGGAGTAAGCAAAAATGTTTTTTATAATGTTTTTTTTTTCTGTAAAAATTTACACCAAATTTACTGAAAAGTGCATTTTCCTAAGGGCCGAAGGCTCCCAAAATTAAAATTAAGGAAAAAAATGTAATTAGAGAAAACAAAAATATGTTTTTTTTAATAATATTTTTCTGTAAGAATTTGCGAAAAAGGGAATTTTCGAATGGGAGAACTTGACGGTCCAAAAAAAATAAAAAATTGAGAAAAAATATTCTTTTTTTGAAATTTTTTTTACCAAATTTACGGAAAAGTTAATTTTCCCGTGGGAAGTCTATGGTAATTTTCTAAGCATTAGCGGCACAGGTAAATAATAAAAAAATAGATATCTCATATTGTTCCCCATAGAACAAAACTTAAGGAGTAGCATCAGGTAAAAATTTTGTTCTTAATAATCTTTGTCATCAATTGTGTTTTTGATAAAAAAATATTTTGAGTAATGGAAATATTTATTTTGATCTTTACGCGATAAAATTATAAGTCTTCTGATAGGATGATTATTTTTGCGCCACATTGCACTGAGCTCATTGACATCTAGGCCAGAAGTCCCCAAAATATGGCTCTAGAATTTTATTTCTGTACATCCAAAACCGCCCGGTGCTCGTATATCTATTTAGTCTTGCTTAGAAAATATTGTATTTTTTTATAATTTTACAATTTTCTTTCGGAGCAAGCCGCATGAATTTAGCGAATTAATTAAAAATAAAGAAGAAGTTATAGATGAAGAAGTAAGCAAATGTTATAAATATTTCCAATGTACATGTAAGTATGTATGTATGATATGTCTAGAATCTTTATTTATGCACACATACTTACATTCACAGGTTTGGCATGTTCGCTCTTGGGTTTTTGGTTCACTTTGATAAATCATTAAAATATTCATAATCTGCTCGAAATAGCATTAAATTTGGAAACTAGTTAGACAAACCGAATGGGCATTTGGTTTAATCAACTCTACTGATTAATAGGCCTATGGAGCATCTCGCCTCTGTCGGAATGTTAAAATTATTATAGCGAAATGAATAACGTATTTTAAGCATATCAATGAAGGTCATAAAAAATACAATTATTTTAAAATGATGTTTGCTCGAAATGTAGCAGCCTCAGATGAACGAATAGTTGACAGGCGGAAATCGATTTCCTTCATCTTAATGATTATTTTGATATATGAATGCATGTATCTGTGTATATATGTGTGTATGTATGAATGCGTTAACGCCTCTACCCAAAGCCAACTTTCAAGTGTTATAGGCAACAGCTTCAAGCACATTTGCACAATGGATACAAAAAGAGGCAATTTATTAGCTTTATTTTAAGATACGCCGCACAGAATAGACAATTGCGCCTTAACCCTGCGTTGGGAAAATTTTGCGATAGTCACAGGCGTGAGTAGACTCAAATTCATTTTGTATAGGAGGTAAAGCGATATACATTTTTTCTTTTTTCGTATGTAAGAAACTCTAAGGGATAACACCACTCTAGACGCTGGAAAAAGCCAAACTTTCGTGGTTTAATTTGATAGTGTGGCAAAAAAACCAGAAAGAGCACCTAGCGCAGGCCAAGATGAGAAGCCTATGCCTTTCTTATTATTCTGATCCGAAACGGCGGCAAGAATGCCAAACTTCCTAAATCGCTTTCTAAAACTTCTGGAACTATGAACAAGCCTGGAAAAAAAAGGAAACACATTTTTTATAATCTAATTAATATACCGTTGCAAATTTATAAAAGCTCTGTCGATTTTTTGTTTTTTATTTTCAATTATTTCTCTTCAAAAATTTAATCGAAATTTCGAACTTTGTACAAGTATAAGATTTATGTATAAAAATTCGAATTTCGGCCATCTTTCAAAAAGTTTTCACCTCCATCAAAAAGTTTTGATAATTTATTTATTTATTTTATTTTTTTTTATAATATTTTATTTTTTTTTTTTTTTATATTATTTTATTTTATTTTATTTTATTTTTTTTTTTTTATTGTTCCGGCCATCCGCTGCTATAATGCAGCCCAGATATAGCCAAGCTATAAACGAACTCCACTTCTTTGTCATCTATCATTACGTTGGTGAGGTTATTGCTCAATGCTTTGGTTTCGCCGACGTTTACTTTGCGTGTCAGGGTTACTACTTCGTCCGCCTCCGCTTGCATATCATTCAACTTGTGCGACAGAAGACAAATATCGTCAGCAAAGTCCAAATCCTTCAGTTGCCTGGTGAGAAACCATGTTATGGCTCTTGAGCGCATGGTGGGTTAGCACATAACTTAATCCGGGACGATTGATGGAATTTTTATTTTTGGCTGGTTAAAAGCAAAGAAAATTTATGAACGAATATTCAAAGTGTATAAAAGCATTTCTCCATCAATTAGTACTGTAGAAAGATGAATTTCTGAATTTAAACCTGGTCTTACAAGCCTTGAAGACAATCTACGCTAAGAAGTCCAAATTCAGCAAGAACACCAGAAATCTTAGAAAAAATACGGAGTATCGTATTGGAAAATCGTTGAATTTTGTTTGTGGATTACTTGCAAAATGCTAAAACAATAAATTCTGAATATTATTGTAATTTTTCAGATCAGCTGAAGGAAAAATTTGAGAAAAAAGACCCAATTTGCAAAAGCAAAAAAATTATTTTTCATCGGGAAAATTTCACCGGTCAAGGCTAAAATCCCTGAATTGAAGTTCGAATTGTTGGAGCATCCCTCATATCCATCAGATTTGGCACCTAGCGACTTCCGACAAAAAAATGCACGCCTGGAAAGCTGTAGAAGCCTATTTTGCAGCCCTTCCAAATTCTCACTCCAGCTATGGAATTCATAAATTGGAATCTCGTTGAAACAAGTGTAATGATGTTCAATTATATATATATATATATATACCTATATATGTAATTGGCACGTACACCCTTTTTAGGTGTTTGGTAGCGCTCCTCCTCCAATTTGTGATGAGCGTCTTGATGTTGTTCCGCAAATGAAGGGACCTACAGCCGACTCCGAACGGTTGATATTTTGTATGAAGAGCTTTTTCATGGCAGAAATACACTCGGAGGTTTGTCATTGCATGCCGAGTGCCGACCGCTATTAGAAAAAACTTGTTTCTTCAATTTGGTATTTCATCGAGATTCGCACCCACGTCCTATCTGAATTCCGAATGGTCGGCAACGGCGGGAGACTATACTGAATAATAATAACTATGAAAGTGTATTTCAAACCAAAAAATTATGTTTTCTTATCGAACCGCAAAACTAATTGTACAACCTAGTAAACATACCACACCATAGGCTACAAAACTGCATATTCAAACATTTTTTCAAGATTTGCAGTTTTTGCATATAAAAATTTACCCTAAACTGGTACGCTAAAGTTCTATTTTTTTCGTCCAAGTGGGCCATCGATTCGGGCAACCATTTGACCTAACCTAACACCGATAATGGCGTTTTCTTTGCAGAAATTATCACGTAAAAAGGTAACTCACTCCAAGCCTAAGTCTAAGCTAATAATGTCCTCAACTTTATCGACTGTTATTATTATTAGAAGGCCATTACGCACTGCGACCAGAGCTGATCTATTGTGAAAGGCCTATTTTTGTAATCCTAGAGTTTTAGGCTTTTTAAAAATTTTAGCACAATTTTAGTTTTGTTGTTCCAAAGATTGCATGGAGATACTACGATACCACCAAGTTGATGAAGTCTCTGTCTGCCCAACGCAGGACATTCACAAAGCACATGTACTGAGCTTTCTATGTCCATTTCGCAGAAGCGGCAGACATTGATAGACCAATATTATTTAGATGATACCTCAGGCTGCAGCGGCCTGTAAGATATCCTGTTAAAAGACGCAGGTCTACTCTGCTTAGTGAGAGTAGCTTGTCAGATATTCCTTTCTTGGGACTTAGAAATAGTTTGGCTTGAAGCTGACCGGCACAGTTTAGCCAGTGTGCGGCAAGTTTTCTTTCTTCCCATTTCCTAAGGAATTCATTAATGTGACTTTTTGTGAGTCCACAGAAAAGCTCAGGACCAGTAAGTTACATATTTGCTCCTTGTTTTGCAAGGTCATCAGCCATTTCATTTCTCTCATGTCCTTCATGTCCCGGGATCCAGCCTAGTGTTACTATGTTGAGGTTTCCTAACGTGTTTAGAAGGTTTAGGCAATCGTTTACCAATTTAGAGATGGTAGTTGTTGATAGAAGGGCTTTTAGAGCCGCTTGGCTATCTGAAAGTACGTAGATGTGAGTACCTCTCATTTTCCTGCTAAGGCATTCTCTCACACACATTTCAATGGCATGTATTTTTGCCTGGAATATTGTTGGGTAGAGTCCCATCGGAATAGATTTTTTGAATTTAGGCCCATTGATTCCTGCCCCTGTTCTACCATTTTTCAATTTGGACGCATCAGTAAACCATCGACTGTTAATACGAACAGTGCGTAGGGAGATACTCTCGCCTCAATCCTCCTGACACTCACCAGGCGCAAGTGCAATAAACAACTCTATGGCCAAGTGAAAGTCTCAGAACTCATTATTAACATCCGTTACACTTAACAAATCCCCCAGCAGCGAGCGAGATAACCTCTTCATTGAATATATTACATAATTTATTTACCATTTAAATTAAAAATGGCGTGGTCGGACTCCACTGCCCAGCGGAGGGTTAACTTAAGCCGAGTTACTGTTAAATTTCATGTGAATGGCGCTACTTTGAACTACAACCCTCTTCATAAAATATATTAAACTTTTCATTTGCACTATAAGTTACATATACATCTGTGTGTGCGTGTGTGTGCATACCATGCAAATATTTATAAATATATATGGGTATACGGGTATACACATATTAATAACGTATTAATTGCATTTTATTCCTACTGACCTGCAAATCCAGATTCAACGTTTCGCTTCGCTCCAAGCAAAATAAATGGAAACAAAAAATTAAAAAAAAACTGCAGAGACAGCAAAAATCGCCTGCTGCAAAGATGGATGACCACTTCAATCCGGTGCGCATAAATTAGATTTTCATTATGAGTCGTATCCGCTGTCTAACTGCCTTGCTGACTGCTGACTGCTGACCGACTATCGGTGCCGTTGGGATGTAGGAAGCACTACGATGCACTACACCACATACAAATATATTCGCACTTCAAGTCTGCAACAACTATGCTCGACTTGGTCATAACTTTCAAGTATCTCACTAACAGCGCGCGCACTACTACATACAGTTTAACTGCCGGTTTGCAACTATATTTGTTTCTACAGATCTGCGTATGGATGTATGTGTGTTTGTATATATAGGATTATTCGATAGACACTTTATGTATGTATGTGTGCTTGACGGAACGTTTCTTCTTGCACACATATGTATATATGTATGTATGTATGTACGAATATTACTCGCGCACAATGGGGTTCTGCACTCGTGTAAGGAATACTACATAGACTGTTCACAGGGGGTGGCACGTTGAACTAACACTAAACTAAGCTATTTTATTTTACTCTTAAGTACTTGTATGATTTTATGCATTTATTTTTATTTTTATTTTCTCCTCTGCTTCTTCCTCTTCCTCTTTTTCTTCTCCTCCGCCTTCTTATTCTTTTACTTTTATGGTTCACACTAATTCAACACAATTTCCGTCAAATTAAAAAAGTGCAATAGCACCCACTAACGATGATTTTCATTTTTTATTTGATGCCGCCGCATACACGGCTCGGCTTTGCCTCGTCATAGAGTTTAAACACTTGAATTGCGCGTTCAGTGCGTTGCGTTGCGTTTCTTGCGCTACATTAAGTCCTTAAATGGTGGCGCTCACGGTCGCTGTCGTTCCCTCTGCTGCCGCTGCTGTCGCTACCGTATGTTGTTTGCTCTGGCTCGTTCGCAGTTAACCAAACAGTGGTGACAGTTATTACGACATTAAGACCAAAACGGACGATCGAAGTGGACGGCGCGCTGCCTAGTGGTGGCAATGGAATGGTGACGGTAGCCGTGGCATTGTGAAGGGCCTTAAGCGGCGTGGTGTTTGGACTGGTTAAAAGAGCTGGAAATACTTCAATTTTTGTTTGCGTGTGCTTTTGTTTTTGTTTGTATAACCACACACACATACACTCTTGCTGCTAAATAAATTCTAAGTACATTCGTATGTATGTGTGTATTCATGTATGCATGCATATAAATAGAGTAGCCTTATTTGGGTAGAGTCCTTCTTGTCGCATTGCCACTACTTAAAGTGTCGTTGGCGTTGAATTATTTCGCTGGAGTTGTTAGCGTGAAGTCTTTTCTTTCTTGCCTTCTTGTTGTTATTAATTCAAGTTTCTTCAGTTATTTTTGTTACCATTCCGTGTACTTACACCAAAAATAAAACAACAACAACAAAAGCAGCCGCTTGTGTGGGCGCAAACGCCACAATTACTTGTGTGCGGCACTTTCTAACTCTAAAACTGGCTATCCTGTCTAACTTCGTCTGGCCGTTAGACGAAGTGCAAGCGTGCAACAGTAGTTACTAGTGGTTGCGGCGGTGGCCTCAACGGCAACAGGAAACATTGAATAAGAAAAATGTGACGACGCGCGCTGTGGGAAGCGTTTGCGTAAGCTGAAAATTAGTTTAGTTTTCGCGGTTTCCGGACAAACTGTGTGTGCGTGTGTATGTGCTACGAGCAGGGCTATGGGACTTTTCACGCGACTCCCGACCTGGCGCCTTGGCCAACATGCTGACACTTATTGCGAGTATAGCACACACTTTGCTTCGGTTTGCGCGCTTTACTTAGCAGTGGCGGCAATACAATTTTTTTTTTGTTTGCTTTTTTTCGCTTTTTTGGGTACCACCTAGGGCGCAACGCGTTATTGTTGTTGTTGCTGTTGATATGGTAAAAGTTTTGCTGCTTCCTTTTAGTGCGCCCGGCGCGACGCGGCGCAACAGGACAGCCGACGGAAGCGGAGATGCACGGTGCGGAAGTGGAAGGAGTGTATTTGCGCCTCGCGCGCGCTTGTTACTTCCGTGATTGAGATGCCCTCCAGCACTTATGTATCTTATTAGTTGTTGTTTTGATACTAAATGTATGTATGTATGTAAGTTGAAATTTCGCAGCGCGTACGCTTTGCTGGTAGCCGACTTGTCTGCGCTAGTCGGTTGACTTCCTTGTGCCTGTGCTTTACCGTTCACTTGCTGATAGGATTATTTGCATGGGTTCGCTTCAATTACTCTGCGTCATTGGTGCCGCGAATGTACGGGCATGGCATGCTAGGTTCCTGCTGCGTGTGTGTGTGTGCCTCGACGACGCGTGGGCGTGCTGCGCATATTTCATTGAATTGCATTTATTTACGTTGTATAATCAATTTGTACACTTCACGGCACTGAGCAAAGCTGCATGGTAAAGTATTAGACAAACTGCTTTAAATTGTGTGGCACAACACTTTTTGGTGTTCTTTTTTTCGCAATTTCAGTTAAGCCCAAGCTCGATATTAATGGCTGGCTTTGTAGTTATTTTTCCCCCCGAAAGCCGAAATATTTCTCAACGCCAAGGACCATTTGGTAAAGCGCTCGCTCGCTCGCTCTCTCTCTGCAGTGAAAACTGGCTAACCTCGAAGTCCAGCTTTAATGGTAATCTTAAGCTATGTAAGTGAGTGGTATGCCACAAATAGCTATGCCAATACTACAACAAACACATACACAAATATTTGCACAACTAAGCGCAGCAGAAGTTCGTACGCTGTTTTATTTGTGGTTATTTTTAGGTAGTACTTTTATTTTTATTTTTATTTTAATTTTATTTTTTTGATTTATTATAGATTTTTATACTACAAAGAGATCTTTACATAAAATCCTTTTATTAAAAATCATATTTAATCGCTTTTTTCATGAATTTATTTCTTTTGCTTAACTTTAGCTTTTACGGTTGAGCGTAAAAAGTTTTTCTTAATAACAATAACATAAGTGGGCAACAAATAGTTTTTTATTCTTGCCCTTACAAAGTTATTATCGATTTACGTATTTCTTGTGTTTTCAAAAAAAAAAAAAACGTTTTTTTCATAAGTGCGTTTTATTGTTTTCTTATAATTTATACTGCGCCTCTTTTATGTTCGAAATTTAATATTGGCCACATTTTTGCATATTCATACGCCGGAATTTTTCAACATGTGTTTTTTGTTTTTTTTTTCTTACATATTTTTCATCACTGCATTCTTTTGGTGCGCGCACACACTCGCATACCCGAAAAAATTTCCACAAAACCGTTCAAACTGCTCACAGCGCTGCTGGCTGCTTTATGCCGCAAAAAAGAGCCACGAAAAAAAATAATACCAAAAGACAAACAAACCGGTTTCAATGTATTTTCAAATGTTGTTACTCGCTTGCCAACTAACTGGCGCACTCACTTTACAACTCGCTCACTGCTTGCCGCTGCTGCCTTGCAACACTTTTTCCGCTGCGTCACCACACAGCGTTAATCAAATTCAATATTCAGTGTATGACTGCTGTTCAAAACGAACTATTAATTTTTTATTTTCATTTTTTTTCCACGCATAAAATCAAATTCCAACTGACGACTTCAACTGTTAATTTATCTAATACTTAAGTGTATCTGTTTACCGACATCAAATAGTCAACAGTCAACGCTGTTGTTTAGCGCGAGAATAGCCGACCAATCCGGTATACAAGAACATGCGTCCAACTACGAACGTTGCCAAACTTGCACTGACTCGACAATTGACTGAGTAAACTTGACTGTGCCTGAACAAGACTCCAGCGCGGCTGACTTGCTGCTGTGTCGGTTGTCGGCTGTCGCCTGGCGCTGTTGGCGTACGAAATGCAAGTTTTGCGAATTAACCAAACAACCCCACTGCTGCAAAGGCAAAAAAGAACAAAAACACAAAAAACATTCGCATTAACATGAACACACGCATACACACACACACACAAATAAATACGCATGTATGTTTGTGAACACAGAAGGAGTTTTTGAGCATAAAGGAGCACAACAAACATGCGCAACACCAAAGGCAGAGAGCAACAACAGCAACATAGGCAGCAGCAGCAGCATGAAGGCGGAAAAAATGTTGTATGGCAGGGCTGCTGTTTTGTTTGTGTACAAGCGAAGGGATACCATCGCCAACATCACCACTAACACTACTCGCAGCAACACAGCTACCATCACTACCAGCATTATTAACAGTAGCACCAGCAGCAACAAGAACAACAACAACAGGCACTTGTGTTATCATCCGCTCGCCTCAGTCCGCTTCGATTTGACTTTAGCTCCCCTTTTGGCAAAGCCTTGACTGGTTTCAATCTGCACCAAAACTCGTACTCGATTTCCACTTTAATATCAAAGAATTTTACCCTGTAATGCAACAAACTCTATGTCAGCTACATAGCTGCACATATGCATACATACATATAGAGCCTTAGCCAGTAAAAGAGAAGCGCTTCAACTAACAGCAACAGAGAAAGAGAACTGAAGTGTGACTTAATTTTGGTTAGGCGCTGGATTTTACAGTAGAGCAATATTCTGAAAAGTTAGATAAAATATTTGAATTGAATTAACGCATGTTCTATGAACCGATTACAATGTTCAAAGATTCGGATTCACATATTTGTTGTAAGATATTAGTTTTGGCGAAAAAGAAATCCATTATTTTCTCGGTAAACCGCTCTAGTGATAGATATCTCGTAAAGTAGCGATCAAACAATTTAAAGTTTACGTTTGTTTTCAAGGTGACAGTTCACACTAGAAAAATAGTTAGATGTTTTTTGTTTATTCTAATTCGGTACATTTTACAATTTTCCTTTGATAAAGGCGAAAGGCAAGCCAGGTCGCTGAAATTGCAAATGGTGTTTATGGTACCGATACTGTAGCAGCTAATTTTGATGTTAAGTAAAATGTCCATAATGTCGGTAAAATCACTGAAATAATCGGAGTTCACCGGCATGTTAGTAGTCGTAGTATCGCCCAAGAACTAAATATCGGTCATGAAACAGTTTGTGCCATTTGCGCAAAAATTTTACGCAAAAATAATGGATTTCTTTTTCTCCAAACTGATATTACAAAAAAAGAGAGCAGAATTTCAAAAATACATACGTCGTCACCAACTTTTTTCTCAAATTTAATTACAATTCACGATTGACCATTACGTGATGTTATGGTTAAAGGTTTAAGGCCAATTCACTGCTGCTGCTTTTGAGTTTCGTGGAAATAAAAAAAAAATTGGTTTGGAAAAAATTGTTAACCAATTTCAAAATTATGCCTACAACTTTACCAATTTTATTTCCCCCATTCTTGATGAACTGAAAAATCTGACGCTCTAACATCTGCAGAACTCTAAACTCTGTAGAATGGTCGAACAGCAAATAATTCCCCAAAAGAAAGCAATCGGGGAAAAACATTGAAATAAAAAATACTATTTTTTCTTCAGCTATATAAGATTACCGGGAAAGCCATCCTAGATACTTAAGAGCATTATTATCTAGGTGACTTCTGATTAACTTGGTTACATAACATTATGTTCAGAACTTAACCGTTTTCGATATATTCAATTCTAAAGATTATTTAGAAAAAATATTTTTTTTTTTTTTTGCTTGCACGGTAACCTTTCTTTGAGTATTCGTTCAATGGTCCGATTTGTTTTCGATTTTTAACTCTTAAATGTCAATTTATCATCAATAAAAATAAAAAAAAGATCATCAATAAAATTTAACCAAAACGTGACAGTAATAATGGATGCTTGATAAATTTTTGAATAAATGATCCTTCACTGTTTCCTACCTTAAATCGTTACAAAAAAATTAAAATAAATTGAAATTATTGTGCAAAGTATTCAAAAAGCTAGTATGCTTATTTAGCTTTCCGAAAAGGCACAATACTTGATTCCATGATGTAACCCGTAAACGAATTGCGAGCTCAAAAAGGCAGAGAAACTTAATCGTGAATTGAAAATGCATTATGATTTTTTACGTTTGCATATTTTTCGATTAATATGCAATGAAAATTCTTTACATGCCAAACATGTTCCGTGAAAGTAAAATATTGAGACCTATGTATGCCGTTGACGAACTTCTTCTTTAGTGGTGCAGTAACTGCTTAAGTGATTTTGGTAGAGCTCTTGCTAATCGCCGGTCTTCCTCTTCCTTTGCTACCATCTTCGGGCATCATTTCGCATACTTTCAGAGCCGATGTAATTGTGTCCAATCGTACGACATGAACCACTAGTACGAACAGAACCAGTAAATCTTAATTATCTGCACTATATCTATGACTGCGTACATCTTATTATAGGTCATCGTTCCATCGCCTGCGTTATTCGCCGTCGGCAACGCGATAATAAATTCTCCGCAGGATATTTCTCTCAAAACCTCCAAGGGGCATCACTCTATTAATCATTCATACATAACTTTCAGTTTTCATTCATTTGAGTCTTTTCCCGACTTTATTTAAAGAACTTTTTTTCTCATAAAGATTTTACGGGTCTTAGCTAACAAAGTCAAGTTGAACTGCGTTTATTTTACATAAGAATTGAATAGTTTGTAATTATCCAGAGATTTGTAGCCACATTTAATATATAAATATAAGTATACAAAATAATCATAAATGTCTAATGTAATTCGAAAAATTTTTAAAAGTTCTCCATCTATTTCAAGCTAAACATTTTTGAAAATATCCTTACCAAATAAAGGGTATTTCAAAAGACGCGGCTAGATGTTGTTTTAAAATAAAATATTAAAAATTTTAATTCTTTCAGGATTCAATATTTTCATTCCAAACACAGGTCTTAACAATTATATGACATCAAATGACATCATTTAAATGTCCACCATGAGCACGTCTACAGTTGCAATTCGCCAAACAGTCGATTCATGGATTCATAATTGTAGAGAACAACGAAATATCGATTTTGAAGGTTGTTCAGCACTTCATTGCGTTACAGCAGCAATAATTTGAACAGAACTTACAGTTTTTGTTCCGTTTATTCTTGACAAAACCAGCAACCTTTGAATCCTCGACTCATTCGGACGATTAATTAATTCCACCTTAAAAAAATCATGAAGTTTGCGATATGTTTATCTTAAAGATCGACAATTTTCATAATAAGTTTCAATAATTAAGGAGCGCTGTTCTATCGTATATAATTGTAAATCCGTCTAATTGACAGATGTCAAATATACAGAATATTTTTAGAAAATCCTTTTCACATTGGAACGCACCACAGATTTGGTAATCACTTCATCACTGTCGATTTCAAACATTCCTTACTATAACTAAAATAAATGCGGTTATTTGGGTTTTTTTTTCAAATTAAGTTTTAAGAAAATTAGTAATTTACAAATAATTTTAAATATTAAATACTTCTTTTGTCATAACTTGTATTCGTATTTTATTGTATTAATTCAACACAATAATGGAAATGAGCTGTTCTTTCGATAAAGTTACATTTTTTCCTAATATAACCACATAAATTAATTAAGTCTAGAGGAGATTGTGGAAGCTTTGAGCATCATATCAATAAAATAATTGATATAGCGACTGAGACGAAACGCAGTGATGAAAAAAGATATCGTCTAGGAATTATTCACTACCGACATTTAGGCGTCACTTTTAAAAGATCCTTTAGAAGAATTATAAAAAGCTGTTAAAAAACTTGAATGATAAAAAATATCGTTATATTTAAACGCCTATTAATTTTCACTGCAACCGAACCGCTAATCACTTAATATATATTGTATTTATCATTTGATTCATTTTACCAAATTTTTCTGCTCGCACTTGTAACCGTTCCACTGTGTTTCGCTCTTTCTTCACCAGTTTGTTTGGCTATACTCTGCATTTAAATACATAAATACGTATCACATAGACAATACAAATATTTTCATATGCCTTCATTTCAATTGCGATGCAATTCCAAAAAAAGCGGCATTCGTCGACATGGACCTGCAAACGTATGGATGCGAATGTAAGTATATATGTTCGTGCTTGTAAAACGTGTTTGGCTTCCTTTTTCCCTACCTTTTTCCAGCTCGAGTTGCTGTTATTGCTTCTACTGGTTTTGTTATGATCTGAAATCGCATTCTTCATCTTCACAACTCGTTTTCGTGGCTCTCTCACAATGTAAATTTCGTTACTCCCTTAGTTAACATTGTAATTTTCTCTTCGCTAACATTTTGGTAGTTGCTTTATTCATTCGTTTGGCCGCAAAATTACAAATGTAAAGTTACTTCGTACTACTTCGCGTTAAACCGCAGCGTGAGTTTGCAAGTAAAGAGAAAACATTAGGAATTGTGGTGCTTCGTGTTGCGTGCATCAAGTGGTGGGGAGCGAATGTGTTAGCAGCTGTTTTGCATTTTCTTTTGTGTGCAGCATTTTCCTCATTTTGCCGGCTTCCTTTTGTAATTGTAGTTCGTGTTTAGTTTGTTTTTGATTGTATGCTTTGCTAATGTGATTCGGCAATATGTGTAAGTATGTATGAGGGCGGGTGTGTGCATAATGAGTGGGTGGGTGGTGGAAATTTCCGTTTTTGTTTTGTCGGTTGTTTGAAGTGTAGTCAGTGTTGCCAGTTAATTTAAATGGTAATGTAGATGCAAAAGATTAGGTATTTCTACATTTATACTAAAGTTATAAAGGGTGTTTTCTTTAGAGGCGCAGAAGTGATATCCATGAAAGGCATTTTATTCAACATATTTTCTTAGGGCATTAATATTTGGATATAATATCAGGCACTTGGCGGCCGTAACTATCGCGTACTTAACATCAGCAGGTGGTCCAATTTTCACACAATAGTCGCTGGCTGTATCAGGCTGTATTTTGGCAATAACGCATCGAATTTTGGCTTTCAGAATTCTTCAAATACTTACCATCCTTTCAGAAGTGCTTAGATAAGACGAAGACTACCTTTAAATAATATAAAATAAAGGAGCCCTTTAAGTGATAAAGCTTGGATTATTCTCCCCCTTTAAATGCAATATTCGCCTTTCTCAGTACAATTAACCTTAGCAATGCGTCTTTCCAAATTTCCTGACCTTTTCTTCTAGCTTTTAGACCGCGTGTCTTCCCTTATTTTCTTTGCATTTAGGTTCAGTTCATTCTGAGTCTTTCGTATTATTTGGCTTTGCAGCTTAATAACTGGCGATTTTGCCAGTGTACTTCCACTACATCAGATTACTGATACCAAGGTCGATTTTTATTTTGCTATTCCACTGCTTACGTGATACTTTGTAGTCGTCCTAATCCAACAAAAAAAAAAAAAAAACAAAAAAAAAAATAAATAATTGGTGCGTGCACTTCTGTTAGTTGTTCGATCGAGCTCCTCCTCCTATTTGTGTTGTGCGTCTTGATGTTGTTCCACAAATGCAGGGACCTACAGTTTTAAGCCGACTCCGAAAGGCAAATGGCTTTTTATGAGGAGCTTTGTGATGGCAGAAATACACTCGAAGGTTCGCCATTGCCTGCCGCGAGGCGTCCTCCATTAGATAAAACTTTTTCTATCATTTTTCTGATCATCCCTCAGGAAAACCAAAATAAATTACTAAAAAAAAGCAAAATGCGTATTTATTCGTAATATTTTCATAGTCAATTTAACTAATAACGAATTTGTTAATTGTTAATTGGCTTACAAATAATAAATTATTTTTTACCCAAGAACCAAACTATCCAATTCCTATATAAAATCCGTTGCTCAGTTTAAGTTAGTTAACATTTTTTTTCTATCAACAGTTTTCAACTAAAATTTGTAATATCTGAGTCTAAAATTCGTTCACATTTTTTATTACCATCAACAGTTTTCGATTAAAATTTCTAATATCTGATCGCTCACATTAATTAAGTCCAGGCATTAATTAAGTCCTGACATTAATTAAGTCCTTTGTACTACGCTTGGATTCCCCTTTAATTTTCTTTAAATCTACCCGATCTCCGAAGAAATCTGAGTAGATCTTGTGTGCCAAGGAGCCAAGATGGTCGCTTCTTAACACATCAGTGCCAAAGACCTCAAACCTGATTCGAGCGAAGGCGGGGCAGACGCACAGGAAGTGCTCCGCCGTCTCATCCTCCTCTTCACAAGCTGGGCAGAGTACACTGTCTGAGATGCCCAACCTTTCCATGTGCTTCGCCCACAGAAAGTGGCCCGTCATCAATCCAACCAGCCATCTTCACTCCCCTCTGCCTAATTACAGAAGGGTTTGCGACAGTCGATCGGACATGACAGGTAACATCAGTTTATTCCATCTACAGCCACTCTCAGCCTGCCAAGCTCACCTGTGGGTGGTAGTTACCCATTTGGTAACCATGGCTGTGATGGCCGCAGAAGGGAGTGACATGCTAAGGAGTCAGAGGTTCGTTTCCCGCGATACCCACGTGTCCCGGGACCCATGTTAGCATCAGCCTATTATGTCTACCGAAATAGTTCAGCCTGGTTTTATAGGACTTTACTACCCCTGATGTAGTTGGGGTCTAAGGCCATAAGCGCCGCTTGGCTGTCGCTGCAGACACATATAGATCTGCCTCTCCATCGGTTTTCCACAACAAAGTTCATCGCTTCTTGAACTGCATACATCTCCGCTTGAAACACAGATGCATGCATTCCAAGAGCAAAGTGCACTTTTGTCCCGCTGGATTCCACGTAGAGCCCAGAGCCGAAGCCATACTCGGTCCTGGAGCCATCCGTAAAAATGCGAAAACAGTGTTTACCGGGCTCATTATCTGAGTTTGACTACAACTGAACCTCTGGCAGCACTACCCTGTGTCTCTTTTCAAGTACAACTCTTGATGGCATGGAGTCGAGGGGCATGGAGAGAATCGTTGGATCGACGTCCATGCCTTCTCTGTGTTCCAATGCCGGACAGGGGCCGTACCAGTTCTCATTGTGTTTCAGTCTGCAGATGGCCTTCAAGGCCTCTCCTTGAACGAAAGCATCAAGTAGTGGTAAACCAATCAGAGCACCTAGTGCCGGGCCTGAAATAGTCGGAAAAGCTCCGGTGCAACAGATGGCCACAGTGCGTTGTAGCCTCGATAAGGTCCTCCTGACTCCAACGAGAGAGAGTCTATTATTTACTTTTCATTAGAGTTAAACGTTTTTAAAGTATTTTCCTCTTCTTCTTGCTTACGCGATTTTGGCCGAGTTTAACAAAACGTGCCAGTCGTTTCTTTTTCGTGCTAACCGGCGCCAGTTGGATACACCAAATGAAGCCAAGTCCCTCTCCACCTGATTTTTCCAACGCAGAGGAGGCCTTCCTCTTCCTCTGCTACCACCAGCTGGTACCTCATCCAATACTTTCGGAGCCGCTCTTTTACAAAACCTAAAAAAATGTTTTCGTTTTGACCAAAATATAAAAATTTGTGATTTTTTTCGCAAACGCAAAATTAATCGACTTATTTTTTTTTTACTTTTATACTAAATAAAAAAATAGATTTTTAGGATTGGAAATCTTTATTTTGATCCTTGGTTGTCTGTTTGTATGCTGCAGCTGTCTAACTCACAAGTGTCAAATATGATTGACACCCGACACCATTTGCAAAGAGTATAAATATTTGGATAGGGTGATTAATTTTGCGTCACCTTGTATAAGATTTGCGAAAATTTGTTTTTACTAATTTATTAAATCTACCATACTTAGAGGCCGCCGTAGCCGAATGGGTTGGTGCGTGATTACCATTCGGAATTCACAGAGGGAACGTTGGTTCGAATCTCTGTGAAACCAAAATTAATAAAAACATTTTTCTAATAGCGGTCGGCCCTCGGCAGCCAATTGCAAACCTCCGAGTGCATTTCTGCCATGAAAAAGCTCCTCATAAAAATATCTGCCGTTCGGAGTCGGTTTGAAACTGTAGGTCCCTCCATTTGTGGAACAACATCAGGACGAACACCACAAATAGGAGGAGGAGCTCGGCCAAACACCCAAAAAGGGTGTACGTGCTAATTATACATATATATAATATATATTTATGTATATCTAGAGTAAATATAAGACATATGAAAAGAAATAATAATGAAAAAGATTTATATCTTGGTTTTTCCCCTCCGATCCACATATAAAAAGTAATTGTAAAGTACAGAAAACAGTTGAAAAACGGAAAAATTGTTATCCGTCGAGAAAGATGAGTATATTCACTCCACGAAAAACATTTTTTTTGTCAAAAAGTACTTACGTTTTACTCTGTTATCGTTTTTTGAAAATGAATGACAAAAGTAAGGTCATTTCGAAATATGATAAAATCATAGACAATATTTTCGTTTTCTGATTGCTAAATGTATATTTGATGGATTAAAATAGTTTGAATTATTTTATAGTACTTAATTTGGAAAGAAAATTGAATCAAAGCTGCAGTACCATATAAGGGCCCATATGCGGTAAAGGGTTAATAATATATTTATTTTGATTACTATATAATTATAAATATAATTTGATAAATATATTAATGCCAAAATGATTAATGACAGAAAACATTAACAATCATTAAAATCAAATTTAAAGAGAAAGCTCATGCTCTGCTACTAAGAAAAAAACCGCAATTTTCTGCAATAGGCAAAAAAGTGATGGATATTTACTTTAAATGCATATCTCTGTATATCGTCTTTCTGATGCGCATACAAGTACATATTCATGTATCATACGTAAATCTGCGGATTTGCTTTTTCAGATTCACACTCGTACATTTAAGTGCATTGAGCTTACATTTTGCAAATTAAGAAAAGGTAAGTTAATGGAGGAAGAAAGTAGAGTAAATGATCATTTCGATTTTCTTAAGAACTATGAACTAAAAATTTCCCTTGGAGCAAATGTAAGTGCACGAAATTTTAATTCGTTTAAACTGAGCTCACCAATTCCAACTGATAATGCCGTCCATAACTATGGTACATCTGTTTACAATATTTTTGTTACTTACTTAACTTTGGTAATGACTCGTATACCGTAACAAAGATTTTTTTATCTTTTGCCTGCATTGTATTAAAAATTTTCACCAACTTTGTGGTTATAGCAGTACGTAGTATGTTATCCTAAAATTTTTTTAAAAATTAAATTAAAAAAATAAAAATAATACAAAATTTTTTTTTTAATATTTGAAAAAAATTTTAGATTAAAACATATATATCCAAATAATGAAAAAAACATATTTGGAAAAATTTAAAATTTGTATATATAGGGTGATCAATTAAGAGGAGTTTTTTTCATTTGCGTTTTTTTTACAGATCGCGCGCGAGTTGTGGCAAACTGTCATCGTGGATTTGTTGAACAGCGTTTGGCATTTCATCATGGAAAGACTCACACCGCAACAACGTCTACAAATTGTTCAAGTGTATTATGAAAATCAGCGTTCTGTGACAAATGTTTTTCGTGCGCTTAGACCGCATTATGGTCAACATAATCGGCCTGCCTTAAACACTATTCGACATAACTACCATCAACAAATTTGAATCCGAATATTCATTGGTGGATAATTCTCGACCGAATAGACCACGTCCAGCAAGAAGCATTGAGAATATAGCGGTTATAGTGTTATTCACGACATACCAGTCGAAATGCTCGAACGAGTGATTGAAAATTGGACCTTCAGAATGGACCACCTTAAGCGTAGTTGCGGCCAACATTTGAATGAAGTCATATTCAAAAAGTAAATGTCAAAGAATGTCCTTTCAAATTTTTGTTTTTTTTTAACTACTGAAAAAAGCACCTCATGATTGATCACCCTATATTTATTGTAATTTTTGAAAACTTAACTTGAAAAAATGAAAATAACGAATTGTTTTTTAATATTACAAAATTGTGTTTTTTATTAAAAAAAATTTTAGTTCTTGATTTTAATTTCTTTTTTTTTAATGCAACATTTTATGCATTATTTTTTATACATTTGATTCCGAAAATTTTGGAAAAATTAAACTGAAAAAATTAAAGCGATAAAAAAAGGTTTTTTTTTCAATTTTTGAAAAGACATATATATCCAAATAATGAAAAAAACATGTTTAGAAAAATTTTAAATTTGTAGGTACATATTTATTGTAATTTTTAAAAAATTAACTTGAAAAAATGAAATTAACGAAAACTTTTTTTCTTTTAATATTAGAAACTTGTGTTTTTTTAATCAAAAAACAAACTTTCTTTTTGATTTTAATTTCTTTTTTTTTTAATACAACATTTTATGCATTATTTTTTATCCTAAAAGTTTTGGAAAAATTAAATTGAAAAAATGAAAATAATAAACAAAATTTTTTTTTTTAATTTTTGAAAAAAATTTTAGATGAAAACATATCCAAATAATGAAAAAAACATGTTTGCAAAAATTTTAAATTTGTAAGCATTTAATATAATTTTTCAAAAATTAACTTGGAAAAACGAAAAGAACGAAATTTTTTTTCTAATTTTAGAAAATAGTTTGTTTTTATTTTTAATAAAAAAAGTTTTTAACTTTCGGAAGTGTTTTTTTCAATTTTTGAAAACCATTTTTTCATTATCTGGATATACAATTTATTCCAATTTTCTTATTTATAAAATCAATAAATAATGAAAAAAAAATGTTTGAAAAATCCTTTTTTTTTAATTCTTGAAATAAAAACTTTTTTAAACAAGATTTATTTTTACATTAAAGATTTTTTTATTTTTACTTAATTTTTTTATTTCATTTTTTTATTGTTTTATTGTTTTCTTTTTTTAATTTTTTTTGTATTTTATTTTTTATTATAAATACACAATCAAATCAGTAAAATCAAAATAATGAAACATTTTTTTTTTTAATCTTGTTTTGTAATTTTTGAAAAAACATTTTTTAAGAAGATTTATTTTTTATTAATAATTTTTTTATTTCTTTTTTTTTAATTAATTTATTTTTTTTTATTTTTTTATTGTATTTTATTTTATTTTATTTTTTTTTTACTTTATTTTTTTACAGCCTTTCTTTGGTGAAGGCGAAAATGCAAACCAGACCGCTGAAATTGTGAGTTCTGTTCACAGAAATAATCGAAATTGACCATCGCCCAGGAGCTAAAGATCCACCATAAAACAGTTTTAAACCATTTGCGAAAAAATTTTATACATATAATTATCGCGTACACCCGTTTGCCATTGCCTGCCCAAAGGTGGCCGCTATAAGAAAACAGTTTTTTCATCATTTGGCGTTTCATATCTGGGGCAAATGTAGATTATACCAGTTATTTCAGTTCTTTGGGTGTGAAATGGTTTTTAGCAAAATGAGATCGGCAGTTTTTCGCACTTAACATTAAAATTCGTCGTTTTACTACTTCACAATGCGTCAGAGATCAAGAAATGGTCGAGATAGTAGACTTCAAGCCGAAAAAGGTCAACGTCGTTCGATCGGACGGGAGCTCTATGGGATGCGTTCGGCATCACTCACATCAATTATCTTGAAGAGGTCTGTCGACGCATATTACTCAGATATGTGATTTAATATGACCCAAATAAAAAAAAAGCCGAATGTACCTGGCGGCCGCCGTAGCCGAATGGATCGGTGCGTGACTACCATTCGGAATTCACAGAGAGGTCGTTGGTTCGAATCTCGGTGAAAGCAAAATTAATAAAAACATTTTTCTAATAGCGGTGGCCCCTCGGCAGGCAATGGCAAACCTTTTTTTAGTATACTCGTACTATATTCCGCAATCGTTTTGAAAAAATTGCACGAATTAAGCCACGAGCTGCTCCCTAATTCGATGTTTTCTTTAGATTTGGTCCTCGCGGATTATTTCCTAGTCTCACCAAACAAGTCTCTTTGACGAAATTGAGGGGTCGAGTTATTTTGGAGGGCATCAAGATATACATAAAAGCATTAAGCTAATATGAGACTATGATGAACAAGTGAGGAAGTGTTAAAGTCGGCCCGAACCGAACTTTATATATTCGCGCACATTTAAGTAAAATTTTATTTGGGCTCGCTGTTAATCTTTGGAATCAAGAGAAGAGTTTTAGCTAGTAACTTGTGACGAAAGGACAGAAATTTAGTCTACGTTAACAATGGTAGTCCACACGTTTTCCGCTGTCAACTGTATTCCAGCAACTGGGGCAAAAAGAGTAGTCAGTCAGCTGGTAACGGTATGGGTATTCCAGGAAGCAGCCGTGTCCGATTGTTATATGAGTTAGGTAGTAGTCGATATCGAAATGTTTCCTACACATACACCCTTCAAGATTTGTTATGAGTTTTTATGTCCACCGACCTTTGGTTGACTCATCCCAACTTCTTTGCCATTCGGTCATCGATCGCGTTCTTTCTGCAGCCTTTCCTGCTACCGTCGGTTTCACTCCTTTCACTCCATATAGGCAATACAGCTCCATTACATGGATGTCCACTGGTATTTTTCCAGCAAGAACACAGTTCTAGTGTCGTCTGGTGCCGTTCTATAAGCCCATGCAGTACGGAGTGCACTGCGTCTGTTGGTACACACATATCGGCGCTGAGTATAGCCCGATAGAATCCGCTACAGTTAATGTGAGTCGTCTTCTCTCTCCTTGCGGGCCACCTTTGTTAGGCACAATTTTGCCGCATGCGCCTTCGACAGCCGCTGTTTTGAAATTAACTACTTCCATCTGATGCTTGATCGCCTCCTGTGAGAATATTTCGTGCCCACCAACGGTAATCTTCTCGAACCATTTTTACTTCCGTGCGCTTATAAGCACTGACTCTCATAGACTTAAGGGGTTACGGGTAGTTAGAATTTTCAAAAAATTGGTTTTTCTTGCATTTTCTTAAAGTATAATACCTTCAAAATATTGTGTGAAAATGTGAAGTGAATCCGACAAATACTTTTCGAGTTATTCAACAATTAGCAAAGGCCGCTCGGGCGCTCCATAATTCGATAGCAAAACTTTAAATGAGTTTTTCTCAAAACTATGTTTTTTCAACTGGTGATCACTGTAACTTGAAAACCGCTTGGTAGATTTCAATAAAATGTATACTGCTTTTGAAAAACATAAAAAACTCGCACCTGATAAAAGGATTTTTTTTCAAAAATTTCGATTTTTTTGAAAAAAAATGCTTCGATCAGGCACATGATTATCTATAAATACAACTAATTCCTCTTGTCCGATTGATTTCAGATGAATCTCGAAGGACTTATGATGATCACCACAAGGGACTTCTGAGAAAACGGGCTCCATACAAACTGCAGTAACTTTTACAATTAGTAATTGCTTTTTTTTTGAAATTTTGCTATTTTTGTATAATAAAGCAATTGACTAGCAAACAAAAATTATTCAAAATAATAATTTTTTCGGGGCTATGACTACCTCTAACCTTTACAGAGCACTTTAACATAACTTGTTTGAAAAAATATATATTTGCAAAACAGAGGAAAGATCAATCAAATCTAGTATCAGAATTCATCTCATCAAGATGAACTCTCCGTCATAAATTTTCTTAAAATATAACTCCAACTTCCAATGTTAAAATCTGCACTCTTTATTTATTGAAACGCATTCCGCCTTCGGCAGCAACCTTCATACTTGGCCTTAAGCAAGCAATCCACCACAGTTTTGATGTCATGTATTATATCCTTGTTTTCCATTAAGATTTACTTAATTTTATTTTACACAAATTTTTTGCAATTCATAACCCTTATCTCAGCTCGGTCACTTCATAAGTTCCTTATTTCCTTGCGCTACCCCCGCCCACCCACTTTGCAATGTATAGTACAAACTTCTTTGATTCGACGCGGCATTCGTGTACATGAATATAAATTCTTAAAAACGCGCATTTTCAAACTTTTCTCCAAATTTACGACCGTCTCTTGTATAATTTTTCTCTTTCACACTTGCCGTTGCCACACTTTTTACTGTGCGTCTGTCTTGCCAAGTACAAGTACAAGTAGGTACTTTAGCTAACAACAACATAGTTGGCAACAACAAAAAAATCTTTGCAATTTTATATTCACACTACGATTTTTATCACCGCTCCTGAGTGCAAGTAATTTTTACACGAACTTCTTTCTTCACGAACTCTGTTACGCTTCTTCCGTTCTTTGTTTTACAGCCGCAAAACGTCAAAATGCAACATGCAAGCGACAACGACAACAACGTGCAACCTCCATTCATGCACCGCCCCCCTGCCGCACACAGCTAAGTGCCGATGACGCGCCACATTTTGTCATTTTGTACATCGTCATTCACGCCCAACCCCAGCTGCAGCTGGTTGTGCCCATCCGCTGGTTGGTTTCGACTACTAAGCTACGCATAGTTCCTCTGGCACTGCCCTAACACAATGCGCCGCTCCGCCAACTAGCGATGGCACAAAAGTGGTAGTAGCCAAATCAAGGAGGCACTGCATTTTATCCTGCCGCAAGTACTCGGTACGTTGTAATGACAATGACATTCAGTGCCGTCAATGCCGTGGCCACAAGGATGGTAATAAGGTGGCCGGCCGCTCTTCGTGGTATCGTTACGTTGCTTAACGCTCTGCAAGTTATCAGCGCACATTTTTTCGTTTCTCACTCATTTGTGTGTGTGTGTGTGTGCGTGTGTGATTTTTATTTTTATTTCTATTTTATCCTTATTTTTATTTTTATTTTTATTTTTATTTTTATTTTCATCTTCATTTTCATTTTTTTATTTTCATCTTCAATCTCATTTTTGTTTTTCTCCTGCTTTTGCTTTTTTTGTATTAAACTTAATTCTTCTTTCTTGGCAATAGAATGAGAAAAGTTTAAAAAGTGAAATGGTTTCTGTTGCATTTGTGGCGAATGTAACGGAATGAAAGTGTTGCACTCAACAATGCTTGGTAGCATCGTAAAAATGTTGATGTTGCTTTCGTTGCTATTGCAAATATTTGCAGCATTTGCCAACAAGGGAGTTTGTGTGTATGCATGTATGTATGTGTGCGCATATGTGCTGAGATTCTTGTGTCGTTTGCGTTTTCGGTTTGTAAAATAGCAGATAGTAAACATAAAATTACCTTTCTCTTCAACTTGCCTTTCCCTCAGATTTTATTTGTTTGTTCGAGTTTTCTTACGGCAATTTTTACTACCCTTCAAATCGCCGGATGTAACCATATCAAGCAATTGGTAGTTGCTTCATTCAATTCAATTGAAATTCTTAGCAAATGCAATGCGTTCGCTTTTAAACTACTTCGTATGCCGCAAACTACTATACGTGGATGAGTGAACATTTTCATGGTGCAAAATCATAACATTTTCCAATACAAAGTACCGGCGCATTGGTATGAGTGTTATTGCACAAATCCTGGTGAAGTTGTTGAATTTGACAATTTCTTAGAACTTTTGGCCAATGCAAAATAAAGCAAAAGGATCAACTTATCGTTTAATTAAACCAACGAGTGGAAAGCAAAGACACTTGGTGAACAAGGGCGCAGTCGAATGTAAACATTATCGTGCTTTCACAAATGTTTTTGATTTCAGCTATTATTGCCTTTTCAAATGACCAGCTGATGTGCAACTAAAGACATTTCTTTTACACTTTTACACGAGAAATTTGCATAATGTGGCTTACATTCTCAGAAATCAAATAACTGAAGAAAATTAAGTTCAATTTGTTGACAGTGCTTAGTGTTTAGAAACCAGTGCAAGGTAAAGGGTGATCGGGGAGAGTTATTAGATTATAAATTGAAATTAAATAACGAAAATTTCAAATGTTTAGAAAATCTTTATAATTTTTGTGTAGAACCATTCATGACATTTATTTTTTTAAAGATAGTCCCCTTGGGAGGCCGCCGTAGCTGAACGGGTTAGTGCGTGACTACCATTCGGAAATCACAGAGAACGTGGGTTCGAATCTCGGATAAAACACCAAAATGAAGAAAAAGTTTTTTCTAATAGCGGTCGCCTCTCGGCAGGCCATGGCAAACCTCTGAGCGTATTTCTGCCATGAAAAAGCTCCTCATAAAAATATCTGCCGTTCGGAGTCGGCTTGAAACTGTAGATCCCTCCATTTGTGGAAGAACATCAAGACGCCACAAATAGGGGAAGGAGCTAGGCCAAACACCCATATACATAAAGGGTGGTTAAGTTTCAAGGGCCGGTGTTGATTTTGAATAAAATACATTTTCTTTAAGAAATTATTGTCATTTCTCTTTATTATGATAATATTAGTATAGCTCAATTACGTATAGAATAAAATATGGGCCAAATGGCCGCCACGGTCTCGGCGGCACATCCGTTGATCCAAATTTTCGATGACGCTGAGGCATAATTGAGGTTCTATGCCGTTAATGTGCCAAATTATCTCATCCTTTAGCTCTTGAATTATTGCTGGCTTATCGACGTACACCTTTTCTTTGAAATAACTCCAAAGGAAGAAGTCCAATGGTGTCAAATCACATGATCTTGGCGGCCAATTGACATCGCCGCGTCGTGAGATTATTCGGCCATCAAATTTTTCGCGCAAAAGAGCCATTGTTTCGTTAGCTGTGAGACAAGTGGCACCGTTTTGTTGAAACCACATATCTTCCTCATCCATATCTTCCAATTTGGGTCATAAAAAGTTCGTTATCATCTCACGATAGAGAACACTATTCACAGTAACTGCCTGACCGGCCTCATTTTGGAAAAAATACGGCCCAATAATGCCGCCGGCCCATAAATCGCACCACACAGTCACTCTTTGACGAATCCACTGAGGTGAAAATGTGCCTCATCACTGAAGATGAAGTGCGCATGCATTTTGATTTGAACGCCCGTTTTCATAATAAGCCTAAATAACTTTAAAACTTCAAATTGAATTAGTCCGAAATTGAAAAATGGCAAATGAAATGCAGAAAAAAGCTTGAAGTTTAGATGTGGTTCACATTCAACATGGGCCCTTAAAATTTAACCACCCTTTTATATTCCCTTTCAAATGTTGGCCGCAACTGCGCCGTTATTCGGCCATCCGTAAACAATTTCAAATGACTCGCTGAAGCACTTCGGTCGATATCTCGTAAATGACTTTAGTAATGTTGACTTCCAGTGTCTCAATCGAAGCTGGTCTATTCACAAAGCATTTATATTCTACATCCACTACTACGAGACGAGAGTTACATTGGCGCCAGCCTACTCTTTGAGGAAATGTGGGCCGATGATTCCTCCACACAAAATGGTTGTTTTCAATGGATGTAATGCCTGTTCTTGAATGGCTTCGTTTTGCTTTTCAGCCCAAATACGGCAATTTCACTTATTGACATAGCCATTAAGGCAAAAATAGGTCACTTCGCTGAACACCACAACTTGGCCTGAGCGCGCGATGAACACTTTTCAGTAACAAAAAAACACTGCTGAAGTGAAATGTTTGTGCTGAGAGGGTTAATGGATAACTAAATCTGCTCTTAATAAAGGGTGACCAGATTGGAGGTACTTTTTCCAATAGGATTTTTTGACAGATCACGCGTGACTGCTGTCAAGACAGGTCCGTGCCGTAAATTCGCCTTGCGTCTCCTTTCATACGGGTGGCATAGCCAAGCCAACGTAACCCCTGCATTTTTACAAGCCTAACTTTGTCCATGTCCCTATATAGGTCATACAACTCGTTTTTCCACCATATGCGGTACTCCTCACTAACGCGGAGGGGGCCAAAGATCTTATGTAAAATTATTCGAAGGCCCCCGAAATTTTTTCATACGCTATTGACATCACCCATGCTTCTGCGCCATATATAAGGACGGGAATGATGAGCGTTTTGTGGAGTGCCAGTTTAGTCCTTCGAGTGAGAGCTTTTCTTCTCAGTTGCCCACTGAGCACAAATTAGCACCTATTGACAAGAGTTATTCTCCGTTTGACCTCCAAGCTGACGTCATTTCTGTTATTAATATTGGTCCCAAGATAGACAAAGTCCTTTACAACTTTGAATTGTTGGTTATCAACACTGACATATTGTCCAAGGCGCGAAGACTCCCTGTATGTTGAAAGCAGATACTTTGTTTTACTCGAATTCACCTCAAGACCCACATTGCTCGCCTTTATCTTTAAACGGGAGTATGCCGAGCATACAATGTGGTTGGTTTCGCCGATAATGTCGATGTCGTCGGCATATGCTAGTAGCATGGTACTCTTATGAAAGATAGTACCAGTGCGTTTCAGCTCGGCAGCGCGAAAGATTTTTTCTGGCAAGAGGTTGAAAAAGTCACAATATATAGAATCGCCTTGTCTGAAACCTCGTTTGGCATCGAACGGCTCGGAGAGATTACTTCCAATTCTGACGGTACGCGGTGGTTTGCGCAGATTGCAAGATCAGCCTTCTTATGTATTGGACACAGCATACTCAGGTTCCATTTGCTTGGTATGCTCTCTCTGTTTTTTTTATATAGCAGGGCATTTTAATCCATAAGACTAGTTTATTCAAAATCTTAAGAGTATGTCTGATGACTGCAGAGCTTCCCCAGAGTTATTTGCTTCAAAACTTGCTGTAACTACGCCTTTGAGTGCGATGGGCCAAAAAATTTCGTCTAGACATAAGAAAAAAAAACACCACAACTTAAACGGTATGGGAAATGAGAACTAAAATAAAAACAAACAAAAAAAAAAATTAACTAATATAAAAACAAGAAACAAGGAAAACTAAAAAAAAAAACAAAGAAATTAACAAAAACAAAGAAAAACCAAATCTCTTATGATACTATTTAACAACATAATTTCTAAGTTTAAACATTAATTGATCATCAATAAGACCTGATTCATAGGTAACATAGTCTTATACTTTCCATATTCTATAAGTATTCCTTTTTCCTCCCTTTTATTTTTTAAAACTATTTTTTTATATTTTTTATTTTTCTATTAAATCTCAATTTGCACTTCCGAAATAAATTGCATAATTCCTTAAGGTATTTGTGTCTGTTTTTTTTCTAAATTTCATCGCAATCAATAAATCTCAAAATGTGCTTATACTTCGAGCAGGTAAATATTATATGAATATAATTATCAGTCTCCCCGCACTCAACTTACATATCTCGGTCGATTACTTGAATTCTCTTTAAATATGTTTCGTGATTCGTGTGCCCTGTTACCAGTCTATTTATAACTTTAATTTCCTTAGCATTTAGCCTGGAGCTGCAATACCACGACTTAACTGTCATCCTCGGGAAGAACTCAGCAAAACTTTTTCGCTTTACCTGTGATGCACTCCTATAATAGCTAATCCATTCCTCCTCAAGGGTCATGTGAAACTGTCTCTCACTTTCCTCAGGTGTGAGTTTAGCCCACCGACATTAACTGCCCGTTTCGCTAATTCATCTGCAATTGCATTTATCCTGAGGCCCACATGTCCGGGAACCCAAACCATCTCACTCTAATTTGCTTATTTGTAGTTAATGGATTTCTAAATTGTTCGTAGGATTGCATTGAAGTTTAGATCAGTTATTGTGACCGTAGCCGAATGGTTTAAGGCGAGACTACCTTTGGATAGTGCCAAGATTCGAAACCGCGGGCATGAAACACCAAATAATAAAAACATTTTTTTCTAATAGCGCTCGCCCTCGACAGGCAAGGGCAAAATCCGAGTGTAGATATTTCTGTCATGGAACAGCTCCTCATAAAAACAAAACTATCTGCCGTTCGGAGGCGGTTGCATTTATGGAAAAACATTAGGGTGCATACCACAAATTGAAAGAACGAATATATTCATATAGTGGGTGGTCCATATGGTGACTTATTTTTGGAAATTCAAAAAAAAAATTAACATAAATATATTCGTTATATTATTATAGTAGAACATAGTAAATGTTCAGGCTGAATTTGTTAACCAAGTTTTCCTTCTTAAATTTGCTGATGGTTTTTGGCTCTATCTCACGAATGGCTTGCTCGATGTTCACCTGGAAAATCCGAATCGTGAATGAATTGTTCGCTTAACATTACCACTTCACGACATTTCACATAAAAGAAGTCGAGAGGATTCAAATTGCAGCCTCAATCTAAGTCTAATAACACAATTCTTCCCAAAAATTGTTTATTTTGCCCCTAAAGGCCGGTCTCAATGACTTCGTTATAGAGGAAGCTGACTTTATAAAATGACTGCTCTTATTATTTATTAAATGTCTTTGGCACAGTCAGGAATGTAGCTTAAAAAAGGAATTCACTAAATTACCCTTTTCGAAAATACCAACAATAGCCCTACTGAGACGGCATTGGCTACGGCTTCCGAAGAATTAAGTTGCAGGCTCGAAGCGCTAAATTCAATGGAGATTTTCAATGAAATAAGTAATTATGCTACTTTTATTAAGTACTTTAATGTTGAAAAAATAAAACCAATTAATTAAAATCAAAAATGTTCATTTTGTTCACCATTCCGAAAAATCAGATTGCATTACCCTGAACAATTATTTTAATGAAAGTGTAGAATAGAAATCAGTAAGTCATTTGAACTATTTATCCAACAAAAAGCTTCACTCTCCTAAATAATTTTAATCATACACATAGATACATACAAATATTTTTAATTTTTAAAAAGTTTATTTAGTTAGATGCAAACTGCTTATTGACCTAAAATCCATTGCCACAGTAAATGTTTATATTGAATTTCAAATCATCAATGTTTGCCAACGCATTGTTATTCGATATACCTGTTGATTACATACTTCCATACCTAATAATGTAAAACTAACAAGCGAAAGAGAGTGCAAATTATGACGAAGTCGCGCTTTTTTATACCTGGCGCTTGTTTTTAGTGAAGTTTTCTTCTTCTTCATGCGCCAATTCAATATCGATTGTTGGCGATCACCCAATTTTATTGGGCTGAGGGATGAGTTAGTAGCGTTTTTAACAACGACTTTTATTGAAACAAAACCTATATCAATAAGTTAATCAATTAAATATTTCTCGTCGCTGTTTACAATATCTTCCCATCTCTCGTTCAATTTGATGTTGCGGTCCGCTAAAAATCGCCTGGTCTGTTGTCAAAGAAGTTGTTGAGCCAGTTTTTAAGGATATGGTTCACATGGTTTCATATGGTTTGACAGGGAGTGGAAAAGATGGTAATCGGTCGGAGAATACGACAGATGCTGAAGGACCTCCCACTTGAGCTCTTGAAGTGCGGCTTTGACGACTTGCGTAACATGGGACCTGGCGTTGACGTAAAGGGGTATGGTCTGACCATGTCGATCAGGCCTTTTCAGACGAATAGCCTCATTCACGAGGTGTAGCTGGGCAATACAGAACTAGTTGTTGACCATGGCATTATTTTCGAGCATTTCTCAGTGCGCCATGCCCTTCCAGTCCCACCAAACACATATCATGATATTCTTTGGAAGAAAATCCGGCTTGACTCTCATATTTGGGGTATCTGCTGGACCAACCCACTCCTTTCTTTGCTTCATATTGACCATTTCTCATCTTCCGTGACGATTTGGTACAAAAAGCGCTGTTTATGACCACGGGTTGCTCGTTGGTGGCCGAGATGCTGAGAAGCAATTTGAGGGCGACTATCTTTGTTTTTGCCGTGGAGCTCGTAAGGCACCCAAATCCCATTGAATTAAGGTGATTGAGAATCGTTTTATGATCGCAGTTCATTTTACCCGCCAATTCTCGACTGGTTTGGCGACCGTTCTCCTGACACGTTCTTCATCGAATTAGGAAGTTATGTCGCTGCGAGATATATCATCGGCGTCAAAGTCGTCATTTTTGAATTTTGCAAACCCTTTCCGTACTGTAAACTCGCCTATGACACCTTTTCCATACACGTCGCAAATGTCCGGGCTACTTCGGCAGCTTTTTGACCTCGATGAGCAGCAAAGAAGAGCATGTTGATTTTTACCTTCTGGGTCACTGGCGAAATTTCTACTGATATTGCATAAATTACTTCACGTTTTCTTGTTTCCATTCTACCCGATTTTTCTGAAATTGTAAATGAAACATCGTGAGACATAACAAAACCAATGACCTTTTAAAATTACAAAAAAAAAAAAAATACCATAAAATAGCCACTAGAACACCAAACTTTTGTTAGTCCCCCATAGTTCTCCCTAATTTCGAAAACTGTTCACAACTTTCTGCAATCGATTTATCTGACATCTAATTTCTCCATTGGACATACCATTTTCCTTGAAAATTTTGATTTGGTCCCTCTCAACAGCATTAAAAAGCTGGTTTCTTGCCATTATTGGGCAGAACCTCTTCAAACTGGAAGTAATGGCATAAAATAGTGAAGTAATGTTAACTACATACAAAAGATATTCATAAGATATTCTTTATAACAGTAGCAACAATTTTAAAGTAATCACAGTTATTTTTTAAGTGAAACTTCTTAGGCGTCGATGGACGAGCGAGAATGGAGAGTAAAATTTCAAGGCCATGCAACGTTTTGGGCATTTTCGTTCCGCGGGAGAGAAAAACAATATAACGTAAAGGAAAAGGAGAAAGAGATGTACCTTATATAGGGTTTTTCAATTGGCGCGGGTCGAATTTGGCGCCCTGTGGCAGCCATTTTGTTTTGGTGACATCTGTCAAATCTTTTGTTTATTATTCAGTTGTTTATGCCAAATCATCATGGCAAGTTACACGATTGAACAGCACGTTCAAATGATAAAACTTTATTATCAAAATGGGTGTTCATTAACGCAAACGTTGCGCGCATTGCGCCCATTTTTCGGTAGACGTGGTGGCCCTTTCAATTTCTTATGGCCCATATTGAACCAGCAGGACGGCGCTACGTGCCACACAGCAAACGCCATTGTATTCCATTTCAACATCTACCCGCCCTTATTGAAAAACCCTTTATATATCTTAAATACACTTTAGGCTATTTTTCCTGAGTTTTTCCTTATGGTTGCTAATTTCTAGTGAGAAATAACACTGCCTACTTTTTGGCGCTTGTTTGTTGGCGCAAACTTGTAGGAAATACATTTTTGGTGCCTACTTTTTGGCGTTATATTTCCTTGGTGCCTACTGTTTGAAGCGTTTTTTGGTCCCAATTTTTTTGGCGTTCGTTTTTTTTTTTTGGTGCCTACTTGTTGGCGCTTATTTCCATTTCCTGGCTAGTGTTTGTGCGTACTATAAAGTGCTATTCATTCCGCCGCCGGATTTATTGGTATTGCCCTGCGGTAATTTGTGCCGCTGTTGCGGTCCTGGAATCGCTGTGCTCGTGCGGGTGATGAACGCTCGGAGTAGTGTGCGTTGTAGCCACGGTTTGTGTCCGGCGTTTACCTACACCGGTCGACCCTTCTCCGTTTTTTGTAAATTTTGTCTATTTGTATTCTCTGCAAATATTGTGAATTTATTTAGATATATATTCTTTCTCTCTCTCTCTCTCTCTCTCATTCTCTCTCGGGTCTCTCCCTCTTTTTTTGTCTGCCTTGAAAGTTTCACTTCTGTTATGTGTCTACGCTACACGCATTTTTTTGTCTCCTTTCTTCTGTAATCGCGGCTAGGCGAACTTCACTCACTGCCTGATGGTGATGGTACCTAAATTCATCTCGAATCCCTGTTTTAGTATTTTCAAAACAAATCGTTAAGCGATTAAAGCTATGATATCCCAATGAGCTGTTGTGCACGGGCATACAAATAATAATCAGCTAAAAATATATGTAAAATAAAAACATGGCTATTTGCGGATGTGACGTCATGTGGAAAATGATTAATTTGATTAATACCATGGTATAATATTTTCGAATAAAAAAAAAAACAAAAATAAAAGATATATAGGTACAGCTGTGTTCCCAATAATAGCACTGCGACATAGTGCGATTTTTTGACTTTTTTTTTTAATTCTTTTAGCTTTTTATAAGAAATATAGTTTATACTACAACAAAAACCATATAACTTGAAGTTTAAAATTTGGTACGAAATTTAAAAAATCCAAAAAATTTTCACCAAAATTTCTAACTTTTTTAATCAGAATTAAAAAAAAAAATCCAATAAGTATTTTAATGGTGGTGTTGATGATTAATTGCTTTCAGTGAGTGTTTCAATGTGGATTCATAGTAATTGGTTGTTAGCCTAGAATCCTTATCCTTGTTGGAGGCTCTATCTTAGGCATAGCTTGCGAGGAATAGTATTCCCAAGAGTCAACCGCTCGCTACGAGTCAGGCACTGTTAGAGGCCCCTCACATAAAGGCAGACTCGCGATATGTAATCAAGGCAGAATGCTTATTTGAAGACGGCATTAGTTCGTCTTATTACTAGGAAATATGGGGCGTTGGGGATTTTTTGTAGGACTTGCCATACCCCAAAGCAACCCATACTCATTATTGCTACACGCTGCTTGTCCGGGACTGATTATTGGTAAATAAATACTTATTCGCAACTACCCTTTATATCTGAAGGCCGTATGACTATCTGCAACCTGTGACCCGTCCGGTAACCGGAATTTCACAATACCGCGATACTGGACCCTTTAAATACCCCACTAAATTTGGATAGAATAAAGTGCAGGTTTGAAGTGAAAATTTTCTTGTTTTTTCTACGCTGTTGGGTTTGTGAATTTTCTGCTTATAAAAAAGTTCTGGCATTCTTTATATGGAAGAAAATCCGTAACACCGGCAACAATAAAATTTATCAAAAATTAAAGCGAATTTTGAGCCACTTTAAACTGCCACAAGAATATGCCGAAATTGAACGTGTTATATAACTATGTTGCTATAAGAACATGCAAATACTCATAGGCGAAATATGGTCGGATGAAAGCATGCTCAGCGACTGGCATCTCAGCGTGCTCTGTCCAATCCACAAGGAAGGTGATCCCGCGAACTGCACCAAATACCGTGGGATAAGCCTTCTCAGTATCACATACAAGGTCCTGTCAAGCGTGAAAGGCTGAAACCCCTCGTCATCTGACCCTATTGGGCCTTGCCAGTGTGGTTTCAGGTCTGATAAATCTACCATCAATCAGATATTCATATTACGCCAAATCCTGGAGAACACCCAAGAGAAGCAGATAAACTCCCATCACCTTTTCATCGATTGCACAGCTGCATTCGACAGTACATATGATAAGTGATAGAGGTCGTCATGTCTGAATTTGGAAGTCCGCACAGCTCTTCCGGCTTCGCAATATGACCTAACAAACATCAGCAGCGCAGTGAGAATTGACAAATATCTTTCTGAGCCATTTCAAATGAAGCGGAGTTTCAGGCAAGGCGATTCCTTATCATACAAATTTTTAAACTTGATTATGGAGAGAAGTATGCAGCGGCTGCGCTAGCTAGTTGACGTTGAGCTAAGGAGGACAATTACACTCCAGAAATGCTTTTTGGAAATGTACTGGTGGAACTCGCAAAAAAAGACGTCCTCATCTACGGTGCAAAGACCAAGTCGACAACGACCTGATCGCCCTTGGAGGTTCTAACTGGCGTCAATGCGCGGAATGTACAGGCGATTGTCGCAACATTTTGGTAGCGGCCATGACCGGCCATCGATTGTAGACTTTCCATTTCAATTCAACCGGGCTATTCGGGACATGTTTTTCGATTTCGATGTAACTCAAATATGTTGCCTTCTGGTCAAAATAATGAGACACGTATTTTTTTGTTCGCCCGAAAATTTTTTTTTCAAGACTTACCGGCAATTTTGTTTTTCGCCAAAATCAATTTTGTTTAATTATATGTATAAGAAAATTTTTTGTTTAAATGCTCATAACTTAGTCAAAAATGAACCGATTTTAATGATTCTGGGTTCAAAATGATCGTAATTACTTGCACGAGCGACTTCGTGTAGAAACAATTGCAAAAACGTAGTTGAACATTTTTTATTTCGCAAAAAAACAAAACTCGAAATTTTTTCGAAATTCAATATTTCAAAAAGTGTATTTTTTTTCTTTTTAACTTTTTCCAAATCAAGAGGAAACCTCCAACTTCGATTGAGCTGAATGCCCAGTAGCTAAAATGAGTTGTTTTTGAGTAATGAATTTTTGAGTAAAAAACCTGTTTCGCACTTTTTGTTTTTTGGAAAATAAAAAATTGTCAACTACTTGTTTGCAATTGTTTTTACATGAAGTCGTTCGTGTAAGTAATTATGATCATTTTGAACCCAGAGTCATTAAAATCGGTTCATTTTTGACTAAGTTATGAGTATTAAAAAAAAAAAAGTTTCTTATATAATTAAAAAAATCGATTTTGAGACGAAAAACAAAATTGCCGATAAATCTTAAAAAAAAAAATTTTTCGGGCGAACAAAAAAATACGTGTCTCATTATTTTGACCAGAAAGCAACATATTTGAGTTACATCGAAATCGAAGAACATGTCCCGAATAGCCCGGTTGAATTGAAATGGAAAGCTCAGATGCCATCTAAGTAATAGGCCGGTCACAATGGGTCCGTTGCGGCAACGATTTTGACTGCCAGCAAAATAGATTATGTGTATTTGAGTCGAAGGCACCACATACGTCACGTACGCCATGGCGGAATGCACAAAAATGGGCAACTTTCTACTTTTGGCGTACGGCAAGTGCGGCGAAAGTGACAACAGTTTAAAGAAGAACAATTTTGTATGGCGCAAATTTTTATTGATGGTGTTTTTATTATATCAAATGAAATGCAGAAACTAAATGGAATTTAAATTATTTGAGTGAATTTAAATGCACCCTTATCTTTTCGATGAAAACTTGAAAGAGTAGGGAAAAGGCTAGACTTAACCAAGTTGTCTTGCAAAATGAATGGGCGTCCCAATCCTGAAGTTATGATCGCACCCATCGTCTAAGACTACCATAAATTCTATTAAAACCCTCTATCACTTCAATAAGCGTTAATTTTATAATATTATAATAATTTCACAATCAACAAAAACCTGTTCATACAACACGAAATTTGGTATTTGCTTCCACGAAAGGAACATCTGCTGCATTTTTGTTTATATGCGACAATACTTTCATTGTGGCGCCACGATACGTTTCACACGTCACGTCAGTCAAATATGTTGCCGCAACGATCACATAGGACTTATTATGACAACCCTAGCAGTAAGTAAATAAATATGTTCGAAGAGTTTTGCTAAAAATTCTAACTAAAGGGGTAGAAATTTTAGAAACATTTTTTGAATTTTTTACAACATCGTGCAAAATGTGAATATTTGGGTAATATTATATGATGTTTGTTGCAAAAGAAAGCATACTTTTATCTATTATATAATATAAAAATGAGTCGCAAAATGTGTTGGTAAGCGCATAACTCAACAACGCATGGACCAATCTTAACAATTATTTTTTTTAAATGTTCCTGGAAGTCCAAGGATGGTTTGTACTGCGAGAAAAATTCGAATAATTTCCGGGAAAACCCTAAAACAGCCCTTTTCTTTTTCCCATACAAATATTCCGCGTTCGTGTTCGCGTTGGAGGATCTAATGCGTTCACACAAAAGTGATAATATCGTGAACCCGACCAAATTGAAAAGTCAAAAAATGTAAGAGCCATAGATTTGATTGGCCTCGCAATATTCTTTCTTTTGTTTTAGTTTCAGAACGAGTTAAGGAATGATTTCATTCACAAATAATAACAAAAAATAGTCAAGTAAATTCTAAGAATAATCATGCAGGGGTGAACAAATCCAAACATATTTTAAGAATAACAAAAGACAAAAATATTTTAAGAAGAACAGAAGACAAACATATTTTACAAGATCTACGGAGCAATCATAACCCATTTGGTGGTGCAATGATTTTATTAGCAGAAAATTTTCGTCAAATATTGCTAGTGATTCCACGATCAACGCCAGCTGATGAACTCAGTGCATGTTCAAAGTCCTCCAATTTGTGGGAACATGTCAAGGTACTACGCTTAAGCAAGAATATGCGTGTGGAGCTGCAAAATGACTAATCTAGAGACATATTCTCTAAACAACTCATTGACATTGGTCCTATAGACACCTTGACTGGTTGCATTAACTTTCCTCAAAGTTTTTGCCAGTTAACTCGATCAAAAGATGAACTTATTCAAAAGGTGTTTCCAGATGTTGCTCAAAATTACAGAAACCATGATTGGTTGAGCAAACGGGCTATATTGGCTGCAAAAAACATAGCTGTAAATGAATTAAATTTCAAAATTCAAGAACAAATTACAGGCAAATTGAGAATATATAAATCAGTTGATTCGGCTGCAGTCCAAGATGATGTCGTCAGTTATCGCCTGAATTTTTAAACTCGCTGGATTTACCAGGATTGCCACCTCACAATCTTCAATTAAAGGTTGGATCGGTAGTTATAATGTTGAGAAATATCAGCCAACCAAATTATTGAACAAAAAAATTATTGAACAACGTGATAGAAGCAACTGTACTGAAGGGAAAGTAAAAGGAGAAGACGTTTTGATACCACGCATCCCAATGATTCCGACTGATGTACCATTTGAATTTAAACGACTACAGCTTCCAGTGCGGCTTGCTTTTGCTATGACCACAAATAAGTCTCAGGGGCAATCATTAGATGTTCGTAGTATGTTGTATGTTGCCTGTTGCCTTGTTGAAAAATCATCATTAATTATCTCTATGTTTTGTCATTGAAGCACCCACTTTCTAAATATTTGTCACCTTTAGGTTCCCACTATCCCTTTAGATTATTTTTCAATCTTTTTCAATCAGGTTTGAACCTTAAGTTCCCCTCTTAGTTTGAAGCCCTCTGGCAAACATCCCAGTCGGGGTTTCTATATTAGTGGGTCCCAAAAGGGTGGCCAAACTTCGTGGAAGCGAAGATACTTTGGTCACCCGAGCTGACCCTTTTCTTTAATTCTCCTGAACAGAACCGTCACCATGATAATAGGGCGGTGCGTGTAGGTCAGCAGAGTAAAAACGTCTTAAGGTCGAAATATAAAGTGATACATTTAAAATCTATTTGACAGAACGAAGTCTGTCGGGTCCGCTAGTATAAAAAAAAATAGTCAAACTTTGCATATGGCGCGCTGCTATTTTTGTAATCGCAGGTGTATATATGCGAGGACACATATTTAAAGTTATTTAAGCAGATTTGCTACATTATATTCAGTTCCATATGCACATACATACATACATGTGCATTCGCATCCAACAACACCAATGCGCGCTGCACGAACAATGCACGCAATGCTCTTTATACAATTACAACAGCCGATAATTATTGGTTAATTAATTAAATAAATAATAATTACATAAATCAATTATTGGGAATTTACAATTACGTACACACATATCTGCGGACACCATGCCACACGCAACATTGAAGATACCCCGATACCCAGCAGGCGGAGCAGGGCTCCTTCAAATGCTTAGCTGGCTACTTGTGTGTTTGTATGGATGTGCATTCCATATTTTATAACTATATGTATGTATGTATGTATGTAAGCAGGTAAATATTTGTATGTGAATGGATGTGTACGAATGTTCATTTGTTTGTCTGTGGTAAATAATGTGCATGCGTATTTATGTTTGTTAGTCATTGTATTTAATAAGTGCTCAAAGTATTTGGTCACATCAATAACGTCATTGTAGCACAACAGCGACAATAACAACAACAGCAACAACAATGGACAATCTTGGCCGCAACAGCGACTTGGCACTTCATGTATGGCCGGACGACAAAAATGGTCCTATGGACTCGTATGCAGCGATCGACAGCGTGCATGCGAAGGTAGAGAAGGTGCATAAGCAAAGCCTTGGCCGTTGGCATGGGTCGGCGTGCATGTCTGTGTCGAATATTACACACATTTACATTTTCTTGAACACATGACGGTGTAAATCATTTTCTAATCAGTAAAAGTAGATCGCACGCACCACTAAATTCTCAACGAAATAAAATACAAATAAACACGCAAACACATTTATGTATGCACATATGTATGCATGTGTGTATGTTTCAGTATGTGAAAGCATTGAGTACGTGTCTTCCAGTCATTGTGATGATACACCATTACAATTGTTATTGTTATTGTAGTTGGAAATGTTGTTGTTGCTGTTGTTGTTGTTGTGGCAGTTGTATTGTGTTTTGTTCGGTTGTGTTCATGTTTAAAGTGCTTCTAAGTGCACTTTACCCATACAATATCAACAACGGCAACACCAGTACCAACAGCCAACGAAGATAAGCCCCATCGTGCATCCCATAGCATCCCATTGAACTACTTCATGCATTCATACATTCATACATTCATATTTATACGTTGTGCTGTTAGAATCAAATGACCACCATCAGTGCCGCCTTCGCACAGTGTCTCAGGCACACATTATGCAGGGAGAAAAGAATCTTTCATACAATTCAGTTTCTTGTCCTTCAACCAGCTCCAAGAACTCGGCATGTCTTGAATGAATGATTGAATGGAAATGAGGTGTGCACTTCAACTCAACGGTCTTTTGTGTCATCTACTCCTCACAGTACCTCATTCAAACCCAGCTCATTCAATAAACCTAAGATGAAGCTGAGTTGGGCTGAGCGTATGCGACTTTCTTCCAGTCTCATCCGGTCGAGATATACAGTCCGTCTTCGCACTATAGCATCACATTCGAAAAGAAGGGGTTATCAGGCAAGGTTATGAGTTGCCTGAATCTCTCTTGTATAGATGGAGTCTTATCACGGTAGCTGAAAGCACCTCAGATCATAAGAGAGCCACGTGAGAGTGACGCGTTTGTCGTGACTCAGTAGCATCTCCCCAATACTTCTGATAACCACATGGCACATCAAGATTTACTTTTTTTCTTACTAAATTCTATGGATTGCCATTCATCATTCCACAACTTATGGTTATCGGCGAATTCGCGTTTAGCTCCTTTGTGGCGTGGTATAAACTTCCATTCAACCAGTCTATTTTAATTTTTTGAATTCGAATCGTCACTCAAAGTGTGCTGTGTTCTCCTCTTCGTAACATTGAGATAAAGTTCACGTCCAATTTGGTTAGGGCTGACGTTTTTATTGACATCCAACCGTCTCATCTCTCTCTCACGTGCACCTGTCGTCAATCATAAGCTTTGGACCAGTTCTTTTAGTTTTTCAATATCCTTACTTATTTTACTTTTAACTCTATTTTGCGAACTGAGCCTCGCAATTCACCCTCTTAGCGAATTGCCCTAAAAAGGAATCTTTCAAATTGTATGTATGTACGACTTGTACAACGTACCTCTCCACAATCGACCAGTCTACCCAAGAAGATATTAATATACTCTATGAGGCTGGTTAGCTCAACGGCCTCTAGTTATTGTTGATGTCTACGAAACTCCGCTCGCCTTAGATCATATAATCTAAAATATTTTCTCTGCTTAAAATTTTAAAGGTCTCAGGAGCATTGCCCGGGCATTGCAAGCAGATCAATGTCTTCTTTCTTTTCCGTGCAGATTGAGCAGTTTGGTGAACTATCATGGCCAAGTTTATGGGGGTATTTCTTTACGCTCTGCTCTACCGTTTTTCCAAAATATTTTTCATTTCCCAAAATGTCCAGCGGCATTGAAGCCGCAGTTCGTTCCCAAAGCTCTTGACCGACAAACGGATATTAGTTTTCTTGAATAGCTTTTTATGTTCAATGCATCAACCCAAATCGGTACCGCTTACAAAAGGACCAAGCTGACAACCCTACTATATAATATTATTTTACCAGGGCTTGAACCACGGTTTTTTGGCATTATTCGTGCCAAGTAGAACTGCACCTTCGATGCCTTCTTCACAGCATGTTCTAGATACTTTTTAAAGTTTTATTGAGTGTCAGTTATCACCTCTTGGTATTAAGGTAATAGCGTGTTTTAAATTGATAGTTACAGTCCCGACATTTAGCTCCACAAATTCTACTGCCTTCCATATAGCGCAGAAATATCGACGATGACAATATTCGAAGAGGCCTCCCACTGCGAAAGACTTTTGGGCCTTCGCACGTTTGCGACGGCGAGTATCTCAGGCGATGTAACAATGAGCTGTATGAGCTTTACGAAGACAAAGAAATGGTGAAGCGAATAAAGATCCAGCGACTTCATTGGCTGGGTCATGTCGTCCGAATGGAAAAAACGCTCCAGCTCTGAAAGTATTCGATGCGGTACCAGCAGGTGGTAGCAGAGGAACAGGAAGACCTCCTCCGCGTTGGAAAGATCAGGTGGAGAAGAACTTGGCTTCACTTTGTATTTCCAACAACTTGGGCAAAATCGCGTAATTTCAGGTTCATGGGCGTCAATTACGCCTTGATTCTAACAATATCTTGTATGTGTTTTGCCACTATTACCCGAATCCAATGACTGAGGTTGTAGGAGGCTTATGCAGTTTTTGAAGACCGTCGCACATTAGGCTCCATAGTAGTGCGCCTAAAACTGACCCTGCTGATACGTTACACTCCTCAATGACTTTGTCGGTTCTAAACCTCAGTTTACGATCCGACATGGTCTGACAATATAACTAGGCGCCCCTCGAACGCACTCGACTAGGGCGACCGCATTGGCACTGAGGGATATTTCTTACTTCTTGCCCTGAACAGATTGGCTCAGTTGCTTGGAATTTCGATGCTGCACGCATCAAATCAAATTGTGTCTACGGGCCATTCGGCTACGGCGGCCGCCAGTATAGTGTTTTACTTTATGCATACAAGAACTATCTTCGGCCCACTGTGCAGCCAACGTCGGCGTTCGCGTAGGGTTACTCTATGCACATCGGGTTTGTACGCTTTGCTTGTAGAACATTTGTACGAGTGTTTACATAAGGATAACAAAAACAACAGTAAGTCAATGCGAGCGCATCACATCTCGAATGGTCACATAGTGCGATTACGTGGCTGCTCGTTTGTTGCACTATCGACAACCGACTCCAACTGCAGTCTGTTTGTCTCGCTGTCTATCCAAACAACCATTTAGCTCAGTGTGTGACTGCAAGCACGTCTGTATGTAGCCATTTAAGTGAGTTCGTATGTATGTGCAGCATGTGCTTAGTTGTTTGTTGCAAGCAACTTGTGCCGAATTGATTTCAGTAGGTTGATTCTCATTGTATTAGTAGTTAGTGAGACTACGTAAAGTTCGAAATGTCATGCAGCAACTGGCTTAATACAGCCGCATGTGACACACAAACAAACATGCAAACGTGTGCATATATACGAGTACGAGTACTAACATACCTTCATACATACATATGTAGATTTGCAGATGCATAAAAACTTGCAATAGACATGAACAAGAATAGAATAGAATCAAATAAACAAGAATAGACGGATATAAGGACGGGTGAACGGATGGACGAGCGGACGGTCGATCAAATAGTCAAACCGCCTTGCAGCGACCATCGTTATGGCAACTGTGGCGCATTGTGCGGCCGTCAGAAATGTAAGTACGTATGTATGTATGTGCTTGCCGCGCGGTTAGGAGGACATTTACTGAGTAGCGCTGCTGCACATCTGTACATATTTAATATTTGTTTACGCGCAGCCAGGAGCCATTCGAATGCGTGCGTGAGTATCGAAGTGCTTGACTGCCATTTCAACAATAACACAGCATCGAGCACAATGCCATTGCAACATTACGAGCGACTGGTCGACTTAACGGCTATGCTGGCTATACGACTACATATGCAACATTCTGCCATTTGCAGCAGTCAATAGTTGTTGGGCTGCGTGCCATGAAGATGACAAGGAAGTGGTCGTTTGGCTCCGGCATTCAACTCGCTTTTGACTTTTCAACGCACACACACACACGCGCACATACTTGTTTGCAGGCGCACGCCCTTATGAGCAAACACAAATATCTATTGACGAATTGAAAGGGAAAGGGCGTTCCGCAAAGCATTGTCCTCTTGACTGCTCCATTCTGCGCGCAACCACACACACATACACGTATTTATGTATTGCATACGCTTGTTTTTGCCATTTCATATGTCGTTAGCAGCAGTGATACATTTCCATTCTACCAGAATAAAAACTAAATTTCCTTGTTGCAACATTGATCCTTTTCCGTTGGTTCGCTGTTGTTGTTAGCTCAGCAGTATTGCAATATTGTTCCCTGCCCCCTATCGCCTCTCATGTTGCTGCAGGTTACCTCAGACTATCGAAAATCCGATACGCTTTCGCCATCCCATCGTTGTTGTTGCGTTAGCTAACTGCAGGCGACGTGACATTATCCACAAAAAAGTTTACGCAAAGTTTTTAGAGCATTGCAGTGCCCGTAAAAACAACATGTGATGTTTACTGGAATCTTACACTGAGTTAGTAGTTTTTTCTTCACTGTTTATGCCAGTTAAATAACAATAGTTGACTTTTTATAATTCGCACAAGAGCGGCGGTGCACGGGGAGCCACTGGGGACTGGAGAAAACCGGGTATATAAATTTCCTAATTTTTCAGCAGCGATTTACTCCACTCATATTACTGTAAAAATGTTTATCTATTTATGTATTCACCGGGTAAATGTTTGTGTCCCTTAAAAATTCCCCTGAAATATTTTTCTAGCTCAGCCGCTGTGCCTACTATAATATGCCACATAAAATATGCGCGAGAAATGAGCGCATCTTCTGTTTTTACACACAGATTAATAAATATAAGTTTTTTATATAAACATGGCAATGTGCATATGAAAATATAATGATCCCTGCAGGGAAAACGTGAACTAGCGAATGAATTTGAGGTTTCTAAACTCGTGCAGTTGCGCCAATTGTGAACCACTTCGCCGCCCATTTTTTGCGACTAAAATAAAAAATAAATTATTGGCGCGTACACTTCTAAATTCTAGCGACGATCACATAAGGCAAACTCCGGTGTATCAAACGCTCCTTAAGGGACGAACAAGCTGGATTCCACCCTCACCCAAGAGCCCTCTTCGCATCATAGTAGAAGAATCAGTTGAGTGACGCTCCCCGCTTGACATGCTCTTCGTTGGCTTCAAGAAGGCATTCGTCACGTTCAGACGAGACTCAATATGGCTGGCGTTGAGTAGAAAGGGAGTTCCCGCTAAGATCATCCGCCTCATTAGAGCTCTCTACGAGAACTCCGAACTAACAGTGCTCCACATCAGCGACTCATTCACCACCAACGCAGGTGTGAGACAAGGTTGTCCCCTTTCGTCCCTTCTCTTCGCCATCGTCCGAGCCAATTGACCCTGCACAAAAGAGGCATCGTATGGAGTTTCACCAAACATTAAAGCAAGACCTATATTGGTTGACGGGTGTCAGGTGCAATTTGTCGAAAACTTCTGCTACCTCGGCTGCACTATCACGACAGACGGGCTGCGTTTGGCCGAATGCATAGAGTATGGTCGAGTTCGCAAATCTCCAGGCGCACTAAACTGCGAGTACTCAGCTCATGTGTAAAATCTGTACGTGTAAAGGAATAATACGTACAAATAAGGAGCTTTTCCTATGGCAAAGCAAACGAAGAAAGTGGCGATGAATACACTTACAAAACTACACTTACAAAACTACCACCGGCCAAAGATCACTTGGGGAATGTCAATGTACCGACAGCCCAGAATCGTGTACGATGGAAGAGTCTTTTAGAGGTCCTATGCTCTCAAGCGGAGTGAACAAGGATATAAAAAAATACTTCTGTTAGGTGTTTGTGGTTTGCGTCTTGATGTTATCGGAGGGATCTACAGTTTTAAACCGACTCTGAACGGCAAATGTTTTTTATGAGGCTCAAAGGTTTGCCATTCCCTGCCAAGGGGCGACCGCTATTAGAAAAAAATCGTTTTATTTGACTTACATTTCAAAGAAAACAAGACTTACACAAAAAACCCCAATACCTCAACAACCACTCAATATTTCCATTCGCCTTTTACATAACTTATGCGGCTGTATAGTAAAGAAATCTGACCTAATTTCATCAAAATCGTGTGATGAAGTTTTCATATGTGTACGGGTTACGGGTTTGACCCCGTAAGGGAACACAAAAACTATTTTTTTTCCTGCCTGTGCCCAGGATTTCCTGAATACAATTTCAATATTCTACACCTGTTAATATTCTACTGCGATACTAATAGCAGCGCGGGCTGAGTGGTTAAATTATAGTTTTATATGTCGTGGCATCTACATCCTAAAACCTAACAAAAATGTTTGATGTTGTTCGCGAAAACAGCACTTGGAGTATACGATTCGAGCTGCAGAGACTGTGCAGATACACGACAATAAAGCTGAACCATCTGCGATGGGCTGGTCACATTATAGGGGCAGGCGAAGCATATCCACCGAAGAAAGTCCTACTGGGTACATGCAGAAGAAATAGAGGCACAAGAAAACCAAAACTCCGATGGTTGGATGGCGTAAATCGGGACGCTGAGCTATTTGGTATACCTTGTGGAGAACTCAATCAAGGGATAAATCGAACTGAAGATAAATCATACAGCAAGCCAAGACCCGGAGCAATTTGTTGAGCTAACATCTGATAGATATATCAAAAGGAGAAAACCAATATATTTCTGAAACCAACTAAGTTAGGGAACTGAAACTTGGTATGAATGCATACATTCTATATATCGTATTTATGGGGTTAGGAGTAGTCAGAGGCCCCAAAAATTATGATTTTCAATCATTTTGTTTTTTTTTTGCTAGTCAAATGCTTTATTTTACAAAAATAAAAACATAACATTAATACATCACGTTTCGACTGGACATTAGCAAAATTTCAAAAAAAAAAATAAAAAAAAAAAAAATAATAATAATTGCAAAAGTTATCGCTGTTTGTGTGGAGCCCGTTTCTCCAGAAGTCTCTTGCGGGGATCATCATAAGTCCTTGGAGATTCATCTAAAATCAACCGGACAAGAGAAATTAGTGTTATTAATAGATAATATTGTGCCTGATCGAAGCCTTTTTCAAAATTAACAATATGGCGGCCTCAGGAAATATTTTTCAGATTTTCGAGGAAAAAACAAACAATTAATTGTTAAAAAAAATTGAAATTTTTGAAAAAAAGAATACTTTGATCAGGCACGAGTTTTTTATGATTTTCAAAAGTAGTATAAATGCGTGAGTGGTCACCAGTTCAAAAAACATAGTTTTGAGAAAAACGCATTTAAAGTTTTGCTATCGGCCCGGAGCGCCCTTTGTTAATTGTTGAATAACTAAAAAAGTATTTGTCAGATTCACTTCAAATTTTCCCACTATTTATAAGATTTATACTTTAAGAAAATGTAAAAAAAATCCAATTTTTTCTTAAATTCTGAATATATGGTGAAAAGGCTGGTTTTGGTAAAGCGATCGTGGCACCTCACATATAAACTGAAGTTTGCAAATCGATTTTCTCTGGAACCACAAAAGCTAAAATAATGAAGAGAATACAATTACACAGATTGCCAATGCCTGTCATACGGTGAAAAGTATTAGGTATTGGAAATACGCCACCTCGCATACGCACCTCACAAATAAACTGAAACCTTCATACAACTTTTCTCTGGATATAACATACTCCGACTCACAGTGAGAATTGTTAATAGTCGAATTTTCAACCACTGCCGATACTAGTGATTCCGAATTTTCAAAAAAGTGCTCCAATTCAGTAGGTACTAGTGGATTTCTCTGCAGGGTAGGTACATAAAGTATTCATGCAGAGCATTTTTTATTTGCCATTTCTTGAATAAATAAGTACTTTTTGATATTGCAGAGACGCAGTGCAACTATTTACATAATAAGGATGTATTTATGTTTATTAACTCTCAACACTTTTAGAATAAATTCTAGAATGCAGGCATCTGTTAGTCCACATAAGTTATTTCAAGCCAAACAAAACCAAGAGCAGTTAGCTAAAACACACTGGTACTTATTTAGCGTTTTACTTTTTTTTGTTTTTTTTTTTTTTTGAAGGCAGTAGCGGCCCAAAATGGCGGCTACTCATACTATGCCTTACTGAATGATCATGTCCCAGTGCCAAAGGATGAAAATGGGAACATACTCGTACATACATATATTTTTTGAGACAAATTATTTATTCATTAAATTTAAATTGCCTATTCAAAACTGATATCTCATAAACCTGAATTGGTGCTTACATTTGATGCTTTTATTCCTGTATGGAACACAGGCCCTCAGAATTGGTGCTTAGTGTTGTTAGAAAATTGCATGAAAGCGCTTTAAATCCTACTGGTGATACACGACTTCGCGAGATTTAGTAAATTACCGCTCCTCTGGTTCCCAATATTACTCAGAGTCAAGACAACCCAGTTACGGCCTGCCTACTATATAGCTGGGCAATAGCATGTACGCTAAATGGGAGAGTGCGTGACCTAGCATTCGATGAAAAGCATGCATTTGTTTTGATCAGCTCATTTCCTTAGGTTTCTTTACACCACAGAGTAATTTCAACTCAAATGGTCCAAATTTTTTGGACATTATCTTAAATTTTAATAAAAGAACTGAAAAATTGATCGATTTTAATTTGTTAAGCTACGAATATTCGGGTCATGCGTGAAGTCCGTATTGTTGTACTTCCGTACTAACACCATCACAGAGAGGCTACAATCTTTCATAAACAAATGCCTCCGCATAATCTGTAGAATATTCTGGCCAAACACCATCAGTAACGACGCACTGTGGAGATTAACGAACGAGGAACCCATCCTTAGGCAAATCAAACGCAATATATAGGTCACACATTGAGAAAACCAACAGATAGCATCACGAGAATGGCACTGGACTGGAACCTGCAAGGGAGCATTGGTCGCGGTCAATCAAAAACCACTTGGAGAAGGTCGATGCTCCGCGAACTAGCAGATGCCGGCATCTCATGGGACGCTGCAAAAACAACAGCACAGAACCATGTACGATGGAAAAGTCTTGTCGAAAGCCTATGCTCCCGAGAGCAGTGAACAAGAAAAAAAAATTGGTTGTTATATTGAATTTTTCGATTTTTTCAGGATAAAATATGCCTTTAAACTTTCGGAATACATATTGTTAGTGCGATTTTTTGAAAATAATTGTATTTTCTTATTGAAAGTTGTCGAAATTTTTCGCGTAATAAGAGGTAAACTGAAAGTTGAAACAAAATTCATTAACTCATTTTAAGAGGGGAAGTCCATGTAGAAGCCTCAAAATTGGTAATTTTTTAAACATATTTTTAAAGGTGATAAAATAATTATATTATTTGAAGCTTTAACACAACTTTATTTAACCTTTCGAGAGTACAAAAAAACATGTTTTTCATTTTTTTCCAAAATGGCGGCTCAGGATCATTTCTTGTCGGCTGCCTACGGCGCGAGGTCCCAACTGCTCTATATATATTATTACTTTTAATCTATCGATCTGAAACAAAAAAATGAAATTGGTTTTTTTTTATAACATTAACGGAAAGGATGAAAACGCAAGGATAAAATTAATTATAAAATAAGCCTTTGAAAAAAAGTCAGAATTTAGGGCTATTTATTGACATTTTTAACCCCCAAGAAGTAATTTTTCAACGCGAAATATCTGAAATCTTAGGTTTACCCTTCCGATAGTAATGTACAGAAATACCTCACCAAACTTCAAACAAATCTGTCAATAACTTTTTGAGTTACAACACGAGCAGTTTTTAAAAATACAGTTTCGAGATAAATGAGTTTAAAGTTTGAGGTACAGGAGCGCGCGGACCGTTCTCTACATAGTTAATGTGCTATAGAAGCTATAATATTAGGAATTTCCGCATGAAAATTTCACAGTATTTTTTTAAGATACTATATTTTCGAAATATCGAAAAAAAAATCGATTTTTTGAAAACTTTACATGGACTTCCCCCCTTAATTTGTTGTTATAGATATCTAGTTTTGTGTTATTTTTTAAAATAAAATATATTTTCAAAAAAATGTTTCTTTGGCAAAAAAAGTTCGGCATACATTTTTTTGTAATTTTTTGAAAAAAATTGTATTTTCTTATTAACAGTTTGAGGAATTTTTAGAGTAAACTGAAAAAGTTTTGAAACAAAATGAATTAATTAATTTTAGTCTGCTGGTATATTTAATTTCTGTTTTTTAATGAAATGAATTAATCAATTTCAGTTTGCTGGTGTATTTAATTTTTTCTTAATTTTTAAGACAAAATATAATTTTAAAATTTTTTCTTTAGAAAAAATGTTTGTCTTCAAAATTTTCGAATACACTTTTTTTGTCACTTTCTGAAAAATAAAAATTTTGGAAATTTTTTTGTGACTTTTTGAAAAAAAAAAATTTGGAAATTTTGGAGTTTTTTCTCATTTTTTAAAAACGTATGAATTTTATCTTAGGAGTTAGCAACTTGATGCTCATTCGCACACTCTTAAGGTAAATTGGTATAAGAAAAAAAGTGATCTGTACCTTGTATATTATATTTAAAAGGTGATGCGCCCACGAATTTTATGTAAAAAATAACAGAAAAATAGCATTTTTGTGAAAGTTTTAACCCTCTAACTCCTCAATAGATGATATATTCTATCCTTTTTGTAAGTGCGAAAATTCTCATAACAGAGGAATATAACGGGTTTAAATTTACAACAAAAATATTTATCATAAAATCCCACTACAAGTCTTTTACTATATCAAAGCTCAAAAATCAACTTAAATGCCTCAAATATGAAGAACAACACGGAAAATGGGTCAATTTCAATAGCGCAGAAAAGATAGCCCCTGTCAGGGCGTGACATCTGACATATAGACCAAAATGTGAAAACCCACGATGGAGAGAATAGTGATGTGGCGCCTATCGTGGTACCGTTACTTTGCTCTCAGCGAATTTCACAATATCAGCTGATTTTCGTGGCGTCGCCTTGTATCCCGTATGCGGCCTGCTTTTTTTGTTTTGACTTATATTCGCTCTATTCACACTTTTCCCCAAGTTTATTCATCTCCTTCAAGCAGTCAAATCTCTCTCCCGCAACTGCAGTGTTTCCTAGTTTTGGATATTTGGATATAAAAAAGCACTAAAATGCACATTTAAAGAAAAAAATACCCAATTTTTATTACTTAAAGATCTTTGTATGCGTGGCAAATTAACTTTAGTGTGTGCGTTTTTTTTTTTGTTTTAATAAATCTGCTCTGGTTATGTTTATGAAAAAACAGAGTTCTCAACATTCATCTTTGTATTTATTTTAAGAGAATTTCTTCATAAAAAGATTGAAAAACACATTTTTTCTATATTTGAGGTTATATAATAACATAAGGTACTCCGTTTTCAAAACGGTAGTTATGGTTTCTTCAGTATAATCTGGTATTTTTTGTTGTCTACTTTTTACTATGAGTACACCTCTATGGCTTTAATTCGTACTCAGTAAATTCGAAGGTTTTTTAAAATTTGTTGAGGAAAGAAGATCCAATACTCTTGCGTAACCTCAAAATGAGCAAAAAGTGAGATTTGCACTTTTAAAACATCAAATTTTATGAGAATCAACAAATTTTCAATAGTACTCAAATCTTCTTATCATAAGCTTTAAATGCAAGAGTGGCCGTTTGTAGCCTTTTTTAATTACATGATTGTTTCTATTATTCTTGGTGAAAACCAATATATCTCTAAAACCAACTAAGTTAGGGAACTGAAACTTGGCACGAATCGTACTTATGGTGCAAAATGGTAGGTATTGGAAAAGTGGTTGTGGCACCCCCCATACAAACTGAAAATTTCATATGGCTCTTCGCTGGAACCGTTTCTGCAAAGGAACTGAAATCTCATACCCTTACAGAAATTCCGAATTGCGTACTTATGGCGAAAAATGATAGGTATTGGAAAAGGGGGCGTAGCATCTCCCATACAAAGTGAAAATTTCTCACCCTGTTTATATTTCATCACACTGCGTAGTTTACTTGAGATTGAATAAAACTTTACAGTGAGAATTGTTATTGTTATAATTTTAGATCACTAGCGGTACTAGTACAATGTAATAAAAAAAATTAAAAATATTTCCAATGATCATTTTCCCTATTGAGAATCTCAATCAGCTATAAATCATTTGAGGTAAATTTTCCGAAAAAGACTTTTCTGTATTCTCTTAATATTGGGCAGCGCGCCAGGAAATGTGCTACGTTTCCAAGCGCGCCTATATTACACATTGAGCAAGTTTTATTTTCTGTGTCAATCTGTTCTTATTTAAAATTACCATGCCACTTCTACCCCTCATTATCCACATGCTTGATTCTATATCATATTTTTTTAAATAAACCAGACCTTTTGACCAATCTAATTCCTTATATATCCTACTAGGTGTATATATATATATCCTAAGGTTTTTTGTATGTACATATTCATTATAGCCTGGTTGTGGTTTGTTAAAAGCAATTTTGCATCTTCTATCCAGCTTTCTGATTGTATGTTATTTGTTCGCCAAATGCCATCGTTTTTACTAAACAAGTTCTTTAGATCTCTAATCCAGAAGACTTCTTTCTTTATAACAATTTTGGGCAGATAATGTGGCAGCCGATTTTCTGAGTATATAAACAATATTCTGTGCATATACTTAAGGAAAAGTTCTAAAGTGAACAAATGATTGCATGCAGGTTTCCAAAAAAAGTATGTATGTGGGCATATGTGATGGTAGCTTCAGAATTTGCTTCACAAAATACTTTTGCAATATATCAACTTCTTCAAACCACCCGAAACCCCACACCTGTGCTGCGTATGATTGTATTGATCGACAAACTGCAAGTAAAAGTTTCTATTTAGCTTCAATTGAAATTTCTTTCTTTTTTAAAAGACAAGTCTACGAAGCATTAATTCCATTTTTCGCTGCAGCTGTTCTGTTTTCAACATGTTTTTTAAAATTCATCTGAGGCGTTATTTCCACTCCTAAGTAAGTACTTAGGAGAGACACAGGCCCCTATTATGAGTTGCATTCGATCTTCGATATTCGTTGGTTGTCGAAGATCGAAAATCGAATGTCAATTTGGTATTATGAGCGGTGCAACGCTGTCGAAATTTTCGTTGTATACCGAATTTAGAGTCGAATGCTATTTTGCTTTCGATTGTGTAGCGTATTGTGGGAAAACTTGCTAAAATGTAAGTTGTTTGCGATTATTTATTGTTTTATAGTAACCAAATAATAAATATATACTAATTTTGTTAATATTATGCAGGTCGAAAGTCGTGAGTACCAAACAGCAATTAGAAAGGCTAGTTGCATTAATGGAAGAGAATCCACAATTCGCAAAAGGGATTTCCACCAAAGTGCAAGCAGCAAAAAAATGGGAGGAATTTACAACGGAGATGAATTGCTTGGGACCACCAGTTAGAACGGCAGCAAAATGGATTAAGGTGAATAATGGTTTTTTTTTGTGATGTTTATAGAAATACATTTTTATTTTCCCTTGGCAGGTATGGGCTGAAATACGTAGAGGAACTGAAATACATATTTTTTTCGAATGACGAATAATTGAATAAAGAAAATTTATAACAAAAATAAAACAGAAACTGTGGCGTACAGGTTTCTATTTAATACTTTTTAGATTTTTCTATAATATTCTAAGAATTTCATTTCTTATGTTTCCTGCTTCTCCGTTATTTGGCTCCACTTCAATATCTTCAGCATCATCGTTGAGGGTCTCATCGGATAACTCTTCATCCGGAAGTTGAACATTATAAAACAAGCAAATGTTGTGCAAAGCTGCACACACATTAATAATTTGTGTTGCTTTTTGTGGAGAATAGTGAAGAGCTCTTGGTTCGGGCGCACTGCTGCAACTGGTTTTCTGTACTGGACAGTAGGTTCATAAACGCCTCTTTAGATAATCTAAAGTTCTTTAAAAAACTGTAAGGAAATTTCTGTAATATTAAGTACGTTAACACATTTTGAAAATACTAAACTTACTCAGTGGAAGCCATTTCTAGGGGATTGGATGCGCCCCTCAGCTGTTTTCTACACCTAGCTAGTACCACTAATCTTTCATCGACCGATGAATCGTCGAACCACAACTCCGTTGTACTCATTTTCCTAAAAAATACTTATTTTAACTTTTAAAAATGTTGTTAGCAAAGAATTTCAACACAATCGGTTTTTCTTTTATTTTGATTTGCAGTATCAGCAGAGAAAAAATTATCTATTGTAAATGCGTCGAGCGATCGAAATTCACAATAGTCCTATTCTTCAACGAATGAGCACCATAATACCAAATGAAAATTCGTTCGATCAGCATTTTCGACTACAGTCGAAGATCGAATGTTGCTCATAATAAGGGCCACAGTCTGTATTTTTTCCTTACCATCATATAATACAATTTCTTCTCTTTACTAAGCTTCCCGCCTTTTCTAAACACCATTATTTGAGACTTTGAGCGGTTTACTTCCAGATTCCAAAGGTTGCAGTAGCGCTTTCAAGGTTATTAATCATAGCTTATAGTTCGCGTGGGCGATCCGCTGACAAAATGTTATCATCCGCCTACTTTAGAAGTCTAATATTTTTCCCTTCTATGTTTAATTTCATGTAAGTCGTTTATGTAAAGAAACCAAATAAGAAACAAATAAATTGTCAAAACTTGTCAATAAGTCCCAGTGCTGCAGTTACTTATTAAGGCACTGTATACTGTATTACACTTTTATAGTCCGTCTTATCACTAATAGAAATCATTATTAATTGGTACCATTTTTAAATTTTTGCCATCTGTTTTTTATTTTTACATTCCGCAATACTTGTCTTAAAACTGAGACATCCTTTCTTTTTTTGTTTTTTTGCGGTGAGATTGGGTTAAAAATGCCTTCGAACCATATACCATAGTAACCACCCCTACCACGTGTGTGGTGATTCCCCTAAAAATATCCCTCCTCTTGTCTTGGATTTTTCTCTCCACCTCATGATTACTTACGCATTGCTTCAATAGAGGGCCAAGACGGCGCCCTAAAAAGCACACTTACTTACTCACCCTGCGTCCAGGGTCGCCTGTTTTGAGAAACCTATACTCAATGCTCTTTAGCATAAGTTTCCATTTCACGCTGCTTTTTTCGGATAATATCCTCCACGAAATTTGCGACGGTGCACAATTTTTCTTCGTCTTTCTTCATTTTCTCGATTATTTCTTAAGGCGTAAATACACCAATAGCTCGTTACAGAGCTCTTTTCTCTATGTTCCACCTCTCGCATTTAAAGAAGGTGTACTTCGCATCATCATACTCAGTATCTCCATATATGCACTTTGGTAGGCCCACTTTTCCCATGTGCCACAAATACTTGCGAAAGGACCCATGTCCGGACAAAACTGTGTGAGGTAATAGTTCACCTCACCGTGCTTTCTTTCTAAAACTTTTTTAGATCGGGTATTATTCTCGCTGTCCATCTACCGTACCGTTCAGAGTTCCATCTTGCCTGCCAAAGTGTGAGCGTTTGAATTCCAATATCGGAGAAGCGTGATACTGGGATTCCTAAGATTTTTGCTTCCCATCTCCGTTTGCGCTCTTAGACTAGAATGTCTATAAGGATGGTTCCGCCGGTAACTGAGGGCGCTGCTTCAGATACTGTTCTGTATAAAGAAGCCACTCTGAGAGTGCAGATGCGTTGCACTGATTGCAGAGTTTTTCGTCGAATCTGCCCGTATTTCGCATCCGTATAAAAGAATCGAGTTCGTCGTGTCCATTAAAAGTGTTCGCTTGTTCTGCGTTGGACCTCCAAGGTTATACTAGGCATGCATGCAAAGCACCCTGTGGTGCTACCATTTCTAAATTTTTGCGTAAATCCGTTGCCGACTTCCTTTACAGTCTGTTCAAGGAGGTGAGGTGGGATTGAGAGTTAATTCTGCAATTAAAGGGTTTGGGGCCGATTGTAGTCTTATTTCGTATGATGTGGCAAGCTTTTTATTTCTTCAGCTATTGTGGGAAATTTGAGATCCCGATGGATTTGGGCATTTGTGATATATAAGCAATACAGTACGTCTGCAATCATTCTAAGTGTTTACGATTGAGATTTTTGGAGTTTTCGATGTTAAAATTGGCTGCACTGCCCCAGAATTGTATGCCGAAGGTCCATATGGGTTTTAATACGACTGTGTGGAGCGAGAGCTTGTTTTTGAGAGAAACATGAGAATTTCGATTAAGTAACCAGTATAGATTTCGAGTTTGTTTCCAAGTGCCCTACGTTTAGTGAAAATATGTGGTTTCCATGTACGCTTGCAGTCGGAGTGCATACCAAAGGTATTTCGTAACATTATTGAGTTTAACGGGAGGGTAACTGCTTCGATTAAGTGTAAATTTTTTTTTTGTCGGGACAACTAGCAACTGCAGCACTCAGACATTAATTAAGTCCATTGTAGTACGCTTGGATTCCCTTTTAATTTTCTTTAAATCTACCTGATCTCCGAAGAAATCTGAGTAGATCTTGTGGTGCCAAGGAGCCAAGGCGGTCGCTTCTTAACACATCAGTGACAAAGACCTCAAACCTGATTCGAGCAAAGGCGGGGCAGACGCACAGGCAGTACTTCGCCATCTCATTCTCCTCTTCGCAAGGCAGAGTACACTGTCTGAGATGCCTACCCTTTCCATGTGCTTCACCCACAGAAAGTGGCTCGTCATCAATCCAACCAGCTGTCTGCATTCCCTTCTGCTTAATGACAGAAGGGTTTGCGACAGTCGATCAGGCATGACAGATAACATCAGTTTAGTCCATCTGCAGCCTCTCAAAGCCTGCCAAGCTCGCTTGTGGGTTGTAGTAACCCATTTGCTAACCGTGGCTTTGATGGCCGCAGGAGAGTGTAAAAGTTACTCGAACAGATTTTGTCTCACAATACTCGTACCAAGTCCGTTTTGCAATTTAAGTGAAGCCTTCTGGGGGTTAGAGTAAATTGCCAGCAAAGCCGTGTCATCTGCAAAAGTTCCAACGATAGTCTCCTCAGCGACTGGTAGCAACTGGGTGTGGAGCAACTTTCAGCTAAACTCTCAGAGAGTTCAGAGTATTCTTGGTTTTACTTAACAAAGAAATGTCGGTTTTTGAGGTAGGCCTTAGGAGGTGGCAATCCGTCTTGCTAAACGCGGTCAAAGGCTTGAGACAAGCGAGAAATGCGGCTGTGCAATACTTTTTCTGTTCAAAAGCTTTGGAAATACTACTTACGAGTCTGTGTACTTGTTCGATGGTGCAGTATGTTTTCTGATGCCGAATTGTTGCTTTGGGATTAATTTTCGGCCTTCAATTATGGGAATCATTCTTTTGACAAAAATGGATTCCATAAGTTTAGAACTTTAGATTCAATGGGCAATAAGCTGATGGGGTGATAAGATTCCGCTTCCTCGACATTTTCCCCATTGAGAGCCCATTGAGTTTCCATATACGTAAGAAAAGAGACTCCATCATTTGGCAGTTGTTTAAGCGCTTTTCTTGTGATGAGATCGTATTCGGGTGTTTTCTTTGTTTTAAGCTTTTTTTACTGCTGCTTTTACTTCTTTCTTCGCAAATTTCTTATGGGCGGGTCCATTTGGTGAATGAGTTCCAAGGTGTCTTTGACTTTTTGAGCAGTTCGATTTCATGCGGTGTAAAAATTCGAGATAAGTGTCGAACAAATTTGTGAGCTTTTTCAAGATCTGAAGTAGCCCATTTATTATTTTCCTTTTTAATGGCTGAATGTGTTAAAGTTGGCCTTTTTATATTTTTGGCAGATTTCCAAAGTGAGTAGTCAGCGGAAGGGGTCACATCGAGGTTGCTGAGGTAGTTCTCGAGTTGTGTGTTGTGTGCTTGAGAATATCTTTTTATAAAACATTTTGAGACATTATTTCAGCTTGACAATTTTTCGGCATATTCTAATTTATTCTATTTACTCTACAGCGCCTATCCAACCTAACACCTAACGAAGACCCTAAGTACTCCTATGCCACAGGACAGATGACCACGGTATTCCTTACGGAAGTCTATGTCATCTTTAATGTGGCGTACTGGCTAATTGAGAAAAAGTGGCGGGGCAACAGTATTGGAATTTGTAGTGACAGTCAAGCTGCACTGAAAGCCCTAGCTAACCCACGCTGCTCTTCGAAGTTAGTCGGTGAATGTAAGACAAAGCTGAGCAGTGATGCAAAACACAAAAAAGTTAGTCTTAATTGGGTGCTTGAACGTTGGGGTATTACAGGGAACGAGTTAGCTGATAAATTTGGCTAATGAAGGCTCTGCAAGTATGCCACTAGACCCTGAACCCTTTCTGGGTATCAATTCCGCATCGATTCAACTATGGATTGACGACTTCATGAGGTCTAACCATAGAGGTCGTTGGTCTGAGTTGAACTCGTGCAGAGTTGCCAAGTGCTTTGTGAAAGAACCAAACAAGAAAACAGCGACATTTCTCCTAAAACTCAACAGAAAGGACCTGAGAGTACTGGTGGGTGTGAACACAGGCCACAACGTCTGTGGTCAGCATATTCTCTGTAACTGTCCTGCATTTTCCAGAATCAGACTTAGGATATTGGGTTGCGATATACTGATTATGGACAAAGTTCACACTCTTCCTCTTCTGGATCTCTTAAAATTCATCAATGCATCCAAGACATTTGTGGAAGAGTGACCCCAAACTTATTTATCCATTTTACCATCCACTTTTTATCTTTCCTATCTCTATTCTTTCTACTGATATCTATCCGGGTGTAGCACAATGGTCTACTGACTGAGTGCTTGGACTTGTCCAACCCCCCACAAATCTAATCTACAGCGCCTATAGATATATACTTTAATAAAATGTCAGTCAATCGCTTACATGGCAATTTATAATCACTTTGTGATGCGCTGCTCTTCATGTTTGTGCTACCTCAACAATTCATCGCTTGTGCCCTTGTTCAAATTCATTGCTTATTCTGTCAAACACCTGTGCTAAAATGTACACATCACAGAAAAATATTAAAATCATTTAATTTCTCAATTAAAAGCAGCAGCTGCTGCGCCCAAAAAAACGCCACCATCAACTCTATTGAACGAGTAAATATAGTCGCGTCTGCACTTCACCTCCGGTACACTGACAAACACAAGTTAAATATGTAGTTCGATGCCATTGACTTCTATCCGACGGATTTTTTCCGCTTTTACCTCTTTTGCCTCTTTGTTTGCTTTGTATCAGCGCATAAAATCCTTTGAACTACACTAAAAGTGCTACTAGTGGTGCACATGCCACCTGCGGCACTATCATAGCGCTTACGAGCAAAGCTCCATAATAATAAAAAAAATATATGTACATTTTTTTTGTTTTCTTCTGAACGGCAACCAAAAACAAAAATCGTTTCAAAAAATAAAAGTAACATTTATGAAAAAATTACGCAAAAGAAACTGTAAAGAACCGAAAGCAAAAAGTGCATAATGGGTAAAAAGAAAAGACTTAACTTCGAAATGTGCACATGACTTTATGAATTTTAAAAAAATGTTGACAAATATGTTCATCATACGCCCAGCAATCCCTGAATAGTAGTACGTACAAAGAAGTGTATGTAGAAGCACAGGCAGAGTGGCACGCACATACACATGTATGCACATATACACTCACGTATTTGTGTAAAATGTATATGCATTTGTGTGTACGTGTACATGTGTATGTGTGTGCGTGTGTGTGAATGCAGTCAGTCAGTAAGTCAGTCATCATTGCCATTGCTCGTTAGTCATCATCGTTGTCAGCGTACCCGGTCGTCGTTGTAGGCTGTCACGTAGCATTTACTGCATACAGATTTGTTGCTACGAGTTGCACTTCATTTTTTATTCGTTTTGTGGCAAGTTCACTGCACTGCCAAAAGCCTTTCGACAACACACAGCTCACAGCGCAAATACAGAAGAAGCAACGAGCATTGCACCTGCACTCCCCGCCCTCACCATGCGCGTCATGCAAACGACACTCTGCCGCATGCCGCACGCCACCCGTAGTAATGCTGTTTACATTTTCATTCACTGCTGCATGCCACATGCCATCGTACACCACATTTACTATGCTTACCCATATTCAAATGCTGGAAATGGTGGTGGTGGCGGTGATGGTGTGGTTGGGGCTGCTGCTGCCTGAATCATTGCATTTTATTGTTGCAATTAAAAAAATGTAGAAAATATCGCATCGCAGATATTTGCGGCATCCATGCAATCAATGCCACAACTACCTACCACATTGGCTGACACTCGTAGTCGAGTCCAAATATGAGCTTTTACGATGAGCTTTTACTCACACTTTTCATAGTAGCAACAACAACAGCAGTAACACTCACTGCTGGCATTATCCTGCAATATCACGAGCAGTGTAACGGCGGTTGCAGGCATGCAACGCCAACGTCAAACACTTTGCCGCTAGCCCGGCGTCAAGCAACGTCTACAAGTTTTAAACAGCTCTACTTGGCTGTTGTTGCCCCATTGGCATGCACAACTTGCTGATTCTGGCTATGGTGAGCATGTCGATGGTGTGGCCTGGGGTGTGCTGGCGCCTCATTTCAGCGTAGTATTGCGCATATGCCATCAGCTCCTTCGCCAACGTCCTTGCCAACATCCATCCGTAGTGGCAGCAGTAGTAGTAGCAGCAATGGCAGTGCCAGCAGTAGTAGTAGTAGTAGTAGTAATAGTAGTAGAGTGTAGTAATTTTGTGAATGAAATGGCAATGGCTGTCTGCTCTGAGCGGCGGTAGGGCTATGCAGTCGACTTTTATTTGTTTTCGAGTTTTTTGCCGTTTGCATTTTACATTTTTATTTGTTTTGCTTAATTCTTTTCTTTCTCTTTTTTTTTTGCCTGTTTTGCTTTTTTGTACATTTTTGTTTTGTTGTTGTCGCCAACTCGACTCGAGACATTGCAGACTGGCGCACTTGGCTGCCGCGCATTGCCGCTATTTGAAATATTTAATATAGTTAAACAAGTTAATTAGTCGCCGCTGAATGAATGCTGAATGATGCGGAGAGGCCTGCAGACGTTCAACTAACTATTCAACGGCGCAGCAATGGCAATAACAATAATTGCAGCAACAACAACAACAACAACAATAGCAGCAGCAACAACTACATGCAATATCAGCAGTCACCACATTAAGTTGTGCAAATGTACATAGAGTGCATAGTGTGCATAGAAGTTGCGGCAGACATTTTAAGTGTTGCACAGTGTACGCCGCACGGTAAGCGGGATGTGGTATGCAACGCATTTGTATACTAAGTGATGAATTTGGTTGATGTAATGTCGTGCCCTCATCTCTTCTGTCTACTGTCGGTGAGTTTTTATCATTATTTAGCATGAATAGGTATTTTTGTTGGCTTTGCCGCGCACAAGGCCATAGTGGCAGGCTGCTACGACTCTTCAAACAATGGAAAATTAAAATTTCTTTCCTTGTTCCATTTTTCCAAGCGTTGCAGTTTTCAATTCAATATTGTTCAGCAGTGTTGGGAGCTCACCGGATTCTATTTTATTTTTTAGTTTTTTTTTTTTTGTAATTTTGCGTAAATCCATAAAGAGATGTACTTCTATGTAATTGCTGAGAAAATATTTCATATAATGACCCATTCATGGAGGCTCAGCACTCTTTAAATGGGCGCAAATAAATATTTACTAAACTTTTTTGCCTGATCGCCCACAAATTTTTATTTTATGGTAGCTTTAAAGTGTTCCCCCACAGATACACTCTGGGTTTGGCAATGCGGAGCAGCCATCTGGTCAAAGTTGCAGCTGTGAGATTTGGATAAAATATATTTCAATCTTACCATTTAATCATAGAACGCTACACAATTCAAGGACAATTCAAAAATTACAGTAACCCCATAAAATATGTGCACATAGTTTTCACAAACACTAAAATACAAAATATACCACTACACGAGTATAAGTATCATACATACGAGGTGTGTTAAAAAAATATCGCGAATTTTGAGTTTTTTCAAAATTTTTTTTATTTATTCATTAATATCTATTTTGTCCCCTTCAAAGTAATCCCCATGAGATATTATGCAATTGTGCCAACGTTTTTTCCAATCCTCGTAGCACTTCAAAAACTCATTTTTTTTATCTCGTTCAGCTCCTCCTTCGACGTCGTCTTTATCTCGTCAATCGTAGCGTAGCGTCGTCCTTTCATAGGAACAAGAAAAGGTCACAGAGGGCCGGATCAGCGGAATACGGAGCCATCATTAGTGTATTGTTCTTGGCCAAAAAGTCGCACACAAGCAACGATGTGTGAGCAGCAATTTTTGTTCTTCCACAAATCCGAGCGTTTCTGGCAGATTGCTTCGCGAAAATTGCGCATAACTTATAGGTAATATTCCTTATTGACCGTTTTACCCTGTGGCAGGAACTCATGACACACAACGCCCCTGCAATCGAAAAAAAACGGTAAGCAAAACTTTTACGTTTGACCGAACTTAGCGCGCTTTGTTTGGTCTTGGTTCGTGAGGCAGCTTCCATTGAGATGATTGAGCTTTGGTTTCCACGTCATAAGTTATGACCATCTGGAGCAAAATTGGGTCGTCGCGGACAGAGTTCAACATCTAATTAGCAATGTGCATTCGATGCTGCTTCTGGTCGAAATTGGTACGAATTTGGTGGCGACCCGTGCCCAAATGTGCCGTCATGCCCAAATCATTGAAAAAAATCGAATGGCATGAGCCAATAGATATGTATAGGTCCTCAGCAACTTCTCTAACGGTGATTCGACGATTGGCCAATACCATTTTCTTCACTTCATCAATTTGTTCGTCTGTTGTTGAATTGCTCGGGCGTCCGGCACGCTTTTCGTCGTTCACATCTTCTCGACCTTCTGAGACCTTTTTGTAGTAGCTGCTCCGTCAACATTCGGAATGCATCCGCGCACTTAATTTCGTTTTTCACACAAAATTTGATGCAGGTTCTTTGATCCATCTTTTTGAATGGGTAAAAATCGAAGACGAGCCGAAACTGAACATTCAAAATGGCCGAGCTCGTCGGCATGTGTGAGAGACATGAGTACCAACATGTTGGCACCATTTTGTTGCCACATCCTCGTTACTAACTGGTTTACCAGTTATTTACGGCATGACTATATCCAGTCTATGCGGTTTAAGAACCTTATTAGGCTGTTGACGTCTAAGCCAGACAGTTGCTGGAGCCTCTCGAACAGCTGTTTATCCAGGGTTAACATTCTGTCCTTCCATGGGGCAGAGCATTCGCAGAGGAAATGGTAGATTGTTTCTTTTACAACTATGACAGTATGTGTTGTGAGGGATGCCCATTTTGGCTGCTTGCTCTCCCACAGACCAAAAGCCAGTTATGACTGCCGTTAGTCTCTAGGCGTCCCTTCGTTTCATGCTTATTAATGTCACAAGATTGAGGTTGTAGGTAGGCCATAACGATCTGCTAACTTTACTAATTTAACGTTCTGCTGCCACATTCCGCGATTCGGAGGTATTTTTGGGAAATTATATTCTTGACTGCTCCTAATGGTGTGAATACCGATTCTGCAAGCGCGTTATTGATGGCAGATCCCCCTCTTGCCAGTTCATCTGTTTTTTCGTTACCTTCAATGCTCCGATGTCCCGGCACCCAGATTAAGGTAACTTTATGGTTTACACTGAAGGTGATGAGGCTATTCCTATTTTGTTCCACCACCATAGAGTTTGTAGGAATTTCGAAGTTCGAATATACGTAACCTGCGAAAATTAAAAATTCCCGATACTTTTTGAACATGGCCTATGGGTACCATGCTCAAACTCTGCGAAGTACCTAGGTACTTAACTCACTTGTTACTCAAATTGAAAAGTCAATCTATATATTCCTTATTAACAAAATGAGAGCCTTCCGTGATATCGAGGGCGCGTTCCACAACAACCTATCGGACACCATAATAAAGGCTGTTACCGATTTCGGGATCTCTGAGGCTCTGATTGAGTTCATCAGAGACATGCTCATGAGCAGATTTGTGAGCGCACTCCTAGGGGCCTCGAAGATCAGGAAAATAGTCAAAAGAGGAACAATTCAAGGGGGAGTGCTATATTCTCTCCTCCAGATGCTGGCAATAAACTTCTTGCTAAAGAGCCTAGAGGAGAGAGGTCAGTACATCGTAGCCTATGCGGATGATGTTGCGATTGTACTAAGAGGGGAATTTTCCTATACACATTGTGAAATCATGCAAGATTTACTAAACAAGGTTGAAAACTGGTCAAAAGCAAATGGACTAGACGTCAACCCTAACAAAACTGAACTCAGCTTATTTACTAGGAAGCATAAAATTCCAGAAATAACTCCTCCGGCGCTAGGTGGTACGGCACTGTCATTTAGTGATGAAGCCCGCTACTTAGAACTAATATTAGACAGAAAATTCAAATGGAAGTCAAATGTCGCAGATAGAGTAAAAAAGCGACAATAGCACTTCACTCTTCCAAAAAGTTAATTGGTTTAAGTTGGGATATTTCACCCGGTATCGTACATTGGCTTTACACAGCGATAGTAAGACCAATCCTAACATACGCCATACTAGTATGGTGACCGGCTTTAGATAAGAAACATATCAAAAAACTATAGTACATGTACAAAGGATGGCCAGTCTTTCGATCTGCGGTGCCCCTAGGACTACATCTACAGAGGCGCTAAAGATCATGCTCGACCTACTACCTATAGAGCGATTCGGCAAGCAAACAGCTGTCAAGTCAGCTCTCAGATTAAAATGCTCGATCTACTCAGAACGAACCATAGCGAGTACCCTCTATGGTAAATTTGAGAAAAATCCTCCTATATTCCTGGTGCAAAGAATTTCTGTAAGACCAAGGACAAAAACTTAAATAAAGTCTTTATCACGGCGTTTCCTTCGAAAGAGTAATCGGATAACGGACTTGTTATTAACAAACATAAACATCTATACAGATGGCTCAAAACAAGATAACAAAGTAGGTGGAAGGGTTTGCTCTCATAAACTTGGGATCAGCCAACTCTTTTCCCCTATCTGATCATTGCAGTGTAAAAGGTGAAGTCCAAAATAAACAAGACTGATGTAAAAAAAATGAGTATCGACCTAATTTTTTACTTCTCCAAACGTTATATTTTGGGTGGTGGCTCTTCTAGGGCCTTGAATTCGGCACTTTGACGCTTAGTTTAGATTCACTGTTGGAAACACCACGTTTCATCAGCAGTTACAATTTGTAAAGGACGTTCTCGCCTTTTCTCGCCTCTTTAATGAGGCCTTTCGAATGTTGAATTCTGAGCAATTTTCGGTCCTAACTTGTGAGGAATGAAATGTGCACAGACTTTTCGTAAGCCCAAATGATCAGTTAAATGCGACAAATCGATGTTTTGGAGGTATTCAACTCCGATTCCATTAATTTCGACGATGAAGCTCAACGAAAAAAAAAGAAAGTCATCTTCAAATTGCTTATCAACATCTCCCCCGACATCAAGCAACACGCGGCCGTAAACAGCGCGTTTAGTACCGAATTATCATGGGAGATTAGAAATGGTGCCTGTGCATCAATATGAAGCAAAGAAAGGATTGGGTGGCTTGAGGAGATGCGCCAGAGCCGAGAGTCAAGCCGGATCTTCCTCCAAAGAAGATCATGATATGTGTTTGGTGGGACTGGGAGGGAGTCGGTCACTGGGAAATGCTCGAAAATAATGCCACGGTCAGCAAGAAACTTTACATTGCCCAGCTACATCGCGAGAATGAGGCTATACGACTGAATAGACCTGATTGACATGGTCAAGCCATACTCCTGCATGAGAGCGCCAGGTCCCATGTTGCACAAGTCAGAAAAGCCGCACTCTAAGAACTCGAATCTGAGGTTCTTCAGCATCCGCCGCAGTCTCCGAACATTGCACGGACCGATTACCATATTTTCCGCTCACTATCAAACCATATGAAGGGCATTACCTTCGACAACAAAGAGGTTCTTAAAAACTGGCTCAACAACTTCTTTGACAACAGGCTAGGCGATTTGTGGCGGAACAGCATCAATAAATTGTTTGAGAGGTGAGAAGAGGTTATAAAAAGCAACAGCGAATATATAATTGATTAACTTATTGATATAATATAATTATTGTTTTTTGTTTAAACAAAAGTCTTCGGTAAAAATGCTACGAACTTATTCCCCGACCCATTATATTAAAAAGCACGCGAGCAATGGCAAACGTCCGAGTGTATTTCTGCTATGAAAATTCTCCTCATAAAAAATATCTGTTGTTCGGAGTCGGCTTAAAACTGTAGGTCCCTCGATTTGTGGAACAACATCAAGTCGCATGCCACAAATAGGAGGAGGAGCTCGGCCGATTTATTTTATTTTTATTTAAATTATAATGAAAGCATTTCAACTAAAAACAGAAATTGCTTCTGTTTCTCTTTAAGAAATCTAAAGTTGTTAAGTGATTTATAAGTGTAGTATTAAGGGGGAGCCTGCTTTGGAGGGTTCAACAAATCGATTTTTTTCTTTTGGCATAAATGTCTTCCCAAACTATCCAAGAATGTGTCCTCAAAATTTCAGAAGCAAATTCAAAATATTTTCGGAGTTACAGAAGAAATTGTGAACAAGCGTCGAGCAGGTATACGACCGGCCGGATCGCTTGAAGTGCGATTTCTCGGTTATTTATTTTTGCGATTTTTCCTAATTGGCGGGAAAGATAGGGAAAAAATTAAACGTTTTATCGAAACGAGATAACATTGATTGTATTCGGAATTAAATTCTCTTCTAGTTGAGTCTAAGAAACCTTAAGAAAGTTATGATTAACCCACTTTTTAAACAATTTGAAGTGAATTTGTTTTTCCAGAAAAATGATTTTTTTTTTAATAAGCAAAAAATTGTTGAATTTCTCACTTTTTGTTAAATTTTTTTGGTTTAACTAGAAGTTATACTATACCAAAATAAAGAACTTTTTGGGTTTTTTGTTTCAGATGAAAATTGCGACCTGCATCTTTCCCGCCGCACGACACATGCACACTCGAGGTGGCTCGGCAAAATGCTTGTACCAGGCATAATATGACATATACAATATTTTAATGAAAAAATTTGAGAAGACTGTTGAAATATATAACTATAAAACCAGAAAGTTTCGTTTTAATAGAATATTTCTTTCCTTCCCAAAAAAATCCACGAAAAAATCGATTTTTTGAAGCCTCTAAGCAGGCTACCCCCTTAAGTATTTCATTTTGTACGCAAGCACAGCTAGTTATTTAAGGAAAACAGATACTACTACTGCGAACTTACGTGAAAATGCCTGCTTATTAGGATTGTTATGGGCCAACTGCCATCCTTGGCAACATTTCAAGTGTCACTTAAAGATTGTTAACTGGAATTTGCGCTCCTCAATCAGTAGCGTAAACTGAAGTAATTATAAAAATACACATTCATAATAATACTTAATCACAACAAAAACATCGTGGTACAAAAATGTAGAAATATGAACTTTAAGCTACGAGGGCGGGAAAAGCGTAGGAAAAATATGCTGGAATACCAACAAAGAATCGCATACATCTTTGCACTTCCGAAAAAACAGCTTACTGGCTTTAGCAAGTTTTGCTTTTATGAATGAATAAAGCATGCGATTTCTAAAGAAAAACGATTCGCAAGCGACTTTTATTAATCTCAATTATTAAGCTAAGACTATGTCGAATTGGTCGATGAGTAGCTTAGAAATGACTTTAGAATTCAGCAACTGAGTGCTCAACATGGAAGAAGTGCCAAGTCGACTTAGGTTCTTTTGTCATGACTCGACATATATGCACTTACTTATTTGCTTACGCCTTTTATAAGTATGCAAGTATGTAAGTATGTTGTCAAGCGTGGAAAGGACGAAACTACCGGAAGCGAAAGCGGAATAAATCCCAGCGCTGCTCGTTCGTACACACACACACACAAAGGACGAAAATGCGAGTATTAATATTATTGTTTGTGTGTACGTGTACACAAGAGTGCATTGTTTTTGTTGTGGATGTGTGCGGGCGTACTCATATAGCGATATGTGCTTCACCCGCACTTCAGAGAATGATACAAATATGGATGTACGAGTTAAAATATGGCCAGCAGGCGAAGATTGTTGGTGTTGTTTCTCGGTGTTGGGGGCAATGATGGCATCACTTGCACTTGCTTCCACACGAGTGCACTGCACTGTAGTGCACGACGCCGCGGCGCAACGCGCTATGGCTGTTGACTTGCGCGCCGCTCGATGCCTGCGCCCTGTTGCAGAGTTGCCTTTCGTCGAAATGAAAATGTTAGCGCAAGCAAACCAAGTAGTAAACTCAACTGGTGGAGAAACAAGCAGCCAAGTAGCCAAGTAGCCAACAGCCAAACAGTCAACCAACCAAGCAGTTGACATCGATTCGCTCGCACGACAGCACAAAATGTAAAGCGGAAACGGAACTGAGGGTTGGCGGGCATGACCAACGAATGCCGAGTAAAAATATATGCATGTATAGGTATGTATGAATGGTTTTATGTGTATACTTATTTAAAATGCTAAAGAGTCGCAGAATGCGTGAAAAAGTTTGCAGCAAAATAATGGCGCCGTAGAGGGCAAGCAATGCAAATGCAACGATCAACTTGAGGTGCAGTAGCGCCGAGTGATTTTGGAGTTGTGTTGGAGTGGACGAACAACTTTAAAGATGCGAGTGCGAAAAAATTAAATTCGGCCGCGGCGCGTATTTCATAAAACTCACAATGTCAAGAGTCGCAGAGGATTAAGACGTAAAAAATCTCTACCAAACGAATGCAACGCAATGCCATAAATGCAAGCATTCAAATGAATAGAGAATTGTTGGATGGACAGAGCGGATGAACAAACGAACTGCGTTATGAACGGCCGCTGTGGTGGGAATTTAAATTAAAAATCGCAAAAATGCAAAAGTCGAGAAATGCGAAATTGATAAGCATCGTGTTATTAAAAAGTTCCATCAGCCAACCAACCAACAAATCCACCATCCGCCCATCCAGCCACCCACTATCAGCACCAGCAATTGCTGTCTGTTGCTGCTGCAGCTGATTACTACAACACCGCTTACACTTCGCCACTGTCTCAACAAGTCACAAATAAAAGCATCAACGTCAACTCGGAAATTGATCATAAAGACCGATAAGAAAAGCAAAATTATTATTAGCGTCAACCAGGATGCCAGGAAAATGTGAATGCAAAAAACAAAAAACAAAAACAAAAAAAAATTACAAAATACACAATTTGGCTTTAACAGCTGCCGTGTTGCAGCTGCAGCAAGTGTGCATCTAGCTGATGGTGCACAACGCTATGAGAAATCACAAGCTGAGTAAATTGCAAATGGGGCGCCTTCACAAATAGCCAACGTCCATTGTCGTAGAATGCTTAGCAATAGCAAAGAGGGATCAAGCAGTGATAGTAGTTGTAGAGTAACGAAATAATCAACGCCGGTAGGAGTAATAGCTTAGAATGCTAGTTTTGTAGGGGACAGTGTCAAGATTCGAGAACTGGAGAAACAAATAAAATGAAGCATACTTCAAGGCATATTTTTCAATTCTTTATGCGGCCGCCGTAGCCGAGTCGATTGGTAAGTGACTACCGTTCGGTAGCGCACGAGCTCGAAAACGCGGACATGAAACACTAAATTGTAGAAAAAAAATTTTTCTGGTAGTGGTCGCTCTGCGGCAGACAATGGTCACCTGGTGTTTTTCTGCAATGAAAAAAGTTCCTCGTAATAACAAAACCATCTGCCGTTCGGAAGCGGCTTAAAACTGTACGTCCGTCCGCTTGTGAAAAACAGCAAAACGCACACCTTAAATTGAAGGAGGAGCATTTTAATTAGTAAAAAAGTTAAGTTTATCCAGAAACAGGTCTCGGCTGCACGCTACTTTTTAGCTACACAAAATTATATGGGAGATTTTAACTTAAGAGTAGTAATGAGATTCAGCAAGGATGTTGATTAGTTCAAAGAGATATGATTTAGCCAAATGAGGGCTTCCCAATGGGCTTCCAACTTTCGCCTCACTGGGCCCAACGAATGCCCCTTCAACCTAACCTAACTTAACGACATATTTACTACATACAGAGTTCTCGGAAACCCCATATTTTAGAACTTCGATTGCGTCGAAACAGCTTCAAGGTCTAATTTCAGATGTTGCTGCTATAAAACTCATTTTGCTTATTATGCTAATGTAATGCTAATTTCTCTTTTAAGATTGTACAAAAAGAAAAATAAGTGTGACAGTTATAAACCATAGTATTGAACTGGCACGCAGGGAGTCAATGAAGTGGTACCCCTTGGAAAAATATTGATTTTAACTACATCCTAGGCATAAGGTTGTATAAGACATTCTATGTTTGAGTTTTCCAAAGGCAGTCTTTCTTAGAAGAGAGGATTCCTTTTTTTTATTTAGTTTTTGTTTTGGAAGGAGGTTGAAATCGAAATATCAGAAACATCTCAGAGGTGCCGTCACACCAATGGTATGTAGGACACATTCCCACTAATACTATAACAATCCTCCACCTCGGCTAATTCTACCCTGGGACCACAAAAGTATAACTTTTGGGTTGAGTCGCGTTTCCAGTCCTCTCCAGCAGGCATATGATGGCTATACACGATCGATAGTCCCAATTACTCCCACTGTGTTTATAGGTGTTTCCAAAGTAAAGGAGACATCGGAAAACCGTCTTGTCTTCTCTACGTCTGTGCTTGTTGTCGGTTCGTCAGAAACTGTCCGCCTTATCTGTTGCTGCATCGTTTTGCATTCCCAATCAATATGGCGAAGTCGCGTCATGATCTTACCTACGAACGTTTGCGCTGCCTCCCACTTACCGCTGGTTGCGCACATTGCTCGTAAGAGGGTGCTGGGCTTGTTCCAGGATAGCTCGTTCCACTCCGAAGCAGTCGCAATAAAACATGACGTGTTCTGCGCTTTCGTTAGTATTCGGACAGTGTGGACAGAAAGCACTGGCAGACAGCTTAAAACGGTGCAGGTATTCCTGAAAACAGCCAGTCCGCTGAACAACTGCGAAAGGTGATAGTCGATGTATCCATGTGTTCTCATTAACCACTCATCAACACATGGTATGAGTTTAGTTTTCAGATCCAACGTCCGTTTTGTGACTCATCCCATCGCTGCTGTTACCGGCCTATTGACAGCAGTCGTTCAGCTGATTTTCCTACTAGTGTGCGACGCGCTCCCTGCCCTTTATAGAGCCGAAACATTTTAGCAGACTAGGGGTCTGTGTCCAGCAGACATAGGGGTCTGTATGGCAGAGGAAGGGCGGGTTGTTTAGCCGGTTTAAGCGTTAAAACCAGACGTTGTAGTTTCCATCTCGCTGGGAATTGTCCTTCGGTAAAGCGTGCCGTGTATAGGTCCGAAAAAATTTTCGCAGTTGACCGTACTGCTTCCTTTAACGCTATATTGGGAATCCCGTCACGCCGGTGGGCTTTGCTATACTTTATCCTCGTTAAGGTCCTAGGAACTTCTTCTTCTGCCACTTGTGGAACTATTACAACTTCTGATATTACACCGTTTTGTGAGTCCCTTGAGTGGGGGAGAGAGGACTGAAACTATTTTTTCCATAATACCTGTAGCCGGGCGGATTGGCTGTGGTGGTCGTGGTTCTTTAATTTTGCCGATTGGTTAACTTTCATTTATTACATGATGATTAGTTTATTCCTTTATGGACTCAGCCGTCATTATATACGAAGTGTGGGTATCTATGCTTTAATCCAAAAACGCTCCATCGGAATTTTCTATTATTCGAAACAGTGCGTAAAGCCTTCTTTTGACAACTCTTTTGCTGTGCGTTTTCTGTTACAGCCTCACTGATCTAAAATCTTCTTAATTTTAATGCAAACTACGCGCTAGTAGGAAACAACCGAGGATCTATCAAATCGTCGCTCAACAGAAGAATTCTGGTCGCTCATTAGACACGTATTCACACACTCGTCCAATCAGTCGTTACACGGACGGCAGCGAAGTAACATAAATGAGTATTGCGTTTACTTTTTTCGTATATCACCAGCACAATCTCAATTTAATCTGGGTTTAATCTGGGTCACACGTCTAAAATTCTATTCACTATGCTCAACACCTATTCGGCAATTAGTTACATCTTCATTTATACAAATCATTAACCAGAATCTTCGACATAATGGATAAGTAGAAGCCAGGAAAGGTGTCGAATCGATAACTTTGGGTCTTCAGTCACATTCACTTCCGACCTTCATCTAGGCTTCTTTAGTACGCTTGAGAATCCTTAAAAATTGTTAGGATGAGAATCCTTAAATATTATCAGTTAACCATTAGTTGGATATTGAAGAGTTAAATTTCTAAAGCACATTTTTCGCATTTTTTGACAAGTATAGCATAAAAAAAAATCTGAATTCCCTAGACATTTTTCTTTCATTTAGCATAATTTTTCAAAGCTGGCTCCTAACTGAAACTTTCGGGTCCTTTAAAAAAGTCTAACGTTATGTAAAAAACTAAAAACACAGATTAACTACCATTGAGTTATATGGCATCGCATACACATCGATTTTATCATTTGTGAGAAAAAAGTTCGGTCAAAATCGCGAAAGCGGTTATCGCGCCAATTAAGAAGAAAAAGAAAGAAAAAATTTAAAGTTTATTGTTTTAGTTAGTTAGTTTATTGATTGAAGTGGTGATTCACCAGGAATCCAATCACCATATTTTCCCCATATCCTACCTACAAATAAACTATAACCCCTCTGTGCGATTGAGAAACCTTACAAGATTTTTTACGTCTATGTCGCACTGTGTAGCCTAATAAATATTTATTATAAAATATTTACTTCTTTTTGAAAACATACATAAGTATGTACATGTATATTCATAAAAATTACTATAGTGAGAATACAAAACTTTACGTATAACGCGATACCGCTACCCGGTACTCAGTGAATTTTACAGAAACAACTGTTGAGCTATTGAAATTATAGAACCTTTTCACAAACAACTTTCCTTTTTCTAGTATCCTTTTTGTCATTTTCCTTATTTACATGAACCTAAATCAACCCCGAGCGTGAAACACCTATTAATAAGAAAAGTCTCTTCGAATAGCGGTCGCTCCTCGGCAGACAATGGCAAACCTCCGAATGTAATTTTCCCATGAAAAAGCTATTCATAAGAAACTATGGCCATCAACCAAATCTGGCCAATAATTGACAAAATTTCATTCAATGCAATTGACAAAAATCTCCAAAGAGGTACTGTATGAAGGATCTAAACTATTTGGATTATACTGACGACATCTTAAGTTCTCAAGTAAACATCTGCAGTCCAAACTGAATGATTAGCGCGACCAATCTTTAAGGTACGAAATCAATTAATATACCTAAATGCTACCCAACCTATTAATCTTACCATTGCTGGCCAACAGATTGAAGAAGTTGAAGAGTTCGCGTATCTTGGTAGCCAAATTACTGCAAACGGTGGCGCTTTCGCTGATATAACAGCTCAAAACAATGTGGTACTCCAAGCACCTCACGGAGACAACAAAAATACGTAATTCTAACACCAAATGGGTCTTATTGTATGGTTGTGAGTCCTGGTCACCAACAGCGACGATTTTTTTTTTATAGTGGTTGCTGAGGGTTCAAAATGTCTTCGCACTTACAGCGACCGCCGTCTACTTTCTTTGTGTATCCTCTCCTTCTGGGGAATCTCTTCCCGCACTCCTTTCAATATTACTTCGGGAGGGCCCAGAACGGCATCCATAAAGGACCAAGCCAGCTTTCATGCTATAGGCTCGTCTTCTTGTGTCTCTATCTGTGCGGCTTCGCTTTGTTGCACTCTATCGAGGTCAATCTTTTTTTTCTTCGTAGTACGTTCTCGATGTATTTCTTTATCGCGTTCCAGCTCTACTCGCGTTCGAGCATTTTGCTGATTATTTTGCTCGGCGCGATGTCGCCAATCTGCTCCCTCAGAGGATTTCTTTCCGCGAGCCATCCATCGCAATTAAAAAACGTGTGCTCAACGTAATCGCTCAGCGCTTCGCGGTATATGCACTTGGAATCGGTTACCTTGCCCATGCGTTTAGGATATCACCGGAAGTAACCGTGGCCCGAGAGGAATTGAGTTAAGAAGTAGTTCACGTCCCCGAAGTTCCTTTGGACCCATTTGTCAATTGATGGAATAAGTTTCACCGTCCATCTGCCACTCGGTTCCGTGTCTCATCGGCTTTGCCACAGCAGCATGGTCTGGCATCTCCGTTCTGAGAAGCTAGTGATGACGTCTTTCTTCTTGGTATCCCACGTATCCATTCGTTCCCGGACAATGAGGTCGATGGGTATCTGCCCGCTGATCACAAAAATTGCTGCGCCTGAGACAGTGCGGTAGGCTGAGGTAACTCTGAGTGCCGCTGTTGGTTGCACAGCTTCCAGTGCTTTACGCTTTGCTTTACAGTTTAGCACAATTCCGCATACTTCGTTGCCGTACAAGAGAATTGAGTTTTGGCCGCCATTATTAGGTTTCATTTGCTCTGTATTGGCCCACCGATGTTTGCCATAATCTACTTAGCATACCCGTGACCTTTGCTGCTTTGGTAGCTGTATGCCGTATCTGGGCCCAGAAAGTAAGCCTGCAGTCGAGTTGAATACCTAAGTATTTCACTACACAGCGGGATTGTGTCTAAACTGCAAACATTTGTAAATCGATGCCTCCGCATAGAAATACCCGCAAGTGACCAGAAAACTGGATAGCAAACGCTGACTTGCTGCGAATCGCAATCAATTTACAATTGACCTCGAAGTCCGTAAGAGGAAGTCGGAGTGAATTGGGCACACCCTCAGAAAACCAGCCCAAGAAATACCAAAGATGCCTATGGAGTGGAACCTAAAAGGGTTTAGTCGCAGAGGTAGGCCCAGAAGACCCTGGCGATGCAGTCTGCATGACGAAATAACTCGCCTCGATCTCACCTAGACTCAATTGTGGTAAAACGCAAACTGTAGAAATAAGTGGGAATCATAAGCTTTGGCACTATGCGCCACATAATCGGCCCTTAAGCAAACTATAATAATAATAAAAATCTGACCATTTCGGCGCTTTTTTAGTTCCCTAATCTCAATTCACCCATGTCATCTAGTTTTACGCCTTGTATCCAGCCATTCTCACATAAAAGTTGTAATATTTTCAAGTGAATCTTTTCATAGATTTGTCTACACTTAAACACTGTGCGACACTATTTTTAGTTAGTTAGATTGGCAACATAAGGCGCTTGTCAACTACTGGACATTGCATCAGCAGCACAAAACCAAAAAAAAAACACAAAAAACAATAGGCCAAGCGCATGAACATTATCAACATTTTTACCACACAATCTACTGAACGAAAATTCATAGCAAAGACCCACAGTTTTCAGAAACAATTGCACATGAAACAAAAACCTGCAAAAAATTCGATCCAAAGTAAAAATCAAGCAGAATGAGAGAAATGAACAGGAAAGAATTCAATCGCAGTGGAAATCATCTAAACTCAAATTGCATTTGTAAGTTACAAAAGCTCGGGCAAAGAACCCATTCTCACTCGACGCTATATTGCCGGTGCCAGTGCAGGGGTCAGTCAGCTCAATGTACTGAGTCAGTCAACAGAAGTATGAATGAAATGGCATGGCTGCATTACGGTTGCGAGATAGGGAAAGTGTAAAAGAAGAGAAGGAACAAAAAACGATTTCTGTATTGGAGTTGTGTGTTTGAGTGGGTCCTCGAATGGCAACTCTAAATATGTCGCACTTTGATGGGTGCGCTTGTGTGGCAGTGCGACGAAAGTCGTCCATTTACCCTGTGGCTGCAAATGTAAACAGACGTTGGTAGTTGGTAGTTGAAATTCGCCTGTGGCGCGACTCTTGTAATGAAAATGAAAATGGACATGGCACACTCCTTGATTAAATTGGCATCATTTTGTGGCTTGTTCCATTAGCTGATTCCAAAGTGTTTTTTCTTCGTTTTGTTGTTTGTTCCTTTCTTTTTTTTTTTTGTGTTGTAGCACATCTTGTGGTCTGCGCTCACCTGCTGCTTGCTTACCCTACTACAACTTTTTCATTTTATGCATTATTTTTTCTTTTAATTTTATTCTTTGTAGTTTGTTGTAGTAACTCGCAAGTCATTGCCTTCTTCTTCGCCACTTCAGATGTTTTGGTGATCAATAAACACAAATGAGTTTCGAAATTGCTAAATCAGTTCTCGAAATTACTCCAATCAAACAGCAAGCATCTTTAATTATTCTTATTAATTTGGCTGCTATGCGAAATTAAAGTTCCGCACAGAAAATGCGCTAAGCTTCAATTTATTCCTGTGCTGAAATCCTTTGGCATTTTTATATTCTCTTGTGGCTCATCTCCGTTTCAAATGCCCCTTCAAATCGTCCTACAATCCCGCCAATTTACCACTGAGTGGATTTAAAGTTAAAGAAACTTTACGTTTTAATATTTCCCTCGCTTTTTTGGATTACTCTCTTCCACCACTTCAATAGTTGCTATTGTGTTTTTGTGTTTCGGTCTTTTTTTCGCTACTTTTTCTATTCAGTTTTTGCTCCTTTACTTTTGACTTGTCTTTGCTGCATCAGCGCAGCGCACGTGCAGTCGCTCCGGCTCCGCTTACACGATTTTCAATTCTACTCCAAGTTATGCTCTGCTCAGCTATGCGCTTTGCGTTTGGCATTTTACGCTGCGTATTGAAGTGGCTGTCGTCATGCTGTGGCGGCGCTGCATCATCTGGTATGTGGGCATTGGTATGTGCTTGGTTAGTTGGCTGACTGTTGGTTGTCCTTTTGCCAGTTGGTGGCCAACTTCCGTTTTTCACTTTAATGTTGTTATCCGGAATATCCTTTTGGTGCCACTAATTGAGACAAAAAGGATGCGGCGCAAAGTTTACTATGTTGAAAGTGGAAATTTCAAAATTATTCAGTTTTTTTTTTTGCTTTCAAATCCTATATTCTCACATATTACATAGCATGCATTTTACACATACTCGCTCATATTTATGTGCATATGTGTGTGTATGTGTCTCTTGTTGGCAGCATCAAAATTGCTTAGAATATTGTTTATAAACAGAATTTACTTTAGCCAATTTGCTTTACTCAATTAAAACGAAATGGCGGAAATATGAAATTGATTATAAAGCAAAAATTTATTTTTATTATTAAATTCCAAAGCTCGCTTTTGTACAATGTTTTATGCGAGGTATGCTTTGCGGCTCTTATATGAGTAATAAACCATTTTATTTGATAAACACAAATGTCTGCGATTCTCAATTATATACATATACAGGGTTTTTCAATAAGGACGGGTAGATGTTGAAATGGAATAAAATGGCGTTTGCTGTGTAGCACGTAGCGCCGTCCTGCTGGAACCACATGTCGTCTAGGTCCATATGGTTCAATATGGGCCATAAGAAATTGGAAGGGCCACCACGTCTACCGAAAAATGGGCGCAATGCGCGCAACGTTTGCGTTGATGAACACTCATTTTGATAATAAAGTTTTATCATTTGAACGTGCTGTTCAATCGTGTAACTTGCCATGATCATTTGGCATAAACAACTGAATAATAAACAAAAGATTTGACAGATGTCACCTAAACAAAATGACTGCCACAGGGCGCCAAAATCGACCCGCGCCAATTGAAAAACCCTTTATAATTGGCACTACACCCTTCCTGGGTGTTTGGTCGATCTTCTCCTCCTATTTGTGTTGTGCGTCTTGATGTTGTTCCACAAATCGGACCTGCAGTTTTAAGCCGCCTCCCAACGGCAGATATTTTTTAGGAGGAGCTTTTTCATAGAAGAAATACACTCGGCGGCTTGCCATTGCCTGCCGAGTGGTGACCGCTATTAGGAAAAACGTGTTCGGTAGTCACGCACAAACCCATTCGGCTACGGCGGCCGCGATGCTCAATTGATTTATGAAATAAATAACTGAGCGAACATCGCTCGCATTTGTGAAGTGTTTGAAAGTTCAAGCCACCCACTCATTCCTGTCTGACTCTTAGGAGCCCGAGCTTAGCTTTTAAGGGCTTAAATACGTCTAAAAGCGCCAAAAATGCGTTAAAAAAAAACTTTTTTTAGAAAGGATAACAATAGAAATAAATATAAGAAATTGTATACGTTGTTGATTAGTACTTAAACTTTATAAAAAAATGTATTTTAATTTTTCTTAACAAAAATTCGTATATAAAAAATCACGTGAACCAAAGTACAATGAAAAAAGGTTGCTCCACGGTCTGCATCAAGAATGATAGAAACAAGATTGCGCCCATCAGAGAGTGCCTGGTGTCATTTTTGCCAAGTTGTGCAGTGTTGCCAACCATTTGCTCTTCCCAATAAAGTCACTCTGAGAAGATTTTAGTGCTACTGCAAAAGTTTGATATTTTGAAAGTGAAAATTTAATTTTTTGCTCTTTTTAAGTTAATGCAAGAATATTAAATGTTCTTCTCTCAACTCTTCTTAACATTCCAACAATTTTTAAACATTTTAAAAATAATTTACTGAATTCGAATTAAAACCATAGAGGTGTAATCGTTTCTTCCGGCCATCAATCCTTAATGCGACATAGGGCATCAAGAGGTGTATTCATAGTTTAAATAAGCAACAAAATACCAGGAAATACTGAAGAAACCATAACGACATTTTTACAAAAAGAGTACCTTATTGTGTTACATAACCTCAAATATAGCAAAAAAGTCGTCCTCTTAACAAAAAATATTTATTTAAAAAAACGCGCATTTTGAAGACAATGTGTCACGCATACAAAGTTTTTTAAGTAATTCAATAAAAATTTGTTGTTTTATTTTCTATAAATGGACATTTTAGTGCGTTAAATGTTAAGCTCGGCAACACTGCAGTAGCTAGAGAGAGATTTGACTGCTGGAAGGAGAAGAACACCAGCAACAACCGCAATCGCGGAAAATGTGACCAGATGTTAATAAATGGGAAAGCTAAATAAACTGAATGAATTATTGAACTAATTTTAAAAAATGTGTACTTTACAAAATTATGAACATTACATTTTTATTAGAACAGGAAAGAACTAAAACTCCGAGACTAAATAACAAAAAAAAAAATCAAAAAATATTAAAACATGTATGAGTTATCATACAGACCGTGCCGGAAAAAGTAGTTTCGAAAACAAACGAGTTTCAAAACGCATCAAACTCTCGTCGGCCAGTTACATTTTCTACCATAACTTCGTAGATATCTATGGAGAATTTTTACAATCGACTTACACAGAAATAGGTCTAGAAATATAAAAAATAATAATCTGTAAAAAAATCGATTTTTATTTAATTTTGGACATGTGGAACCCCTCAATTGAACTCCTTGACAACGAACAACTCTGTGACTGCTAAGTCCGCGGCTGTTAGATCTCTTTCGCCACTGAGCGCAAATTTTATAAATAACTGGTAATAGTTAGTGACGCCATCCGTTATTGTTTCATTTGCCTTCCTTGCCTCCACAATTCTCATCAAGCTTACAAACAAAGTAGTTGAAGTAGTTGAGTGGATATTAATTAGCCTCTTTTGTGTGGTCCAAAAATCGGCAAAAGTACAAGGTGGCGCAAAATGAGTCACACTATTGAAAAATGTATAATCTTTGCAAAGACATCCTACGTCAAGCAAAATATTTTTTTGTTATTTAATAAAAAAGTTTTTCAAAAGCCTTCTCCTTCTCTCTCCTTCTATAAAAGAAATCAAAAATATCGAATTCTCATGCTTTCGTGGTACCCTCAGTGTGTCGTCCCACAGTGAGGATTTTTTGACCAATTTTGTTCAAAAGAGGCTACGGGATCAATTTTTTTGACCATTTTGATAATCTTTATTTTTTAATGCTCATAAATGATTTTGGAAGAGATTGTTTAGGCCCGATTTTCAATTTTTTCTTTTATTAAATCAAAAAAAATATATATATACAAATCAAAATAACCCTTGAATTGAAAAATTCAAGAGAACTTTAAAAACAAAAACATTATAAGTACAAGTATTTAAATTAGGTTTGGAATTGTAGAAATCGGAAATTTTATTGTAATTCTAGGCAACGGTAATATATCACAGCAAGCACGCAAATTTTCAATTTCCCTTAAGGAATGAAATCATCCCTAAATACCTAAGAAACTAAAAACTATTTTTTTTTCATGGACAAACTTAGAATATTTACAGGAAAAATTTCAAAAAATGTATGTATACGTTTTTGGGGTTGCTGAGTCTGAATTCATTGTCCTTTTGTTCCTGTGGTGTCAAATTGAAGTTCAGTTCAAGGTCAAACATAGAATACTCGCCGGAAAAAATGTTGTATTTTATTCTTTTTACAAAAGCCATGCCATTGTGGAGCTTATACCATCGCCCGGGCCAGGGACCTCCCGCAGAATAGTTCTCCCAAAGCTCTTAGTACCTTCTCTTCTTTCTCTGGCATCATCAATGCTTCCGTATGTTACAAAAGGACAGGCATGGTAAGACAATTTTAGGGTGAGATTCTGTATCGGGGGAGTGCGCTCTATTCAGTTACGTACCGAGACCAAAAAAGCAGCTATTGGCAGGAGTTGCTTTTGACATTTTCCCAAATATATTTCATATTGAAGGAAATTGTGTACCAAAAATCTTACGTCATTCCAACTTCCTCAAAGCCCTTTTTAGATTTTCACAATAATTTTTGACGTGATAACGTCTTATAATTCGATTTAACAGGCTGCACGCACGAAAAAATGCGTCGTTACCTTGCTCATTAGTGTTACCTTGCTCGTTTGTCGTTACCTTGCTCATTTGTCGTTACCTTGCTCATTGCCGTTACCTTGAATGAACTGCAAGCGAAAGCGCGGAACGAACAAAGCAAACGAACGGCAACGTTCGACATCTTGCTCTCTCCTACTTAAGTGAGCGTATATATGTATGTATATGCGCATATGTACATACAGTAGATTCTGTTTTTATGCGGTAGATACGTTCCGTAAGAAGCAGCATAAAAAAAAACAGCATAAAAAAAGCTACCAGTTCTATAGTAAAACTATAGATACGTTTCAAAAGTGCTAAGAACCGCATAAATCTGAAATAATATAATAAAATCGCATAAAAAAGGGCACTAGTCCCATATTATTACTATAGATACGTTCCATAGACCGCATGAATCTGAAATAATTAAATAAAATCGCACAAACAAAATATTGTATTTTTTAAAATTATATCTTTATTTAAGAAACGTCAGAATCGAAAAATAAATTTACGCCAGAAATAGAATCAGACAATACCCACATGTTGCGCATTCGTTTAGGATTTGGCGTAAAATCACTTTCGTCACTTGAGGAAATGTACACGTCTGATCTAGATGGTTATGCAGGCGGTTCCATACTTGCAGGGTTAGCATATCTGATGTAATCTGTGATGAGTTTTTGCTTAGCTGGTTTAGAATCTTGTTTATATGTACAATTCCCGATAGGTCGACATGCATTTTTTAATTAAAAAAAAAAAACGCACTATTTCAAAACCGCATAAAAAAAGCCGCATAAAAACAGAACCTACTGTATATAAATTCACGTATTTTTACTTGCATATGCCTTCTTATTGATTATTATTAATTTGATTTACTTGAAGAATTTAAAATAAAACCAAGTTTGTTAATAATACCTGTTGTTTTAATGTTATTATTATTAATTTTTTTATTATATATGAAGGAAAAAATGTATGGTAATATTTACCATATACCTTATAAGATATGTTGTATACTAATATATGTATATAAACATGCATATACATATACAATTTCGCGCAATTTTCAAAAAGAACAAATCTATATGTAAAGATGCATACAAATCATATGGACATATCAAATATACGAATCTATTCCGTACGCAAGCAAATGTAAGCTAGTGTGCTTGAACTCCAAGCGAGAGCGCGGAACGAACGACAAAGAGCACAATCGGTCCCCGCGTTCGGCAACGTTCGACATCTGGCTCTGTCCTACTTGAGTGAGCATATATATGTATGTATATGCGCATATGTAGGTATATAAATTCACATACTTGTATTTGCATATGCCTTCTTCCTGTGTGCATGGTAATGAACCATTTCTCTGTTGAGAATAGGACGATGATAGAAAAAGTAGGAAATGAAAGGGAGTGTTTCGAGTGTAAAGTGTCTTGAAAAAGGCAAATCAAACAAATAAAATTAAAATTTTGTTTTAAAAATTGCAACCATTCCATCAATATTTTCTTATGACGTTGTCACGTTAAACTATCGTCAGTAAACCGACATTACAGACAACCTCTTTTTTTTTAATTACTCTTTTTTACAAATACTATTAAAAAATAGTTTCCTAATAAAAACCACTTCTAATAAAAAAATTAACAAAACAAAACAAAAAAATTTATAATAAAAACATTAACAAAAAAAAATTTTTTTTTCCTAACAAGAAAAATTAACAAAAAAATTGTTTTTTTAATTGTGTACCAAAAATCTTACAACTTTCTCAAATCCCTTCTTAGATTTTCCCCATAAAAAAATTTGTTTGTTACTATTTTTTTAAATATACTAATACAAAAATTAATTGCATAATAAAAAGCATTTCCTAATAAAAAAATTAGCAAAAAATTTTTTTTTTATTATTTTTTATTTGGTTTTAATTATTATGAAATTATTTTATTAAACTTTTTTTTTAACTTTTAATTAAAAAAAAATTTTTTTTTTTTTTGTTTTGGAAATTTTTGGAAACCCCGTTCGAAAGCCAAGGATTTTCAGACCCTAGGAACGACTAATTGTGAAAAGTTTACAATTTTTTTTATCAATAACACGTTTTTATGAGAAAGAAACATAATTCGAATCTTAATTTTATGTGACTTATTTAGTTAATAATTTTCAAGGGCTAACACTTTTAAAATGGATAATAATGTAGCAGAGTCTGAAAGGATTAAAGCACTGTCGTTCAGACGACTAGTGTAATTACTTTATACGTAAGCTTAACTTGCGTAAACACTTGAAATGTACAAACTCATGCTTGCAGCTTCGTTCAACCATTGAATAAGTAATAGCATAGAGTCACAATCTCGAACGAAACTTATTTTGTATGTAGGATGCCAGTACTGGCTCTCAATATAAACAGTGGGCAAATATGGGCAAAATGGATGGCTTTTGTTAAAAATTTGTTCCTTAGTGGGCTGAATTCTTGATATTTGGGTTTGATTTTTTTTTTATTTTCAGAGCATTTATATTTTCGACGAAATTAAGTCTAAAATGGGGATCAAAATTTTTTTTCTGAAGCATTTCAATAATATAAAATACGTCTACATTTCGGATAATAAAATTTTTGATTTGTGCTCGCTCAGAAAACATTGTACGACGCAGCGAGGCAACCAGATGGTTACGCTAAGATTTCACTACGAATTGGGATGCTGATTTAAACCTTAGAATGCAAAAATTAAATTGGCTTATAGGAAGAAGTTCACCTCATTCCATTCAAAATAAACTTTTAGTTTATAATCAAGTATTTCAGCCCGGGTGGACTTATCGCGTACACTGTGGAACTATGGTAAACAAACTGAAATTGAAAAAAATCCAACGATTTCAAAAAAAATTACTAAAAAGCGCTGTTAACGCACCATGATATGAGAGGAATGTTAATTTATATATTGACCTCAAGATAATGTCGGTGCTGCAGCTCCTCCCAAAAGGCTCGAAAAACATAGGAACACTATGGCTTGGCGACTTGACCACCCAGATGAGCAACGGCGGAGACTTAAACGAATAAAATCTCTTGATCTTGTTCCCCATATTTGACCGGGTGGCCAACGAATGTAAATTTCTGCCAGTTTTGTTGCAGTCTATTTATGTATTTTCTGTAAGTACTGTCGCATTTTAATTAATAGAAAAATATTATTGGATAGTTGTACCACGTAACTGAAATGTATTTAAGAATTTATAACATTTCAACCAAAAAAAAATAAAAAAAGTGCGTGTAGCGTAGTACACATACCATAACAGAAGTCAAACTTTCAAGGCAGACAAAGAAAGAGGGAGAGACCCGGTAGAGAATAAGAGAAAGAGAGAGAGAGAGAAATAATATGTATCCAAATAAGTTCACTACATTTGCAGAGAATACAAATAGACAAAATTTACAAAAAACGGAGGAGGGTCAGCCGGAGTAGGTAAACGCCGGACACAAACCGTGGCAACAACGCGCACTACTCCGAGCGTTTATCACCCGCACAAACGCAGCGATTCCAGGACCGTAGCAACGGCACAATTTACCGCAAGGCAATACCAATAAATCCAACACCGGAATGGATAGCACTTTATAGTACGCACAAGCACTAGCCAGGAAAGGGAAATAAGCGCCAAAAAGTAGGCACCAAAAAATAAATGGGACAAAAACGCCCCAAACAGTAGGCACCAAGGAAATATAACGCCAAAAAGTAGGCACCACAAATATATTTCCTACAAGTTTGCACCAACAAACAAGCGCCGAAAAGTAGGCAGTGTTATTTCTCACTAAAAATTAGCAACCACAAGGAAAAACTCAGGAAAAATAGCCTAAAGTGTTTCTAAGATATATGTATATAAGGTATAACTCTCTTTCTCCTTTTCCTCTACGTAATATCTTTTTTCTCTATCGCGAAACGAAAATGCCCAAAATGTTGCATGGCCTTTAAATTTTACTCTCCATTCTCCGCCTAAGAAGTCTCACTTCAAAAATATTATATAATTATAAATATATATTTAGTCTAAATAAATTAATAAATATTTGGTTTTTGACGATTTAAATTTTTACCTCCGAAATGAAGCAAAAAAGTAGTTTCAAGTGCCAATAGCCTGTTACTTCAAATTGTTTATAAAAATTTGCTTAATAAGTTCCATATTTTATATTTTCTTGTTACCAATAAAGTTCTAGCACCAATGGAACTAGAGTCATGAATATTTTAAAAAGAGCCTGCAAGCCAAAAATCACGAAACCACCATAAAAAAAACCTATTATCATTAAATATGTATATATCACTTTTTCGATATGAAAAGTTTTTCTATAGAATATTTCACGGAATTAATTTTTTGAATATGATATCCGCGGCTCCGAGGCAAGTTGCGCCATCTGATTGGAACCAAATCTCGTCGATATTTAGTTTATTAATTTTTGGAAACAAAAATTCAGTCAGCATGGCTCAATAGCGCTCGCCATTCACTCACTCATAGTTCTCAAGCAAGTAAACAAAAACCCCCTTTAGAACCCGTAAAAAAGTTAGCCATATCAGAAAAAGATCGATGGTGTGAGGTTTATAAGACAATTCCTTCATAATAAAATATTGACAATTAAATAAAATTAATTAAATTTAAAAAAATAATAATTGACGCATACACTTCTGCTAAGCGTTTGGCCAAGCTCGTCCTCCTATTTGTGGTGTGCGTCTTGATGTTGTTCCACAAATGGAGGGACCTACAGTTTCAAGCCTACTCCGAACGGCAAATATTTTTTATGAGGAGCTTTTTTATGCCAGAAATACACTCGGAGTTTTGCCATTGCCTGCCAAGGGGCGACCGCTATTAGAAAAAATGTTTCTTCATTTAGGTTTTTCATGCATGGAGATTCGAACCTACATACTCCCAATGGTAGTCACGCACCAACCCATTGGGCTATGGTGGCCGAAAATAAATAATTAAAATAAATTGTAATAAATATATTACTATTAAATATATTTATATAAAAAATAAAATACATAATTTTAAGTACTTTACACCCACACATTAGAATTTCATTGTAACTCATTAAAAAATGAATCATTTAAAATCTTAATATTAAAAATGTGGCTTCAGGACTCCACCCACGAATAAATCTTTAGCCTTTGATATACATTCATACATATTTGTACATATATGCATCAAAATATTAACATAAGAATCATAAGCACACACAAATCATGGGGTCGCGAGTCGCAACAATTGACAGCTTTTTGACAAAACATTCACGTACAAACTCGATGCATTCTCGAGAACAACTCGTTTTTTGGTCAGTCATGCTTTGGGTCACTCTGCACGAAACCAACTTATTAAACTGTTTGATCACGTCTCATATTCATATTGAAACATTTTAATGATGGCTTCATGGAAAAGATTCTTACACATTCGGCCCACTCGTTCGTGTAAGTGCAAGCCCATGTATTTGTTTTTGTTAATACCAAAACAGCGGGCAATTAACAAATTGTGGCAAGCATTTGTAAGGAATGTCGATCACTATTCCATTCAGCATACAAATGCATACATACACAAGTACATATACGACATGCATGAATTGTATGAATGCAAGAACGCTCACCAATGGCTGAGTGCCCTCTTTGAAGCCTGTGTTCTGAAAAAAATATTATTAGCTTGAGAAATTCAAATTGTATGTATGTATATGTTGACACGAATATTGTGCAATTAAATTAGAATTTTACTCACATCTTTATTATCCGATGAAAGGCGAAAAAAATTGATAAGTTATCGTTAAATATGGTTGAATTGTACCCGCTTGCTTTTTGGAGTATTAAGGGGTTAGGCCACTCTAGGATTTTCAAAATATCGAAATTTTTTTTTTTTGCTTAAAAGATGCTTTAAACTCTTTAGAATATAAAACAAAAAGTCCTATGCGTGAAAAAAATGTTTATCTCTAATATTTCGCACTTTTGCGCGAGCGCCTCTGACGTCTCTGAACCGACTATTCAAATTTAAAGCGTGTTTATCTCAAAACGTGATTTTTCAAAACGGCAAGCAGCATAACACAAACAATTTTTAATATTTTCACTTGTAATTGTACAAGGATCTTTAGAACATTATTCCGCACTGAAATACGTACGGATTTTTTTATTAATTAATTAGAAAAATTTTTATAAACAATTAACGGTTCCATTTTAGACGAAAAATTCTACTTTTGACTTCAAACATCTGCAAAATACACAAATTTCAATATTTCTAAAATCCCGTACGTATTTCTACAGCTATACTCACGTCGATTGAGAAGAATGTTTTTAATTTGGTTTAGGTGGACATTTACGTCAGTTGTACTGCTTGCCGTGAAGTGCCTTTTTCGCAGGGCGCGTTCAGAGATTCACTCCAAAGGCGCCATTTTGTAATATTTTTCAATAAAAATATTTGTAATTACACTTAAATACATGCTTAATAATATACTTAAAAAGTTTTTTCCTGGCACCTTTCTTTCAATGTAAAAAAAATCCTTAAAAAACTGCTTTTTTACAGTAGCTAGAGTGGCGTAACCCCTTAAGACGAATAAGTCATCCTACAAACCATCCATGGACAAATTTTGAAAATTTTTTGTTTCTTATTTATTTTTAATACAGTTTTATGGTTAATTATCCTACAAAAACTATATAAATCAAAATAAATATAAGAGTTCAGATTAAAAAAAATAATAATATATTAATTTAAAAATTAAAAAAATTTTTAATAATTTTTCATCAGAAGTTTTAGGAAATGGGTATGCAAGTTATGACAACATCCAACGGGGCGTCCTTTGGAGTGTTTGAGAGAAAGATTCAGCGGACCTTTGTACGTTAGCGAGGGCGAATGTCGTAGGAGGTGGGGATTTGCGAGAACATAGGCATGGCTTCGTTAGCTGGGTCATGTCGTCCGAATGGATACAAACGCTTCCACTCTGCACATATTCGAAACGGTTTCAGCTGGTGGTAGCAGAGGAAGAAGAAGTCCTCCTCTGCGATGGAAAGAGATTTGGATCACTTAGTGCTTCCAATTGGCGCTGGTTAGCACCAGAAAGAAGCGGCTTTAACGGGTATTGCGCCATTCGAGACGAAGAATGCAAGAACATTGAATTTTGGTATAATAAAGTTGAAGTTTGAAGTGGGTAAAAAATCGCGTTGGTTTTTGACATTTTTTTTTTGTTTTGTAAAGTTGTTGTGTGTTTTCTTCCATATGAAAATATGTCTAGCTTTTGTTAACTCTTGAGTGAATGAGATAAATTCTGCTAATATTAAACGAGGAATATAGGTGAAATAAAGCAAAAAGTTCCATCAGTTTCGCTAGCTTCATGTTACACCATTCGAAAATGGAACTTGTCATCCTTTAAGGTTCAGTCCTCATTAAGTTCCCCCGAGCCCTTCCTTGCCATGGGGCAACACACTATCAAAGAGGAACTTACAAGCGAACAGCTGAGGCTACGAGACATAGGATGTCTTTACTAGGATTCAGGCAACGCTCACTGACGTTCTTACAAGTCATTACAGATCGCGCAACCATCTGCACAGGCTGCGAGTATGGTCTAGTGATTTCTGTCGTTTCTGTGATCAAATCCCGGAAACTCCAAAAGTCCATCTTCCCGAATTTGATGCTATAGCGAGGAAAAAGATTAAATATGTCGGCTGAATTTGAGTTTAATAGGGAGCTTCTCGCATAATACTTCTCCACCAACCCTTCCGTCCAACTTCGAGCCATCCGTAAACATGTTTGCTACGAGTATACCCTATTTTCAAGTATCCGTAGCTTAAGCCTGGTTTGTGGCCCGAACACCTCAGTATGATTACGGCTCGTGCAGCGGCAGTTTTACTTACGTTATCCGCGGGACCACATTCAACGCTGTGTTAAATGCGAGAGTAGAAGTGGTCCGAAGCGCTCTACTAATTCCAATGAGAGAAGACCTTTGATCCCTCTCCAGCTTCTTATACGGCGTTGTCCTCACCAGCAAAAACAATTGCAAAACTTATCAATTTGACTTTGACATTCTAAGTTGGTCATGCAAATCCATCAAATGGTTTGGGGGGAAAAATCCAATATTTTTTGCATAAAATTCAAAACTTTATTTGAAATGTTTCGGTTTGTCCGATACGGGTAAAAAATATACACCGTTTTCTAGTCGCTAGCTTCAAACGGTCTAGTTGTTGACATTAGATATCTGAATTTAGTGTTTGACCTTACGGAAGCAACTCATAATAAATGATTCCTTTCAAGTCCGACCATGCCATGCCGCACATCGCTTAACGAGATGGCTGAGTCATTTCACCTAAAGGTAACATGGGTTCCTGGCCATCGCGACATTAAGGGTAACTGTAGAGCCGATGAACTAGCGAGACTCAGCACCAAGTTGACCGATGAGTACATAGACAATGACATAGGCATACCCTTACAAACATGTAAACTACGCATCCTTGAAGAAATCGTAAGGAAAACAAACGAAAGATGGTGTAATGAAGCCATCTGCAAAAACGCCCAGCAACTGTGGCCGACCCTCAATGCTAAACGCACAGAATCTTTGCTAACTCAAAATAAGCACAGTCTTAGCACACTGATTTTAGTCATAACGGGAGATTGTCTAATAGGTAGGCACGCCCAAAGGATGGGTGTGCAAGCACATGACGACTGTAGAAGTTGTCTTGATGAGGAAGAGAAAGAGACAATCTTGCACCTTCTGTGCCATTGTCCTGCTCTATTCATACGGAGATCTACTATTGTAGGCAGACAATTTTTTAACGAATGGGAAGATCTAAGTTCTGCAGAAATAGGAGATATTCTAAAATTTTTGAAAAGCACACACTGGTTTTGGGAGAAATAGGGTAAGCTCCCTATGCGGCATCACAATGAGCTATGAGCCTGAGTGTGTCCGACCAAATACACAGTAGAACATTCCTGGCCGTTAGTCTTGGTTTGACCGCCGTTTGAGCTGCTTCATCACGCTTTGAGCACGATATTTTTTGCACAATATTGTCGTAAGCGACCCATTTTTCATCCTCAGTCACCATCCGTTTAAGAAATGGGTCGTTTGTCAGAGGTGGGTGCGCTCGAGTAATGTTCTTGTTTTGGTAATTTTGGCCAGGTTCTTAGGATTTTATTCCATGCACCATGCGCCAGAACAACATGGCTGCCAAAGCATGTCAATTTAGATTCGCAAAAGTCACATGAAAAAGCATTCAACAAATTTACAAAAAATTGTTGACGAATTATGAATCATTTTTTTTGGTAACACAGTGTTATTATAAACAGCAATTTATAATTAACGACAACTCGGAGGCGCAATCAATGAACCGTATAATTGACTAATATGCCGTACATGCGCAAAATCATGCTTATGTTTATGAACACACATACGTGTGTGTGCATATACAGTGGAAACTCGATTTTTCCCATACACATGAAATTATATTAGTTTTTTTTACTAACACCAATCTAAGTTTATTTGTGTTTATTATATTAATTAAATACACTTTAAAGCGATGAGTTTCATTTGAAATTAAAGAAATTTTCGATTTTGGTTTGTTTTGTACACCTCGCTTTTTCAGTACCGTACTAATTCTGAGCCTCTGTAGCGGCATAACAGCATTTAAGCAAGCATCGTTTTGCTTTGCCCAATCCAAGCATATATTGAATGTTGATATTGCATCCCCAATGTAATTTTATTCACATTTAATTCCTTCACGGACTGTTTCGTCGTCTCTTCATTACAGTAATTTTCCTTCAAAGCGGTCGGTTCCGAATGAGATTCAACAATCATTTGCTCGATTTCAGATTGGGAGATTCTCTCCAATGGTTCTACTTCTCGAAGAGTTGCAATGAATTGAATATATGATGCACAATCAGCTCTCTGTAATCGTAACTTCGAAAGCGGAATGATATAGTCACAATCCCAGTCAGACGCTTTTTCAAACGATGACTGAATTGAAGTTGCAGTAAGAGCATTCCATGCATTTTTCAGGTCGATATTTATACAGCCTTGAAATCCAACGTAGAATCTCTCTTGCCAACAAGTGTTACTTTGGACTAAGTAGACAATTGAGTCCTCTCCCGTCTTATCGTATGGCGCAGAAGATTGGACGATGACAACATTCGATGAGGCGTTCCTTGGATTGTTTGAGGGAAATGTGTTAACGACGGCGAGTATCGTAGGCGATGAAACAATGAGCTGTATAAGTTTTATGGCGGCAAAGACATAGTGCAGTGAATAAAGATGCAGCGGCTTCGTTGGTTGGGTCATGTCGCACGAATAGATACAAACGCTTCCGGCTTTGAAAGTATTCGATGTGGTAACAGCTGATGGTAGTAAAGGAAGGGGAAGCCTCCACTGCGGTGGAAATATTAGCTGAAGAAGGACTTCACTTCACTGGGTGTTTCCAACTGGCGCTGGCTTTCACGAGAATGAAACGAATGGCGCGCTTTGTTAAACTCTGTCAAAATCGCGTAAGCGGTTATCCCGCCAATCAAGAAGAAGATGATTTCGCAGTGACTCATCGATAGTTTCTCCACGCGCAACAATGAGACTTAAGAGAGATATTTTGTAGTTGAATTTATTAAGCCTTCTAACGTATTGACCCATGAGCTGTATTAGAGATTATTTGTTTAATTCTTTAGCTCGCCTTCTTTGGGATGACATGGAGCATCATCAATAAGAAGAAGTACTTTTTCCAGAATTTCGTGCACGAAAAAACTCTTTAACCTGTTTATTTAAGCAATTTTTTTTTAAAACAAAATTCTATGTTTTGACGAAAAATGGGTATACCTCTGGCACAAATGTTCTGTGAAACCATTCCTCAAATAAAACTAAGGTCATCCCAGCACTTTTGTTGCCTTTGTAAACAACAGGCATATCTGTGTAATTTTTTAATGAAAGCGGATTCGCCGAACTCCCAATAGCCATTATTTTTACTTTGTGATTTCCAGCAGCATTTAGACAAGCAATGAACGTTATTCTCACCTTACCGACCGGAGCCGAGGTTTCTTTTGAGCGCACAAGAGTTTCATCGGGCAAGAGCTTTCAAAATAAGCCAGGACTCATCCGCATTGTATAGCTGCTGCTTCATCAAAATTAAATCCATGCTTTTTTAAATTTGTCCAAAAATGGGTTGATGGAGTCAGTCTTATTTGATAATTTTTATCCGCAAATTTTTGCCATCATATTCCAGGCCTCTTTTTAAAGTTTGCTACCCAACCAATGCTAGTGTCGAAGCCTCCAGGCCTTTTTTGAATTTTGGTATACTCGTATTATAACTTTATTTTTATTTTATTTATTTATTAATTTCAGAAATCAATAAACAATTGTTCATATTGACTACTTACTACAAAAGTAAATTTAACACCAAAAAAAAAAGGAAATTAAGTTAAATTACAAATTCTCTTATTCACTTAATACTACCAAAATATCATTATTAAAAAATTATATTATAATAGACAGTTTAATTGAGCAGAAAAACTTAGTTTAGATGATGCAAAATCGAATTTAATAGATTTCGAGATCTCATTGAGTTCATGAAGAGAGCGCGCAAGAGAAGCATTGCAGACATAATTTGGTTTGAACCTATTCAAATGAAACGAATATTTATTGCGTAAGGACCTGATAGGGGCCGACAAGTGAATCATTTCTAGAAGAGAGGAACTGTCAATTTCCCCTGATAAATTTAAGCAAAAAAGACAGTCAAAAAATCGAACTTCTAGTTTCTAGCTGTTTGAGATTAGTTAGAAGTAAACGGTATTTATATGATGGGGCAGGATCAGAGAAATTAAGGAAGAGAAATCATACTTAAAAAAACTTTTTGAACTCATTCAATTCTGTCAATAGAGTATAGGTTTGTAGGCCTCCAAAAAACACGGCATAATCTAATGAGATAAAGCAAATGCAGTAGATAGCAACTAAAGAGTACAAGGGTGAGGAGTTCGAACATACCTTTTTATTAAACCAAGAGTGGAGAACGCTTTAGACAGAATAAAATCTATTTGATTAAGAAATGTAAAACAGGATCTTTGAATTCTTCAACGAATTTGAGTATATCATCAGCGATTTTATAACAAGTAGGAATGATGTTAGCTATTTTGGAAAATGAAAGTATAAAACATTTTTTAATCGAGAAACACTACACCAATTAACTAATCTACTAACATCAGCTTGCAGTTTATGTAAATCCGCCGAGTTTCAAATAATCTTTATATATAAAAATATATGTTTGCCTGAGATGATGTCCTGGATGAACTCAAAAACTACTGGACCGATTATTATAAAAATTGGTATATATGTATATGTATTTTTCCACGGAGAAGGTTTGTAGAATACAGGGTTGCCCATATTGGACGGACCCATCTGGCAACCCTGTATCTTTTGACAGAGACGTCAGATCACTTAATGACATACCGCGTTGGAAGCGTCAGTCCAAGCAGATTTTTACCATGGAACAGTACACGCTACGCAAGCGCTCCCAAATTGTTGAAATTTACATTCAACAAAAGAAGTCAATTGTGAAAACTCAACGTGCGTATAAAAAATTAACTAATGTGAAAAGTGCGCCTTCTACTGGTGATGCTCTTTCTAATCCAAAGAGGCCAAATCAAAACCGACCAAGGCGATCGGATGAGAATATTGCTCTTGTACGGGCCAGTGTTGAGACGTCGCCAAGGACATCCCAAAATCGCCGTTCTCAGCAGTTGGGCATTGCTCGGACCACTTTACAACGAATTATCCGCATTGATTTGCATTTATTCCCGTATAAGATTCAATTGACGCAAAGATTGTCACCTGCGAACAAGCCTCGTCGATTGGAATGGGCCCAAAGAGTCATCGAAATCCGTCGAGTCCGCCGAATATGGGCAACCCAGTATGATCATTGCTGCCACTCGCCACCAGTTGGCGCTGCAGAGTAGCAACTTCTGGCCCGTTCAACCGATTTTTTCGAAATAAACCAAATCAATAAAATGCTTTAGAATGAATTAATTATTTGTGTACTGATTCTTCTTTACAGTTACAGTTTTTCTTAAATTTATTTTAGTTGTTGGCGTAGCAATGCGCGCCGGGTACAGAATATATTTTTAAATCATCCGCGCACAGAAGGAAATTGACAAAAGAGAAACAACTACGTTCGTCATTGATAAATAAAACAATAAGCACTTCCGTTAGGTACTCCAGAGGACGCAGAAAACGGCACCGTCAGTAGAAAGCACACAATGTCTATGACATAAGTAATAGACTAGAAAACCTGTGGGAAAGCCCAGAAATAGAAGTTTATCTATTAAAATTGTATGCGATACATCATGAAACGCTTTTGAAAAGTTCACTTGATGGCCTGCCCCGAAAGCCGCAATACAGTATTCAGTGAAGATGGAAACTGTAGACCTACCTGCCACAAAACCATGCTGTTATGGTGATATGATACTTTTAGTTGCAAGAAACATATATTGGGTTGTTCGGAAAACAATCTCGTTTTTTCCCGACAGAGGATTTAATTGTGCTTTTTCGCAGCTAACTTCACACTTAAGTCACATTGGCATTATATGTTTTGGAAGCTGATATAGCAAGGCTTGTGTGTGAATAAGTTCAATTGATTTTACGCAGTAGTTTTTGGTCGATGCCCTTTTAAATATGGAGAGCAGTGAGCAGCATTTTCGAATAACAACACGTGAAATCGGTGAAAGATTAAATTTATCGAATTCAACTGCTTCTGACCACCTGTTTTTAAGATCGTCTTTCATTTTCACCACAAAAAAACTAAATTGCTTTCCGAACAACCCAATATTTTCTTTGTCAAGATTTTCAAAAAATTTAGATACTGACGAGAGCTTCGAGATAGCTGTCGTTTTCCACTCGTCGATAAAGACACCAAAGGCTAACGATTTATTGAAAATTAACTTGACAGGCAAAGCAAGAGCTCAACAATGTTTGAAAAGAACAACTGAAAGGCAGCGTTGCAAACCCGTAGCGCTCGGATCATGGTATGGAGAGGGAGAAATGATGGTATTTCAGGGAAAATAATGGTATCTACCGATAAAACAGGGTGCCTCAGGGAAATTGAAATTTTTTATATGATAAACTTCTCAACAACATAAATTTTTCTCAATGACATTAATAGTTATTCAATAGCTATAGAATCCGATTCAGACATCTTCGAAAATAGAATTATCTCCGCCATCCTCTTCCCCGCTGTCAACCGCTGTACTTCTAGTTTCCTTCGGATTATCATAAAGAGAGTTTTCAATTGGACGGATGTGATTTGATCGACCGGAGGTTCTAGTGAATTTTTGTGGCGCTCTCGGAATGTGATTAGTATCTAGCTTTCCACTCTTACACCTCTACTTTCATGGACAGAATATAGCTAACAACAATTCAAAATAGAATAGAATAAACCGATTGATCACTTCAATTGTAGCTGCGAACGAACGGTATACAAATGATTCAGTCACGGACTGAAGCCGTGTCATCGATAAAATTGTCTAAAAACTAAGATAAAAATTTTAAATAAACGCATCGAAAAAAAAAATTTTCCCAAATCATTCATTCCGTTCATTCCTGAGGAAAAAATGTTATACCATGATACCATGATAGACATCATAGTATATGGTATGGGACTCAGTTTCATGGTATAGATACCATTAAAATGGTATGGTTGGCAACGCTGCTGAAAGGCCATCAGCATCCGTATTTGTGGAGGGTTTTAGGGCTAAAAATACAACACCTTCCAATGATAGGTTCAAACGGCCAAAGTTAAGAAACGAGGTAGCATCCACAGGACAGACCCAGTGTGGACCAGGTTCATCACTTACAAAATTTGCTTTAAAAAAATCAGCGAACAGGTTTACCACTTCAGAAGATGTGGTAGCTAATCTATCATTCAGAAAAACAACATATGGAACACCAGAACTGGATTTCTTAGATTTGATGTATTGCCAAAACTTGGACTTCTTAGATTTAATGTATTGGCCTTCTCTTTTAGCACATCACTTGTAATTGGTAAGTTTTTGACCTTTTGATGTGCAAACCAATTGAGCGAAGGCTTTCTCATTTTAAGTACCTCAGAAATTTTAAGAGTTTTGCTTTCACTTGGACCAGATTCAGATCGCGTAACAAACTTCTTTATGGACTGTTTATTTTTTTTATGCTCGTGAAAGTTTCTAGCTAATGAATTAATGGAAACTCTCCCATTAAATTTGTTCAGAATATCAGCTTTTTCTTTTATTCTAAACAGCGTAAATTTTTTTGCTTTGCCATTATGAGACTACACCAAGCAAAAGTTAACGTAAAGCTGGCATTTGTACAGCAAATGAATTAGACGGTACTTCCCCTAAATTCATTCAGCTGATTTAATTCAAAAAATGTCATTACCAGAATGGCATCAACGGTACTCTTCCGAGCCTTATTCTCAAAAATACAACGAAAAACAGCAGAAGAGAAAGACAGAACAAAAAATGCTGCAAGTCTCGAGGTAAAAATTGACTAATGTCGATGAAAAAAAAAATTGTGTCGCAAGTGTCGAGTTTCTACTGTATTCGTACCCGTGAGAGGTACTTATGTATGCTCATAACGATTTTGATTGAACTATATTCATATGCATGTATGTATGTTTGTATGCATATTTTTGAACTTAAGCCAAAGGGAGAAAATTTTAAAGTTTTCATTGCAGTGTTAATTCATGCATTCCATTGATGCCAATCGCTAGAGTAGTTATAGAAACCCAATAACAACAAAGCGTTTCCAAGCAGAACAGCAAGTCAATGAAGTTGCCGAGAGTCTAAACAATTAAGAAAATGCCAAGTGCTCTGTTACTCTGTACGTATGTGTGTATGTAAGTACTACACGTATGTATATCCATGAAATAGGTACTATGTACATATGTATGTACATGTGCTTGTGTGCATGGAATAGTAAAATTGACTAGCACTGAAATAGCTACAGCTGCGCCCGTTAATGTACCTAACTGGCAATTGTGCAGCTCTCAATAGATACAATAGCTTTTCAAGTGGCCAACGCATTGTACTCAAATAACTAAGTAAGTATGTGTGGATGTGCTTGTATTTATGTGAGCAAGTACGCAAGTAGGCAAGCTATAAGAATATGTAGCCCTTAAGTTGTCCACCGTAGCGCGCAATGCATCACGATACAATAACTTTCCATCTCCATTCTTCGCTCCGCAAATTCACTCCTTTCTTGCGGATATGATTTTGCGTTGGATGATCACAATCAACAAAACAAAAAAACACAGAACATAACAGCACAGAGCAGAGCAGAACATTGAGCAAACAGTAGCAAGGCGGGTGGAGAAAGAGAGAGAGAGTAGCCAACAACTTCGTTTATTTATGAGCAAAGTTTCTGTAAACAACAAATTGCTGGTGCACATTTTATTTTATTTTTATTTCCTTGTTGCTGCTACTGCCATCATGTCCGTTACAGTTGTTTCAGCCGTCTCAATTGTTATTGTTATTGTTGTTATTATTGTTATTCTTGTTGTTGCGGTTGCTGCTATTGCTTTTTAGTTGCTTCTGCCGCTGATTAACGATCATCGATAAAGTACAAAATTGTCATGTTACGAGGGTGAATTTTTACAAATTGCCATTAAAAACAGCGCAAATTTTGCTTGCAATCCACTATACGAGGGTTTAAGAAAGAAATAAAATGAAGGATAAGAGGTATGCAAAGCGAGGGAGCTGGGCTTATTGTGCTTTAAATATATGTACACACTTACATACATACATAGAAATATATGAAGTGGACACAGACAGTTTGCGGCTGAATGTGCGCTTGAGGAAAGTTTGCAGAAAACGGAAAAAATGGCTATGGTGAGAGTATCCATGCGGAGTATGCCAAGAAGAAAGGGTGGCATACTTGTATTTATGCATGTGTATGTGCGTTCGTATGCATGTACATACATACATACATTTGTATGTAAGTGGAGTGAGATAGTTGGGTCGCCGCAAATCTTGTTGCTTTGTTCGCATAACTGCTGATCTTAATCTGCTTTAATTTGAGATCGTTGCAGATCAATCTTTTGTGGGTACTCAATTGTTGCTGGCATTTTTTTGCTTCCTTAATTTGTTGTTCATTGTTGTGACAAATTGTTGTACATAAAATTGGGTCAATTAATGGCGTATTAAATTCAAATCAAAAATATCATCAATCAACAAATTAAGTGATTCAACTGGAATGGGTCGCTATAACTACAGGCTTCGTGTAAATAAGGGAACGCGAAAAGTTATTTGATACTTCAAAGTTAGTGCAGCAACATCTTCAAGTTTATTTAAAATTGGATATAGAGAATACAGGAAATCAGTTTCTATTGATGGTATATACACATTTTCATATGCATATGTATATGTATGTTTGTATGAGTGTATATGAGTTATACCCCAAGCGCTTTAGGATTTCGCTTTAGCCGATGCATCCGATTAATAAATTGTTGGATCATTTATACATCACCTGGGGGTCAATTCGATCAGATATTCACAATACGCCAAATCTTGGAAAAGACGAAATGGATGAAAGTAGAATCAACTTTAAAGGTGCATTCGACAGCACGAAAAGGAGCTGCTTATATGCCGCGATATCCAAATTTGGTATCCCCGCAAAACTAATACGGCTATGCAAAATAACGTTGCTCACTACCAGCAGCGCCGTCAGGGATCTCTCCGAGTCGCTTGATACCAAACAAAGTTTCAGACAGGATGACCCGCTGTCGTTTGAATCGCAGAACTTAATCGCTCAGGCAAAATTTTCCATAAAGGCGTACAATTGTTGGCGTATGCCGATGATATTAACATCATCAGCCAATTGGATTTGAGGTGAACGAGGACAAAATGAAATACCTCATGTCATCAAACAAACAGTCGGCGCGCTCGCGTATCAGCACCCACGTCACTGTTGACAGTTATGATTTCGAGGTTGTAAAAGACTCCGTTTACTTAGGAACCAGCATTAACACCGATAACAATGTCAGCCTTGAAATCCAACAGAGAATCTCTCTTGCCAACAAGTGCTACTTTGGACTAAGTAGGCAATTGAGTAGTAAAGTCCTCTCTCGACGAACAAAACTAACACAACAAGGCTCTCATTATCCCCGCCCTCTGCACCATACGTTAGGGCTTGTAGGATAACAATATACGATGAGGCGTCACTTATAGTGTTTGAGAGAAAGATTCTAATAAGATTTTTGGACGTTTGCACGTTGGCGATGTCCAGTATCATAGGAGATGGAACAATGAGCTGTATGAACTTTATGACGACATAGATATAGCGCAGCGAGTAAAGATGCAGCGACTTCGTTGACTGGGTTCGGATGCTAACGCATTCGGACTCCGGCTCTGAAAGTATTTACGCGGTACCAGCTAGTGGTAGCAGCGGAAGAGGAAGTCCTCCTCTGCATTGGAAAGGTCAGGTGGAGAAGTATTTGACTTTACTTGGTAGGTCCCACTGGCGCCGGTTAGCACAAGAAACAAATGGCTGCCGCACTTTGTTAAACTCGGCCAAAATCGCTGAAGCGGTTATCGCGCCAATCAAGAAGAAGAAAGGGGTCAGTTTTCGTTATGTGTAAACGTGAAATAAAAATGTTTTCTCTCGTTTTCATTACACCTTCGATTCGCGTTCCGTGAGAAAATGAAAAGAAACGTCAAAATGTTTTCACATGAAAACAATAAAGGGGAACGAAATAAGATCTTTTCACTTATTCATTTCACAATCGATTCTTCTTGCGTGTTATAGTGAAAACAACTGTCAAAATGTTTTCATATGAAAATCTTCTTTTCACTGACAATTTGAATGTGAAAAAATGTAGAAGTAGATCCATCCTCTACAACACTATTTACCCGACTTTTTTCTAAAAATTTTGATAAAAAAATTGAAGAGTTGATGAAAATTTGCAGTGAAGTATTTTTATTTTAAACTGAAATGTTTTAGTGGAATTCTATTGCCTTTAAACAATAGTTTAACCCTCTGTTGAACACCTTTTTTAACACCCGGGTTTGGCCTTTTTTATCCTGTTCGAGGAACCTTTTTGGAAGGTTATATCCATAAATCGATAGAAAATTTAATTTTAGGAAGCTACCTGAAAACTCAAGACGTTAGAAATATTTTAAATTCACCTCTAATGTCGAAAAAGTCTGACAAGACCCGCGTGCCCAACCGAAGGTTAAAACAAATATAGCATATGAAGGAACGTTTTTGTTAAAAATTAATAGAAAAAAATAAATGAATATGAATAAATTTTATAATTGACTGTTATTGGTAAAAGCCACTTCCACGATTTGCAAAAATTATCCTTTCTTTTTGGCAATATTCAAAATATCATGACTTGAGATAGTAGTAGGGAAACTGACATTTACTCCAGGTTCATAAGTCCTCTAAATAAACCTCATCGATTGGCGCTCTTTAAACCCCTGAAGTAAAAAATTGTGTAGAAAACACAGGCGTTGTTTATAAGTCCTGCTTTTTGCGGAGTGTAAAAAAGGAGTTTTTGTTTTTTTTGGAAAACACTGAAAGCAGGATTTTGGTATACTAATAAATATTTTCATCAGACCTCTAGTTGACTTGTGCGCCAAGTTGTAACGTTTTTCAGAAGTTACACTGATTGGTATCTTTGGCAAAATAGTGCTGAGTAACAATCTCTAAGTATCTACGGAAGTTGAATCTAAGTCTTCACTGACCCAGCTCCAAGCAGAATTACTCAAAGAGTCTTGAGAGTATTTTTAAAACTATTAACAACGTACATTTATTCCACAAAATACACTTTATTCTATACTTATTCATTAGGCCTCTTCGATTCGCCAAGCAAATGGCGAATAGATGAAGTAAACTGAAGCAAGAAACATGACTTATTTCAACGCGTTGTTTGTGTTGCTCCCGCTCTGTCGACACCCTTCGAGTTCTCGTTCTTTTCAATGTTGTTGCTGACTGTAGATCAGAACTAAACAATTGCTAGCAACTGAGCTGCCCTGTGTGAAAACGACGCACAACACCAAAAGACCAGCCGTAAACTTGAAGCAACGGAATTTGCTCTGGATGGACGCGGTGTAATGAAACTTGCCTAATATCTGAAGAGAGTTTGGCAGCATTGAAAATAGTGAGTTGTACCAGTTTTATGAGGTATACTCATACTCGCTAGAGGCTAGCCTTGTTCGATAACTTTGCTATTACTTTTACATGCAATTGTTTCGTCAAGTGAGCAGAGCCCAAACATAGCGGGCAGAGAAGTCGCCAATCGAAGGCGCTTATTATTTCATCTCTAAAGGCGAATAAGCACTTTAAAAGTATCGAAAACACAAATCAGCTGGTATGTTAATGAATTTCATTACGATATTCTTCAGAATTCGTTAAACTTTATTCTGTAAAAAGAAAAAAAAAACAAAAAAAAACAACGAAAATCATGGCAGAAAATAACGAACAACGACTTTGGAAGCTCGGTGTGAATACCCCTATTAAGTGATCAATATGTTTGGAATGGTCAGCGTTTTGTCTTCTTCACAAGAAAAAATTTTAATAGAAAAATACTTTCGTACCGAAAATTTCGTTTTTAGCCGAAAGAAATTTTCATAATTGAGAGAAAGTAGCAACAGAGGCTTATTAGAGGAACTAAAATGAAGGGTCTATCAAAAGACGCACCTGGATACTGTTTTAAAATAAAACCTGAAAAAATTCAGATTTTTCACATACCAGCTAGATTAAAAGGTTCCAGGAATATATTCAGAAAATTTTAAAAATACAAATTTATTTCTCCAAAATTAAATTATCGCATTCAAATTACTCCCAATCAACTACAACACACTTAGGCCAGCATTTTATCCAGCTCTCGAAACATCTCTGGAACTGTTTTTTCGATATAGCCATCAGAGTTATCTTCGATTTTTCCATTACTTCCTTTAGGCTGTTAAAATGCCGAAGTGGTTCCTCGTACTGGTTTTTCGACTCGATCAAACAGAAAAAAATCGCAACCATATCAGAAAAATTCAATGGCTGTTGAATGATAATCGTTTGGTTCTTGGTCAAAAATTCACGGACAATGATGACATTGTGCGACGATGCGTTTTCGTGATACAAAATCCACGAGTTGCTTTTCCACAAATCCTTTCATTTTTGGCGAAATGCTTCACGTAAACTATGAAACGTCTCATAACGCCCAAATATGATAATAGTCTTTATTATCTCTCTGACCTTCTAGCAAAAACTCGTGGTGTACAATACAATTATAATCCATAAAAACTGTGAGCTTCGCTTTCTCGTTTGACTAAAACCGACGTGGTTTTTTTGGTCTTGGTTCATTCAGAGCTCACCATTCATTCGCTTGTTGTCTGTATTGCGTGTCGTGCTCATAAACCTACCTCTCGTCTCAAGTAATGATGCCTTTAATAAATGTTGGGTCGGATACAACCTTGGAAATTATGCCCTTGACGATATCAATGCGGTCCCTTTTTTGTATAAAATTCTAGTACTTTGGGACTCATTATTCTAATCATTAACTACAATGACCTAAATGAAGCCATAAGCAATGTTCGAGCCCCCTGACTGCTCTTTAATGGTTAATTTGCGGTTATTGATCAACTTTTTTTCACTTTATTGACGTTTTCATCAGTTTTCGATATCGACGGCCTGCACCGGCGGCCTACCATTGTCATCCGAGATGGACTCACGATCTCTTCTGAAGCGTTCATGCCACTCGTAAACGGCTGTTCTCTTTAAAGCATATTACTGAAACATTGACTCAACATTTCTAATATTCTCGTACCATTGTATCCATTTTTAACACAAAATTTAATACAAACCCGTTGTTGACATATTAAAGTCCGTTTTCAAAACTGTAGGAACTCTAAAACACGTGCAGAGGTAGACTTACTCAAGACGGCATAACTTTTCCAAATGTCAAGCAACTGAGATAAAATGTTGGCAGGAACGGCAACCTAACAAAGGTAACAGAACTCAAATGAGTTGAAATCAGTCAGAGAAAGGGAGTTGTTCGGCAACTTCTTCATCAAAGTGATATAAACCGTATTTTCAATAAAAGTACGGCTCTTATGATTCTTTTTGAAAAATGACATCATTTACATACATAAATGTCGACCATGAGCCCGTTTAAAGATGAAATCCACGAAACAGGCAACTCATGAATGCTTAATTGTTAAGAAAGTGGTGGATCCATGTTGAAGGTTCAGCAACACTGCGCTAGAGCTGCAATATTCTCAACAGAAACTAAAATTTTTGGTCTGCCAGTCTTTATTCTGTCCTCAACAGAACCAGTTGCGTCAAATTTTTCCACCATGAAAAAGCTCCTCATAAAAAATATCTGGCATTCAGAGTCGGGTTAAAATTGTAGGTCCCTCCATTTGTCAAACAACATCAAGTCGCACTTCACAAATAGGAGTACAAGCTCGGCCAAACACCTAATAGAGGTGTAGGCGCCAATTATTTATTTATTTAATTTAAACGCGTTCTTCTATCATCTGAAATTGTACATCTCTCTACCTGACCAATGACAAAGATGACATAAAAAAGGTGCCGCCTAAGAATGATTCACTACTGACATCTAGGCGCTACTTTTGAAAGACCCTTTGTATAGAAAAATTAAGAATGTCGCTGTCTATCGGCAGGAGAAATTTAACTGTATGACATTACTAAAAGTTTCATATACACACATACATACATATGAGGGTATTTACATATGTACATATGTACGCCAAGCTAATTTAAATGCTGGGAAATTATAAAATCAGGGCCATCTGATTGTTTTTTATTATCTTTATTTATTCAATGGAGTACTTGAACTTCCGTTTTGTTGTTCCCAGCAGCCAGCAGCCAGCAGCCAACAGGCAGAAGTGCACAAGTAAAAAGTGACCAATTGCCAATGTCGAATATCAGTTGTTTGAAGTTGAATGTGCAATGGACCAGTGGCCACTTACAATCAAATTCCTTCACAGCTTTTGTGTGAATCAGTGACACGTTGTCAAGCGACCGGCGTTTGCTGTTGTTGTACTTCTTCAGTTGGTGGTGCATGGCCCAGTATCCGACGACCATTAGCCAGCGTCAATTCATTTATTTGGAGTGTATACACTTAAGCTTGTTTTCCTTTTTATTTATTCATTCCATTTAATTTTTTATTTACACGTTTTTTTCATTGTAAACTAAAATACCCTTATTGCCTTGTTTATTTCTTTTCATTTATTTTTTTATTTATTCATTTTTTTCTGTGCTGTTATTTTCGTTTACGCTGGCAGCATACAATTTCTACGAGTGCAATTGTGGATTGTCATTTTGCTTTTGCAACAAAAACAACAAACAATGAAGACAGCTAATAGCAGTAGCTGGCAGCAGTGACAGCCGTGGCAGGCGTACACAAACGTCCTTCTTCAACAAAAGCGCACAGAAATTGCATAAGCAAACATGCCACATGCATCTGCACCCCGCACGCGCCTCTACGCCCAGCCACCGTAGAGCTTGCAGTTTCCAGCATTCTCGATCAGCATATGAATTGAACTGGTTTCAGATTACAGCGCCACTGCCTGGCAGGTTAAGCGGTTGTCCGGCGGACGACGGCCGGCTGTTGTGCTCCTCCAGTTCAAGTGGCTCCTCCTGAAGTGTGTGCTCTCAAGTGTAGCTAGCTGCATAGCTATCCATGGGCAATAAAAATTCGTCGAGTAAAGCAAATACCTCAGCAACAGCACCGAGAGAGTGGAATACCGCTGATGGTAACAAAAAAAAAATTCAAAAGAAAAAATTCTGAAGCGATAGAAGAAGTTGAGAACGAAACGTGAAGAATGGTGAATGTGGAGCCGAGCGTGGCAGACAAAAGCTTTTTCTTTTCACTTGAATTTGTTCAAGTTGTGATTTCATTTGGCGCCATCCGCTCTACCCGGACGAAAGACGAATAATGTGCTACGCCAAAACTGCCCGATCGACCGTGGGCTAAAGCGGTTCGAAGCAGGCAATCGCCATTAGGAGCAGTCGAGCGCAATTGCTTTAAACAAGCTGTTATTTTTGGCGCATTTTCTTTGTTGTTTTGTGATTGTTGTGTTCCATTTGATGTTTTTGATTTGAGAAGAACTCAAGCACGCTTATGTACGTACAACACAAGTATATGCAACACAGGTATATGCAACATAGGTAAAGGCAGTGCAAGCATGTTTTATTTGTATGGAACTTCTTTGATGTAAAAGATTTTAGCTGCGAGTTTGTATGTATGCGTTTTTTGGTTCATCTTTCACAAAAGACTAAAATTGTCGAGCAATCCAAATCATGGATTACTTATTAATTATCGACAGGGAGACAGGACCTGGTGAACTTGTTCACGGATGAATCGAAGTGAGAAGGAAAGGTTGGGCGAGGAGTATTCTGCAAGGGGCTCAGACTCAAATTCAAGGTACCGGACCACTGCAGTGTTTTCTAAGCAGAGGTAGCCGCAATCAAAGAAGCAACTGATTGGCTACTCACATGCGTACTAACTGTCAAGAAAATTAATATTTACTCCGATAGCCAAACGGCAATTAGGGCTCTCGGGTCACCGATAGTGCATTCGAAATTGGTCAGGGAATGCCTGGCTTCACTTTCAATTGCTACCGAATTCTTTGACACAAGGCTCATCTGTATTCCCGGTCACAACGACATTGCGGGAAACTGTTAGGCAGATCAGCTAGCCAGGCAACGAACTTGTGAGCTGATTTACCCGCGAAGGGAGAGGACTGGAATCCCCTTGACCATCTGCGGTCTGCTACTGGAAATATGAGCTTCGCGCTGGCACACAAACTTGTACGGCCGCGAAATCCTTCTGGCCACGTGTGGACTGGGAGCGCTGGAGCGATTTTCCGAGGTTTACAAAACCTCAACTCTCGAGCTTTGTGGGTATTCTCACAGGATACTATCCGTGAAGTGAGCATACTGTGTGACTTGGAATTACCTCGAATCCTTTTTGCGTCAGCTGTTTGGAGCACCTTCTCCTTAGTTGCACTGCTCTCGCGAGGCTAAGATTTAGGCATTTTGGCGCTTACTTCTTTGCTACGCCTGCTGATATAGCAGGTCTTGACATTAAAAATTTGGTGTACTTCATAAAGTGGTTGACGCAACCGCACCACAGTCAACGTTCATAATCGACGTATACTAAATTTTACTCATGAAATGAAGAGATATACATATCGTTGCAAAACACGTTCTGACACTGTCCGATCTGCAGAATTTATTCAACAAGTGCAAGCGATCATTGACCCTTCAAAACCAATGAGCGGCCGTGTGAGGGAACTTTATGTGTTCTGAGCGGCTTATCCGTCGAGTTGTCCATAAACATCTCCGAGTTCTACGAGAACAGCAAGTCATCCGATCAAAACGTCTCCTAAACAATGTTAGGATGCGTTTCAGGGTGCACCTGAGATGTTATCGTTTTTTCTAACGAACAAAATTTTGACCAAGACAAAAATACCAATAGCAGAAATAACAGGTAGCTATGTTCTAATATAGAAACGTTTTTCCTTGACCTAATAAGTAGCGCCTTTGAGAGTCTAGTGCTCCATTTTGGAAAAATTTTTTTTTGTAGCATTACAAGTCAGTTTATAGATTGAGAGAGGTATAGTTACAATCTTCATATCAATAGGGAGTCAAGTGGTAGTGCCGCCATCTCGTTAAGAGATGACCGGCATTTGCTAGCAATGATGGAATTAGTGGCAACCCCATCAAGAGATTTAATAGCCGCTTGGTTATCGGAGTAAAAACAGATTTCTCTGAAGGCAGTCACATTTTTGCCTAACCACACAGCTACCTCTTTAATAGCTAGAATTTTAGTCGCAACAGTGATTGGTAGGATGATCCGAAACGCTTACTTTTGACTTTTTACAGTATGGTTCGGTTTCAATTATGGTTCATTCAAACAATAGTCGATAGGGTTGTTTGCACCCAGACCGAGTATTATGGTCGAATGTCCAACCCTTAAATTGCGCCATTGATTAGTTGTGGCAAGCCGAGCAGCAGTGTTACTTGCATACTGCTTGCCAACTAAATCTACGGGAGGTAAGAAGAAAAGAGTATTCAGAGCATAATAGGGTGTAGTTCTAAGAGCACCGCTGATACATATAAGCTCTATACGTTGAACCCTCTAAAGCTTATTTCTAATCGTTGCCTTGTCGAGAACCGTCCACCAGACTATAATCCCGTAAAGAAGGATAGGTCTGATAACGATCCCATAAAGTCAGTGAGTGTTCCCACCTGTGTCCCTTTAACTTTTTGCATGAGAATAGAGCTACAGTGGCTTTCTTTGCTCTGTCCTCTACATTCATGTTCCAATTTAGTTTCTTGTCAAGAATCACGCCTAATGTTGGCTTCACAAATTGTGGAATTTTTTATTTCTTCGAAACAGCACTATTTCCGTTTTCTAAGGATTCACATTCAAACCGCTATTGAAAGCTCATCTAGACAGCTTATTAAGAGCGATCTGCATTATATATCTCAGAGTTGAAAAATATTTGCCACATATGGCAACAAGTATGTGGTCTGCATAAGAAATTACTTTACAGACCCGACCATCGAACATCAAAAGTATAGGTATCATTTACGACCAGGTTCCACGGAAGAGGAGAGAGAACGCCTCCTTGAGGAGTTCCTCCACAGACTGTGCACAAGAAGCAACTAATTTGGAAGTTATTTTCCAACTAATAATAATAATAACTAATAATAAGTTAATTACGTAAAAAATGTGTGAAGTTTCATTAAATTTTGTTCAAAATAAAACCTAACTACTTTTACTCCCAAATACCGTACGCATCCTATATATATAATTTGGTACATTATATCATATATTATATATGTATATAACTCTTTATTGGGAGTTTAGGCGAGCTCCTTCTCCGATTTGTGTAGTGCATCTTGATGTTTTCCCCGTAACCTCCGAGGGGCAGTTGTTTTTTATGAGAAGCTTTTCCACAACAGAAATACCGTCAAAGGCTTACCATTGCCAGCCGAGGGGCGACCGCTATTAGAAAACACTTTTTGTCAAAAAAGTTGCTTTTCACAGAAGGTCGGGAAAATGTGAATGACGACGCTCGCTCTGAATGCCGCAGCACATCAACAACCGATGAAAATGTTGAGAAAGTGAAGAAAATTGTTATGGAGAATCGTCGAATCACAATTAGAGAAGTTGCTGGGGATGTCGGTATATCGGTTGGCTCATGCCGAAATGTTGGGCAAGAAGCGTGTGACACCGAAGTTCGTTCCAAAATTGCTAAATTTTGACCAAAAAGAACGATGATCCCAATTTGCTTAAAAGGGTCATAACTGGTGACGAATCATAGGTGTAATGGTTATGGCATTGAAACCAAAGCCCAATCGTCCCAATGGAAGCGTCCAGGAGAGCCAAGACCAACAAAAGTACACCAAGTTCGATTAAATTTCAAGATTTTTCTCACTGTTTTCTTCAATTACAATTGCGTAATGCAGCACGAGTTCTTATCACAAAGTTTTACGATAAATAAGGAGTATTACCTTGAAGTTATGCGCTGTTTCCGTGAAGCAATGCGAAAAAATCGCTCGGAATTGTATAAAAAAATGCATGGATTTTGCATCATGATAATGCACCTGCTCACTTACCTTTGATTGTGGGAGATTATATATATATGTATATTATTGGCGTGTACACCCTGGGGTGTTTGGCCGAACTCCTCCGCTTATTTTGTGGCGTGCATCTTGATGTTGTTCCACGAATGAAGGGACCTACAGTTTCAAGCCCAATCCGAGCGGCAGATATTTTTTATGAGGATATTTTTCTTGGCGGAAATACACTCGGAGGTTTGCCATTGCCTGTCGAGGGGCGACCACTATTAGAAAAAACTTGCTTCTTAATTTTGGTGTTTCACCGAAATTCGATCCTACGTCCTCTCTGAATTCCGAATGGTGGTCTTGCATCAACCCATTCGGCTACGGCGGCCGCCAAAAATAACACCGTTATCATGCCTCAGCCACCGTATAAACCAGATTTGGCCCCCTGAAACTTTTTCCTGTTCCCAAGATTGAAGAAATCCATGAAACGACAGCGTTTTACGACGATTGAGGAGATAAAAACCGAATCCTTGAGACAGCTCGAGGACATACCAAAAAGATAATTTCAGAACTGCTTCGAGGATTGGGAAAAACGTTGGCACAAGTGTATTATATCTGAGGGGGACTACTTTGAAGGAAATAAAATAGAAATTGATTAATAAATAAAAGTTTTGTGACAAAAATGAAACTTCACCTTATTTTTTGAACGCACCTCGTAACTTATGGCACGGTCAAAAATGGCGTTTTGAGAATTTCATTTTGTTTTAACTCACGGGAGAAAAAATTCCAAAATAAGCTTATTTACCCCGGCGTTGCAAAGTCCTAGTACTACTACATTTGCCGTTGAAAAAATTTCCCAAAATCTGTTTATTTTTTCCGCCGCGACAGTGGTCTAACCCCTTAACATAGGAAACCATCAATTTTCTTTATATCACTTTTTCAGAAATTTCGATTAGTTTCTAAATAGTTCGCTAAAAAAGCGCACACAAAATGTGTTTATTGTTTCCGCCGCCTGAGTGGTCAAACCCCTACGTAGAATAAATGTTTCACAGGTCGAAAATGCAGACACTATAAAATAATCGTTAAGTTGTATTTTAAGTTTAAATTTAAGGTAATCTTCAAATATTCAAATTATCTCTCTATTCTATTGCATTTGATTTCAACAACCGTCGCTCTAATTTAACATCTCAATTCCCACTTTATTCGTGCCACTTCGGCTGCCTTAATCTGCTGCAGTCCCACTCAAATATTATTTTAAGCTCAATTCACACATTTATGTATGTATCTGCTCCTACCATGCAACATGCAGCATCTTACCGTTATTGTCTTCCAATCTCATGCTGCACACAATCGCGCAGACACTCCCACACACCCATTTAGAGCACACATAAATCGGTGTTATAACATTTTACGCAGTACTTGCAGATATTCCTATTCAGTTTGTGACATTATGCAGTACCATCTCAGTCCAGGTTACGTTTTCTCATCAACAGCCATCATCTTCTTATTGAGCCAAACTGTCGTCTTTAGTTCGCGTTTTAATAGCAGCTCCTTGGTTCTTGCCCCTTCACTGCTGCCACTGCTTACATACACAATTCCCAATTGCAAAATCCAATTTTATGCTCAAATCCGATTAACGCCGTCAACGATCAGCCATAACAACAGCGCATACAACAACAGGAACAGTTTTACACCAACAGTAACAAGAATGGCGAGCGTTGCAACCAAATGCCAAGTGACAAAATTTATGACCGGATGTGAGCATTCAACGCCATGGCGTGAATGCATTTACTCGCACCAATACACCTCAACACCTCCGCTCTAACTCAGCCCGTGGCTGCTCGACGTGGTGACCGTCCAACCGGACAACTGAATTCAACACCCGCACTTACGAGTAGTAAGTAATAACATACAGGCACAAACTCACACACACACACACATACATACATATTATTTCCATTGTATACGCTGTGCTGCTGTGATACTTGCACTCGTACTAGTTGCCACTTATAATGCGAATGTTGCATTATAACATTGAATGGACGCATTTGTGTGTGAAATAATTGGATTTTAGCTAATTTAGATTTTTATTTTGCGTGCTGCCAACTGATGGCGCAGCAGCACAGAAATGCAATTTGAAATGGTTAGTAAGTTGTTAAGTGCAACACAAAATGCATACCAATACAACAACTCTACGTAAACCTAATAAAATTTTGCTTTGAATTGAGCAACGAGCGTGTCATCTCCGTTTGCCAGTTTGCCAGTCACCACTGCCACTACCGCTGCCACTACCGCTGTCGCTGCCATCACAAAGGTCGGCGCTGCAGGGTAATTAAACGTCGCACTCGCATAATGTGGCTGCTTTGTAATGCAATGTGCCGTGTGTGATCCAGCATATGAAGCACGCTAAAATTGCAATTGTAGTTTCTGCAATTCCAGCAGGTGAACCGACTGCGTGTTTTAAAGGCATCAGGCTAAATGGAAATACTTTAGTAAGGCAGGTATGTATGTGTATGTATGTATGTATGCATGTAGCGATCGGAGAGTGGATATAAAATATATGTATGTACCTACATAAATTTGTAAAAACTAAAATATTTAAAGAAGTAAGTGAGCATAAACTTTGGATCATTATTTTAGGGTTTCGCTGGCAATTTTGTGAAATATGCAATACATGGGGGTTTTCATTTCGAATTTTGACAATGAATGAAGGTGCTCATAATAATAGCACAGCAAAACTTTGCCAAGTTAGAGTTATTTTTTTTATTATTTTAATTTTCTATTTTTTTTATTATTTTAATTTTCTATTTCTTATTTGCATAAAAAATTTAGGTTTGGGAATAGGGTTCAAAAGGCCAACATTGCATTGCCCAAAAGCAAAACAGCGGTCGGAATCAAATGGTGATTAACACCCCACATTACATATTGGCTTTACACTTCGATAGTTCGGCCTATTTTGCTATATGGAATACTTGTGCACTACTAGGATTCCCCCAAATAAAGCGCTCGAAGTGCTAGTCAACTAGCCTGCTCTAAATCTGGTAGAAAAACATGAGGTCGCCGCTTCAGCGCTTAGGCTTAATAGTATGGTGATATGCAAGACCCAGCGGTTCGGCCATGCTTCTATACCACATACTACGAGTAGTTATAATCCGGAAATGGACTACTCTTCTCCTAAACCAACCTTGGACAGACTCTTCAAGACTAAAATCCCGTCAAGAAGAGAGTTGCAAACTCAAAGACGATGAAGAAGATGAAAAATAAATGACTACACGGCTAAATCCAAGCTAGGCAATGAAGTATGCTATGGAGTTTTTTCAAAATAATTAGGACTAAAACTATCCCTGTCCGACTACTGTAGCGTCTATCAAGCAGAAGTCTTAGCTATAAAAGAAGTGGCTACGTATCTAAAGATGTATGCCGTAACAAAAACTACGATAAATATCTTCTCGGATAGCCAGGCGGTCATCAAATCAATAGAAGTAGTTATACTAAGATCAAAGTTTGCTCAGGCATGCCTGGCTCTAAATGATACTAGCACCATTTTCAAGGTCAGTCCTTTATGGGTTCCGGCACATAGAGATATTGAAGGAAATTGCAAGGCCGATGAGCTAGCCAGAAAAGGTACTAATCTTCCACTGCATGAAAATAGAGGTCATTCTGGAAATCCTATGGCAACTTGAAAATTAAGGATAAAAATAATATTCTCTAGGAGGCCTATAGGCATGGAGAGAAGAAAATACTCATGTTGCAACGGGGCAAATTTAGCCGCAAATAGATAAGAAAAGGTCAGCAGAATTGCTTAGTCTCTCAAAAGAGAGCACGAAGATTGTGGCTAGTATCACTGGTGATTGGCTGTTAGGTAGACATTCTTCTAAGCTAGGAATATTTTGTCATGAATACTGCAGAAGTTGTAGATATGAGAAAGAGGAAGAAACAGTAGAACACTTCATCTGTAATTGTTCAGCCTTAGCTAGAACTTTTGACTCTCTTAGGGAAATATTCTGTGTTGGGATAAAACCTATCCTACGCTTCATAAGAGCTAAATGGTTCCAATGATGCATAAACACTGCCGTGCTATACAGTGGTACCTCAACAGACCTATATGAGCTAAGTGAGTTGGCTATTCTAAACCAACTGCCACAAAAACCTAAGATAACCTAAGTTATATCTAAAGGGTGATTTTTTAGCTATTATCTTTTTAAACAGCTGGTTTAAACAGCTGACGCACGTTTCGTGTTTTGTTTCACTGTCAAACATCTTCAGTTTGGTCAATAATTTAACCATGAATCGTCTTACAAACGAACAACGCTGGCAAATCATTAAATTTTATTATAAAAATGCGTGTTCTGTTAAGAAAGTTTAAAGTCGAAAAATTGTGTTCAGCGACGAAGCTCATTTTTGGATCAATGAGTACGTAAATACGCAGAATTGTCGATTTTGGAGTGAAGATCAGCCAGAAGAATTGCAAGAGCTACCAATGTATCCAGAAAAGGTCACAGTTTGGTGCGGCTTATGGGCTGGAGGTATCACTGGACCGTACTTCTTCAAAGATGCTGCGAATCGTAACGTAACTGTGAATGGTGAACGCTACCGTGAAATGATAACCAACTTTTTTTTGCCTAAAATGCAAAAGCTTGACTTGCATGACATGTGGTTTCAGCAAGACTTTGCCACATGCCACACAGGACTTGTTGAGAGGCGAGTTCGGTGAACATTTAATTTCGCGTTCGGGACATGTCAATTGGCCACCCAGATCGTGTGATATAACGCCTTTAGATTATTTTTTCTGGGGCTATATTAAAGCTCATGTCTGTTCAGACGAGCCTGCTTCAATTAACGCATTGGAAGACAACATTAAAGCATTTATATGTGAGATACCGGCCGAAACATTGGAAAGAGTATGCCAAAATTGGACTAAGCGGATGGACCATTTGAAGCGCAGTCACGGTCAACATTTGCATGAAATAATCTTCAACATTAAATTATATGGGCTGTGCTATCGATTTAAATAAAAATTTCATGCATTCTTCTGAATAATCACCCTTTACTACAACAAAAACCATATAACTCAAAATTTCGCCTTTATACAAAATTATAAAAAATTCAAAAAAAAGTTTCATCAATCTTTTAATAAAATTTTGTATGTTATTTTAATGTAAATTTTTTATTTTATTTTGTTTTTCATAAAAATGTAGATTATACTGCAACAAAAGCCACATAAGTCAAAGATTCGCACTTTGTACAAAATTAAAAAAAATTCAAAAATATATCAAACTTTTTAATCAGAATTTTTAGAGAAATTCTGGGCATGCGGTTTTATAGCTCTCTAAATTTTAGAATACTATTGTTCAAGTTAAAAATGTGTTATAAGAAGGGTTGATTTTTCATAATTTTTTTTGTTGGCGGTGTGCATTTTTTCCATATAACGAACGAAAAAACACACCCAACACTGTAAGCAAAAAATCAACACAATTTTTGAGTCCCGTGAAACTTGCACTTTTTATACCAAATTCTATAAATTATAAACCTAGAAGTAGAAATTTCTAAAAAATTCGAATCAAAAGTTTGAAATTTCAATAAAAATTTTTCGGAATTTTTTTTTTCATAATATTCACAAAGATCGAACTTTAGTATAAGTTAAAAAGCTATTTGGGACAATATTTTTTTAATAAAATAATCAGATGTTAAATCTGAATAAGAATAAAACATATTAAAGGATTTATTTCGGCCTTACACTGTAAAAATTTAATAATTTTCAAGGGCGTGGAAGGAAACAGATATACATACATATGTGACAAAACTAATATTAAATTAAATCTTAGGAAAATAATATGAAATAGTATTTAATACATAGCTTGTGTGTACTCCGTTATTTATTGTAACTGATACTAGTCGTCGTCGTGGCGTCGAATTTGCGAGCGACTGAAGGACATTAAGGTCGATTTTTGCTAATTGCCATCTTTTATAGCTTTTTTAAAGTGCTATAGGCTATTAAACTAGCGCCCGCCTTTATAAACTTGCTTGATAAAAATACTCCAGAGGCCCTCCATTGGATTTAGGTCTGGTCTAGCAGCGGGCCACTTCAGTACAGGAATATTTTTTCTTTGTAGGCTTAAGCAGGATTGGATTGAGGGGAAAACCTGCACCGAAGCTTGCACCTCTGTCTTCACTGACGGTTCCAAAATGGTATCGAGAGTCAGAGCGTGGGTTTTCTCTAAATCAGTCATTTTATCTATCTCCCTTAAACTGCCGAATATTGCTAGTGTTTTTTAAGCAGAAGTCTTTACGATCCTGCAGGCATGCAAAATGTTTAGGAAACACGGGAGCGAGGGGATATTAACATTTTCTCCGATAGTCAAACCGCGATCAAGACTTTGACGACGCTATGGTGCAGAACGAAACTTCTAAAATTAAAATTCTTGTAAGGAGGAGATGAAATATATTGGGTGTGCAGGTAACACATCTCTAATCTGGGTTCCAGGACATAGGAATTTAGAGGGAAATAAAATTGCTGATGAGCTAGCCAGGAAGGGGACTGAATTGGCCTCAGAGACCTCCTACTCGGTCATCGGCATTCCCCTGACAGTTGTTAAAGAGGAAGTGCACAAATTAGTTCTAAGGAAAGCGCAGAAAAAATGGAGCTCAATTTCTTCATGTGCTATTTCGAAAACCCTTGGCCCCAGTACAATATACGGAGGACTCAGAAAGTCCTTTCAATTTCAAAGCTCGTAGCTGTGTTTACCGGACTTTGGACGATCGGCACACACGCGGAAAAGCTAGGATAAATGGTGACCCCTATTGCAGAAGAAGGAGACTGTAGAGCACTTTCTCTATAAATGTCCGGGTTTGGCAGCTAGACGATTAAGATCACTGGGTGCTCCTTTCTTCGAAGTATGATGATGGTGGAATAATGGATTGCCATTCATCATCCCAGAACTTATGATTATCGGCGAATTCGGGTTTAGCTGCCCTGTGGCGAGATGTGAGCTTCGATTTAGCCAGTCTATTGTGATACTCTAAATTCGATTCGTCACTCAAAGTGTTTCCGTTTCTTCTCTTCGTAACATTAAGAGAAAGTTCACAACTAATTTTATTAACCAAATTTTTGACGATTTTTTAATTAGTTTTATCTCAGAATTGCACGGGAGTCTCTAGATGAGATCTAAAATCTTTTAACGAAAACGAGGTCAGCGATCATTGCTGGGTGTCGTAGTAAGCCAATGATTTTTTCTTGCGTGCCCTGAATTGTTCTAAAAAACAATTTTCGATAGTTAAAATGTATTAATTAATAAATAAATTAGTAAATTTTTAATAGTACATTTTTTTTGGATTTTTGATAATTTTTTTTTTTAATTTTGAATAAAAATTTATTTAGAAATGGTGAAAATATTTTTTCCCAAAACTTTTGTCCAATTGTTCCAAAACAAAAGTTTTTTAAAAAGTAGAAAATAAAAATAAAAATTAAAAGTGTAGGTAAAAACCGAATATTCACTTTGAAAAATGCTCCAGAAGAAATGTGCACTTTCTTTTTAATTTTTTATAATAAAGTTTTTTTGCATTTCGAACAAAATTTTTTTAATTTTCGATAAAATTTTTAAAAAAATTTTTTGTTTTTATTTTTCATTAATTTTTTTCAGAAATGAAAAAAAAAATTTTCTCACAAAACTTTTGTACAATTGTTTCAAAAAAAAATTTATAAAAGTAAAAGAAAAATTTAAAAGTGTAGGAAAAATCCGAAGATATGTATAGGGTTTTCCAATAAGAGGTGTTATTTTGATATTCAAAGAAAAATGCTATTTTTTAATATAAATCATCAGATGTTTATTTCATTATAAAGAGGAAGGTATGCCGTTAATAGTGGAAAATAACATCAGGCAAATGACCACCACGATCACGCTTACAGGACAATATCCTTTTCATGAAATTTTCCATAACCGAATGGCAAAATGGCTGCCCTATGTCCTCGGTAGACTCCATCGATGAATTCCATCGTTGAGGTTTTGAATTGGCCCTGGGCTGTTGGCTTAGACCTCCTCTTTCACGTGGCCCCAAAGAAAAAAGTCACAAGGTGTTAAATCACAAGATCTCGGTAGCCAATTGTGATCACCTCTTAAAGAGATAGCATGGTCCGCCAACTTTTCCCATAAAAGATCAAAGGTTTTGTTGCTTGTGCGGCCCGTAGCGCCGTTTTGTTGAAAATAAACGTTGTCCAATCAATACCATCCAATTCCGGCCATAAAAAAATCGTTAATCATCTCTCGATAGCGCAATTCGTTCTTCTGTAACACCTGGAAAACCCTTGGAAAACCCTTTAATTTACTTTGAAAAAATCTGAAAATTACAATAGTAAACATTTTTTCAAAAGATTTTCCAGTTTACTTCTGGTGATACACAAGCCTTCAAATAAATAAGTTCTTATTTAGAAGAATATTTACTTGGATCACTTGACATGGAATCGCTCATCGATGTAAGGCGCCATCTTCGGAAAAATACAGTACTGAAAAGTACGTGCTCTAGAAGTCCGGGCCATTATCAAAACTCAATGTACAGTTATGGGAGAGACCTCTGTGAATGTTTTTTCATTAATTCTTAATGCCGAAACATTCTCGAATTACACTTCGCACATGTCGCAACTACGCAGTTCCCAGAAGCAATTCCCCAAGGGGTTTGCGAGTTTAGCTTAGTTTGATGGAGAGTAGCATAAATGCATGAAAACGAACTCAAATCCCACTCACCGGCGCATGTTCCATGTACGTACCTAGAGTGTGACATTTTGTCATACAACTTTTTGATCCACCCGCTCACATTTACACTCGCGAGTCTGTACTTATGGATGTGACGAAACGTGTGGCCCAGTTGGTGCAGTGCCAAAGCTAGCCCTTGGCCTCTGGCGCCAAGCTGATGTGCTGCACTGTCGTGTTCAACAGCTGATGAGGCACTAAAAATCTGGACATTGGCCGAACCAGCAACAACAAAGCAACAATACTGCATACACCGACACAAGTCAATGTCACGTGGGTAATAATATGTGACATCCGCAAGTGAGTGCAGCAACAAAATGCAATGAGCATAAATTTAATACAAGCTGACATTTTGCTGTATTTGCTCATGCTGCTGCGTCTATTTATTTATTATTATTATTTCAGTTTTTTGTTTTGTCAGCGTTTATTCAACTTTTTTAATTACCGACAAATGAATAAAAACAAAAAAACGGCAGCGCAATGCATTTCAAGGCTCACTTCCTTTTGACTTTTGTATGCAAATGCACGGCAGCGCCATCAAAAACAACGTCGCTATCGAATAAAAAAAATTACTCACATATTTATAAAAAGATGGTGCATTGGTATGTGTGCAAATATATGCAAAAATGTTTATGGAGGTGTGTGTGTAAAATGGTTTGCTTGTGTGCCGTCGTTTGCTTGCCGCACAAACGCTGCTTTAGCATGGTAACCGCCCATTTTAAGACACTCCCCCTTCCGCTAATGGAGGGTCATTTTTCGCGTGCGCTCGTACAGGACCACAAAACCAGGACTCTTGTCAGCGTCGTGTGCGTCTTTAAGAATGGCTCACCCCCAACTGAAAGTCGCCTTTGTATGCCTGCATCCATAGGTAAGTAATGTATGAGTGTGGCCGTTAGTAAATGTGAATGTATGTGTGTGTATATGAGTAAGTTGATGTTTGTGTTTTCAAATTTAAAATGCTAAAGCCCTCCACCATTTTTTACCGCTGTTGCTGCTACTGCTACTGCCGCATTGATGCGTCTGTTGTTATTACTTACTGTTGTTGTTGTTGTTGTTGCCGCTGCTACTCCAATTATGAACATTTTTATAAGCTCATCACCCGCGCGGCCATCTACGCCATCAGCAATGCTTCGCTTTTGCCCTCCTATCATCGGTTCATCCGCTATTTCGCAGTTACACACAATTAAACCAAATGTGTATGCATGCGTGTGTGTGTGTGTGGGTCCATTTGCACATTGTGTGTGTTTTGGTATTGGAGGAACGAAGTGTCCTTAGAAAATCACACATTCAAGGTCCTACAAGGTTCGTTAACGCGGGTGTATGTAAATAAATGTGTGTGAGTGCAGATGCGAGTGTGTGTGTGTGAGTGTGAAGAATATACACAGGGCATGGCATTGAATTTGTAAATTTGCTGCACTGTTGCTTTGCCATCGCTGGTGTTGATTCGCGCGATTCCACTGCAAATATGCTGTGCTACCGGAGTACTTGAGCGAGCTCGCTTTTGTGCCTGCGTGTATGTATGTGTATGTGTGCACATACATAGATACATATGAATGTATGGTAGTTGCACGAGTGTTGCTGTCAAACGGCTTTAACTCCTTCAACGTCTATTGCCATCTTGGGAACAATGGCGCTGCAGTGACAACGCCAATAATGGCCAGGCAGGCAGCCGGCAACAGTCGGTTAGCCTAGCATTCATACAGACACCAGTCAGTCAACATAAAATTCGCCAAGTGGCGTTGCACTGCGGTGTTTGTGTGGCGGATATCGTTGGAATTTCAAACTCGTCTTCGCGGTATATATCGAGTGTTTTTTTCAGAGCTTGAGAACTTAAATGATAATACAAAACCGAAATTTTATTGGCATTCGTTTTTTTTTTTCTTATTAAAATCTTGTAGATAATTTCATGGGATTTATATTTTGAAAATGTTATCCAGCATACATCCATTTGTGGAACAACATCAAGACGCACACCACAAATAGGAGGAGGCCAAACACCCAAAAAGGGTGTACGCGCCAATTATATATATATATATATACATGTGCTGCGGACACGATCAGTCTGACTACTTCAAGAAATCTGGCCGTATGGCATCAATGGCGGCTGGAATATTGCAATAAAGCGTCGTGTTGTTGGAAGCAAATATGTTCGGGGGAAACAGAAGGAAAAGAACCAAATAGGTGGAAAAAGGAAGAAGGAACTTTGGATTAGAGGACGACGACGAACAGTGGCTAATAGGACTATGAATAAGTTCGTGCGATTTTACAACAGATGGCGTAACTTGATTATTATTCCATCGATCCACATTTCCAAACATTCATTGGAGAGCTACTCTCGTAAGGCACAAACGTCAGTATAAGTTTTTTATTTGAAGCGTAAACAACAATATTTTTACCACACTTGAAAATGTCGAATTTCGTGCCAAATAATGTGTTTTTGCGGGGAATTCTTCTTCATTATTTTAATATGAAGAAAAAAGCAGCCGAAAGTCATCGTATCTTGGTGGAAGTTTATGGTGAGCATGCTCTAGGTGAGCGAACGTGCCAGAAGTGGTTTGCACGCTTTGAAAGTGGTGATTTTGGCTTGGAAGACGAAGAACGCGAGGGTGCGTCGCCAAAGTTCATGGATACCGAATTGGAGGAATTGCTCGATCAAGATCCGGCTCAAACGCAAGAAGAGGTTGCAAAAACTTTGGGAGTTGATCAATCAACCATTTCCAAACGTTTAAAAGCCATGGGAATGATCCGAAAGGTAGGCCATTGGGTGCCGTATGAATTGAAGCCAAGAGACGTTGAACGCCGTTTTATGGCATGCGAACAACTGCTTCAACGGCACAAAAGAAAGGGTTTTTTGCATCGAATTGTGACTGGCGATGAAAAGTGGGTCCATTACGACAATCCAAAACGTCGGGCAACGTATGGATACCCTGGCCATGCTTCAACATCGACGTCGGCGCAGAATATTCATGGCCTGAAGGTTATGCTGTGTATCTGGTGGGACCAGCTGGGTGTTGTGTATTATGAGCTACTGAAACCGAATGAAACGATTACGGGGGATGTCTACCGACGACAATTGATGCGTTTGAGCCGAGCACTGCGAGAAAAACGGCCGCAACAATGCTCGGCCACATGTTGCACAAGTGGTCAAAACATACTTAGAAACGCTCAAATGGGATGTCCTACCCCACCCGCCGTATAGTCCAGACCTTGCGCCATCCGATTACTATCTCTTCCGATCGATGCAACATGGCCTGGCTGACCAGCACTTCCGTAATTACGATGAAGTCAAAAAATGGATCGATTCGTGGATTGCGGCAAAACCGACCGAATTTTTCACAAAGGGAATCCGTGAATTGCCAGAAAGATGGGAAAAAGTAGTAGTAAGCGATGGATAATACTTTGAATATTAAATTTGTAACCATTTTACGTCAATTAAGTTTCAAATTTCGAAAAAAAACCGCACGAACTTATTCATAGTCCTATTAATTACGTTTATAATGAGCGCTTCAAGCTACTGATGAAATTCACCAGGCATGTGATACTTAAACCCGCAACATCCGTAGGTGTAGCAAAAAAGTAAGACCTCAGATGTCTTAAACTTTGGCCGACGAGAGCAGGGCAGCTCAGAAGATGGTTCTAAGATAATTCCACCTTATCCTCCAGACAGCTTCTGAAGAAAGCCTCTGCAACAATCCCAAGTCTGAACGCGTGGACTTCTTACGGACAGTTTCCAGTAAGGATACCTACCAAATTCGAGAGCTGCGGCTTTATTAGCCTTAGAAGATCGCTCGAGCGCCCCCGGTCTACCCATGACCAGAAGAATCTCGCAGTTTTATTGTAATCTGCATATTTCGCACTAGCCCAGCGCCCGCTGAGTTGATGCGTTGCCCATCTTTCCTGAAGTAGATCACAGGTTCTCAAGGGAATCCCAATCCTCTCGTTTTGCGATGAAACCGTATTCAGGATTCCCTATCTAGCCAGCATATCAGCTCTCCCTCTTTACCACTGTTACCGGAAACCCAGATGAGCCCCATAGCGAATTATCCAGATGCAGCTGAGAGAGCAGTCAGGCGTTCCTCGACTAATTTCGAAAGCACAAATAGCGAGCCCAAGACCCTAATTGCCCCTTTTCTGTCGGAGTAGATATTTGCGGTCCTACAGTAAGTACCGAAGTAAGAATCCAGTCCACTGCTTCCTTGATTTCGGCTACCTCCACTTGGAAAACACTACTAGCCTAAATTTGAGCTTGATGGGGAGCTAGTCGTAAAATATTCCTCCACCAACTATTCCGTTCAACTTCGGGCCATCCGTAAACATGTTTGCCATGCTCTGTTTCCAAATATTGCGCAAAGCCCACTCCTCCCCTAAGGGAATATGAATGGAAAAAGCACCAGTCGAACCCAGTGAGGGTGTACATTGATCCAGCACCATGGGGATAAACTCAAAGTTTTTAAAAATACTAGAGTGCCCGTAGTTTAAGTCTAGCTTATGGCCCGAACACCGCTGTCAAACCATAATTATCGTTATCCGTAGTTCTCATGCAGCTAAAAAAGACACCCGATACATACACATACACACATATGTGTTTATGCACTTAAATAAATAAAAGTGTGTATTAGTCTGTGTTATTTGTATTATTTGTGTTATCCTGGCTAGGAATGAGGTAATTTCTAAGCGAACATCAAGTAGGTATGTTGTTGGTGTGGTTATCTTTGAGAATCACCATTACATTTCAGGGAATGAAAAGGAAAATAAAACAAAAAATTGCAAAAAAGGAAGCATATGAGTGCAGAGAGTTACGCCAATAATTTCATGACTTTCTTGCAGCTTTCCTTGCCATTCTTAATGGCTTTGAACGGAAAATCTCGTACAGCAAAAAACCGTTACAGTATGTTGGATCTCAGCGGATTAGCATTGCAAGAGAGACGTGAAAAATTTATATTTAATAAAAAGTTGCTGAAAGACTAAATGATCCAAAGAAATGGTAATGAAATGAAATGCGTTTTTTTATAGATTTAGAATGGATTCTTTCTTTGCCTGGAGGTTGTAGAAAAATGTGCACTTGTAGCGTCTGCATTACGGTAAATTAGGTTGTAGCGGCAATTTATTTCACGTAAACATATAAGGACCCTTTCAGTCCATTACTACATCGTAGCTTTTAGTTTTTGTTTTGTATTGTTTGTTTTTTCCTAAGCCTTCGAGATCTCAGCCATTTGCTAAGGCCGGACGAAACGAAGAGGCCTTTTGTAAAAACGTATGGATTTTCCCGCATAACGATGGAGAAAGAAAGTAAAGGACACAAACAAATAAATCTTGCCAACGAATTTTTAGTATGAAGAAGTTTACGTTTTACTGAAATTGAAATTGAAATTTGAGTAGATCGAGCCAAGGAGCACTAAGAGATTTGGTGGCTCCTAAAACACTATATTAGCCTGAGCCCATTGTATTTAGAGCTTTGGAAAGAGGGTGGATAATCAAGGAGGAAAGGAGAAAAGTATCAGAGAAAAAGATAGGAAAGAATAGAGACAGAGACAAAAGTAGTTAGTCCTGTGACAATTTTCCAGATTGGTAAGTCTGTAAATATCCTCCAGTTTTAGAGAACGAATATTACTCATTCTCACGACATCGGAACTCAAAATTCGTAGGCTTGCTCTAGCAAAGGCAGGACACTCACAAAAAAAGTGCTCAGTGCTATCCGCCTCCTCCAACCAAGACAGGCACATTGGCTCCTCAATGATTCCAATGGGCGTCATTGCTGGCCCATCGGTATTGTCCTGTAATAATACCGGCCATCAACCGAACGTCTGTTCCTCTAAGTTTTAGTAGAAAGTTTGACAGTTTTCTGCTCGGACTTGTCACAAACACTTGGCAATTTTGCAGCGTTCTAGACCGGACCATCGCTCTTTATGTAAATTACATACATAATCGCTGATCCAATTCATGATTCCTGCGGAATTGATTCCGATTATTGGCTCTGGCCCCTGTGGGGCACCGCTGATCCACGGTTTGCGAATTCATCGGCAATCTCGTACTTTCAACACCGGGGTGTCCTGGAACCCATATAAGTACAAGCTTTTTTTCATGTTGCAACATAATTAAGCTTCTTCTTACATTCTTGAACAATCTTCGAAGTTTTCTTCGCGTTCTTCAGGGCCTTCAGTGCAACCTGACTGTCACTGAAAACTCCAATATGTTTCCCGCTCCTTCCTTTCTCAATTATCCATTCGGCTACTTTCAGGATGGCAAAAATTTCCATTTGTAAAGCAATTACCATTTCCCGCATAGCCTATTACATTTTACTACTATAATAACTGAAACCTCACATTGCTGATCAATTAAGTAGCCGATTATTTCTGTGGAAGCGAAAAAGCTGCTTCAATGCAGAGCCTTTTATTATTGAATTATGAGTCAATATGAACATAACGCTTACCCCGACTAGAATTTCAGTGAGGCATGCCGAAAAATCAGTTAGGCGCGAATTACGCAGGCCTGACTGAGGCACGCCTCACTATTACCTTACCAGGCCCACGATAGGCAAGGCAAAGATTGGCATGCCAGAACAATACCAAATTTGGTAGTGGTCACGAAAATCTGTGGCAGTGTCTCACTTAGGCATAAATTGGAATCCCTAACTGATTTGTAGACGGGCATCCGGAGTATTACCGAAGTTCGGTTTTTCCTTTCGCGACTTGGGCCCTGTAAATATAAACAAAAAAAATTTGGCATATGCTCTCGAGAATTCGTATTACTTTTAAATCACCATATATCATTTTTTCTCTCCCTTTAGTAACCATAGGAAGGCACATACCAAAGCTCCAGAAAGGAAAGATTTCAGAAACTGAAGCTGGCATTCAGAATCAACCATCAACTCATCAAGAGCTTACTGCGATATATCTAAATTTTGTTAAACCTAAATAAACTATCCTGACTTCCACTTAAATAATGTTTGCATACGCTCGTCGGAGTTGCCAAATCAAGGACTGTACACATGGGCATAGTTATGTACGACCAAAATTGGCTTAAAACAAAAGAGTTACAGAATATGCACAGTATGCATGTATGCACGTTTACATATGTACGAGTATGTGCTGGTCATAAAAATATGACATAGATAAAAAGTTCAGCAATAAATGTTCACCACCCCCAAAAAATCAAGATAAAGCCCAAGCGGCCATTGTCAAATGGCATTTCGTGCGTGTTGCTTGAACGGTCAACATTGATTTGCTTTTATCTCCATTGTCCTTTAATGACTTCACTCAACTCATTCGCCAGATGGACAACTGCAATAGTCGCCTTCTTGCCATCACTCCAAATCAGTATATGTCGTAACGATTGTCACTGCATACGCAATTAGTCACGACCAGTGATATGGTCAGTTGTGATTTGTAGGTAAAATAGGGCACTACTACCTGTGTTGGTTGCGGATACATTTGACGAGCTAGACAAACGTACCAGCAGGAGCCGCTGGAGTGACCGATTTCGATTGAGTTTATGTGAAAATTTTGGCAATTATTCTTAGCTCCTATGCAGTTTCTTTCAAAGCGACATACAAGTGCACCTAAATAAGTGAATTATGCGAGTGTTGTTGGTATTGGGAATTCTAGGACGAAAATGTCGAAAACGAACATGAAGGAATGGACGAGAAAGTTGACCGAAACGTTGACATTATTTCGACGTAGCTTAATTTTACAAACCAAAGAGTTTTTTCAAAATTCCACCTTACATGGAGTGCGTTACATAGCCGAATCGGGACGTCCGGTGGGTGAAAAGTAGGTGAATGTATATCAGATCTAAAAGAGAGATTAATGGCGTGTAAGTGTACGAAAAGGGAAACATAAATCGTTTTTCTTATAGATTTATGTGGTTTTGCTTTACAACGATTGGGGCTGTGACGGCTTTGGTGATTATTATGAGTTTGTGGGAAAAGTTTCAGACTAATCCCACCATTACTGGTGAGTGCCTATATCAATATAAGTTTGTACATATGTACCTATGTGTGAATTTAGGGTGGCTTATTTTTGCGGAAAAACTGACAACATTATATTTTTTGGAGTGGACTTGTTGTTGCAGCAAAAAAATTCTCCATATGTGTAGGGGGAATGCCGCTGGAGTGACAATCCTTGGCCGGATATGAATCCGGGTCGTACCAGTAGCGTGTGTCCGACTGACGTGGGAACCATTTTTCACGAGTTTTCAAAGTTAGCTTAGAATTATTTGCTAAAAATACACTGAAAAATATATTATCGGATGTCTTTTAGCTGTCGATATCGATAACTATGGTTTGACTGCTGAGAATGACCGACAATTCTGTTCAGCAAGGTTTGGCAATGCAACTTCAATTGGTATAGGAAGTCGCCGCTAAAGCTGGGCTGGTTTTCAACACCTCTGAAACGAAAGTAATGCATACAAGCACGTAAAATACGCATCTGTTTCTGATCGATCCAACTGGGAACCAGTTGGAGAAAGTATAATCTTTTTGCTGTCTGGATGGTGTCATCTGGGTGTCAGGTGGCTCGAGCAAAGACATCAAAAACCGCATCAGGAAAGCTCTAGCAATATTTAGCTCCAGTCTGGAAAGCATAACACTTTTCGCAACGAGCATAGTTGAAGATCTTTGATCCTAATGTCAAATCATCTTTACTTTATGCCTGTGAAGCGTGGAATGCAACAGCGGCCGATATAAACGCACTGCAAGTTTTCACTAAACCTTAGCAAAATCCTGAAAATTTTCGGACAAAACACAATCTCGTATGCTGTTTTCTGGAGAAGAACACAGCAAAGCCCCAAGACTCCTTGAGATTTGCAAAAGAAAATTAGGCTGGATTCGTCACGTCCTGCGTAGAGAATATGATAACTTAACAAGAGCCGCTATTGCGAGAAATTCCCAAGCCAGCCGTAGACCAGGAAAGTCATCGGTGCTTGTTTCCAAATCCGAACACCGTCTCCAGGTGGCTTTCCTAGAATTTAACCTGTGATGAAGCTAAGAGACTAGCGCAGAACAGATCTGAATAGAAGGAATTTGTTGTGGCTCTTTGCTCCTCCCTGGAACTATACGAAATAATATTAATAATAATAATAAAGTTTAGCAAGTCATCATGAATCGTTTAACGCCAGAACAACGCTTCCAAATTGTGGAAATTTACTTTGAAAGAAAAAATCTGTTCGCAAAGTTCTTCATCGACCCTGATTACTTTCGAAATGAGTAAGGAGCTACCGTTATGCTGAATGGCGAGCCCTATGAACCATGCTAACTGAATTTTTATTTGCAAAAACTGATTAGCTAATCGTGCTCAGCAATCGATTTACTGCTATATTCAGCCAAGCTTTGACGCCATACGTCCAGATTTATTGGAAAAAGTAATAAAAAATTGCACTGATCGAATGGACCATGGAACTCGTAGCCGTGGCGGACATATGCTGGATATCATATTCAAAAAATAAATGCCATAGGTTGAAATGGTTGAAGTGCCAGTCTGGCACTCCTCAAGTAGCACTAACGAGCCGTTTTCATACCACTAGAGGTATCCAACAGACAGATATATACACCCAGCCAGAGCTGTTGATATAATGGAGGAGATTTGGATGGGATTTAGGTTGGCGCAATGCCCCAATGTCGTCTCGCTGACCTTAGTCCTCTAGCTGCCAAACCCGGACATTTACAGAGAAAATGCTCTACAGTCTCTTTCTCTGAAAGGTCCCCACAACTTCTGCAATGAGAGTGAAATGGTAACCCTAGCTTTTCTGCGTGTATGCCGATCGTCCAGTGAACGGTAAACACAGCTACGAGTTTGGAGATTGAATGGCGATGAGTCCAAAGGACTTTCTGAGTCCTTGGTATATCGTATTGGGGTCAAAGGGTTTTCGAAATAGCACATGAAGAAATTGAGCTCCATCTCTTCTGCGCTTTCCTGAGAATTAATTTGTGCAGTTCCTCTTTAACAACTGTCAGGGGAATGCCTATGACCGGGTAGGAGGTCTCTAAGGGCAATTCAGTCCCCTTCGTGGCAAGCTCATCAGCAATTTCGTTTCCCTCTATGTTCCTACGTCGTGGAACCCAGATCAGAGAAATGTTACCTGCACACACAAGAGATTTGATCTCCTTTTTACAGGAGTTTACTAGTTTCGTTCTGCATCATGGCGTCGTCAGAGCCCTGATCGCGGCTTGACTATCGGAGAAAATGTTAATATCCCCTCGCACCCGCGTTTCCTAAGCATTTTTGCATGCCTGCAGGATTGTAAAGACTTCTGCTTAAAAAACAGAAGCAATATTCGGCAGTTTAAAGTAGATAGATAAAATGGCTGATCTAGAGAAAACCCCCGCTCCGACTCCCGATTCCATCTTGGAACCGTCAGTAAAGACAGAGGAGCAAGCTTCGGTGCAGATTTTACCCTACCAGATTATAATAAAAAAAGTTAATATAGGTAAAGTTGTCCGAGGAAACGAATACGGAATATTTATTGATCGAAATGAGTATGCGAAGATTTTTTGTTGCAAACTATCTCGTTCGGCAACACGTTATCCTCTTTATCAATCCGACGAGCTGCAACGGTGTCCTATATGTATATATTAGTTGAGAGCATCAACCAGCTCAATAGTGGCACCCGGTTTTTAGAGAGTTCTGACGCTCCAAGTGTATATTCTCAAATCGACGTCCTTATAGCGAAAGCGGATGTCGTCATCAAACGAGGGAGTCCTTATACGAGACTTATTTGGATCCTTCATTGGAATAATTCTTTTTACAAAGCTTGGGGACTCGCTGCAGACATTAATTCGCTACAAACGGATTTACGTAGCATACACAAGGGACGTCGCGCGGAGGCAGTGTGTCTTGAAGCGAGAAAGAAACAAAGATCATTTAGGATATTTACCATGTCAATTTGCTTTGTATTTCTGCTTCCTAGACCCATATAACTACCTCTTATCAATCTCGACAACCTATGTGTTGGGCATGGGAATAAGTTTCCGTCTTTTCTTAGCCAAAGTTACGAATTATTTAAACAATTAAATAATAGATAATATTATGTGAAGTAAGTACCATGGGAAGCTACAACTTTACTTCACCTTTCAGGCAGCATACGGATTCCTCTGACGAAAAATTCGAGTTCTTTTGACTTGTTCCATTCATTGAGCCAGTTTACGATGCTCTCGTAAGAAGTGAACCACTCTTCAATAAGAACTGACTGCATTGAACGGAACGATGGGGAATACGGCGAGTGGCGCAAGATTTCCCAATTCAGTCCCTTTAAATGTTCTGCACCGATGTAGCAACGAGTGGCCTAGCGTTATCATACAGCAAAATCAGTTTGTCATGTCTACCGTCCCATTCTGGCCGCTTTTCTTTGAGGGCTCGATTCACACGCATTAGCTGCAGTCGATGCAGATGGTTTAAGGAGTTCATAATAGATGACACCCTTCTTATCCAGATGCACAACATAGCTTTGAAGCATGCTTATTTGTTTTCGCTGTCGATGGACCTGGTTCACCTGGCAGGCTGCAACATTTTTGGCGCTTGGGAATATCACATAATTCTTTTCTGCCGTTCAATAAGCATCTCACACGTCTCCCTCCTTCAACTGATGTGGCACCCAGTTACCTGCTTTCTGGACCACTCCCATCGCGTGTAAATGTTTACCGACGGTTTATCTGTTAACATCCAACTCTTTAGACATATCATCAAGTGTTCGACATGCGTCTTCATCCAATAGTTGTCGTAGTTAAGTATCTTCTAACTTTTTCGGTGTCCCTTTGGGAGCTTTATCACTCACGTCGAAATTGCCGCTTTGGAAGCGTCGAAACCACTCTTTCCAAGTTGTATTTGATGGAGCTTGATTACTGTAAATATTGATCAATATACGACATTTTTCAGCTACACTTTTTTTAAAGGTAATAATGAAGAATGATTTCCCGCAAATGCCGTTTTTTTTTTGGACGAACGTAGTCATTTTTGACGTCAAATAAAAAATAATCTTGACGCTTCAATCGAATGTCAACTACTGCGACCGAGACCTCACATATACACACTAAAATCACCAGTATATTGCTAGAGCGAACACAAAAATTGTATCAGCAGCGACACCTCTTTTACGAGGGCGGAAACTTATTCTCATACCCAATATGTCGGGGTGATAAAATGACGGGCAGCAGGCGACGGGTTAATGTAAACATTAAATATTTTGTACTCGACAATAACTGGCTTGACTGGGTAGCTATGCTTTGATATTGTACGCAGATTTGATATTATACCCAATATTATTATGCTAATTGAAAATATATAATTTATATATGTATTGTATATAAAAAAAATTCTCAAAAAAATATGAGCCACCCTAATGTAGTTACTATATATTTGCCTCTACATACTCTCTTATTGTTTTACGCTTAGGGTTGGACACCGATTTCCATAATCAAAATGTTGTTTTTCCCACCACCGTCATTTGTCCGGAAGTTCCCTTCGATCATGAAAAAGCTTACGACTGGGCGTACAAAACATTGTCGTGAGTAGCAGTTCACATGTAAACCCTGCTTAAATTACTAATAATATCAATTGTGTTATTTTATTGGCAGAAATTATGACCATCCCACAGCCACAATGATTGCACCTTTTCTTGAAGTTTTAACATCCTTAAATTTCGAAAATGTCAATGAGGCGTACGCTCTATCCCTATCGATACCAACAAAAGTGTTGGAGGAAATGAATTTGAGAGAAGCGGCATTCAAGGTACATAGATATCATAAAATTGAATTGAACTATTTATATTAAAAAAAATAATAGATTTTATATTAAAAATCAGAAATTGAATTATGTGTATATAGATTAAGCTTATCTGATAACACTGATCGATAAAACTTGACTCTTAATTGGTCATAAAATGGTAGAAAAAGTTTTTCGAGTATAGGTCGCCTCAGGCAGGCTAGCAGTGCTAAAATGTCATATAGACCCTACATTTTGAAATAAAAGGGAATTTATAATATAAAATGAACCCTCAGGACTTGCAATAATGACAAAATACAAATTTTTTTACTAAAGCTGTCTAACAGGTTTTAGCAAAAATATTAATAGTTTACATATTTTGATACCGCAATCACAACAGCATTTAGTAGTTACAGTCTGACGAACCAGTTTTTTCTCGTAACTTCAATATATATTTCGTTCTGCTTTTTGCTGCGTAATAGTCCTACTTAAGGGCTACGACGCCAGTGCTAACTCAGGTTAGTGTCGTTCGAAAGTTTCCCGTAAACGCAACCAAACAAAAATGAGTGAGAAATAGGCGAAGCGTTTCGAGGCGGTATTTTTATGCACGCATTCGAAAGAACCGAACTTACGACGCGGCTGCAAAAGTGATTAAAAAATCAAAAGAAAAAAGTTTGTAATGATGTGGAATCAGCGGTATAAGGTGTACAGAAATGTTGATGACTTTTCTGAGCGTGGCTTGAAGCGAGTGACGACAAAAAAGCAAGATAAAGTAATCGTCCAACTTTTTAAGCGGGACCCTTCCTTGTGACTACGCCAAGCACGCACAATTCTTGCTAAAAAGGGAATAGATGTGAGTATCAACACCATCGGACGACGACTGAAGGAGACGAACACATCCTACCGTCCCACATCACACACATTGAAAAACAACAAAACAAGAAAATGGGCTCACAGTAATGGACTGGCCTTCTCAGTCCTCAGACGTCAACCCCATTGAAAATGTGTGTGAAATTATGAAAACGCATCTTGCCAGGAAGCCATTCCACGATTTAAAGCAACTCGTGCGTTAAGTTCACAAAATCTGGCCCTGTTTGTCGACGAGCTACGCCGAAAAGCTGGTTCAAAGCATGAAGAAGATGCCAGGCTATATTCGACAACGATAGAGACTACACGGCTTATTGAGTAATTGCAACTCATAGTTTAGTACTTAATTTCATATAAAAAATGTTTAAATATATATCTTTTATGCTTCATAAATAACCGCGCCTCCGTTTTTCTGACACAGACCCTATTTCGGAGATTAATATTCACTAATAGTTACTAGTAGCAGCTACCGTCGCGGTCGTATGGCTTTCATTGCAGTATACCAACTCTATTCATGGGGAGTACTAAATTTCAATAAGGAAATTTAATTTAAAAACTACTACAACTAAGCTTTTAGGATTATGGATATACAGTGTACAGCAGAAGTCTTGATACCCTAGAACTTCGAAGATGTTTTGTAAAAAATATCACGAAAGTTTTTGAGTATTTTAATATTTTATTAAAAAATAAATAAATCCAATTATTATTGTGTAAAATATAATAATAATATTATTATTATTATTAGAAGACCATTACGCACTGCGACCATAGCTGATCTATTGTGAAAGGCCTATTTTGTAACCCTAGAGTTTTAGGCTTTTTAGAAATTTTAGCACAGTTTTGGGTTTGTTGTTCCAAAGATTGCATGGAGATACACGATACCACCAAGGTGGTGTAGTCTTTGTCTGCCCAACGCAGGACATTCACAAAGCACATGTTCTGAGCTTTCTATGTCCATTTCGCAAAAGCGGCAGACATTGGTCTCGGATAGACCAATATTATTTAGATGGTACCTCAGGTTGCAGTGACCTGTAAGGTATCCGGTTAAAAGACGCAGATCTACTCTGTTTAGCGAGAGAAGTTTGTCAGATATTCCTTTGTTGGGACTTAGGAATAGTTTGGCTTGACGCTGACCGGCACAGTTTAGCCAGTGTGCGGCAAGTTTTCTTTCTTCCCATTTCCTAAGGAATTCATTAATGTGGCCTTTTGTCAGTCCACAGAAAGACTCAGGACCAGTAAGTTGCATATTTGCTCCTTGTTTTGCAAGGTCGTCAGCCATTTCATTTCCCTCATGTCCTTCATGTCCCGGAATCCAGCATAGTGTTACTATGTTGAGGTTTCCTAACGTGTTTAGAAGGTTTAGGCAATTGTTTACCAATTTAGAGGTGATAGTTGTTGATAGAAGGGCTTTTAGAGCCGCTTGACTATCTGAAAGTATGTAGATGTGAGTACCTCTCATTCTCTTTTTAAGGCATTCTCTCACACATATTTCAATGGCATGTATTTCTGCCTGGAATATTGTTCGGTAGGATCCCATCGGAATCGAATTTTTGAATTTGGGCCCATTGATTCCTGCGCCTGTTCTACCATTTTCCAATTTTTACCCGTCAGTAAACCATAGCTGGGAGCCAGGTTTGAAAGTGATAGAGTTAGTTCTCCAGTCTGTTCGTTCATTGATTATAACTTGGAAGTTCCTGAAGAGTATTGGTTTGGGTGATAGTATATCATCCCTATGAAGAATGGGACTATGTAGGAAGTCTTCTAAGATATTTAAATGTCCTTTCATATCCCCACTTTTAAGTTCAGATATACCTTTTAATCTTAAGGCACTCGAGCGAGCTTCCCTTTCAATTAGAATTGGAAGCGGTGGTATGTTCAGAAGCACACCCACTGCATCCGTGGGACATGTTTTCATAGTCCCTGTAATACCAACACATACCAGGCGATGCAGTTTGCTTAATTCGTTTGCTGCCTTTCTTTGCTTGACCTTGGGCCACCATGCTAAGGATGCATAAGTGACTATGGGTTTCACAGCTGTGGTGAATGTCCAGAAGGTCATTCTAGGGTTTAGTCCCCATGTCTTACCAAAAAGTCTTGTACAGGCAAAGAATGCCCTTGTGGCTTTTGAAGTAACTCTCTCAATATGGGAATTCCACGTAAGCGTTTTGTCAAGACTGACGCCAATATAATAATATAAAATATAGACTATCTCATTTTCAAACAAGAAGGAAAAACATATATGTAGAAAATCTGAAAACTCGCACAGCAAAAGTGTTGATACTCTTGCAATAAAATATTTATGTATGGATAAGTTTAATAGCAATTTTAGAAAAATTACATGTAATATCTAGTAGGATACCCTCGTAATCGAATAACTTATCGAACTAATCAAATAGTCGGTCAGGCATTGAGTGAATCAAGTTTTTTGTATAAACTGAATTTACAAGCTTTTAAGTTGATTTGTGGAAATTATGTAGGGTTTTCTTAATCGTTTTTTTTATGTAGTATTAGTCACATCTTCGCCATGTGTGCGTTGTGCTTGGGTTCGTTGTCCTGCTGGAAATAAAATCCAATAGACAATCCCATTTCTACAGCGTTTTGAGACAAGTTTTCTTGAAAGCTTTTTAAATATACTTCTTTTGTCATTATTTCCTCAATGAAAACAAGATTGCCATCAACTGATGTTGACATGCAACCCCAAACCACGACGCCTCCACCTCTATGTTTAACCGTTTTAATTGTATTTTTAGATTGAATTCTTCATTTCGCTTCCTCCACACTTTAAGTCGCCTATCATATAAGAAAATAATATATTTCGATTCGTCGCAGAAAATGACTTTGCCAAATTCTGTGAGTTTATAAGTTCTGACCAATTCGAGCCTTCACTGTATCTGCAAGGTGGCGCAAAAGTAACCTAGCGATGTTTTTTGGCTGTAATTAAAAAAAAAATGAAAAAATTTGATTTTTTTTGTCGATTATTTTTATTTGGTCTTTTAATTTTTTTACATCAAGTCGAGAATATGATGTCATGTGAATGGCCACCGCCACAGTTGATTGCCATTTGAGCCCTTTTTATGGCATTTTCCATCACTTTGGCCAAAACTTCCGGCGATAGATCCTCACATTCTTGACGGATATTGTCTTTAAGAGCTGCAAGAGTCTGAGGCTTGTTGACATAAACCCGCGACTTCACAAAACCCCACAAAAAGAAGTCTGGAGCGGTCAAATCGGGCGATCTTGCTGGCCAGTGCAAATCGCCAAAACGGGAGATTAGGCGCCCGGGAAATGCATCCTTCAGCATATCGGTTGTGGCACGTGCAGTGTGTGCCGTTGCACCGTCCTGTTGGAACCACATGTTTTCCAATCACAATTCATCAAGTTGTGGCAAAAAGAACTCGTTGATCATTGCTCTGTAGCGCTCACCATTCACAGTAACCGTTTGGCCCGCGACGTCTTCGAAGAAAAAAGGTCCGATGACTCGTCCAGCGAAAACAGCACACCATACAGTAACTTTGAGCGGGTGTAATAGCTCTTCGTGGGTTACACGCGGATTTTCAGTGCCCCAGAAGCGTAAATTTTGCTTATTTACGTGCCCGCTAAGATGGAAATGGGCCTCATCACTCATGATTATTTTTAATGAAAAATCATCTTCCTCTTGGTGGTGATTAAGGATGGCTTGAGCGTATGTTAGACGCGATTGGCGGTCAGCAACTAACATCTGATGCACGGTCTGGACTTTGTACGGAAACATCTTCAAACCTTGTACCAAAATTGGCTGTAAAGACCGTCGACTGATACCCATTTGCGTGGCACGTCGTCTGGTCGATGTCGACGGGTCTGCCACGCCTGGCAGCATCTCGTGTTGTGCCAGTCTCTTCGAGGCGAGCGGCTAAACGTCGCAGTGTTTCACCAGTAGGCGTTGGACGGCGAGGAAATCTGCGACGAAATTCACGTTGTGCCAAAGTCACCGACCGATTATTGGTCAAATAAATAGTCAGCAATATTCCGCGTTCTGGAGCAGTGTAGCGTAACATTGTGTATTAACGTGTATTTCGCATATGTGTACTACACAAATGTCAAAACAGAACTGACATTAGGGGCTAATCGCAAAATTTATAGCATTTTCTGATAGGAGGATTACTTTAACGCCACCTGTTGGTATCACTGGCAAAGAGCTTTTTTCTAGCAATACGTGCCTCATATACACATCTCTTGATTGACCTTCGCACTGTATCCGATGAAACAATGGTGTATTATTCATATATTAATAAAGTTTTTCATAATCTATAATAATGCGTGAAATTTCTTAAAATTATACTTAGAAATGGTAGGGTATCAAGGTTTATTCTGTGACTTTACATATATTTAAGTACCTTTTGGTCCCGCACAGGTTCAAGTCAATTGTGAAGATACCTTATCTGAGTGTAAATATCGCGATGAACCTATACCCTGCTGTGATCACTTCAGTACAGTTTATACCGAGCATGGGATGTGCTTCGCCTTCAACAGTCGTTTCATATCAGAGGAGAAAGAAGAGTAGGTTTTACCAAATGCAATAAATACGTAAAATATTATACCTATACTTGAAGCTCTTGCTTATTGTTTTTTTTCGTATAATTGCATATTTTTCGTTACTCTTTGCTGTCAAAGTGTTGGTGGCGCTGCACCGCATGACCTTTACGAGACGGATAAAAAATGGGCTTTGTACTTCTTACCAAATGGGACAGCAAATGTAAGTACCTGAAAAGTTTATTTAAATTTTGAAAGACCATCACACAAATAGCAACAACAATCAACATATGGTATGTACGACTGCGGAAACAAAGTTATACCCAAAAGTTTTAAATTGAATTTCAATTTTGAACTAATAATTATACAAAAAATAATATAATTCATGATTTCAAATAAATCTTAGCAGTACTTTGTTTATCACATATGGATAACTGATATTGTCTGTCTAATAGTATACGTTTTTAATTGCTGAGATCCACCCACTCAATTTTTTTAAGTAGGTAAAAATACCCGTATGTTGAAAAATTACATTTAGGGATAACTGATTGATTGATTTGTTTGACGTTTGCACCTCAACCTGTTGCTCTTAAGTGCCCTCTACTCATCACAGGAGCTCCAGACCAAGTTGCCTTATTAAACTCAAGACAGAGCTGGAAGCAAATGGGCCTTTCTTCTGGCTGCAATTGTTCGAGATATCTCAACCTTCTCCACGCTATAGCGCTGCATGCAAGGAGAAGGTGCATTATAGTCTCCTGAGATTGGTCGCAGAAACGACAAGAGCCCGTAGACCAAATCCTGATCATGTACACATGACTGCGTAGTCTGCAAGGCCCTTATCAATGCCAGTGAGCATTTGGGAAGGGTTATGAGTTTTCTAAACCTCTTCTGGTTGTACTCCCCCAGAAAATAAATCATAGCCCCATGGTTTGGTGCCAGCTAACCTCCCTTAGCCTTAGCTCTTCACTCCTAAGCTTCTCCTTGATGGTGGTTGTCCCGCAGCAAGGAAGGGCTCGGGTCCTATTAATTACGAGGTCACAGCCTCTCTTACCAATGCGTTCGCTATTTCGTTGCCAGTTATACATCTGTGTCTTGTGACCCAAATTATGCGACTGTAATTGTACATTCCTAACATAATCAATTTATCGATATACTCAAGAACCAGTGAGGACTTAATCTCACAGGATGCCAGAGCCTTTAGTCACGCGTGAACTGCCTATCGCTCAGAATGGCAATTCAGTCATTCCGGAAATGCCTGGAGGGGTACCTCAATGCGCATAAAGTTTTCCCATGTACTTTGTACGAGGAAAAAAAATGTTATTATAGATAGTAAGGTAATACTTTTTCGGAGAAATTCACCCATGCAAGGCATTCGGCCGAATGCGTACAGTAAGGGGGAGTTCGCAAATCTCCAGGCGCACTAAACTACGAACGGAAATCTCTAACAACATCACACAGAGGCTACAATCCTTCATCAACAAATGCCTCCGCATCACCTGTAGAATATTGTAGCCAAACACCATCAGTAACGACGTACTGTGGAGATTAACGAACGAGGAGGCAAATCAAACGCAGAAAGTAGCATCACGAGAATGGCACTGGACTGGAACCCGCAAGGGAGTAGAAGTCGCGAACTAGCAGATGCCGACATCTCATGGAAAGGCGCAAAAACAACAGCCCAGAATCGTGTACGATAGAAGAGTCTTGTCGAGGCCCTATGCTCTCGAGAGGAGTGAATGAAAAAAAAACATCTAATGATGAGACTCATGGAGTGATCTAAAGAAGAAGCATTCCTCAGCAAATCCATGAAAGAGGTCTTGAAACGAGTATATCGCATACGACAGAAAGATGAGCTGAATGAGCCTTACGATGATAAGGAAATAGTTCAGCAAATAAAACCCCACAGCTCTTCTAGCTAAATCATGTCATCAGAATGAGTACGAGGGCTCTAGTTCTGAAAATATTCAATGCAGACTTACTGCGCTAAGTGTGGAAGGACACGAATTCATTTGATATTTCTAGTTGACGAAAAGTATCACGGAGAGAGTGACTGAAGCGCTCTTTTTGACTCAGGGCAGAATGAAGAACAACTTTACATATTCTCTTAGCTCTGGACTTAGTATTTATTGGGATGAGAAGGATAGAGAACCATATGTTTCACATTTTTTGATAAAAATAAATTATTTTTAAAAAGTCCTATGGGTACTCCTAAAAATCTAACTTGTTTGGCAAACATCGCCACTTAACGGACTGACTTGTTCGATGCCTTTCTGGTCTAACGTTCAAAATATATTTATATTTAAAAAATACTCGAATTTTGTATTTTCTTATCTATTGAAACATTCAATGTTCGCTGAATTTCTCTTCTTCGAAGGTTTATATTTTTTCAAATGAAGAGTATTTTGGTCGCGATTTCAATGCACAAATCGAATGGGAAGATAATCAGAGGGTGGAAGCGCGGATCTCTAAGAAGCAAACCTATACCACAGATGATGCCAGACAACTTACGATCGGGTAAGCGCAAAGGCCTAATACAGGGTACGATGTTACATGTATAGGGTTTTTCATTAAGAAAGCAAGAAATTTGGAATTATTTTAATATGCATTTGGAGTTGATATCATTTTAATTTCGGACAAAGGACCGCCGCGGCTCCGCTGGAAGTGACACATTCTAGTAGAACCCTTTTGCACGACATCTGCGCATAAATGGAGCTCGATTTTATTTAAGCTTCCATGAATTATGGACTTAAACATGCACACGGCAGTGTCGAGTAACTTGTTAAATCTTCCGCCTCTCTAGATCCAGCAATTGCGCTTATTTACGAAACTACACTGCATAGTACTTTACCTGCAATGAATCTCATCGGTGAGGAAGATTTTCTTTCCGAAACCAGGACGCAGCGCACGGTGCGTTAAGCGAAAATATGTATATCGTTTTAATAATAAATTTTAACAATTTCAACTTATTTTTGAATAAAGTGACACTTCGTTGTTAAGTATTCCCGCCAAATGTGACACTGTCAAATGTCGAGCTCGCATATTGAAAAACCCCTTACTAAATCAAAACTCACAAATTAATTTCATTCGTATAATTTAAAATCAAACTTATCTAAAATTACAGCCAACGCAAATGCATATTTTATGATGAGGTCAAATTGAAGTACTTTCCCGAAGGTTACACTTTCTCATCCTGCATGAAAGAATGCCGCATGAAACGGGCCATCAAATTCTGTAAATGCAATCCGCCGTTTTATAAGCCAATACGTACGTTTTTCTACAATATTAAATGAATCAACATGAGCGCTAAATAAACTTTTATTCTAATCAAATATAAGAATTTATACGACAAACTTAGTCCCGATTTACACACAGAGACATGTGGAAGGGAGACACTGGAAATTCTCTTTTGGTGTTTAATTAGCGGTCACACGGATAAAATTGTTTTCGACAACATTTGTTGCTTTTGACGTTTACTTATTTAAGTTTGATAATACGAATAAGAAGCACAAAGCGAATCGCCAGTACGAGCAACAAACACCCCTCTCTCTTCCCCGTCCACCCTTCTCCCACGCACAAAATGTTTCCCTTCCAAATGTTTCAATGTGTAAATACGAATAAGAAGTACAAAGCGAATCGCCAGTACGAGCAACAAACACCCCTCTCTCTTCCCCGTCCACCCTTCTCCTACGCACAAAATGTTTCCCTTCCAAATGTTTCAATGTGTAAATACGAATAAGAAGCACAAAGCGAATCGCCAGTACGAGCAACAAACACCCCTCTCTCTTCCCCGTCCACCCTTCTCCCACGCACAAAATGTTTCCCTTCCAAATGTTTCAATGTGTAAATCGGGACTTATTCGTTTTCTTTCCAGCAAATGTTCCCATGTGTGGTATGTCGGATCTGCAGTGTTTGGGAAAAAATAAAGCTAACATTACAAATATAAAGGATTGCATGCAATGTGAGCTGAGTTGTTCGAAAACGGTTTTTAACATTGAGAAATTAATTAAAAGGTCTGTACCAATGCGATTAACAAATGCACTAAGCGCCAGTAATTTACGCGACAAGGACATTAATTTTACTGCTTTTTATGAAGTATTTCTTTTATTTTAATGCCATTTACCTTATGCTTTTTCAAAAATAAAAACTTTCCTCTTTTTCCAGCACCGAAAATAGCGGCGAAACAGGTGTTTTAGTAGAATTTCTTACTTGGCCTATTATACGATATAAACGCGAGGTACTTTTCGGATGGGTCGATCTATTGGTATCATTTGGCGGCATCGCCAGTTTATTTCTGGGTTTCTCGCTGTTGTCTGGTGTGGAGATTATTTACTATTTCACATTGAGGGCTTGCTGCATGGTCTACAAAGATCGGGTAGGTAACAAAACAAAACAAAAACTTTAAAGAAGAAAACGGTCGGAGTCAACGACTTAGGGCAGTCTTTCAGTGCTAGTTTAACTATGAATGATTCCATGCCATTTAATCCAAGAGCTGCTTTCTGCATTTTGGGCCAATAAGGACAACACAGTAAGGTAATAGAGAAATTGGCTTTATTGTTTTTCAAAATATTCTCCTTGGAAGTCCAAACACTTCTGCATTCGCTTGAACAATTTTCAAAGCACTTTCGCCACTCAGAGTTTTTAAAGCTTCAGCTGTTGAAAAACGTTAACCTCGCATTATATTTTTGAGGTTCCGGCGCAAAAAGAAATCATTAGGTCCCAAAAAATAGTTGTAAGGCGGATGACTTAATGAGTATTTGAGTGCTGAAAAACTCTCTTGTGTGAGCAGATACGTGAGAGCTTACAGGATCCGGCACTCGAAATGTAACTAATTAAAAAAGCCATTAATTTAGTTTGGAAAATTACTTTTATTTAATTCAAAGTAAAAAATATGTGAGAATAATACAAAATTAAGAATCAATTTACTTTTATGAGCACCTTTTGCCTTAACTATGACCTTGAAACGGTCCAGAAACGAATCGCAATCTGTCCGAATGTCCCTTGCAAATATTTTGGCCCACTTGCACTGATAATGGCTTTTTTCAGCGCCTCGAGACTGTTAAATCTTTTAGTTCGGATTTTTCTCTCCCAAATAAACCAAAGAGAATAATCTAATATATCAGATTCGCGTCTAGTGAATAATGAAAGCTCTTGTGAAAGCCAACGAATAACAATTGTTTGGCATTAAATAACCAGCCGCTCGAAGCTGTCAACTCCTTCTGCTACCTGAGTAGCATTAATACGGATCTGGAGCTGATATTAATCGCAGACTTCAGAAAGCAAGACAGGCCTTTGGGTGACTACAACCAGTTTGGAGACCCTCCCTTTTGTCAACTCGCATCAAAATAAAATTTTTCAATTCCAGTGTAAAGTCAGTACTCCTGTACGGCTGTGAGTCGTGGAACATGGCTGCCAGCGATATAAAGAAAGTGCAAGTTTTTATCAACAAGTGTTTGCGACGTATATTGCGCATTTTCTGGCCAAAGAAATCATTTATTTTAGCTTGAACAAAAATGTCAACGAAGGCACTATCACAAGTGTCGTGACATGGGTCTATGAATATGACATTGAAACGAACCAACAATCATCGGAAAGGCACCTCTGAGATAAGCCCAAAACCTATCAAACCATGTTTTCTATCCAGGTGACCGATTTACCAAGTTCGGGCATTAGTTATGGTGAAAAGAAAAAAATTCAATGAGCAACTTCAGCTGCCATGCCACAGGGCGGACGTCAGCAGCCGATCTCTGCCCGCTGTCAGATGGCAACGAAGTAATCTCAGTTTTTTTGGTAAACACATCCCCTGTTTCCTCAGCCTATCAGCTGATTCTGTCAAATTCGCTGAGAGCCGGTTAACGATTTGATATTGGCCAGACCTCTAAAATCTTTTCACCATGGTTTGCTATGATTGCCGTAGTTGTGGTGCACGGCAAATTCCACTCTCTGTATCAAATTGTAAATAAGGAATGTTATGCGAGCTTGCTGAAGCCAAGGATGATAGATACCAGGTTTGATCGTTAGGTATGGTGAAAAAAGTTTTTGAGAGAAGATTTGGATTCTACGTCATTCAATTTAAGTTTCACAAAATTTAGCTTTAGCTTAGTGAAATACAAAACGAATGACGTCAGCATGTCTGTCAAACTCGCTCAGCGCCGAATAACGGTCTGCTAGATAGTACACCTCTAAAAATCTTTTCACCATTTGCTAAATTTGAGAGAAAAATATGCGTCAGAAGAGGTAGCGGCAACTTTTGGTTTATTCACCACGATAAAGTACTGGCTCACAAATTCCAACCGGTACCCACTATTAGACCAAACACGACGTTAATACCAACCCACAAACTTAGTTGTTGCTTATATCCCAGTCCCGTGTGGCATAAGCACACAACGAAAACTAACACTTTGCGGGAATCGTTTTGATTTGATGGAGGCGAAAAAGAAGTATTCACAGAGAGACTAAAATGGCCTGTAAAAAATATTTGAAGATTGCAAAAAGTTGTCTGAATGTGTATTTGTGGCCATGAAAAATGCGTCTTAGGGAATAAAATAAATATTAAGGGGTCATATAGAGTAAGAAGGCTGAAAAAAGCGAATTTTCCAGAATGTATTCTGTGAAAACTTTTAAATTTATTGATCTAAAAATTTGTACGCATGTTATGTCATCTTTAAAGTGTATTTGAAGACTTAGTATTAGTAAAAATATTTATTTGTAATTTGTATTTCTTATAAAAAGACATTTCGCGGTGACCACTATATCTCTGAACTGGATCCTCTGAGATTAATAAACCAAGCAGATTTCGTTAAAGTAATGTTAAATCTAGTAATTAATCGAAGGAATAAGCACAATAAATTTTTTTGACAAAATGGCGGTTTCTCAAAAACAAAAAAAAATCGAGTTTGACCAAAATTTCGTCCTTAAATTGTTTATATTTATAAAAAAAAAACAATATTTATCGGTGAGAAAAAATCTTCGAAAAATTACTAAAACATATATTTAAGAAGCTCGTGTTAAAATTTGAGACTAATCGGTCGTTTACGAGTAATGTTGGTCGCCGACTTTGGAAGCACCACTTTGAGAAAAACGCGTTGAAAGTTGGAAAAGCACTCTGAAACGCCTTTTCAAATTTTCATGTAACTTCGAAAATATTCACCGGAATTATATTAATTTTCTTGCGTGTATTCTTAAATATATACAATAGTATGTACATTAAGAAAAGAAAATAAAAAAATAGATTTTTTGTAAATTCTAACTGTATATAACCCCCTTAATTAATAAGGTACTTCCGCTTTATTGACACATTCCGGATACTTTTGAACAAAAGAATATACATATTTAAAAAAATTGTTTATTATTGATATGTATTTGATACTTACATATTTGAAAACTTCTTCCTTTGCGTTAAATCGCAGCAAGAATTGTATGAAATCGAAAAGGAAATCAAACGTCGACCGCCACCTGCAATCGATCTTTCACTTCGTATAAAGCGCTATGTTTCGAAGCCTTCCGAGCCCGTCACAAGCAAAGATGAAAACCTAACCTGTAACACTTTGAATAGCAAACAGTCCAACAATTTGAGTGACCGTAATAAATTGATTATGAATGTACAACAGTACGGCAAAGAACTGAGCAGACGACGTAAAGCTGATAAGGTAAATTCCTTTAATATGAAATTGATTTTGAATAAATATTACATAAGAAATACTGATAGGACTATACCGGCTATTCAAAATCTTTCTATAAGTCAACGAAGATACAACCTGATTACCCAGATTCAAAGAGCGACTGGCAATATCTGCCTTAAATTAGAAAATGTAAAAAAAAATCAAATGCAGTTGATATTACGATATCAAAAAACACTAAAAAAAACATGGGAAATATTGCGTTACTAAGCAAACTGAACACAGAAATAAGCTTCAAGCACAGCTAATTTTCATAGAAATATTTAATAAAAAACGGTCAACATATTAATTTGGACTTAATAGCGATATTTATTCTGCTTTTACTGCTTGCAATCAATAATTTTTCAATGTATCTACCAACAAAAAAAACAAGAATAAAAATAAAACAAGTTCGTCACAACTACCAAGCATTGGTTTTCTTTTTTACTAGCGTTAGATGAACATTTAATACCTATTATCAAATATTTAATACCTTATACTAAGCAAAATCGACTACGGCCTGTTCCTCTTCGGGAACTCACCAAACTCGGCTTTAAACATGTTCAGGCCGGTATATCACCAAGCGGCGCGAACGAGTATTTTTGCACTTCGCACAACTTCAATAAAAACCTTTTAGCAGAAGCTGGCCTACCAACAATTGAAGAAAGAATCCATCAGATTCAAGCGAGTCTCATCCCTAAATTTCTTTTCCCATCCAACTCAATCATCGGCAAAGACATCTCAAATATAAACCAATCCAAAAGCCCACAAAAAGTTCCTTCTGTTATGCATCAAATATTTGGAATCGCCAACAAACTAGAATTATCCAATCTGATGATGAACTACCAAGCAAAAACCCCACAATGGGAGATAACGAAAGTATCCTGTGACCTTAGCCGAATCACCCGAAGCATTCCTTTCTATATTCCAGGTTCGCAAGACATACTATGAAGCTAACAATTGGACTTTGTGGTTCAGAGATTGCTCAAAATCTGATAACGTACCAACCAGCTTTGCAGTGGTTGACACAAACGGGGACACTCTACGGGTACAAACTTTGCTGGACTGTGCATCTGTTTTTACTGCAGAAGCAGTTGCCGTTGGTCATGCTTTAAACATGGCCTTGGCAAATGACTGTAAAACTCTCATATGCACCGACAGCAAATCTGTTCTCAAAACAGTTCTTAACCCTCTATCCAATTCATCCACCATTAGCAGAATAATGAAATACCCTCATTGGCAAGGAGGCTTCCTTACGCTTACTTTGGATACCAAGCCATATAGGAATTCACGGGAACGAGATGGCAGACAATGCGGCCAAACAAGCCGCCTCAGCACCGATAACAAAACATCCCACATGCGAAAAGAGAGATATGTTGTCAACAATTAGACGATATCTCAACACCAGAACGAAACTAGAGTCTCTAAACTATACCCAGCACCACTACACTACTGTGGCAACCAGACTGAACGGACGACCCGATGGCAACCCTGACAATAACAGGACAATATAAAAACGCAATTGAACAGAGAGTTTGATCGAATCGCCGGCGAGTACAGACGCGTTGTACTAATTCGCATCACATACATTTTTCCTTAAATCTAATTTAATCCTAATTTTAAAACTAAATATTAATATAATTAAAAACTAAAAATAAAAATACGTTTTACTGAACCGAAAACAATTAATTGCCACTATACCCACAACTACCATAAACCAAATAGAACATTTCTACCGGCTACGGCTTGGCCACAGCCACAGGTCTCTCTTTAAACCATATACACCTAATTCTGTTTTTACACGGTAGATTGGTTCCAGAAAAAACCGTGTCAAAAAAGAGGTTGTCTGTAAAGTCGGTTTACTGACGATAGTTTAACGTGATAACGTCATAAGAAAATACTGATTGAATGGTTGCATTTTTCAGAAGAAAATTTTAATTTTATTTGTTTGATAGATATTTTGTATGGATATAGAGAATGAGTTAACATTAACATAACATAATATACTTTAACATAACATAACATAACATAACATAACATAACATAACATAACATAACATAACATAACATAACATAACATAACATAACATAACATAACATAACATAACATAACATAACATAACATAACATAACATAACATAACATAACATAACATAACATAACATAACATAACATAACATAACATAACATAACATAACATAACATAACATAACATAACATAACATAACATAACATAACATAACATAACATAACATAACATAACATAACATAACATAACATAACATAATATAACATAACATAAAATAACATAACATAACATTACGTAACATAACATAACATAACATAACATAACATAACATATCATAAAGCATTCACCAACAGCTTTCATTTGATACCCATATTGTACATACACGTCCGAAGGTTACCCGGGTCCACGTTTTGACCTTTATCTCGAGACCCTATCTACCAATAGGTATTCAAACTATACGGAAATCATCTTCAATACCTACTTAACAATGTGTGTAAGTTTGGTTCAATTCGGTTCAAAGACACGGGGGGTCCACGTTTTGGCATATATTTCCAGACCCTAGTCATCAATAGGTATGAAAATTACCCCGTATTAAAGCACTTATCAACAGCTTTCATTTGATATCCATATTGTACAAACACATTCTAGGGTCCACGTTTTGGTCTCTATCTCGAGACCCTAGTCACGGAGCGGATGGAAATACTCTGAACTAAAGCATTCACCAACAGCTTCCATTTGATACCCATATTGTACATACACAACCAAAGGTTACCCGGGTCCACGTTTTGACCTATATCTCGAGACCCCAGTCACGGAGCGGCATGAAAAATACTCTGTACTAAAGCATTCACCAACAGCTTCAATTTTATATCCATATTGTACAAACACATTCTAGGGTCCACGTTTTGGTCTCTATCTCGAGACCCTAGTCACGGAGCGGCATGACTGGACTAAAGCATTCACCAACAGCTTCCATTTGATACCCATATTGTACATACACATCCGAAGGTTACCCGGGTCCACGTTTTGACCTATATCTCGAGCCCTATTTCCAAAATAAAATATAATCCATGTTACTCGTGGATGATGTAGCTTTCGAATGGTGAAAGAATTTTTAAAATCGGTCCAGTAGTTTTTGAGCCAATTCATTACAAACAAACAAAGTTTTCCTCTTTATAATATTAGTATAGACAACATATCTTATAAGGTATATGGTAAATATTACCATACATTTTTTCCTTCATATATAATAAAAAAGAGGTTGTCTGTAAAGTCGGTTTACTGACGATAGTTTAACGTGATAACGTCATAAGAAAATACTGATTGAATGGTTGCACCCTTGATTTTTATGTTATGAAGCGCATGCCTTTGGAGAAATCCCGTTAACCATCCTGTGCTTGCAGAAAATCCGTAGCTTTTCTTATGAGTTGATTGCATGGAAATAGACGGTTGTTCGTTTTTTATCATTTCATAAAACCTTAACCTAAACCTTCCTGTTCGATATTGTTTCCGTGTACGGGAATTTGTTTTTGTGCATTGTCCTCTTGTCCTCTTGCCCATATTTGATAATTCACAAAATATTAACACAATTCAATTGCTCTGACCAGTAAATTTGCTTGTATGCAAGGGAATTCCCCTAAATTTGTGATATGAACATATTTCGCAAAAATTAAATTTGACAAAAAAAAAAGTAATTACTAAAAATTTTAAATCATGCTAAATGGAATGAAATCGTGTAAAAAAATTAAAAATGTTTTACCGTGTTATATCAAAACCGTGTAAAAAAATACAGTGTAAAAACAGAATTAGGTGTATTCCAAGATTGCCACGTTTTGGTAGACGCCAAAAATCATTACCTGAGGAAGAACTGGATTAAATTGTTAAAAACCCCCACATCCGATAACATCTTCGCTATCAACAACTTTATAAAACACATTCGAGCCCGGATTTGTATTATGTATAAATTTTCCATATTTAGTATTTAGTATATAAGTTTATAAGTACAAGCAGATTTCATTTTATTTCCACACAACCATTTAATCCTACTGTTTTTAAATATTTTTGCAGAGCTGATAGTAATAATAATAATTAATAATAATAATTAATACATGAATATTCAAAGCATGCACAAAGCGCTTAGACGCACCATTTCTTTTTGCCTATTTTCTAGTTATGCGCCCTCTGCTGTGAAATTTATACTTCTCTATACAATGCATAGATGTCGCTCAGACTGTTGAGAAAAAGAAATGATGAAATAAGTAAAGGCATCAGCAAGAATTGCGAATTGGCAGTAGATAGAAATTAAAAAACGGTAAAACAGACGTTGGAAAAGCTAAAAAGTTTCAAGAATTCTCTCTACTTGTATTAAAGTGAAAATTGAAAGAAAATATTTTTATTTAAAAAGTAAAAACTGCATATATGAAAACGCAACTGTTGTAAATTAAAAAAGACGGAAAATAGTTATTGGGTTAGCATTGGCTAACAAAAAGCAACAGAGAGCAGCAGTGTGCGCTGCGCCTTGGCTGGTTGGCACTTATTTTTTACCAGGCAAATTGTGAAACTCCGCAGTGGCATTGCGATTCATGTTAATTAAAACAAAAATACGAAAGGTTGATTAATTACGATTTGAATCAGCGTAGAATTGCTATACACATTGTGCAAAATTGTGGATGAATATCGCGTGAAAATCGGTGAGCTAAAAACAATAAAGTGATTAGCACGGACAAGTGAGAGGTAAACGGAGATGCCCTTCTATGGACTGTACGTGCCCGGAAAGGAAGGTAAACAAATTAGAAAATATTTTCGGAGTTTGATATATATGTATAAACTGTGTTCATAAATCCAGCATCAATGCGTAAATAGAATTAAATTCATCGAAATTCCTTTTATCCATATCCTGTCACCTGCACACGCATCATTTGAACAGAGTGCAATGGCTTCATGTCTATATGATTTAAGAATACTGCATGTGCCCGTTCATTGCACCGCGATAATATTTTTTTTCACGAAATTTTAACCATATTTACTCTTTGTTATAAACGAAAACGCCCATGTAAATACCAACCGGCTTTCTTACACTGCGGCGGAAATTAGTGAAGTATCAGACAACAAATACACGCTAATGCTGGCTACTCAAAGCAATGCCACTGAAAATTGGGCATTGCGAAAGGATGCGGTATTATGTTTGCTAGGCAATTTTTTTTTTTAAACCATTTCTTAAGACAATTTTTTAACGTAGGTGTTATATTTAAAACATTTACTCCAAAATAGCTTTAGTGATTCAATCAAAAGTCCATCATTTAGTAATTAACTGGCACTCATTGTAGGCACTTGGATGTTTGGGTGTGGGAACTAGGTTTTAGTAGCTAGAAAAATATATATGTAGATCTGCATATGTGAGTATGTATGATTGTAAACATTTATAGTGAGAAAAGACAATATGTGCACCTGTGTTCACAATAATAGCAGCGCGACATATTGCCAACTGTTGTAACTATATCTTCGCTTTATTTAATATTTTTTATGAAATTATAATGCTTACTACGACAAAAATCATCTGACGCACAATTACAAACTTTAGTCAGAATTTTGAGAAAAATTCTATCAAGCCCAAACTGCTCGTTGATTTTTGATTATCATTTTTGTTGACATTATGCATTTTCTTTCACTTCTGCCAGCAAAAAAAAAGGAAATTCTATAAACTGTTCATTATGGGCATGCTGTTATTATTATGAGCGCAGGTGTATAGTATATACATATATATTTTGTGTTTCATTGAAAAACAGGTGCAATGTATGCGTTGTTATTGTACCTACAGAAAATCATGCCAGATATGTACATATACTCATGAATGTAAATGAGAACGTATTATGTGTTTTGTTTTCAATACAACTCTTTTTTTTTTTTAGTCAAAATGGGCTAACAATTGAAATTGCAAATATGTGCATGAGTTTATTCACAAAATTCACATGGAGTTAATAAAATTAGTACACTGATCTTTTTCCCTTTTGCATTCTATATAGCGTTTTTTAAGCATTTTGGTTGTTGTTGTTGTTGTTGTTGTTTTAACAGTACTAGAAGCCCGTCAGTCAGCTATTTCGACAGGTTGGGTCCAGAGGGAGAGGGGTGTTAGATGAATCGGTTGGATGGGGCATGTGAAAAGGTGGTTAGTGCCGTGCGGGGTGCCTTCACATGCTGCACATATGTATGTTTGGTATGTCGGGATCGATTCAGGATAAATAGGAGTTTAACCTGCTACTGTATCCAGAACGTAATTGTCCAGCATTTTGGTCTTAGGGTATTGGTGAGTGCACTTTGTTTATTTTTACAGCTTGTTTTGAACTTATCAACTGTTGATTACTCTTTATCAGAGTAAACATTGCTGGGGAGTCGTGCCGTACAATGATTGATAACATCGTGAAAAGCAAAAAATATAAAAGTTGGTCACTTATGTACTTATATGTAGACATTAACGCTAATTGATTTATATATGTACAAATGTACGTACATATATTTAACAGCTGTGTGAGCAGCAGTATCGTGCTTGTCCTTTTTCGCCTTTAATGACAATTTTCATTAAACTTATATTTCACTTTTAAAATAAATAAATAAATTTAAAATAATTGGCGCGCACACTTCTGTTAGGTGTTTGGCCGAGCTTCTCCTACAATTTGTGGTGTTCGCCTTGATGTTCGTCCACAAATAGAAGGACTCCGAACGGCAAATGGTTTTTATGAGAAGCTTTTACATGGTAGAAATACACTCGGAGGCTTGCCATTGCCGGCTACTGCTCTTAGAAAAAACTTTTTCACTTTCAGTATTAATTTCATGTTTTATGCGTTTCATATACATAGCTATGAGCCGAGATACATGGAGCAAATTGTGGATGAAGCTACGGTTCACACCGAGCTGTAATGCTGAGAATGATAATGATTCATATCATATTTACAGCAAAATAATATATTTTCTGCAGCTAGACTGCGATTTTTTGCTTTTTCGGTCATATTCATAAATCCATTTCTGAAATCTGATACCTAAGCGTAGTAGCTCCGAATATAAATATACATAAAGCAAAATCTTCTAAAATCCCTGAAAAGTACAGAGCTCATCACGAGATCCGCGATACGCTGGCACAATTACATTCTGAGATATTGTGAAGCATGTGAAGGTATACCGGACGGCACTAACCACTGCCTCACATTCCCCCTTGTGTCCACTAATCTAACACCTCATCTTTCCATCTGCAACAGCTTGCTTACTGGGTCTACCCTTACATAGGATAGACGTCGACGACCATTAAGCCCACTCATCTAATCCTTAGATGGTATAGATGTCGACGACCGATAAATTCATTGCGCTTGGCAGGATTTTGTGAGCGATTACAACAACAAAGACAACAATGGGAATAGAACATACTTCTTAAAATTAAAAATAAATTAAGCTTTTTATTATTCGAAAATCTGAAGCACTCTTGATGAATTTTAGTAAAATAAAAAAAAATATATAAGCAGCAGAGACATTCCCCTTACATATACGGGGAGTGCTGCTAGAGTGACATTTCTTGGCCGGATATACATATACCATTTCGGTAACGTAGAACCGACTGTCGGGGGGAACGTCAAATAATTGTTAATACCACAATAACGCCCTTTTGCATCACCGCTCGAAATGGCCGATGTACTCAAAATACCTTGCATCCGTAATACCCTGACTCGGCAAGACTTTTAGTGTTTGTTCTAATGAAAACGGGATTGAAAATGTTACAGGATTACCAAAATAATTCATTTTCTTCAAACTTTAACAAAAAATAATAATTTATTGCGGATTATTCCGTTCTTTTTGATAAGAGAAAGTTTCTGTTCGCGTATTATTCCGTCGAATGATGCAAAAGGGTTAAGAGCGCCAATTTCTATAATTACAGTACAATCTGAGATGAATGAACCTCGACTTCACTGAACTCCTTGAACAAGGGAACTCCAAATTTCTTAAATTGTGTACTCTGCAGTGTGAACTTATAATTTCCTTTCTACTGAGTATAGCGAACAAACATTAAGGATAAAGAAAATGGATGCAAATGATAATTGGATTTATTTAACGTGTAACCCACTCCGAAATTTAGAGACCCGGCCCGGGTTTGGCCAGTCTTTTTCGAATTTGGACGTGAATTTTACATATTTCTATTATAGGTAACGACTTGAGCTTCAAAGTAGCTTCCTAAAATTTAATTTTCTATCGATTTATGGATATAACCTTTAAGGGGTTATATACAGTTAGAAGGCCGAAAAAAAAAAATTTTCCAGAATTTTTTCTGAGAAAACTTTAAAATTCATTGATCTAAAAATTTGTACAAATATTATGTTATCTTTTAACTGTATTTTAAGACTTAGTATTAGTAAAAATATTTATTTGGAAAGGAGTTGCAGCTGATCTCCGGGAGCTCCTCTCAAAAAAGACGTTTTGCGGTGACCATTATATAATATCTCTGAACTGGATCGTCTGAAATTAAAAAAACCAAACAGATTTCGTTAAAGTAATGTTAAATCTAGTAATTAATCTGAATTAGTCTGAAATTCAAATTTTTTGGCATAAATTAGAAGGAGTGGTACTAGGCCATTGAAATTTCGCATACAGGTTATAAATGACTTAGTTAAGAAAAATTCCAAGAATGGATGAAATCGGTCATTCCCCAGGGGTACCTCCCTTGGACCTATAGTAAAAATGTTTGAATTTCAGCTCCAAAAATTGCGATATCTTAACGAAAATTGGTAAATATGTTATTCTCGTAATACGCATCGACGATACCAAAAATAGTTCAAATCGGCCAATCCCTAGGAGTACCTCCCTTGGACCTATAGTAAAAATTTTGTTTCATAAAATGAAAAATTTGCATATGATAGGCAAAAGTGGTCAAATAATTTTATTATCCAAATATTTATACATATGTTTTTACTGAATCATTTATTTTTATAATAACATTAACTGTACATCTGAAATGTGAGAGAAGTTACAGAATTATTAAATTCACTTGAATATAATATAAAAAGTTATATGTACCAAGCAAATCATTTTTGGAGGTAACAGCTTTTTTTATTTCGCTTTGTTCTGCTTGATGCGCAGTTTTCTTTAAAATAAATGCTACATAAATCACTTTGTTTTGATTTTTTGTCGCAACAGTAGCTACATGAATCAAAAAATCAACATCGTCATTGTTTTCACAAGAAAGATCACTTGCCAGCTCCCTCTTAAGCCGATCTTTTGCATCTGTGTAGCTAACCTTTGATCGTCCTGCTTTACTTGAACAGGGTTTTTCAAAATCATTTTCAGAAATTTCAATAATAGTTGTTGCGGAAACCCACTGGTGGTATTTCTCTTTAAATCTATTAACCTGCATCACATTTTGATAATTTTTCGCTAACATATGCTAATAAATTTTGTATTTTTTGTCTTATTTCATCTTTTTTCTTTAAACTTAACTCATTAGGATTAATTTTTTTAAAAACCCAATCCAAAACAACATTAGTTTTGCGATCGCCCTTTATCCAAACTCCAAGCATTTCTTCGTGTTGGAATTTAAAGGTTGCTGAAAATTACAAATATACTTAAATGGGGCAAAAACGGGCAAATGTGACATACATGATTTTAAAGAACATACCCCAAACTTCCACCGAACATAAAAATCTGGAACAATACGGGACAATACACACAACTTTCACTCCAGAGAACACAGGTTAATACGAAATTTTCGGTTAAAAAAGCTATTAAACAAAACTCCACACTTTACAGATAAACCACATTTTTGTTCATTAAGTTAAAAAATAAATACCTTTCTTATATTCTTCCATTATAAATTTATTTCTTTTTTTCCTTTTTAACTATTATCGAACAGCTGTTTTCTTACAATATTTTACTGAACTGTTTACAAGTTTGTTAGTGCTTCAGAAGCATGATGTTTTACAGCTCATATTTAGAACAGAGTTGCCATATCCAAATAATTTTTTTTATATTTTAGACCACTGAAATGTCTCAATTAATACTGCGTACCTATTTTTTTGAAATAAGAAAAAAAAAGTTGGATTTATGCCAAAAAATTTGAATTTCAGACCATAGTGCAACGGAGGGTTTAAAACTTGTGTGTTCATTGAATTTTTAATGAATTAATTGAAAATATGTTTAAATTCCTGCTTTGAGTTGACGAATTAATTCACTCTACTGTACTGTTTTATTTGCTTTATTTCTTAAAAAAAACGTATATTCAAAACATATTTTACTACGATTGTGGCTTGTATGTGGCATATCGGCTGCTGACTCAAAGTACAAGAATTCAATTCCAATTTCTCGAATATTAAATATAATTAAACTAAAAACTGGCATACAAATTTTCGAACTTCGATTTGTAGGAAAAAGTCTGAAGGCACGTCACGCATGAAGTGGAAGCTCAGCGCCAGCTTTGCAAGGTTGTGTGCGCTACACTAAAAGTATGAAAACAAAACGAGTATTTGTTTGTTTACTATTCATTCTGATTGTGTTACTCGCATGCCTGGGTGCGCTCAATAACTTTTACTGTCACGGTGACCAGGCGATGACGTGATGATCTGTTAGTTGATGACGAAGAGGCGCTCGGCACCAGTTAATTACAATACATGCACACGTATTCCTAATTGTTTTTGTATTTGTTTCCGGAGATATCAGGTCTATCTTTGCTTACGTATCTTTTGTTTGGAGATATAAACTAGTTTACTTAGAGAGCTACTGTACCCAGGTTTTTATAAAGATATAAATAGCTGTAAATATAAAACTAAATAGAATGCGGTGGGAACAAAAATATAAAAACATAAAAAAAAACTATTTGTGTGCTTTTCGGAGTCTTCATTTTGTTTATTTATAACAGGCACCGCAAAGGCTTAGCAAAAAGTTTTGTAAGAGTCATAAAATTAGAGCGTAAAATATCTACAACTTTTTGCATTTACATTCATTAAATACATTCACCACATTCTGCCTCTACAGCAGACAATCCGCATTTTCTAAGTTTTTTTAATTCATTTCTAATTGTTAAAAACTCATAGTTTTACTCATTACGCATGACCGTAAAATCAAATATATAATATATACAAATATAATCGTCAACTCGTTGTTGCGTATTCATTTATGCTAACTATCAGATTTTCAATGTTTTTGTTTTGATGTTTTATTCTTGTTTACTTATGGTATTTACATATACAAACATTTAGGGACAAAATAGTAGAATCGTGGTGTTTTTAGAGTTTTGGCTACTTTTTTTTTTGCTCTTTTTTTTAACTTTCATGAATTTTTTTATAAAAATATAGCTCATATCTGCCGAAATACTATAAAAATAAAAGTTCCAAGCTTTGTACAAGATTTATAAAAATTCGGCACATTACCATCTAATTTTCAAACTTTCTAATTAGAATTTTCAAAACAAATTTTGGTACGCATTTTCTCTGGGATCTTGTTTGTCGTGATTTATTTATTGCCGCTACTTTGAGTCGCACTGTGCCGCCTATCAGAAGGTGGCAATCGGTCCGTCGATTATTTCTCCAAACGTCCAAAAGCGAATCCCGCCAGGTACGGCTAATCGCGATGTGATCAATCTGGTTTTCGGTAATCAATCTGGTGGTCGTGTGATACCCATGTGTCCTTGTGGCAAGGCTTTTATGGGAAAAATGTGTGTCCGCTGACCAGACAGTTGCCTGAGCAAAACTCAGCGAGCATATGTCCCCATTTTCGGTCATTTTGTCCATACCATGTCTACCAATAACGCGTTCCATGCTGTTGTTGTCTGAACCAACTTGGGCATTAAAGTACCCTAACAGCAGCATTATGTCACCTTTATTGATGGTTGATGCTACTCTTGACAGGATACTGTAAAATGCCTCCTTTTCGAGGTAGGGAGCTGTAACACAAGCTTTGATACGAGAACTAAAGCGGGCAATCATTTGGTGATGCGGTCCGAGTGTAGTCTCCACTCTAGCAAAGCTGCACGTACTTGTTTAGATGTGAGAAAATATACACCGCTCAATTGAGGCTGTCCATTGACTTTATCGGAATACAGAAAGGTTGTTGTTGTTGTATCAGCATAAACATTCCCCATTCTTACATACGGGGAATGCTGCTGGAGTGGCAATCCTTGGCCGGATACAAATCCGGGTCGTTTCGGTAACGTAGAACCGACTGCCGTGAAAACGAATATTTTCCAATACAGAAAGGTCAAGCCGTTTGCTGTTGTTACTGTTCCGGAGTCTGGCCATCGGGTTTCACGAAGCCCTAAAAAGAGTAGCTTGTAGCTTAAAGATTCTTTGCTCACTTGTGCTAGGCGTGATGTTTCCAAAAGCGTCCGAATATTCCATGTTCCACATTTAGTCATGTTTTTCATGCTGAAACTTGTCAAAGTGGAAGTCGTTTGTTTTCTCCGAGGCTTTTTTGATGAGGTGTGTTTAAGTGGTCCTATGCTACTCCGCGGAACAATAGTATAATAAAGAGCAAATTTGACGTTGCGCAAAATTCCACTTTATTTTTGGAATGCCTTCCTTAACGGTGTTGTGCATTTTCTGCATATAACAACTTGTCACTTCGAACTTGCACTTTTGTTACACTAAAATTTAATGTGCTTTAAAACGGCGCACACTTTTTTTAAATATATATTTTTTAATATTTTTTTCATAATTTTTTTTTTAATATTCTTTTTTTTATTTTTTTTTTTTTAATATTTTTGTTTTTTTTTTTTAATTTTAATGAACATTTTTCGAAATTTTATAAATCTTGTAATTTTGAATTTGACTCACATATTTTTTAGGGGAATGAACTACATTTTTATAATCAATGATCAATTCAAAATAAAAAAGACAAAAGAAAAGTAATCAAAACTGGTCACAATATAGCGATTCTATTATTCTGTTCACAAGTGTATGCAGTGATTTAATTTCTCATACGACTTTCACTCATTTGGTGTTATAATAATTCGCAGACTACAGGCGGCACACTTATCTTATTAGATTAAGAGCGCTTACGCATTCAGCTATTCGAACAATTTTGAAAAGTTGCCAACATTTTGAAGTGTCGCAAGAAAACACGCGATTTCGGCGCTGTACACTCTCAAACAAAGCAGTTGTCAGCTGTGTGTCATAATTTTTCAACACAGTTTATTATACATTAAATGTAGCTTTAATTGTTTGCATGCAATTACACATACATACACATTTACATATCCACATACAACATTGGTAATTAACCCTATTCATCAACCTTTGTCTTCACACAGCCGATGTTCCATATGTGTTTAGTGGCAAAAGCGAGGCGCTGGATGTGCTGAAACTGCACAAAGAGGCTCGTCTCCGTGAATTCAATAATGAAAGTGATGCGTTCAAATTCGCCCAAACCGGTCATGAGGTGGTGGCGCCTCCGCGTCACGCCGATGGCAAATGTATGTATATACTTCACTTACGATATATCACACAAATGTCTTGAATTTAAATTGATTTGATTTTACTACTTCCAGCTTCTATTGTGGCAGAAAAAGCTGCATTTCGTTCGCCCACAAAGCAGGAATTGATTGAATTTCGCAAAGTAATCGAGTCTGGCGATTATGAGCGCGTAAAAAGCATGATTTGGGATAATCCGCGTTATTTAGTAAGTGCTGGCGACACACCGACCACTTTGAAAGAGGGTTACCGCTATAATGCTATGCACATTTGTGCCATTTCAAAGAAGCCTCGCATTGCTGAATTGATTTTGAAGACAGTGAGCGACACGAAGTTCGTGGACTTGCTTACGGGAAAGAAAAATGATGAAAAAATGTGCAAGGAGTTGTGTGTGAATTTATTGGATTATTACTTGAATATACCGGAAAAGGGGCGTAGCGAAACACCATTGCATTTTGCGGCGAAAAACGGTGCCCTTGAGATGGTGGAGGTGTTGACCTCATTCCCAGAGTGTAAAATGACGCCCAACTCCGAGGGCCTGTATCCGAAAGATGTATGTATTTTAGTTTTATTAAACATGTGAATGTATGATGAGATATTTTCATTTTATTTGTAGATCATATGTTCCCGAGTTTCGAGTCCACCTCCCGAATTGGCTAAAAAGATTGAAATACTCCTAGAAGAGCGCTTTTACGTGCCCGTTCTGCGTTCTGTGGACACTGCTATACCGCCAAAAATTGGGCAACCATTTTCCTCCAGCAAACCACCGGTAATACAATTAAACATTTTTATTTTTATTTAGAATTCCTCTGAACAATATTTATTGATTATGAGTATCTGGATATTCACCACCTTCGATTGTTAGCCAAAATCTAGCAAATTAAAAAATTATGTATGCACGGCAGTCGGTTCTACGTTACTCGAACAACACAGACCACGGGCTGCCACTCCAGCAGCATTCCCCGTACATATTTGGGTAATGTTTCTTTCGCTACAACAACAACAACATGATGTTTCATATCAAAAGAGATTTTCTATCGTAAATTAAGGGCCGGAAATACTCACAAAAGTTCTTGTACGTGGTCCCTTTTGCCACTGTTGAATCATTAAAAATTCTCACACTGTGAACATTCAACATTCTAATACTGATTACGTCTAGACGGACCATGGTGAACCTCTGAATTGATTGCTTTTACGAAAAATATATTCCTAAAAATCATCTACTGATGGGATGCGGCATAAATTTCTGAAACAGCAACGATAATAAGGTTAGCTAAATACCAGGCGACTGCCGTAGCCAAATGAGTTGGTGCGTAACTACCATTCGGAAGACATATGCTCGAAACTCTGTGAAACACCAAAATGAAGAAAAGGTTTTTTCTAACCAGGACGCCCCTCGTCAGGTAATGGCAAACCTCCGAGTGTATTTCTGCCAAGTTTCTTTCAAGCTTGCTCTACTATAGCCGATCGCATGCAACTAACTCTCGACATACCGCAAGAGAGAAACGGATCTCGATAAATCCGAACAAAACATATTTGGTACCCTTCATCTGAAGAAGGAAACTAGGTTTAGGTACCCTAAAATTAGGGGACGCAAATTTAACTCTATCCGGGGATGTGAAATATCTAGGAGTAATCCTTGGTAAAACAAATAAAGCAATATACACGTGCCTCTTTGGTATAGTAGTCAAAAGTAGACCAAATTAAGACTCATATGATACTTAACAAGAGAGCAATGCGAACTTGCCCCTCAACGGCTTTAGGAATGGTGACTGGGCTCATTCCACTCCACCTTGTAGCCAAACGGTCGGTAGCTAGTGCAGTCCTAAGGCTTCCTATTCTATTTCATCTTAAAGTAGGAAATCTTACACAGCATGTAAGCATTTTGGGCCCTATCCTCAACTCTCCTTGCTTTACAGTCTATAACAACATGGAGAGAAAACTAGAATTCTTACAAGAATTTCACTGTTCATCAGTGATCACTCAGCGTGGAGAAATAATGAAATATTTTTAAGACAGGGCGTACAGATGCGGTTCATTTATGGGCACAAAATGGAAGACGGCAGTGCCGGGCTGGAATTCTCGGACCATATTTCAAGAAGGCAATTGCAATGGAAAAAACTACTTTCATTTTTCACGCGCAGGTCTACGCTTTCGAGCTATGTGACAGGGAATGTCTTCGTCAAGACACGAACGGTGTCAATATCAACATTCTCTGACAGTCAAGTAGCTCAAGAAGCAGTGGCGCGACACAATCTAAATTTATTTATATTTTAAGCACCAGGGGAAGATGCTAGCCGTAGTCATCAAATGGTAGAAAGAGATATTTTTTTAAAGCAGTCAGACCTCGGCAGGTGCTGGCAAACCTGTTGATTGTATGATATTTCTGCATAGAAAAAGCTTCTCCTAAAAAACCATCTACCGTTTGGAGGTCGCATAAAAGTGTAGGTCCCTTCATTTGTGGAAGAACATCAAAAAGCACATCACAAATTAAAAGATGAGTTCGGCCAAACATCTTACAAAGGATGTAAGGGTAAAAAATATATACATACAGGTATCCCTCGAGATACATGATACTTGAGTTGAACGATTTTCGAGTTACACGAAAATTTGCAAGTTGGGGCAAAATTAATCTTCCAATTTTTTTTTTTTAATAACTTTTTGCTAAATACAAAAAATTATTTTGACTGATGGAAATCTTTATTTCAACCTTTACGCACTCCAATGTTTGTTGTTGTTGTTGTAGCAGCATAAACATTCCCCATACATACGGGGAATGCTGCTGGAGTGACAGTCCTTGGCCGGATATAAATCCGGGTCGTTTCGGTAATGTAGAACCGACCTCCATTGCTTGTCTTTTTGTATGCTGCAGCTGTTTAATTCACAAGTCTCAAATATGATTGGCGTACGGCGCCATATGCAAAAAGTATAAATCTTCCGATGGGGTGATCAATTTTGCGCCACCTGGTATTATTAAATGTTAAAACGTTCCCACGTCAGTAGGTTCTACGTAACCGGAATGCTCCGGATTTGTATCCGGCTACAACAACAACAGCAACATTAATTGTTACAATTTCTATAATATATTGACTAATTAAAAACCATTTAAAAGCTAATATTTCACATATAACTTTCGTTTCTTAATAATTTCAGAATCTCAACTGTGATCCACTCAGCGCTGAAGTGAAAATCGAAGCTTTGGCCGGCCCCATGAACAAGGAGCAAGCTCATGTAAGTTTTCCCTTTTTTACACACATAGGTACACATTTAGTTAAACTTTTACAATTTGTTTTTTTTTTAGCAATTTTGTCGTCGTTGGAAAACGCCTCCACGACTTGGCAGCAACACGTCTTCGCCGGTTGCCTACAATTTGTTCATTTCACCAGTTAAATCGCGTTGCACCAATAGTACACCATCCAAAACGTCACTCCATAACATAAGTAACGGTAGTCCAACTATCGGCACACCAATCATGCAAGCGAAGCGACGCACATTATTTAACTCCACTCCACAACGTTCAAGTTGTGAGAAAATGGCCGGAAATGGTGTCGAAGAGGATGAATCGTCGGTTGCCGATAAACAAAATGGCAATCATGAAGCGGATGAGAAAACCGACGAAATGGAAAAGGCCACTAACTCGACACCAGTGATCGAAAATGAAACCAACAATAATAGTCACGAACAATTAACTTCGAAAGTCACGGATTTAAAAATTTTGAAAAATATAACATCACAAAATACGCCAGTGTTACATATGAAACGTGAATTGTTTTTTACGTATCGCGATCCAAATCCGACCACTCCAGTAACACGCAATGCCCTCGAAGCCAATGAATCGTCTAATGAATCTTTGATTGAAGATCTAGACCTTAGCGCAAGTGCCGTAAGCAATGAAAATCAGCACTCGGAGCAGCAGCGTGCACTCAAATTGAGAGGTAGCATGCTGAAGACTGCGCTGTGCCGAACGATGCCATCGCTTAAAGATAATTTTAACACTTATCGCAATTGCAGTGTGGTTTCAACGCCAGACTCGGACTGTTGCAATGAATCGCGAAATATTTTGCCAAATGAACCCGAATTCTATGACAGCCCGGGATTCAAAGAGCGTCACATCAAAATAACGGATACAGAGAAGGGATTAGAATTGATTGGGCGTGAATTGGCAAAGGAGCACAATGTGGAATGGCGTGAATATTGGGACTTTCTAAATACATTCGTCAATATTGCATCCGATGAAGGTTTGAGCAAACTCGAAAACTACTTCGCACAGCGTCTAAAAGAGGAGGAAATGACAAAGAAAACGGCACACGCCATGGCCAAATCGGCGGTAATCTTAGATAACGTCTGCAATGCGCTGGAAAAGTTACACTTTCCAGAAAATGGCAGCTTGCAGGATTTTCGAAATGGTTTCAATAATGAACGATCGCGCTTCGCAAACATAACAGGCACCGGTGAAGCGACTACAACCGCTCCACAATCCACAACACCCTACACGTGTGTTGAAAAGTCGGTACAAGTATTTGCCAAACGGATGACAAAAACAATTATTCATAACATTGATAATGTGGTGTCGATCAACGACACCCTTTTGTCCGAGTTGAAAAGACTGAAATCGTTAATATGTAGTTTTAAAGAAGATACGCGTTTCCTTAATGTTAATTTCGCAAAAGTACATTCAAGAATTGGTAATTTAATTTCAATTTATTTGGCAAACTCACAAGAAGTAACGTCTGCTATGAAATTAAAGGTAAGTCTGAGCACTTGAAATAACGAATAGAAATGTGCCAAATAATTATATTTATTTCAATAGATTCAGGGGATTATTAAGCACATGCTGGCACCTGGCGAACGCCGTGAGCACATCGAATGCGTGTGCTGGCGAATACTTAATATGTTGGAATCTCCAAGTAAGCAAATCCCTGAAAAAAGTACTAAAATAAGGGAAGAAAAATATATAATTAATGCACAAATCTCTCCTTTGCAGCTGATCAAATACTGCCCGAACAACTTAAAACCGAAGAAATGTGTTCGAATGTATGGGGAAAGGAGCTCGAGTGCGAGTGCCAATGGGAAACTAATCTGAGCCGCAAAACAAGTCGAAGAAATCGTATGGAGGCACGCTATCGTAGTCATCAGCAAGCTAGACAACAACACCAACAAGATTTGCAAAAAACTAATTTGAGAAATATGGATGGTGGGATTGAGTGGCGTGATCCTTTGCCGTGCAATGATTCAGATACTATTTCACATAATGCAATAAAAGCAAAGGAACAGTGGCGTGATCCCATCGATTGCAATGAGGGCGGTGAACGATGGCGCGATGTTAATATACGTGATGAATCATCAGACAATGATGTATTTTGGGTAAGCACAAAAGAACATTTCCAAATTCATTAAGTTGTTACTGTTACCGATTATCGAAAGCAAAGCAAAGACACCTATGCGCCATCTCGTCCGATTATTGGATAACGCCTTCACCTGCTTCCAGCTTAAGCCGAGTTGAGCCCTCTAGGTAGGTAGGTAGGAAGGTGAAATGATTGAAGTAGCACTCTGACACTCTCCAAGTAGCACTAAAGCGCCGTTTTGATACCATTATGAGACCTCTAACAGGTAGATAACTACAGCCAGCCAGAGAGCTGTTGAGGAAATGGTGAACGTTTCCGAGCCAGATTTACTATATGTATATCCGGCCAAGAACTGTCACTCAAGCAGCACTCCCCGTACATGTATAGGGTAATGTTTTTGCTGCTACAAGGGCAACAACATGTAATGATGAATATTGATGGAATATAGGCGCACTGACCCAAGCTGTCGAAGAAAGGAGCACCCAGTGACATTAATTGTCTTGCAGCCAAACCCGGCCATTTACAAAGAAAGTACTTAACAGTCTCCTTTTCTGAAAGGCTGCCACTGCTTCTGAAATTAGGGTTAAATGGTAAACCAAGCTATTCCGCGTGTGTGCCGATGGTCCAGTGACCGGTAAAGACAGCTACGAGTTTGGAAATTGAATGGCGGGGAGTCCCCAGCACTTTCTGAGTCCTCCGTCTATTGAAATAGCGCATAAAGAAATTGTAAAAGTGGTCACAATTTTTAGTAATAAAATTTCCCGTTTATAAAATTCCTCGTAACATACAAAATATATACTTAGGAGAGAATCTAAGTTACTCGCACAAAAGCACTCTCAGTGGCAGGTTTCTTGCCTAGGGAAATACATTCCCTGTAGCTTCTCACTGAATCCTATTGAACCTGCTATCTTAACTATAGCGAACGCTCTTTTGTTTTATAAATTAGCATGGAGCCGTCGTCAAAACAACACATTACACCTTTTGTCCCAACTTGGTTCAGCATTGAAGGACGAACATTTTTCATATAATATTAATTATATTCACTCTTTGTTTTCTTCCTCTTCTTCTTCTTGCCTTCACAGTCTGTGGTAGACCATCTAATTCGAAATATGCAAAAATCATGAAAATCGGTTGTCAAACAACAAAACTGTCAAATATCTTCGGTAAAGTGCTGCAACTCCCTTAATTTTGCTCTGATTGGCCTGAAACTTTGACGTATTAACTTCCAGTAGAAGTGCTATAACTCGCTCATCTTTGTTTTTATTGGCTTGAAATTTCGACACGTAATTGCAAAAGCTTCGCTTTAATAAAACGTATTGCATTCGCACCACCAATAAGGTTTTCAATTTCGTTGCTGTAACGGATGCGATACCTGCCGTCTTTAAGCCAAATAGGATCGTAGATTTTTCTAATAATGTATCAAATTTGTAACCAAAAATTTTGTTTTATTTTTTTAGTCCGATTTTGGAGATACTGATTCAGACAATGAAGAGGAAGTGTGGGCAACGCCACCCGAGAGTCCTTCGCACTGGAGCTTACTAGAAGAGGAAACATGCAAGATATTTATCTATGGGTAAGCGAGTACATTTTTATTATATGCAGTTATAATTAGTGAATTTCCTTTACTACTCCTACTCGAGCGATCTCTACACTGTACGTTTTATCAATCATGTATCACCACGTCCAAGAAATTTTCATTAGGCCAAAATATGTCCAAATTGATCGTATATGATACATGAGCGCATCAGACACGGTACAAAATTGGTGATATGAATCATTAATGCTTCATCGGACAGAGCCGGTTAAGGGTCAGATGTTTTGTTGTTATTATTGTTGTTTTTGGTTGTTGTTGTAGCAGCATAAGCATTCCCGATACACTGGAATGGCAAGCTCTTGGCCGAGCATAAGTCCGGATCATTTCAGTAAGGTAGAACCGACTATCGTGGCGATGAAGGTCCGGATCTAGCAAAGCTTACTGTTTTAATGTTTTGAATTCTAATGAAACTTTGGTTGGGATTTATTCCCGGTAGTGAAGCAACTGACAACTTCTTAAAACTTGTGGGGATTTTGCTTCCCATTATTCCATATTCAATGACCAGTTTCTCCAGCATCGTCACTGTTACCATTATAACTTATTATTACACTACCATTACTACTTTTCGTGGAAAAAGGCTCTTATCTTGGCAGATCCGCTTAAAAAATTTGTTGTGATTTAATTTCGTTAATTTGAACACTATGCATCTATAATTGTTTTATGCTTGGGTTTCATTATTTTAAGTTTCGTGTTTAATTGGTTTTTGACCCACTGGAACTTTCTTTTCAATTAATTGCAGTAGCATTAAATACAAAAATTTCAATTCAGTTTTTTTTTTGTTTGTGAGTAATAAATATATGGAAATAATCAAATCCCGTGGACTTAGATTCTACTTTGCTTTACTCAAATATTTTTATGCAAAAAGGTGTGCGTTACATGCAAGTTGTCCGCTATATCAAGACTGACTTTATTTAAAAAAATAAAAGCAGTTTTAGGCGTTTATGTGCACTTTAAGAAAGCGCTGGTCTCAGGGCGCATCAATACAAGATGTGTTAAGCGGTTACATGGTTTTCGTTGGTTAAAAAAATCGATTTTTTTTTTGCTTATTAACTTCTACAACTTCTCTGGAATATTATCCAAGATTTGACAGTCGATCCGAATAATAAATTCGGAGATACAGCCTTTGGAATGTGTGCGCTCCAAGCCACTTTTATTGTTACTCAAAACTTTAAACGCGTTTTTCTCGGAGCCGTGTTTTCAAAGTCGGTTGTCAAATGTTTGAAACACAATTTACTCGTGCTTGAACGAAGGATTTTTTTTTTTTTTTTTTTTTTTCAATTACAACTATTTACAAACAAAAAGGAAAATGTCAAGCAAATTTGACCGAAATTTTCATTTTTTTGCAAAAATGTCTGCCAAAATTCCAATTTTTACTTTTTTTCTTTCCTTCGTTCAAGCACGAGTTTATGGTCTTAACTAAAGCACTTATTTTTGTTTTTTCATTTTTGATGAGCCTGTCAGGAGTTATGCTGACAACGCGAACGCACCTTTTTTTCGAGGGGTCACCGAAAATGACGTCACAATGGAGGGGTTTTAATTATTTTTTTTTTGAAAATTTCAGAAATTATTCAAGTTTGAATTATATAAATAATTTTTTACATAGAAAAAAAAAATTTTAAATAGGCCTTTTTTTCTCCGACGAAACCCATGTAACCCCTTAAAGAATGAAGGAGGTCGCTTTCGCTTATCGAACAACACAACACCACACTTTGTTGGGTCCTTCGCCACTCTGAAGTTGAGGAAAATAAAAGAGCGGATAAGTGTGCAAGAAAGGCTCTGAGCTTGGCTTTCAGCGAGTGGTAGAAGACATAAGCATTCCTCTAAACGAACTATACACTACAATTGACTTGAGTGTAATCACGGAAATCACTAGAAAGTGGTATCTGACTACTAACTGCAGGGTGTCTAAAGCGCTCTGGTCAAAACTGAATCTTAAAAAGGACAAAATGTCTGCTTGGATACAAAAGATCAACTACCAGCGTTCTCACAGGAATCATAACAGGTCATTACACTATTGGCACCCTAGCCAATAGAGTGGGTGTACCTCACACCCTCGCAATTACTTCTGCAGGAGTTGTGGAAATGAAGAAAAAATAGAGTCGGTACAACACCCCCTCTGTGAATGACGATTCCTTCTTTGAAAACCTGGAAAATTTGCAAAATGTCTCACTAGAGGGACTAATTACCTTCTTAAAAAGTTCTACGTGGTTCAAGCAACTTAGTTAGGGTATGGAAATCAAATACATGTATCACAATGGGCCTTGGGGCGGGCCACCGAGTGTCTTGTTTTATATTTTATATTTTATCCAATGCACGATGGCTAAGCGATCTAGAGATGATGCGTTAGATAGTGGCAGTTCTGACGAATATTACTTTGAATCTGATAAGACGGAAGATGACGGCATTACTTCGTCTAGTGGAAGTGAAATCAGTGGAATAAGGAATCCACTCAGGCATTTCAACATTAGCAGTAATAGCACAGTTTTTTTATAATTATTTTATGATTTTATGAAAGATTTTTTTTGTGTTAAATAAAGCCTTGGTTTTTATAACATTCAACGTATTTATTTCTTTACTGCGCACTCCAATACCTCTCGTCCTCAGCGACACTCGCCCGTCGAGCGACTCCGTCCCCAAAGGGTAATGAGGAAAAATTTGTTCGTTACATCCAACAGTTCACTATATGAAGTGTACACTATATCCAGACTCGACTGTAATTAGATTTTATGAAAATCATCATATCCTGCATTCATGCTTGTTATTGTTACTTAACTGTTACCCTACTAAATATTCCGTCTTTTTAAAATTTGTTGCGAATATCTAACCACAATCCATTTTGCGATTTTTTTTTCAGTAATGAGCCGACTAAACGCGATGTGGACGTATTGAATGCCATTCTGCACATTGAAATCGATAAATCAAAATATGCCAACATATACTCCTGGAAAACTACAATGCTACGCTATCCTAAAGAGGAAATGGATGCGTAAGTGCTTTGTGTTTTTAACAAGAATGAAGAATGAAGAAATTTGTGTGTGTGTACTCGGAAAAAGCTTGCCAAGTTGTGTGTCAGTTAAAAAAATTATCGCGAAATGAGAAATGAATATTGGATACATTTTTTATGTTTTTGTGGTATGTATTTGTATGTGTGTATGTACACCTGTGTGCGCATAATAGCAAGCGCAACATATGGCAAACTAGCAAAGTGCTGATAATTTTTATTTAGTTCATTTTTTTATAAAAATATACTTTAAACTATAACAAAAACTATATGGGCGGGCATTACTTGGGGTCTATCACCCTGTGGGGACTGCGACAAGAAAACTGGCATACTTAATGCCACTGGAAAGGATTCAGTGACTTTCTGCTCTGTGCATAACAGAAGCGATGAAAGTCACTCCAACGACGGCGCTGGAAATGATACTCAGCATGCCATCCATTGACCTTATTGCGGAAAATCTGGCAGCGAAATCCACGGGGAGGTTAGTGGCTGCTGGAGTATTCACCTGTAGAACCTTCGGGCATAGCTCAATAGGAAAGAGGAGTTGCACAGACGACATGATTATATTATATAAATTTTGATATAATAAAGTGCATTTTTAAAGTGAAGCCTATTTTTGATGGCTGTGTTATGCATTTCCCCATATAAAATAATTTCAAGCATTAATTATATTTCTAGAAAATAACATTCAGCTAAAAAAATTATCAAATTTTTATACGCCAATTTTTGGCCACTTTAAACTGCAATCATTCCAGCGCCGCTCTAACACTTCAATACAACTTTTGTAGATCGATTTATAGTTTGCCTCAGATTAAGCGATAGCCTCTTCAGTCTTCGCACAGCCAATAGTCGTTGGGAGCCAAGTCGCCCGAATACGGTGGATGTGGCAGCTATTCGAAGTTCAATTAATGTAGTTTTACCATAATCAATACGTTTTTGTTTTTGGTCAACAGTTAGCAAACGCGGCACCCACTTTGAACAGAGCTTTCTCATAGTCAAATGCTCATGCAATAGAAAACCAATCCTTTTGATATCTTTACGTTGCCAGCTAATTCACGCAACTTCATTTTTCGATCATTCAAAACGATTTTGTGAATTTTTCTTTTGTTACCGTCTCATTTGGACGTCCACTGCGTTGTGCATCATCGGTGCCTCTACGACCTCGTTTGAAGTCAGTAAGCCATCGTTTTATTGTTGTTTCTGATGGAGCGGAATCCCCATAACACTTTTCAGGCCGTTGCTTTGCCTTAACGGTATTTTTTTTTCATCAAGAAGCAGTGTCAAATTAAAACATAAAATTCGGATCCATTGTTTTGAAAATAACAAAAGCAGCGTCACTCTTAGCGCAATAACTCACGAACTAATGAATAGAATATCATGAAATTTTAACAGTTGTTTTTTCAGGTTAGTACTAACAGAATAAGAGGTGAATGTACAATAACAAAACCAGTGCCATCTATGTGTTAGGCCCGCGGCTTTTCGGCCCATGTGTTATACAAAAATTAGTAACATATTTCAATTTTACCTTAATTGATGAATGAATGAATAAATAAATAAATTGAATGATGTACAGCGTACTAGACAGGGCTAGTTTACTAGGGCGGCAGTCCTTGGTCTGAACCATTCCGGTTCGTGGAACCGGCAGCCATGGGAATGTACGATACTAACCACCTTTTCACATGCCCCTTAAACTCACTCACTTAACACCCCTCTCCCTTTGGGCGCAACCCGTCGAAACAGCATGCTGCCTGAGCCCACCGTTAAATCAGATAGACGATGAGGAGCGTTGACTACGTCGTACTGGCAGGGCTTTAAGAACTGATGCAACAGCAACGCGCGACGTAGCGAAAATGGCCATCGAATGGAATCCGCAGGGCAGCCGTAGACCACAGGCAAAGCTCGAAATTGCAGCCCAAAACAAGAGCAGGGAGAGATAAAATTCCTAGCTTTAGATAGAGAAAATTTAAATATTTTTATAAGTGCCCTATGTTCCCTGTAGGAAATTTGGAAATAGGTTAGGTTAGGTTTGGCAGCTGCATCGATAGAGACAGCGTTGCCACTTAGACCACGAAATGGGTCCGTTGTGAGCCGCAGGGGCTGGGCTACATTTCTCTTTCCATATTGAACTATCCTGAGCTTTTGACAAAGCGTTGTTGATACCTAAAGTATATAGATTTTCTATATTCATTAAGAAGTCGGATCTTAAATATCGGTTCCTGCATCTGGCTACACAGTCGGGCATGTGCAAAAAAGGTGTTGAATTGTTTCCAACTCCTTGCATTATTTCCTGTGAGGGCCCCTACTAAGGACCTAATTTGAAGTCTACTCAATTTTATAATATTCTTGGACAGACGTAGATTTAGCCTTGGCTATGTTTGCCCAGCAATTTCACAGGTATTGACACTAAACCATATTTGATTTACTGAACTGATTAGTGCGTCCTTAACAAGAAGCTTACAAGTTGCGAAAGGGAATATACTGGGTTTCCCATATTCGACGGGCCCATGTGTTTTTTTTTAATCAAAGAAAAACACAATTTTTTTTATGTTGACAATAATAATCATTTTATTTGGTTCAAGTAGATTTGTTGGCATCACTTTTTGAATATGATGTCTCTCAAATGGCCGCCTTGAGCCTGTACGGCGTATTGTGCCCGTTTTGCAGCATTTTCCATAGTTTTAGCTAACATTTCGCCTGGAATAGCGCCTATTTTCTCACGGATGTTGTTTCTTGAGCTCTTCTATAGTCTTTGGCTTATTAATATAACCTTTGATTTTAAATATCCCCACAAGAAGGCGTTAAATCGGGCGAACAAGGTGGGCAGTCAAAATCGCCATTTTTCGACATCAAACGACGAGGAAACAATTTCTTCAAAAAATCGATTGTGGTGCGAGCTGTATGTGGTGGAGCGTCGTATTGTTGAAACCAGAACAGCCTCATACGGTATCGACGAATAATTGCCATCACAAAAGTGGTTATCATATCGCGATAACGCTCCTGATTGACGGTAACAACTTGAACATCTTCATTTTCGAAGAAAAACGGCCCAATAATAATTTTAGCACTAACGCCGCACCCAACAGTGACTTTTTCGTCGTAAAGAGGTACCTCTTGAATTTCGTGAGGATTTTCTGTGGCGTAAATACGGCAATTTTGCTTGTTTACCGTCCCCTTCAATAAGAAATGAGCCTCATCGGACATGATGATTTTGTTCTTCTTCTTCTTCTTTTGACTTCTTTTGTTAAATGTAAATTTCAACAATTTGGGAGCGCTCGCGTGGCGTGTACTGTTCCATGGTAAAAATCTGCTTGGACTGACGCTTCCAACGCGGTATCGATCTGACGTCTCTGTCAAAAGATACAGGGTTGCCAGATGGGTCCGTCGAATATGGGCAACCCTCTATACATATATACACAACAGCAACCAAAATTGAATGGACTACAAAACTGCGTACCTCGAATTTTCCTAAAAATTCTGACTAAAACGTTTGAAATTTTGATGAAACTTTTTTGCATTCTTTTTTTTCAAATTCTGTACAAAGTTTGAAAAATTTAGTTATATTGTTTTTTGTTGTATGAACTATATATTTATGGTATAAAAAAATTTAATTAAAAATAAATAAATCGCCAAAATTTTGAAATAAGTGACGTTCTGCTATTGTTGCGAACGCAGGTGTAGGTATGTGTATGCTACTGTGTTTCAGCCAACAATTTTCTGCTAATTGAAATTGTTTATTACTCATGGCATTAATTTATTTGTTATACTCATTTTGCAGTTTCCCATCGCTGGCCATTGTGAATAAATCGCATTCGCTTACATCATCACGTACACCGCAACGCAAAGAGTTACCGGTAACTCCATATCCTCATCGACAGCCCACATCAAAAGGTGCCTCAAGCACACCCATCACAGTCAAGTTAACAGGATCAGCGGCAGTGCCGTCGCCACATTTACATACCACAATCAACAAACAACGTGAACTGCCAACAACAGCGAAGCGACTCTTCGCGCGTCAAACGCTGTCAAATCTATTGGCGCCCTTCCACAGTAGCAATACCCACTAACAACTGTTTTCTTATGGTTTTACGCTGATCTGCAGGCAAAGGTTGCTTGATTGGAATGCGCCTTTGCGAGTGCTGTTGGTCAACTTTCTCACACGACTTTCAAATATTAATTTAAAAATTCATTGCTGAAGCAAAAACTTTCAAATATTTAACGTACATTTGTATTATTATATTTTTTTTTAATTTTTTGGCTGTAAACAAACTTATTTCATTTGGAATTTAGTTAAGAATCTCTATGCGCATTTTTAAAGCATAGAAATGCATTTCATCCTGCGTTAATTTTAATATGTTTTGTGCACGTTTTTTTTTTTTATTGAGATTTTGTGTTGGTGTTAATCAAATTAATTACGAGGACCATGAAAGATATGTGAATAAATTTTAACAATGAAATGTTCTTCGTATTTACACACATCGTTACGTGCATATGCTTTATTTTATTGTACTATCTTACCTATGAATTTATAGTATTAAAAACAAAAAATATGTTGCTGCCCGCTTAATTGTTTGCGAAAATAAATAATGTGCAACAAAGTTTACGAATTTGGGTTTGAAAATATGAACGCGATAAAAGGCTGAATATATTAATTTATACATACATACTTACATAAATGAAATATACTAAATTGCAATGCTGTGCAACGTCTAACTCTGATAGAGATACGAAATTGTAGAATGGACTTGGTTTTCTTCTTCAATTGCAGTTTATTATTATGTGTAAAAATCGCGCTATGCCATTTTCTTACATTTCATATTTGGACATGAAGAGAATCTTGCTTTATTGCTTAACTCATAAATATTTGTAACGTTTTTTTGTTGTGAGCTTCCGTAAGCGACGCCACGTATTTTGTAACTTTTTATGAAACGAGAAGTATGCAGTAAAGACGTATATGCAAAATCTTCAATTCTGAAAATTACAAAAAATAAAATTTTTAAATTACGCTGAAACAATTAAAAAAAAGTATTGTAATACTGGTTGTTTTAATTAAGGACTTGGTGTATATTTGATTTGCTATTTCATATATGGCCGTCAAATTTAAAATTGCACAATACCCGAAATCGAATTAAAGCACTGATATTATTGGCACAAAGCAGCCGCTGGACGCGCCTTACTTCTGCTCAAATATGAACGAGACGGTATCAATAAAACGGTCCGCGGATGACATATGGCAAAAATAATTTTTTTTTTTGGTAGGACTGTTATAAGCTTACATGGCAAATTTCAGCGTGATATGTCACATAGTTTGTTTTCTGTGCTACTGCAAACAAGGCAAGCTCGAGTGTGTTCTTCGAATTCTCTTTTATGACTTCAATTGTCTCAAATGTTTTCCACGGAGCGGCAACTTGAGCTTGGGAAACACGAAAAAGTCACATGGAGCCATATCAGGCGAATACGGTGCTTGCGGAACGATATTAACATTATTTTTGTTCAAATAATCGCGAACAAGACGTGATGTTTGAGCTGGTGCATTATCGTGATGCAAGAACCATGACTTGTTGTCCCACAATTCCTTCCTTTTAAGACGAATGTTCTCGCGCAAACGCTTTAAAACGTCTAAATAATATTCAGCGTTAACCGATCGGCCTTGCGGAAGGAACTCCGAGTGCACCACACCTTCGTAATCGAAAAAAACAGTCAGCATAACCTTAATTTTTGAGCGACTTTGGCGTAGTTTTTTGGGTTGATGTACGGCCCTCTTTGAACGATTTGTACCACTGGAAAACACGTGCACGCGATAGAGCAGAGTCCCCATAGGTTGTCTGCAACATTTCAAACAAATTCTTTGTTCAACTTGAATTTCCATCGTTAAATTCGAAGAACACACTCGAGCTAGAATTGCTTACAATAGCACAGAAAACAAACTATGTGACATATCACGCTGAAATTTGCCATGTAAGCTTATAACAGTCCTACCAAAAAACAAAAAATTTATTTTTGCCATATGTCATCCGCGGACCGTTTTATTGATACCGCCTCGTCCATATTTGAGCAGAAGCTATGTCTTTCATAAGAGTGCCATGCTACTAGCATATGCTGATGGCATGTTGTGGTTGTTGTAGCAGCATAAACATTTCCCGCGCATATACGAGGAATGGTGCTGAAGTGACAGTCCTCGGCCGGATATAAATCCGGGTCGTTCCGGTTACGAATAGAACCGACTGTCGTGGGAGGGCATGGACATTACCGACGAAACCAATCGCGCTGTACGCTCGGTATACTTCAGTTCAAAGAAAGAGGCGAGCAATGTGTGTCTTGCGCGGTGAATGAGGGGAAAACAAAGAGCCTGCTGCCAACACACAAGGAGTCTTTGCGTCTTGAACAGAATGACAATTCGAAGTTGTAAAAGACTTTGTCTACTTTGGGACCAACATTAGCAACAGAAATGATATCAGCTTGGGCTGCAAAAGCAACAGAGAATAACTCTTGCCAACAGGTGTTTCTTGAGGCTCACTAGGCAATTGAAAAGTTGAGGTCTCTCTCGAAGGACCAAACTGATACTCTACAGAACGCTCATCATTCCCGTCCTGCTATATGGCGCAGGAGCATGAACGATATCAACAGCAGGTGAGAAAGTTTTGGGAGCCTTCGAAAGAAAAATGCTACATAAGATCTTTAACTCCTCCGCGTTAGTGAGGAATACCGCGTACAGGAGAACAACGAGCTGTATGAGCTATACATATACGGACATGGACAAAGTTAGGCGTGTAAAAATGCTGGGGTTACGCTGGTTTGACCATGTCACACGTATGAAAGAAAACGCTCCAGCAAGGCGAATTGACGACACGGTACTTCAAAAGGAAGACTGGGAAGGACTAAATGCTGCAGGTCCTGTCAGCGCTCGGGATTTCCAACTGGCATCAGCGAGCGCAGGACGGAGACAGCTGGCGCTATATTTTGGATTCGACCAAAACCAGCAAACGGTTACAGCACCACATAAATAAGTAAGTAGATGTCAGTAGTGAATAATTCGCAGACGGTACCCTTCTTAATGATATATTTGAAGTAGATCATCACTTTAGAATTTATAAAACTATGCCTTAAAATTATTGAGGCTTATTATGAAAATTGTCGATCTTTAAGAACAACATATTACGAAATTCGAGATTTTTTTTTGGTGGAAATAATCATCCGAATGAGTCAACAATTCAAAGTTTGGTGAAAAAATTTCAAGAAACTGGTTCTGTCGAGAAAAGAAAAAGGACTGGCAGACCAAAACTTGGACGCTCTTTTGGGAATATTGCTCCTGTAATGCAAAGTGTTACTGAACAACCAGCACCCAGCAACATCCACATCGCGACGTTCTCCACAATTACCGGATTTTACCTGTGCAAGTAGATAGGCCCAAAATAACATCCATCGAGAATACATTACCATCTACATGAACTCTCAAGCTCTAAATTACTTCATTTATGTTCAATCTCCATCCATAGGAGATGAAACGCTTCAATCGTCTCGTGATATCTGCGTTAACCTGACACAATTACGCTTGGGATACTATATAAAAAATAAATACGCGTACACTCTTGTTAGGTGTTTGACCGAGCTCTTTCTCGTATTTGTGGTGTGCGTCTTGATGTTGTTCCACAAATGGAGGCACCTACAGTTTTAAGCCCACTCCGAAGGGCACATGGCTTTTTATGAGGAGCTTTTCGATGGCAGAAATACACTCGGAGGTTTGCTATTGCCTACCGAGGGCGACCGCTATTAGAAAAAAAAAATTCTATCAAAAATTCTATCGAAATGCGCGATGTACACAAAATACCTTGCGTCGGCAAGACTTTTACTGTTTGTTCTAATGAAAGAGAACGTTGCTGGATTACTAATTTTATTTATTTTCATCAAACTGTAGCAAAAAAATAAAATAAGCTTCTCAATCTCTTGCCCAAAAATACCCGCAACTTGCTGTTCGCCAACTGGCTTTAGGGGGATATTCGTAATTTCGAAGTTACTTTGGGGTATTACAAAAGGTACTGAATCTAAGTTGGAGGATCGTCTTAACCAACCTACCAATTTGGTTATGAATTTTTCGATTCGAAGGCGGTTTTCTTAATCGGTTTCATCCTAATTGGTGAGTGTCAATGTTGGTATTAAATATTTTCAACTGCTATTCAGCTAAGATTATTTCGCACCTCTGATAAAGAATCGAAAGTACCAAAATTAAAAACATTTTAATTTAATTTCGTTTTGTTTTTACTTACTGGTTTTACTTACTAATTTATTTAATAATCAAATTTCATTGACATAGGAGGTGTTAACAATTCATATATGTACAGCTGTGAACATGAAAATAGCAGTACCTTGACAAAATTATTTTGAAGCCATTTATTTTATTCCTATACATAAGTAACACAAAAGAAAATTTCAGCACCAAATATCTACGAAGGGTTAAGGCGGATTTCAGATGTGTGGTGTTTATCTGAATAAATATTTATTCTTCTTCTTCTTAGGGTTCACGAGAATATGTTAGACGTCCCCCTGGCACCGAAAATTAGCCACAATACACTTTAAAAACCATTAAAGATGGGAGCTCAAAAATAAAGGTATGGGGAAGGTTCTTATATTGTGGCGCAGACTTCATACACAAAATTGATGGCATAATGGCCGCCAATATTTATGTGGCAATAATGTGGAATGTTATGTTGCCGTATCGCAGAGAGGAAATGTCAATAAAATGAGTCTACTAGCAAGATAATGATCCTAAGCGCACGAGTCGGAAGGCCACGGAATGGTTTGCTTGTTGTTTTTTCACTCCGCTCGAGAGCATAGGGCCTCGACAAGACTCTTCCATCGTACACGTTTCTGTTTTTTTTTTTTTGCGCCATCCCGTGTGATGTCGGCATCTGCTAGTTCGCGCAACATCGACCTTTGCCTAGTGTTCTTTGGCCGACCGCGACCTCTGCTCTCTTGCGGTTTCCAGTCCAGTGCCATACTCGGGATGAAGGGTTACGCGCAAATAAAATTCAGGTTATGCAATGGCCAGCTCAGTCTCCCAATCTCAATCCTATAGAAAATCTGTGGGCGGTCTTAAAAAGAGTTATACACAATGACAATCGGAGTAACAATCAACAAATCTGGGAAATTGTTAAAAATGTGTGGCTGAAGTTACCGAAGCAGCGATGTGAACAATTGGTGAACTCAATGCCCGCCGTTGTGCTGCTAGAATAAAGAAATTTGGACGATCAAACTAAATATTATTTACAACTTTGTATCTACAGAATGCGTTACTTATATCGAAAAAATGGATTTTTTTCATGTTATGATAGTTTATACTTTCAAAAATATATCGTATGTGCAGTCCTTTAAAACGAGACCGGTTTGGAGTACTACGCCCAGGTATAAGCGCGTTAACCGTGTTTTTCTTGAAACTATTTTTTCCGAGTTGGCGTTGGTAATTTCTTAAAAAGTACTGAACCGATTGATTTGAATTTTTAATATGTTTTTGAGTAGACTTGTGACACTCGTGGGTAGCAGAATTATAATTTTATAATCAATTTTTCTATTTTTTTAAGAGCGAGAACGTGAAAAAAAATCTTTTTTTTTTTTTGTTTTCCAATACACAGATAAAATATCTAGAAATTTTTGTTTTATTTTTGTAAATCTGCTACCCACCATAGGGACATATCTCCTGATGAATAATCGACTGATTTTTTTTTCAGACGTACCTGAGCAGCCCAATCAGTTACACCAGTGGCATGTGTTACGTCAAATTATATAAACATCTATACAGATGGCTCAAAACTAGACAACAAAGTAGGTGGAGGGATTTACTCCGATAAACTCGGAGTATGCCAATCATTTCGCCTACCTGATCATGGCAGTGTATTTCAAGCGGAAGTCACTGCCATAAAAGAGCGACTTACGGTAATAAAAACGAGAGTTTTATCCACAAATGAAGTATTCATATACTCGGTCAGTCAAGCGGCAATAAAAGCGCTTGAACCTAAAACACACTCGTCAAAAACAGTCTTAGAATGCTTTAAACTTCTAAATGACGTATCTAAGTGCTACAAAGTGCATCTTATTTGGGTGTCAGACCACAGGAAGATAGCAGGAAACTGCAAGGCGGATGAACTTGCTCGAACCGGTACAAGGCTCGATCTCCAACCGGATAGGATGCTGATACCCATGCTTATAGCCACTTGTAAATTACTTACAGACTGGGAAACCATCAAAAAGGTAAATACAAGCTGACAAAACCTCACAACATGCGAACTAAGCAGACAGACATGGCCGAATTGGAACAGCGGTCGATCGAAAATCTTGTTAAGATTTAACAGAGAAGCTATAAGAAAAAATGATAGGGGTATTAACTGGTCATTGTTTAATAGGCAACCACACTAGAAGGTTAGGACTCCCGTACTTTGATTTCTGTAGAAGCTGTTTTAATACAGAAGAAGAGGAAAGAGTCAGCAGACACCTTTTATGTGAGTGTGAAAGCTTAGCTATGAGGAGGCTGCGCATTCTTGATACAGCATTTTTAACCGATGTAGCGGACATAGCGCATCTAAAACTAACGAAGCAACGAAGCTCTGCTCGTTTATTAAAGCTACCGGATGGTTTGAAAAGGCACACGTAGGGTAAGGATAAGCTCCAGTGGCATCACAATGGACCTGCGAAAGGTCTAAGTATGTCGCTACGACAACCACCCAACCTACCTACCTACCTACGTCAGGGGAAGCAATTTTTTTATTATTGTTATTAAAACAAATATTTTTTTTTTTGGAAATAAAGAATTGATCTAATGAATAAACGATTTTGAATTGATACCGATTGCTTTTCTTCTTTTCTTCAATTTTCAACGCCTTCAACTTTCACGTCTCTATACTAGAAAGGTGCCTTAAATATGTGTTCACTTAATGAATATAATAATATAATATTTCAAAAAAATAATAAAAACTTTCTAATCACATCATAGACTACATTTTTTTTTTTGTTTAATTTAATATTTTTTGGTACTTCTATTTTCGTGCTCGCAACTGTATATACATATTGATTATATAATATACACCAATTTGTAAGAATTTATAGCTGTCTTCACATACATATACATACAAACACTTCTTAACTCAACTAATTTACACCACAACATCGTACCAGAAATGAAGCTTCCGCGTCGGGCAAAGATGGCTTCAAATGACTGACATACAAACACACATCCATTGAAGTAGAGTAAGATGAGGATTGAAATAGATATGAAAATATGAATATAATATAAAAAAATATAAATATAAAAAGAAATAATATAAATATAAAAAGAAATAATAAATAATATCAATAGTTTAGGGGGATTTTGGTATTAATGAGCCATATTGCCATATTGCCACAGTCATAATTCGATAGCATGAATCTTCACTAGCTTCACTACACACATTTGCGCATAAACACAAAATTGCTCTGCAAATACAAATTTCAATGTTTGGCAGTACTCCGCAGTAGTCCGAATTTTTTATTGAAACCACCCACAGTCATAGTTATCGAGCTTCAACTGTATTTCAAAATTGTTACGAAACTATAGAACTAGTAATACGAGTATAACTAAATATTATATATTATTAATGGTAGTTTTATTGCTGGAATACTGACTTCGATTACTTATTTCAGCCGGAAGCGTTTCGAAACAATTTATTGACACTAATTTGTTTAGGGGCTTGAGGCAATTACGCGTACAAATGAACAAAACTGCAGTGATGCTTAATAAATAAATAAATATAATTGTTTAGAAAGCAAAAAAAAATAGTACATATATCCATATAAATAGAACAGGTGGCACAAAATTAATCACCCTACACATTTTTTTTATTTTTAGTATAGTCAGTTTTTATACTTAACCTATGCTTGGACGAGTCCAAAAATGGACTCGTAGACTCACCTTCGACAGACTCTTCAAGACGAGTATTCCGTCAAGAAGAGAGTGGCAAGCGACAAGGCCATGGAGAAGGGGCGAATTAAATGTCTATACAGAAGGTTCCACGCTAGACAATAAGGTTTGCTATGGAGTGTTTTCGAAGGAATTAGACTTGAACTATCCGTTCGACTAACAAGCTATAAAAGAACTAGAATAAAAATTTTCTCTGATAGCCAGGACGCCATTAAACCAATGGCTATGCTAAGATTAAAGGATGCACAGGAATGCCGGGCAGACCTAATTGATATTAGTGTTGTATTCAAGGTCAATCTTATTTGGGTTCCGAGACACAGAGATGTTGAGGGAAATTGTAAAGCCGATGAGCTAGACAGGAAAGGTATCAGGTCAGTCCATAAGTTCGTGCGTATTTTACCCATAATTTCACTTTTGTGCGATTTTCGCATACAAAAAATTATTCGCGGAATATAACGGAACTATTTATATTTCCTTTGATATATTGTGCATTCAATAAGTGATTTTAGTCGCGGATAGAAGCATGTGTTGTTAAAAAACAAAATGGAATCTTCGAACGCGTATAAGAGGCACATGTTGTATTTTTTTATAAAAGTGGTAAAAATGCAACAACTGCTGCTACAGAAACACTGTTTACGGAGAGGATAGCATGAGTGTAAGGACTGCGCAGAAGTGGTTTTCAAAATTCCGAAGTGGTAACTGCGATGTGGAGAATGCCCTGCGCGCTGGTCATCCTAAAATCTTTAACTCCGACGCCTTGCTCGAACTCGTGGAAGCTGAGCCAAATTTGACAGTCGATATGATAGCTCAGAGGTTAAATTCATCGCATGGAACAGTTTACAGGCACCTGGTTCAGTTGGGAAAGGTTTCAAAGCTGGGGAAATGGGCTACGCATAGACTTTCCGTCGCCAACCTTCAGCAGAGAGTGAATGTGTGTTCTCAGCTGCTGCAACGGCTTGAAAATGAAAGTTTTTTGAATCGTATCGTTACTGCTGATGAAAAATGGATCCTTTACAATAGTCCTGTTCGCAAACGCCAATAGTTAGATAAAGATGAAACACCAGAACCGACCACTAGAGACAGCCTTCACCCCAAGAAGATTCTCCTGTCTATTTGGTGGGATATGGCCGGTATTGTTTATTATGAACTTCTGGAACCAAACCAGACGATAACTGCTGATTATCAAACCTGAATGAGGCACTTAACAAAAATCGACCGTCTTTAGTGAATAGACGCAAAGTTTTGTTTCACCACGACAACGCAAGACCTCATACCGCAAGGCAAACATTAGGCAAGCTGAACGAGCTCGGATGGGAGCTAATGCCGCATCCACCATACTCTCCGGATATTGCACCTGGTGATTATCACCTTTTCCGTAGACTTCAATCCCATATGAGTAACAAGAACTACTCCTCAAAAGAAGCTATAAAAAGGGATATCGAAGCGTACTTTGACTCCAAGGACAAACAATTTTTTGCCTAAACGTTGGAATGACATTGTAAATAATGAAGGAAGATATACTCGTATTATTGATTAATAAATACTTTAAACATCTTTTTTTTTAATTTTAAAACCACCTTTAAAAAACGCACGAACTTATGGACTGACGTGATACTACTCTTCAACTTCTTCTTCTTCTCTTAATTGGCGCGATAACCGCTTACGCGATTTTGGCCGAGTTTAACAAAGCGCGCCAGTCGTTTCTTTCTCGTGCTAACCGGCGCCAGTTGGACACACCAAGTGAAGCCAAGTCCTTCTCCACCTGATCTTTTCAACGCAGAGGAGGCCGCCCTCTTCCTCTGCTACCACCAGCTGGTACCGCATCGAATACTTTCAAAGCCGGAGCGTTTGTATCCATTCGGACGACATGACCCAGCCAACGAAGCCGCTGGGTCTTTATTCGCTGCGCTATGTCTATGTCGTCGTACAGCTCATACAGCTCATCGTTTCATCGTGTATGATATTCGCCGTTGCCAACGTGCAAAGGTCCAAAAATCTTACGCAGAATCTTTCTCTCGAACACTCCAAGCGTCGCTTCATCGGATGTTGTCATCGTCCAAGCTTCTGCGCCATACGTCAGGACGGGCATGATGAGAGTCTTGTAGAGTGTTAGTTTTGTTCGTCGAGAGAGGACTTTACTGCTCAGTTGCCTACTTAGTCCAAAGTAGCACTTGTTGGCAAGAGAGATTCTACGTTGGATTTCAAGGCTGACATTGTTATCGGTGTTAATGCTGGTTCCTAAATAAACGAAGTCTTTTACAACCTCGAAATTATAACTGTCTACAGTGACGTGGGTGCCGATACGCGAGTGCGCCGACTGTTTGTTTGAAGACAGGAGGTACTTCGTTTTGTCCTCGTTCACCACCAAACCCATTCGCTTTGCTCTGCAGAAATCCTACGATTCATTAAATCCACAAAAGGGTTGCACGAAGGGAAATAAATTAGGCAGGTCTAAGTGAGTTGGTCATATAGACCGACTACCACCGTAACCTAACTTAACCTATGTTTAAAGTTTTTCACTCAATCTGCACTGTTCTGCTGAGGAAAGCACGTCAAGTATATCTGCGTAAATGTGTAGATCGACGTAAATTCAAAACACAAAACATGTTTTTTTCAACAACTGTACATTGATCTATTTCCCCGCGCCGATGGAGTGCGTTCAAGATCAAAATTCGATCATGATAAATTCCAAGGATTTTTTCCACATTTTTATCGGAAAGTATGAAAAAATCCTATGTGCACTGTGACCTGAAAAGATATATTGCGCAGGCATGTTTGAGTAGGCTATTAATAAATCCTAAAACTAATATAGTGTAGGCTTAATTTCTACCCGGAGGTTTGCATGTATTCCCCCAGTTGCATTCTGTTGCAGGCTGTTGTTGTGCCTCTTTACAGAGTTTACAAGAATCATTTTCTATCAACCAATTTGTCTCTTGTGGTAATTACTTATAAGTTTACAATGTCCTGTTAATAGTTTATAGTGTTGAGTACTATGTCATTTCTGCTGAGATTTAGGATTGCCTCTAAATTTATACATTCTGGATCAATGAGTACTTTTGATAGCCACATGCTCGTTAGTCAGAACTCGATTAGGCCTCGTTCTTCCCGTTCACGTAGAAAGGCACTTTCAAGCTGTTATTTACCCCGCAGTAAGGTTGAGGAGCTATGAAGGGAGTGTTAACACCCTTGTCCGCAATATCAATCTCTTCATGCCGCTCATGTCCCGGTACCACCATCAGAGTAACAAAGTTTCTTGAAGCTAGAGTATAGAGAATTTTAAAGTATTCTCAGTCCAAGCTTGATTGGAGTGAAAAGCTATCTAGCGATTTTATAGGCGCTTGATGGTCAGAGGGAATGTTGATATTGACACCACACGTACCTATTCGAAGACATTCTCTGGCGCATAGCTCTAAGACGGGGACTTACGCCTGACAAATGGAAGTCGTTTTTCCCATTGCAATTGCCTTCTTGCGGCCACTGTATCCGTATGGGTTGGTGCATGGCTACCATTCGGAATTCGCAGAGATCGTAGATTCGAATCTCGGTGAAACACCAAAATTAAGAAAAACATTTTTCTAATAGCGGTCGCCCCTCGGCATGCAATGGCAAACCTCCAAGTGTATTTCTGCCATGAAAAAAGCGCCTCATAAAAAATATCTGCCGTTAGGAGTCGGCTTGAAACTGTAGGTCCCTCCATTTGTCGAACAACATCAACACGCTCGCCACAAATTGGAGGAGGAGCTCGGCCAAGCATCCAAAAAGGGTGTACGCGCTAATTATATATATATAATTGCCTTCTCGAAATGTGGTCCAACAATTCCAGACTCAGCACTGCTGTATTCCATTTTAGACTCATCTGTAAACCATACCACGTTCTAAAGATATTTCATTGTTTCTCCATGCTGAGCGATCACTGGACACCACCTTGCAATTCGAATTTTCTTTTCATCTTATCATCTTTTCAGGCTCGGAGCGTTCAGGATTCAACCCAGAATTCTTATATGCCCTGCAATATTTTCTTCCTTGAGATGAAATAGATTAGGAAGCCGACCTTTTGGCTACAAGTGGAGTGGAATGAATGCAGTGACCATTCCTAAAACCGTTTTGGGGCAAGTTCGCATTGCTTCGGTTACGCTCAGACAGGTTATTCTGTATACCTTGTTAAATGTTATCTGACTCTTAATAGGTCTACTATTGGTTACCATACCAAAGAGGCGTAGGTGATCATTGGCACTATTATTATCTTATAAGACCATGCAATCATCTTTGGCCAACCGCCGATCCCATGTTTTACCGTAAAGCCTTGGCACGCGTATGTTACTCTCAAAGCTAATATTATTTGACTTGTAATTTAAAGAAAGAAGATATGCATAAAAAATCAAAATTTGGACACTTATATCTCGGAACCACTCAATATTGACTCGCTCGTCCCTGATGTGCAAATTTATAATATATACAAGGTGGCACAAAATACGTCAATCGTATTTTATACTAGACAAGTGCAGTATACAAACCGACCAGCAATGGAGAGGTATACTTGGAATAATAAAAATATGACTGCTAGTCGCTGCCACCCAATTTGGCATCACCAGACGGTCTCTACTGCGAATTTTAGTGCAAAACTTACGCATTTTCCTGTATAAACTGCGAACAGTGATTCTGTTGAGCGATACTGTGAAGCCATCCTTAATCTCAACAACGAAAAGGACTATTTTATGTCCAAAATCATCATAAGCGACGAAGCGCATTTCCACTCAAGCCATTACATTCGCTCAAAGCCATTATATGCTGTGGCGTCCTCGCGGGAGTTATGATTGGGCGGTATTTTTTGAAGGCGTCATCGACAATACGGTCACTGTTACGACTTCTTAATGACGGTATTGGATGAGCGAGGCTTAGTGAACATGTAGTCACAACAACACGGAACACAATGGATATAGTGAAGGAAGCGTTTCCTTTTCCCGTAATCTCGCATTTTGGCAGAGTCTGCAAGATCACCCGATTCAACCATTCGAGACTTCTTTCTTTGGGGCTACTCGCAGAAGTCGCGGATTTATGCTAACAAGCCTCAGACAATCGCAGCTCTTAAGGATGATATTCAACAGAAATGCGAACAGTTAACAGCAGAAATTTTGCGAAAAATAATGAAAAATGCGATAAAATGGGGCTAAATGGGGCTAAATCAACGAACGGATAAAATATTTTCTACTTCATAGTAAAGCTTTTCATGACTCAAAATGGTCGAAGTAAAGATTTTCAAGATTCAATATCATTTTTTTTTATTTAGTAAAAAAAGTTATTCAAAAAGAAAATTGAATGATTCATTTTGCACCACCTTGTATTTAGTAATTATATTCAATATAAGCAAAATAGACCAGAAACACGATTTTTACAAATATCTCAATCTCAGCGCCACCTGGGGAATAAATAGCCAGCTGAATTATAAGAAAAATATATTAAAAATATCAACCAAATCCGTCCACAAATGTGGGGTATCAAAATATCTGGATTCGCGCGCCATCTAGCAAACTAATTGTTATTTTTAAATAACTTCAAATTGTAAGCTATACCCTATGATCAGAAAGTACCGGTAATGTTTAAATAAAACAAAACAGAGTTAAATTCCAGGCAAATTTATTTTATCTCCTTCAAAATATGACCCGTCTGAAGCAACACACATGTGTCAACGTTTAACCCAGTCCTCCATGCACCGCCGAAGGGATGGCCGTCAGCTCCTTCGTCGCATTCGTCTTTAACCTCCTCTATCGACTAAAATCTCCTTCCACGAAGTGGTAACTTCAACATGGAAAACAAAAAGAAGTCCCACGGGGCCACATCAGGTGAATGCGGTGCTTGCACGATGGTATTTACTTGGTGTTTGTTCAAATCCAGTACAATTTGGGCTCGGTGCGATGACGCGTTATCATCATGCAAAATTCAATAATTGTTTTGCCCACATTTCCGGCTATTTACGACGTACAGCATCTCTCAAACGCTTTAAAACGGATAAGTAATAATTTTTATTGACTGTCTGGCCCGATGGAAGGCACTTATGGTGCACTACGCAGTGGAATCGAAGAAAACAGTCAACATCACCTTCACTTTTGAGCGACTTTGGCCCGATTTTTTCGGTTTCGCTCGTCTTCGAAGCGCCACTCAGACGATTGTTGCTTGATTTTCATGTCAAATTCATAGATCCATGTCTCGACGGCAGTAATTACCCGTTTCATAAAGGTTAGATCACTTTGGGCTTCAGAAATCATCTCTTCTGCAACTTTCTTTCGGTGGCGTTTTTGAACGAAATTCAGGTCGTTCGGAACGAACTTAGCTGTAACGCGACTCATACCCAAAACATCAACCACAATATATTGTGTCGTTCCATATGAAATGCCAAGTTGACTAGAAATCTCTGTTAAGCTGGTATGATGATTTTCAAGCACGATTTCTTTCACTTTATTCACGTTTTCGTCGGTGTCCGACGTCGATGGGCGTCCGGAACCAGGCAAATCTTCCACCACTGTACGACCACGTTTAAAGTACTTCTACCACTCGTATACTCTTTTTCTTGCTGAGCAGATTCGCCAAATATTGTTTGCAACATTTGAAGTGCATCGGAACACGAAATTTCCTTCGCAGCACAAAATTTCAAACAAATTCTTTGTTCAACTTAATTATCCATGGTAAAATGCGACAAATTGAAAAAAGTTGACTGATGTAAACAAACTCCAGGCAAACACTAATGATCCGATGGCGCTAAACAGTGACAGTGTACCGGTTTAAATTAAACATTCCCGGTACTTTTTGATCATAGGGTATATGCCGAAAATCTCTAGTTGGTCACAACTTAGTTTCAAATCGTCTATACAATTTGTATATATGGAACAGCTATTCGGAAAGATTGCGCCGCATTCGTTAAAAAATCAGCTGAAGGCTAAAGTCTAAAGTTAATGCACGATCATGGGAATAAGTTTATTTTACTATTTTACAAATGTCATTTAGAAATTCTCATTCCATTTTTTTTTTTGTTTTCTTACTTTTCGACCAACCTGTATAACAGAGGTATCGAAGGCGGAATCAATTTTTTTATTTACTCGCATGCAGAAAGACTGTCTCTAAATATCATGCAGTGTACGTTTGCCTCTACTCATCCCTACTTTTCAAATGCGTCGCTCAATACATCATTGATTGTTAAATAAGGACTCCAACCGGGCAACGCTAATTGAGATCATTTTTTAAATGTGCAGTTTGCTTTGCGTATGTAAATTTACCTGTATATGTAAAAAATGCATCGATACAAACTCTAAAACAAAAATCAATTTCGAAAAAAAGTTTCAAAAAAAATGTGTTAGTTGAAGCTGAAGTGCGACTATAAAACAAAGCGAACCTTTCACTTTTCATGCCGTGCACGTCGCACGTAGATAACGAAACATAATGAAAAAACAAACATAAAATAAACACTAAAATCTTTAACAATCGCCAAATTAAGAGATAAAATAACATAAAATCATATGAATAAAAATTCAGTGAATTCTAATGATTCAACTCAACTATAAAAACAAAAACAAAAAGAGAAAATACGAGATTCTCCCGAAACTAAATGTTTCATGGTCAAATGTGAAGCTGAATATTTGCTGTTTTGGAATTATACAAAATAGGGACGGTTATTTTAAATGCAAATAGAGATCGACCGAAACTCAGCTTAAGCTTCAGTTTCGGTCACGCTTGGCCTCAAATATTCGGTTTGGCCTTTTCCAAATATGACAGAATATTCCTATACTTGTTTTTTAGGTATAAATAAGATTTAAATTGTAGCTATAAAATACACTGTAAAGCTAAAAATTTGGGCAAAAGTTTTGATAATTGATTTTACTTAATTAAAGCGTTCTAAATTCAATGGCGCCTCCATTTTATCAGATTTACTGCAGTAAGATAACGGTATTTGAAAATGTATTGGTGGTTTTCAAAAGTAAAAACTAGAGGATTTATTACAAAAAAAATTAAATCTAAGAAAGTTGTCTAAATAAAAAATAAAAATAAAAAATAAAAATCAGCTTAAAATGTATTGCAAATTATATTCTGCATCCCATATTGTATCTACTCGTATAATACGTTGAGATTTAAATGGTTTTCGATTTGAAAATAATGTAAGGCTGCTTCTAAGTGAGCTGTTTATCTTACAAACAGGATCCCATCAGAAAAAACGGCGGATGCGTTTGAACTTAAAAGGTATCAATTAAGTAAAATTTGCGCTAAAAATCTTTGTCCAAAAAAATGTTTGAACGCTGTGTTATTAGCTTTTGTAATGTTTTTGAATACTTTCCGTCAAAGGCAACATTTTCTATTAAAAAATTATGTGGCTATTAAGCAAACGTTCAGTAGTGCAGGTCAGCTCTGAACTGCTTGCTCGAGATAAATATCTATAAGTTGGTTTTAGGTAGGTTGGTGAAATGGTTGAAGTACCCCTCTGGCACTCCCCAAGTTGCACCAAAGCGCCGTTTTGATACCATTAATTGGGAGGATTGGGTCTGGATCTGACCAATAACGTCGTCAGAACCTTGATCGCGGCTTGACTATCGGAAAAACTGTTAATATCTATCTCACTCCCACGTTTTCTAAACATTTTGCATACCTGCAGGATCGCAAAGACTTCTGCATGAAAAGCACTAACAGTGTTCAGCAATTTTAAGAAAGTAGATAAATTGACTGACTTAGTAAATATTTAATGTGAATTTTCTACCAATTAGTTCAATATCTTTCATTTACCATTAAAAATGTTTGGTTCGGTTCGGATTCAACCTCAATATAAGTCGTTCTCTACAAACAAATAAGTGTAACCAAAAACAAGTATTTTTATCGCATTCTTTATTTGTAAATAAATACTTTAAACAAAAAATACTTATAATAAATTATGTACACATACATTTTCAATTTCATGCCATACTAATCCCTAAGCTAAATTAAAATAATTAAATCTGTACACTCTATGTTAATTCGTTGTCTCCTCCCTATATATGTATGTATGTACATATGATACAATATTTCTTCCTTATAGAGGGGGTAAATACATATTATTTACATTACCACGAGAAATCTCATTTTCACTATCCCGACGTGGAATTTCATAACCATAACCACTCGCTCTCTCGGTTGTTGTAATAACTGCTGGTCGTTGAGGAACCACTGTTGGTTTAATAGTAACAACAATGCCCGTTGTAGTGCTTCCAATCGCCTCAGTTGTTGTTGTCGCTCTCTCAGTTATAGTGTAGGGACTAGTAGTTGTTGGTGTATTTGTAGTTACTTCCGGTGTAAAAACGGTATTTGGCTCTGTGGTACTTTGAGTTGTTGTTACTGGTCTACGCGTAGTAATTCCCGATTTGAATTTGAAACCAAGTCCAAAACCGCCACCAATGCCGCCACTTCGACCAGCATTGCCGCCAAAACCGGAGAGTAGACTAGTTACAAGATTTAGTTTCCGACTTATAATTCCAGTGGGCAGTTGAAGAAGACCATTGGATGCTGGCGAGGAGAAGGAAGAGGAGTAGGAAGTGGAAGATGATATACTGCCTGTAGAGGGCGCTGAAAAGAAAGTCGAAAATACATATATAAGCAATTTTAAATATGTACGTTCTAAAATCAATGCGGAACACTTTTGAACAGATTTTGTGTTCACATATCTTAATATATTTGGGTAGGATTTTTGATCATCGGCGGAGGAAGTTTAAAAATAAAATTTTACGTTATTTCACGTATTTTGTTACAAAAATGTATTTTAAAATTATAGTTTCAGAGGCTAGAATATAACCCAGATTAACGCAATAATTGTGAGTCCAATAATAATTGGAGGAAGAAATCACTATCGTCTGAAATGCCGGTTAGAGCAGCAGCAATTAATTTTTTTTCCTTTAGAAACATATATTAGATAAAAAAGAATAAGCTAGAAAGTGCCCTCAATACTTTTCACCAAAACGCTCTAAACGAAAATTCTCATAAATTGGGCAAATGCTCATGACGTGTTGAATGTTTTCAGGGACACCCAAGTTACAAACTGTACAGGCGGTAGAAAGTTCATGTGCAAAAATTCTCACATTCAGGTTAAGAAGACTTCCGCTTGTACGAAAAATGAAGCTAATAGCGTAAGCAGAAAAATGAAATATTTAATGTCTCAAAGTACTAAGTTAGCATACAAATCGTGTGATTCTGATTTAATAGCAGAGTCTAGAAAAGCCGAAAGCTTTTTATTCTTAAGATTGTCTGAAAACGAAGATATAAACACAGACCAGGACTCAGAAGAAAACTCATTAAAATACTCCATATTTAACATTAGCGAGATATCTTGCAGCTTTTTACTTTTTTTTAGGGAAGCATGGTAAATTGAAACTTTTGAAGCCATTTTTCTCGTCATATTAGTTTTTTGAGTTATGACACTATTGAAGTAAATGAACGATGTGATCACTGTCCTTTGAAGTTGATTTGAATTTTTCCAAGTGGAGAACAAATTTTCCTTCCCATTACTCTCTAGCCGCACGTGCAAGTGCCATTCCGAAATACTCAATACATTCACTCATATTTTCGAACGGGCGAAGCTGCTTGTAGCGAAGTTTCAAAGGCAGCAAATTGTGGTATTTAGGTTGTGTTAGGTTGGTATGGTTGCCCAAGGAATGAGCACACTTGGATGGAGAAAACATGGATTCGTCCTTTGTGATACCATTACGAAGGAGGTGAGGTGAAAGAGAAAGACCGATGGAATACAGGGAGAGGGTGGGGAGAAGTGGTTGTGGGATGGTTAGGAGGGTGGGTTTAGAATGTGTGGATTACGAACGATGACTATGCTGTGTTTGCGTCAACCGCTTTGTGCTGCTGTTGAAATTTATCAGATTTTTAATGCCAGCGCCAGCTAAATCAGTAGGCGTAGCAAAGAAGTAAGAACCAAGATGCCTGGATCTTGGCCCTGCCAGAGCAGGGCAGCTAAGGAGAAGGTGCTGAGATGATTCCACCCCATCCTCCATACATCCAGCGCAAAAAGGACTCGAGGTGATTTCAAGTCTCACAGAATGCATTCCTCGCGCATAGTGACCTGTGAGAAAACCCCAGTTTCCCGCAATGTCGCTGTGACCAGGAACCCAGATGAGACTTATGTCAAAGAATTTGGACGCAGTCGAAAGTGAGGTCATTGATCCGAGGGCCCTTATTACCGCTTGGCTGCCAATCAGCTGCCTCCTTGATTGCGGCTACCTCTGCCTGGAACACACTGCAGTGGTCCGGTAACTTGAATTTGAGTCTGATGGGGAGCTCCTCGTAAAAGACTCCTCCGCCAACCTTTCCTTCCAACTTCGCCAGGCCCTGCCCCCAAGTGTAGCCCCCCGTCCACTCTTCCCTTGACGGACTATGAGTGGAGAAGGTTCCGGTTGGACTAAACGAGGGTATACACTGATACGTTGACAAAGGGATGAACTCGAACTTTCTAAGGATGCTTGAGTGCCCATAAGTGAGACTGAGCTTATAGCTCGAGCCCCTCAGTCGGATTAACATTGCGTTGAGCGCCAGAGTAGGAGTCGTTCGAAGCGCCCCACTGATTCCAAAGAGTGGTATTTGCTACAAGTAAATTTCCAAAAGGTCAATCAAAATATAAACCTTAAAAAAACTGTTTTTAGTTCAAGAGAATGGCTATAGAGAGCAACCATCGCATTATTGAAATTAACTTGCACTTTTCACAAGCAGTTTCGAGTTTTTCGATGAGAATACGTATTGTCTACTTGCACATGGTGCATCAGCCTCAAAAAATATGTAATTCTGAAATCAGCAAGAAATCATTTTCAACCATTTGACATTTAAGGAAATGGCTTAATACCATTTTAAAATTGTAACATTGATGCAATTTGGAAGTAAGGGAAAAACGGGCAAAAGTTGATCGTCTTTCCAAAAGGGGATTAAAAATTGAAAAAGGTCGATGTAAACCATAGAATAATTTTATGAATAGCTCTTAATTATTTACATTTTTAACTTAACTATTCCCGTAGGTTTGGCACATTCGTATTGACAATACGTATGGTTGGGATCCATATGTGCCTAGTTACCGAGTTCTGGGGGCCAACTTGCAGCTGTTAGAAGAATTATCTGTAGCTCACGAGTTCCCTTTTCATTTATGTGCAATTACAGGGACCGGCACTCGAAGTGTAACCAATTATAAAGGTCATAAATTTAGTTTGAAAAATTACTTTTATTCAATTCAAAGTAAAAAAAGTATAAAAATATTACAAAATTAAGAATCAATTTACTTTTACTCGATATGGCCTACTTTTTCCTTGACTATGGCCTTGAGACGGTCCAGAAACGAATCGCAAGCTGCCGAATGGGACTTGCAGGTATTTTGGCCCACTTGCGGAAAATGGCTTTTTTCAGCGTCTCGAGACTGATGAATACTTTAGTTCGGACCTTACTCTCCAAAATGGACCAAAGAGCATAATCAATTCGATTCGCGTCTAGTGAATTTGAGAGCCATTGTGGGGACGTTATGAAGTTTTGAAGTTCGGAACGTTGATTTTTAGCCATTCTTGTTTCACTCGAGCTTTGTGAAACGGTGCCGAGTCCTCTTGAAACGTCCATGGTCTGCCACCGCAATGTTTGTCTGCCCATGGCTTTAAAATAACCTCCAGTATACTTTCCCGGCCGCCATAGCCGAATGGGTTGGTGCGCGGCTACCATTCGGAATTCACAGAGAGAACGTCGGTTCGAATCTCGGTGAAACACCAAAATTAAGAAAAACATTTTTCTAATAGCGGTCGCCCCCCCGGCAGGCAATGGCGAACCTCCAATTGTATTTCTGCCATGAAAAAGCTCCTCATAAAAATATCTGACGTTTGGAGTCCGCTTGACTCTGGAAATCCCTCCATTTGTGGAACAACATCAAGACGCACATCTCAAATAGGAGGAGGAGCTCGGCCAAACACCCGATAATATTTCGCATTTACCTTCACACCAGGCTCGATGAAAACGATTGGAGAGCGCCCATCTGCGGTTACAGCGGCCCAAACCATTACCCGTGGCGAGTGCTGCCTCCTGGTGGCCAATTGATGACTCAAATTCTCGTATGAACGGTCAATCAAATAAACTCTATCGTTTTAGGAGTTTACGAATTGCTCAATTTTCTCGTCAGAAAACACAATGTTCGGAAATTGTACGCTTTCGGCCAAGCGAAGCAACTCCTTCGCTCTCTCAAGTCTGATTTGTTGCTGCTTTGGTGTGCAATCATGCGCATTTTGGATCTTGTAAGACTTGACTTTGACATCGTATGCGACGGATGGTATGGTCAGATATTTTCAGTTCTTTCGCCGTTTGATTGGGACTTCGTCGGTGATTTCGCTCAAGTCGTTTCTTCACTGTTTGAACCATTTCACATGACGTTGCAGTCTTTTGATGACCACCTTCATGACGTTTCGAGATGCTCTCAGTATTATTGTAACGAGTAAATGTGCGATAAACAAAAACTGTATTTACTTCAAGGAGCTCGACCTCACAAACAATCGCTGGTTGTGATTTTCCAGCCAAATATAATGCAATCACACTATTACGTTTGAAATCCATTACTGAGTTTCTTTTTTCGTGTTTACTCTCTGAAAAATGCGTTTACTCTCCGCGCGCTCGTAAAGAATACTCTGGACTGCCATTTAGCCAACTAACAGACTGTTGATGCCCGTGCATCAGCTGCGAGAGCGGTCTGAAGTAGGTCGAGTGCCGGACCCTATATATTGTTACGAATTTGTTACGTTTCTATCCTAATAATATGTCTTACAATAATTCCTCTGAGTTTCATTTAAAATTTGTGAACTTCAAACACCGATCAATATTAACTAACCAGCATCGCAAAGAATTACTAAGAAGTGCAGTCACCAAATTTTAAAGAATTATCAATTCAATACACTATGTGTACTTTTATTTATATGTTTTCAATAAATATAATTTCTGTAAAAAAAACATTTTATAATTTTTTTGCATACCTTCTAAAAACGCATTTAATTGCGGCACCTGGAAAATTTCATATTTTGAAAAATGGCTCGAACTATCAAGGCGCCTCTTCTATACTATATTTCATGGATTTTTGTTTATAAAGCTTTAATTTAGTAATGTTTTCCAAATTTCCTGCGATTTTTTTTTTTAGGTTTTAGAAAGTTGAATATTCTGAATCCAAAAGTTCGTAGTTTCACAAACAATTGTGATAACCAAAAGCAGACAGAAATACAATTTAACTTCAGCTTAATTGTTGGATTTTAACAACTTCTGCAACTTTCGGTATGTTTCACAAAAGCTTTGACTGTCTATAATTCTCCCACAAAAAAGATATTTTTCCCATGCTCAGAAGACCTATGTTCAAACATGAACGAATTTTTGATATTGCTTGTGTCATATTGTCCTAAGCTCAATGAATTGTTTTGTTTAGGCCCTCCAAATTTTTAATCTGCCCCATAGAAAGTATTTGACTGACGTGGGATTTGAAGTTATCCAGTTTCACAAGTCGTTCCTTAAGGTGGGTGAATTCTTTTTCCAGGTGAAACACACGACAATCAGTACGACAATACGACAATCAGAACTGCTCTAACCCTAGACAAAAAGGGACTCAGATTACCCTGTGGAGCATTTACCAACCCCTTTGTCTGCAATAAACAGTTCAATACAATAGGACTACCCAGCACTGGTTTACTCAGGTTCTGCTGTGTTCAACAGGAGACCATGGAACACTTAATCACCAACTGTAAGATATTAGGTCACAGGAGACACAAAATTCCGAGCCTGTACGTACTAGAGAATGAAGACTTACAAATGGGGAATAAATTCATAGCGCCTTTTTATTTAATTTTGTTTGCTCTTTGGCAAAGTATGAGTGTTCATTCGTTAGAACTCTTTGGGCTCTACAGAACTAAATTAATTTAATTTTTGAGTTATTAAATTTTTCATTAGTTTTGAGGTCTGTGTGTCCCACGAGCTCAACGAAAAGAACAAAGAAAGTCGCCTTCAAATTGCTTTCAGCATCTCGCCCGCCATCGAACAACAAGCGATCGTAAGCAGCGTTTTTTGTGCCGAATCGTCACGGGAAATAAGAAATGGTGCCTATTCATCAATATAAATTAACGAAAGGAGTGGGTGGCTCTAGAGGGTACGCCAAAGCCGAGCGTCAAGTTGGATCTTCATAGAAAATCTTGATATGGGTTTGGTGGGACTGGGAGGGCATGGTGCACTGCGAAATGAAAAGAACACCACTGTCAACGAGGAGCTCTACATTACCCAACTACACCGTGTGGAAGACCTGATCAACATGGTCAAACTATACTCCTTCATGACAATGCACACAAGTTGTCAAAACCTCCAAGAGCTCGAATGGAAGGTCCTTCAGCATCTGCCGTATTCTCCGAACATTGCACGAACCTATTACCATATTTTACATATATTTACTAGTAATAAAATGCCTCACGTGTTTAAAATAAAAAAATTCGAATGTGCATATAGATATTGTTATAAGTCAGAATTTACACTATATTTAAGAAAAGAAAATGGACTTCTTACATTTGGAAAAATAAAAACTATATATGTTGTCGATAACGAAATTTACTTAAGTTTAGAAATTTTTGTCACTAAGGAATTTAATTCCACTTTGCAGTGTTATGAAATTATTTCAACAGATCTTTCAGAACTAATTAAATTTAATAGCCTTAAAAATGTAAGACCATTTGAAGTGTACTTTATAGATTCAAAAATGTTTTTATTAATGCCATGTGAAATTATAGAATAAAATTTAAATATGTATTATTATTTCACTTATGTATATAAATTTATGTCATTTTAAATAAAACGTAAATTTTTATTTAAAAAATTTATTTTGTTTTTTGTTTTGAGGATTCGTCAACAATGTACTAAATCTACTACAATTTTGGTTTGGATTCAATTCCTTTTTGGAATTCATTCAAGGGTCTACTTTCAATTCCAAGAAAATTCTACATTCAAATCAATTTTGGATTAACTTTAATTCTAATTATTATTAAATTTATTTCAATTCTCGGATAAAGTCAAAACCATTTTAGCTTTATTTTTAAACCCTTAAAAGTATATAACTTAGTCTCATTCTTGGTTTTTTAAAGAGAATATTTCAATTAACTTCTCTCTCTCTTTTCTGAAACCGGAATGGTTTTAATCTTATACTTTCTGGAATTGTTATGTATAAACACCAAATTGGTATTAACATTGAACTAAAATTTTTACTGTGTAGAAAACCTCGCCCTAATCCGATCTGGCCCAAGTTCGAAATCCGTTGCCGAGAAGTGATGCACGAAAACATAATAACCTTTTTCAATTGAATGAAAAAATTATAATCTAAAAACAAAAAAAATATTTCTAAATTAAATTAAAAACAAACATTTACTTCTACAAATAGACAAATGCTTTCTCAATGAAGTGCCATATGATTTTATACAAACTTTTCTTTTCATTTCGTCTTTTGATACGTGAACAAACTTAACGCCATATTTTGCCCCCGTTTTGTGGCACAACAAAAACAGTATTGCCTGATAACTTGTTTAGCAAAACTTTTCATTTCCATGCTTTTGAGTACTTTTCCTTTAGAATTTGCTCTGAAATAAAAAGTAGCTTTTCCAAAAGGACAACACGGATTTATTAGGTAGCTCAAGATGAAAATTGGGCATCTTACATCACCTTGAATTATTGCTTGATGCGTTCGTCTGACACACTTTATGCACTAAACTGCACTTTCACACACACAGATATGTACATACATACCTCTAGTTGTCAGGACAAAGAAATTTGGCGCCAATAATAGAAATGGTTTCGCCTCAGCCTGTTGCCACAACACCGTTGTTGTGCCGAGTAAGAGCAGTATAATTACACCGTTTGACATGTTAATAGCTTAAAAAATACAAACAAAAAAATCTGTTTCCCTCAATTTGTTTTCCGCAGAAATAACACTTCCTGCTTTCACTGGTTCCGTTTCTGCCGTTAACGCCTTTAACGCGCGCGTACCAATTTCGTACTGATGTTGTGCCTTTGGTAAATTATAAACTTAAACCTCAACTAAAATTAGTATTTAGAGCACAAACGTCTTGCAATAGTGTGAAGTACCTGGGCATGTGTACGCCTCGGTGTATAAGTGTATTTTAATGGCCATTAGTCAAGTTGTTAAGCGAAATCAGTGGAAGCGTTGTTAGCATAATTCTTGCCAAATCTTTTTCATCGCCTTCACATTGATCTTTCCATACAAACGTGTTGTATTTATATTATAATTTTTATTGCTTATAGTTTTGCAATTCAAATACAGAACGATGATAATACAGATTAAGTTACCGTCACTTTTGCATAAATCTTCTCAGCTTGGTCCGGTTACTCGTATAAAATACGCATCTAATAAACGTTTAGAATTTTCAATCATTCACAATCAAATTGCAGCAAAAATGTTCTGCTGTGTTACAAAAAATTGAAATCAGTTGACAAATTTTAGCTTTTATTCTTTCACCTTTTGGCCTGTTTTTAAATATTTTAACTAATTTCATTTGATTTTTTTATATCTTACTGACTCTTACACTGGTCGGTCATTGACTGCTGTATTTTTGTGCTGGATTACCACATTTTCGATAATTTTCTTTAAAGCAACTCTTTCCATATGTGAGATTTAGCTATTAAATAACCAAGACTGCCGTAAATCATTTTATTTTGATTTCATGCACATTTACTATTATCACCTTGAATATAAGCTCCTCTATTCCTCCTCTATTGTGTAATGCTCCATGCAAATCTTGCATTATTCGAAGGAGTTCTAGAAGCCTTGCACTGCCGTTGCTCTCTTCACAATTTCAACTGACTTAAATCTTGTTCTCTTAGTTCTGATTTTACCTAAAATGGCAAATAAGGCTCCACTTAGTGTTGATCAAAGCATGATATCATAGATTAGTTTCTGTACATCGCTATGTAGTCGATATCTGCTCTCGCTAAAAGTTATCTTCATCATTGTGAGCTCAACAAGCCGATAAGCGTCTTGGCTGGCTATAACATTTGTTTCCAGTTCGATTTATCCCTCTCCACAAGGTATACCTAATAGCTCAGCTTCCCGATCTACGCCATCCAACCATCGCAGTTTTGGTCTTCCGTTGGCTCTATTTCTTCTGCACGAACTCAGTAGAATTTCCTTCGGTCGGAATGCTTCGTCTGCCTTTATAATGTGACCTGCCCATTGTAGACTGCTAAGCTTTATTGTCGTGACTATATCCAGATGATTATACAGTCTTTCAAGCTCGTGATTTAATCTGTTGATTGTTCTCCAAATTCCGTTTTCGCAAACATCACTAAATATTTTTCATAGGATTTTACGCTCAAAAACATTAAGTTCACTCACTGTCCTTGTTTAGTGTTCAAGCTTCACTAGCGTGTATAAGTACTGGTACAATAAGAGAACGTTAAAGTGTTATTTTCACTCCAAGAATGTGAATTCCTGAACAATTTCGAAATTGTAGGCACCTATTTTAAGACGTTGGCAGATGTTCTGCACTGATTTTCCTTGTTCTGCACTGATTTTCCATTCCCTTGTCTTGTCTGCATTCAATGATAATCGCATTCTTCTTGCTGCTCTATCAATTTTTATAAAGGCTTGTTTAAGATGTCCCGGTGGTCTAGAATTTTCAAAAAATTGATTTTTTTTATATTTCGAAAGTATAGGCTTTTAAGGCTTTTAGGCTTTTGGAAGGATATTCCCAGTATTTTCGATTCCACTGCCGTTTTAGCAGGTAGAGTCAGATTCGTAATGCGACGGCATCAATGAAAAATATCCACTCTCAAAACTTTAAGCTCAATTATCTCAAAACTACTTTTTTCGGCCTGGTGTTGTAAAAAAACAAAAACTATTCAACCGAATCGTCTGAAATTTGAATATGTCGATCACAACATCAATGGCTACGTCCGTACTAGAATCTTATTATTATTTCATTTATTTCGTATTTTTTTATTAAAAAAACTGAAAAAAAATCCGATTTTTAAAGTGTGAAATTAATTTATAGTTATAGTGCTCAGTTCGGTAGCGGTGGGTCAATTGATTGCTTTCAAAATATTTCCAGCAAACCAAAAACCCATGAAAATGAACCACCTTCCTCTAAATATTGTCCTACAAGTGGAGCGATGTACATTTTCAAGTCGCCTCCAAATAACAGATGGTAAATTCGAGAAATTGTAAATTTAATATTATACAAATTATAAAGTTATATATTGATGAAGGGCCGCAATGGCACCTGCGGTAATTTCTTTTTGCCCTGGAACTGGAAGAGAGAGAAAAAATGCTTAGAAGCTTTATAATATGAGAAGTTAGAATGCCCCTCGGGGATAGATCTTCAGAGTTTACTTAGATTCGCAAAAGGCGCAGTCCCATCACAAGATGTCTACTAGAAAGAAACGTAAGGGTCAAGCTCCATCTGGTAACAATAAGGACGAATAGGTGATGGCTTTCAGCCAACTAGGTCAACTTAACCTAACCTAAACAAAAATGCTGTAAAATACTTATTCCTGTTGTGCCCATCATATTGTTTCAGAAATTTAGTGGTACATTCATTGTTTGCAGTCTTTTTTGTTCTTCACTTTTAAAGTTTCATTATTTTTCATTCACATTAGAAATTAACTGTCATTTTTCGGCAATGTTGCCTTCAAAAATTCCCCTTATACGCTTGAATCATGAAGTCTAGTTGTCAATCCGCATGTTTTCCACAGTTTTGCGGATAGGTAATCGTATTGGTTTTGAAACAAATTCTCATAATTTATGAATATTTGTTTTGCATTCACTTAAGGGGTAACACCACTGTAGAAATTTCAAAAAATTGATTTTTTTTTTATAAGCTTAAAAAATTCTTTGAACCTTTTAAAATACAGAACAAAAAGTTTTATATCTTACAGAAGTTTATTTCATAAATATTTTAAGCTTTTAACCAAGCGTTAGTGACTGCTACCTAACGATTTCTCCAAATTTCCAAACTTTAAACGCGTTTTTCTCAAAACACGTTTTCTGAAATTGGCACGCAGCATAACTCAAACAATTTTAAATATTTTTAATCAGGTTTTTCACTACATCTGTATAATAACCTTCTTAAGACAAGAGCGTAGGGGATTTTCGATAGATTAATTTAAACGATTGTTATAATTATTTAAGTGCCGTTTTTTTAGTCCAAAATAGAGTTTTTTTCTTCAAATGCTTGCCAATTCCACAAAAATAAATATTTTTTAAATCCCCTACGTGTTTCTCTAGCTATTCTTATCTAGATTAAGAAAAAAAATGTTTCTTTGTCCCAGATTAAAATTTGCACCCTCTGTGCTGCGTGCCGCGGAGCTCCTTCAAGAGAAACCACATTACAAAAATGTCTCCAATACCGCCATTTTGTAAAATTTTTCGATCAAACTTAGTAGTTTTATATTTTAGTATATAAGTAATAACTTCCCAAATCAGAGTGATTGTTTTCCTTTTCTTTCTATACAAAAAAAATCTTTAAAAATCGTGTTTATTTTACGCGTGTAGAGTGGTGTTACCCCTTAAAGTTTGCCAAAATGCGAGTTATATCTATGGATTTTTATTAAAAAAAATCGCTTAGCTTACTACTACGCTACTTAAGTATAATCGGCACCAATAGGCACAATATACCACCAATTACCCAGCTACAGCCATTAACAGTACAAACAACTTTAACAAAAGAGCAGTCAACAAAATAAAAGTAAGAAAAACAAATTGAAAAAAGGGTATACGCCACCTATCGCTTTAACAAACAACAATGAGTGAAAATTAATTTTATATCCAAATATAAGCGTCGCTAAGCGGTATTAAAACAATGGTCCGGTGGTCGGTGGTGCTTATGCTCTTCTCTCTTTACTGGTTTCTCTCTAAAATAGCATACTAAATTCGGCATTGAACTTGGCATTATGGTCTTATGTTAGTAACATACTATGCATATGTATATGTGCATATATGTACATACGTGGCAGTTTCACAGGGACAGCGCATGCAGCGAAGGCAAAGGCTTTCGGATGTTATGTAATCGATCGTTAATGAGTCGAGTTTACACACGTAGTTTCTTCTTTGTTTTTGTTTTGGTGTAGGTCAGTGTTGAGCTTGAAGTTCTGCAACTTACAAGAAACGATGCAGCTTATGTATAGGGTTTTTCATTAAGAGCGCTTCAACTTTTGAACTTTTTTGAATAAAACACAAACGGTTTGACTTTTTTAACTAATTTTTTTTTATTATCGAGTTTGAACATATACATTTAAGTATGAAATTCGATTTCTTTTGCATGACCACCGCGTGCACGTTTTACGAAGTCCAATCGTTGAACCCAATTTTCGACCACTCTTTTGCATAAATCGGCCGAAATTCCAGCAATTCGCGTTCAATATTGGCTCTGAGCTCACAAATCGTCGCCGGCTTGTTACTGTAGACCAATGACTTCACATAACCCCAAAACGGGACGGCTTGTTAAATGGACCGTAAAATGGCCGTAATGCTCTTAAAGTAGCAGCAACAGAACGATTATTTTCATAAAAAATTGGCACGATTTGCAATCGTTGCTCAAGTGTGTAGCGTTCCATGATGAAATGTATACTAATGAAGTTTACAAATGACAAGCGAAAAATAAAAAATATTGCGTCGTTCGCCGTCCCTATCGGAAAAAAGTTGAAGCGCACCTATTGAATAACCCTATATAATATATTATTCAGTTTTTTCTTTGGTTAATTATTTATTTATGTATTTATTTTAGTTTTAATTTTATTTACACGCAAGTAATAGATTTTATGCAGAACTTAGTGGATTGAATACATACATACGAGTATGTGCGGTTTCAAAGTCTGTATCTATACAAGAATTTAGAGTAAATCAACTCTGTCATTGAATTCAATTTTTAATTTGAAACTATGAAATGAATGAAATTTCGATTTCTTTGATTTAGAGCCGCGCATGAGAACTAAAGTAAACGTCGTTATCGTTTAAGATATGCGCTCTAAATTATAATGATTTTGACATACATTTTCTAAGATTTCTAGCACAAATATAATATATGGACAATGACTATTTTCTTTTCTGCAATTTCTTTCAAGTGACCATCGTGAATTCCCGGAGCATTCTTTGCCGTGGTTCACCCAGCTTGGGCACTCACACAGATAGTGAAAGACTATTCCCTAAGATTATTCTTGATTGCAGTTTCTTCATCTATTGTTGTACGGCCACCCTATCTACCTGACATTGTCTCCCAAAGGCCAAAGACCGGTTATTGTTGACGTAGTTCTGAATATGTCTGCTCGTGGCTTTCTTAATAACGAGTCAGTTCTGGATTTGTTGAAATTGGATCTCGTTTGCAGGTATCCGTGTTAGTCCATATGTCAAACGGTCTGCTTCTGGAACAGCGAGAAGATCTTTTTCGCACGCCTTGGGGACAGCCTATTTCTACCGCCAAATCATTAGCTTTATCATTACCTTTGCATTGTCTGACGATTTTTAAATTAGTTGTAGAAGACTTTAAAGGTAAGATAGCTGCTTGACTATCTGAAAAAATAGTTTTTGTGATAGGTTTTAAATTATCCTGCAAGCGCAAAGGCTTGGAAGTGTCGCGGTCTTTCGAATATATATGTAAGTACGCCGGCGCTGAGGCCGCAATCCATCTTGGATCCGTCAGTGCAAAGAGCCCAATAATAAATGTGATAAATCAAGACCGAATTTCGTATGTGCAGGAAATAAATATTTCTAATAGTGAAATAATAAAAACATAAATGACAACAAACATTAAGAGATGTGGATATTAAAAAACAAGATTGACGCTGTAAAATATTGCTTTTGGTTCCATACATATTTACATACTATCGCTGTCAATATATAGTTATATATAAGTACCTCGATCTCGAGAATGGAACATGAGAATATTCCATTGTTCGAAACAGTCCTTCCAGGCGCGTGGCGCGGAAGGCTATACTTGACTAGAAAACCTCTTGACAGACAATATGGTGTGAGCCGATGCATTGTCTAGATGGAGAGCTCAGAGCTTGTAAAGAGTGATCAATTTAGAGGTATCAGATTTTAAATTGAAATAAAAAAACGAAAATTCAAATTGATTGGGCAATATTTATTATTTTTGTGTAGAGCCATTCATGATATTTATTTTCTAAAGAGAACCCCTTTCAAATGTTGCTAGCACCTGCGACGTAATTCGGCCATCCGTAAACACCACTTTTGAATGACTCGCTGTAGAACTTTGGTGGGTATCTCGTGAATAACTTAAGTAATGTTGGCTTCCAATACCTCAATCGTAGACTTTACATACCCCCATAAATAAAAGTCCAAAGATGTGATATCACACGATCTTGGTAACCACCGAAAAGACGACGCTTACAGAGGCTGTGTCAATACTTGGAATGGAAATAAGGATTCGTTAAACATTTTAATAGAACCTTTAGGTTTTCGTAAGCTTATTTCAATAGTTGTGCCGCTATAGCTGACGGATGGCTGAGTAAGCGGTCGGATTGAGCCATGTAAGGACATCTTGAGATGAGGTTATAAGGACTCAAACTTTCTGAAAATGATTGTGATTGGTGACAGGGCGTAGTGTTTTGAATACGACCCAAAGCGTTAAATTGTTAAGTGCAGGTTTTCAAAGGAAGATCATACCAAAAGACAAATCAGACAAAAAGACTGCACCCATCTATTCCTAAAACTGCATTTAACGATGCAAGTAAAATTTTATGAACGAATTAAAGCAATTCATCCATTCAAATTTTAAGTCGGCAAGCCCAAACAACATTCCTGCTGAATTCTTTAAATAGGGAGCAGGAATGCTGTTCCCACTTCTTCACCCTACAAAAGGTAAAGCATAGATTGATAACTCTTTTACCATACCAAGTAGATCGAAAGAAGGTATAGTCATTACAATCCCTAAAACAGGCGACCTTAGTAACTGTCGTAATTGGCAGGGTATAACGCTCTTAGCGTTTGTTATTAGGGATAGAATAGGAACGACAGGAACAAAATGGGTTGACACCTGCTAGTCCTTGTGTTGTGCATATTAACACTTTACATATAGTAGTAGAAGAATCTGCAGAATGGAGATTCCCACTATATTTACTGTTTGTAGACTTCGAAACAGCATTTGAAACTATTAAAAAAGACGCTATATGGAATGTCCTTCGTCGTTTTGGTGTGCCTGGAAAAATCATTGCATTCTATGCGAGCTCTACAATAATGCTGAATGCAGAGCTCGTTTCAAAGTCATATATAGCGATAAAAATTTGCTATAGTAAATGATGTAAAACAAGGATGCGCTCTCTCACCTCTTTTATTTATCACAGTCCTGAATTCTATATTAGAGAAAACAAATCGCGAAGCCCCAGACCGCATTCAATGGAGCCCATTCGAAAAGCTTGGAGATCTAGATTATGCAGACGACATTTGCTTCATAGGTCACACATTTGCTGGTATTCGATCAAAATTAGAAAAAATAATGACAAATGCAAAAACCATAGGCCTGAAAGTAGACATTGCAGAAACTAAATTAATGCGAAGTGGAACTAACAATACCACGACCTTGGTTGTAAACTCTGCTTATACGACTGTTGAAGTGAAAGATGCTAACGAGTTTTTCTATCTAGGTAGCATAATTTCCGAGCAAAGCCAGAGCAAGTTTTTATAAAGTGAGCAAAATTTGGGCTTCGCGAAATATTTAAAGACGCACCAAACTAAAAATGTATAATACGAGCGTAAAAACAGTCGTCGTTAATGCCGAGATTAAACGCCGGAAATGGCGTTAGATTAGGTACACTTTACGAAAGGAAAATAATGGCATAAAATGGCACTCGAGTGGAGCCCTCAAGGTTCACGCAGGAGAGGATGACCCAGAAGTAAATAGATAAGAACAATTCATGCTGAGTGTCATCAAAATCTTGATAGATGGAATGCGTTAGTCTCCGCCCTATGTTCCGACTAGGAACAATGCTAAATTGTGGCGTCACATTAAGGGGTTAGGGGTAGTCAGAATTTTCAAAAAATTGCATTTGTTTTGGATTTTCGTAAAGTAGTATAATAAAAAAAAAAATATTGTGTGAAAATTTGAAGTGAATCCGACTAATGTTTTTCGAGTTATTCAACAATTAACAAAGGGCACTCGGGCACTACATAAATCGATAGCAAAACTTTAAATGCATTTTTTCTCAAAACTAAATATGTTTTTTGAAATGGTGACCACTCTCACTTAAAAACCGCTTGGTAGATTTCAATAAAATTTATACTGCTTTTGAAAAACATAAAAAACTTGTGTCTGATCGATTTTTTTCAAAAATTTCGATATTTTTTTAACAATTAATTGTTGGCTTTTTCTCGAAAATCTGAAAAATATTTCCTGATGCCGCCATATTGTTAATTTTGAAAAAGAAAAAGCTTCTCAGGCACAAGATTATCTATTAATAAAACTAATTTCTCTTCTCCGATTGATTTTATATGAATGATAGTCCACCAAGATAATCGACCTCGAATCATTTTTCATAACAAAAAACTCTAGCTGCTTTCAATGCTGCTTCAATTAGTTTTTTATCTTAAATTTAAAAAATCTTATCTTACAATCCGAAACAATCTAATTAAACTTCGTTTAAAAACTATTATGCATTATTGCACCTTGTTGACATTGATTTTGCGCGTCTGCCCAGCATTCATATGCATATCTACACATTAGGGTGCATCACACTCCATACAACAATAAATCGGTACTATTTTTCTATCACAACCACAAAATGTACAGTATTTTAAGACTTCCACCAAAATTTTTCGGAAAAATATTAATTTAGTTATGTGAGATTTTTTTTATAATACAATAAATAAAATTAGTTTTTAAAAACAGAATTACCTCAGATGATAGAATAGCTTCATCTTAAAGGAACTGCATTAGGAGGTGAATGGGTTAGTTTTCCAAGATATGAAAGTGGTAAGAAAAATATATTTCCAATTATAACTTAGAAACCTACATCGGTTAGAACTTGGCTGAGTTATTCAAGTTTCCCTCAAGCCTATCTTCCAAAAAAAATCAAAAGTCTTATTACTTTTATTTCGTTGATAAAATTTTCACAAAGAATTTATGCAGAAATCTTAATCTTAAATTTTTCTGCTGTCTAACTTAATTTTTTGGAAAAAATATTTTTAAAAACTAGTTTTATTTATAAAAAAAAACTAGATTTTTTGTGGTCAAATCCATCCAGCTCACATAAATCGTAATATTTTTCTGAAATATTATATTTTGGCGAAAGTCTTGAAATATACAAAATTGTATAATTCCAGTATACAAACAGTAACATTTTTGAGGGAGCCACCTTAATGTACATATGTTGGTAAATGCATGTAGTCGCTTGGTCGTGATGGCATTGGCCGGGGTCAAAGGCTTTTGTTATGTGTTCAGATTGATAAGGTTAAATCACAACTGGATATTGGTCGATGGTCAATGCTATTGGCGTACTCTATGCACGCAAAAAATTGTTTCTTGTTTTTTTGATTTGTTTGTAGCAAGAACTATTGCAATTAAAACATTTTATTAACGCATTAAGAGCTTTGCAGTGCCGCAATTTGTATTTGATGGTATCGTGAGTATTCCTAAACATGTAAAGGGTGATTAATTTACAAGTATCGGATTACAAATTGAAACAAAAACAACGAAAATTCAAATTGATTGGGCAATATTTATTATTTTTGTGTAGAGCCATTCATGATATTTATTTTTTGCAGAGAACCCCTTTCAAATGTTGCTCGCAACTGCCTGACTCTCTGGAGTACTACGGTCGGTATCTCGTAAATAACATTAGTAATGTTGGCTTCCAATCCCTCAATCGAAGCTGGTTTATCCACAAAACATTTAGACTTTACAAACACCCATAAATAAAAGTCCAAAGATGTGATATCACACGATCTTGGTGGCCAATACACTGGTCCGAGACGAGAGATAAATTGCTCACCGAAACGACGACGCAGTAAATGTATTGTTTCATGGGCTGTATGGAAAGTAGCGCCGTCTTGTTGGAAACAAATGTTGTGTAGATCACGGGCTTCAATTACCGGCATCAAAAAGTCGCTTATCACAGCATCGACATCGATACTATTGACGAGACAATACAAAGCGAACTAAGCAAATAAAAAAAAGAAAATAAAACTTAAAAAAATTAATTGGTTATTGAAAGTAAATCATAGTCGCAAATACCAAGACACTTGTTCGTCGTATTTCTGACAAGTTCCTCCCTCTTGTAAACCAAGCAATCCATGATTCGCATCGCTAACCAACCGCTCCTTCTAAGATCACCAAAATTTCTGAAATTCAACCCGGGCTTGCGTCGCTTTCGTAAATTGAAAAAGCTCCATTAGGTTTAGCTTTCTTACCGAAGATTTTCCATCCATATTTGTAAGTTAATACAGTCTCAATATGTTCCAGGCATATTTCACATAAAGCAAACGGTCTTACCTCAATTCTGTTGAAACGAAAAAGTTTTTTCTAATGGCGGTCATTCCTCAGCATACAATGGAAAATCTCGAGTGCATTTCTCCCATGAAAGAGCTCCTCATAAAAAGGCATCCGCCGTTCGGAGGCGACGTAAAACTGTAGGTTCATCCTTATATGGAAAACATCAAGACGCACACCACAAATAGGAGAAGGAGCTCGGCCAAACAGCTGAGAAAGGTATAAGCGACAAATTTATATGTCTATATAAATATATATATACTTATATTCATCTACTTATACAGATCACGTTTGTCGAGCATCAGCTAAAGTTAAGTTCTGGCGCTGTGTGGAGCGTCAAGAAACATTTTAGACTGACGTCAGGCGTTGATACTATGCCAGTAGTCAAAGTGTTTCAGTGAAAAAAGTCAACCTTGTGCGGGGCTGAGCTGTATTCGAAAGCCGGACGGACCACAGAATTTTTTCATCGATCTACTGCGCTAGCTTTATCGTTGCCCTTGATATCTGTAAGCCCTGTATGCCTCGCTCACAATCTTTAAGTTGATGCATATAACCGAGCAGGTTGGTTAGTTATACAAGCAGATCAATACCAATTTAGTCCTTGAGTAGGAATGATTTTCTTCAACAACACAAGAAGTTATAAAGAATCGGCCTGTCTGAAAACTCCTTTGATATCAAATTACTGGAAGAAGTTCTGCTCTTTTGGTTGGTTACGTCAGGGAGTGACGATAGCAGGAGCCGGTACACATGGATATCTGTCGGCAGGCTACGGTCCTAAGATCTCTTTCTGCCTAGTAATTGATGCATCCGTTCTATTGTTATTTATACTTCGTCATAGTTGGGTATTGGAATATGTACTTCATCGTCCACGGCTGGAACTCATCATTCGTTGATCTCCTCTATTCATTTTGAGTTTGACACCAATTATAAAGTGGAAGAGTACTCTCTATAACTTAAATATGAGATGGACTTCAATCAGCAGAACACTCTTCTTACTCCAATAAATATTCACTCTGATTTTGAAAACTTCGGTAAGCAGCCGTCGTTTTCTCTGTCAGCCATCAAGCACTTCCCAATCACGCCTTTCTGCCTTTAGACTTTCGAACACATGCTTCATGTGGAAGAAAATGCTCAGCTTAGTAAGTGAAAAAGTTGTGAAAATTTGACGCAATTTTTGAGCGAATTCAATTGAATAGCCTATAAAACAGCATCCGCAGAAATAGACAGACTCTGATTAAAAAGTTAAAGAATTGGATGACATTTTTTTTCAAATTTTTAAAATGCTTGTCAATTTTGTGCATTTTTACATTTTTTTCGTTAATTTTTATAAAAGAATTTAGCATGAAAAATGTTGCGATCGTTTTGAAAATGACGTACGAAGATTAGTTGGCTCATTGGAAAGAACATTTCCCAGCCATACTGAACAAAGTTTTAGACCCTGCTCTAGACAAATATTCTATCTTCAGGAGACCAAAAAAAAATGAATGCCAAAATCAAATGCTTTTCTTCGGATGGCCAAAGGTTGCAATCTAAAATTCTTGTTTCTAAATCTTTTGATTTCTTATTGTGTTGCTCTCAGTATCTTTCGAATATACTTACATACAATGCCTTAACGGCAGAGCGGCGCGTGTCGAGTCTTTGCCAGTTTTTGCATAAAAAAGTTGTCTACGATCAAATGCCATAGAAAATTTACAGGCAAAAAAAAACTTGTTTTAAATTATTTTGTATCTTCTATTCCCAGTCAAACATTTGCATACTTCATTCAGTAACTAATTTGCTTATGATATGCATGCAGGCACATTTGTATATGAAATCTTTGAAGTATTCGAAAAAAATTCTACCAGTGAACTTTAATAAGTCTATGCACGTCTACGAGAGCCAGAATTTTTGGAAACTTATTAATGATTTTCTTTATTAATTTATACCAACTTTACGCCAATGTGCGCATTTTTTCGCATAACCTGACGAATATCGACTGATTTACATACTTGGCCTCACGAATCGACGTGCTTAACATACTCTTTTTGTACATACATATATACAAGCGTGAATAGATATGTATATAAATATTCATATATAAAAATATATTCTATTGCATAAATTATTTGGAAAAAGTAAGTGCAATACGGTTATGTGGCTGGATAAGGTGCCACTTTTATATGGATATGCGGAAGCTGGTGAGCGAGTTGAGTGGGGTGGGGTATGCGTACATATTTGAGTGTGGATGATAAACAACCCGTCAGGAAGACGACTGAGCGATGATTTCGTTTACGTTTTTATTTTTTTAAATTAGTGAAATATATAAAAATGTACGCATGAAGAATCGAACGCAATTGGGCATGTGATGGTGTAATATATTTGTATATTTGTATAATAAAATTATAGTAAAATTGTCGCACTCTAAGCTGAAATATAACACCGCGTTACACACATTCTGTCCTATGAACAAAATATATTTTTTCGGAAAGGGGATAAAAATAAAAATAAACGTGTATCGGTGATTTTCATGTACACGTCACAATTTTTTTTTTTTTTTTTGTATTTTATAACTTTAAACGAGCAATTCTTGCATGCATATCTGTATAGCCACACGATCTCAGGATTAGCTTAACGGATTTCAATGAAATTGGGCACACAGATAGTGTATTACATTTCTAGACTTTTCACCTAGGTGTTGCCACTGACAATGTTTCACAGGGTTGCCACCTGTTCAAAATTAAAAAAAAAATTGCATGAGATATGCCGATGTGGGTATCAAAAGAAAGGTATTTCACTCCGCATTACAATAGAGATATAAAACCCCGAATTTTTTTATTACTTTTATTATATTAAAATTAAAAATTGTTTCATTAAAAATTTTAATGCTTTTAAAGAAACTTAGGCCTTTTATTTGTAAGCATTTGTGTCAGTATTGCGACAAATATACTAACAGTATTCGCCAAGCATATGCGTAATGTCTTGTCCTTTAAAGCGCTTTTCAATAGCCGCAATGTTTTGATGGAACCTTTCGCCATGTTCATCGCTACAAGCTCCTAAATCATTAGCATTGTTGCGAAAGTATTGGTACCCTTTACCTTTGGCACAGAGTGTGTTGTATGAAACAATAAATTAAAGGTTAATAAGTTGTTTAAAAATTAGGAGTCCCTTCAATTGTGCCGAAAATTTAGAAAAACATTTTTTTTTTTAGAAACAAAAAATTCAAGAAAATCTGAGAATTGATAAAAATTTTTTTTTTAATTTTACATAATAAAAACATTTCCACGAGTCTGCCTGCAGAAATTCAGCGCGATTGGATCACGGAAAAAGGGTTAACAATTGATCCAAAGTTTTTCACACAGGCGGACTACGAGCTCTATATTTTAACACATAAAAAAAAAAAATTCTGACGTGTACATGAAAATCGCCGATACACGTGTATTTTTATTTTCTCTCCCCTTTCCGAAAAAGTATATTTGGTTCATAGGACAGAAAAAAAGTTCGTTTTTGTAACGCAGTGTAATTAATGAGCAAAGTTTGTAGGAATGCTATAAAAAATTGGAGAACTTACGCAGAAGTTAGGATAGCAAAAACCAACAAAAATAATTGAAGAATGAAGAATAAAATTTGGTTAGGTTGTAGTAACTGCCGCCGAAGCTGATGGCATAATTAGGCCAAAAGTGTAGGCCCATAATACTACCGCAGTTTGATATCCTCCTGCTCCTTTCTAAACTAACCAGAGTCTCTAAGAAAATTTATCAATCGTTTTAAAGCAATGATACTAGAGTATCAAAGAAAGGTGCTCCCACATAACGAAGCGAAAGTCTATTTCTACACAGTGCGGAACAGTAACAAATGAGAAGATGCAAATTTCCTACTCCTCGTCGTTCTTAAAGATTCTGGAGCATTTTCTAAAAGGCACTTCCGCCATTCCAGCTCTTCATGTATCCTTGTTAGACAAGGCCTTGTAAAGACTCCAAGGGCAGTAAATATGTCTTCCTCTATGTGTACTCTATTTCGCGTCGTGCCCGGTACTTTTTCGTCATTTCTGCTTTGCAATTCAAAAATCTCCTCACACAAGCTCAAAGTAGCGGTTTGTAGATGGAATAACAATCCATTTTTACATCTGCCATTAATTTTCCACGATACGCCAACATGACTGAGAATCCAAGAGAAAACAGAGTTTGCTATGCGTTCGTTTTGTTTAGCCAACTACTATTAAGTTAAATTAAATTAACTTGGCTGACTACCAATGAACTCGTAACGAGGACGGGGCAACAAAATGGAGCGGAAGCGCTAGTTGGATTCTGGATGAATCACCACTCTAACCAACCAACCAACCAATGAACTCACATAGACCTAAATTGATCCCTAGTGTTGCTAAGAGAGAATGCGTGGAAGCATAGGCTCCAGCTTTATAAGATTGCTGATCCTCTGATTCGCGATTCTCCTCAATGAAAGGAGGAAATCAAAACTTCTTATTTTTTTTGACTGGCGTAATAATCGCTTAAGCGAGATTGGGCGAGTTTAACAAAGCGCGCCAGTCGTAGATGTCAATATCATTGGCATATGTCCGTTGTACGCTATTATAGAAAATTGTGCCTGAGCGAATAAGTTCTGGTTAAAGAAGTCACACGACAGCGAGTCACCCTATCTGAAACGTCGTTTGGTATCAAACGGCTCGGAGAGGTCCTTCCCAATTCTGAGGGCGCTGCTGGTATTGAGCAACGTCATCTTGCATAGCCATATTAGTTTTGAGGGGATACCAAATTCAGACATCGCGGCATACAGATAATTCCTTTTCGTAATGTCGACTGTTTGTTCGATGACAGGAGGTACTTCGTTTTGTCCTCGTTCACCACCAGATCCATTCGCTTTGTTTCTTTATCCAGGCCGATGATGTCAATATCAACAATTGTACACTCTTATAGAAAATTATGCCGGGACGATTAAGTTCCGCAGCTCGCACGATATTTTTTAGTATCAGGTTGAAGAAGTCGCACGACAGCGAGTCACCCTTTCTGATACATCGCTCGGTTTCAAACGGTTTGGAGTGGTTCTTCCCAATTATGACGGCCTTACTGGTATTGGTCGTCTTGCATAGCCGTATTAGTTTTGCGGGGATACCAAATTCAGACATCGCGGCATATATGCAACTTCTTTTCGTGCAGCTTTAAAATCGTCAAAAATATTGTATGTGTCGATTCTCCTTTCATGGGACTTTTCCAAGACGTATTGTGGACAGCGAAGTGCTGGAAACTGACACATAAGGATGTCAAGAGTGTCTTTAACCATAGCCGTAACTATACTTTTGCACCAGTCCTATTTTTGCCGCGAGAAATGGTGTAAGACAGTTTCTCGTAAATACCCCAATCTAGAGCGAAGCATGATTTTGACAACCCAAGAGCATGTTGATGCTTTTCAAAAGACCGTTTTTTAAAACATTTAAGGGACGACGTCGGATGTGCTACACTTTGACCAACCGTAATCTTTTGGCCGGTACATCGTTCAGCTCAATCGCTTCATTTCGCTGCATCCAGGCACCCAGTAGGCTTATCTGGTTTCGCACTTTCACACACAGAGCGAATTCGTCATTGCTTGGTTTACTACCTTAATGGCTGCTTGACTGTCAATGAAGACATTCACACGTGAAGGTACCCCGCACGACACTAACTACCTATTCATGCGCCCATGCTTAAACTCACTTATCTAACACTCCTCTCCCTTTGGATCCAAGCCGTCGAAACAGCATATTTCATGGGCCTACCATTAGATGAGTTTGATGATGATAGCCGGTGGCTTCACCGCGCCTGGCAGGGCTTGACAAATTGCTACAACAACAATACTGGAGTTGCGAGTAGTGAGTCAGCTGCCAGCTCAGTCGCTTTGGTTGCACCGATTGTAGCGATCGGCGAAACTCCAGCGCAAGTTTGGAATTTAAAGTAAAAAAAACGTGCATGTCTAATTGCAGGCGCGTCTTCCAAAAGATTTGCTGCTACGCAACTTTCCAGATTACTGAAATTTAAACTGATGAAAGGCGGCTCAGTAACAGGATTAGTGAAAGAAAAGATTCAGAAGTGACTTCTATGAGAGTTAACCACCACTAACCTGCCATCAAGCTTAGAGGTACAGAAGTTGAGAAGTGGAGAAGGAAAATATCCATGTTTTATCACCGTATCTACACATTTTATTATTTCGCATTCACGCAACCTTTACTGTCCTTCAACTGAGTAGCTGACTGATAAACTACTCAAAAGGGGCATTTACTTCTTTTTTGATTTACTTTCTTTTTCAGCATATTGCCATACTTACATTCGCAGCTTGGATTGCCACTTAGTAAATGCCGTTGATATGATCATGGATCTCCTCTGCCGAATACACTTGTCGATGAAAAAAAGTATCGACAGAATTACCTCCCTTTCCATACATGAGAAAAATGCTTATATGAGCTCGCGGTCTAAAAATCAGCTGAGGGTATGAGAACACAAATGAAGCTAGAGGGCAAGTCTCCAATATACGCTATTCCTTACTTTAAAAATTTAAAAGCTGTATAGCAACATCAAGAAAGCCGCGGTAAATATTGGCACGCGGTATCTATAAACAGTCCCTGCTACGAAATGTGGGAGTGAATGTGGTCAGTTTTGGTTAAGTAAGCAGTAATCAGCTTCATCTGTGCGTACTGATCACGATATCAACATATTGGTAATCTAGTCTATAACCTGGTTTCAGATAATTTAAAGCGCAATTTTTTAAGTAAACCAAAAAAGGTAGTTATTTATTTTCAGTAAAATTGTATAGAATTGATCGTTAATATTTATACAAAGATAATCGTATATTCATTCGTAACTTCTTAAAAATTAATTTTCATGTACCATATAGCACACAATGTCTCAGCTTAACTTAAATATTTATATGTATGATATAATATTTGTATTCCTCTTTGCCTATCTTTTCCCCTCCAACTAACTATCGGTGTCTGTGTCTATACGCATAACCGGCCGATTGGACAGTCGTAGTTGCTGCGGGCTCCGGAGTAGCTGCTGCTGTAGTGGTACCCCAAGTTTTCACCAAAATTGGTATGCGAATAGTTTTAGTGACGTAAGCCGGTTTGGGGAGGGCGCTAAGTAAACTCTGCTTGAAGTTGGCCTTCGCCTGCACCAAATTGCCAACCACCTGGTTAACGGCCTGAAGTTTTGCTGTCACCGCACTGGTTACACCCTGGAGAAGGGCATTTGCATCAATAGCCGGTGCGGCGACTGAGCTGGCAGCAGCGGCCGGGACAGCATTAATGCCTGAGAAGAAGATGAAAAGGATTAGATTTGATGTAAAGATTTAGGAGTAGACTGATTTTTTTATATTATATTATAACTTAAATTATTTAGATTTATTTATAGACAAATTTTATGGTTAGGACTATTTTGATTATATACAATAATAAAATTCTAACGAAACGTTGGAAAGAAAATACTGTAAAATTTAGAAAATTTAAACTATATTTTCGCAATTTATTATATAATTTCAAAAGAAAAGCTCATAAACTTTTTTTAATAAAAAATTTAACTTTTTACAATAAAAGAAACAGCCGCATTGTTTCTTTTTATAGACTTTTTTTCAATTATGACTATTCTTATTACATTACAAAATTTTAACGAATTCTACGAATTAAATTATTGGGTGTGCAACTAAGTTTTAAAAATTTTTTTTTCGATTTCAAAAATTTATTGTTAAAAATTGGTACAACCTATTTTATCCAAAATACTGTCCATCACTAGCTATAACTTTTTCCCACTTCTCTGGTAATGCATGGATTAAGTCCCAATAAACCTGCTCGCTTTTGGAGGCGAAGAACTCATCAAGCCAATTTTGAATACCTTCAACCGAAGTGAAACGCACTCTCGTAAGGGCATTCTGCATCAACCGCAACAAATGGTAATCTGATGGTGCAAGATATGGGCTACAAGGCGGGTGGGGTAGAACTTCCCATCCGCTACCATCGAGATAGGTTTTGACCACTTGTGCGACATGCGGCCAAGCATTGTCATGATGAAAGATCAATGTCTCATGTCTGGTTTCCCATTCCGGACGTTTTTCCGCAATTGCTCGCTTCAATCGCATAAGTTGTTGTCTGTAGAGTGCTCCGTTTATCGTCTGACCACTGGTAAACGATTCCCTTCTGGCCCCACCAAACGCAGAGCATTACCTTGCTGCCATGGATATTTGGCTTCGCGCTCCTTGTCGGCTGTGTCAAAGTCACCACTTTTGAATCGTCGGAACCAGTACTCGCAGGTTGAAATTGATGGAGCATTCTCACCGTAAGCCTCACACAGCATCCGATAACTTTCCGCTGCACTTTTCTTCAGATGGAAGCAAAATAGCAATGCTTCCCGCGAATGAAGTTTTGTAGGCACAAAAGCTGACATAGTCTTTGTATAAAAAAATTTTTTGTTTACACTTCGACGAAATGACACAAACTAAGAAACGACACTTAATGATGACGCTTTCACATGAAACTCGTTACACAAATACTCAGTACAATTTGGCACTAGTATTACTATATGTTTTAAATCCTTTAAAACTTAGTTGCACACCTAATAATATAGAAAATTTTAGATTACTTTAAACTCATATTTTTATTAAAAAATATGTCTTAAAAAAATTTAATAAAGGGTTTTCTAATAATAGGTGTTGTTTTGGTAAAAGATCAATGGTTTCGTTGCTTGTGTGGCACGTAGCGTCCTCTTGTTGAAAATAAAGGTTGTCCAGATCAATACCATCCAATTCCGGCTATAACAAATCGTTAATCATCTCTCGATAGCGCAATCCATTCACCGTAACTGTTGCTCCAGCTTCATTTTCGAAAAAGTAAGGTCCAATGACTCCACCGGACCACAAACCGCACCAAACAGTCACACGTTGAGGATAGAGAGGCTTTTCAACAATAACTCTAGGATTTTTTGAGCCCAGATCCGAGAATTTTGCTTGTTGACGAAGCCACCGAGGTGCCTTCGGGGCCTCATCACTCAAGATAATTTTCGATGGAATTCCGCATCATTTTCATGCATTTCAACGACCCAATCAGCAAAGACACGACGTTGTTGATGATAGGTCGGCTTGAGTTCTTTTGTTAACTGGACTTTATAAGTCTTAAGACCCAAATCTTTATGCAAAATACGGTGTAATGACGTTTGTGGAATGCCTAATTCCAAAGAACGACGTGCACCGGTTTTATTCTTTACATCACTAACTTGCCCCAACAGCTCGAATTTTTCACCAATTTCTGTATTACGGTACGACAAGGTGCTTCACGATGATCCAAAAATGTACGAGTTTGACAAACCGTCTCTGCCAAATTTTCACCATTTTTATAGTGAATTTTAATAATTTCAATGCATTGTTTAAGCGTGTATCGTTCCATTTTTATTAATGGCGTAGTTTCTACTTGTCAAATATCAAAAAATGACAGCTTCAAAAGTGGCATCTACCAAAATAGCGGGTCATTCAAAATAATACCTGTTATTGGAAAACCCTTTAAAAAAAATCGAATTTTGCAAAAATCAGTATTCATAAAAATATTTTAAAGAATTAAAATAAAAAAAAATAGATTTTGAAGTTTTAAAAAGTTAAATTTATGTTTTTACTTCAAACAACCTATATTCAAAGTGAGTTTTTTAAAGAAAAAATATGTGTCGGGTATTTTTCATAGACAAAATTTACAGTTATTACTTTCCTCTTACATAATTACGAATTCAAGTTTAGAAAAATGTAATTTGAGGTTTTCAGAATTTTAATTACTCAAAAAAAAAGTATTTTGCAAAGTTTTTTTAATAAAATTAAAGGTTTAATAAAAAAATGAGTTTATTTTTTTTTATTGAGAAACTTTTTATTTGAGAATATTTAAAAGTATTAAAATAAAAAAATAATATGTGAAGTTCCAAAAATGTAAATTTCTATTAAACCCATACTTTTACTTGAAAAAAAGATATTTTCAAAAGAGAGTTTAAAAAAATGAGATGCTGGGCATTTTTCAAAGAAAAATTTTACAGTTGTGACTATTCCGAACGAATAAAAGTAAAGTTAGAAAAATATAACTTGAGACTTTAAAAATTTAAATGTGTATTCAATTTAAACTTATATTTTTACTTGAAAAAAAGTATTTTGGAAAGTTTTGTTTTTATAAAATAAAGATTTTAAGTACATTTTTTCTTTTTATTGAAAAATTTTACAATACTGCCTTTTCATAATTAATATGATAATGATATTCATAATATTAAATATTAATATTTAAAAGAACTAAAATAAAGTTTGGAATTAAAAAGATTATTAAATTAATTTCAAAGAATTAATATTAAGAAAGATAATGTTTGAAGTTTCAAAAATTAAAATTTCTATTAAACTCATATTTTTTATTTGGAAAATTGTATTTTTTTTATTTATATATATATATATTTTTTTTTTAATTATAATTTAAAATTTTAAAACTTTAAGTTTATATTAAGCTTGTATTTTTACTTGAAAACCAGCACTTTTTTTTTGTTTTTTGAAAAAATATAATTTGGTGTTTTAAAATAAAATAAATACAAATTTAATATAAATTTAAATTTTAAAACACCAAATTATATTTTTTCAAGAAACAAAAAAAAAGTGTCGGTTTTCAAGTAAAATTAAATTTATATTTAATTTGTATTAAATCTAAATTTATATTAAATTTTTAGTTTTACTTAAAAAAGTAGAAGCTTTTCAACTTCCTTAACTTCAACTTTAATAACTATAATTTAAATAAATGAAATGAAAAGCATTTTCAAAAGTCTATTCTTTAATTAAAAAAAGATGTTGAATAATAGTTATGACTATTTCATCGGCAGGCAAGGGCAAACCTCCGAATGTATTTCTGCCATGAAAAAGCTCCTCATAAAAATGTCTGCCGTTCGGAGTCGACTTGAAACTGTAGGTCCCTCCATTTGTGGAACAACATCAAGACGCCACAAACAACAGAAGGAGCTCGGCCAAACACCCAAAAAGGGTGTACGCGCCAATTATATATATATATATGTATATGTATATATATATATATATATTTCTTTTACAGACTAACATGAATCGTGATTCAATTATTAAAGGTTTGCTCACTGGTGACATTCGATTTTTGACACTCCCTTACAAAACGTTGTATTTAACAAGATGAAAAAAGTGGAACAAATTAAATCCTTTTTGGTAAAAATGGTAGCAAAAAAGTATTTTTATACTTAAATGGAAGCAAACTACAAATAAATTTTAATTAATATATGAATTTAAATAATGGTACAAATAGAAGTGATATTGCCAAGTGTGATATTAAAACAAGTAATTATTTCACTTAATACAAGATTTTATTTTGCGAATTAATTTTTAAACTTAAAACCGATCGCGAAGTTGCAAAGATTCGCTAATATGAAACCAAATAAGACCTACTAATGTTAAGCACATTATTTGGGAATCCTACAGTACAACACAGCGCGTTAAAATTATCGAGTTTTTCTATTCTTGTCAACAATCAATTGTTTTAACGCAGCGTAACATTGTAATTCCAGATCAACTCCCACAGCCTTCATGTTTAGGAGTTTGGTCGGTAATTTTGAGGAACTGGGTTCAGTGGCCGACCGTCCTGGACGAGGGGCCCATTGAAATATTCGCACTGAAGACAAAGTGGAAACTGTGTGGCAGAGTGTTGCAGATGATTCATCTGTCTCAACTCGCCGTCGTTCCAGCCAATTGGGCATTTCCAGAACAACATTGCGTAGAATTTTTAAATTAGATCTTAAAATGTACCCATACAAAATTCAAATTGTGCAAGCACTATTACCGCAAGGCCACCAACAACGACTACATTACGCTATTCGTTTTGATGTCGGATGAAGCGCATTTCCATTTAAATGGTTATATCAACAAGCAGTTGCACCCAACCAAACGTACTGTTTAGTGCGGTGTTATGGCCACTAGAGTTATCGGTCCATATTTCTTCGATAATGAAGATGAAGCCCCGGAATCAATTTCAGGAGCTTCTTACAGAACATTGATTGAAAACTTTTTGCGGCCAATGGCGGAGCAGTATCCTAATTTGTGGTTTCAACAAGATGGAGCAACTGCGCATACTGCTAGTAGGTCTTTTAGGTACATTAGTAGGTCTTATTTGGCCCACCCTGTATTAACAAAGCACAAGGACAATCGTTATAAGTGTGTGGATTAAATTTAGAGAATCCATGGTTCTCACATGGACAGCTTGTGGCTTGCTTACGTGTCGGAAAACCATCTGAATTATTCGTCTACGCACCAGATGGAAAAGCAAGAAATATCGTGTATCCCACATCACTTCAATAAACATCGAATTGAAACTAAACTTTGTAATGTCACATTTTTTTCGAAATAAACAAAATCAAATGGTTTAGAATGAATTGAATATTTGTGTACTGATTTTTCTTTACAGCTAGTAATTAATAAAAATGAATTTCGATCTGTCGAGTTTTGATTGGTAATTTTCACAAAAGAAACTTGAAACTGAAACTCAGAAATATATTTTATCTGTGCTTAGATGCCATACGAAATAATCTGAAGGGCGTGTGGGCAGCTTGCCTACATAATTTAATTAATTAATGTACATAAAAAACACAAAAAAGCTAGTGCCTTAGTTTATAAGTGGAATAATTATTTATAATTACACTTTTCAATACATACACAGGTGGCGCAAAATTAATTATCCTATCGAAAGATTTATAATTTTTGTACGTCAATCATACCTGGCACTTGTGAACTACACATCTGCAGTATACCAACAGACAAGCAAAGGAGTGGGTAAAAGTCAAAATATTTCCATCACTCAAAATAATTTTTTATTTTTTTCATTTAGTAAAAAAGTTATTCAAAATCAAAATTGGATGATAGTCGATTCTACGTTTCCGGAATGATTCGGGTTTTCCCCGACCAAGGGCCAAGGACTGCCGCCCCAGAAAACTAGCCCTGTCTAATGAACCATTTAACAATCGTTTATCATTAATTTTGTGTCACTTTATAAATAAAAAATTAAACAAAAATATTATTTTTGTTTTGCGCCACCTTGTATATAAAAAATTCCTTTAAGAATTTATTTAATTTAAAAAATAATAAGTATTTGTTGTACTAAAAAAATGTCTAATTTCATTGAAGCTACAAAAGGATTATCGACTCGACACAACTTGCGAACTTTCGCAAATATAAGAAAAAAAATAAAATTTTGTTGACTGCTACACTCTGCTGACAATAATTTAGCAGTTCATCATGGTAATTATGTGATTTGATTTTGTATTGTTGATAAAAACGTAATTGACTTAAAATGGGGGCATCTTTGTTCGATGTGGTACAAAATTAATCATCCGTTTTGTTTTTTTAACTTTTTTACTAAGTCAAAAAAAATTATGTTGAGTGTTGGAAATCTTTATTTGAACCTGCACGCGCTCCATTGCTTTTCTGTTTGTATACTGCAGCTGTCTAATTCACAAGTTTCAAATATGATTGACGTACGCCGCCTTTTGCAAAAATTATAAATCTCCGATAGGGCGATTATTTTTGCGGCACCTTGTAAATAAGAGGGTTAAATAAATTAACGCTTTTAGTGTGTTTTGGTGCCGCTGTATTTATGTGTTTGTGTATTTACGTATTATTTCTGTATAAATGTATTTTTTAACAGCAGCAAACATTGTTGATTGCCGATCGCATTTGAAATTTTTTATTTTTTTATTTTTTTCTGAATAAACGTCTAATAATATAGAGCATCTCGCGTGCGTCCTTTCTTATTTATTCAAATTCATATAGATAATTTTTTTATGTACTTTTGGACAAAATAATAAACGCCTCATTCTGCTGGACTTGAAACGCTGCCAAAGCCACGATGACCACGAAAACGAATTTGTACATTTTGTATGATAATTAAATTCAAGCAACTTTTAGAATACAAAACACTAGACTGCAAATCAATTTGAGGCTGAACGGCTCTTTGGCGCACTAGAATTAGCCACACTATTACTCCCGTCGTATGAAACGAAACTAGTTGTTAACTTTAACAGAAGCTTTTATATGCCCTCGGAGTACGCCCTGATCTTCAACTTCTACTCTAAGTCGTACCCAAGCAAACGAAACGCATTCGTCTTCAATCGGCACAAGCCACACGCCACACGCCACTTCGCTTAATTCTATTCATTTCTACTTGGTATATTTGTGTGCGCATCAATTTTATTTGCTTAAAACATTTTTTCCTCAAAGCCACTTATGGGCACTCCAATCATCAGTCAACATCCCATCTACATAAATTCATAATGGCTAGCGCCTTTGCACGCAAAATGAGAGGAACGAACGGATTGTGGCAGCGGCTAGCACTTTGTAGAATTGCTGATCACTTGGCAGACGGAAAATTTGTATGTAAATCTTGTTGCGAAGAGTGCTCGACGTTTTCGAGAATGACAGTCTATTTCAACATTTATGTGTTGTAGATGATTTACATAAAGGTGTTGGCTGCTGTTTTTGATAAGCAAGGAAACCGGCTGTGATTGAGCATGAACATATATTTATGTATGTACTCGTATGTACTTGTATGTATATATGTAATGTACGAAGTAATATCATACTTTAAGTTCTTCCAAATGATTTCCGACTGAATTGGTAATTAATCACTTGAAGAAATATGAAAACTTTAATTCATATTTTTGATTTGTAGGAAGCATAAAATATGTTTACGGTGCATCCGGAAACTTCTTTGGTGTGTTTGGCTCAATAGACGCTTACACACATACTACTTGCCCACTATATGTAGGTGATTCAAAAGTGTTGTATTGTCATGTATCCTAATGTTTTTATCAGTAAAATAAATGTTAGAGGAAACTACGATCAGCTATTTTTTAACGGAGTAAAATTTCTTGATATTACTTTTATTGTATCTTGCGAGCGCCTCTAAATATATTTTTAGCCCTTCAAAATATATGGCATACAACAGTACGACACCCTAGTATATACCCCAATGTAGTTTTTAAGTTTTCCCAAGAAAATTGTAATTTTAAAACTAGTTAAGCGATAAAGAGCCGCCAACTGCCGGCTTGGCTTAAACTGCGGGCCCTTCGAATTTCTTAAAAATTCATCTTGAACTGATCAGGACAAAACTACATATATATATATAGGGTTTTTTAATAGGTGCGCTTCAACTTTTTTCCGATAGGGAGGGCGAACGACGCAATATTTTTTATTTTTCGCTTGTCATTTGTAAACTTCATTAGTATACATTTCATCATGGAACGCTACACACTTGAGCAACGATTGCAAATCGTGCAAATTTTTTATGAAAATAATCGTTCTGTTGCTGCTACTTTAAGAGCATTACGGCCATTTTACGGTCCATTTAACAAGCCGTCCCGTTTCGGGGTTATGTGAAGTCATTGGTCTACAGTAACAAGCCGGCGACGATTTTTGAGCTCAGAGCCAATATTGAACGCGAAATTGCTGGAATTTCGGCCGATTTATGCAAAAGAGTGGTCGAAAATTGGGTTCAACGATTGGACTTCGTAAAACGTGCACGCGGTGGCCATGCAAAAGAAATCGAATTTCATTCTTAAATGTATATGTTCAAACTCGATAATAAAAAAAAAAATTAGTTAAAAAAGTCAAACCGTTTGTGTTTTATTCAAAAAAGTTCAAAAGTTGAAGCGCTCTTACAGAAAAACCCTATATAAGCTCCGAGCTCCTCCTCCTATTTGTGTCGTGCGTCTTGATGTTGTTTCACAAATGGAGGGACCTACAGTTTCAACCGACTCCGAACGGCTGATATTTTTGATGAGCAGCCTTTTCATGGCAGAAATACACTCAGAGTTGTTTGCCATTGCCTGCCGCGGGGCGACCGCTGTTAGGAAAAACGTTTTCTCAATTTTGGTGTCTCACCGAGATTCGAACCTACATTCTCTCTGAATACCGAATGGTTGTCACGCACCAACCCATTCGACTATGGTGGCCGCCTAAATCTACATACGTAGGTTTAAATAGGAACCTTCTAAGCCACATCCCTTCAAGTGAGGAATGAATGTAACAGAACATATGGCAAAAGGGCCACGTCAGCCTATTCAAGTATAACTCGAAGTTCGATGAAAAGGTTGGTAGAGTAGACTTTTCTGGGAGCTCTCTATTAACCTTAAGTTTATCATTGCAGCCTTTTTCAATCGAATCTGGATGATATCTAATAAGTGTAATACCCTTTAGGGGATAAAGATTTATTTTGATAGCCAGACGTGGCAATCCAAGGCGCCCTGTTGATGTGCTCGAAATTACTTTGAGAATGTCTGTATTCCATTTCCGTACTTAGATGAATACCAGTTCATAGCAACTTTGCTAGAAGTTACATGGGTCATGAGCTCATGCAAAGTATCTTGACGACATCTGAATGGGAGGAATTGTTGCGATAGCTTCTACAGATAACATCTCAACCTGACTGTTAACATAATTTGAGTCACTTTTCGGTAGCTATCGGTAGTATGATGACATGGAATCATCATATCCTGTTTTCACGTGGCGCCGAATCAGGTTTCCTTGCGCTCACTTTTTTAATACGCTATTAGCACGCAGCGTTTTTCACGTCCGAAATTCCAATCGTCATACTTGTAATATCTTTCTTACTACTTTTCTCATTGCCCCCATAAATTGTTCACAGAACCTCTCTTTCGAGTACTCCAAAAGCCATCTGAATGTAGTCACCCTTCATTGCCTCAACGAACTTAGATTACTTACTTAATGCTATATGCAAAAAGTTTTCAGGATTTTTGTGCTAGTTGGTTCCGCCACACTGAGTTATCATGGAAAATTTGAGTGAATTGATCACTCAGTAATTTTTTCGTAAGTCCGCCAGAACTATGGGAAATCGACAATAATCGATTTTAAATTTAAAATACAAGCTCCGTGCTCGTCTGATATGGTGCGGTTCCTACTCCCGCAACTAAAATTAACACTTCATCAAAGAAAAGAAAGTGAAGCATTTGATGGCTATACCCCAATAAGTCTATGAAAAATGTAGGGATTAGTTCATTGGACGTTAGCAAATACGCAACGCTCTAAAAAGAGATGAGATACAAGTTCATATAGAGTGGTATTAAATAGGGGTAGGTAGAAATGCATCACAAAATATGGATCGATGGATTTCAAATTCTTGTGAAAGGCTCTACGGGAGAATTTACGCGCAATAGCATGAAAGATCTTGATTTCCTTCTAAGTACAAGTGAAGCGGAGAAGGTTGATGATGCTACTATGTTATTGACTGATTTGGCTCATTTTGAACTGAAGCCTTTAAGGCACCGATATTTTCGGTACCTCGGCCGAAGTACCTCAAATTAATTGAATATAGAACGCACAGTCTGTTTGAGTAGGTCTATTACAACTGGAAATTGGTGTAAACATTATTGAAGTTCACCGATCCCCGCCCCAGGATTTCGGAAGTAATTTATGACAATTTCATTTTAATGAACAGATAAGTTTCAATATTTCGCAAGTGTTTTGTATTTTCACTTTTAAAATCAAATTATTTAGGTATAATTACTTGGTCTCTTAAGGGGGAAGTCTACTGTGACAAGGGAAAAAACAGGCTTATTTTCCGGATTTTATTTCTAACAAAATATTGCTCGTACATAAAATCTATTTAAACTCTTATCTTTATTATATATTTAAGTTTTTGAAAAAAAAATTTTAAGTCAAAATATTCAAAATGGCCGCTGTGGCACTTCTGCAAGCGCAGGTCCGCTTTTCTTAGGTGCCTAAACGGTGTACATGAAATCTTACGTTTCGGTGATCTAAAACAAAAAAAACAAAATATTGTTATCATATACATAGTATTGACTCTCGTCTGACGTAGGATTATGTCGATAAAAAATTTTGGCGTTGAAAAAAAAATTCTTGAAATTTTTTTTTTTTTTTTTGCCTAAAATTGATGTTACTATTGTTTATAGCAATTTAACAAATAACGATATCAAAAAAATCCTATGTCAGACGAGAGACACTATTACAGAGAATATATAATTAAATTTTTAAGCTGATTCATTTATCAGAACTCGAGATATCGTGTACACCGTATACAAAATCTTAGTTTCGAGAAAAATGCGTTTAAAGTTTCAGTATTAGCAGGTACGCGCTTTGGAGCGCTTCGGGAAAAGGTCGAAATTTCAACGAAGAAAAATTTAGCCAGCTGTAACACATATTGTACCTTATTTAAGAGGGTTCAAAGTATTTTTTAAGCTAATAAAAAAAAAATCGATTTTTTGAAAAATTCACAGTAGACTTTCCCCTTAATTAAATTGATAGAGATTTTATTATATCTTATATCTTTATTTATAGCTAAGCTGGAATCAAATTACTTTTAAGTTGTATCTGTAAAAATTGCAGGGAGCCTTATCAGGTGAATTCGATGGTTGTTGGATGACATTCGTTTTGTTTTTGGTTAAAAATTCACGGAGAATGATGGCACTATGCGGCGGTGCGTTTTCATAGTAACGTCTCATAACGCACCAAAAAATAAATCTTATTAACTGTCTGACCTTCTGGCAAAAAATCGTAGTATACAATACAGCTGTAATCCATAAAAACCGTGAGTATCGCTTTCTTTTTTTTCACTGAAAATGATGTAGTTTTTTTGGTCTTGGTTCATTAGGAGCTCTCCACTCACTCTCCTGATGTCTAGATTGTGTGTCGTACTCATAAATCCATTTTTTGTCTTCTTAAATTATACGTTTGATGAATGTTGGGTCGGAAACCCAGGTCCTTTGGTACCAACTTTGCAGCAACACGGCGCAAGCCCAAATCTTTAACTACAATGCCCTGAATGGATCCAAAAACAATGTTCAAGTCCTCGGTCAGCTCTCTGATGGTTAATTTTCAATTATTGATCAACTTTTCTTTCACTTTATTGATGTTTGCATCAACCTCGATGTACTCACGATCTCTTCTGAAGCGTTCATGCCACTCGTAAGCGCCTGTTTTCTTTAGAGTATCATTACCGAAACAATTCCCTAACATTTCTAAGGTTTTCGCATGATTGAATCCATTTTTAATCCAAAATGGAGTACAAGCTCGTTATTCCAAATTCAAGTCCATTTTCAAAGTTGTAATAAATCCAATGCAAGATGGCGTAACTTTTACAAATGTCAAGCAATGGCGAAAACTTTTGATAGGGGTGTTAATCACAGATGTGGCAACCTAGTAAAAACACAGAACTGAAATCAGTTGACTTAGAGCGTCACCTAGCGGTTGTTCAGGGAACCTTTTTTGATCAACGTGATGTTTCGCACACTAGCGCATATAAACAAAAAGGTTCTAAATATCACTTATCTGGCTTCCGTTAAATTAAAGTTCAGTTATACATATGTATCCATATATATTTGTTTTTGTTTTTTTTTTTCTTCATTGGCTACATTTCTCAAGTGTTTGGAAAAATTTCCACTTCATACAAAAAAATTATAATACATACATACAAACATTTATTAATGCAAATAGAAACAAACAAAAAATAATATTAATATATTATAATTTTATTGATGATATATTTTTTCATTTTATAATGAATTTCTATTTTAGTGTTGTTGTTTAACGAGACAGCAGCAGACATGCCAAAGAACGTTGAACCATTTATTATTCAACATACTGTAGGGCACGCGTTAAAAAAATTTTATGGAAAGGTAACCGGTTTGCTTATACATATTTCTTTAGCTTCTTTAACTTATGTAAATGTAGGTTTTTTTATTTTAGTTTGGTTTATTCTGGTCTCAGAAAGATCCCCTAATTAGTAGGTCTTTTATTTTTACCAAACATTTTATTTGCATATGTAGTTCCGATATGCAACTCGTGAATTCGATTCTATAATTTATATATGTAGATATACGTAGGTATTAGATTCGTAATTCTAAATCAATAAAATAAAAAAAAGAATATCGAAGGTCACGCAACAAGTTAGCATAAGGTCTAGGCAAATTAACAACTTCGTCACGAGTTTCAGTTGGTCATCGTGAAGTGAATTGATGGAACGAGAAAACATTTGAAGTGGCTTATACTTGTTTTTGTTTTTGTATTCTTTGGAATTTTCCTCATCTCAAAAACTAGCTCTTGATGCTCCAAAATGACATCCGCGCTGAAAAAGCTATCATTAACAGTAACACTTGCGATCAGCCACTAGGCCAGCCTACCTTCCAGTACTCTGTATCACTAATTTTTCTTAATTAATTTTAGCGAAAAATATCTAATTTAAAGTACCGCTAGTGATATATCAGTATTAAAGACTTAAAATAATATGTAATTAAAAAATATAAATTATGATTGCGATCCTACACTCCTGATCTTGCTTCGAAGTCATAAAAATTGACAATTAGCAACTACAGGGTGGGCCAAATAAGATCTACTAATGTTAAGCACAAATAACTTTTTTATTTTTTGACATATTTATTTTTCTCTTTTTGTGGGTTATAATTGAATTGGTGGAAATTTATTATGGAACCCTACAGTACAACACAACGCGTTAAAATTATCGAGTTTTTCTATTCTTGTCAACAATCAATTGTTTTAACGCAGCGTAAATATCGGCAACATTTTAATTCCAGATCAGCTCCCACAGCCTTCATGATTAGGAGTTTGGTCGGTCATTTTGAGGAACTGGGTTCAGTGGCCGACCGTCTTGGACGAGGGGCCCATTTAAATATTCGCACTGAAGACAACGTGGAAACTGTGCGGCAGAGTGTTGCAGATGATTCATCTGTCTCAACTCGCCGTCGTTCCAGCCAATTGGGCATTTCTAGAACGACATTGCGTAGAATTGTTAAGTTGGATCTTAAGATGTACCCATACAAAATTCAAATTGTGCAAGCACTACTACCGCAAGACCACCAACAACGACTACAATACGCTATTCGTTTTGATGTCGAATGAAGCGCATTTCCATTTAAATGGTTATATCAACAAACAGTTGCACCCATCTAAACGTACTGTTTGGTGGGGTGTTATGGCCACTAGAGTTATCGGTCCATATTTCTTCGAAAATGAGGATGAAACGCCGGAATCAATTTCAGGAGCTTCTTACAGATCATTGATTGAAAACTTTTTGCGGCCAATGGCGGAGCAGTATCCTAATTTGTGGTTTCAACAAGATGGAGCAACTGCGCATACTGCTAGGCAAACTATGGACCTGCTGCGTGAAATTTTTGGCGAACGTCTGATTTCCAAAAATTCAGATTTCCCTTGGCGACCTCGTTCGCCGGATTTGAATGCGCCCGACTTCTTTTTATGGGGATATTTAAAAGACAAAGTGTATATTAATAAACCAGAGACTATTAGACAGCTGAAGCAAAATATTCGAGACGAAATACTGAGCCTTCAACCAGAAACATTATGTGGTGTAATGGAAAACGCGTTAAAAAGAGCCAATCTTTGTATCGAGAAAAATGGTGGACATTTGGCTTATGTAATATTCCATACATACTTTCCATAAAATATATTCAATGTATAAAAACAATTAACCAAAATAAATGATTATTGCAAAAGTTATTTGTGTTTAACATTAGTAGGTCTTATTTGACCCACCCTGTATAAGTATATCATCGGGTATATAAGCAATCATTGCCGCCCACACACACAAAATAAACCTAATATGGGTGCCTGGACGTTCGGTCATCAGAGACGATTGCAGACAAATGGCTAAGGAAATGAGACTTACTCCTGTCAATTGACAATTTGACGTCTTTATGGCTTCTCTGTAAATGTGAGACCTGGCATGGTTCTTAATGCCAAGCTTAACTGGAAAAGACATGCTGACGCAACCTTGTCCAAAGCAACAAAAGCTCTCATGATCTGCGAACGTCTAGCAAGAAACTCCTGGGGTAACATGTGGAGCGGTGGCTTGGGCATCAAGAATTGCTGAGTCTGCAGCTCCCACTTATCCAGTTACCCATAGATGATATCACTCAAGTCATCAAATTCGAAAAGAAGTGCAGAATTGAACTGGACGACAAGGTAAGCTGGAGTACACCTGCATTAGGAAGTAAACTCCAGGAATGTAACCTGGACTGGTACACAGATGACTCGAAGTCACCAGAAAGCGTAGGCGCTGGAATATATGGCTACAAATCCAAGCGTTCTATGCCAACGGATAGCTTTCCAAAGATCTTCCAAGCGGAGGTGTGTGTGTGTCTATGTGCTGAGATTAACTTAAACAGAAATTTCCGGAAAGAGCGAATTGCCATTCTGAGCGACAGTCAAGACACTTTCAGAAAATGCAGCAACAGAGACTGGAGGCTGTGGTTAAAAAGTGCATACCTCTATATCATTGGCCGATTCCTGTTTACTATATATATTTGTCTATATATATACAGCTGTTGTCAGCTAATTAGAAACGCTCCCTGTTGATAAACGCTTGATGAGCATAATATTAAACTGTTTAAATTTACCGTTATTTTTTCTTTTAAAATCATTTGCATTGCTTTTGTTACTCTATTTACTACCCAATGCGCCTAGTTTTGTAGTTGTGTAATTGAAGTACCGTTAATATTATCCAACGCAGTGCATGTGTTACTTAGTTCAAGGTAAATAAACTGAGACGAGTAATTAGAAACAGTTGTTCAATGGAAGCATATTCGGCAAGTTGGGTTATCTTAATAGTATAATAATCGACATTTTGGTATGTATATATTTTAAATTGGTTGTTTAAACGCAACTAAAATATTCGTCTTCAAGATGTGTAATGGGACTAAAGCAGTAGCTGTACACCTGCCCTGCGCAGCTCCATTTTTGACCTTCGTAAGGCTGGAAAGTCGTACAGTGAAATTTCTAAGCAAGTCAAATGCTAAAATGAATGGTTTTTAACGCCTTAAAGCATATCTAACTTTTTAAGACTGTTAACAATGTTCCACGTAAGAAAAGGCCCCGGAAAACTTCAGCAGAAATTGACCGCAAGATAGCAATCATCTCCAAAAGAGACCCAAAAACGACTTCCACTGACATCCAACGGGAAATTCAGGATCAATATAATTTCGAAATATCCAAGAGGACATTTGCTCGGCGTCTGGTCGAATCTGGACTGCATGGCAGAGCAGCACGCAAGAAGCCCCTTCTAACCAAGATACAAAGGAGACGGCGAGTAGTCTTTGCGAGATCCCATTGGTCATGGACTACAAATCAATGGAAATATATCGTTTGGAGCGATGAAACCAAGATAAATCGCATAGGCTCAGATGGTAAAAGGTATGTTCGACGGCCAATCAACCAAGAATTCAATCCTCACTACGTTTCACGGCTAGTGAAGCATTGTGGAGGATCAATCATGGTGTGGGGATGTTTCTGGTGGAATGGTGTTGGCCCAATCCATAAGATTTATGGAATTTTAACTAAGGAGAAATACGTCGATATACTAAAAAATGTAATGTTGCCGTGGGCTGAGGAAAATTTGCCTGTTATAGGGAAGTTTCAACAGGATAATGATCCAAAGCACAAGACAAAGTTGACGAAACAGTTTTTCGACGAAAATATCATCAATGTTTTGGAATGGCCATCACCCAGTCCGGACTTAAACCCAATAGAGCAGCTCTGGGGTGACGTTAAAAAAGCCGTGAGTGCCAAAAATATCCCAAATATGAATGTCCTTTTTGCCGAAGTAAAAACGGCATGGCAAGCAATACCTGTGGCGCGCTGTAAGAATCTCATTACGTCAATGCGCAATCGATGTGAGGCAGTGTTGAAGCAAAAGGGTTATGGAACCAAATACTAACATAATCTTTATGTTGATCTGATAATACATTACTGTTTCTAATTAGTTGCCCTATCCAAATCGTGCATTTCACATGCTTTAAAAATATATATATATATTTTTTTAATAAAGAATTGCGATTAAATTGTTTTCCACTAGGTTTTAAGTTTATCATATGTTTAAATATAATAAAATTGGCAACAAGTTATGAAAATACGTGCTTAAAAGGAAAATGGAAAATTTATTTTGAAATAAGTGTCGTTTCTAATTAGCTGTCAACAGCTGTATATTTTGGGTGTTTGGCCGAGCTACTCCTCCTATTTGTGGTGTGCATCTTGATGTTGTTCTACAAATGGAAGGGACTACAGTTTCAAGCCCTCTCAGAACGGCAAATATTTTTTATTAGGAGCTTTTTCATAGCAGAAATACACTCGGTGATTTGCCATTGCCTGCGGAGGGGTGACCGCTATTAGAAAAAACTTTTTCTTAATTTTGGTGTTTCACCGAGATTCGAACCTACGTTCTCTCTGAATTCCGAATGGTAGTCATGCACCAACACATTTGGCTACGGCGGGTGCCTGTCACTATATATGGCTTTAAATAAACTTTATAAATTTTATCTAAAACATATTTACTTGTATTCTCCATTTAAATCACCATTTTTACTTAAATATAAAATTTTTATTCAATTCGCAAATTTTAACTCGTGTTTATTTTTAGTTTGCGATCAGCTGTTTTTCGCACTTGCAAGTTCTTGCAAGTAAAAATCTGTCCAGTAAAAACTTGCAACGTCCCCTTAAAATAAAATGCCATTTTGCTCTTTTGCTTTCCCCTACTTTGCAAGTTTTTTGTATACATGAACACGTAAACATAATCATTTGTAAGCACTGTTATGAATAATTTGCTTCATGAACAGACCTTTTGTATATAGTCACATGCCCATGCTCCCACTACCAACAACACACACTTCCTAACCTCTCCTACTTATATTCTCACATTTATTCTTCACTTTTCATAATTGCCCCCTTACTAAATGACCTTTTCTTTACTGGCATTATCTGAACCAATCTCTTTCTCTTTCTTGCAAAACCGTAACAACAATTTATACTTTGACTCTCGCTGTTATATAATATTATTATTTTTAAGCTCATATTTGTTAACTTAGTTGTAGGAATTTGGTAATCTTGGAAATCATTAATAAAATTACCTTCGAAAATAATGGATTTTTATTTATTTATTTTATTTATTTTTTTTTTAAAAGCTTCAGAAATTTGTAAATTTTTTTATTATGATCTTCAGTGGCATCTTTTAAAAGTAGAAGAGGATCTGTGTTACTGAAGTGGTGATGCCTTTGAGAAGCAAGTTCTGGGCAGGATACCAGTAGATAATGTACACTGACTGTGCATTGGCAGAAGGCGCAGGTGTTGGATGTATTACCCTGTAATAGGTGTATGCTAGTAATTATGGTGTGTCCAATACGGAGTCGTGTGTATGGATTAATGTGGTTGGTGGGTACCGATGATGGATAGGCAGGTTTTTTACGGTTGGGGTTAATATTCGAGTAATGGTATTTATAATACGACCACTCACGAAGTAACTTAGTTTGCCTCGGTATATGTCGCTGGGTAGGATGACTTCTGATGTGACTGTTGGTGTAATGGAAATATCCTTGGCAATGGTACCTGCCAGTGTGTTACCCTGGATGCCCGAGTACCCAGGTATCTAGATAATTTGTATGCTACTACGATTGGTAGTTAGTATGTTTTTAATGCAGTCGATGATTTTGCGTGATTTTTTATGGTTTTGGATGGCTTGGAAGCAGGACAAACTGTCGGAGCAAATTATGTTTACCCTTACTTTTGGCGCAGTATTGAACGACTTGTAATATAGCGGTTGCTTCAGCGGTGAAAATCGAGCAGAATGAAAATAGAAAGGCGTACGCGATAACTTCCTGATTTTCCTTTCCACTGCGTAAGAAGTGTGGGATCCTTTTGACCCGTCAGTAAAAACCAATTGCCACCCGTTAAATTTATAGTCTGCATTAGATTGGGAGAGCTTGGCCCTGTAGACGGCGTTTGGAGTATTAAAAAAAAAATAAAAAATAAATAAATAATTGGCGCGTACACTTCTGTTAGGTGTTTGGCCGAGCTCCTCCTCCTATTTGTGGTGTGCGTCTTGATGTTGTTCCACAAATGGAGGGACCTACAGTTTCAAGCCGACTCCGAACGGCAGATATTTTTATGAGGAGCTTTTTCATGGCAGAAATACACTCGGAGGTTTGCCATTGCCTGCGGAGGGGTGACCGCTATTAGAAAAATATTTTTATTAATTTTGCTTTCACCGAGATTCGAACCAACGACCTCTCAGTGAATTCCGAATGGTGATCACGCACCAACCCATTCGGCTACGGCCGCCGTTGGAGTATTATCTTTTATTTGTTGGAGTATTATCTTTCCTTAAATTAGCTGGTCGTTAATAAAGGATTTTTTGCTAACCGCCCACGGTGGGTGATTAGTGTACCGCAGAGTGTGTGGTTTAGAGGGCAGTTCCGCATGCTTAGCAAATAAGGCGCAGGTGTGTATTGGCGACAGTATTTTAGGTGTAGATACGCGTGAGGTTGCAGATTGAAAGCCTTTGCCAATGAGAAGGTTGAGGCTTAGAGTAAGCTTTGGATAGAGCCTGAATATTTTGTCCTCCATGTTGTCGTATAGAGACGGAAACCCGATTTGGCAAGAATGGCCTTTATGGGCGATGTCGGAAAGGCGCGTATGGATCTGCGCACTGCGGCATGGTAGGGGGCAACAAGTATCTTTAGATTTTGTTTGGCGTGTAATCCATAAACAGCTAAACCGTAATTAATGGTTCATAGGATGAGGGCTTTTACCATGTTAATCAGTAGAGTTGAGCTAATTAGCGAGCGTTTGCTTGACAATTTAATAATATTTAACTTAACATATAGTTTTTCCCTAACATATTTACAGTGCTGTTGGAAGGAATATTTTGGATCGAATATAATACCAAGATTTACACCATTGAGGGCAAGGGCAGAAGGACACTCCCCTTTTTTTATGTAAATGGTTTTTCAATTGGCGCGGGTCGATTTTGGCGCCCTGTGGCAGCCATTTTGTTTTGGTGACATCTGTCAAATCTTTTGTTTATTATTCAGTTGTTTATGCCAAATCATCATGGCAAGTTACACGATTTTTCGGTATATGTGGTGGCCCTTCCAATTTCTTATGGCCCATATTGAACCATATGGACCTAGACGACATGTGGTTCCAGCAGGACGGCGCAACTTGCCACACAGCAAACGCCATTTTATTCCATTTCAACATCTATCCGCCCTTATTGAAAAACCCTTTATATGAAGCATTTTGGTTTTACTAGGACAAATTGAAGCGCCTGAGAATAGAGACCAGGTGGATAAAAGGCGTAGATTTTGGAAAAGGTTCTCATTACTTTCGCTTGATCATTGGATTTGGAGAATAGCAATACATCGTCTGCGTATATTTGGTGTTGGATTGTTGGAAACTTGTTAAAAATGGTACTAATTTCGTTAAATGGATTTTTATTATATAGATTTTTACCTTATTGTTCTACTTGTAGCTCTACTGCTGCCACCTGTTCAACGTTCCTTGGTGTGCGTTAAAACTATATAAATTGGAAAATATGCGTCTTACTTATAAAATATATTTGAGTTAAATATTAGTAGTAACAAAGATTAAGATACCTATATACATCTAAACATTTTTATATAAATCCCACAAATAATCACATTTAATTTAAACCTAAAAATAATTGCACATATATTCGAATGCATCCAGCTTCCTTTTAGCGCGCTGCGAATGTATTATCCAAGCAATATTTACAACATGCAAATTTCCTGAATGATTCTTAAAACGTTTTAAGATCCACGCTTTCAATTTAACTTTATCAATTAAATTTGCGTTGATGAAAACGTAATTAATACTTTGAATGTTAACATCATTTGGGACATCATAGCACCGGCCTCCTAAATACTGGTAAATCACTTTTGCTAGCTGCGTATACTGATCTATGCTGTAGAATGTAGCATTGCAATTGCTAAAGAAATCCGTGTTTTCATCATATAAAATCATTTCAAGTTCAGCTGCATCTGCGGCTGAAGGCTCCACGACTGCAAGCTGAAAATAAACGTCATCCTCCATATACTAAACATTTACACACTTAGAGAGATCAATTTGGACAAATTACTTACATCTTCGTCTGTAATACCATCCAAGACTTTCATCAATTGCTCAACATCTGTACATTCCGTATATGGGTCGCCATATTTATCGAATATTTGCGAAAATTCAGTTTCTAACTCGTTCGTTACACAAACCATATCTGTGGGAGTTAATTGCATTTCCTGTCGTTTGCATGTGTCTACCAACCACTCCAATTTTGCAATATTGTAACGCCGCGATTTACACAAAAGCTTGACACGAAAGGTTCTATCACCCGCAACTGATAAACAATTGGAGTCTTGTATGGGATATTCTACTATTTCACCGCCATTACGGACCACCATCGCTTTTAGTGTCTCCGGCATATAGCCGTTCTTTAAACTTGCACTCAGTATGCAAAACGAGTACCCTTCGAATAGCTTTGAAGATACTTCAATCTACAAGAGACAAATTTTTAGTAATCTCATAATATTTGCTGTCTATTTATTACCTCAGCTTCATTAAAACGGCGCTCATAGGACTGGCGGCCCAATTTACGACGCTCTGCGTCAGTTAATTTACGTATCTTTTGTGGTGCCGTTAAATCTCCCAATTCAACGCCGCGCTTATGTATCTTTTTGAGACCCCTTTCACCCTAAAAAGTAAAATGATCAGTAGTAAGAAAAATAATAGTATGTTGTTGTTGTTGTTGTAGCAGCATAAACATTCCCCGTGCTTATACGAGGAATGCTGCTGAAGTGACAGTCCTTGGCCGGATATAAATCCGGGTCGTTCCGGTTACGTAGAACCGACTGTCGTGGGAACGCAGTATAAGGAGCGTCGCTGTCGCTTTAGTTGGGTGTAATTTCATATATGGCACTGAATCATGCTTTACTTTTGACAGGGAAGCTCCTCGAAATTCTATAAGACAATCAAACCTGAAACATTTCCATGTAATCGTGCAGCGAAAGACACTCATTCCACATTTTGTCGTTACGCCACCATTCTATGCGCGGGAAATGCAACGATTTAGGAAGAGCAAAGGCTGCAGAAGGTGCCAAATCAGTTGCTCTGATTTGCAATATTACAGATTTGTTTGGCTCAATCCACACATCAGGTCTGCCTTCAGCACGGGACTGTTTATAATTATACCAATCGGGTGGTGGTTCCATTTGCCTATCTTGCCAATGCGGTTTGAGAGCGTCATTCAGCCGCTTTCTCTCCCTGGTTGTATTGTCAACCTTACCGACGCTGTAAACGGCAAATTGTGTGTCCGAGATGTATTTGAGCACACCTAGCAAAAAAGACTTAATAAATGTACGCGTTCGATTGTAGAAACCACCAATTACAAGTAAATCGAACTCAGTTGTCAATCCAGTAATGTACTGAAATAGAATAAAAGTATAACATATTGTATTAACACAAAAAAAAAAAAATTTATATCACAAACTTACATCGGCTTTTATTTTATACCAGCCACTTCCATTGCGTATTTTTGGGCGGTAGATAGAGTTTTGCTTCTTCAGCACGACTCCCTCCTGTTTTTCATCCAATGCTTGCTGAAAGAGCTGCCGAAACTGCTCCACCGTTGTTAACTTAGTTGGCCGCATGATTTGCAATATTCCTGGCTGCTGTACTCTAATAAGCTCGACGACCTTCTGGCAGCGTTGTGCGTATGGCATTTCCAACATACTATTGCCATTAAAGTAGAGCACATCGAATACCACAAAACAAGGTCGCCAATTCAATTTGTTATCCAAATGCTTAACGTCTGTATTCTCGCCTTTGTCACGAAAGCATTTTAGCTGCATATCGTATACCATCATTTCGCCATCGAGTATTATGGACTGCATTTCGCTAGGTAAGAGCGACTGAAGTAGAGGCGTGAACCTACCACTCTTATAGTCTTCACCGAAGCATTGGGTGTAATCAATTCCGTTGCGGGATATATATTTGAAACGCCCATTTGCATAATGCAGTTGAAAACGTTCACCATCCATTTTTGTCTCTAAGTAAAGCACGTCATCAGCCATTAATTTGTCAATACTACCATGAAACTTTTCACACAACATTCCCTGTATGTGTTGAAAGGGTTCTACAATTTTATTTATATTAAAGGTGCCGCTGGCGACATTTATTTTCGAATCGCCAGGTACGACTTCTGCTTTTATGTATACACTATCTATTTTATTATCCGCCAGCAGACAACACACGCGCTTCAAATTTGAGCAACGTCTATGCAAATCTCTAGCTTGTGCATGCATGAGCGCGAAAATACGTTGTGCGCCAATCCCGAGGTGCATGTTCTTCAGCAGTAGGCGTATGAACCACATTTGCTCTTGAGCCGAGGCTATTTCAGTTAATCGGGTTAGTACCTTTTTTGTATCTATGGGGATAATAGATATAGTTAAGTGGAATCGCATGGATGAAAGCATATATATCTATATATGTGACTTTGTTCACGATGCTACTAAATTACCCTCTTATGGCTCGAACTCACCTTGTCGATCGTCTTCAGCAATAGAATCTAACATCTGATGCACTTCGTACAGAGAGAGTTCACTTGGTTCGTGCCTGCAACGAGGCATCAGCACTGCATATACGATATCTGCATAGTCCCCTTGTGATCCATTATAGGCACGCGCTTGTAAACGCTGCACATCGTTGGCTAGAATGATTCATTTCAAATTATTTCCACATTTATTAGATTTTTTATATTAAAGCATAGTTAAATCTCCAAGGAAACACATACAATCCTTCGAAAGCTGTAGTACGTCACTGTACACGCTACCGAGCGTTGTTATTTGCAATCCATATGCCTTTCGTGACATGTCTTCCCGCGGAATCAGACATCTGAGCACGCAGAAAAAACTGGAGCTGCCATCCTACAAAAAGAGTTACTCAATTAAGAAAAATGGCACAATATATCAAAACTTTAGCGCCTATTACCTCAGGACTATCCACAGGGATCCCTTGTTCTTTGCGGAATATTTGTCGAAACTTTAGAAACGACTCATAATAGCGACGTAATATCTTTTCTTTTGAAGCTTGATTTTTAGCATTCTTCACTTTGTCGAGCATCGAACAGATATCGGCGAATTTTATATTTTTCGAGATATCCATGTTGTGAAATTCAAATTTGTTCACGCATCTAAGCTTTATTGGCACGTAAGTGCTACTGAAGTGTGCCTCATAGACAATAAGCAGTGATGGTAAATGGTTTTTTGAAAAATCCCTACAGAGCCCAAAAAAATTCCCTACTTTTCCCCACGCTTACAACAAATTTTTCCTACGACATTCCCTACATTTTTTTCTCCTGTGTTTACACTATAATGAGGCAATTGCAACGTCAAAATTGAATTGTTTGCTTAAGACTTTTTAAAAATTCCGTACAGAGCTTCTGCAGTGCAATCAGTTCTTATTGGAATTAGATCCATCAGCTTAACCACAAGCCGCTCGCTTTCCTCGTCGAAAAATCTCACCATGAGACACATATGCTTATTGAGTGCGATGTCTGTGCTCTCTTAGATCATTATGGAAAATTTGTTTACTTTTAATTTTTTAACTAAATTGTCTTTTTCTTCTTTTGCCAATTCATTTTTTATTATGCTGATGCAGCGCAACATTATGCTCAGCGAAATTTCGAAATTTCTGGAGCCATTTGGTTTACTCGCCTTTTCTAAAAAAAGCTGTTTATTTTAGATGTCTTTTTAATTGCCTTAGTATTTTTTGCCACAGCTCAAAACTTTGTCGCACGCAGTGCATTTGCATTTGAATGGATCGTTAGCCACAGCTTCAAACTATCCACTAAAATTTCGTCGTCAAGCCACTTATTATTGAACTTTTGTTTCCGATACTTGCATTGTTTTTCCTGGTGTTCCTCCGAAGAGTGAGTCGAAGAGCTCATTTCTGTAAAATATATGCATTTTAAATATTATATAAAAAAAGCTAAAACTAAAATAATTGCAAACTTACTTCAAAAATGAAAAGCACCAGAAAACGTGCGACAACTAACAATTTTCGCGCAAAGAAAAAATCGTGCTAGCGTTAACAAAGTAAAAAAAGGCAATGCTGCCGTATTAACGCTTTTAAAAGTATGCAGCCATAAGGAAAAGAAGTCTGGCATGAAATCTTACTGCGGATTTTTATTTTAAATGAACTTTTTTAATTTTACCCCGTTATTTTAAAATTGTTTCTGTCCTTCTTGAAAATTCCCTACATTTACAGAATTCAAAAAAATCTGTCCTTCTTTTCCCTACACCCAAATTTTTCGACAAAAATCCCTACATGTAGGGAATTTTCCCTACATGTACCATCACTGACAATAAGTCATCTATGGTGTACCTGTAGACCTCTTACCATTTTACCTACCTATCTACCTAAGCTTTATTGAAAGAACAACAGAAGTCAGCTGTTTTATTTGCTAGGTCGGTCTCATTAGACTGTGTGGATGTTGATGCGGGGATTTTCTTATCAGCAGCACCTGCCAAAGTAGATGCTGTTGAAGGTTGACTAGGCGCATGTCCAACAACGCTGCGCGCAGCCGAAAGAGGGTTATTCAGCCCAGCAGCAGATTCGTCGTGTTTGGTTTTTGTTTTTTCTTGTTTTGTGTCCATGTGATTCCCACGAGTGTTAGGGAAGGGAGGTCACCCACGGCAGAGCCCTTGTACCGCGGGAAGGCATTTAATTAAAACCGGAGGTCACCAGGTATCCGGAGTTCGCATATTCACGACTAAGCATCCTCTTAGCCACGCATCCCTCGGCATATGCTGTTCCGCCTTGGATTAGGAGTCTGTCTATCTTAGCCGTCTGCGTATTTATCGATTAAAGCATTTGTTAACAAAATAACAAACTACGTCAACCAACAAATACACAGACGTTTCCAGCCGTTACCGCGTGGAGGTGATAGCTCAGGCTTCCATCAGAGAGTCAATTACGGCACGCTCCAAAAAAGCATGTTATTCCCTTTAACTCACTGATGGCTCAACGGCCCTTACCCTTAACCCTATCTATTACTAAATAATTATTGTGTCGTCATAAATTTGTTCATGTAATAATTATGAAAGTTTTACATAAAAAAAAAAAAATACAAATATTGAAAAAGTGCATAGATGCTAAGCCCGTAACAATTTGCAAGTTTTACGAAAAGCTGATTAAATTGTTGGCAGGAAAAATCACAAAAAGTAAACTTTTTTTCAATTGAGCTAATTCGTATTAAATAAAAATAAAACAACAAGCACAAAATGCAAAATAACAAGCTAAACATCACATGGTTTTATTTTGTCCACAATATTTTTGTTCCATTTCATTATCGCTGTCAGATGAAGAACATTCCAAGAGAGCTCCGGCTTCCCCGTGAGACTCGTGTAACACTGGCACAATTACGTTCTGGATACTGTAGCAGGTTAAACTCCTACATATCCAGAATCGACCCCGACATACCAAACACATGTCCGGCATGTGAAGGTTCCCCGCACGACACTAACCACTTCTTCACATACCCCCTCAAACCGACTCATCTAACCCCCCTCTCCCTCTGGACCCAACCTGTCGAAACAGCATGTTTCCTGGGCCTACCCCTAGATGAGCTAGACGAAGACGACCGATGATATGCCTACACAGACAGGGCTACCTATGCTGTTAAAACAACAACAACAGTAATTGTGTTGTTGTTGCATTCATAGCGTTCTTCACATTTTAGTTGGTGCCGTCTATGCATGTATGAATATATAATAAATTGCAAAATTAGTCAATAACAAAAAAAATACATTCAGTGCTTCAGATTTGTATTTCGTAACTGCAGCAACGGAGACGGGAGGCTATGGGTCAGAAATACATGCCTCTATATCATTTAATATATGACTTCAAATAAACTTTGTAAATTTTATCCAATATATATTTACTTATATTCTCCATTTTAAAAAGCCTTTTTTATTAAAATTTAGAGCTTTGTCTCAATTCGCAGATTTTTTATTTTTACTTTTCGATCAGCTGCTTTTCTTATGTGCAAATTCTTACTGGTAAAAATGTATCCAGTAAAACTTGCAACTTTCCCTCAAAATTAAACGTTATTTCGCTCTCTCACTTTCCTCTACTTTGCAACTTTATTGAATACATGAACACCAATTATTAATTTACATTTAACCATTATAAATTATTCAGCATTGACGAAATGCTAGTGTTGTATGGTGGGTTAAGAATATGGTTCATAATTCTATTTTGCATTTAAAAACTTTTTTTATCAATGCAGAGAACAAACATTAACGCTCTCTGCGTTCTCTGGTTTCTACGTAAAATTATACTCTTCACCCAAGGCGAATTTAATAAATCCACCTCGCTCTTCACCAATCTGCTGTCAACAGCTGTAAAAAGATAAGAAACACGCCTTGTAGCCAGGCCAAGCAATTTACATGCGCTGCATTTTGACGTTTTGTTCTTTCGTACTTTTGACCGCCAGTGGCCGTGCGAAGTGATTTCTAGGAGCCATCAGGTGTCCTGCTCAGCATTTTAGGGCGCAAGTGCGCTGCGCCCTAAACGTTTCGGAAACTCTTTATAAAAAGTAAATCAACAGGGAATATATCTCAGCTTAAAAAAATAAAAAGCACTGAAGTTACACAACATTCTACATAAAAATAAAATGCCAATGAAGGTTATTCACAATTGTTTATTTACAGATTTTGCAACTAAATTAAAACAACCCAAACAACATTTCCCTCTTTTTAAATGGCGCCAACTTCGGTCTTGGCTATACGGGCCGCTGCATTGAAATCAGTAGTACTCTTACGTGAATTACACAAACGCGCTTTTAGTAACAAATTTCTACTTGTAACCAATGTGGGCATTTCGCTGGGCCTTAGTACCGTCGGTGATCTATTGGAACAACATTACGAAATGTATAGTGGCGATTTGAATGAATGGGACAAACGACGGACCACTAACATGGGCATTTCCGGTATGGGTGTTGGTGCCATCTGCCATTTTTGGTACAAGTTCCTCGATCACCGAATGCCAGGTCGCACGATTGGCATTGTTATGAAAAAAATTGTGTTGGATCAATTCATTTGCTCACCACTCTACATATCCGCATTCTTCATGACGATGGGCGCATTGGAAGACAAATCGATTGAAGAGACATGGCAGGAGATGAAAGAAAAAGCGTGGAAATTATATGCTGCCGAATGGATGGTTTGGCCACCCGCACAATTTATTAACTTCTATTGGCTACCCACACGATATCGCGTATTCTATGATAATGTCATTAGTCTGGGCTATGACGTTTATACATCGCAGGTGAAACATAATGACTAGGCCAAGGGTTTACATTTATTTGGTCTAGGGCAATATAATTAGAAATTTTCCAATCAGTACGGAAATGTATGTATCGAACACATTCAGTAATGAAGACTAATTAGGCATACATATGTATATATATGTTTAACATAAGCTGTGAAATTTCTCAGTGAACATTGCTATTTTGATTAAGATGTACACACAACTTATTTATTAATGATTCCTGTAAATAGAAGTAAAATAAAAGGGAGTAAACATATTTGCAAATCCAGTAACTAATTATCTATAATTCCCTTAAGATGCCCAAGATTTCTCTAAAATCATTTCAAACCCAATTCCAAAGTGCATGATCCAGTTTCATTTATAAAACAAATACTTAAAAATTCAATAAAACATAAATTTTCAAATAGTTTTTTTTTTCAATTTTTTTATACCTTCATGGATTGGATTTTGTTTATGACGAATTTTTAAGGTCGGTTTACAAGTTCGCCTTTAGGATAACTATTTATGCTCTACCAATGCAAGCATTCGTCTTTCCTAAGTGGAACTGGAGAGGTAATTGATCAGAGCTATGAAAAATTGTGCAGTAAACGTGAGATGTCAGCATGTGGGTTGGTGTCGAAATTCTGTATGTCCACAATTCTAAAAACAAAATTCTGCTTTTTTAAAATTCTGCTTTCTAAAATTCTGCTTTCTAAATTCTGTATTACAAAATTCTGTATTAAAATATAATGTTAACAATGTTAAAGAGGTAATGTAATTATTTAATTTATTATTATTATTATTTTTTATTATTATTCGAGATATTAAATAAAAAATAATAATAATAATTTTTTCTTCAGTTTCGATAGAATCCACAGTATTTTTGCGTAGAACTTCTTTTCGCGTGGGCGGCCTTCGGCCGCGCTTCAAAAAAATAACCCTCATCAGTCCAACTCCGGCTACGCAATCCACAGTATTTTTGCATAGAACTCCTTTCCGCGTTCAAACCATTGAGACCTTCCAGCCTTTTTTTTATTCAATATCTCGAAAACTAAGCGAGATATCAAAAAATTTTACTCTTTCATTTCGTTTTCTTTTGTCGAGTTCTATAAGAATTCGCCATAAGATTGCGGCGCCACGGACACAGCAGAATCCCCTCGTACATATGTACATACCTACATTAATTATAGTTGATAACAGTTATACATTGGTATGTACATATGTTTGCAATCAAATATTACCTGGAGATGAGAACTTTGACTCTCTTCTTGTATGACGAAAATCACAAAGTTTGAATAAAGCAGAATTTTTCGCATTAAACATGCAGAATTTTGAAAAAGCAGAATTTTAGAAAGCAGAATTTTAAAAAGCAGAATTTAAAAAAAGCAGAATTTTTTTGCAATTTACAGAATTTTGTCACCCAGAATTTTGTAATACAGAATAATGACACGCTCCCGTCAGCATGTCAGTTGCAGGTCTCTTTGGTAGGGTTGTGTGCCATCACTGGCATATTTTTCTAGAAAAACGTCTACCAGCTGTAAGTGTTATCACCACATTGTTGAAAATTCTATTTAATCAGATGATATTTTCCCCGTATATTTAACTGCTTTCCTTACAACGTTAGAATTCATGAGGCCTGAACATTTGAGCGCCTAAAGAAACAAAATTTGAATAATTTACTTATTTTGAATGCACACTAAGGACCCCCGCACAGTTTATAAACTTTTATTTTCTTCTAACAAATATGCAAGGTTTTTACTTTGTTGTTGTGATTGTTGTAACATCATAAGCATTCACCGTACATTGCGGGAAATGCTGCTAGAGTAACAGTTCTTGGTCAGATATAAATCCTGGTGTTTCCCGTAACGTAGAACCGACTGTTCATGCAAACTCATGATAACAAATAAATTATATGTAAGCCAATTCAATTTTTAACTGCCTTCATATCAAGAACAGAAATACAGACCGTCGTGGGACGGCAGCTGGTAATCTAACCGCTCAACACCAATATTTAAAATAAGAGCGCTATAGGTATGTGCGTTGTTTATTTATAAGTTTATTGGCTTTTATCAATCAGGATATGATTTCCTCGGAATTATTCGTAACTTGAAGAGTTTGTTTCAAAGCGCGCCCATTTAATACGAGTTATACATTTTTAAAACTATTAAATTTGTTAAAAATAATGAAATTTTATAAATGTTTTAAATAAGCGCGCCTCTTTCAATATTACTATATTTTCCTATTCCCGCGCCGACGCATAGACGCTGTACATTTAGGACAATACCACTTGCCTTTAGGCGGTTGGGTAATACCCACACATGGATAATGAAACCATTCATAAGGACACGCATCATTGTCGCAAGCGACCATATCACCATATGAGACTTGATTACAAGTACAGTAACGTGGTTCGTTTGGATCATATGACCATTCTCCCTCTGGTGTTTGCTCCACCACCAACCCATTTTCATTGACGGTAATATTTGAAGTCGGCGCAAGAGTACTTGATTGATTGATTGAAGACGTAGCCGAAGTGACACGATTGGCTGCGGCGGTGGAAGTCGATGCCGCACTACCTCCAATAGTTGTAAGTCCAATAGACGTAATGCCAAGATTTCCCATAGCAGATAAATTAGATGAGGATGGCAACATATCCACCGAGTCCACACTCACTGATGACGACGAAGAAGCCAGCGAAATTGCCGACGACGGTGCGCTACCGCTACCGACACTGTTGGCATGAGTAATACTGTTGGTATTTATTTTTCTAAAAAATACATAATATTTTAATCCAAAATTTTAAGCACCAAAAATACTCATTTATATACTTTTTTTGTTTTTTCTCAACGTTTGTGGTCTGAAGCGTAGTTTGTGCAGCAGCTGTCGCTGCATTTGCAATGTCTCGGCTTATCCAAAACTCAGGCGGTCCACCACTAGCGCCATGTATAGCCTCATAACTGGCTTTAAGACTCGCGGTGCGACGTCCCTGTGGCATTTGTTGTGTTGCAACTATGGCTTGACTAGCCGCTGCAGCAATTGCATTCGAAGCGGATCCGCCTAGTTGTTGCAAATTGTAAGCAACAGCTGCAGTATTACCAGCTGAATTAACTGCAGTGGTCGCCGAATTCAGCACGGAATGTGTACCTATGACTGGTGTTATAGGACGCACCACTGCTACCGAAGGATTAGGTGTCAAATTATTGCCCAAGTTCGTACGTTTCTCTGATATGCCGGATAAATTTGAAGTGCTGTCTCGACGTTTCTCTGGCTTCGGAGTACGATAGCGATTATCTTTTGTTGTTGCTGTTGGTGTTGCCGGGAGTGACAAACCGCCCATAGTACCACCTGGCACGCCTAGCATGCTATGACTATTCGTAGCCGTTACTGCACTTATTGAGCCATAATATCGATTTTCTTTTTGGGTAACACCGATTACATTCATCAATGCCGTGGCTGCACTTGAGCCACCATCTAACTCTAACGAACGTTTTTCTAATATTTCTGTAATACCGTTGTTATCTGCTTCCAATTCACATTTGAATTTGAAGAGTTCGCTGTCCAATCGGCGCAAATAACGCTCGACCAACTCATGAATTTGTGTGGCAATGTTTACTTTTTCGTCGGCATCTTCCAGCACTTTGTAGTACTCTTTACGAAGGTTTTGGAAATCTAAGTCCGCAGTCTCATTTTGTAATTCTCCACGTTTACATTGTTGAAAAAATGTTCGTGTTTTTTTCTCCAAAGAATCCATACTATCTGTAACAAAGTTTGCACATCAAAGCTAGATATACGTGCAAGCAAAATAAAAAGTGGAAATTTTTACTTTGCACAGTCAAGTCCAGTTCACGCATCTCTGTAAAACGGTCCCTTAGCTCCTGCGGCAAGTGCTCGATCACTGTTGGGGCGATAAAATTAAAGAGGAAATGATTTTCATTTGTTTTATTGCTAACTGCAACTACTGATGCAAGAAAAAAATCAAAACAAAATATAAACACATCACTTCAAAATAAACAAATGTCCAATCGAGCGTTCGTAACCTCAAAACCTGCTTAGTTGATCAGCGGAGCACCCAAAAATTATTACTTGGAATAATGCACCGACACTTACTTTCAAGGTAATCCTCCAGATATAACATGTTTGTAAGTTATTTGTGTACAAGTTTAACCAGATTATTACTCTATTTGCACAAACTTAAATTTATTAGTAAAAATTACAGGAATATTAATAAAAACACGTCTTTTTAATACCGCTGTCAAACATTTTATGACGTTTAAAAAGGGTTGCATTCACTGCGTACAACTGCGTACAATAGAATGAAAATTCGCCGCGAGTGTTGTAAAGTGTTGCATTGAATGAATTTCTATTGAGGGCTTACAAACTATTTACTAAATATAGTTTCAAGGGAATATTTTTTCAAATTTCCTCACAAATATATAGTATAATACATTTGATTTTATAGTAGATGCACTCCTTATAAATCTGAACGCTGAGCAACCTTTGACAACTGATTTTTAGGTTCATTTTGGGAGAGTATTCATAATATGCGCTATTCACTTATTTTAGAATTGTTATTATAAGGAAAGCCACAGGAAATAATAATAATTTTTTATTCGTTCCTTTTATCTAAATTTCACCGTAAAGTTATTTTAAAAAACCAAAAATTACCTGTAAGTTTGCAAGTTTGTGTTTTGTATGCAATGGTACTGCTTGTCCAAATTGTGGAAACTCACTTTGAAATAAAAAGATATTTGTTTGCGATTCTTCATAGAACACTGACAGTTTCATCGGTTCTCATTTCTTCCAAAAAATGGACTAGTTGGAAAATTGGACAAAACAAAAAAATTCTATGATATTAATTACCATATTATAATAAAAATATGCATTCCAATAATATTTCTGCTTTTTATTACCTTTTTAAATTTTTGAGCTCGCAAAAAGTGATATATATACTTGGATACCTCGGATTTAGTCGGCTTCTTTTAAAAAATTCGAATTAACTTCACTTGAAAATAAGTTATTTAGATAGAAGATATACGTTTTGTGTAATATTTAATTTATTATAAGAAACACAATACAGTGCCTCACAAATGCTATTGATTTTCCCTGAGCCAATCGGCCGAAGTTCTGCGGCCAACTCAAATAAAAAAAAATTGTTTAAGAAATTTTGCTTAAATATGTAATGTTATGTATCAAATACAAAATGGAAACGTTTTTTCTAATAGTGGTCGCCCCCGGGCAGGTAATTCCAAATTTCCGTGTATTTCTACCATGGAAAAGCTTCTGATAAAAATCATTTGCTGTTCGTAGTCGACTTAAAATTGCAGGCCACCTTTATGGAATAACATAAAGACGCATGCCACAAATAGGAAGAGGAGCGTGCCCAAAAGCCCTAACAGAAATGTACGCGCTGATTATTTATTTTATTTATTTTATGTATCATATAAAAGACAATTTTTTCTTCCATTTGACCCACTTATTTCGAGATGCGGTAAATTTGGCATTTAAAGAATTTCCTCTTTTATATAGATATTACATACATATATACATTTACGCATATACATTTACTTGATTGACGATGATCAGTTAATTACCTGTGGAATGATAATAATAACGATATATAGACATTTTAAAATTTTGAAACTCGCGCCTTCCCTTCCTCTAGCATCCATATTATTTATTTGTAGAAGAAGTGTTTTACATCTTTTTAAAAATAACGAATACGGTTTTCCAGGTTGGAGGAGTCGCTATTCTGCAATTATACCGTAAATAGTAAATTGTATTGAATTTATGCGTAATATACCTATTTTCAGCTTTCGCTGTAAAAGCGTAAAATTAGGCACGCTTTGGAGTTTCTTACGTTGCTTCAGAGCGAAGCGCACGCTTAAGTTATATGGAGACGGGCCTTAAGTCTTGAGAGTGCGACGCTGCGATGTGTTTAATACTCTTTACAGCACTATGGGAAAGTTTACTAAGCAAATGGCAACATTGTGTACATTTTACCACAACAACACTATTAACAAACAATTGGGTACAACAAATCCTGTATTACAGAATTGTCTAAAGGATAATTGGCAAAACACAAACAGGACGCAGGACATAGGACAAGTTTTCATTCTCTTCGTATTATCCTTCGTAGAGGCGGCTACCCGAGTTCTCGCAATCTTTAGAGCGTTTTGAGTCGCTGAGTATTCGGTTGTGAATGGTCATTGCGCGAAGACGCCGCTGAAATATCGTTGATATTTGGGCCGTCCAAATTTTGGCAAACATTTTCCATTTATTTTTTCTTATTACGGGAAGTGTTTTGTGCAAACGTTTGTTTTTAGTTCAAAAGAAGCACTGATGTGAAAGAAGTTTAATTTGAAAAACCATACGCAGATAATTTGAAGTTCGTTTTCGTATAGACGTGAATTTGTTAAATTCGGAATTAGTAAAATTTTTTTGGTTGAATTTTATGTAGTTTTCCTCTTATTCGATCTATGTTCGCCTTAGTGCTGCCAATACTGATCTAAAGTAATACAAAATTTACGAATTTTACGAAAGAAACTATAATAAATTATGTCCAAAGTGTTGACTCAACAAAATGCACTGCCTTCTCAGCAGTCGAAAAAAAATGAAAATAAGAAAAAAACCACACCCTCTGTGAAAACGCTCAATAACAACAGCAGCGGCATAAATGGTAGCACCAACATGAGAGGCCCAGCCTCCAGCTCCCTGATGTGTTCGTCGGAATCACCATCTACCTCATCATCGCCCACTACGGTCGATTTCGATGAGTTCACTAGCAGTTCTATACTGGAATTTCTGGCAAGGGAACAAGAATGCTGCACTGAAGCAGATGCAGAAAGCATTTTTCAAGAAGTAAGTAGACTGGCTGATAATTCAGATACCCGTAGCGTTGATGAGATTTTGCGAGAGGCTGAGCTACTAATGCAGCAACAATCGCTCTATGGAAACACTGATAAAACAGATAAAGCAAAACAAAATACGAAAAATAGCTCAAGTAAGATGGGCAAAACAAATTTGCCTCAATCGCAGCAGTCATTGCAATTCGAACAAAAACAAAAAACTTTGCCACCTTCGAATTCACAAAATACCCAGCCGTTACCGGTGAAAATGCAAAGTATCAAACTAAATAGCAAGTATACCAAACACATTGAAAATGTTTGTCCATCAGAGATTCAAACACAAGTGGTATCGCGCACTCGACTGACCAATGGTAATTGTAGCTATCAAGAGATAATGCAATTACAAAAAAATCTAACACCAAATAGTGCGTATGCAGCGCCTCCAATAGCAGACACCACGCCAACACCCATAGCAGCTACTACGCCACAGACGCCAACACCAACTGCCGCCACACCAATTGGCAATCAACGCTTTGATGTTTTCGTGGAGAATTTGCCATCGGTGTCGGTCATATCTGAAGAGTCCACACCGAAGGATATGCAAAATATGAACGCAACTGAAACCGACATAACGACAATGGCGCTGATAAACGGTGACGATGATGACACCGATACGGTGAGTAGGGGGCACCTGCACGCATGCACATCCTCCGGCGCCTAATCAGGCAGCAAACATTTGAGAGGCTGTGCACCTATATAAACGGTTATTTTTAGTGGGACCTAAATAAGGTTATAAATATGTATATACTACACAATTTGGTGCACATTTATTTTTAACTTTCCTTCACGTGTGAATTGATCCCTTCTACATATCTCAAATATTAAATTTTAGTAAGTGATTGAATTTAGTTAAATTTAAATGAAGAAGTTCTCGGTCTTAAGGGGTTAGGGGTAGTTAGAAGCCCAAAAAAATTATGATTTTCAATAATTTTTTTTTTTGCTAGTCAATTGCTTTATTTTACAAAAATAAAAAGATAGCATTAATGCATCGTGTTTCGGCTAGACTTCAGCAAAATTTCAAAAAATAATAATACTAATTGTAAAAGTTATTGTTGTTGTTGTTTTAACAGCATAGGTAGCCCTGTCAGTGTAAGTATATCATCGGTCGTCTTCGTCTAGCTCATCTAAGGGTAGGCCCAGGAAACATGCTGTTTCGACAGGTTGGGTCCAGAGGGAGAGGGGGGTTAGATGAGTCGGTTTTAGTGGGCATGTGAAGAGGTGGTTAGTGTCGTGCGGGGTACCTTCACATGCCGGACATGTGTTTGGTATGTCGGGGTCGATTCTGGATATGTAGGAGTTTAACCTGCTACAGTATCCAGAACGTAATTGTGCCAATGTTACACGAGTCTCACGGGAAAATTGAAAAGTTATCGCTGTTTCCCTTGCGGTGATCATCAAAAGTAAATGGAGATTTATCTAAAATCAATTGGACAAGAGAAATTAGTTTTATTATTAGATAATCTTGTGCCTGATCGAAGCTTTTTTTTCAAAATTAACAATATGTCGACCTCAGGAAATATTTTTCAGAATTTCGAAAAAAACCGACAATTAATTATTTAAACAAAATCGAAATTTAAAAAAAAATCGTTCGATCAGGCATGAGTTTTTATGGTTTTCAAAAGCAGTCTAAATTTTATTGAAATTTAACAAGTAGTTTTTAAGTTACAGTGATCACCAGTTAAAAAAACATAGTTTTGAGAAAAACGCATTTAAAATTTTGCTATCGCTCCGGAGCGCCCGAGCACCCTTTGTTAATTGTTGAATAACTCGAAAAATATTTGTCGGATTCACTTCAAATTTTCACACAATATTTTAAAGATATTATACTTTAAGAAAATGCAAAAAAAGCCCAATTTTTCGAAAATTCTGACTACCCCTAATCCATTAAATAAAATGTAGCGATTCATAAGCTTTGCTTGTTCTATGAATTTCAAAAGGGGCATTCGTTTCTCCTCACTAAATCAAGTTGTGTCCCTCTACTTCTTGTTATGGCATCACATTCGAGGAGCAGGCTATCTGATGTCTCTGAGAACGAGTCGACAAAGCGATCTGAGTCCTTTGGCCATATCTCGAGTCCGTGCAGATGGTTTCCGGTATACCTTGATTCCCGAGAATGTCTGTGAGCACACTTAGAATAACATTTTTGAAACTTTTCGATGATACTCTCTCAAACAAAAATATAAAAATTTTCCCTAACAATTTTTTTAAGTATATGTTAAAAACTACTTCATACCATATTTTCAACACTGAATAAATCTCAAAATTACACAGTTTTTTGTAAAACTTTCTCAATTTACTTCTCATCATACTCAAACCTACAAATGCAAATTAAAAAAAGTTACTAAAAACACTTTTATCACTTCACGTGGAACAGCCTATACATATATTTAATTACATATTTTTAATATTAACGCGTCCTTTATTCCAGAATTAAGTACCCAAAGCTAGATGGACTACCCTGTATAACAATTTAAAATAATGTAATTGATTGCAAAAACTATAACACTGGTTGTCATAACGTGCATAAAAGTGCGGCCCACTGCAGGCTTACTTTACTTGCTTTGTTAAGCTTTGTTTTGTTTTGAAATATTTTCTGTCCAAATAGTAGCTTTGAACACTTTCAGAATAATAACAAAAAATGAAGCGTCGAGTGAAATTGAAATGTCAAAGGCAAAATAGAACATTGCGCTATTCAAAACTGTCCTTCAAGCGACAGAAGCAAAGCTGCTGATTGGCCAACTTTAAATTAAAACTACAATTCGCTTTCTTCACTACAAATGCTTCTTTTTTTATCGTAAATAGAAAATGCTGTTGGCCACAGCTTCCACAATAGTAATGCCTTCCTCACCAGTGTCAATAATCTGTGCCCAATCAATCGAAATGCTACTTACTTTTGGTTGTTGTTGTTATAGCAGCATAAATATTTCACATACCCTTGATGCAAAAATATTTTATTTTCTTTTAAAATCAGTAGCTATCGCCAGACTACCTTTCCCGAAAACAAAACTTTGTTCAGTCCTCTCGCACTCATCACATTGTTGTCTCAAAATATAAAACATTAACAGCATCCAGATTATTCGTTTTTAGTGCTTTTTAGACTATGTAGTTCCTTGCCAATTATACTAAAGAGATTAAATCAGAAAGATGTTTCCAAACGATAGTTGCATATCTTTTAAACCTCCTTCTCTGCTGATTGTTAATTCTTTTCTTATGCTTTACCCTGTACAATTTTATGATACGCATACATACTTATTTATTAGTGCTAGTTTAAGTCTAAAATAAGTTTCAAATTTGTAATGTATATGCTAAATTTGTGCAAGAAAAAGACTAAATGTCTTACCGTACATTTGTCGTAAATAAATAAATATCCCTAAAAACCCCCTTTGTGCTACGTTCTTTTGTGCTAGTCAGCGGATTAATTTGCTTTAAGAGCCTAAGTTTACAAAATTTTACTAAGACAAATTGGCGATACAACATCTCACAACGATTCTCTCTCTCCAACGCAAAATTATTTCCACTTCTCTCTTAGGTTTAAATGCCATGAAAAAACTCCTTATGAAAAACCATCTGTCGTTCGGAGGTGACGTAAAACTGTAGGTCCCGTCTTTTGTGGAAAGCATCAAGACGTCTATCACGAATAAGAGGAGGGACTTGGTTAAACAGCCGAGGAGGGTGTACACGCCAATTATATATATATATATATAAGTATATACATATAGTATACATCATATACCTTCAAAAATTAAATTAAAGTCTTATTCTCCTTAGTTAACTTCGGCTATGTACACGAAGACCTCACAAAACGTTCCCCTCTTTCGTTCAATATACACTCAGCAGCAGAAGTCTGTATACAATGATTAATTTTACAATATTCGCAATGATTTTTATGTAAAATATTTTTTGTTACTTTTTATTAAAAGTTTAGTTCATTCAATAACATGAACCATATATTTCAAAGTTTAAAACTGAAATAAAAAAATTCAAGAAAATTGTACGAATTACATTTTTATCAAAATTTTAAATTTTTTAATCAGAAATTTTAAAAAACTTTAGAGTATGCAGGTTTATAGCAACTTTAATTTCAGTACAATAAAATGCAAATGTGTAGAGGCTCAAAATTCTCATTGATTTTTCATCATTTTTCCCGCAAGTGCTTTATGCATATATATATATTTACAAGGTGGCGCAAAATCGATCATCCAATTTTGTTTTTGAAATACCCTTTTACTAAATATTGTAAAAAAAAATATTTTTAGTGATGAAAATTTTTATTTCGACCTTTTCGCACTCCATTGTTGCAGTGTTTGCATGTTGCAGTTTTCACAAATTCACAAGTGTCAAATATAATTGACGACGCCATTCGCAAAAATTATACGTCTTCCGTTAGGGTGATTAATTTTGCGCCACTTTGTATATACCGTGTACTCCTCTCACTTAAGCGGACACCTAAGTGACTGAAAAAAGTGTCTGCTTATGGGAGGTGTCCGCTTTAGAGAGATGCCCGCTGGGAGAGAGTGCACTGTAGTTCGTCAGGTGGACACATTAGGCAAAGTAGTCTTTAATTTATAATGACATGCGTATTTAGATTCCTAGCACCACCTAATGATCCCAATTTTTGGGGCACATTCAAAAAATTGAGCTTGAGCTCTGAATCAAGCCACGGGATTCAAGTTTCTACTGTAGCTTCACCTCAGTTTCGTATGTTGAAATGTTCATAAACTCGAAGTTAAAGAGTCCAAGTATAAAGCTTGTTTTTCTCTCTAGTTTTCTAACTTAACCTAACAAAAAATACTATTAGAGTCCAGGGAGTAAACATTTTTTCTTTTCATTTTGTTGCACTGTGTAATATAAGCTATTATTTCAGCTGTCTTGTAGAGTACATATATTATGATTTATGACTTAAAAAGCAAATTCAAAATTTTTTTTTTACACTCTGAGGTGATGCAAAATATTTTCGACCAGCGCCATTAGCTAGGAAACGCAGCTAATCACTTTCCGGTGAAATAAGTTAATGTTGTTTGCATGGCGTTGTAGTGGAGTTTATACTAATTAATCGAAATATATTTCAGTTTGCTTTTCTCATTTTTTAATATTTGCTGAAATTAATTTGATTGAAACTAATGTATATATCTTTGTTTTGCCTCGTTGATAAAAAAAAAATTAATTTTTTAAAATTCGGCTTCTATAATTTCTGCTCGTGAAAATGTTTAGTTCGGTTTGTGGGGGGTTAAGCAATCTATTTTTCGTTTTCAATTTTCGATACACCTGCACTTTTGTACTGCTACACATTTATTTTACTATTTGATTGGTGAATTGGCTTTAAATGTTTAGCTTTAAGTGAGTTAAATTTTTTCATTTCCTGCGAGTAGTAAATATTTCTTAAGACGGTATGCTGATAATGAAATTGCCTCAAAGTTTTAATTTTGATGATTCCTGAGAAGGTGTGAGAAAATTGAGAACCAAAATTAATTGTGTAAAATCGGCGTTTGCTTTCGGCCGAACATTAATAAAATGTGTCGAAGCTCAGTTCGGCTCAGCTTTGGTCTCAAAAAGGGATGTTCGGTTGTGCTCCACTAATTATAGTGAATGTTACGTATACGTCTGGGGTACGCATAGTGAAAACAGGAATGCACACTTTGAAATTGTGTGCCAGGGCGTATGAGTGGTTTTTGTTCGTTTGCTATTCATTGCGGATATCCCTTTGCAACTATAAATTCAGTCCCTGATTCTGTGCCACAAAACACATGCGAGTATTTGTTAGAAATAATTCAACTTAACTTTTTTAATAATAACTAATGTTTTGTTAGAATTTACTGTTTTATTGATTCCTAGATACGACTGTACCTAGCTTTCGCTTAAAAGGAATATATATATATACATATATATATTTTGGGAAACACACTCTCGCACACACAATTCTAATACTTTCACACACAAGAAAACTTACATATAAATATACATACAAATAATTTAATTTAATATAAAATGCTTAATTAATCGCTTGCGCCACGGCTTCAACAACGATCATTCCCTCCTCGGCGGTGTCTCGTATCTGTGATGGCGGTAGTTGAAAGCCATATTTGCCAGTGTCGCGCAATTCGACCGTATAGACGAATTTCGTACCGCAAGTTGCGCGCGCCCAATCATCCGAACCGCCACCGGCAATACCCAGCAGCGCATGCGTTACATCACTGCGATAAATGGCGCCGGTTTTCTTAAGTATGCGCTCCACAGCCGTATTACCGACACGTTGCAATGCGGCGGCATCCTTTACTTTCGCCGCCTTATATGCCCACGGATAGACCACGAATTGACCATAGCTGTGAAAAGTTAGATAGGCTTCTAGGTTATGTTTACGTCTCGTAAGGAAATTGACCACCGCTTTTGTTTCCAATTCAGAGGCTGGCGTTTTGCCACGATAGGTATCGCTGCAAGGATTCGTCGACGAACCGCGACCATTCCAATTAATATTGAAATTACGATTCAAATCAACACCGAAACAATTCGAAGATGGCGATGATGAACGATTTTTGCGCCACAAGCGATTTACTTTGCGACTGTAATCGTAACCGTCTGGATTGACAACAGGCATAAAGTACCAGGTACGTTGTTTCAAGTAGTCCGGTTGATTCTGCCAATTTGACATGAGCTGATAGAGTATGAAAGTGACAGTGGCGGGACTGATCCATTCGCGTGCGTGAATGCCACCATCGATCCAGATCTTTTTGTATTCGCGTGGGTTTTCAGAGATTCTACGAATAAACGGAAGGAGTGAGCAATTAATTTACATACTTTTAGGCGCTAGTTTTGTCTTACATAAAATATGCTGTAAATATAATATATTATAATTAACTACATGTTTTGTTACATCTAATTTGATTGGGACACTGCTGCGCTTTTAATAAATTACATACTTTATGTAATTCCTCATTAAAGCTGGGCATCTACACAGAAGGTGCGCAACTGTTTCCTGTTCATTTTCAGCCCTGCAGCGTTTGTGCCATTTCAGTTATACAGTTGTTGTTATACAATTAAAGTTAGATGTGCATGTGTGCATACATACATACATACATACATGCATACATACAATCCTGCTTTTTATTATGCCCTTGATATGCTGTGTGAGTGTAATTTTCCCATTACGATAATAACTAAAATTCGTTCTAAAACGTTTAACAAATTTGGCACGGCCTGCGCAAAATTTAATTATCTCACAATTTTCAGCATTTATGTGGCTAAAGCAACAACACCACTGACTGTCAACCGCACAGAGCCGTCACAGTAAATTTGATCGAAAAAGCTCAAAGCTGAGAACGTTTAGCCTCAAATGACTTAAATAGTCTATCAAAAGCAAACAAAAAGTATCCTAACAACTACTCTGCCACCCGTCATTTTCCATTGGAGATATAATAAAGAGCATAAAGTAGCCGAGCATGATGGTTTGTGGATCGGAACTTTTTGGGCATGAAATATGTATGAAAATGATTAAAAAATATTGCCTACTAGCGGTCGCCTCGCGGTAGACAATGAGGAGCCTGCAAAGTAATTTTCCCGTGGAAAGGGTTTTTCAAACAACTTATCTGTTATTGGGCAACTTAAACCAATGCGGCTATGGCGAATTTCATCAACATGATTAATATATGCACGTAGTGAGCGTAACTGAGTACTTCATGCTTTTTTTAATATTTACAATGTTTTTCGAGCTAAAATTTGTTTCTTTTTTTAAATATTCATTCACAGTTCAAGTTCATTCAAACTCTCAAGCTTTATACCAAATGTAGAAAAATTCAACAAATTTTCATTTAAATTTTAAACCTTTTTATTTTTAATCTGAATTTTTGGAAAAATTTCAAGTATGCAGTTTTATTGCCTATTGACTTTAGATATAATAAAGTGCAAGTTTTAAGAGTCTAAAAAATGAAACGTAAATATCAAAACAAACAAAAAATTATTAAATATCAAAATATAAATTTTAAAAATAATAATCTTGCACTTGTACACATGTTATGCTCGTTAGTGTATATATAATGGGAAAATTGTATTTGTGTTTTGCGTTGTGTTCACAAAGATTTTTTAAGCGCCCGGGGTTCGGCTGGTTCTACATGCGGCGGAGACTTTTGTTGGTTTGAATGAGAAACGTGCGTAGTCATAGATGAGAGCTCGAGTGTAATATGCAAGCACATTCTTATATTAATTAACCCTTAAGACAATACGGCTCAGTGTATTGCCTTGCCATTTTATTGTTTGCAGGTATTCAACGTCAAGGCTTAAGATAATGATTTTTTTGTAGGCGTAAATTTTTATTTAGTTTTATAAACTTCACAAAGACACAATTTAGGGCTTCTTCTTGATAAATTTTGAATATTTCTTGAACGTGGTCTTATACAGGGTCCGCCATCTATCGTTACGGATTTAAACTAGGTATTATTTGAAGAATGGTAACACTTAGCTGTCATCTGATTTGACAGAAAATTAGTTTTATTCTTCCGCTGAACGAAAATGGTTGTGTATACGCTTAAAGAACGCTGGGAAATATTTCGACATTACTTTGAAAATCATGGTAATGTTGCAGAATGTGTACGAAAATTACGTACGGCAATGGGAAGAAGAAAAGCACCGAATGAAGCGTATGTGCGTTACTTTGCGAAAAAAGTAAGAGAAACTGGGTTGCTTATTGACAAACCAACGCGTGACCGACCAAAAACCGTGCCAACCAAAACCAGTGTTATGCCAACAAACCAGCAACAATTGATGCACTGAAGACCAACATACGCGATGTCATAGCTGAAATACAGCCGCATACAATCGAAAATGTGTTGAAAAATTGGACCGATCGTATGGGATGGTGCATGGCTAGCCGAGGCAGCCATATGAATGAAGTTGTGTTCCATCATTAACCGGAAGGATTGTACTTCAAAATAAAAAAAAAGTTTGGAAAAATATTGGGTAATTTTTTTTTTATAGCATTTTTAATTCCGTAAAGTTATATGGCAGACCCTTTATTGAAATTGCTAGCCTACACTCAAGAAATTGAAATTTTTTGTTTTTTAATTTATAATTTTTTTTTTAATTTATAGTTTGTTTTTTAATTTATATACATATATACATATGTATATATTTTTTTAATGTATAATTTTTTTTTATTTATAATTTTGTTTTTAATTTATTATTTTTTTTTTATTTATATATTTTTTTTAATTTATAATTTTTTTTGTTTCTTATTTTTGTTTCAATTAAATTTTTTTTTAAATTAAATTTTTTTTTAATTACATTTTTTTTTAAATTTACAATTCTTTTATATTTTGCGCACCCAACCTTTACTATGTGTTCTATTGAGCTTCGTCTTAAATGTGTGACGTGTTTCTTGATGTCGACTTTTATCATATCTGAACAACATATAATTAGGTGAACCATCTTTTTCTTTTTGATAAAAATGTATTGGAATGTCATTTAATATTTCATGCCCACAATGGGTTTCGCACTCAAGACCCGCCGAATGCTGGCTACGCTCATAAGCATTCACCTACGGAGGCCACCAATGTGATATGCGCATGTTAAAATAATTTCTTTCCAATATATTTTTTACTCGCATGTGAGTTTTTTAGAAGTCTACACTGCACATGGTATACTTATTTCCTTAATTTACTATAAGAAAATAAAAATTATACTTCCAATTACCTCAATACTTTCAAATCGCGTCCCTCCGCTGTCTTTCCTATCGAATATAAGCGACAAATATTTGGAAACTTGCCACGTATTTCACGCATAAAAGCATATATTGTTTCCAAATCATGATAATCCTTCCAATGCATACCGCTGCGCGCCTGTTTCTCTACAAACACCAAATACAATCATTAATAACACTTACATATATAACAATTTCTTGTATAATTTTTGGTACACTTCACTCACTTGTCCGGCTACCCCACTCCGCTTGTGTCGCATTTATACCCTCCAATTCGATGGCATCAATAAGCTCCTGTATATTCGTATGCACCACTTCTTTACCGATATTGTGCTCGGCAAGATAGCTGCGTGCTGCTTTCAAGTTCTCCTTAGTGATAGAGATATCAAGAAATTTAGAATTCTCCTTCCAAATTACACCACCTACAATGATAGCAAATATGTTGTAGAGATTTTAAAGTTGCAAATAGTTTAAAAGTTGTCAAAGTGCAAACGATCTCACACATATGTATATAAATGCATACATATTCACTTGTATATGCATGCTATCAAATATGTATACGCACCAAATTTGCTCTCCAACATCTCTGCTAGCGGCATACTATTCTGCATATGCTCTGAAATATTGTAGATACGCCACAGCTGTGCATCATCGTAGCGCACTGGAATCTCATTGACTTCGAGCACACCATCCCCAACATCCTCGTCTGCTGCCGACGCTTGTGAGATATTCGTGTTGATTTCCCTTTCATAGAGCATTCGATTTCCGGTTTGTATGTTATGGTCTGCTATGGGCTCCAGGCGGCTGATATCGAAAGCATTGGTGAGTGCAAAAAGCACAAACACACTATAGATGCTGCGGTGGGAGCGCAGCATTTTCGTAATGTGATGGGAAGTGGGGAAATGAAGTGTTTCTGTCTGAAGTGATTTTCCAACTACAATGCGAAAATTACGAGAAAATAAGAGAATTTCATGATTAAGAGTTGTTTAAAGATTTTTGTTTTATTATTTCATTCTATTTTATGTTTTATTGCATGCTTGGCTAACACGTACACCTAGGCGGCCATTAGCTTTTGATAATCAAATATTTAAAAAAAATATTAATAATCTAAAATTTATTTTGTTTCATGCCTTACTTTATTTTATTGAATTTTTTAACTTTTTGTGCGTTTATATTTTATTTGTATTTATTTTATCTATTATTAATTTTATTCATATTTATGTACTTTATTTCTTTTTTTGTTTGAAATAATTTTAAATTAAATTTTTGGTTTGCTTAATTTAAAAATTACTTTTTTTTAATGAGAAAATAAAAGTTTTATTGTTTTGTTTCATTTAATTTATTTTTATGCTTTACTAGCTGTTACTACGTTGTTACTACTAGCTGTTGCTACGCCAACAACTAAAATAAATTAAGGAAAAATAACTTTAAAGAAAAATCGGTACGCAAATATTCAATTCTTTCTAAACCATTTCGTTGATTTTACTCATTTCGAAAAAATCGGTTGAATGGGGCAGAAGTTGTTACTCTGCAGCGCCACCTGGTGGCGAGTGACATCAATGAGTATATTTTACAAACCTTCTCCGTGGAAAAATACATATATTTACCAATTTTTATAATAATCGGTCCAGTAGTTTTTGAGTTCATCGAGGACATACAGACAAACATTAATTTTTATATATAAAGAAGAAGAAGAAGATTTAATGTTTTTGCATTTCATTTAGTTTTATTTTACTTCATTATTATTATTATTACTAGCTAACTAACATACGCACTTACATATGTAGGTGTAATCGACCCCTCTACTGATAACCAATTGCAAATACAATTAAACAGCCGCCGTAGCCGAATAGTTTGATGCGTGCCATTTGTGGAAAAACATGAAAACGCATAAAACAAATAAAACAAATAAGAGGAAGAGCTGGGTCAAAGTTCAAGCAAAGGGTATTAGCTAATTATATGTTTATGTTCAGAAGTATAGAACTCTGCAAAAACGTTCTCCTACTTAAACTTACTTATGTATGTTCATCACATTTGGTGTGAAAATGTAAATAGTTGTGTATGTGCAATCGTTTACATTTACAGGGAAGAATATTTTAGCCTTATAGCTTTTATAGTGTCGAATGCGTGAGTTTTGCGTGAAATTCGGGAAATATACGAGTTTTTGTTATTTAAATGTAACCTCGAACTCATTGGAATAATTTGTTTCTGTAAGCAGTTTGACATACATAGCTAGTGTATTCTGCTGGTATTATTCACACATTAAAACCAATAACATAATAACTATTGAACAGCATGCAAAAACCATGACTGCTATTAGCAGTAAATATTTGTTTACTTAATTTATGTGGCCGACATATGTGTGTACTGAAGGTAATATGTTAGGAGAATTTGTTTTTATTCTTAACTAAAAAAAAAAGAACTATGGAGGCAACCATTTCGTCCCTTTAACGAAGAAACGACTGTTGGGGGAACGAATATATACATATACGAGTATATGTTGTTTGTTATATGTAACAATATCTAATTGCAGATGCTAAAAAAGTTAAAGAGAAAAAAATAATGAATGAAATGTAATGTAATTAAAAATTTGAATTGAGGTTCTATGAGTTGTGAATGAACTTAAAATTGTTGTAATGAGGCACACAAGGGCGCCGTTTATTTGAGCTAAATTCGATTGAAACGAAAACAAATCAAAACGTCGAAAAAATAGCTGAATAGGGTACTGTAATATTAGACTCATTAAGTAATTTTAAAACATTTTTTTAATTGTGGTGACTATTAATAATTTGTACTTGGCTTAACTAATCATATTGCAAGGTTATTGGTGAAAAAATACTGTTAATAAAGGCAGTAAACTCATATGCCATCTAAATATGTACACACACACATATGTATATATACGCACATAGTTTATAGCCACTTTGCATTGTGTTAAACTATGAGTGGAAAATTGTTTTCTAAATCAGGTGAATAGTGGAGCACAGCTCAATTTTGTGCTTATACTATATACCCATTTGATACTTGTTGTAATTAGTAGTCCAAATATTCTTTAGTTTTATGAGGGCAACAAAAATATGTTTTCTTGTTTGCCAAAATGTATCTGTTTTATAGCTATTTTTATGGTCTAAAATAATTGTGAATGATTTTTAGTCTTTCAGGATTTCAGTACAAGTCTTTTGTTGGTTTTTGTGAATACAAAAAAAAAATATACATATATACCTTTGCGAGACCTATGGCCTTCAAGGTGCCACAATTGGAAGGAAAATTGGTGGTTACTGTTTTTTGTGATTCAGGAGGCAACTTATTGTCGATTTAAAAAAAAATAGTCGGTTAAAAAAAAAAATTTTATAATTTAAAAATTATTTATAAGGAGAAAATCTGTCCAGTCTGATTTGTTCTCTTCCCCGATAATATCGTCCCCTTAGTATTAAAATAGCCTATAAATTTTTTGATGTTTTGAGAAAATGAATTTCAAACTTTTTGTCTAAAGTAGCTCTCACTCAAATCTCGTTATGTCTGTAAATATTTATTATTTTTTGACTGACGTTTTGACCCACTTTGTGGAACTAGAATTTGAGAAAATTTTGACCACATATGAAATCGACGATGGAGAATCCAAAAATTCAATAAAAAAATAATAGCCTATGAGCACATAGGCTATTGTTATACTAAGGGGACGATATAATATACATATTCAATACTCATGTTACGAGACCTGCCCTATACATGTATTGCCTCGAAACACTGAACCACTCGCAAACTTTTTGACCGGCCCTTGTATATTATTTAATAAAATGTAATAATGGACTGTGAAATTTTATCACTTCCACTTCCTGTACTGTGAATTCTTTTGTTTTTTTCAATGCCAAATGAAACTTTTTAGAGCCGTTTCATTTTGACATTTGTATACATATGCACATACATATGCATTTATACCGGGTGGTTCAAATGCGGGTATCTAACTGATCGAGTCGTATGCTATTTTGGCACTAGCAGTTTTTTCACTCAAAATATTGAATGCGAGTGTATCCTCTTTGTTGTTGTTGTGGTTGTAATAGCATAGTCATTCCCCATATATAAATCTCGGTAATTTCGGTCATGTAGAACCGACCATCGTGAGAATTAATGCATCCTCTCGTACTGAGTCCCCTTACACTTAAATAACTGCGAGATATTACGGTCGCCCCAAGGCAGGCAACAGCAAAGCCTTCGAGTGTATTATTGCTATGAAAAAGCGCCACCTAGAAACCATCTGCCATTCGGAGTCGGCATAAAATAGGAATTTAGTCGGAAAAACATCAAAATGCATACCACAAATTGGAGGAGGAGTTCTGTCAAACGCCTCATAAAGGTTGAACGCGCCAATTATATGTATACGCATATAAATGAGTTATTCGTTAGCGTATCGTGTTTTAGGAAAATAGGTTGTTATCTCCTTCACCAAGCAAGTGTTTGTCTGTTTTTGGCCCGCGAGTGTTGTTTTATTTACCTTTCACAATGTCGAGCCTTCCCCGATCCGTCGCCTGGGGACGCGTTCGATGGGAGACATACAACAATTCCGCCCTATGCTCCAACCAACAGTTAGCGGATTTAATGTATTATATATACACAAGGACTATAGATATCAGGTTTGCTCTTTAGGTATGGTGAAAAAAAAAATTGAGGGGAACTTTGGATTCAACGTCATTCGTTTTGTGTTTCACTAAGCTAAAGCTAATTTTTGTGAAGCACAGGTTCTAAAGATCTTTTCTGAGTACTGGCGAATTTTCCAATTTATAACTTTCTTCGAGTTGAATTTTTTTTATATTTTTCATGCTTTACGAAAACTATATAAATCACACTTTTAGTACTTTTACACAAAATTTAGAAAAATGAAAAAAAATTCTTTTAAATTAATAAATTTTTTATCTGAACTTTTAGAGATTTTTTGGTTATGCAGTAACATGGCAAAGAAATGTAGAAATAAGCAGAATTTTTAAGTGAGTAACTTTTTTTTTCAATTTTTTAACCAATGCTCTTGCTCATTTCCGTCCACAAAAAATTCATTTTTATATGGGATAAAGAGCAAAAAGCCGTCATTACTAAAATTTCATGAGCATTACTGCATACCCAAACGTTTTCTAAAAATTCAGATACAAAGTTTAATGATTTAGATTAATTTTTTTGTTTTTAAATTTTTATAAATTTTGTATAAAGTTTAAAAGTGTTTTGGTTAAAGCATGAGAAATGTAATTAATAAATACTGCATACCCAAACGTTTTCAAAAAATTCAAAACGAAAAATTGTTAATTTGGTGAATTTTTCTAAATTCAATAAGCAGTATATACAAAAATTAAAAATTCTAACATTGGAAATATTTAAAAAAATCACCAAACACTCAGCTATGCTTGGCTATATATGTATTCACCTATCTATATTAATTGTTTTTTTCTTCTATTTTTCCCTGAAAGCCCATATATGAAAGAGGTATAGGTATAGGTATAAGACTAATATACTCCGAATATAAATTATAGCAAAAATAATAAATTATAAGAGAGATGTTAAAAAATTAGACGTAAACTGAAAAACCGGGGTGTAGCTCACGATGTACAGAATGCAGATGTGTGGCCAACATCAGACCGTTAATCGGCTCTCAGAGATTTTGAAATAAACAACACAGTCTCCACTCATATTACTTCTTTGCATGCGGAGCAACGACTAATTGGACGAGTGTGTGAGCATGTGTGAAGTGAGCGGGCAGAATTCTGCTGCCGAGTTCCCGGCGACTTGGCAGCCGAAGTTATTCTCATAATTTTGCTTCGGATGGCCAAGCCTGGTAATCTATCATTCTTAAGTATAGTCAATAGTAGCGTTTGAGCATCTTTTCCATAAGGCGTTGTTATTATTAATATTGTTTTTTTTTTCTTGCTATACATTTGTATATAGCTTATAAATATATTTTGTTCTCTCTAATAGATTCAGAATATCCTAAAAGAAATTCAGCCTGCCCCTGAATTCGATATGAGAAAATCAAATCCAAGAATTAGCATACAATACGAAATGAAGTTTGGGAATTTTTGACTTTCGTTTAATTTGATTTGATTTTAATGAATGTGAATGAAATTCACGGAAAGGTCGCTTAAATTTTATTTTTATTCATTCTAATTAACACATGTGTGTATATGAATCACCTTGTATATTTTTTTACAATCATATGCATAAATATTTTATGAACATTTTCATATAATTACCAACATGCGATATTTAATTATATCAAACTATTTATTCGAATAGCTGTTGTGTAGCTTTGCACTTGAAATGAAACCAAGTACATACATACGAGTATATGTGTGTGTGAAACAAAAGAGTGATAATGAAAAATGGGCAAAGCAAAATATTTCCCCGAGAGCCTAAGCATCATCACTCCAGTAGTTGTTGGTGGCAGCGCCTGATCGATTAGACGCAGCAATCTCGCGAGCATGCGAACACAGACGAAGCACGTAAAAGTCAGAATTTTATAGTAAATGCATTATCATTGACATTAACCTCTGTTTTTCGCATACAATTAAATAGCCACAAAACACTGATTACGACTTACAACGATTCCATGCAAATGTTTATATACAAATTTTCAACTTACACTGCTGTTTGCCTTTAACCGATACAATCACAAATAAAAACAAAAAGAAAACTATTGAATCACTGATTTAAAATTAACTGAAATTAGAGTAAACTGCGGCGCAGTGATTTCGAAGTGAGGCGCTCGGTTTCGACAACAATTTCAACTTCAGCTGCAGTTGGTCTGTCTGCTGCGTAGCCACTGACTTGCTGGTGCGCTGCACGATTTGCTTACGACTTTGACTCTGACTCTGAGTCTGCGAGTTTAGGTAACTGCAAGCATTTCAGTTCGCTTTTCAAGTGGCGCCGCCGTGAATGAACGCAGAAATTAAAACAAACAAATTAAAAAGCGAAAGACCAATGAGAAAATAAAAAACAAACATAAACAAAAAACAAAAAAATTATAGCAGAAACTTGTTTGCGCTGTTGCGGTGACTTTTGGGGAAAGATGCCTGCAGCATACATGCGGAATATGTGGTTGTTGCCATTAAAAGTCTTTCACCAAAAAATTTCAGTAATTTCGAAAACTGGTTCTTCCTTCGTCTTTTCTCTTTTGTTGCATGTAACTTAAGCCATTATACTCATCATTTTTTTGTAATTAAATGCAACTCGTTTTTTAAACCAATTTTGAATTTTTTTTAGATTTTTGTTTTTTACATTTAGCGCGCTTGATGGCTGCCTAACATTTCTTAGGTACTTGGACACACGCCTGCGCACTCACAGACAGGCGCTGTGCTCGATTAAAATGGTTTTGGTCGGTAGAGCGGTTGTTAATTTAAACTTCAAAGTCTTTTGTTTTTGTGCATCAACAAAAAATTTCTTACATACATACATATGTGGGTGTTTAAATTGAATTATTATTATTTTTTTTTTCATTTTTTTTTTTAAATTATTTAATTTATTTATTTATTTAATTGTTTTGATCTATTAATTTTATTTCAATTTATTTAATTTTACTTATTTATTAATTTTATTTTATTTATTTAGGTTTATTTATTAATTAAATTTTATTTATTTATTTAATTTTTTTGTATTTATCAAATTTTATTTATTTATTTATTTATTTAATTTAATTAATTTAATTAATTTATTTACATCATTATATATTTATTATTTATATTTTATCAATTAATTTTTTTTTTATTTATTTATTTAATTAATTAATTTATTTTATTTTATTTTATTTTTATTATACGTGTAATTTTCTTAAAAATTAATTTAATTTGTTATTTGTTTATTAATTTAATTTATTAATTTAATCTAATTTATTTATTTAATTTAATTTATTTAATTTTTATTATACGTTTAGTTTTCTTAAAAACAATGCTCTTTTTCATTAATTCTTTAATCCTGCAGCAGAGCTTTCTTATTCACCTTTCTTCCGTGCGCTTTTAACCAATTCAAGTCACTTCAAATCCGTTACACTTTACGTTAAATTACTTTCTGCTGTTTGTTACGTTACGTGAGGAACTTTTTTGCGTACGCGCGCGCGCCTTTTAATTTTCTATATATTTTTAAATACTTTTTGATCCGCGCGTTGTGATCCGCGTAGCGTTGCGCGCCGTTTGAAAGAGCAGCTATAGACTAAGCGTCGGAAATGGTGAGCCCTCAATTTTTATACTCTGCGTTCGCTTATCAATCGTATGTATGCATGTGAGTATGCATAAGCGCGCGCGCATTGAATAGTGGCGTTGAATGATGCGGTTACTTGTCTGTGGAGCAGCGATCGCGACACCGCCAGCAGGGGCTTCGTTCGTTGCCTCGCTGCTGTAGTGTATAATGAGCCGTTTCACTCGTTGCGTTCGCGGCGCTTGCAATGATGTTGACTTTTGCCGTTTATAAATGCGTTTATTGTTGCTGTTGTGTTGTTTTCGTTGTTGTTGTTGTTGTTGTTGTCGATGTGAAAGGGGATGTTGTTGCTGCTGCACCAGCAAATGTTGCTCTGATTGCAATTGTGCAGGCGCGCGGCGCTGTGGTGCCTGCCGCCGCACGGAAAACTCAAAAATTTAATGTTTATGCGTAGGCAGCAATAATAATAATGCAACGACAACAACACGATTAATATTTATTTGTGCAATGTTTGCGGTGTTTCATTACAGTTTTTCGCTGCTTTTATTTTATATGAATTTAAACTTATTCTTCTCTTTCCTCTATTTGTGGTGCATTAAATTCGATCGAAAATGTTCGTTGTTTCGCTGTTTGTTGGTTGTGGTTTGTTTATATCTGGTAATACCGTTGTTGTTATTGTTTTCTGTTGACACATTTATGTTTGTACGTAGTTGGCTGCATTCTGCTGGGAACACTTTTTTAGAAGTCACTTGACACTACCGACATGCGGCGTCACCTAAATCTGGAGCGCTATTAACATTCAGCTGTTATTTTTTCTATTTTCTACTGTTTCTCTGCCCTTGTGATGTTCTTTTAGCGCGTGTTTTATATTTGCTTAAAATTTATTGATACTAATGTCGATAAAACGCAAAACACATTTTTTATGACCTCAAAAATTTTCATGTTTGACTTTTATGTTCAGCTTTGGTTTATAAATATTATTTTGAATCGAAAGGTATCGGTGAAACGAGGCTGCGCCAAGAAATTTCAAAATTTGCTTACATTGGATATTACAAGCGGCAATCATTACAAAGAGTATTTATCACATTAATGGGGAACAATTATTTTGGTCATATAGACACCATCGGAGGTTCTGAGGCACTACTTTATAGCAGTGCGGTGCGTCAACGTTCTCACGACAGTCGGTTCTGCGTTACCGGAATCACCGAGTTTTATATCCGGCCTGGAACTGTCACTCCAGCAGCTATATGGGGAATGTTTATGCTGCTACAACAGCAACAACTGGCGCCCCAATTTTCGTTTATTTTGAGATCCATTTTATTATTTAGTACATGTTTATGTGTCACGATGCACTAGCCCCCTATAATCACTGCCCTCTGCCTTTGCCAATGGCAAATAACTTCAAGCAGTCCAGCAAAGGTAAAACCCATTTCCTGGTCCATTTCTGGTGATAATTTTGTGCTTCATTCAATCGTTGGTTACGCGACGTCAGTTGACGGCGTCTTTTTGAAACTATGTAATATTCTACAGTCTGCGTTTATGCGCGTTTATCAAAGCAAAAAATCATGATCATAAACAAACAGTCAGCCACGTCATTCTTAACAGATATAATTTCGAAGTAGATAGTAAGAGACTTCATTTATTCAGGAAGCAGCGTTGACATGGATAGTAATTTCAGCCTCGAAATTCAACGGAGAATTTCTATGGCCCACAAGTGCTAAGGGACTTGGGCTAAGTAGGCGATTAAGTAGTAAGGACCTCTGTAATTTATTTACAACTTTCTCCTAGACAGTGTACGAAAAATATGGCTATGCCAGTTTCAGCCTTATTCTCTCCATAGTTAGAAATTATGAGAGGCTTTGAAATTTGCGTGAATGATGTGCAGCCTGCAATTATGAAGCTTAAGCCTAGCACTAAAACCGACAGTGAGGGCTACTCTTCCCTTGATTCTGCTATTCCAGAAATATTTCGATAATGGTATTTTTAAGGATTCTTGGAAACTCTGCTCGATTAAGCCTATCTACAAATCGGGTAACCAGAATGATGTCTGCAACTACCTGGCCTATTGTTAAGGGGTTATACGCAGTTATGAAGCAAATAAAAGACGGGTTGTCAAGGATTTATCCTGAAGAAACTTCAGAATATTTTAATTTGAAAATTTTTGGCGGTTATAAAAGCATCCTTCAAGAACGTAACAAAATTTTTTATTTATGAAAATGTTGATTATAGAGCGCGCTGCAGGCGATTTCTGGAACCTCCTTTAAAAAAAGACGATTTACGGTGTACATCGTAACTCAGGATTGGATTATCTGAAATCAAAAAACCAAACAAATTTTGTTAATATATTAGATTATCTAGTAATTAATCGTTCGGCTAATCAAAATAGTGAATTTTCACAAAATGGCAGCTTTTAAAAGAAATGATTTCGATTTTTACGTTAAAATTTGGCCGTAAATTGATTATAAAATGGAAAATAAGTATCAGATTTACAAAAGGAACGATTAATTACTAGAAAATGTATCTTTAAAGATTGAGTTAAAACGGTTGACCGATCAAACAAGCCGTTTTCGAGATATCGTGTACACCGACTTGAAAAATGCCGTTTTGAAAAAACACGTTTAAAGTTTCAATACCTACCTTAAAACGTGCCGAGGCATCTCTACATATTTAGGTATAACTCCGAAAGTATTGCTTAGATCTACTTCAAATTTCGTGCGTATACTTTTGAATATATGTACATTACAAAAATGCAATAAAAAAATCGATTTTTTTTAAAGTCATAACTGCGTATAACCCCTTAAGGGGACAGATACCTGTAAACGGCCATATTTTCCCTGACTTTCATTAAAATTATTTAAAATGAAGAAGTCAATATATTTTTTTCCAAATTGGTATACAGTTTATTTATACATTAAAATAAAATATTTGCTTTTTTTATTTTAACAATTTAAAATGCCAGATGTACACTCAATTCTTCCAGGAAGGTCGCAGCGGGGCTTCTCAATCGGCGGGCATTGTAGCATCAGCGTCAGTGACCTGAATACAAAAAAAAAAATTTTTGTTTATTAATGTTATAATTTCTATATGAATTAAAAATAAATGGAAACAAAAATTCGCGGAATAAAAAAAAAATTATTTTGGGGCGAATTTTCCTACAATTTTTGATTCGGAAAAATTATTTTTTCGAATAAATTTCGAAAAATTGTTAATTCACATAGAAAGTAATATCATAAAAAAGATCTGTGCAAAATTTCAGGGAGATCGGCCAATAACTTTTCGAGTTATCGTGTACACCAATTCGAAAAATATAGTTTTAAGAAAAACGCGTCTAAAGTTTGAATACAACGTAACTATACCTCTCCCAGCGTTCGAACGCAAAGAATAGAGTCGTCACGGTTGACGATCTATAATATAAGAAATACTTAAATTTACGTTCTAAAAATTTTTTGACATATTCTTAAAGGATTATTTTAACATTTTATAAAAAAAAAATCGTTTTTTTTTTAATTTTACAGGTATCTGTCCCCTTATTCAATGTACTATAGCTAAAACATTTGTTTCCCTTATTCAATCATAGCTATTCAATCAAATAATAATAATAATAAGTTTATTTGTAACATCGTTTCATGCCTCTGAGATTTATTCGCCAGCTTTCTAAATAACAAGAAATTATGTGGAAAGATCGGTTCTATTGCCTGTAAAACTTTAGTTGAGGCTTATTCGGGTATTTTGCAAGAAACTCACAGGGCCCATTGTTGTTCATTATTTGTATAAATTACTTACCGAATCATTTTAAATTTGCCAACTGCCCACTGCTTGCAGATGATGTAAAACTTCTCCTTGAGGTACGCTAAAACCGTCTGGCAGCAGGAAGTTGCAGTCAGTTAGATGTGTGTTTGAGCGATGGTGTGCAAGGAACCATTTATATCTCAATATATAAAAATGTATTTGCCAGAAAACCAAACTTTTATAGTCTCAAAGCATACGCAATGATCGGTTTCATTAGCAGAAACACTAGTAACTTCGAAGCTCCTCAGACAATGAAGTCATTTTATATATTGCCTTAGTGAAAAGTCGCTTCAAATATTGCTCGTTAATATAGACTCCCTACTACGAAGTCAATTCTAAAAATTCGCTTTGAATAAGATTGATAGGCGGCTAGCGGCAATTGTTAGGCCTACAGTCATGGTCTGATAGTCACTAAATCTCATTAATTTTTAAATTCTATCAATGGCAACATTAACTGCAATGAGTTGGCCAATCTCTTTCAAGCTCATATCTCACCTCATTCTCTTAGAAATAATCGCTTGTTTGTTCATTCAACTCACAAAACCCATTATGCGATTAGTCCGATTGTGTAATAATTACTAGAAGATTATCGATTTTAATGTTACTTTTAAGAAATCTAAACTTCATCTTTTCGTAAAAATGTTACTGTTTGTATTAGTCTGTCAGACATCTCTCTGTAGACGAAAATAAATAAATAAATTAAGTCTGCCCCCGGCGAATAAAACTAACACTCTAATAAGTCTCTCTTCCGCCCTATTGCATGGCGCGGATAACACCCGCTGAGGCGTCCCTTGAAGTGTTTAAGGCATTTTTGTTAAAAAAAAACTTAAGAATAGCATCAATTGTTTGTTGAAATATAAAGAAATTGTTGATCATATATTGACATAAGCCTTTTTTCCATGATATGCACATACTATGTACAGTGGCGGTCACAATAATAGGAGCGCGGCAGAGTTTTTACTATTTATTTATTTTTTATTTGAATTTTTCATAAAAATACGTTTCACACTACAAAAAAACCATATAACACAAAGTTTTATATTTTTTAGAAAATTTATTTATTTTTTTTTTGGGTATGCAGTTTTGGTTGTAGCGCCTTAAATTTTAGTGGAACCGATGCAAGTTTAAAGTGTCTGAAAATTCGCATTAATTTTTGATAATTTTTTTTGTTGACGGTTTTGCGCATTTTCTTCCATATAAAAAAAACTTCGAGTATTCGGGGTGTGGATACTAAGTAACAAGGCTGTAAAGCATTTTGTTTCGATTTTAAAAGTATGTGCTAGGAATTTTCAAAGTGGCCTAAGTCATATATTTTTCCCACGAGATAATTAACGGCTTGCATTTGAGTGAATTTAAAAATATTTCTGTACTGTGATATAAATTTGCTCGGCTTTTTATGGTCTAGAATTAGACTATTTTAAAATTAACTAAATTCCTAACATACAAATAAATCAAAGCAATAAAATGTAAACTTTATTGAAAACACAAATTTAACAGAGAAATTCAAAATTATTTATAGATTTTGAAAGTAATTAATTTTTTCATTGCTCATAGGATGAAGATCAACCTCAAATGAGCACCAAATCCATATAACAGAAAAAATAGTCTGGCGGTTCTTTGCTTGTAGTTGCGTTTCATTTAGGAAAGGGGTTGCCATTACGTTCCTTATCAGTGTTTATTTATTTCGAAAAAAAAAATCAATAAACTACAAAGGTTCTTACTGACTAAAACGATATTAGCTATTTTTGATTCATTTCACACATTGAAATAACGAATAGAGCATCATTTTCGACAATTACGTAAAAATTTTAAAAAGTAACCTGATGCCACATGACTAATAAACATATATACATGCATACACCTAAGAGTTCTCTCCTGCGAAAACGAATCAGACTTAACCACATTTCCCTTTTCAGCGCAGAAATATTGTACCTTTGCTTTTAATAATTGCCCTCAATTAAGTAAAACGCAGTTGGGGAATCTTTTCGAGTGATTTGCTTTGTCTGAAGTACTTCTCATCCATTCAACCTGATTTCGCGGCAGCAAACAGCGAATTTGTAGTTTTAATTAGAGTTTGTAAGTCAATTGTCATACGCATAGCTGCACTGACGACTGAATTGGTTTAATATGCATACACAAAATATGCGATAGCAAACTACAAGGTGGCGCAAAATTAATCACCCTATCGGAGGATTTGTAATTTTTGCAAATAGCGTGCATATACAAGTAAACAAGCAATGGAGCGCGTACAAATAACGGGTTTCATCACTCAACTATTTTTTTATTTAGCAAAAAAAATTATTCAAAACCAAATTGGATGATTAATTTTGCGCCTCCTTGTGCTAGACCAATTTCACAGAATCTTTTATGCTGACTACTACAAAATTTTTTGACTACTGTAAAATTTCGAAATTTTGTTTTTTCATAACATGTTAATATAATCCTTTACGAATATGCCAAAAAATTTTTACAACGTAAATTTAAGTATTTCTTATACAGTAGATTCTGTTTTTATGCGGTATATACGTTCCGCAAGAAACAACATAAAAAAAGGTACCAGTTCTATAGTAAAACTATAGATACGTTTCAAAAGTGCTAAGAACCGCATAAATCTGAAATAATGTAATAAAATCGCATAAAAAGGGTACTAGTCCCATATTATAACTATAGATACGTTCTAAAGACACCATGAATCTGAAATAATTAAATAAAATCGTATAAACAAAAAATTGTATTTTTGAAAATTATATTTTATTTAAGAAACGTCAGAATCGAAAAATAAATTTACATCGTCAGAAATGGAATCAGACAATACCCGCATGTTGCGCATTCGTTTAAGATTTGGCGTAAAATCACTTCCATCACTTGAGGAAATGTACACGTCTGATCTGGATGGTGATGCAGGCGGTTCCATACTTGTAGGGTTAGCATTTTTGATATAATCTGTGATGAGTGTTTGTTTAGCTGGCTTAGAATCTTGTTTATATGTACAAAAATTAATTTTTTTTTAAGCATTTTATTCCGCGATTTTTTTTTCATTTTTATTTAATTTATATAGAAATTATGACATTAATAAACAAAAAAAAATTGGGTTTTTTGTATTCAGGTCCCTTACGCCGATGCTACAATGCCCGCCGATTGAGAAGCCCCGCTGCGACCTTCCTGGAAGAATTGAGTGCACATCCGCCATTTGAAATGATTAAAATGAAAAAAAATATAGTATTTTAATGTATAAATAAACTGTATTCCAATTTTGAAAAAAAAATATATTGACTTCTTCATTTTAAACAACTTTAATGAAAATCAGGGAAAATATAGCCGTTTACAGGTATCTGTCCCCTTAAAGTGCTTTAATGTTAAGGTGATATTTGCTTTTATGTAAGTATTCTAAATTTCGATTTTTTTGTTATAAAAAGTAATATAAAAATAAAATTATTAGTTCATTATCAGATATTTAGAGTTCAAAAAAATAGTTGAAAACTAGTTATAATTTAATTTTATTGGGACATGGTGCACTACGACCTTTGAAGTAGTCTATTGAAGGCTTCTTCTATTGAATTTCAGCACTTCATAGGGCTATTTATTCCATATTATCAATGGATGCAGGGTCATATCACCTAGATGAGTGGGTCATCGTCTTGCGAAGGCTGTAGAGAATATACTCTGATGTTTCATCGGCCAGCTAGCAAAACAGACATACCATGGATTTCACTAATCCTTAGTTTCAGGAAATGATAACATAGATAAGAATGCCCCGTAAAGTATCCAGTGAGAGTTCGTAAGGTCTATCTATGCAGGCCTCCAGCACTTTTAAATTTTCCATTTTTTATTTTTTTTTGTTTGCCTTAAAAATTCATTTAGAATCTAAATTACGGTTTTTTCAGCGCTGTCGAATATAAATACCTATTATTGTTATTAATTATCACTATCAATCAATTTGTTTACAAAGAAAGTGTAATTTTTTTATTTTTCACTTCAAATTTAAAATTTTTACTTCGTTAAAAATAGGTGCGTGCAAAGCGGAATAACTTATTTTAATGAACAGTTTTTGTCTGGTTGATTTCAGTTGATTACAAGAGGCTGTACATTCCACGGAACAAATTAAAAGAGCCACGTTTGAACAGCTGTAGCGCGCCATTTTTTTTTATTTCAAAATTTTTTTTATATATTCATATAAGTATGAATATTAATATGTAATTTATTTTAAGATAACAAATACTCTCAGTTTTTCGCAAAACATGATTAAAAACTCGTCTGGAGGAGCTACCCCTCTTAAGAGCCTATTCGACGCTTGTATATAAGGAAGGATAAATTATTTTGTTTTCCTCTGTACTGGACTTTCAATTAAATGCCGTATGAATTACTTGTTCTTCTAGTCGTTGCCAATTTCCTTTATGAGTGCTTTGGTAAGCCCCAAGAAAGGTTCTGGTCCGTGGAAGTTTGATGTAGCGCTTAATTTCGCTAAGCTGGTCGCCTTTTCGTTGACGTCATGATTTTCTTGTCCCAGCCAAGGCATGAAGTGTAGGGCTGCAGGGACCATAGGGCTACCACGCAGTCTGACAAAATACAGACAGCCATGTTCCCACGACAGTCGGTTCTGCGTTACCGGATCGACCCGGATTTATATCCGGACAAGGTCTGTCACTCCAGCAGCTATATGAGGAATGTATATGCTGCTACAACAACAACAAAATACGGAAGTAGTTCCTCTTCGTAGGCATTCGCTGTAGCAAATTTCTATGCCATGGATCTCCGCTTGTGCAAAATTATTTATTTTCTTTTAATTCCGAAAAATTCTTCTTGGTTATACCTCACATTGACATCTGCTTAAATGTTTTTTCCATTTCTCGCTGCAAGACTAGATATATTCAGTTATTTGCTGTTTGCAATTATTTACTGTTATGTGCGAAATAGAAATGTAAAAAACTGAAAATATTTTATTTTTATTTTTTCAGATAATGTTTAATTCACAATTAATTAGATTGCTTTTTTTCTTAAACTGTCCTGCCGCAGCTAACCTCTCACTAAATGCACGCCTTTTTACGCTTAAATTTAATTAATTTTTTTAGTTTAATTTTTAACGTTTCCAAAAAATCGCATAAACTTGAAATTCTAATGTCACGTTGAAGCGACTCTGACCGATTTAAGTATTCTATGTGGCGTTTATGTAAATATTGCACACATTATTATGTACTACACATACACACAGACGTACAAACTGACGTGGGCTTAAAGTCACTTGAACACTGCTACGAATTTACATATAAAGTAGCATACATTGGTTGGTACGGGGAGTAGGCAAGCAAGTACTCTGCCGGAAAATTTACTGGTGTCAAATTGTAGCGAGCCTAGTAAATTTTCAAGCATGACTAGTTTTGTTTCTAATTACTTAAGGCCCTGGTTATAATCAACGGAATCTTATACTTTTAACTATAAAGCGATGAAAATAATGAAATGTGTTTTTTTTGTATTTGTTTTCTGTAGCCTTTTGTGGTTTGCATTAAGTGATGATACTATTCCCCGATCAGAATGCATTCCCTGGTCTTCCCTTAAGGTTACTAAGGAATTTCGGTTTTTTTAAAGCGCAATTATCGCCTAAATTTTCCATCCTGAACTATTCTTCTGTCGTGCCCTTCCTGGTTATTCATCAGGATTTACAATGTCTCCTTGCTTGTACCTGGGGTTGTTTTTCAGAAAGTATGTGTCAAACGCCGCCGTAGAGGAATGGGCTGGTGCGTGACCATTCAGTAGTGCCCGGGCTACGTATCTCGCATGAAACGCCAAATGATAGCAAAAGGTGTTCCCAATAGCGGCCCCCCTCGGCAGGCCATTGCAATATTAAGCTCGCGAGTGTATTTTTGCTTTAAAAAAGTTCCTCATAAATATCCATCTGCTGTTCGGAGGCGGAATAAAACTCTAGATCTATCCATTTGTGGAAAAATGTCAAGACCCGCACAGCAAATATAAGAGGAGGATCTCGACTACACACCTAACAAGCGCAATTACCATTATGTGTCTATAAAAGTTGTAATATTGTAAATGGCAGGATAACTGGCTGGATAAAGAAGCAAAGCGAATGGGTCTGGTGGTAAAAACGAAGTACCTCCCGTCATGAAACATACATTCGGCGCACTCGCACATCGGCACCGACGTCACTGTTGACTTGTTATGATTTCGGGGTTGTAAAAGATTTCGTATATGTAGGAACCACCATTAACACCTATAATAATGTCAGCCTGGAAATGCAACGTAGAATCTCTCTTGCTAACAAGTGCTACTTTGGACTAAGTAAACAACTGAGTCCTCTCGCGATGAACAAAACTAACAAAACAAGGCTCTCATCATGCCCGTCCTAATGTATGGCGCAGAAGCTTGTAGGGCGACAACATCCAATGAGGCGTCGCTTGGAGTGTTTGAGAGAAAGATTCTGTGGAAGATTTTTGGATCTTTGCACGTTGGCGACGGCGATAATCGCAGGCGTTGGAACAATGAGCTGTATGAGATTTATGACAGCATAGACATAGTGCAGCGAATAACGATCCAGCGGCTTCGTTGGCTGGGTCAGGTCGTCCGAATGGATACAAACCAGCAGAGGATAGGAAGCCCTCCTCTATGTTGGAAATATCAGGTGGGGAAGGACTTGGCTTCGCTTGGTGTGTCCTACTGGCATCGGTTAGCATGAGAAAGAAATGACTAGCGTGCTTTGTTATACTCGGCCAAAATAGCTTAAGCGACAATCTCGCCAATCAGAAAAAAGAAAAAGAATAACTGGCCGTCAATATAGCGATTTCTATTATCATTAGTCAAACTGTTATTTCATAACGGACACCACTATTTCTTTGGAATATATACCGAGCTTATTCGTGATGGTCGATCCAGACCACACATTATACGGTCTGACTAGTCAGTCCATATATACACGATTCAGTCATTGTTTCTTACTTGGTAATATTTAATCTCACCGAGTACGGACCGAAAGCGAACCTCGATTGACGCTCTAGTGTGAAGTGGCCTTTACGAATACACTCAGAAAAACGCAATTTATCTACTGCACGTTGAAATGGACAGCGCTGCGTTCTCGCGCTCTAGTGACGGAAATTTATCAGAGAGATCATATAATTTTTCTTGTTGGCTTGCGGCAGTGATCGTTGGCTCTACTTGCGTATGCTTGTCGCACGTTTTTCTTACAGGGTACTTGAGCACATATGAATGTAATTTCATATGCGCATGCGTTAGCATATGAGTACCTGACATATTTAACTAAAAGAGAACCGAGAATTGAGACTTGAATTCAAGAAATGGGATACAGGTATGGGTAAAAATGGGATATCACTTAGTCAAATCTATGGAATTTGCTGTTACTAGTGCAGTAGAATTTGATTCCTCAAGTATTAATTTTTTATGTATACATTTTCATACAAATTTAATTCATCATTTAATACTAAAATTTTGTTTCCTTTTCCGTAATATTTGTCTTCTCATTTGTCTTACTTCTCCTCTAAAAGTTGTTATCTTTATTCGCTTCACACTTTCTGTTTTGACTTTCACGTTTTGCACTGTTACAAGTTCTTGATTTTCATTTGTAATTAATGAAGTACTTGACAACTTTTGCTGCCAGCCAAAGCTGAAATTTTGCATGGAATATTTTCAAGTTGCCGTATATTAAAATTAATTGAAAATCGACTTTCTTCCATTGAAAGTAAAGAATTGTTGTAAGCTTGTTTTTACTTTCTTTTACTTCTTGTGGCATGTACTTGTACGAGTATACACACACATATGTATACATAGGTATGCATAACTTTTTATGGACTTTTAATGACTTGCAGAGAAGTTAACAAAAGCCACACAAATTAAAAAAAAATAGAAGTGCTAAAAAAATTAAAAAAAAATCATATATTTTTAAGTACTGTATAGTATTTGAAAAAAAATTTTTAATTTATTGTAGGGGTAGAGATATACAGTGCGTTGTATAATTAATTGTTTTTTAGACGTTTGGCCGAGCTCCTCTTTTAATTTGTGGTGTGCGTCTTCATAACTCCTAAGGCAGATAGACGACGACTGGTAATAGAAAGAAGATTTCTAACATTCGGTGTTTCATGCCCACAGTAGGTTTGGACCACTACCGAGTGGTAGTCACGCACAAACCCCTGCAGCTACGTCGGTCGCTCGTCTTTTACACGATGTACACAATACAGGCGTTTGCCCAACAACATACCGTTAAACGGCTCTCAGCGTGTTTGAAGGAATCAGCTGATTTGCTGTCGTAACCGCGGTTATGATAGCGGTTTTTTTGCTACCGAGATCGGCAAAAACCGTTACCTCTCCGCAGTCTCCCATGTTACTTCGTTGCCATCTAAACAACGATTGATTGGGCAATTGTGTGAATGCGTTTGAAATGAGCGGGCAAAATTCTGCTACCGAATCCTCGATGGCGTCTCAGCCGAAGTTATTCTCATGGTTTTGCTTTGGATGGCCAAACATGTCAATCTGTCATCCCTGTGTATTTTATACGGAAGTATGAATATATGTTTTTATTAATAACTTTGCAAAAAAAAATCTTGTGCATGGATTTATTTTACGTAAATTTATAGTTTTGGATTTGCGCCTGTAAGTATGCATTAAGTTAACCTTTTTCGCCGATCACTTCATTCGCCTAGCGCATGAGTACACTTCTCAAATGGCTTATGAAATGGAGAACCTAAGCTTGGGTCCTCGCCTCTAAGTATGCATCAAGTTCCCCTTTTTTGCTTATCATTTCATTCGGCTAGCGCATGAGTATACTTCTCCAATGGGTTATGAAATGGAGAACCCAAGTTTGGGCCCTCGCCTCTAAGTATGCATCAAGTTAACCTTTTTCGCCGATCACTTCATTCGCCTAGCGCATGAGTACACTTCTCCAATGGCTTATGAAATGGAGAATCTAAGTTTGGGCCCTCGCCTCTAAGTATGCACCAAGTTCCCCGTTTTTTGCTTATCATTTCATTCGCCTAGCGTATGAGTACACTTCTCAAATGGCTTATGAAATGGAGAACCTAAGCTTGTGTCCTAGCCTCTAAGTATGCATCAAGTTCCCCTTTTTTGCTTATCATTTCATTCGCCTAGCACATGAGTACATTTCTCCAATGGCTTATGAAGTGGTGAACTATGGTGCATACTATACAACTGTGCTTTACAGCTCGTTTTTCCCATATGATCAAAATTTTGGAGCGTTCCCCAAGCCGTATGACTAACAAAATTAGAGGAAAGGTTATTCTAGTATCACATTGGTGTGTACTCCTCACGTACTCCTCTCTATCAGTTTCTCCCATCTTCCTAAGCTAATTAGTTTTATTAGTATAATTCGATGTGTTAACTTAATTCTTACTTAAGTCGATTTGGGCGGTTATTGCTTGCGACCACTCAATTGTCTATTATTTTATGGCACGATTTTTATTACTTTTTACAATTTTATTTCTTTTTGCGAGCACTATACAAATATATGTATGTATTTCGTTTTTCTTTCTATTTCTTTGCTTTACCTCGTTTATGACCAATAAAGCGTGTTTAATTCATTATTTTACATTGTCACTGTCAGTGTCAGATTGGGATTTTTTTTATAAACTCGTAGAGTGATTTTCAGTATTTATTTATTTTTAATTTTTTTATGTATCTTTTTTTTTCTTTTATAAATTTTTTTTTTTGTATTTTTTTTCAATAGCTCTTCTATCTTTGCCACTGATAGCGTCCATTGGTACTTTCTCATTTCATTTGATACCAATTTTATTTAATTATTTCGCCCCTTTTGTGTCAGCAACATTTCCTTGGCTTTGTGTTGCCTATGTATTTCCATCGAATCATTGCCATCATCTACAAAATTTTAATGAAATGCACAATTTGATGTATTGATTTTTTCTTTCGGTTTTACATATTGAAAATTTCCATTTTTTTATTACTTAACGAAGCATTGATGATCACTTCAACTGCAGACTTAATTCAATCACGACTTCCATGTATACACAAAGGTGTGTTTGTGTGTTTGCGCAATAGTTGAATATAACAAAATCATCTCCTCAAAATCTCTCTACTCATCGAAGGTGAAAGTGTTGAGTTTTTGTGCGTTTCTCAATTCAACCATACGCTGCTTAAAAGCCCCTTTAAAGATATTTGCTACAACAACTACAGCTTAGATTTGATTTTGATTTCATTTTTTGCTGTTTTGTCAATATTCTAATTTCGTATTAGCGCTTTTGGGCATTTTTGTTTATTTATTTACTTCTTCGAAGTTTGTAAATTTGGTATGTTAATTATTTTCACAATTATTCAGTTTTTTCGTGATTGCATAATATTTTCTTTCGATCGACTGCTTCTGTTTCGAAAAGCATTTCTCCCGTCGAAGACGCAATATTTTAGGGTTACGTAAAACTATTTTGCATTTGTATTTAGTTTTTATAGTCTAAAGATAAAAATAAAAAATAAAAATTGACACGTGCGCCAGCTAAATGCGATGTCTTCAAAATCAATCCGTATTCTGCCTATTTTACTACAAAAAAATGCTAGTCAGTATTTGAATTATAATTAGGAACAAATTTAGCCACTTTATTTTACTGCATAGACATCATTAAATAATGAATGTTTTTTCTGATTTTTTCTGCCGAAACGTGATGAGAGTCATCAGTGGCATTTCTGTAAAAGCCCACATTCGGGGTGTTTGCTTGCGATTTGTTCCTCTACAAGTGACGATTAGTGAGTCAGTAATTTGTTAATACAATACAAAATTAATGTTATTAGTCAAACGTAAAGATGCATTTTTGTTGTGGACTTTGTCGTCATACTTGCGGAGCTAATAAATTTTTTACATGAATTTGCTGCCCTGTACACGAACAGCTTTTGTTTAGTATCGGGTAAATCCAATAAAATCTGCTCATACGACAGTAGGCAGCGATACAAGTTTTGTAATATATTTACTAAGAAATGCAATCTCATCTCTTGAAAAACGTGGAAAGTAGCATTCCTCATACAGCTGCGTGATATGCGTACCAGGTGTGCTGCCATAAGATTGTTAGCGACTTACTACTACCTCGCCAACTTAAATCCCATCTACCTTCTCCATAACATTAAAAGCTCTGGCTGGCTGTAGATATCTATCGGAGCATGTGCCCAAGTGGTACTTCAACCATTTCCCCTACTTACCTATATATATACATATATATATATATATAATTGGCGCGTACACCCTTTTTGGGTGTTTGGCCGAGCTCGTCCTCCTATTTGTGGTGTGCGTCTTGATGTTGTTCCACAAATGGAGGGACCAACAGTTTCAAGCCGACTCCGAACGGCAATATTTTTATGAGAAGCTTTTTCATGGCAGAAATACACTCGGAGGTTTGCCATTGCCTGCCGAGGGGCGACCACTATTAGAGTAATGTTTTTTTTTCTTAATTTTGGTGTTTCACCGAGATTCGACGCAACGTTCTCTCTGTGAATTCCGAATGGTAATCACGCACCAACCCATTCGGCTACGTCGGCCGACCACCTACTTACCTACCTCGATCAAAAGAAGTGGAAGTTGAAATTGACTATGGCAATCTTGATTTATTCCTCCGAATCTATTTCACCAGCTTCGACATACTCTTTCGCTTTTATGGAATAGATTTGTGCGCTCAGCGATTAAGTTTTTATCTCTTCAAACGTGCCGATCTCCTCAGCCTGGTTGGAAAATTAAATAATAACCAGAAGTCACACGGTGTTAAGTCAGTCGGATACAAGGATTATAGATTACCAGGTATCATAGATGAAGGTCAACTTTAGCTATGGTAGGTAGGTACGCAGGAAGGTATAGTGGTTGTCAGTTGACACACCTAGGCCTGCTGTAGGCCCATTGTGATACCTACAGGGCTGTCCCCTCTCCTCACTCTACATTGTCCTCATTGAACCAACGTGTTGCTTTAATATACATACACATGCCCCACAAAGTCTGCGTTCACCCTGCAATAACTTTTTAGTGAATGAAACACGCAACCTGATTTTATAATTTTTATAAATTTTTATAAATTTGTATATATTTATATGTTTATTATGTGTTTAAGTTTCAAAAACAAAAATAAATTTCAAGATTCCTCACATAAGTTTTTAGATAACGGTGAATAATGGCTGTAACAAGTAAATAAAGCGACCATAAAGTCTGCGTTCAGTCTTAGCGTCTAATACAAAAACATGATATGCTATATGCAAAAATTAAATCTAATATTTAGTTGGATATCCACGTTGCTTCAGGACTTCTCTCAGCCTATTTGGCAGTGAACTTACTAGTTTCTCTGTTTCCTCTACTGTTATCTTCCTCCATTCTGTCTGCATGACATTCCAAAAAACCTCTTTACTAGTAATCACTTGCTGACGAATTCCTTTTTCCAATAGATCCTTTTTTCCAGAAATCGGGAGGCTTATTTATGTACTCATTAGCAAACTGAATGCGTTTACGTCTGTTCACAAGAGAAATGAAAGGCTTTCTTCGGGCGACTCTACCATGGTATCCAGCTTGACATAGAACTTTTCTGGCAGTTTCAGCAAAAATACTAAATGTATAAATCAAAGAACAAAACAAATAAATAAAAAAAACAACTAATTTTGAGGATGTAATCCGGGGGTTAACATTTGCCAAGTTGATTATAGAACGCTCTTCCCGGGTTGATAATTTTTTCGGACGCCTTGACCTGGGTTTAGATGTAAAAATTCCAGTTTGCCGAAAATTTGTTACAACAAACAAATTTGTTCCTTCCATGTTCTTTAATTATATCCAGTTATAAATAAATGGTTCAACAAAGCTTTGTTAACATTCAGTCGAAGTAATGCGCAATCAAAAATTAATATAAACAAGGAAAAATATCTTAAAATTAACGGTATCATTAAAATAAACAGGCTGAACGCAGACTTTTTGGTGCCACATTTACATGCTGCTGAAATTATTTTCCCGTTATCTAAAAAGTGAAGTGAGGAATCTTGTTTTCTTTTTTGCCCTTAAAAGCTGGGAATGTAGTGAATAAACAAATTGTAAAGATTTCCATTTAATCATAATATTCTATTTTATTTTTAATAAATTTAAGAAGACTATTCGGGTGAACGCAGACTTTGTGGGGCATGTGTATGTAACAAGGCTTGTTATTTTTAAATTGGCTACTTCTGCCTAGTATTCAAGGAACTTTTTCCTAAAATATTGGGCCTTCTACTATCCAGAATCATGCACCCGCATAGAAAGAGTTCTATAGTCTGTTCTTCTTCAATGTCGTTACAGCTTCTGCAATAGTCGTTGTAAGGTGCTCTCAATCTACTGGCATGCCTGTCAATCAGACAATGCCCTGTTAGAACCCCAAGAAGATTTCTCACGTCCTTCCTGTTCAGTTTCAACAGTCGGTTTGTGCGGTTCATGTTCCATTCTAGCTTCGTCATTCTACTGGTTGCACAGGTCAGGGACTGAGTTCATGGCCCGTTGGCAACTCTGATAGTGCGTTACAAGTTGCTAAAGGTATGGGTATGTTCCTTTTGTCTGGTTGGATCGGTAATGTGGTACCAAGTGTGGTAAAGAATGTGTTTACATGCAGCTCTACTGAGTTACAAAAGTCTGTCGTTTGATGTAGGAAGGGGTATTCGTCTAGTATTCTAGCGTGACCCCTTCTGTTAATGGCTAAGTTAGAAGATTCTTTTAATCTAAGTGCCGATTTCGCCACCAGCTGTTTGCTGTAAGCCTCAATCGGTAATAAGTGCAGCATGACATTCATCGCTGCCATGGGCTTAGTCTTTAGTGCCTCGCTTATGCAGAGACCAGTACCCCTTTCAATACTTTCTAGGCGTTTTACTGTTGGCCTTTTCTCAAGTGTTGGCCACCAAACTAAGACACCGTTTGTCATGATAGGCCCTACCACTGGCTGTATATTGCCAGTGTACTATTTTTGGGGTTATGCCCCATTGTGCTCCCACAATTCATTTGCATGTATAGAGTGCTGTGACTGATTTTTTTACTCTATCATTATTCGTTTGTGTCCACGTAAGCTTCCTATCTAATACTAGTCCTAGGTAGCTTGCCTCTACCCCAATCGACAGTGTGATTCCCTCAAGGGTAGGGGGGTTTAGAACAGGTATACTGTGTTTTCTGGTGAGTATGATTAGTTCTGTTTTGTTGGGATTTACTCCAAGACCATCCGATACAGCCCACTGACTTACATCACAGAGCATTTTGCATTATATTGCAAAGGATATCTAAGAATTTTCCTCTTAACAATATTGCAACATCATCTGCGTAGGCCACTACGTGTATTCTCCTTTTCTCTAGATTCTTTAACAATCGATTCATTGCCAGTATCCACAGCAGAGGAGAAAGTACACCGCCCTGAAGGGTACCCCTCCTGACGAATCTGCGTATCGTCGAGAGGCCCAACGTCGAAATTACGAACCTGCCTAATAGCAACTGTTCTATAAATTTCACAAGGCCCTCGGCGACAACCAAGTCAGTCAAATTAAACTTCAGCTATAGTGAAAAAACAAAATTGAGCGAATAACTTCGGCTGCCACATCACCGGGTACACGGCAGCAGAATTTTGGTCACTCATTTCAAACCACGGATTATCGTTTTACATGGTTTGGCCATCAGCTATGGTGGAAAACAAAATTGTGAGGGGAACTTCGGCTGCCACGTTACAGAGGATTGGGCAGCCTGATTCTGCACGGCCATTTCACATGTATTCGCACATTCGTCCAATCAATCGTTATTCAGACGGCAACGAAGTTACGTTGTGTTGATTTATTTTGTGTATCACTAACACCATCTCAGTTTTTTTCTAACCACATCCCCTGATACGTCAGCTGATTCTGTCAAATTCGCTGAGAGCCGGATAACAGTCTGTTTGGCTGACCACACATTCTCAATTCTTTTCACCATGAGGCGGCTTTGGAGTGGTATTTGCTGAACTTTTAACGTAATGCTCTGTGCAAAACAGTGCAGCGCGAATTTGTGAATTTGCAAAAATTTATTGGTTTTGACGCCAAGCGAGATTTTACTTTTTTCAGGTGCAAAATATCGTTCAAACCAGTTTGCCATGAGCCAAATAAAAGCCTTTGAAATGTTAACAGTATCAGCGAGGTCTCTAATTGTCAAATAAGCACAAAATCTTTGATTTTCTTGGTATGTTGATGATCGCCCATTGTGAGTTGTCTCTTAAACGCAATCACTACTTTCTTTGAATTGCCTGTGTTACTTTTAAACACTCTTTTGTGACTTAACGTGGTCCCCGCAGGCCTCCTATAATATTTCTGCTGCGGCAATTTCTTTATGCAAGTCAAATGGAATGCATCTTCTTTACGCAACGAAATCAGAGATTGCCAAAATTGTTAAATTTACTTTGAGCGGCTCGCTTTCACGCATACAGGGTGGCTCAAAAGTAATCTTCCTATCGGAAGATATTTTTGCAAATGTCGTCGTACGTCAATCTTATTTGACACTTGTGAACTTGACAGCTGCAGTAGACAAACAGACAAGCAATGGAGCGCGTGAAAGTCAACGTGAAGATTTCCATTAGTCAAAATCATTTTGCTTTATTTAATAAAAGAACAAAAATGGATGATAAATTTTGCGCCACCTTATGTGTGGAATTCGACACAGATGGCAATTACAGTATTGCCAGCATTAGAAAAACATTGCCCGCCGAATATTTTATATTTAAAATTTCATGATACTTTTAGATTTACTCAATGCGTTCACCTTTATCGTTATATGTACAGTGACGTGCACTTAATTGACAACGCAATATTTTAATAATTTTTTTTTTAATTTTCATACATTTTTTATACAAATTTAATTCACTCTATAGCACTCATATAAATTAAAATTTCAAACTTTGTACAAGATTTATAAAAATCTAAAAAATCCAAAATCTTCAAAATTTCAAATCATAATTAAAAAAGAGGTTGTCTGCAAAGTCGGTTTACTGACGATAGTTTAACGTGATAACGTCATAAGAAAATACTGATTGAATGGTTGCATTTTTCAAAAGAAAATTTTAATTTTATTTGTTTGATAGATATTTTGTATGGATATATGTAGAGAATGAGTTAACATTAACATAACATAATATACTTTAACATAACATAACATAACAGAACATAACATAACATAACATAACATAACATAACATAACATAACATAACATAACATAACATAACATAACATAACATAACATAACATAACATAACATAACATAACATAACACAACATAACATAACATAACATAACATAACATAACATAACATAACATAACATAACATAACATAACATAACATAACATAACACAACATAACATAACATAACATAACATAACATAACATAACATAACATAACATAACATAACAAAACATAACATAACAAATTACCCCGTATTAAAGCACTTATCAACAGCTCTCATTTTATACCCATATTGTACATACACAACCAAAGGTTACCCGGGTCCACGTTTTGACCTATATCTCGAGACCCCAGTCACGGAGCGGCATGAAAAATACTCTGTACTAAAGCATTCACCAACAGCTTTCATTTGATACCCATATTGTACATACACGTCCGAAGGTTACCCGGGTCCACGTTTTGGCATATATTTCGAGACCCTAGTCATCAATAGGTATGAAAATTACCCCGTATTAAAGCACTTATCAACAACTTTCATTTGATATCCATATTGTACAAACACATTCTAGGGTCCACGTTTTGGTCTCTATCTCGAGACCCTAGTCACGGAGCGGATGGAAATACTCTGAACTAAAGCATTCACCAACAGCTTCCATTTGATACCCATATTGTACATACACATCCGAAGGTTACCCGGGTCAACGTTTTGACCTATATCTCGAGACCCTATCTACCAATAGGTATTCAAACTATACGGAAATCATCTTCAATACCTACTTAACAATGTGTGTAAGTTTGGTTTAATTCGGTGCAAAGACACGGCGGGTCCACGTTTTGGCATATATTTCCAGACCCTAGTCATCAATAGGTATGAAAATTACCCCGTATTAAAGCACTTATCAACAGCTTTCATTTGATACCCATATTGTACATACACATCCGAAGGTTACCCGGGTCCACGTTTTGACCTATATCTCGAGCCCTATTTCCAAAATAAAATATAATCCATGTTACTCGTGATGTAGCTTTCGAATGGTGAAAGAATTTTTAAAATCGGTCCAGTAGTTTTTGAGCCTATTCATTACAACCAAACAAACAAAGTTTTCCTCTTTATAATATTAGTATAGATATGGTGAATATTACCATACATTTTTTCCTTCAGATATAATAAAAATATAATAATAATAACATTAAAACAACAGGTATTATTAACAAACTTGGTTTTATTTTAAATTCTTCAAGTAAATCAAATTAATAATAATCAATAAGAAGGCATATGCCAATACAAATACGTGAATTTATATATGTACATATGCGCATATACATACATATATACGCTCACATAAGTAGGGGAGAGCAAGATGTCGAACGTTGCCGTTCGTTTGCTTTGTTTGCTTTGTTTGCTTTGTCGTTCCTTCCGCGCTTTCGCTTGCAGTTCATTCAATGCAATGAGCAAGGTAACTACATATGAGCAAGGTAACACTAATATGAGCAAGGTAACACTAATGAGCAAGGTAACTACATATGAGCAAGGTAACACTAATATGAGCAAGGTAACTACATATGAGCAAGGTAACTACATATGAGCAAGGTAACACTAATATGAGCAAGGTAACTACATATGAGCAAGGTAACACTAATATGAGCAAGGTAACTACATATGAGCAAGGTAACTACATATGAGCAAGGTAACGACACATTTTGGTAACGGCAATGAGCAAGGTAACTACATATGAACAGTAATGAGCAAGGTAACTACATATGAACAGTAATGAGCAAGGTAACTACATATGAATAGTAATGAGCAAGGTAACTACATATGAACAGTATTGAGCAAGGTAACTACATATAAACAGTAATGAGCAAGGTAACTACATATGAACAGTAATGAGCAAGGTAACGACACATTTTTTCGTGCGTGCAGCCTGTTAAATCGAATTATAAGACGTTATCACGTCAAAAAAAATCCTGTACGCAGTTTTATAACCCATTAAATTTTAGTGCAATTAAATGAAAGTTTGTAGTGTCTATGAATTATCCTTGGTACGAGGGTTGGCTTTCATATTTTGCGCCCAATAATGAAAGTACAGCATTTATTATTTTTCAAAAAATTCTACTTGGAAATCAATACTCTTGAGACGTTTTTCTAAGCACTTTTGCCACTCTAAAGTGGATACCTCCGAAATGAGCTCTTTAAAGACTTCGACAGGTCTTATGGTATTGAAAAACGTGTAACTCGCATTTTTTTTTAACTTTTTATTGAAATTTGTTAACTGTTAATTATGAAATACAAAAAGCGTACAGCTATTGATGCTTAGGAACAACAGGAAAGTAGTCATTAGGTGTCAAATCAGGGCTGTAAGGCGGCCTTAATTCGATCTTTTGAGTGCTCAAAAACTCCCTTGTGTGAGCCGATACGTTAGAGCTCGTATTGCCTTGGTGAAGGATGATTCGTTTTCGGCGTCAATTAAGCTGCCCAGTTCTTATCCGTTATGTTATTCCAAGAAACATTCACATATTTATCGTATATTTAAAATTAACATAAACTTTGCAAAACCTTACTCCACGAATAAAAAATTAACAAAAATATAACAGAATGCTTCATACCTTTGAGGGAATAGTTTTGTTCGTGTATGTATGTAAGCATCCAACTAGTACTGCCGGACTAAGAAGAAATATTTTTGAGAGCAAGTATTTTTTCGACCACTTTCGTGGGAGCAAATTATTGAAGCTTAACATTGTGATTTTTAATGAATTCAAAATGATCGGCTTACAGATATTTACGCTTATTTTTCTTAAATTTATTAAAAACATGTGTGTGCTAACGTGTAAGTAAACTGAATTGTGTGAATAAAGTGCACTAATAAATAAATTAACTTTTATATATAGACGAAGAAAATTAAAGTACAAAGTTTGACCCGATCTTAAACTCTGAGTGAAAAAATAATCGGCAGTTGAATCTTGGTTCCGAATATAAGCTCAGTTTAAAATCGCATATAAAGTTGAGCTGGCAAGTAAAATGTTTAAGCTCAGCTTATAGTATAAAGCTATGTAATAATTACACTAATTTCGTATAGCTGCCTGAAAGTATGCAAGCACAAATAGTCCAGAAGTTAAATTGGCACGATTGCTTCTGTTAAATTAAAATCGCTAACAGAGAATGTTAATTAAACATCATGTTTACATTCCTTAACATTTAGTTTTTTTCCGGAGTTATCCAGCACAGATTCCCATGAGATCGATCCGAATCATTTGTATGGGTGTTGGCGGCACTGGTATTAAAATTCAAATATCATATAATTGTCATATTAATCAAAGTTTCAAATAGTGCACAAGCCTTATTCAAATATTCATCAAAATATCCAAATTGTTAATCAAAATTAAAGAAAAAAATTAAATTCAATATAGTACAACTCAAAATAGTACAATAAGGAGCTAACATAGTTTGAAGTGGCTCCAAATTCCCAATGAAAAATTCATCGAAAAATTCTGTGTACGCATAACCCTTTGAGTTTTGTTATAATAAAGTGCACACGTGAAGTGGTTCAGAAATCGGGGTGATTTTTTGTTTTTGTATTTTCTCCATATAAAAAAATGGAACATTCGTTTTATGAAAAAATTGCATACCACCGTAAACAAAAAAATATATAAAAAAAAGAATAGAAAAAAGGAGGGGGGGGGGGGGCGGGGGGGGGGGGAAGGGGGAAATTTATAATAATACAAAAGTAAATAAATAATAAAAAAAAAATAAATAAACAATAAAAAAATGATAATGAAAAGGTAAAAAATTTGAGTTATATGGGGAATATTTTTATAAAAAATAATAAATGTAATAATATATTAATAAAAAAATAATAAAAAAGAAAATAAATGATAAAAATAAATAAATAAAACATGAAAACTATAAAAAAAAATTAACGATAAAAAATAAATAAATAATAAAAAAATAATAAAAAAATAATATAAAAGATAAATAAATAAATCATAAAAATAATCTTCTCTATACTATAAAGGGGAATGTAAAAATTGACGTAGAAATTTTTATACATTCATATTTTCACCCAATGAAGGTTATAGGCATGTTTTTATGACGGAACTTCCTTTCCACAGCCCCCAGGCCGCGCCACCACTCTCATTCGTCACTAATAATCGAATATTTGCTTAAATTTAATCTAAATAATCTTAGTTTTTCCTATTTCCCACTATTTATAGCACACTCTATACTTCATAATCCGCATAAGCTGTTCAACTACGACCCAAATGCAAAGTTCAAAAACGGTTTGAGATAGAAAATTAAGAAAAATAATTTTGCTTGATATTTTCCTGATTGGTTGTTTTGATTTTATTCAACGAGGCATAGCAACGGATGCCGGGTATTGTAATATTATGGTTATTAATAAAAAATTATTTTCTATGAAATTATTGCTTTTAATTCTTTTATATACATATCCTAAATCCCTCAAAACTACTCCTACGCGAGCGGGGCCGCGTGTTAAAGCTAGTTAATCATAAAAATAATAAATCATAAAAGAATAATAATAATAAATAATAAAAATAAATAATTAATAAAAGGAAATAAATCAAAAATAAAATAAATAAACAGATAATCAAGAAAAATAAAAAGTACTAAAAAACAAAAAAAAAAATTAATAAATAAAATAAGTAAATAATAAAAAAAATAAGTAAAAAATAAAAAAATAAGAAAACAATATAAATAATTAAGAAAAAGAAATAAGTAAATAATAAAAAAATAAATGATAAAAAAATAAATAAATAATAAAAAAATAAATAAATAATAAAAAAAATAATAAAAAAAGGTAAATAAATAATCAAAATAAATACATAATAAAACAATTAATGAAGGATAAAAATAAATAAATGATAAAAAAATAATAATAATAAATAATGAAAAGAAATTAATAATAAAAAAAATAATCTTATATAAAAAGAAGTTACATTTCCTTGGCAATCTTATAACTCAAGAACCGCCGAACCGATTAACACAAAAATTTCAGAGTTCTTTTCTATCTTTGAGGAGGTGGTTTGTGTGAAGTTTGATTGAAATCGGTGCAGCCGTTCCTGAGTTATGACATTTTATATGAGTAATGGTTTCCTCTCATACGAAATGCCTGTATGGGAAAAACAACAACAAATACATAGCCGCTTATGAGCGTTTCTGTTGTACTGTTGTGGTTGTAAGTGTATTATGTTATATTAATAACTATTAATTTTGGACGAAAATATAATAAGAACTGGAGCATTCAAGGAACTGGAAAAACATTTTTAACTTTATTTATTTTAGCATAATTTATTTAGCGTAAAAAATTGAAATGGAAATTAAAGAATCAAAGTTTAATTACAAGTTTTTATCGGCTCTTTCACCTTACCTGTATATAGGTGACCACCATAATCAAATTTTAAAAAAGTACAGAAAAGGCTATTGTGACATCTTTAGAAAGTATGTTGAATGAAAAAAAATCAACTAATTCAACTGTTTAAACATTTTACGAGTTCTATAAAGAAAACTTAATATGAAAAATTTCTTGCGATGTAAAAAAAACATTTTATGTATGGTGGTGCGAAGCCCACTGGGAAATGCTAGTAATTAATAAAAAGAAGTAAATAAAAAAAACAAATAATCAATAAAAATAAAAAGTTAAAAAAAAAAATGAATAAAAAAATTAAATTAAAAAAAATTAATAAATAATAAAAAAATAGATAATAAAAAAATAAGTAAATAATAAAAACTAAGTTGGTTGGTTGGTTGGTTTAAGGGTGACCCCGTATCGGAGTGCCACATAGACCGCAAGTTGGGTCCGTTGTGTTGCCCTAGAGCTCATTATGTTAGATGAATTCCCCACCTAACCGAGATTTTTATTGTAGATTTTGGTCAAAGATATTAATTCGTTTCGAGAATTTGATGAGAGATTCAATTTTCAGGTTCGAGAGTACTGAAAGATTGGCAATTGTTGGAGAGCCTAGAAGAGCGAGTCGACTTCTGGCTAGACCGGGACAACTGCACAGCAAATGTCTGTTCGATACTTCGTCCTCGTAGTATCTGCACAGGTCGTTTTGAGGAACCCCGAGCCTACGTGCGTGAGTGCCCAAAAGGCAGTGGCCGGTGTTAAGAGATATTATATGCCTTAGTTCGTGTTTCGAAAGACTTATAAGGGTTTTTGTCCGTTTCAGATTGTAGGATGGACAGATTTGTCTGGTCGTAACGCAAGTAGTTTCCACTCGCCACCTCCGCTGAGCAATGCTGTGAAATTCTCGAGCAATGAGCATTTTACATGTTGAGAGCGGAATGTGGATTGTGGGTAAGTTACTAACATTTGATTGCGCAGCTCCAGCTCTTGCGAGCTCATCAGCTTTGCAATTACCTTCGAATCCACTGTGACCCGGTATCCAGATAACTTGGACAGAATTCTGAACACTTATCTCGTTAAGAGATAAGAGACAGGATCGAACCACATCTGAGTGGGTATAAGAGGAGCTGAGTGCTCGAACGGCCGCTTGACTGTCGGTGAAAAAGTGGATATCCTCTAGTGATATTCTATTCTAAATGATAGATTGACGTGAGGGGAATTGGAAAATATTCCAAATCCCACTTTGCCGTCTTGTTTTGAACCATCTGTATATATAATCAGGGGGCCATCGATTTCGTTAAGATTTGTCTTCCATTCTTCCCTAGTTGGGAGTGAACAGGAGAATAGCAAGGGTGGTGATGGAAGACTTACATGATAGTCTATGTCGGAAGAGATAACAGTGTTCCTGTTCAGTATGGCCGAATGGCCAAGATACTTATTCCATTTCGATATAGCATTCATGCGTGTCGCTGCTTTCGCTGCAGTCGCTTTGCCAGCCAGATCGATAGGGAACAAGTGAAGCAACGTATTTAGAGCCTTAGTAGGTGTTGTACTTAAGCATCCTGTTATCAGGAGGCAGTCTGTTCTTTGGACTCGATCAATTGTGGCTACTCTACAACGTTTTTTGAGTGCTGTCCACCTTACAACCACACCGTAGAAGAGTATCGGTTTGATGATCGAGGTATATATCCAATAAATGATCCGAGGTGAAAAACCCCAGGTTTTGCCTATAGCTTTCTTAAAAGTATAAAGAGCTAGGAAAGCCTTTTTACATCTGTTTTCGATGCCCAACTTCCTATCTAGAATAACTCCTAGATATTTAGCTGTGCTGTTATTGCGAGGACATCTGTAAAAAGCACATTAGTACATACATACTCACTTGAAGCTTAGTGAAATAAAGATTAAGTAACTTTGGAAACCGTTATTGCCTCATCTGCAACTTTTTATTTAGACAATTGAAATCTGTGACTTGAAATTTGTATTCAAGTGCACAATAAATAACTTTAATTTAATTGCAGCCTAAACGATAAAAGTAAACTTAAGTATTAAATAACTAAAAATACGTTTTTTTAACCTAATTCTGCTCGAAAATTAATAATAGTACAAGCGTCTAAAATATAACGCCGAAATACTTTGAGTTTTGTATCTTTGAATCTTTAAAATGACTCCAATCCTTTTAATAATTCAATTATCCTTTTTGTCTATTCCTTTCCTTTTATGAGATTTTCGTTGCATACACTTTTTGGCTTGGCTTCAATTTAGTGCCGCCGCTATTGTCTTCATAAATTCGTATGCCTCCTCACCCGATTCCACAATGTAATGCGGTGGCATCAAGTACCCATAGCGCCCTTGGTCCTTCAGAAATACATCGTAAACGTATTGTGGATTAATACGCTGCTGCACCCAGTCGGCCGAGTTGCCAGCGCGTGCCAATTTCAGTCGATAGCTGGTACCCACACGGTACTCGGCTTCATTCAATTTACGGAAATTCTAAAAAGTAAACAAAACAGAAAAACCAAAAAAAAAAAAGAAAAACTTTTAAACGAGGCCACAAAGAAACACATACAAAGGAAGGCGTGCAAACAATGGAAAAGCATTTTAGTGGCTAGTAAATTGATTTTTATTTTGTTTTTGTTGTTTTCGTGTCTAATATTGCCGCATGCAACTCACCAACATTGCACGTCGCGCCACGTTGTGCAGTTTCCGTTGATTGTCCGTCACAAAGTCTGCGTCACCCCATGGATAGGTGATTGCCTGCCCGTAAGCGTTGAAGGAGACGTATGCACCCAAAAATTCGTGTATGTTGTGCACGAAGGTTCGTATCGCTTTCGTTTCTGGCTCGGAGAATTGCTTTGGCCCTCGATATAAATTCTTGCACGGGTTATCCGATGAGCCCGCACCACCCCACTGATAATCAAAGTTGCGATTCAAATTTACGCCATAACAGCCAGTTTTACCATCGAAATGTCGATTCTTCGACCAGAGACGATCGGTGATGCGCGAATATTGATAACCATCGGGATTTGCCAAAGGCAAGAAGTACCAATCAATGTTGCGCATGTAAGCCGGCTCTTGGTCCCACAGCCAGGTTAATTTCGAAATGGCACAAGTGAGCGCGGCAGGACTGAGCCAATCGCGTGCCTGCATGCCGGCATCGATAAAAATTGCCCAATTCTTGGGGTTGCCATTGGAGATGCTGGAAAGACAGAAAGGGTGATTCAGGTTTATCACTAAGTACTAATAATTTAATTTTACAAAGCTTGTGTTTTTTACTCCTGCTCTTTAATTGTAATTCCTAAACTTTTTTAGTTTTTCGCTTTTTTTTTATTTCAACTCACCGCAACACCTCCAGTGGCCGCTTATGATGCGTCACACCGATTTGCACAATCTCCGCCATATCAGGGTAGGTTTCCAAAATGTGCTGCAGGAATTGTTGTATAGCGCCAACGTCATGATAGCGATTCCAATTCAGTATCGTACCTAAAAAGTTTCGGTTAAATATTTATTCACAAATTCCCATGAATGACATTGCTAATAGGCTTGACCCGCATTCAACGTACTATCTCTATCCAACCACGGCATATTTGCGTTGCTGTTGTTCACCTCCGTATAAGTCTCGTCGATCGCAGTCTCGATATCGTCGATCATAATATTGTAGGTGAAATCAGTTTTCGCTATGAACTCTTTGGCTTTTGCTGTATTTCTGTAATCAATTAAGATGTCAACTCCGTCTTGATTGATGTTCCACACCTCAGTTCCTGTAAAAGGAGGTGGAAATGATATAAATATGCGCAAATCCTATGAGATCACGCAACTTTTTTTTCTCGGTAAAAATAATGGAATAAACTTTCTTTTATACTTAGTAAATGTTATGTATGGTGGAAATTTCAATTGACGTCAGAGTAGCGTTTTCTCAAGAGTTGAGGTACGTTAACACATCGATAAGATCCATATAAAACTGAGGTTAGCACATAACTTAGAGTTATAATTTTAGCCGTACTATAACAAAAAAGATTCATGTTCAAATCAAAATTTCAGGAGCTCTTCCGGCAAAGCAGCTTCAGTAAACCGAATATATCCGTTAGGTCAAGCCTAAGTCAACTGAATGTTAGATATTATCATTTAAGAGGTGGGTGTAACTGCATGGGTTGATATGAAACATGAAATAGTTGATACACTTCCGCATTTCTGTAGCTTTTCATAAAAACCATCTGCTATTTAGAGGCGGCATCAAACTATTTCTTCTTATACTTTGATTTCAAACGTTGCACAAATCGATAGAATCATAGATTCCGTCATTGAAAATTTTGAAAAATTAATTTTTGGGTATAGGAATAAGTTTCCCTCCTTTCTTAGCCAAAGTTACGAATCATTTAAAAAATTAAATAAAACATGAAATGATGTGAAGTATGTGCAATTGGAAACTACAACTTTACTCCATCTTTCAGGCAGCATAACGGATTCCTCTGACGAAAAATTCGAGTTCTTTTGATTGAGCCAGTTTACGATGCTCTCGTAAGAAGTGAACTGCTCTCCAATAAGGGTTGACTGCATTGATTGGAACAGATGGTAGTTCAAAGGTGCAATGTCTGTGGAATATGGCGGGTGGAGCACAATTTCCTAATTCAGCCCCATTAAATGTTTCTGCACCGATGTAGCAACGAGTGGCCTGGCGTTATCATGCAGCAAAATAAGGTTTCTACCGTCCCATTCCGGCCGCTTTTCTTTGAGAGCTCGGTTCTCACGCATTAGCTGCAGTCGGTAACGATCCAGCCAGTGATGGTTTTAGATGCTTTAAGGAGTTCATAATAGATGACACCCTTCTGATCCCACTAGATGCACAACATAATCTTTGAAGCAAGAATATTTCTTTCCGCTGTCGATAGACCTGGTTGCTAGGGTCCAATTTTTTCGACGGGTTATCATAATAGATTCATTTTTCATCACCAGTGACGATGCAATGCAGAAAACCTTTTCTTTTCTGCCGTTCAAGAAGTATCTCACTTACCACCAAAGGTCTCTCGATATCCCTCTCATTCAATTGGTGCGGCTCCCAGTTACCCAGTTACCTGCTTTCTGGACCATTCCCATCGCATGCAAACGTTTACCGACGGTTGATCTGTCAACATCCAACTCTTTAGACATATCATCAAGAGTCCGACATGCGTCTTCATCCAATAATTGTTGTAGTTGAAATTACCACTCTTTACAAGTTGATGGATCGTGATTACCGGGAATATTGATCAATACATGACACGTTTCAGCTGCACTTTTCTTTAAAAGGTAATAATGAAGCATGGCTTCCAACATATGCTGTTTTTTCGGGACAAACATAGACATTTTTGACGTCAGATAAAAAAGGAATGTCAACTACTGCGATCGAGTCACCAGTACAGTTCGAGAGCGAACACAAAAATAATAAAAAGTTAGTATCAGCAGCGGCACCTCTTTCACGAGGTTGGAAACTTATTCCCATACCCAATAGTTTCCTTTGCGAGGTACAGTGAAAGCAAATTCAATATCTATCGGTTAGATTGACGGGCGTAAAGCAAACACTGAGTTTGAGCACAAAAAACGCGCACGAAAGTTACAGAAGTATGGAAATGGCTCTGTAATGGTGTGGGGCTGCATGTGCAGTGCGGGAGTCGGAGACTTACATTTTATTGAAAGTACAATGGACAGGCTTGCCTATCTCAATATTCGTAAAGAAAATTCAATGTGCGGAGAAGTTGGAGATTTTAAATAATTTTGCATTCTACCAGGACAACGACCCCAAGCAATGCATCGAAAATGAAATGTAGAAAGGCTTTGGTTGAAAACTTTTTTAAACTTTTACTGGCACCGCAGATACAAATGTGAATGAAGTTATTTGGTGGAAAAATAGCCAGAAGACTATGTAAAAGGATTTTCAATTCGCTATCTTGCCTTAATTTTGCGAACATTTAATTTAGGCAGCACACAGACGTCTTCAAGCGGTGCACAATGGGGATTTTTCGATAAGTTTTGCTCATAAATCCTAGAAAAGGCAATTATTAATCAATTTTCGACTATAGGCCCCTCCATTTATGGAACTTCAAGCCGTACGCCAGAAATAGAAGGCTGAGCTCGGCCAAACATCCAAACAGGGTGTAAGCGTCAATTATATACAAACAGTCTGTGTCAGGAAATAGAAAGCTCGATTATTCATGAAATATGAAAGATATATATTTAAATTTTTTTTACATGAAAGTATGTACAAAACTTCGAGACGCAATTACTCAATAAGCCGTGTAGTCTTCATCGTTGTCGAGTATAGCCTGGCATCTTCTCGGTATGCTTTGAACCAGCTTTTCTGCGTAGTTCGTCGACAAAGAGCTCGTTGACGCAGGAGTTGCTTTAAATCGTGGACTGGTCTTCCGACAAGATGCGTTTTCATGATTCGGGGGGGTTGGCGTCTGGGTACTGTGAAGGCCAGTCCAATACTGTGACGCCATTTTCTTGTTTTGTTGTTTCTCAATGTGTTTTTCTGAGAGCAGTATTTTATTTGATGATGTGGGACGGCAGGATATCTTCGCCTCCTTCAGTCGACGTTCGATGGTGTTGATACTCACATCTATTTCCTTTTTAGCAAGAACTGGTAGTGCTGGGCGTAGTCACAAAGAAGGGTCCCGCTTAAAAAGTTAAGAGATCGTCCAACTATCCTGCTTTTTTGTCGTCACCCGTTTCAAGCCGCGCTTGGAAAAGTCATCAACATTTTTGTGCGCCTTATACCGCTGATTCCACATCACAACAAACTTTTTTGATCTTTTAATCAATTTTGCAGCCGCGGTAAGGTAATTTTGGCCCTTTCGAATGCGTGCATAAAAATACCGCCTTGAAACGTTTCGCCTGTTTTGTTTGGTTGCGTTTACGGGAAAGTTTCGAACCACACTAACCTGAGTTAGCACTGCCGTTGGACTATTACTTGATTGGGACTATTACGCAGCAAAAAGCAGCACGAAATATATCTTGCAGTTGCAACAAAAAAACCAGTTCTTTTCTTCTGACACAGACTGTATATAATTTTATCACGTTGTTCTATCGTGTAAAATTGTACATCTGCCTACTTGACAAATATCAAAGATAACATAAAAACAGGTACCGTCTAGGAATTATTTACTACTGTCACCTAGGCATCTCTTCTGAGAGACCATGTAGATACATTTCTGCTTTTATGTAGCTCTTCATAAACATCATCCGCTAATTGCATATCTAAGAAAATTTTAAGTATGCATTTGCATATGCGAAGTTGCAAAAAAATCCGTTGATTTAAAAAAATTTGTTTTTTTTTATGATGGTCTTCTGCATTTTCTCCACATAAAAAATGTTCGACAAGTTTTTATTGTAAAAAAACGTTCCCTTTATTTTCAAAATTTTAGTAATAGAAAGCAATTGAAAAATTTGATTAACCCTGAACATTCGTCTTTCACTTCGTATCTCGTTCGAAGTCATTTACCTTTTCTCAAAAATCATTAGATATATTTTCCATTTTAACTGTTGTTTGCTTCTGGTGGTAGTCATTTCTACTAAAAAATCCCGCAGACGGGGTCAAAGAGCGAAGCGCGCCCAGGGTTAATGCAGAGCGATAGTAAACATTTCAAAGTTTTATTGCAAAAGAACAGTACTCCTATCGATTGAGCCATTTTTGATTTGTTGCAGTTCGAAAACTAATTTTATGATTTTTTAACACTTTTTGACCTATGGGCAGTCACTATTATAAGATTATACAATTTATGTCGTAAGAAGGGAGAATAGCTTTAAAATACAAATAAATCCATGTAAATCGGAACATCCTGTGCATAATTATTAACGTACATTAATACAGCGACTCCAACGAATAATCGGACAAATTTATTTCCACCAAAACTATATAAAAACATGGAACAAATAATGAACGAGAAACATATTTTTAAAAATAAGTACGCAGATCGATTTTTTTTTATTATATTTTACTAACATACTAGAAAACTAAAGCATTTTGAACAAAACAAAACGAAAAAAACTTTGAATACAAAAATACAATTTTTTTTTTGACCATTTTTAAGAAGAAAGTGTTCAGAAAGGGTTATTTTTTCGAAAATTACATATTTATTTATTGATCAATATCTTGTTTGTCCCCTTCAAAGTAATCCCTTTCAGATATAATGCACCTGTGCCAACGCTTTTCCAATCCTCGAAGCACATCTGACCAAAAAGCCTTTTGATCGATGTTGACTTTATCTCCACATTTGTGGCAAATCTCCGTCTTTTCATAGGTATTTTTGCAAGCTTGAAGCGTACTACGGTCGACGCAAAAATGCGCTGTTATTTTCGGCAATAAATTTTTATTTTTCGATAGCAGAGAGTTACAGAGCACACCAAAACACATTTAACCGTTATATCTATCAAAAACAAACTACGTATCCTATGATCAGAAACTACCGGGAATGTTTAAATAAAACAAAATTAAGTACCAGGCAAATTTATTTTATCTCCTTCAAAATATGACCCGTCTGAAGAAACACACATATGCCAACGTTTAACCCAGTCGCCCATGCACCCCTGGTAGGCCGACAAAAAGATGGCCTTCAGCTTCTTCATCGTATTCTCTTTGATCTCCTCTATCGACATCTTCTTCCACGAAGTGCTAACTTCAACTAGGTAAACAAAAAGAAGTCGCAGGGGCCATATCAGGTGAATACGATGCTTGCACGATGGTATTTGCTTGGTGTTTGATACAATAATCCAGCACAATTTGGACTCGGTGCGATGGCGCGTTATCATCAAGCAAAATCCAAGAATTGTTGGCCCACATTTCCGGCCGTTTGCGACGTACAGCATCTCTCAAATGCTTCAAAACGGATAAATAGTGACAGATGTGTGTCTTACAGTCCTACCAACATAAAAAACAAAATATGGACCGGTTCCCACGGTTCGTTTAAGCTAAACATTGCCGGTACTTTTTATCATACCACAATGTGCAGTTGAAACTGTAAACATATTTTGAGTACTTTGAGAATCCTTTATTTCCATTTCAACGACTCTGGGACAAGATTTTTTAAACTAACTTTTTTTTTCTTTCGCCGTGTCCATTTGGCTGTCATCACAGAATGAAACAAGACGAATTCATTCTCTGTTTTCTACTTTGCCAATATTTTGCCGACACGACAATCAAACGTACAAAACATTGTTGTGTGTCTAGTGTCACCACCTTTAATGAATGCACCTTGAGTATTACTCAATTCTAGTTCTAGGCGTCTTTGATTATCACAACTTCTTTTTTCAATCATTTACAACAAAAATTCTGACTGTACCCATTTTAACAGTATTCCGCAAATTTTCACTCGGATCACTTTTGTAATAAATTTCACATTAATTTCACTCCTACTAACCAAAACGTTGCCAAAACGCTCTTAGCAATTTATTTTCTACATTGCTCTCATGAATTTTCCACAATTGATGGCCGTAGTATCGTTTCACTGAGCTGCTGTTGCGATAGCGCAAATTAATCTGATACGACGATTGGGGTGAAAAAATATTAAATTGTCGTATGTCCACCGGCATCAGCCACTGCAAACTCTCCAATGTATTGTCATATAATTCATCACTCGATATGAAAACTGTCGGAAAACCGGGTATGCTGCGCAACAGATGAAATTTTGGATTTTTCTGTTGACAAGGATGAGCAGGTAGATTTAGCAGCAAAATCAAAGAAATCACAAGCAAGTATCTTAGTAGCATAACGCGAAATCAGGGCTGATCTGTAACCACACGTTTTCTAATTTTGCAATTGGCGATTTCGTTTGCAGGTCTAACGGTCACGCGGCGTTTTTGACAACTAACTGAATTTCTTCATTTTAAGCCACATTGAACTCTTTAAGTTGGATGCTGGTTTAAGGTAGCTAATTAAGGTAGCAACAAATGTTTGGTTCTTTGTTTAAGACAATTTTAAAATTAATTTATGTAAATTCTATACAAGAATAACGAATAACGGGTTTCTGTGTCATTTCATTGGCATGCTTCCAATGCGATCACGCAACTAATGTGGCCGAGTAGAAGCGGTCAGCAGCGGGTCAATTTACTTTTTTTTTGCCTTAAACTTCATTCATACAATTTTTGTTGCGTGGGTATGAGTGAGTTTTTACATGTGTGGCGATATTTTTTTTCTTTTTTCGTTTCTCCAGTTTCACTGACCGCGAATTGTAAATTTTAATGCGATATTAATTATTAGATAAGTAGAATACCAAGGTGTGTTCCAAAGTAAACGTGATTTTTTGAAATAATAATTCGTCTTTTTTATGTGGAAAAAATGCTTTCTATATTAAATATTAGATGCGCAACTAAGTTCCTGCTGTTTGTCAATAGATGCCGCCAGCACTGTGTGCTAGTCGATTCTAACATAACCTAAACGTCTTAAAACAAGCTTAGACATATGGTAAACAAACTGCTTCGACACATTCGTGATTTTGTTTTTGGTATCATATACAGGGTGGGCCATATAGCGTTTGCTTTTTGAACCACCTATTTTTTTGAGAATGATAACAAAAATGACATGTCAAATGTGTTCATAATTTACTTAAAGGTTTGACATTTACGAAATGGGACGCTATACGCTTGAACAAAATTGGGAAATATTGAAAACCTATTTCCAAAGTGGTGAGTCTTCTTCTTCTTTTCTGATTTTCACATCGCTGGCTACGTCAATAAGCTAAATTGTCGGGTTTGGAGCTCAGAAAATCCACACGTTACAGTAGAGAAGCAAATGCATCCACAACTATTCAATGTTTGGTGCGGTTTTTGGTCTGGCGACATCATCGGGCCATTTTTTTTCGAAAATGAGCGAGGAGCCGCGGTTACAGTAAATGGCGAGCGTTACCGTGACATGCTCAACGAGTTTTTATTTCCAAAAATTGAAGAGGATGACATGGAGGACATTTGGTTTCAACAGGACGCTGCAACTTGTCACACTGCCAAAGTTACACTCGAACTTTTGGCTACCGTTTTTGAAAACCGAATAATCAGCCGAAATTCCGATATCAATTGGCCGCCTCGGAGCTATGATTTAAGCCCGTTGGACTATTTTTTGTGGGGAGCCGTTAAGAAAAAGTGCTATGCGAACCATCCAGAGACGATTGATGCTTTAAAACGCGAAATCGAAGTTGCCATTCATGAAATTGGAGCCCAAACAATCGAAAATGTGCTTAAAAATTGGGTTGATCGAATGGCCTACTGTAAAGCCAGTCGTGGCAGTCATTTGAACGATATTATTTTTCATTCAATATTCAAAATACAATAAAAAAAAGGGTTTGAAAAAATATTGATTAGTTTTTTTTTACATCCGATTCAAAAAGCAAATTTTACATGGCCCACCCTAAACTTTTGGTTTTATGAAAATGTCTGATTTTATGCCGAATAATCGTCATTTGCGGGAAGTGCTGATTTTCCTCTTTCATTCGAAAAAAACGGCGGTTGAAGCGCATCGAGAGCTACAAAAAGTTCATGGAGATGCTGATTTAAGTGAAACAGCGTGGCGAGATTGGTTTCGTCGCTTCAAAGACAGTCATTTTAATGCTGACGGCCGTCCGCGTGAAGGAAGGCCAAAAACCTTCGAAGACGCTGAATTGGAAGCATTGCTCAATGAGCATCCACGCCAAACGCAAGAAGAGCTGGCTTTAGTATTAGGAGTTACCCGCCAATCCATTTCCAAGCCATTGCATGCTTTGGGAATTATTCAGAAATAGAGGACTTGGGTTCCTTATGAGTTAAAACCAAGGGTTGTTGAACGTCGTTTTTTCGCCTGTGAACAACTGCTCCAGCGGCAAAAAAGGAAGGGTTTTCTTCATCGCATCGTAAAGGGTAATGAAAAATGGATTCGTTACAGCAATCCAAAGAAAAAAAGTCATGGGGATTGCCCGGTCATGCTTCTACGTCGTCTCCTCGGCCGAATATTCACGCTGCGAATGTTATGCTATGTATTGGGTGGGACCAAGTTGGTGTTATTTATTATGAACTGTTAAAACTAAGCGAAACCATCACTGGGGATCGATATCGACTTCAATTGATGCGATTGAGCCGAGCACTGCGCGAGAAGCGGCCGCAATTCGCGGAGAGGCATGAAAAAGTGATTTTACAGCATGACAACGCTCGGCCTCACGTTGCCAAACCTGGTAAAACCTACCTGGAAAGACTGAAATGGGAAATCCTACCCCACCCGCCATATTCTCCAGATATTGCGCCGTGCGATTATCACCTGTTCCGATCGATGGCACATGGTCTAGCTGGCCAGCAGTTCCATTCATATGAAGACATCAAAAAATGGCTTCACCCGTGGATAGCCTCATAAGATGAACAGTTTTACCGCGACGGTGTACGAGATATACCAGAAAGATGGGGAAAAGTAGTAGCTAGCGATGGGCAATACTTTCAATGATTCACTTGTAACCATTTTTTCAGAATAAAGTTGTATTTTCATCAAAAAAACACGGAAAACTTAGTTGCACACCTAATATATTTCACTTGCGACTCAAAATAGTTCCAAGCGGCTCAAAATTCTTCGCTTTAGAAGGGCGGTCAAAATGCACCTCAGGATATAGGCGCAAGCCTTTAGGTAATTTCGACGTTCACAAACGCGCTTCCTAAATTAAAAATATTATACATTTTAATAAATGTGACTTTTAGTAAAAAAAATCGGTCACAAGTGTCGTTTAATGAAATGAAACATTTTCGACGGAATCCTTAAATTTATTAACTTGCAGCTTTTAATGATAGACCCGTCGCTTCCAGTTCGTTGATGTGTTTTGGCATATAGCCGTAGTTTACATTAAGAAATATAGTTTGGCTTTTAAGAAATATCTGTCGCGGATCTCTTTCCAAAGCTGTGCTAATATCGAACGATCTATTCATCGAAGAAAATATTACGTCAAATAAGATATGCGAATATTTTCTTCGATGAATAAAAAAATGCCAACCCAAACCATGACTGATTTGGAGCTGTGATGATGCTCGATATCCTGTCCTTAAGGGGGGAGTCTACTGTGACAAGGGAAAAAACAGGCTTATTTTCCGGATTTTATTTCTAACAAAATATTGCTCGTACATAAAATCTATTTAAACTCTTATCTTTATTATATATTTAAGTTTTTGAAAAAAAAAATTTTAAATCAAAATATTCAAAATGGCCGCTGTGGCACTTCTGCAAGCGCAGGTCCGCTTTTCTATACGGTGTACACGATATCTCGAGTTCTGATAAATGAATCAGCTTAAAAATTTAATTATATATTCTCTGTAATAGTGTCTCTCGTCTGACATAGGATTTTTTTGATATCGTTATTTGTTAAATTGTTATAAACAATAGTAACATCAATTTTAGGCAAAAAAAAGAAAAAAATTTCAAGAATTTTTTTTTCAACGCCAAAATTTTTTATCGACATAATCCTACGTCAGACGAGAGTCAATACTATGTATATGATAACAATATTTTGTTTTAGATCACCGAAACGTAAGATTTCATGTACACCGTTTAGGCACCTAAGAAAAGCGGACCTGCGCTTGCAGAAGTGCCACAGCGGCCATTTTGAATATTTTGACTTACAATTTTTTTTTCAAAAACTTAAATATATAATAAAGATAAGAGTTTAAATAGATTTTATGTACGAGCAATATTTTGTTAGAAATAAAATCCGGAAAATAAGCCTGTTTTTTCCCTTGTGACAGTAGACTTCCCCCTTAAGGGAAACAGTTTCTCAATAGTATAAAATCTTTTTCCCGTTCATTTGCGGCTTGACGAAAAAGTTGTCGATATTTTTGCAGCCACACTTTTTTTGTTCCCATCTGTAAGTAATTGTGCTCTTGGAATCTTCTAAGGCTTAACGTGCATCTCCTTTTTCACAACTCTTCGAACAGTTTCACGGCCAATGCCTATTTCTTGGACGATTTTTCTCATTGAAATCTTTGAATTACGCTGGAAACGCGTTTTGATTATCTGCCGATTCCTTCGTCTGTTAACAATCGCTTTTCTTGCACGTGAAGTGCGAACACCTTCATAGGTAAGTTCTTGGAAGCACTGAATTTCTTTGGGAACAGTTTGGCGAGGAACATTCACCAACCCAATAGTTTTACATTGTCACTTTGCTTGGCGATGCAGTTCTAAAATGTGCTCTTTTAGGTTCGACATTTCAAAATTTTACCTTAATCAACAACTGATCACTAAATTACTAATAACTGGATTAAATATAAAATTCCAAAAACTTTATAAAAAAAGATGTAAAGTAAAAAGTTCATTTAACGCATTTTGTCCCCATTAATGCTTATTACTCTGCTGTTGTTGTTGCAGCAGTTCACAAGGCCCTGCCTGTGCAGTGTAGTCATCGATCGTTATCGACTAACTCACCTAACGATAATCCCAGGAAACATGTGTTTTCGACAGGTTGAGCCCAGAGGGAGAGGTGTGTTTGGTCAGTAGGTTGAGAGGGCATGCGAATGAGTGGTTAGTATCATGCGGGGTACCTTCATTGAGTATGTTTGAGTCGATTCTGGATAAGTAGGAGTTTAACTAAACCGAATTGGGCCAATGTTGCGCCGGTCTCACGAGGCAGGTGAAGCTCTTCGTCTGCAATGTGTGGTGGTTGGACTCCGCTAACGGCATTTGGGATGTCGGGAGTTTAGGAAGGTGGTGAGAGTCTCCCGTATGAATGTCGTTTAGTTGCAACCGTGTTTGGTCCTGGATCTCGTTGGTGTAGTCGCAGAGATGCCTCCTGACTCGCCTCGCAGGTGACTCAGGCTCTACCAAATGTCTGCGAGGGTGATTCCTGCAGGAACTGCTTGCTGAGCATTTTACTGTGCTCCTTAATTGGGAGCATGGAAGCCTCGTTTTGAAGGTGTTGCAGTGGAGACATCAGGAATAATCCCATGGCTGTCCTGGTAGCAGTATTTTGACAGGTATGGAGCATTGCCCACTGCGAATGACTAGTATCAGGTGACCAGACGGGTGCATAGTAATGTAGTCCCTGTATTTACTATCCTGTATTTTCCAGTGGTTTCTTTAGAAATACCCCACTTTAAAAGTCCTATTTACCGTGGAACGCACCTCGTTTTTTTTTGATAGTTAACTTTTACTTTACTTTATGTTTTTTTTGCTGGAAATCAAACAATTTTCATAAAAAGTGCATATGCTTTGAAGTTGGAGTAAAGGAAATGGTTGCCTAAAATACAAAATTACTCACTTTCGAATGTTTTTCAACTTTATAATCTCTGTATCTCCTTTGGGTTGTTAAAGACGAGTAACGCAACTTACTTGACCAAATTTTATGCAAAAAATTAATGTTATTACTATCATTATTGTTTTTTTTTTAAACTCTTTTTTTTAATGAACTGTTTTTGTTTATTCGGTGAGTACAAGAAAAACAAACAATGAAAGTCAGTGGGAGTAAAAGAGATATACCTAAAAAGTGTTGACAGATTTGCAAAGCTACTGACAATATTTAGAAACCTGACTGGTATAGCCTTAAGAATGAAACGTTGGGTAAAGAATGGTAATTAGAATTGCGAAATTATTAATATTCTCAAATTAGAAAGGAAAGGAAAGAAACTATGAAATGGAAACATTTTTAAATCCTCTTAAATTAGAGGTACACCCTGTCTTGTTCTTTGGTTTGGTATTAAAAAAAATTGTTGAAAGTTCGAATTATTGAAATTCCAACCTTCGGATCAATAGTCAGTTAGACACTTAAAAACCACACAGGCTCCAGTGGCCGCCATACTCGCATTTCGTATTAGGAGTGCGCCTCGAATGACGGATGAATTGGCAAACTGCAATTTCTTGGAGTGCTCAATGGGACCGGAGTCAATTTCAGGACCGAGTATAGCAGGAAGAGTCGGGTGTATCAAGACTCTCAGTAATAAATCTCATGAGAACCGATAGTACAGTATAGACGAATAGATAGACACCTGCAAAACAACCCAACAATCCATGGCGATGACATATAGTCACCATAGGCATCTTCGACAATACACTCTCTACATCTTGTTTGGAAGATGGGGATGGTACAGAACATTTCCTCTACCACTGCCCGGCTTTCGCCAGATTAGATGGTACATTTTTGGTTCGAAGGTTTTTTCCTCATTCCATCGACGGACAAGATTCATAAAAAAACCTGGGAAGTTCTCTGAGGAGTAATAAATCCCACCTCATCTGCCGTTCCTTTCCTTTTAATTAGGATTTGGCCTTAAGTGTAATGCGCAATATTGCCTGAGTGCGTGGAAAAAATGTCCGACCAGCCACAATTCTGTTCCGTTTTAAATTTGTATGAAATCAGAATAGAATTTTTAAGCGCCATGAAATAGGTGTTGAATAGATGAATGTGAAATAGGTGAATACGGAAAGAGGTGTTGAATAGGCGTTGATAGTTGGATTGAGGCTGAATTCAATCCTAATGAGTAATAAAAGCGGAAGGTCTGACGGTGGCACCTCTCTTCACGCTAATTGATTGATAAAAAAATCCCATGATTACTTTTATCATCGTTTTTAGATACCGCATTTTATGGCTCGCATTCTTCAAGAATTACGCAGGCCTACAAAATTAATTTTTTTTTTAATTCGAGACTGGATTCCGCTGTATTTTTGTATGTTAAACACGATTCTGGGGTACAATAGCCGAGTGGTCAGGGTTTTTGACAAAATCGGTGAAAAACTTGAGGTAGAGACTCGAACTTAAATTAAAATCTTACACAATAACAACCTAATAATAATATGAAGAGTGTTAATAAAATGAGGTTAACTATTTAAGGCCCAGTGATTATGGTCGAACAGATAATTATTAAACTACATTAAGCTAAGCTCATAAAGATTACTGTTTTTTGTAGCCGCTGATTACAAATCTGGTGTCAGTTTTTTTTAAATAAATGGTGGACGCAAAATCAGTGTTCAGCTTGATGATCTTAGCTCAACTTTTTGACTTTACGTCCACCATCTTGGATCCGCCACTTTGAATTTTGAAAAATTGATACCACGCACACGGGTGTTCCTTGCCCGTCATCCTTACTTTAATTTTTTGTTGATGTTGTCACGCAACCTTCGACTAGTCAGTTATGCATGGATATAGTTTTGGGTATGCCAAGATTCACACAATTCAACCATTCATAACAATTTATGTATACAATTCACAAACTCACCGAACTTCTTCACGAACGTCTGCATAGTTTCGATGCGCTTCGTGCTGCCGCCACGCTTACGCGTTGCATTGAATAACACCTTCCATAGCTGAGAATTGTGGTAATTGATAAAATTCTCATCGAACTCACTGCGGTAATCCGATTTACGGCCGACATGCGCATTCGGACGTACTGCGCGTAGAAAACTGCGGAGGAAGGGTATACGTGCTAGGAAGCTGGTGCGTGGCACTTCTATTACATTAAGCGGCACTTCATTCAAATCCAAAGGCATCTCGAGCATAGCCTGTGCTGATGTCGAAGGCAGCAACAACAAACACAATTGTAAAAGCATTAAAGTCACGGAATAGTAGGTTAAACACATCCTTAATTTTTTTTTGGAGCCTGTTATTAATTTATTATTGTAAAACGAATTGTTCGTATATTTGCTACCAAAATGTGATCCGATTCATCTACCTATACGATGCGTACGTTGTAAATGCTTAGTTAGAAATGCGCGTGACAGTTTGCAGGTGGAAAAGTTGATGCATTTGGACCTGCCGACACAAAGCGATGTTACTTCTTTTGTCAAAAAGTTTACTGTAAACTACGAAAGTGGTGTAGTTTAGTTATCTTAAAAGATTTGTTCGACTGTATAATAAATTACACTATAACTTAGTTAAAGTTGGAAATAAAGGTGTAATCAGAGTTAGCTAGGAAAGTGAAATGATTTTGCTGTGGAAAATTTTCACTTTCTTCTGTCAACATCGAAAAAGTTGGAGAAGTGCTCTTCAACTTTTCGGCAATCAATTTCGGAAATGAAATTTGCATAGTCCGACTGTAATCGTAAGAAAGCGAAACAATTTGGCGAATTACAGGGTTTCATTGAAAAGTAATGAGCCTTATTTTTTTTAAGCAGTCTTATTAAACCTTTTGGCTTATACGACTAATATTCTTCAAAATAGGACCCTTGAGTGTCAATACACCGCTGGTAGCGGTCCTTCCACTGCAGGAAACATTTTTTAAACTCATCCGCCGGAATGACTTTCAATTCGGCTGTCACAGTTTTTTGGATCGCCTCGATGGAGTCGAAACGCCTACCCTTCAGCTTTCTTTTCAGGCGCGGGAACAAGAAGAAGTCCAGGTCTGGGTTGTAGGGAGGGTGGGGAAGCACCGGAACCCCCATCTTGGCCAAAGCAGAGGTGCAGAGGAAGGCGGTGCGCGCCGGCGCATTGTCGCGATGAAGAGTCCAATTGTTGACGAGGTCGGGCCGAACCCGGGCGACGCGGTTTTTCAGCCGAAGGAGCACTTCTTTGTAAAATGCCGCGTTTACAGTGCTTCCTGGAGGTACAAACTCCTTGTGGACGATGCCTCGAGAGTCCAGAGCTTCTCCAGCTTCCAAAGCTTCTTCGACGTCCTCCCGGGCTTCCTTGAACGACTTGTGTCACCGTTTTACCTGGGCACTGGACAGAGATTGGTCCCCGTAAGCCGCCTTGAGTAGCCCAATGGCTTCGGTACTCGTTTTGTTTAGCTTTACGCAAAATTTGATGGAGTAACGTTGCTCCAACGATCGCTGCATTTTCGCCACTGCAAAATCCTAACCTTTTAAAACAGCTTTCACGCGCGGATGTTGACCAACGATCATTTTCCCCCACCAGCCGATTCGGTTGATCGCTTGGCAGACGCTCCGCGCGGGAAGGCTCATTACTTTTCAATTAAACCCTGTATATCATATCTATTTATGTATAATATTCAAAACAAACTAGTGGTATCCTTTTATCCGTTTTCGTCAGATCAGACTCGTATTGAAATTTTCCGAGGAATGTTTCTGAGGAACATTTTAACCTTCCATCACCATTGGTAGTAGAAATGGTTAAAGTACCAGGCAAGCACTCCCCAATTGGTGCTGTTTTGATACCATCAACCCTACAGACTTAATATTTTTCAGATTTTTTAAAATAAGTGTCCAAATGATCCACACCGGTAGGAAATATTTTGTAAAGTGTTCCATAAAAGTATGTGGCATCAAATTTTGTTATGGATTTTTAAAGCAATGTTAAATGTAGTTTTATAGGAGTTTTTTCAAATAATTTAGATCAAAATTAAACCACATTAGGGGAATTTCAATAACAATAAAAAAATTCTGACGTTTAATTACAAAACGGCAGAAGATCCAATATTCTACAGCACATCTTCCTCTTTCGAATTTGCTATAGAGCATTCTCTTTCTCTTCGTCGCATTTTTAATTGAGCGAGTAATGTAATTGTAATGCGCTGTAGTTGAGTGAAAAGGGATCTCGTGGGTTTTCGCACAGGTCACTGTGCGCGAGAAATGCATGCTGTGAGACTTGGAATCACATCAAGTTCCTTTTTGCGATGGATGTATGGAGGATGAGGTGGAATCTCCTTAGGCCCTGCTCTAGTGGGGCTAAGATCCAGGCATCTTGGCTCTTAATTCTTTGCTGCGCCTGCTGATATAGCTAGCGTTGACCTTAAAAATCTGATGAATTTCATCAGGAGCACAAAGCGGTTGACGCAAACGCAGCACAGTCATCGTTCGAAATCCACACAGTCTAAACCAACCCTCCTAACTTTCCCAGCACCGCCTTTCCCCGCCCTCACCCCGCATCCCATGGGTCTTCCTCACTCACCTCACCTCCTTCATAACGAAACGAACGAAACGAAACCGTTTTTCCTCGTCCAAGTGTGCTCATTCCTTGTGCAACCATACCAACCTAACCTAACCTGAGTGAAAAGTGTGTAATGTTCCCCCCATTTGTGGAACAACATTAAGATATACATTTTGGTATTTTTGTTTGGGATTCATTAAAAGTGATAATTTCGCCAAAAACATGTTTTATGAAGTACAAAGCGATAGAGAACAATAATAAAGTAATTTTGTTTTGGTGGCACATCAAAGCGGTTGAGGTAATATATTTGCTCGTATTTTCCTTATATTTTCTGTATTAAAGACAGAGTTCCTTCTGAGGAATATGGCAAATTGTGTATATTAATTTTCGCACACTTAATATATCTTTGTCTAATAACTGAATGACAATACAGTCTGGTTGTGCCCACCAAAAACTATATTCAGCTCCTGTTTTCGTACCTGCTCATATTTTTATTTTCGAAAATCAACTGCTTACCAACGAATCTCTCAATAACATCTCTCCCATTAACCGTTGTATTGACCCCTAGTCATTTCAGTATCGGAACAAAAACAAAGGCCTTTACGCTTTGCTTTCTATGCTCACATTAGAAAAGCTCTACCCACCAACAACACCATTCGCTTCGCTTAAGTCATCGTCGCTGCTTGCATAGCTGCAATAGGAGTACCTTAGGAATAACACAGTCAGTCGATAAAAAAGCTCTGTTTGTCTCGTCGAACAGTCGCAATTCAATTTCAAAAAGTGCAGCAGGAAAGTGTTGGCTATCCAAAGCGAATAGCCAAAAAGTAGTTTCAGAAAGATAATCTGCTAGTTAGTTTTTATTACTTTACTTGCATTATGTGACTGCTATTACAATTACTTTTCTAGATTCTCTTTTTGAAGACATTTAAATTACGCCAATGCAAAGTCATTCTTTTATTCTCTAACTTATTGTTGGTTCGGACTTTTATTTGGATACCATATTACTCTTTGAGCCCTACTCTTTGATCTTCACCCACTCAATTCCATCCTATAAAAGTCGGTGCTTGCTCATTATATGATAATAAAGATACTAGACATTAGAGAGACTATTCTCTCCCTCACTTTTGTTTTCGATTTGATAAGTGAGGCGATGGACTCGCCATCGCTATTCGAGAATATTAATTTCAATATTCCTCAGTGAAGCTTGCGAAATTATGAAATTTTCTGGTTATGGATGGTTGGAACTAAATATGCTTCCAAGGCTCTGATTCCTAGAACTTTGAAAGAATTTAATTCGCTTCCAAATCATATTGGCCTAGATTTTTCTTCCAAAAAGTACCACCTCAAAATGTTACTAAATGAATTGTCGAACTAAATTCTAAGTATCCTCTAATATTCTTTCTCTGTAAACTATAAGAAATGTTACATTTTCTTCTTTTAAAAGGAAACAAGTAAATTATAATTTTAATTTATTTTTTGATAGATTTATTTAACATTAATCTGTTTTTCATAATCAGTAAGAAATACTGATATTAGATTATGAACCCTTTCCGGTCATCGTAAAAGTCAGTGATGGCACTGACTGAGTGGCGGCAAAATGTCATTAAGTGGAAAGGAAACATTTTCGGAATTAATAGAAAGCTAGCCACTCTGCATGTCGTACGCGTCATTTTAAATTTAAAAAGGACTGTATCATAAAATTTGTGTTCAAAATTTAAATTTATTTTTAATTGAAACAATGTAATTCCCCAAAATGGAGGAGTTTAGGAATGATTGTGAAAATACTGAAAATAGTGATGATGAAAATATGAAGAGAGAAAGTGACAGTAAAGTCACGATTACATACTTTCTCCTAAATACATTAAATCGGTTTCAACAAATTCTGTGTTTTAAAAATCCATATATAATATTTGCTTTAAATCGCTAATAGAGAAATATCTCCGAAAATCTGAATTTTACTGCGACTAGCTGGTAGTTCCATCAGAGAAATTTGCCTATCGCAAGGGCTTAAATGAATAAAAAAATAAATAAATTATTATATCTGACCCACCTGCTGCAAGCACTTTTCTTCCTATGTCTGATGGCTGCTTAAGGTCCAACCGAAGCTGAATTCAATGAAGTGATTTTTTGTGTGTGATTTTAGCTTTTTTCTATGCCTTCTATAACTGTTGCTAATACATTTTTTTGTTTGTGCCGCATTATGCTAAATTAATTGATTTGCATATTGATATGGTAAACAATAATAAGCATAGAGGGAAATCGAAAATAACTGTCAAGTTTTAAACTAACTTTAGTAGTATAATCGTCAATGCCAGTGCCAACAACAACAACGCGGCGATGACAGCTGTGCTGTTTGGGACAAATGAGTGATGCCACTTGCTGCCGAAGTTCTGCTGGGGTTGAATATATGTACTTATTTTGGGTATGAATAAAGAATTAGAAACAAAAAAATAATGAAAACAAAAATTAAAAAAAAAAATATTAAAAAAAAAATATTAAAAAAAAAAATTAAAAAAATTAAAAAAAAATTAAAACAAAAATTAAAAAAAAAAATATTAAATAAAAAAATTAAAAAAATTAAAAAAAAATTAAAACAAAAATTAAAAAAAAATAAAAACAAAAATTAAAAAAACAGAAACACAAAATAACAAAAATAAAAAATAAATTACTTTGTTAGACTAAAAACACGATGATCGTCTAAAAACTTGTAACTATGTATGTATGTACAATACGTGTGGTATATTAATTTCTTACTTGTTTTTTTTTTCATAAGTTTTACCTCATATCAATTTAGTGTCTTGTTTTGTACGAAACGCAGACTTCACTTTTTATTCAGGCAGTTTTGTATGTACCTACAGCCATTCCTATGTTGTTATTGTACACGAAATATCAGTTGGAACGTTAATTTATGTAAATTCAAAATTTCTTCTCTCACACTCCCTAATCATGTTTCTCTTTCATTAATATTTATTATTACACGATATTTTTTCTTCTTTTTGAATTTCTTTTTTTCTACAAAGAAATATTTAATCTTTTTTCAGCTGTGGTATAACGAATCGCATAAGCTTACGAGCCATATTTTAATTATTTAAGCGATTTCTACTATTACGAAATCTGCAACATTCCTATACTTATGTACGTACATACATATGTTTTTCACGCGTAATCACTTGTTATGAAAGAGTTGAATAAACTTTTCAAATTTTGAATTAATACAAATTTTAAAGCTACTTTACTTACTGCTCCAGTGCACGAAAATTGATTATATTCAAACACCTGATTATATATATATAATATATATAATTGGCGCGTACACCCTTTTTGGGGGTTTGGCCGAGCTCCTCCTCCTATTTGTGGTGTGCGTCTTGGTGTTGTTCCACAAATGGAGGGACCTACAGTTTCAAGCCGACTCCGAACGGCAGATATTTTTATGAGGAGCTTTTTCATGGCAGAAATACACTCGGAGGTTTGCCATTGCCTGCCGAGGGGCGACCGCTATTAGAAAAATGTTTTTATTAATTTGGTTTCGCCGAGATTCGAACCAACGTTCTATCTGTGAATTCCGAATGGTAATCACGCACCAACCCATTCGGCTACGGCGGCCGCCCTGATTTATCTTCATCAAATAAACACGACTTAGTGAAAATTATGTACTGCTTCTCAAAAAGTCTCTTCATGACTCATAGTGATCAGTACGCATAATATAACTTTTCTTACAATCTCCAAAACACTTTCCACAGACCGTTTTGGGAATATATATGTATTTCAACTCTTTCGAACTGTCATTTATTGTTTCACCCATCTAAAAACGCTTTCGTTGAGGTAGTAACGTGAATAAATTCCTAGCTTAATTAATCTTTCAATGTGCTGTAAGAACTTCCATGACAATTTATTTGCTGTTCTTATATAAGCTCATGCTATTCTCAAAGCATTTTCGATTATAAGATCCCAAAAGTCCCACAGATCACTTTTTTTGTGAGGGTGGACAGTGCTTCCCTATCAGTGCCACAGTCAGGCTATGGACCTATGTGTAGATGGAGTTTTTCAGCGATCTCATTTCCTTCCATACTAATATGATCGAGTACCCAGAGAATTCAAACTTGATTGGCCATGTCAAGTGCGCTTAGATTACTAACACTCTTCATTCCCAGTTTAAAGGTCACCTGATTGGATTGAGGTTCTAAAGAGCCGCTTAGCTATTCGACAAGATTGCACTGTTCTGGTTCCGATAGTTGCGCCCGATAGTGGAGCCTACACATTTTTCTATTGTATTTATATAAAGTAAGTTGCGTTGGAAAGTAAAGATATTATTAAAAAATGTTGTCGAAAGTCACTAACCAAGCACAGATCGGTGCGAAGTGAAGAAAATATGGTATACCAACTCCAGCGGCCAGTGTGGAAGAAGCACCAGAAATTTGAATTCGGTGAATTACAGGGTCCGGCACTCGAAGTGTAACTAGCTTCAGACCGCTCACGCTGATGATGCACGGGCATCAGCTGTCTGTTAGTTGCATAAATGACAGTCCAGAGTATTGTTTACAAGCGCGCGTAAACATTTTGCCGAGAGTAAACTCGAAAAAAGAAAATCAGTAATAGATTTCAAACGTAAAAGTGTGATTGCATTATATTTGGCTGGAAAATCACAACCAGCGATTGTTCGTAAGCTCGAGCACCTTAAAGTAAATAAAGTTTTGGTTTATCGCACCTTTACTCGTTACAATAATACTGAGAGCATCTCGAGACGTCATGGAGGTGGTCAGCAAAAGACTATAACGACACATGAAATGGTTCAAAAAGTGAATAAGCGACTTGAGCAAAATCCCCGACGAAGTGCCAATCAAATGGCGAAAGAACTGAAAATATCTGGCCGTAGCATCCACCGCACACTGAAAAATTATCTCAAAGTCAAGCCAAAGCAGCTACAAGTCAGACTTGAGAGAGCGAAGGAGTTGCTTCGCTTGGCCGATCATTGTGTTTTCTGACGAGAAAATTTTTTAAAATTAGCCATTCGTAGACTCCCAAAACGATAGGGTTCATTTGACCGACCGCTCATACAAGAATTTGAGTCATCGATTGGCCACCAGGAGGCAGCACCCGCCACAGGTAATGGTTTGGGCCGCTGTAACCGCAGATAGACGCTCTCCAATCGTTTTGATCGAGCCTGGCGTCAAGGTAAATGCGAAATATTATCGGGAAAGTATACTGAAGGTTGCTTTGAAGCCGTGGACAGACAAACATTTCGGTGGCACACCATGGACGTTTCAACAGGACGCAGCACCTTCTCACAAAGCTCGAGTGAACCAAGAACGGCTAAAAAACAACGTTCCGAACTTCATAATATCCACACAATGGCTCTCAAATTCACTAGACGCGAATCCGATGGATTATGCTCTTTAGACCATTTTGGAGAGTAAAGTCCGAACTAAAATTTTCATCAGTCTCGAGACGCTGAAAAAAGCCATTGGCCGCGAGTGCGCCAAAATACAGGCAAGTCACATTTGGACAGCTTGCGATTCTTCTCCACCGTCTCAAGGCCATAGTCAAGGCAAAAGGTGGTCATATCGAGCAAAAGTAAATTGATTCTTAATTTGATATTATTTTTACACATTTTTTACCTTGAATTGAATAAAAGTAATTTTCCAATTTAATTTTTGGCGGCCGCCGTAGCCGAATGGGTTGGTGCGTGATTACCATTCGGAATTCACAGAGAGGTCGTTGGTTCGAATCTCGGTGAAACACCAAAATTAAGAAAATTATTTTTCTAATAGCGGTCGCCCCTCGGCAGGCAATAGCAAACCTCCGAGTGTATTTCTGCCATGAAAAAGCTCCTCATAAAATACCTGCCGTTCGGAGTCGGCTTGAAACTGTAGGTCCCTCCATTTGTAGAACAACATCAAGACGCACACCACAAATAGGAGGAGGAGCTCGGCCAAACACCTAACAGAAGTGTACGCGCCAATTATTTATTTATTTTATTTTTTTAATTTTCCAAAGTAAATGTATGGAATTATAAATTGGTTAGACTTCGCGACATCGCCAGAGATTCAACACGGTTTATTTTGCGTTTGGAATTGGGCCCAAATCTGAATAAGACTATGTTGGTGGTAGAACTGAAGACAGACGACTATAGACTATGAGTTCATAAATTGAGTGCTCAGATGTCAGCCCGAGATCCAGATTTTACACAAAAAGCGATCATCTCGAACGAAGTTAATTTTTTTCCCAACGGCTGTAGTAACGAGCAAAATTATCACTATTGAAGGGAACACAATCCGGAAGGGTTTGGCTCATTATTATTGTATTCACAATAATTTTCTGTTTAGTACTGTTTATGGCATGGCTGGCGGCATCATCGGACCTTACTTCTTTCTTTAGAAGTGAGCAAAAAGAGTTACTGTCAATGGTTCTCTGTATAGAGCGCTGTTAACCGATTTTCTGTGGCCAGAGTTCGACAGCGTCCATATATCCAAGCTGTGTTTCCAATAAGACAGCGCTACATGCCTTGTCATACAACCGCGGCAATACTCGATGTTGTAAAGGAGAAATTCGACGACTGGGTCATCCCACGTCGAGTGTTCTTCAATTGGCCGCAGACATCATGCGACTAGACACTCCTAACTTTGCTCTGAAGCCACGTGTCGTCTTTAGGTTGAACTGGTTGATTTGTAGTCACGCATAGACCGGTTCGTACATAGCGTTCAGTCTTTAGTATACGCCAAATGCAACCATTTTAAACGAAAACATTTTGGAATGGGCCATAAAAAATTGGAGCAACCGTTTACAATACTGTCAACGAAGTGCAAAGCTTAATCCAAACATATTCGTACAAATGTAGCTTCAAAGTCAAATAAATACACACCCTAAAAGGATGGTCATCCATTTCTCAAATCCAAAATCCTTTTGTTACTTTGTAAGCTCAATTCTGAATCGTTTTTAAAATCTTGTTGCGTGATGTTCCTCGGTAATAGAATTTGCGTATAGTAGTTCGTCAGATTATCAACCATTCTACGACTCAGGTACGTTTCATCGCCGATATTAATATTTTCAGCCAGTGTGTTAAAATTGTTAGTGCAATATTTTATATTTCTCTAATAAATAATAATGATAATATTTTCAGGATATCGCTCTTCAGAAATTCAGAAATATTTAAACTTGCTTATACTATTAAGAGCCGCCACTAAGAATGTTATATAGTCGACTCATGTAAAGAATTGTAACCAAGACTTTTACGTTCGAAGCGTTTCATACTCCCAAGTCTCTTATTAGTTTCGCCAACCTCATTTTTTTATCGGCTCGATTGCTGCGTTCTATCTTCACACATCATTGATGAGATAGTTGAGAGAGAGAAAAAGCATGGCTTGAAAGTTTTGACATATCCACCACATAGTCTTGATCTTGCATTCTTAGGATATCAGGTGTTGTATTCTGCTAAAGAATTGGCGCGCACACTTGTGGTAGGTATATGGCCGAGCTCCTCCTACTATTTGTGGCGTGCGTTTTGATATTGCTCCACAAATGGAGAGACCTACAGATTTAAGTCGACTCCGGACGGCAAATTGATTTGATTTTGATTGCCATTGCCTGCTGAGAGGTGACCGCTATATTTTTTTAAGGTTGGAGCAATAAATTAGTTTTCTTTTTACTTCTTATCCTTTGGTCAGCAAATTGAGCACAAAAGTTTACCTATTAAACACCATCAGCTCAAGTTTTTACCTTTTTTTAAAGAAATTCTTATTATTTTCCTCCCATTACCTTCATCTTCATCAGGAAAATATGAAATTGCGCCCTAAGGCAACAATAAAAGTTTGACAATTGCTAATATTTCCCCGAGACTGCCGCAAGCGTTAGGAAATACACTTCAAAGAATATCGATTGCCAGCGACGTGATGAGTTTTTGAGCGATAAACTATACACTCATACATGTACTTGTATGTATGTATGCACTCACACATACACTACTTGAACGCATGCAGTTAGCAGCCACTGCTCGGTTTATGACAGTTTAAGTGGTGCGCTGCGAGAGACTGCGATAACTACAGTATTTACGGGCATGTTGAAAATGCCCATTTAGTGCTGTCAGAGACCAGAGCTCTACTAACTACTTAACTTAACTTGTCTAAATACAAAGAAACCAAAAATGAAAAATGAGAATTGAAAATAATAAAGAAGGAGAAAAGAAAACAATGACGGAACAAGGTCAAGGCTGCGCATAGGGACTTTGAAGATAGTAAGGGAAAAGTGCATCCAGCACCGGCAATTGTTGATTCTGTCATGCGGTTTGACGTACTGTGTAACCAGAAAACCTACACACATATTTACATATATATGCATGTGCATGTCATCGCTATATCAATAGATACACCGCGCGTCAAAATGTCGGGCGTTTATTAAATGGTGAAAATGCGCTACATCGTCAAGGACACAAGTTATAAAAAAATCAACGGTATTTTTCAGCAGCTTCAAACTTGCACTTTGTTAGATTAAAATTTAATAAGCTATGAAATTGCATATCAAAAATTTGTCTGAAAATTCTAATTAAAATGCCTGGAATTGAGAAGAAAACTTTGCAGAACCATCAAATACGGATACGAGATGGGCTCGAGGGTAATATAGCAACTACTGGGAATGAAAGGTCAGATAAATTAGTCAGGAAAGGGCTTAGAGCCAGTCTGTAGAAAGGCAAAGAAGAGCATACTGAGATAATTAAATGAAGAAAAAAATTATAAAAAGTCAACTGAATTTTTTAGGAGCTTCAAACTGGCACTTTGTTAGACTCCAATTTAATAAGCTATAAAATTGCATGCCAAACAACGTGAAATTGAGAAGAAAACTTTGCAGAACAATCAGATACGGTTCCTATGGGTTCCAGGGCACATAGGAATTACTTCTCATATTTTAGAAGTAGAAGAAAGACAAAGATCATGCTGGGATAATTTACCAGGTTTATCGCAATCAAAATGAAGGAAAAAATTATAGAAAATCCACTGAATTTTTTAGCAGCTTCAAACTGGCACTTTGTTAGACTAAAATTAAATAAGCTATAAAATTGCATACCAAATTTTTTTTTTTTTTTAATTCTAATTAAAAACCATGGAATTGAGAAGAGAGCTTTGTTGGATTTTTAAAAATTTTTTTTGTTAAGTTTGTATCTTGGTTTTACTTGGAGTTTGCTACAAAACGAGCTATACTTTTGTAAAAAACAAAACAGAAGATTCAAAAACAAAAAACAAAAATGGTCAAAACTTGTCAAAATGTTAATGTGGTAGCATTTGTCGCGTTCTGTACATCCAACATCATGTATCTACATACACTCACCTACATAAACCAAATTGTCAATGCAAAGTTTCTTTTTTCGGCATTTCTTCTTTCACTTTTTAACCTTTGATGTATGCAAGTGGATAACCAAAGCCGCACACACAAACACACATACATATATATATATATATATATATATATATATATATATATCAGACGCTCGAAAACACAATCACTCGAATGTCATGCAGTGAATCTTAAACCTTTTCTACATCCATTTCTATAGAAATCCATTACATTTACATTTTTTGTGAAGAAATTTCTTTCATGCAGATACTCAGGTATTTATTTTTCATTTTAAATTTCATTTTATTTTATCATTCACTTGAATTGTCTGTAAGCTTTCATTTTTTTAAACAAACTTTCAGTCTATTTAAATGCAACTAAACGGCCAAAATTTACTATTACTTTACATAAATACTCAAATAAATTAGTTTTAAAAATAGAATAAATAAATAAAAAATAAATATTTCGCATAAATATATATAAATAAATTAAAATTGACATTTGTCTTACACAACTAAATTGGCTTTAGATGGGCTTCGTTTTGTTACGTGTAATTATTTTAACATTTTGCCATTATTGCTTTCGAAGCTTCACGCATCCATAAATAAAGAAATAAATATTAAATAAATAAATAAATAAATAATTTAAATAAATTATGTTAAATTAATTTAGAGAATTAAACTAATTCATAATTAGAAGGCACGTTTTCGACTGTATTTGCCCTGTGTGACGGCGCGCGCCACTGTCTCTGCAAATGTGTAGCCATCTTTAGCGTTAGTTTCAATGTGGCTGGCGGGTAGCACGAAACCATAACGACCAGTGTCGCCCATTTCAATGGTGTAGGCGTATTTGATGCCCACAAAGCCCTTAGCCCAATCGTCTGAGCCGCCTGCCGCTGGATAGAGAGTAGTTGCTGATGAGCCGATGGTGTACTTGCCACCCGATTTCTTCGTGATAGTCTGGTTGAGGTAATGAAATAAAAATGAGCAAAATTTAGAATACATATACATTGAGCAAATACATTTTTTAAGCAAGAAATTTATATATTTGAAGCAAATTTAATAATTTTGTAAAGAGTATCCAAAAAGGTACCTAAGATTTGATTTAAGGAAGAAAAAAAAATATTTTCAAGCAAAGCCATCCTTATTGACAGACAGCCAACAATCACAGCTCTCAATTCTCTTCAGCTTACATCAAAACTAATGCACAAATGTGTTGATAAGCTGCATATCTGAGGCCAGAGCAATCAGGGAGGGGGCACATAGGAATTACTAAAGGGAGGATAAATAAGTCAGGAATGGGGCGGCCATCCCATTTGTAGATCCAGCGCCATTTTGTGGCCTACGTAAAGGTAATTTCTCCTCTCCTATTTTGAAGGTAGAAGAATGACAAAGAAGATGATACTTGGATAATCCACTGGATTCATCGCAATCAAAATCAATCACAGGTACCTTAATCTAAACCGATTTAAAGACTATGGAATTAAATAAGAATCACCGCTAGAATTCTAACAGGGTATTGCAGGTTGAGTCATCACTTTACTAAACTGGAAATATATGTATGATCCTCTAATGGAATTTGAAAGTTCTGTAAAGAGGAAGATGAAACCGCCGAACATGTGCTGGGATCCTGCCCCGCATTGACGGATGAGCGACACAAACCGCTGGGTAAACATACTTTAACAAAGTAGGAAATAAAACTAAATAAAATAGAGAAATTTATGGAGGAAGTTGGCTCTGAAAAATACTCTGAACTCATAAAGTTGGCACAATGAGGTATTTCATTCACTCATAATCATTACAAATTCCTAGAGTTCCAAGTTGAACCATAGCGCCACTCATAATGCTAGGTTTTAATATCTATATTAAAACTTAAAGTCAAAGCATGGGGTTATGTATGGAATAGCGCATGGATCAAATGGCAATGCTTTCCTCTTTTATCAATATTGTCCATTATCGTTTTGCATAAATGCGACTGAATTTTATTGATGAATCTCCTTATGCAATGCATTTCTAGTTGGGGGCTTGTTGGCATGCAACTTTAAGTTCAAATAACAACATAGAAAGAAATCTAGTGGTGCTAAACCACGTGGGGTGAGAAAGAGTACATGACCAGGACATGTGTCATGCATTAATTAAATTCAAGTCACGTGATGTCCACATCAATAACATACAATTTAGCTGGAAATAACCCGGTTATCATGTTGTTATATCAAGCGCAAAGGATAATCATTGCTTGATCAGCCCACTTTTCGAAGAAATTTGTTCTTATGATGCCTCCAAAATTCGGAACAAGCACTCGCACTTGATTTCACCGAACCCCAGATACGCCTTTGACTACAGGAAAAACCATTAAGGTGAAAGTGAGCTTCATCGCGTAGGACGATTTTGCTCAAAGAATCGGCATCCGCCTGCTTATATTCAATAATCCATTCCACGAACTATTCGCTTTATCAATCGTATTTGTAAGCAAGCGAGGAATAGGTATCTAGTTTTACTTAATGCCGTATAGAGCTTCATACAATTTTCGGTCTTATCCGCAATACCGAATTGCTGTTGCCGAGCTTTCATCAACACTTTCCCGCTCTACTTCGATATTAAAATTTCCATGGCTTATTATTGGACGCCCAGTGTGGTTGGTGATATTAATTAATCCAGTCTGTCTGAACTATTCGATTACTCCCTTCAACGTTGACGAAGAGAAATCAATATTCCGCCAATACACCGTTGTTTTTTACACAAATTTTGAACTGTGGCAACCGAATTTTCTTTATTTTTGAAATTTTTTTCAACGATTCTTCTTTTCTCTCGCGAGGAGAGTACTCCATTTAAGCTAACGCTAAATAGTCAGCTGTTAAATTAACGGCGAATTCAAATGCTGCGTGAGTTATGTGTGAACACCCTTTACATGAAATATTGCGCGTGTACCTTTTCCTCAAAAAAAATATGCCCGATTGCTGCAGATAGGCATAATACGATGAAATCTCCCAATCCCATTCAAATAATTTTTTACATCGCTAATTGGGAACTTTTGAAGCAATACATTGTTGTTGTTCCAACATATTTTTTGCATATTTAACCTTAGACGCTTTTCAGCTGACAACCGAATGTCCTCCCATACCTCATATCCTCCGAATTTACATAAGTCTCGAAGGGTTGCTCTATAAAATAGTTATTTGGCTCTCAATGTTTGGACGGAAGATCAATACTAATGGTTCTAAATACTTAAAAGAAATACTCTTGATCTTGATAAATCTTGCGCCTCTCTCTCTCTCTAGGGACTTTCATCGCTGCTTACAGAGATGAGTTGTGAGGGATGAAGTTCAATAGCTACAATTTTTTACATTCTTCTGCCGCGTGTTTTATCTCGAATGGTTTAATTTTTTCGTACAGCTTCTGTTCTTCAAAAAAATAGCTGTAGGAAAAAATACTAATAAAAAAATAGCTGAGGAAGAATCTTCTTTCCTATGATATACTCTCGCCAGGTCACGCTACTATTTACGCATTTTAATGCGTTTGGATATCATAAATTTATAAAAAAAGATGCTGCAGTTCTTTAGCCGTTGGGCGCTGGTCTACGTAGTCGAGCAGCTTATACCTATGTATAAGTATTATAAATATAGAGGTTCTCCTTCCCTTAAGTAAATAAATTTACTGATGTGTCACACTTGCTTGTGCCCGCCTAACCTCATCTTTTTCGAGACAGTGCATCGATCTCTCATTTCTACTTCTCACATATAATAACCAAATTTGCATGTTCATCTAAGTTTCCATTAATTTCTTTAACTCACCGTTCCCGCTTGACGCGCTACGCGATCCAAATCCGATTTATCGGCGGTAAGAAGGTAATCATAGCCCCATGGATACAAAATGTATTGACCATAACTGTGGAATGAGAGGTACGCCTGGAAGGTGTCACGTGGATAATTGCTAATGAATTTCGAAATGTAGAATGTTTCCGGTTCCGAGAAGGCCTTACTACCGCGATATGTTTGCGAACAAGGATTTGCTGACGTACCCTTGCCGCCCCATTTATAACCGAAATTACGATTCAGGTCGACACCAGGGCATTGACGGCCATGCGAACGCATATTTTTGCGCCACAACCGATCGGTGGTGTGTGTGTACTCATAGCCATCGGGATTAGCCACAGCATGTATGTACCTGTGAAATATTGTATGAAATTGATTACTACTTTTGTTCAGAGGTGGCAATAAGAGCGACTTTGCGTGGCTTACCAATTGACATTGCGCATATATTCGGGTAAATCATCCCAACCTTCAACCAATTGATTGGCAATAAATGTGACCGTTGCTGGACTAATCCACTCGCGTGCATGCATGCCACCATCGATCCAAATGCCTGGATTGCCAGGATTACCGTTGGAGATTCTGCAAATTGAAAAAGTGCAAAGTTACAAAACGGAAATGAAAAAAACTGGCAAACACGTGTGGAAAGTTATGCGTTGAAAAAATGGGGAAATGTAAATAGTTTTTATTTCAACACACAATTGGATTATTTCAATTACAATTGTTTTGCACTCACTTCAAAATTTTCAGCGGTCGTTTCTGTAACGAATAACCGATTGTTTCCACTGAGCAAATATCAGGATATGTCTTTGCCATGTAATCAAAGAAACCGTGGATATCCGCCAGGCGATGATAGGCCTTCCATGTCAGACGATGTCCTACAAAATAAAAGAAAATTACAAATCACATTTTTTTTGTACACCTGTGTTCACAATAATAGCAGCGCTGCGGTATGTGGCATGTTTTGACTACTTATTTATTTTTTGTTTTATTTAAAAAAAAATTTATAAAAGTGTTGTTCATACTACAACAAAAACCATATAACTTAAAGTTTATAACTTTGTGCGAAATATAAAAAAAGGCAAACAATTTTTAACAAAATTTCAAAATTCTTAATAAAAATCTTTAGAAAAATTCAGGTGTATGTACAGTGGCGGTCATAATAAAACAGAGTTTGACTATTTACTAATTCTTTTTTAATGTTTGTACAAAAATATATTTCACTGTACAACAAAAACCATAACTTAATGTTCCAAATTTTGTACAAAATTAAAAAAAAATTAACAAATTTTCATCAAAATTTTAAACTTTTTAAATTTAGAACTTCAATTTGAGGAATGCACAAAAAATTATTTGTATGTGCAATGATGGTCGCAATAAAAGCAGCGCAACCACTGCAAAGTTTTGAATTTAGTTTTAATTCCAATTTTTTTATTTCAGTTTTTTAATTTTTTTATAAAACTATATTTCATACTACAACAAAAACCATGTAAATAAAAGTTTCAAATTTTGTGCAAAATTAAAAAAAAAATTTAAAAGATGTTCATTAAAATTTCAAAAATTTTGATACTAATCTTTGGAAAAATGCAGGTGTACATACAGTGGCGGTCAAAATAATATCAGTGCGACATGCGGCAATGTTGTGACTATTTATTTCTTTTTTATGTAATTTTTTAAATTTTTTTTTAAATATATTTCATACTACAACAAAAACCATATAATTGAAAGCTTAAAATTTTGTACAAAATTAAAAATATTTTAACTATTTAATCAGAATCTTTAGAAAAATTCAAGAGTATGTACAGTGGCGGTCACAAAAAACAAAGCAGCACGATATATAACAAAGTTTTAAGTATTTATTAACTTCTTTTTAAGTTTTTTCATAAAGCTATAATTTATACTAAAACAAGAACTATATATATTAAGGTTTTCAATGATTTGAGGATTCAGACTTTGTACAAAATTAAAAAAAAATCTAGAAATTGTCATACAAAATTTCAATTTTTTCCGAATCAGATTCCTTTGAAATATATCCAGTCTGCAATTTTGCAGCCAATCGAATTTTGAACTTGAGGTACACATTTCAAGTGGCTCAAAACTCGCGTTGATTTTTGACATTTTTCTTTTGGCTGGTGGTCTTGAGTATTTTCTCCGCATAAAAAAAAAATTTCGAGCTTCCGTTATATGGAAAAAAATGCAGAACACACTGAACAAAACAAATTATCAAAAATCACAGCGAATTTTAAGCCACTTTAAACTGGCAGAAAAAAAGGTTGAAATTTTTACGAAAAATTAAAATTATTTGAATTTTTAAAAAGTTTGCACAAAGTTTGAAATTTTGAGTTGTATGGCTTTTGTTGTAGTAATATTACACCAAAATTAAGTTCATTACAAAACTACATACATAGATTTTTCTTAAAATTTTGAAAATTGTATGAAAATTTACTAATTAGATTTTTAAAAAGTTTGCACAAAGTTTGAAATTTTGTGCTGTAAGACTTTCGTTGCATGATTTATATTTTCATAAAAAATAAAAAACAAAAAATTAAATATGAAATAAATAGTCACAACTGTGCAATATGTCGCGCTGCTATTATTGTGAGCACAGGTGTGCGTATGGAAAAAATTTCGGTTTTGTGATGCACAAATTAATTTCGCGTGAGTAAAAAATCCATAGAAAATTCAACAACGTAGACGCCTATGAACGCATATTCATCAAAAAGATCGTAAAAAATATTTCAGCAGACACCGGAAATGCCACAAAGTGTGCAATAAATTGCATATCGTCTGCACGAGTTGACTTTTATGCCTTTTAAGTGAGTGCAAAGTGCAAAGGGGTGCGTTTTCTCCGATTCGAACCTAATAACTTTGAAAGAAAGTGCGCACAGCGGTTGCATACTTTGCCGCTTTTGCGTCTTTTGGGTCATTGTTCTTTGCGCGTTCACCGAATGGGGTTCGCCGTGTTAATTGCAGTTCCATTTGCATGTGTATCAGGTTGCACTGCCTGCGATGCCTTGCTGGTGGACACATTTTGCTTTGCCAGGTATCCTTGCATTACTAGGAGTTATTGCTATCGAAATGAAATTGTTTTTATATTGATTAAACAAGCCAATAGGGCTTTTGATTGATTGAAGTTGGTAAAATTCAACAATTGTTAATTGACGCAATATGTGCGGTATTTTGAAGAGAATTAGGGGGAAAAAACAAAACCAAAAAAAAAAAACACTTTTGGTGTCAATTCTTGCACTTTGGCTTCAACAATTGTGTGGATAAATGCAAAAATCTTCACTTCAAAGTCATCGGTTAGGTTAACAACCGCTTGAAAGGGATGCTAAAAAGTTTTAGTTCAGTAGTTCCTTTCGGATGGGATGTCGACGTCGTTATTGACTCCAGCGTTCTCAAACATGCTAACGTATTTGACTCATTAACTCTTCTAGTGGCTTGCGAAAAATAATGCCATAAATTCAATCTCTCTTTTTGATTCTGTAACAACAAACTGCAGTTCTGCGTGAAGAATTGTACGAGACAGTGTTTGTTCAACAAATGTTTTAAGCCGACTTCTGCCGCTGGTTTTTTATGAGAAGTTTTTTAATGGAAGAAATACACTCGGAGATTGGCCATAGCCTGCTGAACGGGGACCGCTGTTAGAACAAACTTTTTCTATCATTTGGTGTCTCATGTCCGGAGATTCGAACTCTGCCACTTTCGAATGGTAAATACGCATCAACCCATTCGGCTACAGCGGCCGTTATTCCTATCTGAAAACAGTAAATAGTAGCATTAGGCTAAATCTGACGATTGTGCTGAAAGATGGACCAAGTCATCGCCTAATTCATGCAATTTTCCAATCGCGACTGCGAACTTCCTCATGGACTCTCCTCGGTGCGTCGTCATCATGATAGAGAATTCTCTTCTTCCCCATATGCTGTGAGTTTTGCTTTAAAGATATTATCTTCGATTCAATTCAACAGCTTTGCTTAACACGACTCCTTAATTGTTTCACCTCTTTTGAGGTAAATGAAGTGCATGATACCGCGCGCAACCCAAATTCAGCCGTCATAACCTTCTTAGCTGACAAATCCACCTTAGCATTCTTCGGCTTCCATTAACCACAAAACTGTCAGTAACCACTGTCCCGACTGGTCCTTGTCTGCTGATGTGCTGTGATTAGTCTGTGTTTCGTCGGCGTATGCGAAATTACTCAAAACTCGTGTGTATTGTGACTGAACCACCTTGTGAAAGTTTCAAACGATGGCGTGCGTTTGTTGCCAGTTGTGAGCAAACGTATCAGGGTTGCCGTTTATATAGATAGAGGCATCTTTGTGTATTGACCGGTCCTTCAAGTCAAGACCTTCTTCAGCTGATCTTCCCAACGCAGAGGAGGCCTTCCTTGTGCTCTGCTAACACCAGCTGGTACTGCATCGAATACTTTCAGAGCCGAAGCTTTTGTATCCATTCGGACGATATGACCCAGCCAACGATGCCGCTGGATCTTTATTCGCTGCAACGTGCAAATACCCAAAAATCGTACGCAGAATCCTTTTTCTCAAATACTCATCGGATATTGTCATCGTCCAAGCTTTTGCACAAAAAGTTAAGACGGGCACGATGAGAGTCTTAGAGGGTTGCCTTTTATATTTTGTGCCTTTGCAACGCCATATCACGAGATAGAAACACCTTTAGGCATTGGCCGGACCAACATACATTTTGTAATATTGAAACATTTGTTCTCAAGAAGATCTGTTCTCGTTGGATATCGCATAATTTGATAATTTCCCGAAAAGGGAAATGTGTCGATTGGTGTAAAGAAATGTTGAAGAACCACGGTGATTCAAGGTACGTCTATGTCATCGCAACAGATGGAGAATCATAGATTTATGCATATGAGCCGGAAACAAAAGAGCAATCGTCCATATGGGTGTTCTAAGGCGAGCTTAATCCAACAAAAGTTTTTTGCGGAAGAAGCACCTCAAAGCAAATGGCCGCCCGTTTTTCGGAAAATCTGGTCATGTTGCAACTGTAACACTAAAGAAACTTAAAATACTCAGTTCTGAGTGGTGCTCAATTATTTGTATCTCGGAATTTTTGGGGGAAATAAAGAAAACCAATCCCCAGAGACGAGTCTTTCTTCACCAAACAATGCAAGCTCTCACGTGAGCCACACAAGAGATTTTTTGAGCACTCAAAAGATCGACTTAATGTGTCCTCCGCCTAACAGCCCTGATTTGGCAACTAATGATGATGCGAGGTCGTTTTTCAACGCCTGAAAACCTGTTGAAGACTGGCTTTTTCATGTTTAACATATGTATTTCTGAATCGAATTCAACATATCTCTGTTCTAGCTAACGACTTGAGCTTCCAGGTAGCTTCCTAAAATTTAATTTTCTATGGATCCTCAAACAGGACGAAAAAAGGCCAGACCCGGGTGCTCAACCGAAGGTTTTAAAAAAAGTGTTCGACGGAGGATTAAATGGCCTATTAATATACTCTCATACAAGGGAAACTAATGTGGGAAGCAGACAGCGGTGTGCCAAGCCATGTGATGGCTCCTATCTAATGATTTTATTACAGTTATACATTTTAAGCAAACGGTTTTCCATAGTAAAATGTTGATTCAATCAATGAGCACCCCCAAATTATGAAGTTTTCAATTTAATTCTTCAAATTATTCTTCAAAAATAATTGAACCAACAACAATAAATTCTCTTAAAATTGCTTCAGCTTTCATCATATGCTGAAACGCGGGGATTTTCGCGCCCCTTCAACTTTATCTCATTCAACTTTGTTATATAAACGGAATTTGTATCAATTGCTGCAATAATTTATCCACACTTGAAGTTGACTTTATCATTTAATTAAGGCGTAACAAAACACGAATGGCCCACAAAATTTACACTTCATTATCTAACCGAAAAACAAACGATGGCGGCAACGGTGGCGTACTAATATTTAACAAAAAACAAAAAAAACAATTCCCAAAATACATACCAATTGAGCGAAAGGGTGTACTACATACATACATACATGCATATGTACATACAAACAAGCGCATACGATGGGCGCAAAGTGTCAAGAGGCCACACCTCCCCTTTCGAAAATTTAGTTACCAGAAAATTTTCGACATTTTCGTGCAACTGTCGCTCGTGTTGATTTTCGATAAATTAGTTAGTACGCCCAAAAATTTGTGGCGTCATATATTCAAACATTCGAAGTGTATTAGAATTTAAATAACTAACACTTCTCATGCCAAGACATAATAAAAGTTGGTGATTGTGTGAAAGTTTCTAAACTCGTAAAGCAAGCAGTATCACCTTAAAGAAGTCAAGCGTATACGAATTGCAGGGTTTTCCACTACTATTTCTTTTGTTTTTTTCTGCAACCCCTGCTCATAGCATAAGTGCGGCACATTATCAGCTAACCGTCATTTTTCATACCTGCTTATGACTTAGTTTTGGTCGCCGCGCACAAAGTAATTTCGGCGTTACTAACGGCCCATCAACAAACCACCTTTAAAGCACAACAAAAATTGCACCACTATAACTATTGGCATTGCCATTGCAACCGTCACATTCGAACGAATTGGCTGAATTGCCAAAGTTTAGCGCGAAGGCGATGAAATGCATGTGGATGAGGAGGAGTAAATGCAACAACCCCTGAAATTTTGAAAATGTGTTGATTTTCTTAATGCTTCACACAGAAGTCTTTTGCAGAGTTTCGGAAAAGTTTTCTAGTTTTTGCTCCCTCTATAGCTGCGAACTATGCCCATGTAGCTTCTGTTCAAAAAGTGTCCGGAATTTCGCATTCGCTATTAGCGCAGTCAAAATTGTTCTTCGAGATTGATACTCCATCCAGTTGTTTGCATGGTGAAACTATTTTTCGAGGTGTGCTATTTAGCAGATTAACTTATTTGGCTCTGAGCGATTTTGACAGAATCAGCTAATGGGCTGACGTCACTTGGGATGTGTTTAACAAAATTCAGCTTGTGTTAGTGACATGCGAAAAAAATCAACACAACGTAACTTCGTTGTCGTCTGAAGGCGGATTGGACGAGTGTGTGAATACATGTGAAATGATCATGCATAATTCGGCTGCCCAACCTCCCAAGTGACGTGGTAGCCGAAGTTCCGCGCACAATTTTCTTTTTCACCATAGTTAAAGAGCAAACCTAGTGAATCTATCATCCTTGACTTTTGCGGGCAAGCTGCCGGTTGACGCGTGGGTAATATTTTTGTAGGAAAGTTATTGATGCCTTCTTTGAAATTTGTTTGTATCGAATTTAATTGAGCAAAAAGTTGGAGCTTCTAGCTGCAAATCATGCGCGGAAGGATTGAAAATGTGGCTAGCAACCGAGGAGCTCCGACATTGTCGAAAACATAAGCGTACGCGCGGTCGAGTGGCACAAGGAGTTTAAAGACGGCTATGATTTGCTTCATTTTGGTCTTTCATTCACAACTCTTGCTGTTGAAAATCTTCAAAGGTTAAGACAATTGGGATCTGGGTTCCCGGATATAGGAACAATATATAGGGAAATGGCATTGCTTATGAGCTTGCCAGGAAGGGGTCGATTGAATTGGTGTCAGAGACCTCCCCCGGTATTTTATCTAAATCCACGTTAATATCATTCCAGAGGCTTCTTATTCACCTGACATGGTCTTTGATGACATTTTTCTGTACTATCCACTCATGTTATCATCGTTCTAAGACGACTGTTTACATAAAGAAAAAATCGCATAAGAAATTCAAGATGATTTCAGAGTCGGTCCGTAAAAAGTGTTTTGCAGGAAGACTTCTGCCTTTAAAGAAGTCTGGGAATACTGTATATTTTGTGGCCACCATTGCTTTTCTATTTGAGATTAATAAAATGTGTTTATTTTTATATATGTACAGTGACGGGGAAAATAAAAGCAGTGCGGCAATATTTTTTTACTATTTTTTTTTCATTAAATTCATGTTTTTTTCCATTAAATTTATGTTATTTTTTTATAAAAATATAGCACATTCTACAACAAAAACCCAGTAACTTAAAGTTTCAAACAAAGTACAAAACTCAGATAAATTCAGTAAATTTTCAAAAAAATCTATCAAAATTTTGTACTTTTTTTCAGAATGTTATGAAAAAATCTGGTTATAGGCTTTTATAGTCCCTTCAATTTTGTTATAACGAATTGCAAGCTTTAAATGGCGCAAAATACGCGCTAATTTTAGTTTTTTTTTTCGCCGAACTGTTGCACTTTTTACCATATAAACTAAAATTTCAAGCATTCTTTGGAAATTTTTATATATTTTTGTGAAACTTGTCAGAATTTTGTCTGAAAGCTTGGAACTTTTTAGTCACATATTTTTTGTGGTAGAATTCAATAATTTTTTATAAAAAAAAAATTCAAAATAAAAAATTTAATTAAAAAAATTAACAATTAAAACTGAGCGCTTTGACGCACTGCTTTTATTTTGACCGCCACTGTATATGTATTTGGTTCTCATAAACATATTTTGTTTTTCATTCGCAAATTGTGGTTACTTTTTGAACAGAAGCTGTGTATAGCTGTGTAGAAGCCCCTACAACGTTTTGAATAAAGTGTGAATTGTTGCCAGTGACGCCAATGACAGCTTACACATTTACGCCTGACACTTTTGCCAATGCTTACACCCATATATCTCCCTCGCTCTTTCCCTTTCCCTCTCTTCCTAGCCACTTGATTGCCTGCCAACGTTCATCTAACACCAGAATCTTCGTCATCGTGTGCAGCTGCACTTTGTTTTTGGACATTCAATGCGAATTGCGCAGATTTTCAGAACTAACACTCTCACCTTTTTTTTCGCTATACTATAGTAAACTTTGGCTAAACTTACCCTTTCGATTTTGGAAGGATGCAATTTCAGCTGCGCTGGGGTTTTCCGTTTCGATGACTTTTTGCAAATTGTCGATGAGAACAATTCGCGATAGATTTGCGATGCGTACATGTTGCTCTGCTTCGCCCAACACTTGTGGCTTCAATAAGTAATCGACCTCTTGCTTCACCTCCTTCCATAATTGACCACCTGTAGTTAGTTAATAAATTTTCATGGTTGATTCGTTAATCGTTGGTTGCGGGAATAGGAATACAGGCGTTCGCGTGTGAATGAAAGAAAGCAAAACGAAATCAAGTTAGACAAATTAGATTTTTATGTGTTTTTGTGTATATATATATATATGTGGGTACATGTAGTTGTAAATATATAAAAGATTAATAATAAGATTATAAAAAATTAATAGGTATTTTAATTTACGTACATTTATATTTTTGTTTTATTTATTTTTTCGCTAATCTATGAAATTTGTGGCCATTGTTCGAGGAAATACGAAATTGCGGAACGAATCGATTATGAAAAACTGCTTATTATTGTATATCAACTACAATATCTCTATTGTTATTGCTTATTTATTTAATGAAAATTCATAAAATTACTAATGCGCGCCTTTATGCTTGTATTTTTTTTTTTCAATGACCTCAAAAGGGTTTGCGAAGAGATCGGTCGTTTAAGTTAGTTGCTCGTGGCTTGAGTGAAATCAACTTAAGGGCATTAGCCCCCTAAAAAAAAATATATGTATATATAAATAAAAAAACAAAAACAAAATGCTCAATTCAATTCAAAGCAAAATTTATTGCTATTGTGCAGGCAAGCAAATTTTCTAAATGCCTCTTTCTAATTTTTTTTTTGCTCGTTTTTTTTTTAATTAACAAGTATGCTACTGAATTTTTAAACAGTTGAGAAGCAATTTTTATATAGCCTTTTACTGTAATTCGGAAGTGTAAACATAAAAAAGAAAATAAAAAAAAAATTGTTTCGTGGCATTCCTCAGGCTTCTTTTGAGTTTGTCTTTTGTGTGGCAAACATTTTGTGATCTCACTTTTTTATGAAGTAAATTTACATATCGGCCCCTTTCTGTGTTAACCTCGTATCTACAAAATCATAATTTTCAGTAAATCGATAAAAATGTTCAGTTACTTAACTTCTATGAAAAGTTATAACTTATTTGATACGATACTTATAGTAGATACGAGGTTTTTGAACTCGAACATGTAGATACGAGAAAAATCGAACCGCTCTGAAAAAAAAATTCTATAATCATTATGAACATTGTATGTTTTGTTTCACGTAGCAGGAGTGCTAAGGGGTGTTTTTCACTAAAAATGTCAATTTCGAATAAAATGAAGTTACGAGGTTAAAACAGAAAGGGGACGATATACAAGGTTACTTGCCAAAGAGTTCGAGTTTTGTTTATTCAAGCGGTTTAACAAAAGACCACGAAAGTTTATTTTTTTCTTAAATTCCTTATTGTCAAGGTTTTGTGTAATCTAACGAATTTAGTTAAAATAGACTGAATTTAATATCGAACTACAAATTTATTTTATTAATATTACTACCTGAGTTTTTCCCCTATCGTGTGTGGAAAGCAAGGCATATGAAATTGATTGTAATACAATAGTAGAACAAAAACAACAAGAGCATTAGGTACATTTGGTTTTTACTTTTGGTCCTTAGAATGTCGAAATCTATAATCAAAGATTGACAGTTTAGAGTAAACAAACAATTTAAGCAAAATTTGGCAATTTAGAGACCAAATAAATAGAAAAAATAATATCAGATGCCCTGCCCTCTTACTACTACGTGTTCAATATGCTTTTAATGCCTTGCAGAAGCGGTGAGGACCTTTCAGAGAAGGAGACTGTTGAGTAGTTTTTCTCTAAATGTCCGGGTGTGGCAGCTAGACGATTAATGTCACTGGGTACTTCTTTCTTCGACAGCCTCTATTGCATCAACACTTCTGGCTGGATGTAGATACCTGCCTACCTACCTGCCTTGAATCAAAGGCTTGTCTAACAGCCTAATAGCCTTTCTTTACATAATAAATTCTAAAAATATTTAATTTGATAGGAAAAATTGTGCCGAAGTTATCGGAACTGCCAACTGAAAAGCCATCCCATAAGATATTTTAGAATGACAATTATCCGTAAGTGGAGACGTATGAAAATATAAGGTCTCTAGCAGTTTTTTTACTAAAATCCAAAAATAAAAAAAATAAAAATAGTTCGCGCATAATGTAGTGTGCGTCTTGATGTTTTTCCACAAATGGAGGGACCTACAGTTTTACATCGTCACAGAAAATTTCTGCACTTCGTAATAGAAAATATTTATGCATTAAAATTAAAATTTTTTGTGGTCGTTGTTTTAGAAAAAGATTAGTGTACTGAATTTTTACCTTTCTTTTACATTTTATATAAAAAATATTTATTGTAATAGAAAATATTTATGTATTAAAAAAAAATGTGCGGTAATTTTTTGGAAAAAGATCAATGTGCTGAATTTTTACTTTCCTTTGGCACTTTTTAAAAAAAAATTTTAAATTTATATTTTTTTATGAACACTTTTGGCAGTCACTGTATGTGTCCAAAATTAAAGCTTACCACATTTTTTGTTAATTTGCGATGGAATATCTATGAATTGGTGGGGAAAGCGGCCTCACGAAACATAAGTTTGCAGTAACATATTTTGAGAGAATTTGTGAATGGTGGACTGAATTACTTAGGGTTAGGTAACTTGGAAAATGCAGTTTTTTTCTTGATATGAGAGAAACATTTTATTTTTAGTAGTCTTACGTTAGTAATTTAGGAAGCTATGATTTTTAACTTAAAGTCAGTGCTTTAGCTGGTTCTACAGAATTTTTCGCAGTCTCTTAACTCAAATGTAATCAATAAATATTCAAAGAAAGTTTAGAGTTATAAAATTTGTGGAAAAGAAGCTATTAAAACTGAGCATGTTTTTAAATAGGTGTATACCTATAAAATGAGACTTTTTTCAATTTCAAACGTTTATTAACAAAAAATGGTTACAAATTTTATCTTCAAAATAATAGCCATCGCTAGCAACACATTTTTCCCATCTCTCAGGCAATTTGTGGATGCTGCGCCAAAAAAATTGGCCGTCTTTGGCCCCAAAACCAATCATCGAGCCATTTTTTGGCTTCTTCGTGAGAATTGAAGCACTGCTCGGAAAGTGGGTCACGCATCGGCGCAAACAAATGATAATCGGAAGGCGCCAAGTCTGGTGAGTAAGCCGCATGCACCAGCGGTTCCCAATCGTACGTCTCCACCAATTCCCGGGTCGCTATTGTTCGATGTGGCGGTGCATTGTCATCAAGAAAAAATACTTTGTGACGCCGATCGGCATATTCTGGGCGTGTTCGGTGTATAGCGCTGTTCAAATCGGCCAATTGTCGTTGGAAGCATGCACCGTCAACTGTTTCACCTGGTTTTATTAGCTCGTACCAAATCATACCATGCTGATCCCAGAAAACACGCAGCATTGCCTTGCGGCCGAAACGATTTGGTTTGGCCGTTGTTTTTGGCTTGTGGCCGGGCGGACCATACGACCGTTTACGCTTGGGATTGGAGAAATACACCCATTTTTCATGACCCGTAACGATTCGATGCAAAAAACACTTCCTTTTGAACCGGGAGAGCAGCATTTCACAAGTGGTTTCACGATGTCGGCAAATCGTAGTTTGAAGGCACGAAATTCGAAATTTTTAAGAGCGAAAAAAAATGCATTGTTGTATGAAACGTAACAAGCAATGAACTGAATATTGTTGACAGATGACAGACGAAAAAAACAAGGCATTTGGGAAGGTTTAAAAATACTCCTAGCAAAATCTATGTACTAATACCTGAAAGTCTCACATAGGTATACACCCTCCTCCTATTTGTGGCGTGCGTATTGATGTTGTTCCACAAACGGAACCACGGGCATACATATATACAGTGTACTCTCTCCTAACGTACACTTTTCTTAAAAGGACACCTCCCATAAGGAGACATTTTTTTTCAGTCTGCAAACGGACAACCCTCCCGTGACAGGACGCTTACACTTCTTCCCCTCACCAAAGATATTTTAGTCCTCACATGAGCGGACAGCTTAAAAGCGCTGCCTTGGTGTATCAAAATCAATAAATTTGTTATATCTTGTTTATTTCATTCAAAAAGCGTGGGAGCAAGTAAGTCCATAGACAGTGAAAAATTGTTTAGGGGAAGCTGACTTTGAGAAAATCAACTTTCCTACTGGCGATAGGACGGTTATACCGCAGAGGATGAGCTTCCACTATCGGAAGTTGCTCAGTTCACCAACATTATTAATCGAGCTCAGAAACAAATTCACGTCGAGGTCGAAACTGTATTCATTTAGGTAAACAAGTCTTCATAAATGATGAAGAAACAAAAAATATCAATACTGAATTTGCAACTCTCGCTGGTCAAATCTTCTGAAGATGAACTAGAAAACGAGATTGACGACTAATTCACTGCTTATAAAGAGACTTATTTAGCAACGAGAAAACTAAACGCTCTTTCTTTATAGCACAGCGACCTCAAAGGCGTTGAACTGCTTACTGATCTTCATATATACCACCAAGGTATTGAAATTAAATTTAAACTAAAATTTCTGACTTTTTAAATGAATTTGAATACCTTGTAGAACAAAATTTGTTTTTTACATTTGTCGTTTGTTTACAAATTCTGTTTATTTTGTCAAATATTTATGTGTATATTTGTGCTGGTCTTGGAAATAAAACTGATCTTTATATATTTGATCAGTCACAAGTTATTTTAACTTTTTTACACTTTTCTCATAAGCGGACGCCTCCCATAAGAGGACACATTTTTCGTCCCTTAAGAGAGAGTACACTGTATATATGTTTTATATCGCAGATGGTCGGCAATTTATGAAAAACCCCAATGCCGTATGTGGGACATTTATTGCGATAGAAACTAAGAACTTATCAAAGGAATACTTTTTCTCCTATTTGTTAACAATAAAACTTTGGAACATCTTAATAAAAGTTTAATTAATATAAAATTTTCTTTCAAACGTGAGAAATTATTGGCCTGAAAGCAAAATCTGTTAAAGTCATATATGTAAGTATGTAAGCGGTGTTGTCGAAAGCCCACAGTTATGTTTGTGTGCGCCTTTACATATTCTATATTAATTTTTTATTTTCTTATAATATTTTTTTGTTTTATAATTCTTTTCACTCCTGCTGAGAAAACTCATTATATCTTTTTCGCTATTAACGCAAACTCATTAGCCATGGAAACATTTGCAATTTGCACAACTTCATGCAATATTTGAGCAAAAAAAAGAAATGAAAATTTTCAGTCTTTCGCAGTAGCTCATATAAATCACATCACTCATATAAGGCACATACCTTCCACTAGGCTAAATATGTATTTTTGTTGGCATGTAAAACGCAGCTGATAGTGAAACAGTTCATATACATAAACATATACATACATACATACACACACATGCATTCAGCCGTAATCACAAGGACTCTTATTACGTAAATAAAAATCTGAGCGAAAATTGCATGCGAACGCTTATTGATTCCAGTATATTGCCAAATGAGTATATAAGATGACTGGTGTGCGTTCTGATACGATTCCGATTATGAATTTGTGTGCAGACAACCCGGTGAAGAGTGAAATTAAAATACCACTTGACGCATTTCGAAAATACTGTTTCAAAGCAAACTTGGTAGAAGTCGGATCGGAAACAAGCACACAGCATGTACTCTCTGAGAAGAGCAAACAATTCCTGCTTAAATGAGACACTGCCGTATTACACAGAGGAAATGTTGAAAAGCTTGGCGTAAATTTGTGAAAATTTTAAAATTATGAAAAGAAAAAAAAACATTCTTCAACTCCCATTTAGCGGACATGTACTATGCATAAGCGGGGTGTGGCATCTAAGGTCACCTATTACCGACAAACAATTTTGAAATATCTTCTAATGTACTAAGGTTAGGTTAGGTTGATACCCTCAGGCTCACAGCCCATTGTGATGTCGCGTGGGGAGCTTTCCCTATTTCTCCAGTGTGTGCTTTTCAAAAATTTTAGAATATCTCCTATTTCTGCAGAACTGAGATCTTCCAATTCATTAAAAAATTATCTGCCTAGAATAGTAAATCTCCGTCTGGATAGAGCGGGACAATGGCACAAAAGGTGCAAGATTGTCTCTTCCCTTCCTCGTCAAGACAACTTCTACAGTAGTCTTGTGCTTGCACACCCATCCTTTGGGCGTGCCTGCCTACCTAGTGGGCAGTGCGCCGTTATGACCGAAATCAGTGTCCAAAGACTGTGTTTATTTTGGCTTAGCAGAGATTCTGTGCGTTTAGCATTGAGAGTCGGCCACAGTTGACGGGCGATTACGCCGTCTTTCGTTTGCTTTCCTTACGATTTCTTCAAGGATGTATAGCTTACATGCTTGTAAGGGTATACCTATCTCATTGTCTATGTACTCATCGGTCAATTTGGTGCCGAGTCTCGATAGTTCATCGGCTCTGCAGTTACCCTCAGTGTCGCGATGGCCAGGAACCCATATTATCCTTAAGCGAAATGACTCAGCCACCTCGTTAAGAGATGTGCGGCATTTCATGGCTACCTTGGAGGTTGTCGACTACTTTGTGAGGGATTTTATCGCCGCCTGGCTGTCAATGAAAATGTAGATGTCATTTCCAGATATCGCATCACACTGTACCAATGTCTTATGTATTAGATTATTACTAGTATGACGTGCCCGTATTTAGGGGAAGACAATTATCATGGTCGCAGACAGGTCACTCATTAATTTTAAAACACAATGCCTAGAGCGATTCACAAAAGGGGACCAAGGACCGAACCTTGCGGTACCCTGGAACCAAAAAAACAAGATGTTGTGAAGCCTTGCACATGACTTTTGGAATTCTTCCTGAACGGAATTATAAGCTTGTCAGCACCATCAGAAAATCCAAAAAAGTGTTTCAGTTTTTGCAACAAAGATCATGATTTACCGAATCAAATGCCTTAGAGAAATCTAGAAGGCAAAGAAGGTCAAATAGATCGCCGTTGTTAAATTGCAGCGAACAAAAACTCTCTCTTTTCACCAAGACCAGAATTATCCGCAATAAATTTTTTTTGTGTTAAGGTTTGAGGAAAATAAATAATTTTGCTAATTCTGTAACATTCTTTTTCATTAGAACAAACAGTAAACGTCTTGTCGGTGCAAGGTATTTTGAGTACATCGCGGATTTCGAGCGGAGATGCAAAAGGTTAATTACTTAAAAATAGTTAAAAAAATTAAATAATCACCACGAAATTCTGGATTATGGCTCCCAAACGCCTCAAATAAACCAACAAAAAACCACGACATTTTCAAATATCACTTCAAAGGAGTTCCGAACTTCAATGTAGTAAAGCGCACCAAATTCAACGGATTTTGTGTAATTTTTTATACATCTTTCAGCGTTGCTGCATATCAGGAAGAGTCGCTCCTTTAACGTTTCAAAAAAAGCTTATTTATGAGGGAAAAGCTTCAATGTAAGAAGGTATAGAGCTTATAGAAGAGTATTCTAGGGTCCCTTATAGTTAGCCGAGAATGTCTTTGAATTTTTGGCTTAGCAGCAATCACCCCAACCTACCAACCTCATCTAATTATGAAACGCATTTCTTCAATTACGGGGTCCCGTTGGTCTAGAATTTTCAAGAAATTGATTTATTTATTTATTTTTTTTTTTTTTTTGATATTTCGCAAGTATAGGCTTTAAAGAATATACTGTAAAATTTTTGGAAGGATATTCCTAGTATTTTCTACAATATTATACAGCCGTTTTAGCAGGTAGTGCAACTAGTCAACCGATTCGTCTGAAATTTTAATGTGTCGTTCACATCAATGGCTATTCCAATTATTTCATATTTTTTTGGTTAAAAAGCTGAAAACCCCCGATTTTTAAAGTGTCAAATCCATAACTGCGCCTTTTTCTCAATTTTTTATTCTAGTACAGGATATAGCTACAGTCATGAAATTTAAATTGAAATTTGAAAAGGTCGAACCAAGGAGCATCAGGAGATTTGGTGGCTCCTAGAACACTCAGGCTAAAAATCCCATTGTATTTATAGCGCTGGAAAGAGGGTAGATAATCAAGGAGGGAAGGAGAAAAGTATCAGAGAAAGAGATAGGAAAGAATAGAGACGGAGATAGAGATAGTTAGTCATGTGAACATTTTCCAGATTCTTTGGCAAATCTGTAAATATCCTCCAGTTTTAGAAAGACGGATATTACTCATTCTCACGACATCGGAACTCGTAGCCTTGCTCTAGGAAACGCAGTACACTTACAGAGAAAGTGCTCGGTGCTATCCACCTCCTCCAAGCAGGACAGGCACATTGGGTCCTCAATGATTCCAATGGTGGTCATATGCTAACCCTATGGGTTGTGTCCTGTAATAATACAGACCATCAACCGAACGTCTTTCCTTCCAAGTGTTAGTAGAAAGTTTGACAGTTTTCTGTTCGGATTTGTCACAAAACACTTTGCAGTTCTGCAGCGTTCTAGAACGGACCATCGCTCTTTATGTAGATTGCCTACATAATCGCTGATCCAATTCATGATTCCCGCGGAACTGATTCCGATTATTGGCTCTGGCCCTTGTGGGGGAACCGCCGATCCACGGTTGGCCAATTCATCGGTAATTTCGTTTCCTTGAACACAGGAGTGTCCTGGAACCCATATAAGTACAAGCCTGTTTTGTCTTGCGACAGAATTAAGCTTCTTCTTACATTCTTGAACAATCTTCGAGGTTTGCTTCGCGTTCTCTAGGGCCTTCAGTGCAGCTACAGTCATACTTATTAATAAGACTTTTGGTTTTTGTGTTTCATATAAATAGAAGAGCCAAAATGGGCAACACCGTCCAAGTCCAATTTTTTGGGAGGGTCAACATCCACGCCATTTTTAAAATTATTAAAATTAAAAAAACTAAATTTTTTTTCATTTTTGTATGTAAAAGAAGTTGAATAAAAAGCTTCAAAAATTTAATTATCGTTTTTCTTTTTTTATTGTTAAAAAAATCCTGAAAGTAACCAAAATTTTTGAGCTCTAGGCCACCGGAACCCCTTAAGCATCCGACGGAAAAATATCTTTTATGTTGCAAATACCTAAGCAACCTGTGCATTGCTATTTGTAACCCCTTTTCGTTAACGAAACTTATTTTTCTTGTTAGTTTGGATTTTCTAAATGAATTTCTCTATTCATCACTTGAATTTAGATTATTTTACTTATTTTTATTGCTTTTCAATTATTTAACTTTTACTTTCGAATTGAAACTTTTGCAATGAACGCTACGGTTAATGTTCGATTTATAGACTGCGCTCGTAAAGCCATTCAGTCAGCAGTCACTCAGTCTCCTTTCGTGCCCATCTTAAATGCCAATCATGTACAAATATTTATATGCACAGCAGCTCAATGGCGGAGCAGCATACAAAAGCAGCTACTCAAATAAGAAACTAAAGCGAAATTATAGAAAAAAACCGAAACAGCAGAAATATGCAAAAATTAAAATAAATAAATGTATTGCGGAATAGTGTTGAGTATGGAAGCAATCCAATTACACGGCAGTAAAGTGCCGCGCTTTCTTGTATTTTATTTGCATGGGAAATTTCCACAGAAATGCAGCAAACTAAGGCGCATGCGCAGACTAGTAAACTAATTTGCCGAGCGCAGGTGGGCTATTGGCAATTTGTGTTGTTACCAATTACAATTTGCTTTGCTTACGATTAATCAGGCTGTGCTCTCGCGGTCAAATAAATGCCTATACAAATTGGAATTCAATCATTTTTACAATCCAACGGTATGACAGAGTTTTTCAATTTTAATTAAAAAAAAACGTATTTTAAAATATGTCTGCACTGTCGTATTAGTAGTGAAAATAATTAATTTGCGTATCGTAGATATCACACATGCCTTTAAAACATAAACCAGAGGTTGCCTAACTGTGCATCGCGACGCCTTTGTGCTGATAAAATTGCAGAATTGAAAAAAGTGCTGTTGTGAGCAAAAATAGTTGAGCGGAAAGGAAACACTGACTGTCTTCCCGTTTTCAAATATTTCTGTTAAAAAAATCTGTTCAAGATCTAGCGATAGATATGTAATTTATATAATATTACTCCAAGGCTTCTTCCGAAAAATTCTGTTGAAGATCTGGCATCAAGCTTACAATTGATAGAAATCTAACATTTATCGATATTAAACTTTAAGTTTGGACATTATTTTTTCCAGCTCTAAATTGTTAAACTAAGACTGAGCACTGAAAAGACTTTTTTCTTGAAAGGAATCAAAAATATTTCAAAAATTAAATTCTTCGACATGAGATTATTGTGAGACCACTTATCCACAGCCAAAGGCCATCTTTGTAACTATTTTCAGCGAATCTCGATCAGAGCCATTGTTTTAGAGAACCATTCCCATAATCGAGAAGAAGCTACTCTTAAAATCATCTTTTGTTACGAACTTAAAACTTCGTTTCGTCAAAGGTAGACTTTTTAAATTTGGACCACAAAAAGTACTTCCTCTGCGTACTACAGCTGACTAAAGATTCTTTCACAAGGCTCTTCTATTTGCCACTCTCTGCTTGCTAACTCTCTGGTCGGCTCACTTGACGAAAAGTTTGCGTGCGAAAGCAGCATTAAAGTTATCGAGCAAGGCGGTTATACTTCATAAAACTGGTATAACTCACTATTCTGCAAACAAATGTAATTTCATTTCTCTTTTCCAGCGCTGTCAAGATATGTTTATTTCATTATCAGTTGCTTTATCTATTCGCCACTTGCTAACGCTTGGTGAAACGTAGAGGCCCGCAGCTTGTTTAGCTCAGTTTGTTCGCAGTTGTTTGGTGGGGAAAATGTAATAGGTGGCGCAAAATTAATCATGCCATAGAAGATTCATACTTTTTACAAATATGGTCGTACGTTTATCATAACTAGACAGCCGCAGCGTACAAACAAACAAGCAATAAGGCGCGTAAAGTGCAAAATAAAGATTTCTATCACTCAAAATTATTTTTTTTAACTATTAAAAAAATTGTTTAAAAACAAAATTAGATGATTAATTTTGTGCCACTAGTTATAAGGCGCAATAAAGTTTAGAGAAAGAGATGAGATTAGGTTAGGTTAGGTTAGGCTAGGTGAGAGTTATTATTTGAAAACTTTAGCTCCGACTTGAGAAATTCTTCTCAGAAAAGCGAGTTGATTCTACTCATAGATAGCACTCCTCATCATCATCATCATCATCATCAATAGCACGACACCTGTTCTTGTGAATTCGCGACAATAAATACTGGTAAAAGGTTGTCAGCCAGGGGACTGGTCCCATGAGGAAAGCCAGATCACCCACTTATTTTGTTCCCTTTTAGCCCATTCGGGTTTCTCACCTAGTAAGGTAGTGGTAGTACCTAGTCTCTGGTTGAGGTTAACAGTTTCACCGCTAGAAGGATTCAAGTTGGGAGATTGACAATAAGAGGTGATTTACATCACGCCTCAAGATCAGTATTCAAGTTGCACATTACTGTCCTTTGCACTCCTAATAAACATAAAAATTATGTAGTCTTGTCTGAATAATAAACAAAGATAACTTAATATTTGCTGTACAAAACGCAGTCATCGAAATTTTCACTTTTAAAAAAGTGCCACACAAAAATTAATACTGTAGGTTGAACCTCTGACTTAATCGACTGTCCTGTAAACATTGTCATATATGGTAGATGACTTCTTAGCAGGCCTTGTTGTCGCTGACAGAATAAAACCTTTCCTCGCTTCTGCAGGAAATTGGCGGAAACTGAGCGAAAGTTGATTTTTTCGTTAAGTGTGGGGCTCGTTAAGTAGCTTTTATAGCTGAATTGAAGGATAGTTTTATATGAATTGATTGGACTATACGAGTTTTTGCTAAGTTTCTGCTGTTTCACATGTTCCGATATTATCCTTTTCGCAATACGCGTTGTGCGATTTTTTTGGTTTTGTGAGATTTCTAAATTTCGTTTGTTGTTTTTAGAAATTGCGTTCAGCTCATGAAAAACGAGCAAGATCATAAGATCACAGATTTGTTTGTGACCAAGCCGAGCTTATTACTGGGTGAAGCTGAAGCAGTTTTATGGAAAAGGGTGTTAAAACACGTTTGAAGAATGTTTACATGCAGAAGTCCTCGAATTCCGGAACACATTGAAAAAATCGCTGCTCCTATTATCACATATTAAAAAAAAGACTTTCATGGGCTAAGGCAAATTCGGAACGGTATAAATATGTATATAGATATAATTTCCGCGTACACCCTTTTTGGGTGTTAGGCCGAGATCCTACTCCTATTTGTGGTGTGCGTCTTGATGTTGCTCCACAAATGGAGGGATCTACAGTTTCAAGCCGCCGCCGAATGGCAGATATAGGTAATTTATGAGGAGCTTTTTCATGGCGGAAACACACTCGGAAGTTTGCATTTGCCTGCCGAGGTGCGACCGCTATTAGAAAAAAAATTTTCTTCTTTTTTGGTCTTTTTACGTCCTATGCTCTCTCTGAATTCCGAATGGTAGTCACGCACCAACCCATTCGGCTAAGGCAGCCGCCGTAATATTCACGGATGAATCCTTTTGGGCGAATAGTTGCATATGCACATCAGTTCTGGCGCACTGCTGATAATCGACCATTTCAACGAACTCTTAAACATCCAGTTAAGGTTCATGTTTGGAGCTGCTTCTCCGGAAAAGGATTGAACCGTTTATTTGTGCTTACCGCCAACTCGAATGCGTTTTTGACGCATAAAATGTGTCAAAAAGTATCATTGCCATCAGCTGCAAAGACATTTGGAAGAACTAGCCAATCTTAGCAGACAACGATCCCAAGTATCGAAGCCAAAGGTGCATAGAGTACAAATTGCAAAATGGGATTGAAATGTTGGATTGGCCTTCGCAGTCGCCTGATGTCAACCCTATTGAAAATGTTTGCGCAAGAGCTAAGTCAAAACTTAAAGGAGCACAAATATGGACGCTCAAACAAGTATCAAGGTAAATTCGGTTGATTTGAAGCCGATTACCTCCACAACTTGCGCGGAAATTAACACAAATTATGATTCGGTATTCATAGAGATCGGTCTCCATCTGGGTTCGCTAGGGAGCAAAAGGTCTATGCGTGGCTTAGTGCCAACCAGGCTAACCTAAGCTAACCTATGATTCGAAAATGTGAAATCATTATAGCTAATGGTTATTTTATTGAATATATTGCGAATAATCAATATTATAAGCCCATACAATTCAGTTTGTTAAAACTGAATTGGTCGAATAGCTTCCAGGTTACGGCGGTGACGCTTTTGTTAGACAGAAAAATTCTAAAGATAAAAGATTTGATTCACAATCTTCATGAACACATCGCATTGGCATATAGTAAAAAACTCTCATGTGAAATGTGGCTTTAGAAGGAATTCCTGTTATGCGTACTCCTGCTTGCAATCTATGCGTTTAGTTGACAAATAACAAACTTAACAAACTCCAATATTTGCATTTACAGCAGTTTTTCTATAACTACAAATAACTATTTTACATTTGCGTAAGATAATTTTAGTCATGGGCTGGGCTTGTATAAGAGTAAGCTTTTGTTCAAGGAAACTCGTTAAGGATAGACATTTTTGGATAGTAATTTCTCTTTTCGCTTTAAACTTTCACTTCTTTAATTTAGGTTCCATGAAGGTTTTTATTCTAATAAAATTCTATCAAAAAAATATTAATCAGGATATTCAAAATTTTCCGCCAACTTTTTTACTTAGTTCACCCAACGCTCGCTTTACTCTACATTACTTATTCGCCATAAATTTGGCCTCTAACCAACATTACAATTACAACAATTGCGCTATGAGTGCTCCAAAGTCATATTTTTCTCTGGCCTTTTTCGCATGCACATTTTGACATTTCTTTTTGGCACACTTACCCATTTAAGCATCCATTTTATCGCTTTGTAAGCTTTCTAACTGCACAATTGCCTTGCATGCTCAAAAATAATGCAAAATATAAAAAATATAAAAAAAAAAATAGTTCAAAGGCCGCAATGCCATTAGCCTAATTACAACGCTCTCTTGTAATACCTATTGACGGCCGCCTATACACACAAAGATTATCGCGCCATCACTTGTCTGCAGCCTTTGTGTTAGCCGTTTAGCCACATCAAATGGCTGCTGCTTCATAGGTACGTATAATAACCATGGCATGCACTCGTATAATTCCTGCAATGTTCCTCATAGCTTATTTGCCTGCGCTTTTCACTGCCAATGCCACTCTTGGTTCACAAACCAAGTGAACCATTCACTTTCACTACCGTCACAAAATATCCTCTCGCCCATTTCCACACTCTTTTCTTCTACCTTTTTGTTTTTGTTTACTACATATTATTAACTGTGTATAATTACTGGCCACTTACCGTATTTAGTTTGCAGCTCATCCGCCATTTTTCTGTCGTGATCATTTTGCACAACAATTCTCCAGACCTGAGCACCATCGTACCGTCTCAACTGTGCATTTAAATCGTCATCGTCGTCATCATCATCCTTCAGCTTTTGCGATGTTTGTTGCTGTTTGTTATTGTTGTTGTTATTATTAAGTTGCATAAACGAGGCATTGACATAATTGAGTACACTATCCATGACATTTAGTGGTGCTACTGAGGGTGCTGCCATTGCCGCTGTTAAATTGTTGACATCAACGAGTGTTGTGGCTAATGGCGCTTCAACATTTGCGATTTGCACTGGTGTGGCTTGCTGTTGCTGTTGCGGCACTTGTATGATTGTTGTGAGTAGCGAAGTGGCAGGCTCGATTGGTCCACTGTTCAATGTTTCCTCAACAATTTCTGCTGGCTCATCGTTGATTGGCTGCATAGTCTCCGGCTGTGGTTGTTCCTCCGCGGTCTGTTGTATTTCGATAATTGGCTGTGTTTGTGCGACAGTTTCTTCTTGCGTCAGCTCGACAATTTGCTCCTGAGCTGACTGTTGTTCCTCTTCAGAGAGCTCTGTTTCTTGCAACTTTTCGTTTTCTAGGTTTTCTTGTTCCTTCAATGGTTCCTTCAGCTCGACTATTTGCTGCTGTGGCTCTTCAGATGCTTGTTGCTGTTCTCCAATTTGTTCATCCATCTGCTGTTGTTGCTCTTCAACAGTTTGGCTCTCTTGAGTGTCTTCCTGTTGCAGCTGCTGCTGCTCTTCAACATTCTGCTGCTCTGTTTCCTTCTGTTGCTCCTCCTCAATCTGCTCTTCGTCTGCCACCTGTTGCTCTTCTTCCTTTTGCTCCTCTTCTAACATCTGCTGCTGGTGTACTTCCATCTGTTGTTGCTCTTGTTCTTCTACTATCTCGGGCTGCTTTTCCGCTTCTTCTGTTAGCTTTTCGTTACTGGTAATCTCTTCTAACACTTCCATTTGCTGTGCTTCTGGCTCTGATGCAGCTTCAGATTCTGTTAAGATAGACGCTTCTTCTACCTTCTCGTCCATCGCTTGCTGATCCTCATTCTGAGTTGCTTCTTCTGTTTCATCAGCTTGAATGCCATTTGTAGCTTGTAGTCCTTCATTAATTGCTTCTTGTTGTTCTGTCTCCAATTGTTGACCGCTGCCCACGAGCTCTGGTTGTTTCTGTTTAATTTCTTCTAGCAGAGTCTCTTCTGGCTGTGTTTCTTCTATAATTGGTTCAACTTGTTGGCTGTCTTCGAGTGCTACTTGCTCTGTTTTGTTGGCCTCCGACAGCGCTGCATCCTCTTTAATGTCTTCAGCTGTTGCTTCTTGGCCGGAAATCGCATCAGCAGCAACGTTTTCCGGTATAGCTGCATCTGCTTCTTCCTTTAAAGGAGCGGCTTCTGCGATCATATTTTCGCCTTTGATTTCCTGCTCTACTGTATCTTCTTGTTTCATTTCATCCATAAGAGTTTTATCATCATTCTGTTCAATCTCTTCTGCTCCATCGACAGCTTCAACTGCTTCTTGTGGATTGCTATCTGCAGCTGTTTGCATTTCCTCGAATTTTTGCGCTTCTTCAGCGGTTTGACTTTCCTCAACGGTTTGCAATTCTTCAGTCGCCTGTGTGTCGAGGTCGTCTTGAGTTTCTTCAATAGTTTGTTTTTCTTCTGTTTTTTGACTTTCCTCCACTATCTGGTTACCCTCTACTGCCCCAACTTCTTCTACCTTTTGGAGTTTTTCGGCTGTTTGACTGTCATTTTCTGTTATTTGTGCTTCATCTGGTTGCTTATTCTCTGTAGTTATTGCTTCCTCTGGTTTGTTACCTTCCTGGTTGGCTTCATTCGTTTCCATCTCTTCAACAATCGTTTCATCCCTGTCATTTTCAGCTATCATCTCAGTTAAGCCCGCATCTATTTCTGTTTCAACAGTTCCTTCCAGTGGCTTCATTTCATTTTCACTTGCCTCTGATTTAGATTCGTCCAATAAGACAGGAAGCTCATTTTCTTCTTCTTTCGTCAGCTCGTCTTTGTTTGAGAACTCTTCTGTTTCTGGCTTAGTATTCACTATTTCATGTTCACTTTCTTCAATATGATTTTCGGCACTTTGTGTGTACTCAGCATTCTCCGACAAGCTCTGCAACTCTGCCATGTTTTGACCTTTTTCGTTATGAATTTCTGAGTCACCTGCGTCGAGCTTCTCATCTGCACTTTCCAATTGCATGAACTCTACATTTTCAACAGCATTGTCCGGTTTACTTATTAGTTCTTCTGCTTGCTGGCTTAGATCATCTTTAATTTCATTTTCTTCCGCGTTAGCTTCTTCTACCAATTTATCACTCTCATGTAAATTTTCAATATTTTCTTCACTATTCTCATGCACAATTTGCACTGCTTCTTCGGGCACTAAAACGGTTTCAGGCAATAAATCTTTATCTAATGCCGACAAGCTACCAATAACTTCCTGTTTTTTGTCGTCCTCTTGCGTGCTTGCAATTTCTGCTATATTTTCAGCGACTGCCTCCTCAACTGCTGCGACAGTATGTTCTTTATCTTCCACAATTTCGCTTTGAACTGGCACTTCGTTATTTGGCAATTCCTCAGCCAACTGTGTCTCTTCCATATCCTTTTCCGCTTCCGCATCAGCGTTCACCTCGGCAATAGCTCCCTGCTCGGCGGGAATTGTATTCTCACTATTCGAGCTATCCTCAACAATTAACGAGTCGGGCTGTTCTTTTTCAGTAAATTCTTGCGACATTTGCTCACCGGCTGCCGATACAATTTCTTGCGTTTCGGATTCGGTGGGGATTTCCAAAATCTTATCTATTAAAACTGGCAGCGGCTCTTCCACACGACTTTCATCGTTCGCTGAGGCATTTACTTCCGTACTTATTTCCTCCTGTTTCGCAACATTTTCGGCGTCCATAGATTCTTGTGGCTCTACGGGCAGTGCAAGAAAGGATACGCGCAATGGCGCATCATTCGACTCCATCATCAGCATGTCCGAAGTTTCATTAGGTAGCGATTCCTCGGCTGCTCCGTCACCATTTTCGATCGTATTCTTTTCAACACTTCCGTTGGCGCCACCGGCTGGCACTAGTAAATATGTATCCGTATTTCCATTAGTCGGTACAGCTTCCAATTTCATATCGTCTACCACAATATCTGCGCTATTAAACGCTTCCGATTTCTCTTCATAGTTATTGGCTGCCGTTAAAGCCGAATTTAATTCATTCTGGTCGACACCCAAACGATCGAGTGACATTGACGACGCGCGTTGCGTAGCGGAGGAAAGTAATAGAAGAGCGATTGTGTAGAACACGAGTCGCGTTGAAAGCGACGGCATTTTTAAAAACACTTGGGATCTCCCGGTGCACATCTTGGCGAGATCTAACACTAAACAATAATGAGACATGTCCCATTGCCGATGCGGCGCTTTTATACCACAACTGAGAAAGTAATTCCATTTCATTTTCGTTGTAAGCGACGCGCTGCTGCTAACCGCCACTTGGCGTTAATACTTGCAAGCGGTTTTTGTTGTTATTACTTCCAGCCGCTACTGCTCAGCTCTGCTGCTGCTGCTGCTACCACTACTGCTACTGCTGCTGTCTCTTGTTGCGGTTTTGATGCCGGCTGCCGAGCGCTATGTTTTGTCGTCAGCGATTTTACTATTTGTTATTTTATCTTTCTTCGTTCCTTGTTGTTGCTGGTATATTTAAATATTATTTTGAACAGCATAAAACTACTTGGCGGAGCGTGTGCTACATATGTATGCATGTAAATGTGATGACAATGATAACGCGAGTATAAGCCGCGTTAAAAGTCGATGCGCATGCGCTCTGAAAAAACAAAAATCAACAAAAAAAGCAGCTTACAACTGGTGGTACACTCATTGTTGTTACGCTTCTTGTGTACCAGTATACTGCAACCAGCTCCATTGAACTTCGCTGACCATTAAAATGTTGTTTGTATGTAGTGAGTGTTTAGCAATTTCTATGCTGAGAGTCAAGTGTCGTTCGCGCATTTACAGCAATGCTGTACTTATACTCATACAGGTGCGCATGGTTGTGTGTGACGCGCACAGCAGCTCTGCTTCGTCGTTGATTGATGAGCGGTTATCGTTAAACTCTTTAAATTTTATTTCTGTATTGAACTTCGTGCTGCTGCTGGCGCCACAGCGCGCTTTTGTATCTTTGTCGACATATTTTACTTTTCTTCTCTACTCTCAGCGCCAACTCTGCTTTGGATTCTGATAGCTGCCGCGCCATACTTCCATGCATACATACATACATACACACGTACTATCTATACTTTCTTGATTACTTTCAATGCACGCAATCGTACTCGCCATGCATAGCGCTCGACATTTCTCTGACATGTTTGCATATGAGTGTGTGTGTATGTGTTTAATACTATTTAATGTTGTCATTTTATTTGGCATGAATTCATAATAGTTGCGCAGATATGCACATCTCGCGTTACATACATACGTGCATGCATATATTTCCCTCTTAAATATCGGCAACTTAACATGCTCTTAACGTGAGCTAATCTGTTTTTGTTGCCTGCCTTTAATACAGTATTTTCATGTGATACAAATGTGAATATTTGTTGGTTTTTTTGTGCTTTTAGGAGGGAAAATATTTTTCTTTAGTACGTGTAAATGCAGACTTATAAATTTAGTTGTATATTATGCGCTTGGGGTCGCGAATAGACTCTGTTGATTTCACCTGGGATGATGTTTTTGGGCTTTCTCGCTTAACTTTGTAGATATATACTCACTTATAATAGCAAGGTGCGTGAGTATATTCTTGACTGTTTAGCACAAAATCGGTAGATAACTAAGAAGAGATGTATCAATGTCTGGTTAGCGAAAATCTGTCTGTTAACTTCTGGGAAAGTTTATCCGAAGATGTAGTTCTGATTAGCAGCTAACTAAAACGAAAACTGGCGGCTTATGGCAGTGAAAATAATAAATAAAATTTCCTTTCCAGTTAGTTTTGCAGGTTCATGAAGCTGCTTTTTTTAAAAAATGCTTCATTTGGAGCGAATTCATCTTCCATCTATGAGTTAAGGCTTTCTAATATCTGTGGAATAAGTGAAATGCTCAATTTTATTACACCACTTTATAAAGATTTTATTAAAATGCCGCCGTTATGTTTCTTCTTTTGAGAACCCTTGTCCATCCTATTTTCCATGATATCACTTGAGTTTAAATGTTACTGTGTATAAAAAATGATTTTCGTAAAATTTTAATATTGAAAATGTTAAATGTCAGAAACATGAATGTGCAAATTTTCCAATTTTGTGTTAATGGCCAACCCATTAATCCATTTGATTAACCTTTGGATATTTTGTGTTATACCGAAACCCAGAAAACTATGCGTACAAGGAAACTAAAAATAATATTTTATATCTGAAACCACTAATCGGTAGGCACGCCCAGAGAAGAAGTTGTCTAAACGAGGAAGAGACAATCCCGCACCTTCTGTCTCACTGTCCTGCTCTATCCAAACGTAGACTCGCCATATTGGGTGGACAATCCTTTAATAAATTAGAAGATCTTGGCCCTGTCAAAATTAAGGATCTTACAGAATTTTTGAAAAGTACACATTGGGCCATGAGCCTGAGTGTGTTCTACAATGGACAACCGCTTCAACCTAACCTAACCTAATCTATCTGAAACCAAACGTTTAAATTTTCATAGAGCAATAAACTTTCAAACTTGTTTTCCCGACATTTTTATTTTTACATATTCATGTTTCTGGCATAAGAGGTAGTAATTCTTTTTCTTCTTCTACCTTGTTTTTATCCCATTTCACTTGAGGACAGCTCTCCTATTACATAATCTCCACATTCTTCGATCCTGGCTCATCTCGGCGTTTAAGTTAGCACGTTTAATATCACTTTCTATTTAACCCGTCCATGTTGTGGTCGACCTAGCTTCCTCGGCGCAGTGGTGATGTTTAACACGTTTTTTATCATATCTGATTCAGGCTTCCTCTGGTCATGCCCATACCAGCGAAGACGACTTTCTTGTATTTTTTGCTCACTTTGCTGGACACTTTGTCCTGTAATGTGATCGAGGTTGACCATCTCAACATTTTCATGTTTGCAGTTTGAAGTTTCCTTCCGTATTACTTTTTTATAGGTCAGCGTTCCATATAACAAAATGGGACGCACGGCGGTTTTATAGATTTTGCCTTTTAGGTGAAGTTACTTTCTTTTGTCTATAGTTCATGGCATAAGCGGTAACGATATTGAAAAACGCGTAGTTTACGGCTCTGCTTCACTGCTGAAATCAAATGAGTCTTCATTACCGCTTTAGATTATTGTTAAGTGGCATTTGTCTACACCGAACGGTACTTACTCGCTACTTGTCACTAATGATTTTTATTGGCTAATTGGCTACATATGTTGAATTTTGATCTTTGGTGTATTAGGAGACTTATAATGGAATTTTATGACAAATATTTTTATGGTACATTGTAACCTGTTATGTCACTCTGTTCTGAGTGTTTTTAATCGTTTTCCATAGGAGAGACATAAAATCTCTATATATTGAGGAGTTAGGAGGTTAAGAAGATGTTCCACAAAAATGTTATCCGTTGCTTTTTAAGATAGAATTGCCATGAAAAAGCTCCTTATAAAAAGCCATCTGCCTAGGAAAGAGTAACTCCTCTCTTATTCAGGAAGTAGAGAAAGGGCAAAGAAGATCATACGGGGGCAATCTGCCAGGTTTGTCGCAATCAAAATCAATGATAAGTAGCTTAAACCTAAAACGACTTAAAAATTATATGAAATTAAATAGAAATAATTTTAGAATCATGAAAGGAATTCTAAGAGGGCATATACTCCAATGGCAGTTGATGATTCTGTAGGGAAGAAGATGAAACCGCCAACCTTGGGCATACTTGTGCATACACCTGACTAAATAAATTTTATCACAGAGAGAAATAAAACTCAATAAAATACGACAAATAATAAAACTTATTGAGAAATAGAGCTTAAAGAAATACTCTGAATCTATGAAGAAGGAACAATAGATATTTGAGGTCCTAGCGCTAAATATAATAATAATAAAATTAGAGTCAAAGTACACAGATTTTTCTTCTTAAAATTAACAAAATTTAAAGAAAATCAATGAAGAAATAATAAAAAAATATTCTCGAATTTTACCTCCTCTAAATGAATTAACTCCCGAAAATAACTGACCATGCTGACTATAAGCCTATAAGTAGGTATAATAATAATAATTATCTAATAACTTTTGATGGTTCATATTCTCAATGGACGTCGAACCCTGAACCAACAGAATGTTAGTCACGCACTTTACCCACTTCGGTTAAGGCTGATTCTCTTATCATCAGAAAGTAAATCTTTACTACAACAGTAAAATATTATTTTTGTTAGCAACTTGTATTATATTTTGCTATTCAATCATTTGATTACAATTACTTTTCCCATTAGCTTGTAATTAGCAAGTATTAATCCTAGTGCTCCTACTCGTATGAGTTAAAATGATGGATGCATTAATAGTATTGTATATAGACATACATACCTATGTAAGCATATTTATTAATAGTCCATATTCGTAAGTATGTAGATATCTACTTATCAGTTAAAGCTTAGTTCATAACTACAGGGTTCGGCACTCGAAGTGTAACCAACTTCAAACCACTCGCGCAGTTGATACACCGGCATCAGTTGTCTGTTAGTTGGCTTAATGACAGTCCAGAAGTATTCTTTACAAGCGCGCTGAAGCATTTTGAGGAGAGTAAACACGAAAAAATAAAATCAGTAATGGATTTCAAACGTAATAGTGTGATTGCATTATATTTGGGTGGCAAATCAAAACCAGCGATTGTTCGTGAGTTTCGAGCACCTTAAAGTACATAAAGTTTTTGTTTATCGCAAAAATACTCGTTACAACGATACTGGTAGCATCGCGAAACGTCATGAAGTTGGTCATCAAAAGACATTACAATTAAACAAACCAAAAACAATAAAATTTTCCACCAAACCAATTTCTATTCAATCTCATTAGTCCCTCGAACCTTCAAGACCACAAACATGTTGCGGTGCAGCATAAAATTTTTGTTAACAATTTTCGTAATTTCAACGGTGCAGGCAGCCCCTTCTCACTGTTCCAGCGAATGCTTGGAGAATAAATTAGATCTAATATTAAAAAAATTGGCGATATATAATGGCCACTACCAAAAATCGAAACACCAAGATCATATTTAAATGGAAAGGATCAAAAAGACAAAAAGGACGAGAAATCAACGTGTTCAGTGGACAGCCGTCACATGCGTCATTATCGTCGTCGCGATACCAGCAACACCGAAAGCAATAACAATAGCAACCCAAATGAGCCGAGCGTTTAGCACAGATTTATCAAAGTAGCGGTATAAGTGAAATCCAAGTGGACGGTGATGTATCACCCTTCACAGTGCTGTGCGATGGCGATCTTTAGGTGGTCATCATGCAGCGGTTGGATGGCTCCGTTGCCTTTCACAATCGCACCTGGGACTCATACAAGACGGGTTTCGGTAGTATTAGTCAAACGAGCGAATTCTTCTTGAGCCTGCAACATTTGCATGAACTCACTGTTAATGACTACTTTGAGCTATGCATTGATTTGGAGGATTTCAACGGTGTAGAAAACTATACACAGTACAGCGATTTCAACGTCCTTGGTGAAAATACCGCGTATAAATTAGGCATATAGGGAGCTTACGAGGGCACAGCTGGCGATTCGTTCAAGTACCATGAAAGTCAGCTGCAGTGAGAGTTTAAAAATTGCATGGATACTAATATTTTTGGCAACTATTTGCAAGGCGATACAGATAAGTTCAAGGAGGGCATTTTTTGGGATACTTTCCGTGGTCCAATGTATTCCCTTAAGCGGGTTATAATGTCTATATATGCACGGTGTTAAGATTTGTAAGAATATTTGTGTAATCAAAAATGTCATGAATAAAATACTTGTTTAAACTCTAATTTGTGTTCTGAAGGATTTGTGTTCTGAAGGAAAGTTAGACAAAATTTAAAAACAGTCTTGACATCTAATTGTCAATTTTGCAGCTAATCTCAATCATATGTGAATGGGTAGATTAATTTTTGTGGATTTATTACTAATCCCTGCATATGTGAACGTACTTTAAGTCAGTTTAGTAGAAAATAAATTCTTTGTTGTGATCTCTATATAAATAGTTCGTAATAGAAAACCCTACTACCCTATACTCCCATATACTTTGTTATATATCTACATACATATATATGTATGTAATACATACGTATGTATTTACCTTCTTTACTTGCCTTTGTTTACTTAACACACTTGTGTGATAATCTTTTGATTTCATTTGCGCTCTTTGTAATTTGTAAATATTTCCTTTTCATTCTTCAAATTGTCAAAAGGTGTAATAATAGCACACATACTTACATTCACCGTTGTAAAAATACTGACTCACAAATTTGTGGTTATTGTTTGTTTAGTTGTTGTGTTTTCTTCTATTGTCGTTCACCTAGTTTCGTTAGTAGGTCAAATATATTCATTGACTTTCAGTATTTTAAATATTTGCATAGCTATCGATAGATTCGATAAATATGTAGATCATTCATTCATTGAAAAAAATATGGACCATTCATTCATAGAAAAATGTGGATTATTCATTCATGAAGTTCTTTGGTTTCTTAAGAATCTGATCGGAGTTTGTTTGTTTTGGTTTTTTGCTTTTTTTTTGTTATTTTTTTTTTCTTGGTGCTTTGAGTTTTATAAGGCAAATACATACAATTTGAATAAATACCTATTCATTGTTTTGAAAAGGATTTATTTATAATATCTCATAGATTTTCATGCAACTAATATTGGAAAGATTAACTGTGAATTTTTGTTTGTTTGTTTATAAATCCATGATTTAAATTATTCTATTCAAATCGCTTAAATCAAAAATATTAGGAGAGTTAAAAAGTTTTCAATGTTTTTTCACTTCAAAAATTAAATTATCTTTCTGGCAAAAATTTTGCAATCAGTTTTCTGACTAATTTTCAATTCCTGGGTAAAGCAATGAGTGCTCACATGTCGGTTCCACTTGACGATTTGTTAAACAGAGCGGAATCGTTGTAGCCACCAATTAGCACCTTTTTTTGCCTTCTCTTTTTTTTACTTTTATTTTGAAGCACTTAACCGACTTCATCCAACACAGAACTCTCCAATTCTAACTAACTTTTATTAAGGAGTAATGTTAACGTTTTCAGGTGTTTGATCGAACCTTTTCATAGCGAATATGTATTTTTTCTGTGATTTGATTCTGCGTGTCTACAGGCATTCTGCTAGGCCAAATTGCCATTGCGAGCCACTTGTTATCAGTCAATAGAAGAATTTGCGTTATTTTCAAAGTACAAACACTTTGCTTAAAAATGTGCTTATGCAATTTCATTTGAAATCTTTTTCTAATCGACTTAATTAAAACAAATCCATTCTTTAACATAAAACAACACAGTTATGCTAAAAAAATGCAAAAATAACGTTGACAAAAGTGTACATACAGTACCGGTTTCCTAGCTTGTACTCTGATATCCTATGTTGGGATAACGGTAAAATACCGTTTGTCTATTTCAGTTGACGTTAGAAATTTAGTTATTCAGCACAGGAAAGAAAAAAATCATATGGCGAAATTTCAAAAATCTTAAACTTAAGTCGTGCAACAGTCCAGACCATTGTAAAAAACTTTAAAGATAGTGGTTCCACCGAAAATAAGCCGCGCAGTGGCCGCCCGAGCAAACTATCTCGCAGAGACGTCAGCTTGATTCCAAAAGAAATGGACAAAAATCCACAAGTTTCTGCTCCGAAATTGGCCCAGGATGTAGCAAGCTCATCCAACAAATGTGTTCATCCAAGAACAATTCAAAGAGCTCTGAACAAGAACGGATTTCATAGTAGAACACCACGAAAAAAGTCTCTTATTTCTGAATAAAACCGTAAACTTCGCCTGGAGTTCGCCAAAGCATACAGGGAAAAATGGAAGGATTTTTTTCAAAAAGTTTTGCTTACAGATGAGTCGAAGTTTAATATATTCGGTAGCGATGAAAGAGCAAAAGTGTGGAGGAAAAAAATACTGCACTGAGTCCGAAGAATTTGGTATCGACAGTGAAGCATGGTGGTGGCAATGTAATGGTTTGGGGAGCTGTTGCTGCATCTGGAGTTGGAATATTAGTATTTATTGAAGGTAATATTGAAGGTTATAAATACAAATCACTATTGGAAGTCAATCTGAAATCTTCGGTGGATGATTTGGAGCTTGGTTCAGGTTGGGTCTTTCAACAGGATACCGATCCAAAGCGCACCGCACACATTGTGAATGATTGGCTGCTTTACCATGCTCCAAGGCAATTAAATACACCACCGCAAAGCCCAGATTTGAATATTATTGAACACTAGCAAACCCGGCCCTCTTCGCTGGGCACGCTAAAATAGAATAGATATGGTTTAGAACAGAAAATATATGGTTTTCATATTATTTATTTCTTTATTCTTTATTCAAGCGCTTTGGCATAAACAATATTTTTTGTTTTTCTATTTGTTTTTGAGTAAATATAAAATATAAATTGAAAATCAGGAAAAAAGAAGATTGTTTTTAAATTTCAAATCAACGCATATGAATAAACAATCGTCTGTTCCAAAATCCACTCCAAAAAAATTCACAAACAATTTTTACATGTTGCACTTACGTTTTTTCCTTATGGCATCCAAATCAGAAAGAAATATTGACACATTGTAACTCACACTGTCAATTTGACAGTTCAGTTCCGCCCCAAGCGTTCAAAAAGTAAGCGACATTATGGCTGGCTCAAAAGAACGCTGTACCCGTTGCCACTGCTCCGAATTACAACCAAACTTTACGAAACCCATTTTCAATACTTACTTAACAATGTGCATAAGTTTGGTTTAATTCGGTGCAAAGACATGGCGGGTCCACGTTTTGGCATATATTTAGAGACCCTAGTCATCAATAGGTATGAAAATTACCCCGTATTAAAGCACTTATCAACAGCTTTCATTTGATATCCATATTGTACAAACACATTCTAGGGTCCACGTTTTGACCTATATCTCGAGACCCTAGTCACGGAGCGGATGGAAATACTCTGAACTAAAGCATTCACCAACAGCTTCCATTTGATACCCATATTGTACATACACATCCGAAGGTTACCCGGGTCCACGTTTTGACCTATATCTCGAGACCCTATCTACCAATAGGTATTCAAACTATACGGAAACCATCTTCAATACCTCCTTAACAATGTGTGTAAGTTTGGTTTAATTCGGTGCAAAGACACGGCGGGTCCACGTTTTGGCATATATTTCCAGACCCTAGTCATCAATAGGTATGAAAATTATCCCGTATTAAAGCACTTATCAACAGCTTTCATTTGATACCCATATTGTACATACACAACCAAAGGTTACCCGGGTCCACGTTTTGACCTATATCTCGAGACCGCAGTAACGGAGCGGCATGAAAAATACTCTGTACTAAAGCATTCACCAACAGCTTCAATTTGATACCCATACTGTACATACACATCCGAAGGTTACCCGGGTCCACGTTTTGACCTATATCTCGAGCCCTATCCACCAATAGGTATCCAAACTATACGGAAACCATCTTCAATACCTTCTTAACAATGTGTGTAAGTTTGGTTTAATTCGGTGCAGACACGGCCGGTTAGCGAACACACACAAAAAGTTGACTTTATTTTATATATAAGATTTTTTTCAGGTTGTGTCCGAAAAATCCAAATATCTTACGGAACCCTATTTTTTTCCAAAATAAAATGTAATCCATGTTACTCGTGGATAATGTAGTTTTCGAATGGTGAAAGAATTTTTAAAATCGGTCCAGTAGTTTTTGAGCCTATTCGTTACAAACAAACAAACAAACAAACAAACAAACAAACAAACAAAGTTTTCCTCTTTATAATATTAGTATAGATGTCTGGGAAGTTTTAGATCGAAAAATTAGAAAAAATCCGATTTCAAGCGCTTCAGTACTCAAAGAACGACTAATAGAAGCTTGGAACAATATAACTTCTGCAGAGTTAACAAATTTAGTCACCTCGATGCCACGAAGGCTTCAAGCTGTATTTGATGCTAATGGTAGACCAACTAAATACTAAGAAGCAATATTACTTAGAGTTAAGTGAAGTTTTTCACACTGAAGCAAGATATTTGTGTACTGTATGTAGACTTTTGTCTACGTTGGTTTTAGGTTTTTTTGCCATAGCTTTGCTATTTCATGTTAATGTATGGATTTTTTAAGCTTTCAAATAAAACTTTGTGAAAACATTTTTCAGTAAAGTTTTTGAACTTTCAATCCGGTGGAAATGGGGGGTGCATGTAGACTTTTGTCGGTCACTGTAAATTGTAATTCGGAATTTTTTTCTAATTGTTGATGATTGGCATGAATGTATAATTTATTTGAGGGGCCTACGTTGAATAATAAATAGTTTGTGTTTTATTAAGGGGATAGGGGTAGTCAGAGGTCCGAAAAAATGATGATTTTCATAATTTTTTTTTTTTTGCTATATTTTTCAGATTTTCGAGAAAAAAACCAACAATTAATTGTTTAAAAAAATCGAAATTTAAAAAAAAAAAACAAAAATCCTTCCATCAGGCACTAGTTTTTTATGTTTTTCAAAAGCAATATAAATTGAAATCTACTAAGCGGTTTTTAAGTTACAGTGATCACCAATTCAAAAAACATAGTTTTGAGAAAAAGGCATTGAAAGTTTTTGTGATCACCAATTCAAAAAAACATAGTTTTGAGAAAAAGGCATTGAAAGTTTTTGTTTTTGTTGGTTTTTGCCCGACCGCCCTTTGATAATTGTAAAAAAGTATTTTTCTGGAATTCACTTCAAATTTTCACTCAATATTTTTAAGATATTAGGTTTGCCATTGCCTACCGAGGGGCGACCCCTATTAGAAAAAACTTTTTCTTCAGGTTTGGTCTTTCACTGAGATTCGAGACAACGTTTTCGAATGAATTTCAAATGGTAGTCACGCACCAACCCATTCGGCTACGGCGGCCGCTTACTGGGAAATTATTGCTTACTTATTTTCAATTTACCACCATTTGTATTAGCTCATCCATGAAAAAAACCCAAAATGTAGTTTACTTATATTATCCCCATGTATGACATAAAATCCGTCTCCACCAATAATTTCAATGGGGAAATGATATGCAAATTAAGTTTCTTACACTCTTCTTTTATTAATAAAAAAAACTTAAATTTTACCTATGTACTTGGCTATAACCCCTTAAAAAGAAAAGTAAGTGTTGTGCATTAATTATATTGCGAAAATAACCAACACCGTCAAAAAAAAATTATAAAAATTCAGAGTTACTTTTTACCCAAACTTGCTTTTTATTAACTTAAAATCTGATGGACTATAAAACTGCTTATCTCGATTTTGACTTCAAGTTCCAATTAAAAACCTTGGAATTGGGTTGAAAAGTTTACGGAGTTTTTCTAATTTTTGTAGCCAATTTGAAAATTGGATTTATATAGTTTTTGTTACACAATGAACTATACTTTTATACAAAATTAATGAAAATTAAAAAAAGGATAGTAGTCAAAACTGGTCGAAATGTTAATGTGCTATCATTTGGTTCTGCAGCCCAACCAGTATTTTCACCTATCTAATACGACAGGCCTTCAAGACTAACATCGCGTCAAGAAGAGAGTGGCAAACTCAAAGCCTATGGAGAAGAGGAAAAGTAAATGCTTACACCGATGGATCCAAGCTAGAAAATAAAGTAGGTTTTATGAGTTTTGTGAAAAAAATTAGGACTAGAATTATCTGTCCGACTTCAGCAGACGTCTTAGCCAAAAGGGAGGTAACTGTGTACCTTAATACACACGCCGTAACAAAAACCACAATAAATATCTTCTCGGACAACCAGGCGATCATCAAATCAATGGAGGCAGTTGTACTAAGACCAAAGGCTACTCAGGAATGCCTGGCAGTTCTAAATGATATTAGCACCATTTTCAAGGTCAGTTTTATATAAGTTCGGGGGCATAGAGATATTGAAGGAAATTGCAAGGCCGATAAGCTAGCCAGAAAGGGTACTAATCTTGCACTGCTTGAAAACAGAGGCAATATTGGATAGATAGCAACTTGCAAATTATGGATAAAAAATAATATTCTTCAGAAGGCCGATAGCTCATGGAGAGAGGAAAATACTTGTGTTACAACCACGCTAATAGATAAAAAAGGTCGGGAGAATTACTCAACCTCTCAAAAGAGAGCAGCTTGAAAATCGTGGCTAGTGCCACTGGTTATTGGCTTACCTAACAGCACTCTTCTAAGCTAGAAATATAAATACTGCAGAAGTTGTTGAGACTAGGAAGAGGAAGAAACAGTAGAACACTACCTCTGTAATTGTTCAGCTTTAGCTGGAAGTAGGAAAACACTCCTTTGACTCTTTTATGAAACTATCCGGTGTTGGGATTAAACCTATCCTACGCTTCATAAGAGCATCTAAATGGTTCCAATGATGAATAAACACTGAGGTTCCCGTATTACACTCTAAAAGAGATGGCTCTTCTAAACCAACTGCCCCAAAAAAATAACCTAACCTAATCGGACACATTCGACAGGCTAAAGCAATGCGTAACCTCTGCGCTGCGTTTGGCTTGTTGGGATATACGAGTACTACATGAATAGTGTAGTTGTAAAACGTATTCTTCTTATCAATGTTTCTACTTTGCTTTACTTATTTGCATGGATCTCACTTTCGCTGGCCAAAATTTTCAAATATCAGCAAATATGGACAGTTGTTTAATTTGCATACGATTCCATTCTGAACGTTTTTTGCAAATTTCAGCATTCAAAAAATGATTGCTGCCCTCACTTGAAAAAGTACAAATAAAATGATACACTCTTTAGACTCCTTTCACTTCCATGGAAAAACAATTTTGTTTTATTTTTTGCAAGCTAAATGGGGTCTACAAAGCCACTTAGTGCGGCTTGTCAATAGCGTCGCAGTCTGCTTCACTGACATCGCCAACTCTAATTTCAAGTAGTGAAATTGTCCTCAACGATCTTTCTATTTATATTTTTGTTTAATTTTTATGTTTTTGTTTTTGTGCCAGTGGCATTTGATCGTTAGCTGTTAGCGATTGAATTAGTGTAGCGAAATTACTTTCCGCATCAGTTCAATACAAATGTCGAAGAAATGCCTGTGGAATTCGCCTATTGCTGCAAATTTCCATCGAACTGTAGATTTAATTACATGGCAATGAGCGCAAATTTCTATTAAACACTTGACGGACACCATAAAAAGTGTATGCCCTCCAGTTTTCGGTTGCTACAGCCAAACACTCATCATTATCACCTTACAAGATTTTGTACTTAAGTCGCAAGCGAGCGCGATTATGAGTAATAAAAAGTAGCATATTTTTGAAAAGCAGTACTTGAAATTAAAACCGCTTTTGTTCGTTTTTGTTCGTATACACAAGTGGGTGTTACTTCCACTTCGACCATTCGACATTCACATCTTCGTCGCCGCTTGCACGTGTTCCTACCTAAAGCTTCGACCGCTATTAGTGCCTTTAAAATACAACAATAGTTTCTGCCTGCACCATTTCCATTGCTGCACCTTGTTTAGTTTTTGCTGTGCGCTGTTGTTGTCGCAGTTTAAGCCACAAGTGGCATTTCTTCTATATGCTAGCCGGCTTAGCTTGTCCGTCCCCTGTGCCTGTGTTGGTATTCATACTCTGCTTTTGCCATCATTGCTATTGTGACCAGGTTCAGTTCAAATGGTCCGCTAGAAGGCATTTGGTTAATGTTTTGGTGTAGTAATGCAAAGCTTAGGTTGGAGTTGTCGGCCCGTGAGCTCGCTCGGCCACTAGTGTAATACAATAGTTATAATTTGGTCGTCGTACTGGTTGATCGGCTGCACAGAATACAGTTAGTGGATTGTGTTGGAACAGGCGTTGTAGTGTGGCTTGCGGCAGCGTTGAAAGTGACAGCATTTATCGTTGGATGTGCTCTCTTCGACTTAGTGGATTTTCTGGATTTTATCTATTGTTCAATGCGCGCACATACAATGGTAGACACATACTTATGTATGCTTGTAATATGTAGAAATGTGAACTACTGCATGGCATTAAGCAAAAGCACTTTTCTTCTCGTTCAAGAAAAATGGAAAGTGGTTTGTATTGTTTTAAATAATACTCATACAACACCGATTTGAGTATGCAGAAGAAAACTTGATCCTAGATGATCAAAGGTATTTACTATGTGTGTGTGTTGTATGTAAAAACAAAGTTACATAGATTTCTGCTTTTGTAATTGACACGGGCATTTCAGTAACCTACATAAAGTTCGTATGTAATGGACTATTAATAGTATGAAATACATATATATGCATAAATTTATATACAAGGTGGCGCAAAATTAATAATTTGAATTAATTTTGTTTTTGAATTACTTTTATGCTAAATAAAAGAAAAAAAGTGATTTTGAGTGGTGCAAATCTTTACTTTGACCTTTACTTGCTCTATTGCTTGTTCGTTTTGTATACTGCAGCTGTCTAGTTCAAAAACAATTATAAATCTGCCGTTAGGATGATTAATTTTACGCCACCTTGTATTGTAATAGGTCTATTATTAAGTTCGTGCGGTTTTACAACAGATGGCGTAACTTGATTATTATTCCATCGATCCACATTTCCAAACATTCATTGGAGAGCTACTGTCGTAAGGCACAAACGTCAGTATAAGTTTTTTATTTGAAGCGTAAACAACAATATTTTTACCACACTTGAAAATGTTGAATTTCGTGCCAAATAATGTGTTTTTGCGGGGAATTCTTCTTCATTATTTTAATATGAAGAAAAAAGCAGCCGAAAGTCATCGTATCTTGGTGGAAGTTTATGGTGAGCATGCTCTAGCTGAGCGAACGTGCCAGAAGTGGTTTGCACGCTTTAAAAGTGGTGATTTTGGCTTGGAAGACGAAGAACGCGAGGGTGCGCCGCCAAAGTTCATGGATACCGAATTGGAGGAATTGCTCGATCAAGATCCGGCTCAAACGCAAGAAGAGGTTGCAAAAATTTTGGGAGTTGATCAATCAACCATTTCCAAACGTTTAAAAGCCATGGGAATGATCCGAAAGGTAGGCCATTGGGTGCCGTATGAATTGAAACCAAGAGACGTTGAACGCCGTTTTATGGCATGCGAACAACTGCTTCAACGGCACAAAAGAAAGGGTTTTTTGCATCGAATTGTGACTGGCGATGAAAAGTGGGTCCATTACGACAATCCAAAACGTCGGGCAACGTATGGATACCCTGGCCATGCTTCAACATCGACGTCGGCGCAGAATATTCATGGCCTGAAGGTTATGCTGTGTATCTGGTGGAACCAGCTGGGTGTTGTGTATTATGAGCTACTGAAACCGAATGAAACGATTACGGGGGATGTCTACCGACGACAATTGATGCGTTTGAGCCGAGCACTGCGAGAAAAACGGCCGCAATACGCCGATAGACACGACAAAGTTATTTTGCAACATGACAATGCTCGGCCACATGTTGCACAAGTGGTCAAAACATACTTAGAAACGCTCAAATGGGATGTCCTACCCCACCCGCCGTATAGTCCAGACCTTGCGCCATCCGATTACTATCTCTTCCGATCGATGCAACATGGCCTGGCTGACCAGCACTTCCGTAATTACGATGAAGTCAAAAAATGGATCGATTCGTGGATTGCGGCAAAACCGAGCGAATTTTTCACAAAGGGAATCCGTGAATTGCCAGAAAGATGGGAAAAAGTAGTAGTAAGCGATGGACAATACTTTGAATATTAAATTTGTAACCATTTTACGTCAATAAAGTTTCAAATTTCGAAAAAAAACCGCACGAACTTAATAATAGACCTATTATATTACATGCATTTGTGTAGATATTTCATATAGGACCAGTTGCAACAGTAATGAGACCCTGATCCTCGACAATGGAAGTATAAAAACAATTTTCTCAAAATATGTAACTCATTTTGTAGTTATGAGGTTAGTTCACTACTATAAGTGCCAAAAAATTAATCTATTTTTGGATTTTCTTTTATTTGCCAGTGGGAAATCAAATACATTCTGTCAAAAAAGTACCGGGAATTGTTCAATAAAACGCAAAATAATTTTTTAGTCATCGAAATGTATTTTGTCGCCCTCAAAATAGGCTCCATTCAAAGCAATACACATACGCCAACGATTAGTCCAGTCATCAAAGCAACTTTTAAACGCATTTGAAGAGATCTCCTTCAGCTCCTTTAGCGAATTCTCCTTAATGACCTCTATCGACTCAAAGCGGGGTCCGCGGAGTGACAGTTTTAAGTTTTGGGAAAAGGAAAAGGCACTGGGGGCTTAAACCGGTGAATGCGGAGCATTTTAAAACAAAAATGGGCCAATGATGCCACCCATTCGTGCCTCTATGCGAAATGTAATATTAAATTAAAATTTCAAGTCAATCGTTCCAGGTTTGTTTCAGTTGTGACTTCGACCGACTTAAAAAATGAGAAAAAAGAAAACGCGTTTAAAGTTTTCGGTACAATGCGAATCAGACTGAGAGGGGTGGCACCAAAATTGAAAATAAAAATGTGCTGAAATATTTCTCCCCTGACATTTTTGGGTATGTCATTTTTGGGTATGTCATTTTTAGGTACTTATTAAGATATTTTTATCCAAAGCCAAAAAAATTATAAATCACTTACTGATCGTCGCAATAAAAATATATTGTTTTGAATTTAACTTATTTTTAAAGAAGGCGGTCGTTGATCTGCCTTCCAATGCCTTCCATGTCCGTATAAAGCTTTCTTTTACCGGCCAAATGTAATTTTCCATACAGAAAGAATTCCCACAGAGCTAAATCAAGCGAATATGGAAAGTGGTTGATAAAGAGTATAAAAAAGAAAAAACAAAAATTGCACTATGAGCCGGGACATTATCACGCTGCAAGCACCCACCTCAATTTTCGTAGTGTTTTGATCGAACACAACGAATTCAAGACAGTAAACCGTTTATAACATCGATATTGAACACGTGATTAACCTTTTGTCCTCTTTCCATATACGGAAATTCACATTGTAACATTTAAATTGCTCCCAACTTATTCTTTTTCCTTGTACGAAGAATTTTATAGTCAAACTAAATGACGACACAAGTAAATACGGGTGAGTTCGAGTGAGTTCGAAACTGTAATAATTGCGGCAGTATTTTGTGTTTTTTTGGGTAGGTGAAGGAGGGTTCAAAATGCCTTCGCCCCCACAGAGACCTTCATCTACTGTGTCGAGTGGTGTGGCCACTAAAATAATCCCTCTTCTGGGGAGACTCCCTTCCCGAGACTACCTTCTGCATTACTTCGGGAAGGCCCAGAACAACGTCCATGAAATAGGCCAGTTCTATTCACCCAAGACTGGGTCCACCGTGCTTGTAGCCAGCTTCATGCATAGGCTCGTCTTCTTATGCCTACATATATCTGTGAAGCTTTGCTTTGTTGTATTGCGTCGAGGTCTATATTTTTTCTCCGTAATACGCTTTCAACGTATCTTTTAACCGCATTCCACTTATTCTCGCATTCGGTCATCTTGTCGATTACGTTGGTCGGCGCGATGTCCACAATCTGCACCCTCAGATCATCTCTTTCCACGAGCCATCTGTCGCAATTAAAGAACGTTTGTTCGGTGTCATCGTTAGGTGCTTCGCAGTATCTGTACCTGGGTCCACTTACTTCATCCATGCGGTATAGGCAATTCCGGAAATATCCGAGAGGAACTGAGTCATGAAATGGCCACCTTCCCCGAAGTTCCTTTGAACCCATTTACCTATTGTAGGAATCAGCTTCGCCGCCCATCTGCCACTCGATTCAGTGTCTCATTGGCTTTGTCACCGCTGCCTGGTTTGGCATCTCCTTTCCCGGCGTTAGCGGAGACGTGTTTTTTTTTTCTAGAATACTGCGCTGGTACTGGAGGCATCCTTCCTCTGAATGCTAATGTTAGTGTGTCCGTTGCCGTTTGCGGGTCTATCTGATTTTGCATTTTTGAACGCAGTGCGGGCTGGTTCGTTACCACCTGCATTTCGAGTGGGTGCGTTCTTTGCCAGCGGGGATCTTAGCTGTAGGCTACTTCTTCTAAAGGCTGCTCCTGGATCCACGTTGTCATTTCGACCATCTCTGCTTCCTTCCTCTATTTTTTTCTCGAATGTTTGTTTTGGATTTTTGTTACTTATATTCAATTCTTTAGAGTACCGACTTCAGACCGCTGTCCTGACATGTAAGTGCAGTCTCCCTAAGTGTCCCCATGGTTATCACTGCATGCAGGGATGCGCTACATGGGCAATAGAGTTCAGAGCCAAGACAGGAACTAGTCAGGATTTCTCAACTCAGCCATGCAGCAACTTAATGGTGACGTGTATGGAACGTAGGTTTGCTCCGGGACAGAGGCGCTTGTAGCATTAGCCTATCAGTCATTTCGTTGTGGAGTCACTCTACTGTACGAGGTGATCGAATACGATTTTCACCTGCCCAAAAACTGTTTAATCTGAAATATTTTCCAGCATACCGTAATCAGGATCTTACTCGTATCGATCCTGATGAGCTTTACAGCAGCCCTGCCGCTGGAGGTTCTCGGGGTTATGTGAGGTCTTTTGAGCTGAGCCCCTTCCTCTCCTGCCGGATTTTTAGTCGCCTCTTACTTACCGCGGATGTATTATTTTCGCCGACCCGCGAGGGCAGTATTACTTTTTATGAGATAGCTTTACATTCGGTTTCATAATTTCTGCAACAATGCCAACGTCACCCGTTTTATCTTCACGCGTAAACTTTTGACAATCATTTCACTAGCTAATCAATCACAGTTTACAATTTTTCACTGCTGAGTAGAAATGGAAGAGGAAAACTAAGGTTTTGTTTAATAAATACTTATTTGCAGTTTAATATTGTTTATTTGTTGTTTTTAGCTCAAAATTAAGTTCAAATAAAACACAATTGTTGGTCGGCTCGAAATGGTTGGTTTGGCGTGAAATAACTTCGCAATATTTCGGCCGCTAATCAGCTGAGTATCAGCAACAGGCCATCAAAAAAGTAATAGGGTCGCAATATTGCTGTAATTATTTAGTGCAGCGCACAGACTTCACATTTCCCTTTGCATCTGTACTATTCAAATATAAAAGTCATTTTTAATTGACTCATCATTACGCATTTCCCAAAGGTTTGAAAGTGCGGGCGGTGAAAATATAGCCTTCGACAAAACGCCCTGTCTTTTGTGAAATGTGGCTAATAGCGGACGTTGATTTGCAACTACGAAAATCTCCTGCATCTTCACTTTCACATTCTGCACGCTCATAGCATACCGAATTCTTCGGATTCATTTGCATGCATACCTATGTACATACAAACGTTTGTAAATGCTCCAACAGTTCAACATCGCTGAATTCAAATTTTGGGCACACAATTTTTGAATATTAATCTCTTTAAACACAAGTAAAGCCAACTGATGCTGGCCACTGTTAACGGGCGTGCATAGGCGTTGCATGTGCAGCATACCACGTCATCGAATACATACTATATGTATTTAACAGCTAGCGTTGGTAATTCTAGTCTTCACAGTTTTCAAAAAAATTGATTTCCCTTTTTATTGTTATTTTACAATTTTAAACTATCAACTAAAGCTATTTTTCTTTTTGTCTTCTACTCGTTTTGTTTGTTTCCTCAGATGGAGGAAATCACCGAAGGTATCGATAACATTGAACTAATCTTGAATGAGGAGGGGCCGCCCATAGAGATAAACAATAAACCTCCCGTTAACTCGAACGCCGTGCATGCGAATGAATTGTCGGCGCATAATTTCACCAAACAAGGGGACGAAGTGGACGACGTGGTCGATGTAGATGCGGATGATGATGCCGATACGTTGAGCGCAAATAACACAAGCAGTTCTCTAGGTGGAAATACAGCAGAAAATGCCACCAATAGCCGCAACAACACAGCCAGCGTATACTCGGGGCATTTGTCAGTGTCGTCGTCATCATCTGTTATGTCTACGTCGTTGCACAATGGGCCGCATATGAAAACAAATCAAAGTGAGCATGCCAGCGTAAACGTGATGGCACGCCGACCTAGTTGTGATGCGCCGCCCCAACAGCAACAACCACAGCAACAGCAACCTGTCGCCGCACAGCAAACGCATAGCGCCATCTATGCATCACAATCCCATGCACAACTCATTGGCGGCAGTCCGGCACGTCGCAGCCCATTCAACTTTAACGCCATGCAATACACCAGTCCCAGCGTGTTGGAACGCCGTAATTCGAGCGGATACAGTACTGGCGCACAACGTTCCTCGATGACAACCCCGGATAGCGGCATCAGCCAAACGCAATCATCTCATTCGTGTACGCCTGGTCCCTACAGTCCGCATCGGACCATCTCGACACCCATACCAGCCAAAACGTACTGTGACAAGTCGGTCAATTCTTCGCCGAAACGCATGCGCTCAGCACTGACCTCGCCAATTGAACCCTTTGCGGCGAATGCTGGACGAGAGCATGCGCTCAAGCAGGAAATCGAGCAGTTGCAGGAGAAATTAAAAGATACCGAGGAGCGCTTAAAATCGTTGCGTATACAACACGATTCCCTATCACAGTTACATCGCGATTTGCGTGAAAGCAATACCAAACTACAAGAGGAGTCTGAAATACTTAAGTTGGATGTACAACATCTGAACGAATGTGCCAACATATTGCGTACCGAGTTGCAAACGGCGCGTGCGGATCGCAATGAAGCGCTTGAGTTGCAAAAGTCATTGCAGAGTGAGTTGGATGAAAGTCGCCAGGAGAAGAAGCGCACGCAAGAGCTGAAGGACAAAGATGCCAAAACAATACAAGATCTGCAGCGGCAATGCCGTGAAATGGAGCGCATACTGATGCGCAAGCACCCAGACTCGGTGTCGGCGTTAATTGGTGAGAGAATTTTTAACATTTTGGATTTCGTTTGAAATCTAAAAATGCTGTATTCAATTTTGTTTTATTTTCACACTTAGTCGCTTCCAAAAACCCCGGGAAATGCGCAAATAATGACCAAGAGAATATGAACAGTCGAAAACTCTTGGAGCAGCGTATTGCGCAACTGGAATCAGACGCCAGAGAACAGGACTTAAAAGCACAACAAATACTCGCAAATGTGCAGGCGCGCTTCAATTCGGTGCAGGCCAAATATGAAACTCACATTGCCGATCTGGAGACACAGGTGCTAAGGTAAGTTACAACGAATTCCATTATTGTTTTATTTTATTACATATTTCGAGTTTCGCGCTTCCACAGCCTACAGGAAATCAATACAAAACTAAACGAAAAGATCGAGTCGCAAGTGCGCACTTTGGACTACTTCGTCTCCAAGAAAGCTGAGAATTTCTACAACAATTGCACGCAAACAGACGCGAATCTTGTTGAGGTTGAAAATGAGGCAGGGTGCAGCGGTGATGTGACCAAGCGCGCCAGCTTAAACACGACGTTCAATGCAAACAGCACCAGCGCCTGCTCCAATGCCAACGCTAATGCCAACAGCAGCAGCAACAGCAACAGCACAATCGGCACACAAACAACCGAAACGAAGAACACGCGCGATCATAGCACCAATACCATTGGCACCTCCAGCGCCGTGCATTCAGCTAGTTCAAGTACCAGTAGCACCGCCAATTCAACGCCCAACACCTCACGGCCGAATTCAAAACAAAGCGGCATACGCAAACCACTAGCCACTGCAATGGGTTCACTCGGCTCTGCTTTGGTCTCGAAACTGCCCGTCTCACATTCGGATTTGACCATTTCCGCGCACCACGCATACGCAGCGGCCAAGGAGGACGCGCACCTGCTGGCCACCATACGAGGCATGCGCGTTGATTTGGCGATGAAGGACAAAGCAATGCAGCGATTAACGCGCGAGTTGGAGGAATGCAAGAAGACGATAAAGAAGCTGCAACGCGAGAAAGAGGGTGAGTACATTTTTCTACGATTTCATAAAAACACGCACGCATTAATATGTGTGTGTGTGTGTGTGAATTAGTGAAGGAATGCATGTGCAGGCGTTCATTGTATCGAAAACACCAAATTTGTCCACTAATTGACGTATTCGATTATTCAATGTTTTGGTGGCGCGCGCGATGCGCATTTGTGAATTCCCACTGTTATTAATGGACTTTCTCTGCTCAATCGAATACACGTTCATAGAAATGAGGTATTAATTACGGCTATCGTATGTTAAAATGTTCAAATAATCCATCAAACGCAAGGCTTGTGCAACACACATGCGCATGGCATCTTGCGGCGAAGTGAAGGTGCGTATCCATTCAATTACCTAGGCGCTATAAAAGGCGCATGCAATTGGCATATGTAGCGCACTTGTTTAGTTTTTGTTTTATTAGCCATTAGCGCACCTTTGTCACGTGTGTCGCATTCAAATGTGCGGTCGTTGTCGATGTCACCGCCGACGGCAGCTGGCAAACTGCTTATTGTTCCTGTGTACTGCACGGGCTACAAATTTGGTATTATGTCAGCGGCCGCAAAGCTGCTGGGAGCGAGCCAACGGAGCAGCATAGCGCATTGATCATCTCCATTTGGGTTCGACTATTATTATTGGCCGCTTCGATGTGTGCGTTGTTTTATTTTTAGGTTTTTATTTATTTATTTTTTTTTTGAGAGCGGCTGTTGATTGTCGCTACAACAAAGGGAAAAGTTTCTTCGTTTAAAAGCGAAAGTAGCAGACATGGATTTTTAGAGTTTCTTTGACAATGTATCATTGTTTTTGTTTCGTAAATTTATTACCGGCTTATTTGGCAAGCGTTTTTGTTTTGTTTTTGTTTTTAAATTAATTCGCTATTTTTAAATGTTTTGACTTTATTTTGTAAATTAAACGCGGTATCTGTTATATAAGAATTTGGTATTTATGCGAATAAGTTATTTATTAGTTTAGAAGCAGTTAAATTTCTGAATTCAAATTTCCGATTTGCGTTGTTTTTTTAGTAGGTGAGAAGAGAAACTGAAATTGTAAACCAATACAACTGTGAATAAGGGTAAGTGGCAAAGATCTGGTTGAATAGGGACACTGACGCGTAATAAAAATGAAGTGATACAAAGAAAAATAGAATTACATAAATTATTAAGTGCAGAGAGGATATAGAGGAAACTTTAGAGCAACTTCTGTGTTTCTGTCCGGCATTATCAAAAACGCGCTCGAAATGCCTGGGAGCTCCACAGTTTGAGGGTCTGGAGGATATTTTATAAATATATCCTCCTGCGCTACTTAGGTTTGCCAAAAGCGTTGACAACCTACGTGATGTCTACTTTAAATCTTAATAAAGGACAGCCTCCATCTGGTATCGCTAGTGACCAAAATATCCATGCGTGGTTAAATGCCAGCCGGGTTAACCTAATCTAACCTAGCCTGCATAAATTATTGCAGTTTAATTTTAAGGGGGGGGGGGGGTAAGGGATAAACGCTAAAAACACCACTTTTTTCATGAATTTATTGTAGCGAAACGGTTCAAGTCAGTTTATTAAAAGTTATTGCATTTTATAAAGTAACATTTCAAGAATATTTGATAAAATTTTCATAAATAATATTGCAAAATGAGCGAATGAGAGCACATTTACGTAGACGTCTTTTCAAAAATACATTTTGCAGTAGTCAGCATATCTCAGCGTAGAATCATCTGAAATCAAAAAAATCGAATAATTTAGTTAAAGTATGAGTTAAACTTCCCCCCAACGTTTATTTTGACGATTTATTTTCATTTTCAGCCATTTGGTAGTCGTTTAAAGTAAAAAGTGATTTTTGACGAAAAAATGCCGCCATTTTGTAGGTGTAAAACCACCTTAATATAAAAAAAATGGCGAAAGAAAAACGTCGGGGGGAGGTTTTTTATATGTAAAATATGTGTGCAAAATTTCAAAAGGATCGAATGAGTAGTTTTCAAATGCCAATGACTACGCACTTTAAAAAAAAAGGTTCGAGAAAACCGCGTTTAAAGTCTGCTGCGTCTCGGCAGATGTTTGAGGCGGCTCGGCTTTATGCTCTATAACTTAAAAAGTTTTGCTCGGATTGACTTAAAATTTTAACACGGTATTTTTGAAATGTTTTACTACAATAACATGCAAAAAAAAATCGATTTTTATCCCTTACCCCCCCCCGTATGGCACACCCATATAACCTTGGTTTATAGTTGTTGTTCTAGCAGCATAAACATTCCTGATACATAGCGGGGAATTCCGCTGGAGTTACAGTCTTTGGCCGGATATAAATCCGTATCGTTGCGGTAACGCAGAAACAACTGTCGTGGTATCTAATGCTGATGCGTCGCTATCAACCTACAAGTTCAGGAATAAAGAAACATTTTTTCAGTAGGTCAAAAAAAATCTCGTCCTATGTTATGTGACCGCATACACCGCTGCTCTGGTCTACCAAGTTTCCAAAATTTCACGAAACAGGTATTTCTTCTGGAACCCCTGCGCTATAGTATATTTACTATAAAACTAGTTCTATTCACTTGCTTTCATATCCAAAAAAACTTCAAATAAGGGGTGAAAGGAGAGCGTATTTTCAAAAATTTCATTTGGAGCGTAAGTTGGAAATTTTTACAGAAAAAGTGTAAATAGAATCTATTTAGCAGTATTACTTTGCGTTTAATAGAGCATCTTATAAAGGGTGATTTTTTAGCCATTATCTTTTTAAACAGTTGGTTTAAACAGCTGACGCACGTTTCGTGTTTTGTTTCACTGTCAAACATCTTCAGTTTGGTCTATAATTTAACCATGAATCGTCTTTCAAACGAACAACGCTTGCAAATCATTGAATTTTATTATAAAAATGCCTGTTCTGTTAAGAAAGTTTATCGCGCGCTTTTTCCATTTTATGGTCAGTTTAATCGGCCCACTGAAGCGGCTATTCGAGCTATTGTGAGGAAATTTAGAACCAAATTTACATTACTGGACATCAAACCACCAACACACTTACGTAGAGTGCGAACTGAAGAAAATATCGCAGCTGTATCGGCCAGTGTTAATGATGACCATCAATTATCGATTCGTCGCCGATCGCAGCAATTGGGCCTCTGTTACTCAACAACGTGGAAAATTTTGCGAAAGGATTTAGGTGTGAAGCCTTTCAAAATACAGCTGGTGCAAAAATTGAAGCCGAACGACCTACCGCAACGCAGAATTTTTGGTGAATGGGCTCTTGGAAAGTTGGCCGAAGATCCACTTTTTTATCGTGTGTTCAGCCACGAAGCTCATTTTTGGATCAATGGGTACGTAAACAAGCAGAATTGTCGATTTTGGAGTGAACATCAGCCAGAAGAATTGCAAGAGCTACCAATGTATCCAGAAAAGGTCACAGTTTGGTGCGGCTTATGGGCTGGAGGTATCATTGGGCCGTACTTCTTCAAAGATGCTGCGAATCGTAACGTAACTGTGAATGGTGAACGCTACCGTGAAATGATAACCACCTTTTTTTGCCTAAAATGCAAGAGCTTGACTTGCATGACATGTGGTTTCAGCAAGACGGTGCCACATGCCACACAGCACGCGTAACAATGGACTTGTGGAGAGGCGAGTTCGGTGAACATTTTATTTCACGTTCGGGACATGTCAATTGGCCACCCCGATCGTGCGATATAACGCCTTTAGATTATTTTTTCTGGGGCTATATTAAAGCTCATGTCTATTCAGACGAGCCTGCTTCAATTAACGCATTGGAAGACAACATTAAAGCATTTATATGTGAGATACCGGCCGAAAAACATTGGAAAGAGTATGCCAAAATTGGACTAAGCGGATGGAGCGTTTGAAGCGCAGTCGCGGTCAACATTTGCATGAAATAATCTTCAAACATTAAATTATATGGACTGTACTATCGATATAAATAAAAATTTCATGCATTTTTCTGAATTTTACGTGTGTTTTTTTTTAACTTTCCTATAGCTCTTAAAAAATCACCCTTTACATATATTGATTTTGACAAAACTAGCTGTTCATTCTCCTACAGGCATCACATGCATCCACAACCTAAACTTTGTGCAAATTTAAAACAAAATTCAACCAATTTTCATCAGAAGTTCAAACTATAAAAATAATTGAAGTTTCATATAAAAAAAATCGCGCATTCGTTGGACTAATAGGCTCTTCAACAAGTTGTGCGGTTCGATAAGAAAAATACAATTTTATGGTTTGAAATGCACTTTATTACTCATTATAATATTCCTGAACATCCATCCATACACTTGTTTCAACGAGATTCCAATTCATGAATTCCATCCGTGACGTGAGAATCTGGAAGGGCTGCAAAATACGCTGCCACAGCTTTTATGACCTCATCATTTAATGAAAAACGCTTTCCACGCATGCATTTTTTGGGTCTGAAAACAGATGAAAGTCGCTCCAAAAATTCAAACTTTAATTCATGGATTTTAGCCATTGCCAAAATGCTCTAGTGATACACCAAAAATAATTTTTTTCATTTCAAAACGGGGCTCTGATGCTCACACCTTCTTGGCCGATTTCTGTACACGAACTCGTTTCGGAGCCGAAAAACCAGGTTCGCATCACTCTTTAGCCTTTTATTTTGATTTAGAATCATGGCGATAGATCCAAGTCTCATCCATAGTGATGAATTGACGCACAAAATCCACTTTATCCTTTCGAAAATGCTCTAAATGTTGCTGAGAAAGTCGCATTGGAATGTGTTTTTAATCCATTGCTAGCGAAATTTTCTTAAAAATTCTGATAAAAAAAGTTTGAAATGTTGATGAAATTTGTTTGAATTTTTTCATAATTTGAAGCTTGGATTTATATAGTTTTTGTTGTATATATATTTAATATTAATATTTAAGCTATTTAAAATTGGATTTAGGATTAGGATTTAGCTAGGAACTTTACTTGCCTCGGCCTGCATGTAGCGCTTTTGCTTCGATTAGTCGCCTCTACGTGTTCGATAGCCGGCCGCAACTAGTTAAAGACTTGGAAAATAGTTAAAGACTTGCTTGTCTTTGGAAAAATTTATAAATTTATTTTTATGAATTTAATTTTAGGATAGTTCTTAACACTATGTTAACACTGGACTGACTGCCAACATATTTGACAGTCGTATTTATACTTATACCTCTTCTTACTGTTTTAGGTACACGACTTGTACACTAGTTTCTTTGTTTGCTGTTTAGTAAAAACATGTTTATCTCTTGTTTTTCTTAAAATATGTTTATCTTTTGGTATTCTTAAAATATGTTTGGATTTGTTCAGTCCTGCATTATTATACTTAGATAGTATGGTATTTTTTTTTTTTTTTTTTTTTTTTTTTTTTTTTTTTTTTTTTTTTAAATTATTCTATAACATCTTAAGATTATTGTGTGAAAGTTTGAAGTGCATTAGAGTAAAATTGACAAAGACACAAAGGATTACGTATCTACCTCTCCAACCGGATTTCACGCTGCCGAAAATCTTTAAACGCGTTTTTCTCACACTTGCCTTTTTTACGGTCGGTGTCCACTGCAGATTCATATCTACTGCACCGATTCTTTTCAAATTTGGTTTTTTTGTTTCTTTACTTTATTCACGAGGTAATGACGTCGTTTTTTTTTTTTTAATTTTGTCATATTTTAAAACAACAAAGTTTTCAAGTTTTTTTTATGAAAAATCGGTGTTTTGACTTCAAAGCGCTTTAAAAAATTAAAAAAAAAAATTCGACGTTGTTACCTGCGAAACTTTATTAGCTGATGAAATCAATTTGGTTTTTTGATTTTAGTTGATCCAGTAATGAGTTCTGAGGGACACCGCAATAAAACTTTTTTATGAGACGTCCGCGAAGATTCGCTGCCACCAACTCATTTCTTCATAAAAATCAATGAAAATTTCACACAATATTCTTTAAATATGACTTTATAATGAAGTAATTTTAAAATTTTGAATAAATCAACTGTGTCGACAAAAAAAATTTCGAAAAATATGCTTGTTTTACACCGAATTAACCATACTACCCCCTTAACTATTTTTATTTATTACTTGTGAATGAAACCATTCCTTAACTAACTGCGGCTCTCTTGTGAGTTCCAGTCTAGAGCTGCTGCTTTAGAGATGCCTCCTTTCCTTTCCTTAAATTATGGCCAGTTTATTCCACTTACAACGTCGAATTTCGAGGTTGACAAGAGTTTTTTTTTGCTGTAGTATGAACTATATTTTTATGAAAAAAATAATAAATAATAATCAGCAAAAAAATTGTCAAAACTTGTCAATACATGCAGACATAACTTGCAACTTTCCATTTTATTTACTTTTTTGAATTGCGCCCCATGGAAATTTGCAAACTTTTCTCTTTTAGAGCGAGTGCAGTCTAATTCTCAGAGACTTGTTTTTCTAGGCTAATTCTTGCAGGAAAAGCACATGAACGCATTGCTACATTTGATTATATAACATACATACATACACACATACATATCAACCGCCTACACTAACTCGTACTAACCGCCTTCTCTTCTATTTCTATCTTTCGTATAGCACTTAAATCAGATAAATCGCAGTGGAACAGCTATACTTGCCTGAACATTTCACGACGCAGTCACGAACCGCAGCATCACAGTCAAGCGCATAGCGAGCAAATGCCAGCCACCACAGAGAGTCAAGCGCTGCGAGAAGCGCAAAACAAACTTAAGCTACTGGAATCAGACTACAGAGTACTACACGATAAGCGTTTAAGCGATGTAAGTGCAACATGAGCGTGACCCTCAAGTCAATTTTCACTAGCCTACAGTGATTTTAGACAATTTTCCTTAAAAAAAAAAAATAAATAACAAACTAAACACTTTGAAATATCTCCATATGAACCATTTTAACGCTCACTTTTATTTACTTCTTTCTTTGCTTATTATTTTCTTATTTTAATTAGTTGAAAACGCTGCAAAGTGCCCATGAACGTGAGTTGGCCTCGTGTCATGAAACGGTGCGCGTCTTGCAGCAGCGCCTAAACGAACGCGATGAAGCGTTTGCAACACAAAAGCGCCGAAAATTACCAGTCGACTACTACGCGTTGAAAGCCAAGGTGAGTGGGACGAATGGTACTGATGTGGTGGATACCAAAAACATGAACAGTAACAACAACCCCAATGAATGTCTAGGCACTGTGCAGTAAAGACGATAAAAGAAGTTGATGAAAAAACGCATTTGAATGCGACAAAGCGCAAGAGAAGCATAGAAATAAAAAGAAGAAACAAAAAACCAAAACAAAAAAACATCTGATGGAATGCAATAACTTGCCAAAAGTCATAATAAATCAGTCAAAGGCAGACGTGCCATATGCTACATCTGTATGACGTACTTATCAATTAATTTACTAGCCTTTGTTGGAGTTAATGTGATTTTTGTTGCTTTTTAATTGCCGTATAATTTTTTCTTAACACTTTTCTTGTAGTTTATTTTTAAAAATCAACTATTTATGATTGTTATGAGATTTTGTGTCATTTTTGTTTTTTTTTGTTTTTTCTTTATTTTTGTTTTTTTTCTTTATTTTTGTTTTTGCCCTTTTTAACGGCTTTTAAAGCGGTATTTTTTATGTTTACTTTACTTTGTTAGCGCTTCCTTCCGCTACTGCTTTGATTTAATTGTGTTAACTGTTTATTTGCCGTTACGCATTTTTTCCGCTTTTACGCTCATTCATCACTTAATTTATAAGCAAAGCTAATTACTTTTACGTAACTATCCACTTACACGCATACAATTTTTCGCTGCTGCGCTTCTTCCTTCACAGTTCGATCTCGGCGTCAATGCGTTACTACCCGGCCATAAATACGTATTACGAAATAACTTTTTCTAGTTAAATGCATCTTTGTAATTATGCCAGTTATGATGATGAAAATTAAAATTTTTATGATAGAAATTTAATTTGTACACATTTGATAGATATTTTGTGGGTTAATTGCCGCTTAATAATTTTTTTCATTTCTATTCCTATTTTTATTTTATTTTTAATATTTTGTTTACATTTTTTCTTGCATAAACGCAGGTATCGTCGTTGGAGCGGCGTCATTCGGAGCGTGAGGAACGTTTGCGGATGCTGGTAGACGCGCTGAGCAAAGGACGTCTGACAGGCGCCATTGAAGATCTGCTCGGCGACAACAATAACCAGCGAAGTACCTAAAAGCGAGCATAAATGCAACCAATCACTGCACAACAATAAACAAAAACCCATCATTCAGCCTCATATTGACTTTTAGCTGCTCTTAAGCACCGTGTAAATGATGCTTACATTAGATTGCCCATGACGCAAGTGAAAAAATAAATGCTCAGTATTAAGCATCAGTGCCGCCCGCCCATGGTTGCGCGCGCCTCTACACAACGCCCACTTTTAAAGTACAACTTTTAGTTTTAGTTGTAATATTTTAAAATTAATTTAAGTCCTCAAGTTGGTGGTGAAAAATGTGAAATTCCGAAATTCAGAAATTCACCTGTTGCCAGTTTTTAATTAACAATGCAATACTTTTATTTTCATATATCGCAATGCGCAACAATAATTTGCCATCCAAGCAATTGAGAAAATCGAGAAAAAGACGAAATGCTGTAAACGCCCACGAGGCATGAATTTTATTTAAGTAAATATTATTAAGCGTTATTTACATCAACAATTGCAAATTGTCCAAAAAATTATTTTGCAAAATAAACAGCAATTAAAAATTGTCCATAATGCGCTTGAAAGCAAAACCAAATTCGACTGAATTTTTACACATTCCAAAATACGCATAGGAGGAAATGCGTAACCCACTTGTAGGGTGCGTTGGATTTTAATTAGATGTAGACTAGATGTGTGTATTGTAGTTATAAACTTAAAAAAAAAAAAAAAATATTTTCTTAAAATGCGAATGTTGATGTAATCACTGCAGAACGTAAACTTGCATAAAAAATAGGTGCATAATTGCTTACAATTTGCAAATGACCTGGATGAAATAAAAGTTTATTTTTAAAAATGAAATAAAATGATTTACTAGACTCTCCTAAATATTTTAAGGGTCTTTCAAAAGTGACGCCTAGATGTCAGTAGTGAATAATTCCTAGACGGTATTTTTTTATGTCATATTTGACATTTGTTAAAACTTCTTGTTAAAATTTTTGGAAATTATTATGAAAATGGTCGATTTTTAAGAACAACCAATCGCAAAATTTGAAATTAATTCGGTGGAAATAATGAGTTGAATGAGTCAACAATTCGAGGGTTGCTGAAAAAAGTTCAAGAAACTGGTTCCGTCGAGGATAGAAAAAGGACTAGCAGACCAAAAACTGGACGTTCTGTTGAGAGTGCAAAGTGTTGCTACCATCTGCATCGATATCTCCACTAGGTTTTCTCTAGATTTTTTCTACGTATTTCGATTAGGTATTCATGAATGTGTGACGGATTTTACCTGTAAACGTTCGCATAGTGGACATTTAAATGATGTCATTTTTCACATAAAATTGTTAGGAGCCATACTTTGAATAAAAATAGCGAAACCTGAAAGAGTTTATTTACATGTTTTATTTTAAAACATCTATGTAGGCGCGTCTTTTGAAAAACCCTTTATAAGCCACCACATATTGAATAGTTTTGACTATTAAGTATTCATTCTATAACAAAAACCATTATAATACAAATTTCAAACTTTGTACAAAATTTATAAAAGTTCGACAATTTTTCAGAAATTTAATTTAATCAGAGTTTTTGAAAAAAATTTGGTTTACTTTTTTTTCGTCCCTGAGTGACAATTCCACCCTCTTAGGGATAACTATTTTCAAATAATATATAACATTTTGATGAAAGAATTGAGGCAATAGGTGTTTTTGTCGCCATGATGGGAGGAAGAACTTACCCAGTACGGCTTTTTATCTGGGAAAATGTTTTCTATAACTTTTTATCCCTTAAATCTTTTCACATTAGGCACTCTTCGAAAATGTTTTTTTCTTATTTAACGTCAGCTTCTTATGGTACCTTCTACCGCAAAATGTAATGCTGAACCAAAGAGGAGAAAGGTCTGCTATTAAGCTTTCACTAGGTGTATGAGCTTTAAGCTATGACGAATGAACATTTTTCTTTCACGGAAAAAATGAGAAACGTCGTCGGAAAAAAATTACCAAAAATCAACGCACCCAAAGTTTTGTTAAAATGCAAGTAATCGTAACATAATAATGCCAAAGTCAAGCGAACACTCGACTTTTTTGTCATACGGAAGAAATCATCCAACACAGGCAGCAAATAAAAATATCACAAATCAGCGCAATTTGCGAGCTACTCCAAACTTGCACTTTATTTTATAAAAAAATCGATGGGTTATTAAACTGCACTCTCCAAATTTGTGTAAAAAATTTGATTAAAAAGTTTGAAATTTCGATGAAAATCTGTTGGCCTTTCTTGTTTGATTTTTTTTTTTTTTTTTTTTCAAAAGGTTTGAAACTTGGATTTATTTGGTTTTTGTAGGAGACTGAACTATGCTTTCATTATTTTATTATTATTTTAAATAACAAAAAACAAATTGCACTTTAGGTTAGAAAATTCTACGGGCTATTAAACTGCATTCTCCAAATTGTTCTAAAAAGTCTGATTAAAAAGTTTGAAACTTTGACGAAATTTTGTTGAATTTTTTTTTTTTCAACAGCCATGCAGACACCATTTTGGTGCATAGCGATACCAGATTAGAGCTTTTTTTTCTTTTTTAGCGAAAATATGCATCACTCAAAATGCGCGTACTCTTCGCTAATTTTAGCAGCCGCTCAAGCTACAGTTCAGGGATATATTCTAGTCTTTCAAAACTGAGAGCACCCAGGTAGCATAGTCCAGCTTTCGAGAGAGTCGAAGAGTAGCATAAAAGATGTCCAAAGGTTTCCCTTGTACCCGGCACATTACACTTCCTGCAAGCATCGTTAAGGCCCTATGTTCCACACTGGAGCTCTAGGAATTTATGATGATGATGATCGTTAATAGTTAGATTTAGCTTGTAAGTGTGTGCTGCAACTAGGCAGTGCCATGTTAGTACACCAACTGAAGTTCTACAGGTTCCTTCTATCGAACGATATAACCGATTCAGTATACCTGGCATTATATGCACGATTACACATGATTCTGGTAACTTTGCAATTGGTTAAACTAAGCCAACTGCTTTTCGCCTTTCTTGAAATGTGGTCCTCTAGTCCTTTTTGAATTGTGCGCAGGAGTTTAGGTACTTGACTTATTTGAACCCTTGCAAGTCTCGCATCTTCTTTAGCTATTTCATCCACTATCTCATTTTCCTTTATGCCTTTATGCCCTAGAACCCAATATGCACAAAGCCTGCGGTTACGAGCGAGCTAGTCTCTGCATAAGTGGAGCACTAAAGACTACGCCCACGGCAGCGATGAATGTCATGCTGCACTTATTACCGATTGAGGCCTGCAGCAAACAGCTGGCGGCGAAATCGGCTCCTAGCCACTAACGGAAGGGGTCAAGCAAGAATACTAGACGAATACCCCTTCTTACATCAAACGACAGACTTTCGTAACTCAATAGAGCTGCATCTAAACACATCCTTTACCACTACTTTTCCAACGAGAGAAGATTGCGACAACGGGGTAATGGACAATAGAAGCGAAATCAGTATCTATACTGATGGTTCGAAACTAAATGAACGAGTAGACGGAGGCCTTCACTGTGAGGAAAGTAGTGCCAACATTTCATTCCGGCTACCGGTTCACTGTAGTGTATTTCAAGCTGAACTTCTGGCTATCAAGGAAGATCTGTTAGCCCTAAAGAAAAGTGTTCTCGACACAAGAGAAATAAATATACAGTACTTTACAATAAACCTGTTCTAGGTGCCGGGTCACAGCTACATAGCAGGCAACTGCAAAGCAGATGAACTAGCGAGACTTGGTACTACATTACCGATTCAACCGGACAAAGAGAACACCTTTAGCAACTTGTAAGATGCTTGCAAACAAACGCACTATCAGAGTTGCCAACGGGCTATGAACTCAGTCCCTGACCTGTGCAACCAGTAGAATGACGGAACCAGAATGGAACATGAACCGCACAAACCGACTGTTGAAACTGAACAGGAAGGACGTGAGAAATCTTCTTGGGGTTCTAACAGGGCATTGTCTGGTTGACAGGCATGCCAGTAGATTGAGAGCACCTTACAACGACTATTGCAGAAGCTGTAACGACATTGAAGAAGAACAGACAATAGAACACTTTCTATGCGGGTGCATGGTTCTGGGTAGTAGAAGGTTCAATATTTTAGGAAAAAGTTCCCTGAATAACTTGGCAGGAGTAGCAGAGTACAAGTAGAAAAATAACAAGCCTTGATAGATATATTAAAGCCACAGGGTGGTTCAATAAGAACAATGTAGATTGAGGAGAGGGGACAGCCCTGGTGGTATCACAATGGGCCTAGTGCAGACCTAGGTGTGTCAATTGACAACCACTATAGCTACTTATCTATGAGCGAGTTTGTTGATTGCTTCCTTCCATTCATGAACATTTTCGGATGATAGACAGGATGATTTGATCGCTTTTATAACCGGTTGGTTATTCACGTAGAAGATTATTGCGCAGTTAATTGTTGTATTTGTACATACAAGCTCTGCTGCTCTCTGCACAGAAAATATCTCAGCTTGAAACACAGTGCGATAGTTAGGGAGTTTAAATGGCTTTTTGATGCTAAGTTCCGCACAGTATATGTCAGCGTCAACCCCCTCTTCCATTTTTGAACCATCGGTAAATACATTGATGGTGCTAATTCTCGGAACTAAGCCTTTTGCGCCATCCACCCGTCTTCGATAACGGTCTTTAGCGGTTTTCCAAAAGTCGTGGTTCCAGTTTCATATAGTCTGAATTGACCGTGGCATTCTCAGTAATACAGCGAAAGTTTTAGAGGCAAGCTGATCGGTTTTTTGTAGCCTCACTGCTGAGTTTGCAGCTCAATTTTCCGCATGGAGATCAATCGGTGTTAAGGGGTAACACCACTCTACACGCGTAAAATAAACACGATTTTTAAAGAATTTTTTTGTATAGAAAGAAAGGGAAAACAATCACTCTGATTTGGGAAGTTATTACTTATATACTAAAATACAAAACTACAAAGTTTGATCGAAAAATTTTACAAAATGGCGGTATTGGAGACATTTTTGTAATGTGGTTTCTCTTGAAGGAGCTCCGCGGCACGCAGCACAGAGGGTGCAAATTTTAATCTGGAACAAAGAAACATTTTTTTTCTTAATCTAAATAAGAATAGCTAGAGAAACACGTAGGGGATTTAAAAAATATTTATTTTTGTGGAATTAGCAAGCATTTGAAGGAAAAAACTCTATTTTGGACTAAAAAAATGGCACTTAAATAATTATAACAATCGTTTAAATTAATCTATCGAAAATCCTCTACGCTCTTCTCTTAAGAAGGTTATTATACAGACGTAGTGAAAAACCTGATTAAAAATATTTAAAATTGTTTGAGTTATGCTGCGTGCCAATTTCAGAAAACGTGTTTTGAGAAAAACGCGTTTAAAGTTTGGAAATTTTGAGAAATCGTTAGGTAGCAGTCACTAACGCTTGGGTAAAAGCTTAAAATATTTATGAAATAAACTTCGGTAACGTATAAAACTTTTTGTTCTGTATTTTAAAAGGTTCAAAGAATTTTTTAAGCTTATAAAAAAAAATCAATTTTTTGAAATTTCTACAGTTACCCCTTAAGTTGAGGATAGACTCGAGAGCTGCCGTTGAAGTTGACCTTGAACTTCTATCAATGGCTTGAAATGGATAATAATTTTACTTTGCACGCTAAGTATTTAGTGCTAAAATACTCTAGTAATTGTCTTAAGTTCTTTAAAATCTGTGGTAATAATTTTGATATTTTAAAATCAATAAAACACAAAAAGAAAGAAGAATAATATCATTCAGCGATAATAATAATAATAATAATAAAATATTAAAAATATAATCATTAAATGACATTAATCAAAGGGAAATATATGTACTTGCCAGTAAGCAAATGCCAAAATATGCGATTTCGAAACCGTCAGTTACCGTCAGTTTCCTTCCAGAAACAGTTCATACGATAGTCATGTAGAATTAAAAGTCATCAAATTAAGTAATAGATATAGTTAGTTGTGTGTTATTTTTACGGTAGTGCAACAAAGACTATAACTTATGAATTATTATGGAAATAAAATCAAGAAATCGCAGTAAGCGTTTAAAATTAACCTCACTTTAAAATATCCCAACAGCTAATTTAGCAAAGCGAATTGCAAAGAAAAAAATCAAATAAATTAACAAAAAATTAAACGATTACTTAAAATTTGTCAATTTATGCATACAAATACTCTGATCTTAAGCCAACAACTATCCTTAATAATGACTAACAGTAATTAGCTACATTTGCTACAGTGGTTCAAAATGGATGGCGCCAATCAACGCTCACAAGTGAAGTTCATGCATTAACGGCAAAACCTACATTTGTAAATCCAACAAAAATTCATCATACATACATATGTCTAATAAGAAGTATGGATCATCATTAGCAGGCACTGTTTGTCAGTTTTAGAAATGGATCACTACCAAACTATTGCTGCAAGTGGCACTACCCCTAATTAGAGTTTTTCCAGTTGTAATCTTAACAAACACAAATCTGTATGAGTACATGCATAGGTGTGTGTAATTTTACACATACATATACATATGTATACATACTTACATTTATGATCTATAAAAAAAAGTTACACCTACTCGGTTTCAATTAACTCACCTTTTCCTAAGAATTGAAAAAAAAACGAAAATACTTCGTTGAATATCTCTTTGCTTATCGACTTTGATAAACAATGAATGATTATTTTATGAAATTTGTATTTAAAAAACTTAAGCAATCTTTTGTTCGATATGCCTCCCATTCCCCCTTTTTGTCGCTCAATTAAATTCCAGGTAATGCCTAAATTTAGTTTAGAATGAAAAATTATCAAATTTAATCACATTCTTTGCACCTAAATTTGGTTGTGTTCCGTATTTTATTGAAATAATTTTAAGCAAAAATATTACAAGATTTTTGTATGTAAGTTGTATTTAAATAAATGCTGTATATTTACAATACGTAAAATAATATTACGAATAAATAAGTTGAAGAAGTTTCAAAATGATAAAAATGTAGTCAATTAATTGAATTCAATTTAAAAAACCGTATAGCGGAATTAGGGAACAATAACACATACCCTCCAACTTTTCGCTGTTATCTGATTTTGTCAAGCCGTTTTCTATAGATTTTGACTCACTAAATCACTCACGGTGGCCGCCGTAGCCGAATGGATTGGTGCGTGACTACCATTCGGGATTCAGATAGAACGTAGGTTCGAATGGTGGAATGGTGGTTCGGTGGAAGACCAAAATGAAAAAAAGTTTTTTCTAATAGCGGTCGCCCCTCGAACAATTTTCCAGCGGGACAATGAAATTAATCATATATTACACCTGGGCTGAAAAGTCCCGGGCCTAACAAAGAAAACACGTTTTTTTTTGTTCAAAATTAGCTTTATTCATCAACGTAGTTTCCAACAAGAACAAAGCAATCATTCCAACGCCGCTCTAACATTTCGATATCACTTTCGTAGAACGATTTATCTTTCGCCGCAAAATAGTCCTCAGTTTCAGCGATAAGCTCTTAAGTCGAGCGTAGTTTCTTACCGGCGAGAATTTTTTTAGGTCTGCGAACAGGCATGTATTAGGTTGGGCAATAAGTTCGTTATTGAAACAAAAATCAATAATTATATCAATAAGTTAAAATCTCTTTCCACCTCTCGATGCCGCTCCGCCAAAAATCGCCTGGTCTCAGCCAGCTTTTAAGGACCTCTCTGTAATCGAAGGTAACGCCCTTCATATGGTTTGACAGGGAGCGGAAAAGATGGTAATCGGTCGGTGCAATTTGCGGAGAACACGGCGGATGCTGAAGGACTTCCCATTTGAGCTCTGGGGCGTTGACAACTTGTGCGGATTTGCCGAATAGCCTCATTCACGCTGTGTAGCTGGGCAACGTAGAGCTGCTCTTCGACCGTAGCATTGTTTTCGAGCATTCCCCAGTGCACCATGCCCTCCCAGTCCCACCAAACACATATCATGATCTTCTTTGGACGAGGATTGGGCTTGACTCTCGGCTTTGTCGTCGCTCCTGGAGCCACCCACTCCTTTCGTTGCTTCATATTGATGTATATGCACCATCAATCTCTCATCCTCCGTGACGATTCGGTACAAAAGGCGCTGTTTATGATCGCGTGTGGCTCGATAACACAGTCCTGCGAGGTACAGTTTCTAAAACGGCTATGGGTATTTCTTGAGGTGATTTTTTTATACTAAAAACGAATATGACCTTGAATTTGCCCTTTACAGGGGCGTTAGAGAGTAAGAAAGGTTGAATTTGCATATCTAAAAGTCTCCAATTCAAAATAGAATAACTTTTTTTATATTAATCGTAAAAATATTTTTAAAAAAGGACCTTAAAGCTAAAGAGTAGTACTTTGCGATGCCGTTGTGGAAAGTTAAAAAAAAAACTTTACCTTGCTCAAAAAAAATTTAAAAAATGGCCAGCCAAAATCTGCATTTTTTGACTAACCTCAAATTGCCAAAAATCCTGACGTGCTGGAGCATTTTCAAGGTCATATTCGTTTTCAGCATAAAAAAAACCTTCAGGAAACACCCATAGCGGTTTTAGAAACTATAAAAAAGCGAGATTTTGCAGGCCTGTGTAATTGATGGTCATCATTAACACTGGCCGATACAGCTGCGAAATTTTCTTCAGTTCGCACTCTACGTAAGCGTGCAACAGCATAGCTTTTATATCATATTCAAAATTCAATAAATTCACCACAACAGGAACGTTATTACAATAGACTAAATCATCTGCTTTTGAAAGAATAGGTTTTATTTCATTGTCACGATGTCGAAAATATGTATTCTTATGTATCTTAAGCGGATGGACCATGAAATAATCTTCAAACATTGAATTATATGGACTGTACTATCGATTTAAATAAAGATGTCATGCATTTTTCTGAATTTTACGTGAGTTTTTTTGAAAAACTTTCCTAAAGCTCTTAAAAAATCACCCTTTAGTTCAAACAAAAACCTGCATTGAGGTTAGGAATGAATATATAACTGTCACAAAAAAACTGGACGCGACTGGAACGAAGCCATATTTTTGTTTTTAAGTAGGTATGCCAACAAAACAAAAATCATTACTAAGTTCATGTGACGTAAACAGTGTTGACCAGTGTTATTTGTAAACCTGTGTCATTGCAAATATTTTCTTGTCCATCTATGTTAAGCACTTCTTGAATTCTTTGCCGCTGAAAGCGTTAAATAATCCAACTCCTTCTCGATGAAAAAAGCAAAAACAATTCAAACTTTCACTTCACCCAACACGTAAGTCACATATATTTTTAACTAAAAGCACACATTTATAAGTAGGTAGCATATTGTAACGTTAAAGTATTTTTATGTATATACATATTCATCTTTCTTTTGTGCTGTTATATTTCATAACATCCATTTCTCCTCAAATTGCGTAATGCATATGTATGTATTTCTTGTATCGCCGTATTGGTGCATTTACATAGAGTCAATTAACAACAAATACATAATTTACAGATATTTTCAACTTTGAATTTTGATGCCAAATTATTGGATTTTTGCAATTAAATTTTGAAATTAATTTTTGTAATCCCAAACAACAGCAACATGTTTTAATGCCTTTAAATATTTTCATTTTAGTTTATAATTTATGAGCAAGGACTGATTAGAGCATAATAAATTTTAATCAATACACACACAATGATTTATTTTGATTTGCCATTTTTCAGTATTTTGATTTTTACATACATAGATATACATGCACATTTGGTCAGTGCATAACCTCAAATTTTTCTCACATTCTTCAATTCCAAATTTTTTTTTTTTTAATTTTTATTTTGCAACAAGTAGTAAGTTGTAGTAGTTGGCTAATATATGTGTATATGTAGTATGGGTATTATTTTTAGTATAGTATATCGTGATTTAATGATGTTTTAGCTACAATATGTGCAACTTTCATCTTACTTGCTAAATTTATTTATTGTGATTCACATTTCCATCTAGTAGGGTAGTCCAATTTACAACGCTCGAAAGTTATCCGTTTCATACGATTTTTGCTAAATTAATTTAAAAGTGTAGATATGTAGAAATACATACAAATACATTTAAGATTGGAAACAAAACCTTTTTGTGGAATAAGTCATTATAATTTTTTTTGTATAAAATTTGTGCAGATGCTTTAGAAATGCAGAATTCATAGTAAGTGTCCAGTTTGCAATAAATTTCCAGTGCATGCGTTGATGGATGGTTTCGGCTGATATTGGCTGTGCGAATACGCCAGTATTATATGCATAAAATCAATGTAAAAAAATCATTTAATTAGTAGATATTAGGTATGCCAAAAATAAGAGGTGATGAGATGAGCATTTGGGCATGCCAGCCCTTTTTTGGCCCACTTTCGTCATCCTGAAAGAACGAAAATATTTTGTTTTATAATAAACTGATATTCGTGCGCACATACATACATATAGTATATATACAGATTTTTTTCAGATTGCCCTGAATTTATGTATTACATATACATATGAGCCGCTCAATGCACACATCGATTAACTAAACTTTTTGAAAAATCTTAAATTTAAGTGTCAAAGCCCTTTTTATATTAACTGAATAATAAATATGATCACCGTTAAATGGTAAATTTATTTGGCAAGTGAATAATAAGTAATTTATTTCAGAAGCCATTTCGATTAACTCCATGCTCTAATATAAATCGTTTCAGTACATAAAGACTTACGCTGCAAACTTCGACAAAATATTAACATATTCGGATTCGTGTACCGGTCAAAACAGAAATATTAAAATCGCTCTTAAGTTTATTTTAACTAGTTCAAAGCACGGAAATCAAAGGTGAATCAATAGACATGAAATTTTTGGTAAGTGGACACAGCTATTTGCCCAAAGACCTAGATTTTGCCATTATTGAGTTATGTTGCGAAAAAAAATCAAAGCATTTTCTCACCAGATGATTGGTACCATAAAATCAAGACATGTAAAAATAAAGCTCCCTTTCATCTAATCCAAATGATTCACCAAGATTTTTTGTCAACAAAATCTTTAGAACAGTCTATCATTGACAGAAAAGTAACCGTTACAGGAATTCCAGTAAATTGGCTTAAAATACGCTGAATAAAGTTAGAAAGGTCCAAATCCTATCTCATAAAACTCAAATATGACTACACTGAAGATACAGAATTTCAAGCCATTAATATAAGAAAATCTTTAGTGGATAGAACGCAAAATTTGAAAAATATGGATCAGCCTTTATTATATCCTAAAGGTAGAACTGTGACAAAGGAAAATGGAGAGACGTGATGAACCTGCTAAAATTCATTCCTCCTGTTAAACACGATTACTATAAAAACTTGTCAACAAATCGAAATGACGAATTGTCGCATACAGCTGATGAAGAAGACATTATTTATAATATTGCTGAATCATCCCACAGAATAATGTCGCTAACATAAAGCGAACTTCCAACATTCATTTTTATGGAAAAGCTGTGATAAAAATGTATAATAACTAACTTTTTCTGTAAAGATGTATAATAACTAACTTTTTCAGAAGTTTTAAATAAAATGTATATTTATTTATTTATTTTTGTCAATTTTAAAGTAGATTGTTTTATAGGCACATCCTCTGTAAAAGACTAGCAAATACATCCTTTAAAGGCACCTAGGCCAAGTTGCTCCTCTAATTTGTAACCTTAAAGAGACACCTTATACAACATACTGGGCCACACATTTGTCAAAGATGTCTAGACCAAGTTTCTTCTCCACGACAAAAATACACTTGAGTGTGTGCCAGCTTCTAGAAAAAACTTTGCTATGTTCGATATTCGAAGAAAATTAATCCCAGAATATATTACCTGTATGCGACGCACAAATAAAGGGTTTTCCAATAAGAGGTGTTATTCCCGTAAAAGATCAATGGTTTCCTTGATTTCCAGATCAATACCATCCAATTCCGGCCATAACAAATCGTTAATCATCTCTCGATATCGCAATCCATTCACAGTAACTGTTGCTCTAGCTTCGTTTTTGAAAAAGTAAATAAAGTGACTCCGGCGGACCATAAACCGCACCAAACAGTCACACGTTGAGGATAGAGAGGCTTTTCAACAATAACTCTTGGATTTTTTCAGCCCCAGTTCCGACAATTTTGCTTGTTGACGAAGCCACCAAGGTGGAAATGGGCCCATCACTCACGATAATTTTTCGATGGAATTCCGGATCATTTTCATGCAAAGACACGACGTTGTTGATGATCGACCGGCTTGAGTTCTTGTGTTAACTGGACTTTATAAGCCTTAAGACCCAAATCTTTATGCAAAATACGGTGTAACGACATTTGTGGATTGCCTAATTCCGAAGAACGACGAGGTCCATTCCTCGTTGGGTTTTTCTTCAACACTTTCGGCTACAACAGCAATATTTTCGGCTGTTCTTTAGCGACGTGCACGGGTTTTATTCTTCACATCACTAACTTGTCCCAACAACTCGAATGCTTTCACCAATATCTGTATTGTGGTCCGACAAGGTGCTTCACGATGACCCAAAAATGTTGTCTCTGCCAAATTTTCACCATTTTTATAGTGAATTTTAATCATTTCAATGCGTTGTTTAAGCGTGTATCGTTCCATTTTTATTAATGGCGTAGTTTCTACTTGTCAATTATCAAAAAATGGCAGCTTCAAAAGTGACATCTACCGAAATAGTGGGATATTCAAAATAACACCTGTAGAAAAACCTTTATAATAGACCGTGGAAGCGATCTAATGAGACATATGCAAACTGTCGTTATATGAACATACCTGTAACTTAAATACCCTAGTATATTTTTATGTATGACAAATCAATGCAAGGTGATATCGGTGCTACAAAAACAAAATTTGCATGTATTTTGTGTTTGGAATTTGATGGTTTGAATGTTAAAATTGTAATCAGAATGGGTACAAACAAACAAAGCAACAACAAGAAAAAATAGCTTTCAGATTCAAACCACCAAATCAGCTGTTGTAGTAACTTCAGCTTTTTTTATGAGTTGGGCACATAAATAAAAAAATATTGTTTATATCTTTATTTGGTAAATTTACTTTTTTATTAGGGTAGGGGAGTTAGCTTTCGGATACTTAATCGATTAAAAACAAGTACAATTTTTTATATTTAATTTTTTTGGAAACATTTTTTCTACATTTTTCTAAAACAAACTTTCTAAAAAAATTAAAAAAAAAAGATTTTAATTAAATTTTAATTAATTTTTAATAAAAAAATGTTAATTAAATTTGTTCTTTAATTAAATTTTATTAAAAGAGTAAAATAAAAAAATGTTATTAAAAATTAATACATTAAGTACAAAAACATAGTCTGTTCGAAAAGAATTAAGTGTACGAAAACAAGCACTCTTAGACTTTCAAAAATTATGACTTTTAAAATACTTTCCAAAAAAATAATTTCAAAATTAATTTAATAAATTTTCCAAATATTTTCAAATCAGTTAAAAATAAATATTTTATGAAATTCATTATTTTGAGTTAAATTCTACTTTTTTATAGTTCGCGGCAATTTCGACTTCAGTAATAGGACATTAGAAAAATTAACGCAATTCTTAATAATTATGGAACAAAAACTTTATTTAACAAGGCCTTCTGTTTTTGTTTTCGTATATTTATTTAATAATTAATTAATATTTTTAAATTTTTGTTCTCAACTTTAAAATTTATAAGGCTGTTAAAATTTGAAATTGCACAATTTTCAATACGAAACTTTTAAATTTTAACAGCATGGGACAAGTGAGGAAAAAAATTTAAAAATATGAATTAACTCATAAATAGACAAAAGAAAACAAAAATCATTATAAAGTTACACTTGAAAAATCCAGTTATCAAGTACATCGCAATTTGAACAAAACGAAATAATTAAATTAGTATCTCTCTACATGATGGAAAGAATAATGAAATGGCGTTTATCGTGGTACCGTTAATTTGCTCTAAGCGAATTTGACAATGTATGACGTCATATTAGCACCAGTATGGCATGATTGCCATTTTCATTGACTTGACTTAGCCTTTGTGTTTCTGATATTTAGTCTCGGAGTTTTAGTTCTTTCTTCTTGTCATTTTTCTAGCCCGTTCTAATTAAAATGTAATGTTGATAATTTTGTAAAATATACATTTTTAAAAAATTAGTTCAATGATTCACTCAGATTTATGTAACTTTACTTTTTTTAACATCTACCCGCGATTGCGGTTATTGTCGATGTTCTTCTCCTTCCAGCAGTCAAATCTCTCTCCCGCTACGGCAGTGCTGCCAAGCTTTGGATATAAAAACGCACTCAAATGCTCATTTAAAGAAAATAAAATACGAAATTTTTATTGAATTACTTAAAGAACTTTGTATGCGTGACAAATTGTCTTTAAAAAGTGCGTTTATTAAATAAATGTGTTTCGGTTGTGAACAATTTAATTTAATTTATGAGTTTTGTTTTTGTTAAGAGAACGACTTTTTTGCTATATTTGAGGTTATGTAACACGATAAAATACTCTTTTTGTAAAAATGTCGTTATGGTATTGAAACTATGAATACACCTCTTGATGTCCTATGTCTCGCTAAGGATTGAGGACCGAAAGAAACGATTACACCTTTTTGGTTTTAATTCGCTTTCAGTAAATTCAAACGCTTTTTAAAATGTGTAAAAAAAGTTTTCAATATTAAGAAGATTTGAGAGAAGAACATTTAATATTCTAACATAACCTTAAAAGGAGCAAAAAATTAAATTTTCCCTTTCAAAATATCAAATTTTATAAGAATCAACAATTTTCATTAGCACTAAAATCTTCTCAGAGTGACCTTTTTTAACCTTCTTTTGTTTAGTAGTACAGTTTTTTTCACTTACAGTTTCGGTAGATTTAAATTAAAAAAAGGAAAGAAACACCAAACTTAAAACTGTTCTCATTTTGAGTATGAAAAAGCAATACATTTTTGCGAATAGCAAATGGTTGGCAACAATGCACAACTCAGCTAATGTGACGTCACGCACTCTCTGATAGGCGCCATTTTGACCGCTGCTTGATATACTATATTTAAAATTAAATGAAAGATGAAAACCATTCCGTATCAAACTCTCTGCCACGACTGGTTTGGCTTTGCTAATATCCTTTATTGAGAGCTATTTCCTTTTTGAGAGCTTGAGAACTTAAAATAATAAAAAAACGGAATATTGCTTGAATGAATTTTTCTTTACTATAATCTGGTAGATAATTTCATGGCATTTATTTTTTTGAATTTGATATTCGGCATATGGCCGCCGCGGTTACAAGTTACATGGTTCATTCCGCCAGTCGAATTTTTTACTACATTTTCCAATAAATCTGAGTAATAAATCTAAATGAGCCTAATCAGTAAAAATCCGACGCAAACGATGGTCATTTGGCCTCAATACTTGCACGAGCTGTATTTTATAGACACGTAAGCCAAGATCCTTACGTAAAGCTTTCCACTTAGTCGAAGTACAAAGGCTAACAAGTTGAGAATGATCTCGAATTGACGTTTTGATGCTTTCTTCGGCGCTCCACTTTATGAACTTCGCGAACAGATTTTTTTTTTTAATTTCGTGAAGCGCAGAAAAAGAATTCTGTTCTGAAAATCCTATTCTAAAAAGTTCTATTCTAAGCAAAATTAAATATAAAAAATAAAAAATAAAGCTGAAATATTCTCATACGTCCGAATGCTAAAATGTTCGTTGTTTTGTAATATTCAGTTCTCTGACAGGCTAATTAAAATCAGCATTCAGAAATTTTGGATTCAGTACTTGTTCAATAATTTTAAAGAAAAAATTAACTTAAGTCAAATCAAAGCGTCTCTAAAATTACTACTTATCTTGACTTACAATGACTCATAATCGAATTAAAACATTTTTTATTTAAACATTGGCTAAAAATCACTTTAGCTGCACGCACTCCGCTAACCAAAAACTTACTATTACTAAACTTGGGCACTGCTGCGTCAATGCCCGAATTAATTTTAATTTGCCATAAATTCAATTTTGAAGGAATTCTTCGTTTCAGAATACGCATATAGAACAGGAGTTGCACAGAATCTACTAGTATTTTCGATGACGTTTTAAATAACTCACATTTTTTATTTTAAGAGTACAAAGCGAAAAGTACAACCACTGATCCACTTACCCTATTTACATTACCTAAGAAAATAAGCGTGACAAATTATTAAGGAAATTTGTAGGAAAGCACAAATAACGTAATCGGTTTTTAGGCGCAACATTAATAAGACTCAATTGTGATTCTCTTTGAAGTTGAGCGACGAGGAAATTTAAAATACCGTCATAAATTTCACTCACCCATTTTTTTCTTCTACTCTTCTCTTTTCCTCTCCACTAAAATTTCTTTCTTTGAGACAACCAGAAATTGCGCTTTGGAATATATTTAGAGTCCACAATATAATTTTCTGTTCACCACAAGTAGCTGACAATTCAGTCACTAAGTTCTAAGTCAGCGGAAATTTGCGCTTTTATACTTTTCATACAGCTTTCTGTGTTATGCTTCGTTGAAAGCGTGTCCTTTCACTTACACCACACGCATGTACGACACTTTCTTTAATGTAATTTAAATTTTCCGCCTGAGCGCAAAGTAATTCTTTCAAGCTGCGTTCAATGAAATTAATCATTCTATTGCGTATTCGATTTAATTTCGTTTGATTGGTTTTTTCTTATCACAAATGTGCACCACCAGGTCCATACAATACCCATACGTCGCCCCGCCAGGGCGTTGTGTTGGCGTGCGTATGAGTTTAGTTGATAAGGAAGATATAGAGCACATGAGGATATCCGTTTCTTGTGAATTTGGAAAATATGTTGTGGCAATTTTGTGGTAATCAGCCCTTTTTAGCCACTTTAATGCGTTGGCAAAGTAATAGAGTAGAAAATAATGAATGAGAATCACTTTATGAATGAAATAAACACTTGTGCATACACACATGCATACATACATGCATACTTGCATACATATGCGTACATACAATACAACTTAAGATACAACGAAATTTAACATGCATTAATATTTATTTATAATATTCTCAAATATTACATGGTTCATATACCATTTATTATGTGCACATAAAAAATAAAATATTTGGTAAAACAAATTCACGGATTGCATTGACGTCATTCACAAAAATTTGACGCTTTGTAAAAATCACCGACCTGAACAAATAGCCGTATGATTTATATAGAATCTCCATTAAGAACTTTCGAGCTTCAAATTAAATACAGTGCGTTTAATAACTCTACTACAGGGGCTTTCATACTCAGCCACCAACTTTACATAGAAATTTGATGGTCTGGTTCATGAGTCAAAATCATTTATTATTTGTAGACCGATTGCTTATGAACATGAGCAAGAAAAGGCTGAAGATAGTTGCTTAAGCGGACGATGTTGTCATCCTGATGACAGGGACTATCAGCGGACTCATGCAATAAGCGTTAAGGGAGATCTCTAAGTGGGCGACCGCAAACGGTCTAATGGTTAAACCAGCCAAGACCGAATTAGTGTTGTTCACTAGAAGATATAAGATACCGATATATATTACGATATGTAACACTAACCCCATCAAACAAAGCCTTTTTTTGTCATACCTTGGCATAATTCTGGACTCAAAGCTTTCTTGGAAAAGGAACAACGCGAAAAGGTTGAAGGAAGCTTGTAATGTTCTCCTTATCTGTAAGACGACATTTGGCAAAAAATGGGGTCTAAAACCGAATATAAGCCACTGGGCGCACAATACAATCATCAGACCCATTTTGACTTATGAAGTTTTCATGTGGTGGGAGGCAGTGCAGACACAATCCTACCTAAAGAATTTCGTATAAAAGTCCAACGATTAGCTTGTGTAGGACTAACAGCTGCGCTCCGATAGAAGCCACAGGTAGCGCTAGAAGTGATCCTACATATTCCACCCATTGATGTAAAGGGTTTTTAATAAGAGGTGTTATTTTGATATTCAAAGAAAAATGCTATTTTTGAAAATAGATGATCGGATGTTTATTTCATTATAAAGAGCAAGGTATGCCGTTAATAGTGGAAAATAACATCAGACAAATGACCACCACGACTTCGCTTACAGGACAATATCCTTTTCATGAAATTTTCCATAAGCGAATTGCGAAGTGGCTGCCCTATGTCCTCGATAGCCTCACGAATTCCATCTTTGAGGTCTTGAATCGACCCTGAGATGTTGGCGTAAACCTTCTCTTTCACGTGGCCCCAAAGAAAAAAGTCAGAAGGTGTCAAATCACAAGATCTCGGTGGACAATTGTGATCACCTCTTCGAGAGATAACACGGTCCGGAAACTTTTCCCGTAAAAGATCAATGGTTTCGTTGCTTGTGTGGCACATAGCGTCGTCTTGTTGAGAATAAACGTTGTTCCGGCCATAAAACATCGTGAATCATCTCTCGATAGCGCAATCCATTCACCTGTAACACCTATTAATGGAAAACCCTATACATGTTAAAGGGTGCCAAATCTGCTTCCACGATGAAAGCAGCAGGTATGCTGACAGAAAGCACGCACGGTCATGCATCAGCTCTAGTATCAGTGGAACACTTGCAAGACGCATCGAAAACAGACTCTCTGATTCCCTAAATAGATCCGAACAGAAACTATAAAATGCGAATACCCGACAGCTGGGATTGGCAGACCAGAGTCATATCAGATGATAGGTCACCGTATTTATATTGACCGTTCAAAGATGGACAATGACGCTGTATCGGGAGTGTACTTGGAAAAATTATCCTTAAATTGATTCTTTAGACTCCCAAACCGGTGTAGCGTCTTCCAAGTTGAGATCTACGCTATAGACAAAGCAGCAAAGACTAATGAAATTACTTCGGGCAAACCTTACCATTTTTTTGTTCATAGTCAAGCAGCTATCAAGGCACTGGCCTTAGCGCGCATGAATTCAAGATGTGTGAAAGAAGGCAGGAGGTCGCTCTCGCTTATCCAACAACACAATACCACACTTTGTGGGGTAGCCGGCCACTCTGGAGTGGAGTGAAATTAAGGAGCCGATGAGTGTGCAAGAAAAGGCTCTGAACGTAACCTTCAGCGAGTGATAGAGGACATAAGCATTCCTCTAAACGAACTATACACTGCCATTAGCTAGAGCGTATTCGCAGAAACCAATAGATGGTGGTCTCCAGCTACTAAATTCAGGGTCTCCAAAGCGCTCTGACCAAAACTGAATCTTAAAAGAGCAAAATGTCTGCTGCACTATTGGCACCCTAGCCAACAGAATGGGTGTACCTTACAATGATTTCTGCAGGAGTTATGGAGATAAAGAAGAAATTGAGTCGGTGCAACACCTCCTCTGTGAATGTCCTGCACTTCAAAGAAGCCATGCTAAATATTTTAGCTATTATTTCTTTAATGACCCGGGAAGCTTGCAAAATGTCTCACTGGAGGGACTAGTTACCTTCTTAAAAAGATCTAAGTGGTTTTTTAAGTAACTGGATGGAAATCGAAAGCAGGTATCACAATGTGCCTTAGGGCCTATCTTGACAAACAATCTGGCTAATATAACCTGTAGACCGACTGTATTTTTTGTCCTTTATGGTTAGCCATTTGGGGTGGGGTATTGGGTGTTGTTGTTTGCGCAACTCCGTATGCGTCAGTGGGATACGTATTTATTGGAAATTTTAAGACAACAAGTTTTGACCGTTTGAACACATTTGTATAGCGAGCCGCATCTACATAACCGACACCCGCTCTCAACCACATCTAGCCGGATGCGGCCCTACCAGTAGCAACGCTACCAAAGGATTATTGCACTTACTAAGCCCCCTCATCGCGACAAGATAACAATCGCTGCGGGGGGAAGATGTTCCAAGGAATAAATAATAATAATGGTAAGCAATTCTTAAAATCGCTATCGTTGACAAGCTTTAACGATTTGTTTGTCTGTTATTTAATTTAATTTTTATTTTAATTTTTTTATAGTTCAGAAATATAGTTCATTCTCCTACAAAAACCTCACAAACTGAAGTTTCAAACTTTGTGCAAATTTAAAAAACTAATCAACAAATTTTCCTCAACTTTTCAAACATTCAGAATTTTTAGAAAAATATCGTTTATGCAGTTTTTAAATAATAAAAATAAATAATAGGCGCGTACACTTCTGTTAGGTGCTTAAGCCGACTCGGAACGGCAAATAGTTTTTTATGAGAAGCTTTTTCATGGCAGAAATACCCTCGGAGGTTTGTCATTGCCTGCCGAGGGGCGACCACTATTAGGAAAAAATTCTTTTATTTTGCTGTTTCAATAGCCCATTTAACTTTGTTAAGTTTTGTAGTGGCTCAAAATTAAAGTGAAAAATCCACTTTTTTGCCAAATAAAAAACTTACATTTTGAATGATGAACACTTTTTTTGATCTTTACACGTTCCATTGCTTGATTGTTTGTATACTGCCGCTGTCCACTTCACAAGTGTCAAATAAGATTGACGTACGACGCCATTTGCAAAAATTATAAATTTTACTTGAAAACAGTTTTTCTTAAGAGAGTAAAATTCTTATTCAGCGACGAAAGGATTAAGTGATATTACCAAATTTTATTTTACGATTTTTTCCTACTGCGCGGCCTACTGGATCATTTTTGAATGATAACCATTGATAGTTAGCGTAACCCTCTAACCAAAATTCCCATCAAGCTGTGACCTTTTCGGTGTGTGGAGGCACCTGATGCATCTTCCGTGAATTCTCGTTACTGCAAATTCACCAATTGAGCTTTTTTACGAAGCCCCTTAACCACAAATAAGCCACATCAATAATAAGGGTTTTCTTCTTCACCGATTTTGATAGTAAATTTTAACAATTTAAATACGTTGTTAAATCGTGTGGCATTCTATCGTAAAATATCAAGGATAAAAAAGTATTCCTGCCAATTTTTACACCTGTAGTTTTACCAAGGTCGTCGTTGTACATTGCCAAAGCTAGAGAGCACCAATTGGACATCGCTATGGTTCATTTTTACTTCTACCGGTGCTCATTTAATTTCCAGCAGAACACACAATATCAGCAATAGTTGGGAAAAAAGAAACCCATTATTTTCTCCGTAGAGGGCTGTAGTGATCGATATCTCATAAAGTACCAATCAAACAATTTAAAATGTATGCTTGTTGTCAAGGTGACATTTCATTTTATTTCATTACATGCATTTGAATTTAGCTCTGCAGTTTATTTTTTAGATAAAAATGTCAAAAACATTTTAATTGGTATGTGGGGCATGCTCTCACTAAAATAAACCTCCCCTCTTCGGTTGACTTCCCCCAGGGACTGCATATTCGCATTAAATCTAGGTGGAGCCGTCTACTAATCACAATGGAAATCTGGTCAGGCAGTCTGTCTGGTACGTATGAAGATAGCATGTCGAAGATAGCCTCAAATTGATTCCAGTGTAGAGAAGATAAAAGGAACATCAAAAATGCGGTAATATCATGAGCAATAGCGGATTGTCACTGTGTGATTTAGTCATGACTGTTGAATTCAGGCGCCTGAGATTGTCGTCAGTTTGGCACTAGTCGACCTCCACTGGAACTGCTTCTACTCGGAAGTTAAGAGCACCCTTAACCTAAGCGCCAAGGGCAAACAGTTTCCGTATCTCCATCTTAAAAAGAACAGCGATCGAACGTAGAAGCTAGGCGAAAACTGATATTTTTCAAAATAATCCCAGCTAGAAATGGTTTGGGAAATGAGGCTGCCCCAATACAGGATCTGAGATAAGACTTAGAGAATCGAGTGCAGTGTTGCCAATTTAGCGACTTTGTCGCTAGAATTGACGACTTTTGCTTGAGTCTTGGCGACAAAAAAAAAAAGTTTTGACGGCAAAAATGATTTAGCGACTTATCTGGCGACTTTTGGAGAGCAAATGAAACCCGTTTTAGACAATAGATACTTTTCTGTCAATTTGATTACCCGTGAATGCCCTTTACCTTCCAAACTCTAGAGTAACATTTTACTGACTATAGATAAAATAACGCACTGCCTATTGGTGTGCTATCGTCGATAAATTATCGATCTATAATTGAAATTTTAAGTTTATGAATTAATATTTTTCCATAAAAATTTAGGATGACAGTCTTTAATGGAAACTTAATAAAATTTAAAAAAATCCGATCCACAAATTCCTTAATTTTCCCCCTAAAAAAATCACTTATTTCTTTGGCTGTCACAGTGGTGTTCCCCCTTAAAGCGTAGCTTTTTTATGCCACTTTTTCTTTACTATGCTTAAATATATTTTATAAATCCATTTTAAGACTTTAATTAATAATAATATAGTAAATTGTTGAATGATTTGCCTGGTTTTATTATAAAAGCATAATAGTTAATATTATTAATTTTATAAATTTTCAAATTTCTATTTGAATCCAGTACTGGATCAACTTCGTAAATAACTTTTTCAACATTTCTTGAATCACTCATGCTTTCCAATGATATTTTAAAGACACAAATGTTTTTCAGACTCAAATTAACAAAACGTTAGAAAATTTAGTAGATTTATCGAATCATAATAAAAAAAACAGTATTTAAGAAGATTGAAACTAACGTCCGTTGATCTCAAATTTCAGTAGAGTTGGTATTACTGGTTTAATTATTATTCATCTAAAAATGTTAAGTCTGCAGCTGGCCTCTTGTGCACCTCTCAGAATGAAATTTAGGATCCGCCCCTGATGAAGTTAGCGACTTTCTAGCGACTTTTGATATTGGCTCCAGCGACTCAGATTTATTGGCGTTGGCAACACTGATCGAGTGCTAACAGAAACGCCCTATGCGGTTTCCTGTTTTCGGAAGTTGGGAAACATAAACAACAAACCCGAAATCAGTAAGCCATCGCGATTTAGTGTGTTGGATTAAACATCTACCAAAACTTAAGTATAAAAAAAGTTGCTTTTGCAGTAAATGAGAAAGAGAGGAGCAACGGTGGATGATTCAAAAACCCTCTCCCTCCCCTCCCTGTGGTTGCTTGATCGTGTTGTACAAATCGATGACCATGACCCGATGAAAAGATTTTTCAATTTGGTGCCCATGGGTAAATACAGAAAGTAAGTGTAACTCCGTATTAAAGCTCACTGTTTTATGACCGGATTTTCCAAACATGTTCAAGAGATTAGGTATGCATTTATATGAAACTATAAAAACAGTTTTTCCAAATGCAGGGTGGCGCACGAATCGTGCTACAAAAACAAAACGTAATAACTTTTTTTCTAATCAATGTATTTAACTTTTTGTTTTTTTATTGTATAGATAATTCAATTTTATTTTATGTAACTAATTAGTTTTGAAAATAATAGAACGTAAATGGCCTCCATGCTCATTCACGCATATGCGACACCTGATGAGAAAATTGTTCATTGCGCACTGAAGGGTTGAAGTCGGGATCGCCTCAATTATTGTTGTGATGGACTGCTTCAATTCAGTCAAATTATTTGGTTTTGTTTTACTCCATATACGGCAATTTTGCTTGTTTACATTGCCGTTTAGATCAAAATGGGCCTCATCAGACATAAACAAGCAATTTATGAAGTTGTTGTCTTCTTCGGCCATTTCAATAATTTTTTGGCAAAATCCCAGGCGAATAGGCAAATCCAGAGGGTTTAATTTGCTTGTGATTTGAACTTTGTACGGAAACAAGTTTAAGTCATCATGAACTATCCGCTGCAATGACGGTCTGCTAACTCCAATCTGCGCCGACAAGTTACGAGTCGAAACTCTTGGATTTGCCTGAATTGACGATGCTACAGCCGCGATTGTGGCTTCGACCCGAACATGGGGATCTCGATGGTACGGTCTGCGTGCGATGCTTCCAGATTCAGCAAACATGTTCACCAGCCTCATAATGGTCCATCTGCTCGGGGGAGTGCCGCCAAACTCCCGCCTAAATTCCCTTTGGACGGAAATAATGGACTGCAAAGCATGGTACCGCTGCACTATCCAAATCCTCTTTTCGGTATCCCAAGCCTCCATTTTTTGTAAATCTAAATACTAATCTGCAAAATAAAAAAAAAACAAAGCCGATTACTCACACAGAAAAAAAGTTATTAGGTTTTGTTTTTGTAGCACGATTCGTGCGCCACCCTGTATCTTATTCCCAGTACCACCCATACTCGGCTGATAAGCTAGCATGAGATGATTTCCCCGCTCTTTGAAATATGGACCTCGCAACAAATCAGCGAGCGCTAGGTTAGATAGAAAGCGCTCGAGAATAATTTAAAAGCTAACAAAGCCGCAGCTATGGAATTTTGTTAGTATCCTTAGAGGCCATTGTACTTTAAGAGTCTATGCGGTGAGACTTAGGATTGCGTCAAGTCCTTTCTGCGGCAGCTGTCAGCAGAGTGAGGTGGAATCATTTAGCACCTCCTTCTGTTCTCGTCGGGCAAAGATTCATGCATCTTAACTCCCACTTCTTTGCTACACCTTCGGAGACAGCAGGTTTAGATATCACACACTTGCTGAATTTCATCAGTAGCTTTAAGCCGTTAACGTAAATTGTGATTAGCCACCATTTTGCCGTTCTCCTCCTCTAATCCAAAGTCCCCTCTTCCTTTTGCCCTCTCTGTTCTGTTCTTCACCCTCTGTTTTTCTCTGTATGGCGTCACGTGAATTGACATTTTGTCCAAGTAAGTTCTCACATGGGCAGCCATTTAATCTAACCTAAACATCCGAAAGGGGAAATTTTTGATAGACATATTGGGTTATGGACCTAAGAAGATTTAAGAACTAAAATGGTGCAATAAGTTAAAGCTTCCAGTACTTGCTACATATATGCTAATCAAGTAGATACTTATTGTTGATTTTATTTTTATAAATATAAATTTTTCTTCTTAAAATCCATTTTTGATTCGCTTACTGTACTGTACAAATAAGTTATAAGCCAATGCGCAGAAAAGTCCTTGACACTCAAAAATGGGTTTTTATTGACGTCATTGCCAAGGCTTTTGAGAAATTCATTCATAAACTTAGCTATTTAGTTTTTTTACTCAACAACAAAGCAATAAATAATGCCACCAGAAATGCACACTTATACGTAGCCCTCTGGAGTCATTCGGGCACTTTGTACAAGTGCGTTACCGTTGTGCAGTGGTGCACATGTGTGATAAGAAAATTCAATCAATCAGCGCGCAAATGAAGTTCACTGAGGAGGAAGAAATCGGTACACTAGTTCGGCTATGACAAAGCGGTAGGTGCTGCCGCTCGGAAAGGCTGGTATAAAAGCGGCACAAGTTCCTTGAGGAGGTCAGTCAAGTTAGAGACATTAGCCCGACAAGGACAATTTTCAAGTGAACAACAGCAGATAAGCAAATAATATATTAAGCAAAGTGATAAAATGGGATTTAAGTTCTGGCAGCTGAAGGCAACTGTCATCCAACTGCTTATAGTTACAAGCATTGCTCGATGCGAGCCCGGGTTTTGCGATCGTGAAAATTGTTCCGACCATTTCGTACGTGAAAGTATTCAATATCCAAACGGCAATGTAATCTGGTTACGAGAAAAGTTTGATTACCAACCCGCCACTAACACCGATTTGGATACCACAGAACCGGCTTACCGTTCCCCCTTAACTCATTATAAATATCGACACACAGTCGGCATCAACGAACCTGACAACCACTACAAAGATAAAAGTGAAATCAAAAGACGGAATTTCGAACGCAATGATAGTGCTCACCACACAAGGAGTTTTGAAGACCGCGAGAACGAAAAACCGATATCTTTTGATGATCGTGAAGAGCGGCAAAAAATTACAAGGAGCCTTGACAACCTCGTAGGACGACAAGATTATTCTCTACGTTTGGATAACCACGAAGAGCGACGAGAACCATCCCAACGCACAATAGACCGTGAGGAACGATCTATAGCAACCAGGCTTTTTGATGATCGAGAGGAACGACGAACAATTACAAGGAGTATTGATGACCGCGAAGAACGACGGGTCGCCGCCTTACGCACCGACACTCACATTCAGCGACGAGAACAAGCCCAGCGCTCAGGTGACCATGAAGAAAGATTAGAAGCTACCAGGCGATTTGATGACAGCGAAGAACGACGGGTCGCCGCCTTACGCACCGACACTCACATTGAGCGACGAGAACAAGCCCAGCGCTCAGGTGACCATGAAGAAAGATTAGAAGCTACCAGGCGATTTGATGACCGCGAAGAACGACGGGTCGCCGCCTTACGCACTGACACTCACAATGAGCGACGAGAACAAGCTCAACGCTCACGTGACCGAGAAGAAGGATTAGAAGCTACCAGGCGATTTGATGACCGCGAAGAACGACGGGTCGCCGCCTTACGCACTGACACCCACAATGAGCGACGAGAACAAGCTCAACGCTCACGTGACCGAGAAGAAGGATTAGAAGCTACCAGGCGTTTTGATGACCGCGAAGAACGACGGGTCGCCGCCTTACGCACTGACACTCACAATGAGCGACGAGAACAAGCTCAACGCTCACGTGACCGAGAAGAAGGATTAGAAGCTACCAGGCGTTTTGATGACCGCGAAGAACGACGGGATACCGCCTTACGCACCGACACTCACATTGAGCGACGAGAACAAGCCCAGCGCTCAGGTGACCATGAAGAAAGATTAGAAGCTACCAGGCGATTTGATGACCGCGAACAACGACGGGATACCGCCTTACGCACCGACACTCACAATGTGCGACGAGAACAAGCTCAGCGCTCAGGTGACCGTGAAGAAAGATTAGAAGCTACCAGGCGATTTGATGACCGCGAACAACGACGGGATGCCGCCTTACGCACCGACATTCATCATGAGCGACGAGAACAAGTTCAGCGCTCAGGTGACCGTGAAGAAAGATTAGAAGCTACCAGGGGATTTGATGACCGCGAACAACGACGGGATACCGCCTTACGCACCGACACTCATAATGAGCGACGAGAACAAGCTCAGCGCTCAGGTGACCGTGAAGAAAGATTAGAAGCTACCAGGCGATTTGATGACCGCGAACAACGACGGGATGCCGCCTTACGCACCGACACTCATAATGAGCGACGAGAACAAGCTCAGCGCTCAGGTGACCGTGAAGAAATATTAGAAGTTACCAGGCGATTTGATGACCGCGAAGAACGACGGGATTCCGACTTACGCATCGACACTCACATTGAGCGACGAGAACAAGCTCAGCGCTCAGGTGACCGTGAAGAAAGATTAGAAGCTACCACGCGATTTGATGACCGCGAACAACGAAGGGATGCCGCCTTACGCACCGACACTCATAATGAGCGACGAGAACAAGTTCAGCGCTCAGGTGACCGTGAAGAAAGATTAGAAGCTACCAGGCGATTTGATGACCGCGAAGAACGACGGGTCGCCGCCTTACGCACCGACACTCACAATGAGCGACGAGAACAAGCTCAGCGCTCAGGTGACCGTGAAGAAAGATTAAAAGCTACCACGCGATTTGATGACCGCGAAGAACGACGGGATACCGCCTTACGCACCGACACTCATAATGAGCGACGAAAACAAGCTCAGCGCTCAGGTGACCGTGAAGAAAGATTAGAAGCTACCAGGCGATTTGATGACCGCGAAGAACGACGGGATTCCGACTTACGCATCGACACTCACATTGAGCGACGAGAACAAGCTCAGCGCTCAGGTGACCGTGAAGAAAGATTAGAAGCTACCAGGCGATTTGATGACCGCGAAGAACGACGGGATAACGTCTTACGCATCGACACTCACATTGAGCGACGAGAACAAGCTCAGCGCTCAGGTGACCGTGAAGAAAGATTAGAAGCTACCAAGCGATTTGATGACCGCGAAGAACGACGGGATTCCGACTTACGCACCGACACTCACAATGTGCGACGAGAACAAGCTCAGCGCTCAGGTGACCGTGAAGAAAGATTAGAAGCTACCAGGCGATTTGATGACAGCGAAGAACGAAGGGTCGCCGCCTTACGCACCGACACTCACAATGTGCGACGAGAACAAGCTCAGCACTCACGTGACCGTGAAGAAAGATTAGAGGCTATGAGACGTTTTGATGACCGCGAACAACGACGGGTCGCCGCCTTACGCACCGACACTCACAATGGGCGACGAGAACAAGCTCAGCGCTCAGGTGAGCGTGAAGAAAGATATGAAGCTACCAGGCGATTTGATGACCGCGAAGAACGACGGGATAACGTCTTACGCACCGACACTCACAATGTGCGACGAGAACAAGCTCAGCGCTCAGGTGACCGTGAAGAAAGATTAGAAGCTACCAGCCGATTTGATGACCGCGAAGAACGACGGGTCGCCGCTTTACGCACCGACACTCACAATGGGCGACGAGAACAAGCTCAGCGCTCAGGTGACCGTGAAGAAAGATTAGAAGCTACCAGGCGATTTGATGACCGCGAAGAACGACGCGATAACGTCTTATGCACCGACACTCACAATGTGCGACGAGAACAAGCTCAGCGCTCAGGTGACCGTGAAGAAAGATTAGAGGCTACCAGACGATTTGATGACCGCGAAGAACGACGGGTCGCCGCCTTACGCACCGACACTCACAATGGGCGACGAGAACAAGCTCAGCGCTCAGGTGACCGTGAAGAAAGATTAGAAGCTACCAGGGGATTTGATGACCGCGAAGAACGACGGGATAACGTCTTACGCACCGACACTCACAATGTGCGACGAGAACAAGTTCAGCGCTCAGGTGACCGTGAAGAAAGATTAGAAGCTACCAGGCGATTTGATGACCGCGAAGAACGACGGGATAACGTCTTACGCACCGACACTCACAATGTGCGACGAGAACAAGCTCAGCGCTCAGGTGACCGTGAAGAAAGATTAGAAGCTACCAGGCGATTTGATGACCGCGAACAACGACGGGATGCCGCCTTACGCACCGACACTTACAATGAGCGACGAGAACACGCTCAGCGCTCAGGTGACCGTGAAGAAAGATTAGAAGCTACCAAGCGATTTGATGACCGCGAAGAACGACGGGATTCCGCCTTACGCATCGACACTCACAATGTGCGACGAGAACAAGCTCAGCGCTCAGGTGACCGTGAAGAAATATTAGAAGCTACCAGGCGATTTGATGACCGCGAACAACGACGGGATAACGTCTTACGCACCGACACTCACAATGAGCGACGAGAACAAGCTCAGCGCTCAGGTGACCGTGAAGAAAGATTAGAAGCTACCAGGCGATTTGATGACCGCGAAGAACGACGGGATAACGTCTTACGCATCGACACTCACATTGAGCGACGAGAACAAGCTCAGCGCTCAGGTGACCGTGAAGAAAGATTAGAAGCTACCACGCGATTTAATGACCGCGAAGAACGACGGGATAACGTCTTACGCACCGACACTCACAATGTGCGACGAGAACAAGCTCAGCGCTCAGGTGACCGTGAAGAAAGATTAGAAGCTACCAGGGGATTTGATGACCGCGAACAACGACGGGATGCCGCCTTACGCACCGACACTCACAATGGGCGACGAGAACAAGCTCAGCGCTCAGGTGACCGTGAAGAAAGATTAGAAGCTACCAGGCGATTTGATGACCGCGAAGAACGACGCGATAACGTCTTATGCACCGACACTCACAATGTGCGACGAGAACAAGCTCAGCGCTCAGGTGACCGTGAAGAAAGATTAGAGGCTACCAGACGATTTGATGACCGCGAAGAACGACGGGTCGCCGCCTTACGCACCGACACTCACAATGGGCGACGAGAACAAGCTCAGCGCTCAGGTGACCGTGAAGAAAGATTAGAAGCTACCAGGGGATTTGATGACCGCGAACAACGACGGGATGCCGCCTTACGCACCGACACTCACAATGGGCGACGAGAACAAGCTCAGCGCTCAGGTGACCGTGAAGAAAGATTAGAAGCTACCAGGCGATTTGATGACCGCGAAGAACGACGGGTCGCCGCCTTACGCACCGACACTCACAATGTGCGACGAGAACAAGCTCAGCGCTCAGGTGACCGTGAAGAAAGATTAGAAGCTACCACGCGATTTGATGACCGCGAAGAACGACGGGATAACGTCTTACGTACCGACACTCACAATGTGCGGCGAGAACAAGCTCAGCGCTCAGGTGACCGTGAAGAAAGATTAGAAGCTACCAGGCGATTTGATGACCGTGAAGAACGACTGGATACCGCCTCACTCACCGACACTCACAATGAACGATCTATACCAACCAGACAATTTGATGTTCGTGAGGAACGGCGAGATGCCGCCTTACGCAGTGACACTCACAATGAGCGACGAAAAGAAGCTCAACGCTCAAGTGACCGTGAAGAAAGATTAGAAGCTACCAGGCGATTTGATGGCCACGAAGAACGACGGGATGCCGCCTTACGCACCGACACCCACAATGAGCGGCGAGAACAAGCTCAACGCTCAATTGACCGTGAAGAAAGATTAGAAGCTACCAGGCATTTCGGTGACCGCGGAGAAGGACGAGATGTTGATTTACGGACCGGTACCCACAAAGAGCGACGAGAGCTATCCAATCGCTCAAACGACCTTGTGGAACGGACTGCAGCTATCAGGCGGTTTCATGACCGCACAGATCGACTTGCTGCTGACCTACCGACGGCTACCCGCAAACAGCGACGTGAACATCGAGATATTACTCGTCGAGTTGGTATCACCGATGAGTTCGAAATAGTTTCGCATTTACGAAAAGAGTCAACTTTAAATGCAATGGAATCGGATCTGAGAACAAAGTCTAATTCAAACCTAAAACGAGGATACATTTTGCTGGGGCAGGTAGCCATATTGATCATAGCTTTAATCAGGGCACTCAGGGGTAACAGCATTGAGATGAAGTAAGAAATATATAAATTAGAATTCCAGCATGACCTTAAACAAATAGATAAATTGTTTTTGTTTTTCAGAAAGGATTTCCGGCAACATATAGATGGTTCTAGGAAGTTGATTGGATTTTAAAAAAATGTCAAACAAGGAAAGTGAACTCAAAAATTTACTTACGAATTATGTATAAAAAACAGAAAAATGTACCTAAAGCAAATTTCTTGCAAAATCGCTGTGTTATGCAAACAATTATGTGTGTATTATATGTGCATCCGTATCAAATAAGTTTATGAGCAATGTAAATACATTTCAAACGTTGTTATTTATTCTATGTAAAACTGTAACTGTATTATATATATAGATATATATGTTATTGCAAATAAATGAATGAGCTCTTAAATAAACAAATGCAAACAAAATTTTCGCTAGTTTCTTACACGATGAATAATTTTCCCAAAATCTAATATTTAATTTTTTACAGCCAAAAATGATTTTATTTTTAGGGCTTAACACATTCAAAGGCATACATTTTTTTAATTTTTTGAGTTGCGTGCGAATTAAATAATATAATAGTATCAAGATATTTTTTAACTCTTTGGTATTCAAATATTGCAACTCTGACAGTAATTAATTTGTCGCTCTCTGGCATCACCATTTTCATTCTCTTTTATGGTCTATTTTCTTAATTTGCCTTTAATTTGCCATATTTAACGTTCTCTGTGCTGCTGCTGCTGCTGTCAAAACCATTTGACGATTTTTTCGATTTCCTTTAGTCATTCGTGACATTTCATACATTTTTGCTACATGTGAAAAGATTTTATGTTAATTTAATTAAGGTTTATATCAATAATACACCGAAAGTCTATTAATTTTTCTTTTAATTTTCAACCCTTATGAAAATGTATTAGAAGTGAAAATTATCCTTTGTTTGTGTGCAGAGCGATGAGAAAAATCATGAAAAAATGGAAAGTGTCGCGTTTGTGTTGCTGAGCCATTGATTGCAAAAGTGAGACATCAACCAAATAAAAAAAAAAAAAAACTAAAAAAGCAGTAAGCTTTTAATAGATAATTATGTTGTTTTTTTCTGCAGAAAAAGCGTTTATTAAGTTGTGATAAAACGCATTAGTAATGTGAAAAAACTGCTAACCCAACGCATAGCTTCCGCACCCATCCATCAAACAAAGCAAACAACCACGAAAACGATCACCTTGCAGCCTCCTCTATTCTTGTCTTTCGCAAACCTTCGAGTACAAACAGTTTGCTCGTGTCTACTTTAATTGATACAAAATTAAAAATAAAGCCAGTGAAAGTTTAAACGCGCCCAAAAACAAAAAGTAAAAAAAGGAGATTCGTTAATAACTGCAAAACAGTCGAAACTGCGTAATGCCAAGAGCTCTACGCCAAAGAGTAAAGCTATTGGCGCTGCACACCGTTTGACGATATGGTTGAGTTGCAGCTCGCTGGTTGAACTAATACCATTTCTTAGGCGAAACAACAAATAGCAAGAAGTAGCAACAATTTGCTTAAACTCATATTCGTTGCTTTTTGTATTTTATTGTTACTGCCATTTTAAAGCGTTCAGTGTTAAACGCAGCGGTTTGGAAGTCGATTGTTGTTTGTGAGAGGTTCTCGCAATTTAGCCTCATTTACCTCATTTGATTGCGCGAAAAGTGAACGGAAACGTAAACGATCGCACCATCGTCATCAGCTGGCCCTTGCGCCTCCACCACCACTGCTGCTACGGGTCATCGGACAGAAACTTGTCAATTCCATAATACTATTGTTGTAACTGTGAAGTTGTGTGATTTTGGTGGGAAATGAAATTCGCAAAATATCTTTCATAACTAAATATTTTGGAATTCGCCTGAATACTTGTTTTTAACAACTGGAATTTCATATTCAGTCACACATTTTCAAATACTGTAAAGCTGGAGTGAAGTGCATTTACTGATAGGCAAATCAACGGTTAAACAAATTTACTTTGAGGAGAAAAAACCTGAAATCAATAACAAGATGGGGCTCTTAATATCAAAATTGTGGAGCATGTTTGGCAATGAAGGTAAATTCATATTATTTAAGTATTTTATGTATGTGGCGTAAGTATGCTCAAAATGATAACAAATTTCATTCAGGTTCATATAAGGCATTATTAGCTCCGTACACGTATGTACTTGATTGTTTGTTTTGCAAGTTGGCATTTTTGTATTTAAACTTATAGTAATTTATTTAGTTGAAAGCAAATTCAAGTCAGTAACTACAATAAAATAACATAACCTTGTTCATTGTGAAAAATGCAGAAGCAGAAACACAATAAAAAACCAAACAAACACTCAAGACAACTTGTCTGGAATATCAAACAGGCAATGCCGTCATTGACGAAACTTTTGATCGGAGTGCTTTTGATAATAGTCTCGATGCCCAAAAGCGAAATTCTTAGCAGTTTTTGGCCAATTTCATTTAATTTTTGTTGGTTTATGCTTATGCTATGTCCGATTTGTCGCGTATATAATATTATAAATAGTTTGTATACAAAAAGTCATTAATTATTGCCAAAGTGAAATCGAAAGCTATTCGACCGGTTATTAAAATTAATCTCTACGCTTTTGAACCGAAAAACAGAGACTTTGTACGACACACATCATTACATACTATGGGATGTTGTAGTATTTGATATTATTCACTGGAAATAAATAAACAAATATAAAAAAAGCAGTGATCAGTGTCTATGTATCTACGCATATTGCGCTGAGGGGTAATAAGTCAATCGAAATTACAATATTTCACATAAAAAAATAATAACAAACTGCGTTCTTGTAAAACTTTATGTAATGAACATGGAACAACGCTGCGATTTACAGTTGCCCCAAGCGCAACTCGTACAGTTAAAAAAAATGTTTTCATAAATCAAAAGTATTATTATTATTATTATTTATGAGAATAATATAAAATATTACACTAACTTAAAAACAAAAAAAAGAGCACCTAGCTGCTTAGGCTTTCGGTAAATCATAAGTAAAAGAAAGGGTTCAAAAAGTTATTGCATGTTTTATTAATATACTACAGTGGTATCAATCAAGAACAAAATAACTAAACTCAAATTTATAATTTAATTAGATTTTAAGTAATGTGAAAAATAAAATTCATATAATTCAATGCCAAAGTGCAACTCGTAAATACATTATATAAAAGTAAAGTTAATGTAAATTTTAATATTTCGTATGCATGCCTTTGTTTCTGATAACCATGTGTTGTTGTTGTTGTTGTTTTAACAGCATAGTTAGATAACCATGTGTAATCTATTTCGCATACTTTAAACAAGGTTTTCACAAAAGCTGGGCTCAATTTTTTGCCATTCGTCCGGAAGGATCCTCTTCATGTCATCCTTTGAACTTATGTATGCTACGCTGGCGAACTTTCTCATCGAGATAGCTCCACAAGTTCTCAGTGAGGTTTAAATCTGGACTCTGAGCTGGTGTATCTATGACATTCACACTATTATATAACACCTACGAAAGCACATTCTACGCTTTATGCTTCGGGTCATTGTCCTGAGAAAAATGCAAATCTTCCACTAGACCAAGTTTTTCTATACAAAGTGGCAATTTTTCATAATACCCTCAAGAAAATGTCATTCTCCCGCCCAGATGCAGAAAATGAACCCCACACCATTACGGCCCCGCTATCGTGCTTTACTGTAGGCTTCATATTTTTGGCAAGTAACGCTTCATTTGATCTTCTCCATACATGGGGTCTGCCATCTGAACCAAAAAGGTTGAACTTGCCCTCATCAGTGAATAGCAAGTTCCTCCAAAATGAGAAATATTTTTGATTGATGTTCCTTGGCAAATCGCAGCATTGCTTTACGATTACGTTCGTTGATATGGGGTTTATGCCTTGCTCTTCTACCGTTGATATCAGCCTTATTGAATATATTTCTAATTTCACTTCTGTCCTCTTTGTACCATTTTACGATACACTGTACGGTCGATCAGCTTCGATTTACAATTTCAGATACATATATTCCGAAGCGATTTTTGGTTTTCGTAATGATGAATTACTAAATTTTCGCACTTCAACACTGATTTGTCCTCTTTGACTGCCCATTTCACTTTTTTATTATCTTTTACCAACAAATGACTCAATATTCAACATATGCCAAAGAAGTTTAATGTTTGGGACTTGCCGGAACTCCACTTTAAAAATAACGTAAACTTAGGTGTGATTGCAACAAATGTTGCCTCATAAATTAATACTGTACGCGTTTGACTTTCGCGTTGAAAATTGCCACTTGTTAAACAAGTTGTTTTTATTTTAATAAATATGGGAATATTAAAAATTTTGCTTTTGCCGTTTAATTCATTATTATACTAATTAAATAAAACGAATTAGCTTTTATTGCAATACTATTTTATGTAAAACCAAATATCTAGGTGTATGCACGAGTTTCGCTTGGAGCTACTGTAGATACTTACATATACATATCTGGCATGTGAAGCTAAGACAGTATAAGAACAAGTAGAGATAATTTGAAATTCCTTACCACTACTCAGTTTGTGCTAACGAAAAATTTCGGAATGTATCTTGAACTCTCACAAAAAAATGTTAGCAGTTATTTTAGAGAAATTGTGTGTGTGAAATTAGACACCAATCACCGATTTTTCTCCTCTTTGGTAAAAGGTTTGGTATAATTCATCCAACGGACTAGCAGTCTAGATCACAACCGAATACTGATGTCATTAGCATTAATACTGATGATTTTGTTCTTGTTGTTGTTGTAGCAGTACTCATGTCTTTAAGCTTGGTGGAAATGTTATGGACGAATCATGTATCGACAACAATTGTTATTATGATCAATGTATTGTGTTCCATATATCCAAACAACCAAACACATAAATATTTGTTTTTCTTGACAGTTTGACTGCCTCTAAAGCACCTGACACGAATACTATTATGCTAAAATTTATTTTCGATTTTCGAATATCACTAATTTATTAAGTAAATAATTAAATGCAGCTTATATTGCTACAGTGTGATAGAAAATTGAAAAAATATACGAATAAGTATTTCACACACGAAACTATCTCTCAAATCTTTCGAATGAGATTTATGTAAACCAAAGTCATATTTGGCCAAGTTAGTAGGCTCTTTTCCATGGCAATAGATGTCTTAACAGTACATTGTCTTATTGGAAGACATGCAACCAGAGTAGGCAGAGTATTTTTGAAATATTTGAAACCTTTAGTGAGACAAGAGAAAAATAGTTTATTGAACGACTTTTCTATTATTGCCCAGCATTCTGTAAGATTACTAGCACAGTCGACATTGATGCAATATGCATAAATTTTCATGCAATTAAGTGATTTCTTTACGAGGTGTAAAAGCAATCGAAAGTCTTACTCAGTGTGGGACTTTAACGATACTAAAAACACACCAAGTCTGAGGGTTCATCCTACAGGGATTCCGATTTGGTAATTACATCCGGAGGCCGTCGGGTGCAATAAAGCTCAATTGTCAATTACATTTGTCTCCTATTCGTCTTGCTGCGTTTTATGAATACGGCAATTGTTCTTCCTGCTGCGTTCGTCTAGCATCATTCCTTCGCCTCCCAACAATGTTGCGAAATTTCACGATAATTCGTTTTGGAAAAGCTTGCGCCGCACTCCACTTTTTATCCGATTCAAGCATTTGTGGACTACATTATTGGGCGTTAGAAATACATCAATTTTGTTTGCTTGCTTGTCGTGTTCTTTAGCGCACCTGCTGCAGTAAAAGGCCACATGTTCGGCAGTCTCCTCTTCGTCAAAGCATTCTGGGCAATAAGTACTGCCTGCCAGGTCTAAGCGATGCAGCTATTTTTGGAAGCATCCGTGTCCGCTTAAAGCTGCGTTAGGAAAAAATCAAAATCTCCGTGTTCAATAATCTAGTGAAAGCACCATAGACAAAAGTTGCGAAGTATAGCTCATTATGTCACTGACAGCCGCATACATACAAACATATCTGCACTTATGTTCAAAATAAAATTGGCACGACGAGTTGGCTGTCTGGTTATCTGTTTAACTTTTTTTCTTTGTTTTTATAAAAGTATAGTGAATTCTTCAACAAACGCCATAAACTTCAAAGTTCCAAAATTTGTATAAAATCCACAAATTTTGTTTAGAAGTGAGTCCAAACCTGATATTGCTTTTGTTTCTGGGAATACTTAGCATAATAAGAAACCAAAATATATATATTTATATACATATAAATAAAAAATAAAAAATTCCAGAACGTCTTGCCCGAAATGCATGATTTTCATTCCGATTTGTTTATCGCAATGGAATGGCTTGTAAAAAAAAATAAATTTTGAAAACTTCAATAGATAAAGCCGCTAAACCGAAAAAACTCAAATTGTATCAATTGATTTTTTTCCTTTGTTCGGCCCAATATACCCTAGGCATCAAAGGAAAGTATAAATAATGAATATTTGCAACCTCATTCTTAAAGCATGCCTTGAAGAGGCGCCATTACGTAAATAAACAGTTCGAATAAAATCGAACTTATTACTAAAAATAAATAGTGGATGGGAAGTGATTAGTTTCTCCAATTACTGATCGCGCGCGTCATGTGAGAGTATAATTTAGTTTGTGTTAATATCTAAACAAAAGTTTACTTCAGGTTTTACTAAATTTGCAATGCTTAATTTTTAATTGTTTCATTTTTGATCCGTTTTAAGTGCCAAATGCGAAAAACTGATTAACAAAACCCGGAACTTGATTGTAGAAAATAGCAAAAAGGCTGAACATACGCAAAAATATCTGAAAAAAATTCCGTGATTTAAAAAACGATGGCAAAAAAAGTAGGGATCGTTTCCGATTTCGATTTCCATTGCAAATAGGAAAAAAAGGCATCAGCTTGCGAAACAAATATTTCATTTTGGGACAAGTAATTTGGTCGCATGAGTCTAAATTCGAGTTGAGGAACTCAAAAAAAACGTTGTTGTTGTTGTAGCAGTAACTTTGCCTTGTCAGTGTAGTGTAATCACCGGTCGTCTTCGTCTAGCTCATCTAACGGTAGGCCCAGAAAACTAGCTGTTTCGACAGGTTGGGTCCAGAGGGAGAGGGGTGTTAGATGAGTGGGTTTGATAGGGCATGTGAAAAGGTGGCCCATGGCAGCCGGTTCTACGTTACCGGAATGACTCGGGTTTTTCCCGACCAAGGGCTGCCGCCCTAGTAAACTAGTCCTGTCTAGTGTACCGTATCCAAAATAACGTAAACGGCTGTCGATCGCTTGAAACGTACCTACCTGAAAGTACCTACAATCAACAGTAAAGCATGGAGCCGATTATCTTATGGCTTGGTAAAAATCAAAATTTTATGATTGTAATTTGGTTTGATTCAAAATGGCGGATCCAATATAGCGGATTCAATATGGCGCAATTTTGCAGTTCGTGCATCAGATTTATGCTATGAACTGATGATAAAAAATGTGATGAATAATCAGTGACCAATAAAAATAAATAATTAACTTGGAAATATGTAAAATTAAATCCAATGCAACAATTTTACTTAAAAATAAATAAAGAAAACAATAAAGAATTTCAAGAAGTGCCACTTTGCTTTCGAAAGTAAACATAATTACCTACATTTTAAGCCCTCATAGACCTCTTTTCGTCAAAATCTATTCTGGGGGCAGGGGGTCTCACGTTCAGAAAGAATGCCCCATATATATATATAATTGGCGTGTATACCCTTTTTGGGTATTTGGCCGAGCACCTCCTCCTATTTGTGGTGTGCGTCTTCATGTTGTTCCACAAATGGAGGGACCTACAATTTCAAGCCGACTCCGAACGGCAGATATTTTTATGAGGAGCTTTTTCATGGCAGAAATACACTCCGAGGTTTGCCATTGCCTGCCAAGGGGGCGACCGCTATTAGAAAAATGTTTTTCTTAATTTTGGTGTTTCACCGAGATTCGAACCTACGTTCTCTCTGTGAATCCCGAATGGTAGGTACGCACCAACCCATTCGGCTACGGCGGCTATTTAAGACCACACTCAGAAAATTTAGTATCGTTCCGGTGAATATTTTCCAAGTTGCAGGCAAATTTTAAAATTCGTTTCAGAGTGCCGGAGCGGCAGCGCTTTTTCTCAAAATGGTGTTTTCAAAGTCGGTGACCAACATTATTCGAAAACGACTGAACTGATTAGTCTCAAATTTTAACACGAGCTTCTTAGAAATATTTTTTAGTAATTAATCGAAAATTTTTTCTCACCGTTAAATATTTTTTTATAAACAATTTTTGGCCTTGATTTTGGTAGGTTTGGTTTTTTGAGAAACCGCCATTTTGTCAAACAAATTTATTTTACTTATTCCTTCGATTAATTACTAGATTTAACACTACCTCAACGAAATTTGTTTGTTTTTTTATTTCAGAGGATCCAGGTCAGATATATAGTGGTCACCGGAAAATATTTCAAAGTTTTCTCAGAAAAATATTTAGAAAATTAGCTTTTTTTCGGCCTTCTAACTGTATATAATCCCTTAAGCCAAAATTTTGCTTCATTGCTGAACAAAATTCGGGTCCCAAAACACTTTTCACAGAGCGTCGATTTTCGTAATACAATTGCACGATTTGAAAATGTTGTTGACGCGTAAGTTTTTCCATGATGAAATGTCAATTAATACTGGAAAAGGCGTCAGGCGTGATCTGTCCAAAAAATCCTATTGGAGAAAGTATCTCCAATCTGATCACCCTTTATGTAAGATACCTCAGCGTTCAAATTTTTTTACATAGGCAGACTTGCTGAAAGCACTTTCTTTGACACGTCTGACGGCACCTTAACAAAGCACTCCACTTTATTTTGTTGGCTGTAGTAATTGGAATATTTTCAACTAATTATGTTTGTATACAAATGCATATGGATGTTTATAATTAAATCCGACATACATACATATCTACGTACCTGTGTATTACAAGAGAATGTTTAAGCTTCTTTGTTGTGTTCGCATTTGTGAGTGTGCACTTTTAATGTTAATTGGATAGTATTTATGCATAATAAATTTCCTCCGTACAAGCACAACAAAGAGTGTAAGTACGTTTCAATTGTTTCAACTATTTTTCACATGTGCTTGATACTGTTGCATATTTTACACGAGAAAGGTGCCAGTGGTATGCGAGTACCATACATGTGTGCGTGTGTGTGCGTATGTGTTTGTGGGGCATTTGTGGAGCCAAGCTCACAATAAATGGAAATTGCACTGCCTTTTCTGCTCCAGTTTTCGTTCGGCAAAAAAAACGTTAACATTTAGAAAAATCATGCTTGCACATGATTGTGACAGCATGGAAATTCATACTTCTCTACAGCAGGCGGCTGGCAGACACGCTGCGAGATACTCGTATGTCGCCTGTGTGTGCTTAGACCACCACAACCTTAAACATAGCAAAAATGAAATAATACATGCAACATTACTGCTTTTTAGTCGTATACGAGCATTTCATGAATAGGGTACCACAAAAATTAAAATCGTGCGCATGCTTTTTTTTCTCTCGCTGCGCTACAAACCTAATCGCGTAGCGCCGACTTGTATAATAAAAGTAATTTTCGAGGAATTTGTATAGAAAGCAACAGGCATGTGGATGATGGCCTCATGCAAGGGGACCACACAACCGGTACGGCACCGGCAGCAATACTATCGTAGGCAAATAAAGCGTAGCACTAACAAAATATGTGCATACATCTTTACCTACCATGGATGCATACATACATCTGCATGTGGCTACTTGAATGTAAATGCAGTGTGCGCAATTAACCCACATCTACCAATTCGATGTGACAGACATCACCTGCAGTGCTTAGAAGTTACATACAGGGAGGTCCAAATGCAAGAAACTTTTTAAAAATATAATATAATGAAAAAGATTTGTTATATTACGGATTTTTTCGTCAAGCGATAGCAAGTGGCGAATAGATGAAGCAACTGGTATATATAAGCATTTCTAGGCAACGCTGGAATAGAGCTGCCTAAAATTACATTTGCTTGTAAAATAGTGAGTTATACCAGTTTTATGAGGTATAATCATACTCGCTAGCGGTGGACCTTGCTCGATAACTCTGTTTGCTTTCACATGCAAATTGTTCGGCAAGTGAGCCGAGCATAAAATAAAGATAACGAGCAGAGAAGTGGCCTAAAATAATTTTAAGGCCTATTTATGGTCTATTACCCTATAGTGTTTGCCTCACCTGACTTCCTAGTAAAACATTCAATTTTTTAAGGCCTTGTTGATGATTTCTTGTCCTCTCGTCGTCTCATGTCTGATCGTTTATGGATTAACAGCAGCGCTTTGATATTTAGCAACACTTCCCAAAAAAGGCTTACTTATTTCAAATCTACTCAGAAACCCAAATTTCTCAAAGATCTACTTATATTTTCACTAGTCAGATATTTCAAAGTTCGATTTATGTATTCAAAATCTTGCCGTTTGCTAAACTTAGTCCGGATGAAATACAGATTTTTGCTGACTGAACGTCAATACTTTGTGTTCTCTGTCTGTCTTTGGAATAATTTACTGCTACAAATTAAATGTACAAAGAAAATTGCGCCTTAGAAATGAATTGCATCATTACCTTGCCGAATATTGCTGAATGTACTCAAATGATTCCTCGTTCTTTAACTCCAATCGATTCTCACCTCTGCTACTACTACCATTTTTGTATCTTTCTTTAATACAGGACCCGCCATCTATCGTTACGGATTTGAACTAGGTATTATTTGAAGAATGGTAACACTTGGCTGTCGTCTGATTTGACAGAAAATTAATTTTATTCTTCCGCTGAACGAAAATGGTTGTGTATACGCTCATTTGGTTCCAACAAGATGGCGCTACTTGCCACACAGCGAATGCTACGATCAATCTTTTGCGCACTGTCTTCGAAGATCGCATTATCAGCCGAAATTCTGATATCGTTTGGCCGCCTCAGAGCTGCGATTTGACGCCGTTGGATTATTATCTTTGGGGTGCCGTCAAAGACCAGTGTTATGCCAACAAACCAGCAACAATTGATGCACTGAAGACCAACAAACGCGATGTCATAGCTGAAATACAGCCGCATACAATCGAAATGCGTTGAAAAATTAGACCGATCGTATGGGATGGTGCATGGCTAGCCGAGGCCACCATATGAATGAAGTTGTGTTCCATCATTAACCGGAAGGATTGTACTTCAAAATAAAAAAACAGTTTGGAAAAATATTGAGTAGTTTCTTTTTTATAGCATTTTTAATTCCGTAAAGTTATGTGGCGGACCCTTTACCTTCTACAACTTCAACTTTTTTACTACTACTGGTTTTTTTTTAGTTTAATTATATTTTCTAATTTTTCTAATCTAGGATTTAAATACGTAATCTATTCTTAAGGTCAATCATTGTAAAAATAACCTGTGGTTGTATGTTTGACTTAAATAAAGTAAAAAACAAACTCAACTATGAGGCGTCCAATTCACATTGTAAAAATAACTGATAACACGTCACCACTGGGTTATGTGGCAAATTTCGCGTAAACCCATTTGTTCAAGGTCGGCATACTAAATATGTGTAACATCAATCCAAAATTTACGCCACACGATCACTCTCCGCATCGGCTTTTTAAGATATTAATGCGGGTTTTCCGAATCCCAGATGCAATAAATTGTATATAAGTTTGCAATATTTTCGAAATTTCGATTCCGTTCTTTACCACGAGTTAGCACGTACCGGAAAGTCAGGATTTTTAGCGCGAAATAGCTCCCAGTGTAAAAATAACGAATGATTCAAAAGTAAACCATGTATTTAGGTCACCCTGTAAATGAACATGCAATCAACAGTTTAGTAGTGAAGAAACTGGTAGATTTGTTATTTCTAAATTTCATTTGAGACTTGTGATTCATCCGTACTTTGACCTTTTTGAAAAGTGACGAATGCGAAATCACCTGCTCCTGCGAGCGGCAGACGTAAGCCTGGAGAATCCTAGCTATTAGTGCCCAATTGGCGGTATTCTCCGATAGAGTAAAATACCGAGGCATTCATACTGGACTTAAAATTTCTAACTACGATGATAAATGAAGCTAACTAAAATAATAAAGACAGCTTCAAAGACAGCTATTTAATTTTATTGTATTTTATTTCATTTCTCTTCAACTTAATTATTATTTTTTTCTTAATTTTATCTTATTTTTCTATAGTTTACGTTATTCTGTTTAATTGTTTGTTATTTTATATTATATTTTTTTCGTCTTTTTTATTTATTTTTTTTGTTGTTTTTTTTTTTGTTTTATTTAATTTAATTTTTGCATTCCTAATTTTTCTTTTTATTTTATTAACTTTTGATTCTTCTTATATTTCTTAATTATCATCAGGTCAGTCCATAAGTTCGTGCGTTTTTTAAAGGTGGTTTTAAAATTAATAAAAAAGATGTCCAAAGTATTTATTAATCAATAATATATTTTCCTTCATTATTTACAATGTCTTGCCAACGTTTAGGCAAATTTTTAATTCCCTGCTCAAAAAATTGTTTGCCCTTGGAGCCGAAATACGCTTCGATATCCCTTTTTATAGCTTCTTTTGAAGAGTATTTCTTGTTACTCATATGGTACTGAAGTCCACGGAAAAGATGATAATCACAAGGTGCAATATCCGGAGAGTATGGTGGATGCGGCATTAGCTCCCATCCGAGCTCGTTCAGCTTGCCTAATGTTTGCCTTGCGGTATGGGGTCTTGCGTTGTCGTGGTGAAACAAAACTTTGAGTCTATTCAGGTTTGATAGCTGATGGGAATAATAATCAGCAGTTATCGTCTGGCTTGGTTCCAGAAGTTCATAATAAACAATACCGGTCATATCCCACCAAATAGACAGGAGAATCTTCTTGGGGTGAAGGCTGTCTCTAGGGATCGTTTCTGGTGTTTCATCTTTATCTAACCATTGGCGTTTGAGAACAGTATTATTGTAAAGGATCCAGTTTTCATCACCAGTAACGATACGGTTCAAAAAACTTTCATTTCACACATTCACTCTCTGCTGAAGGTTGTCGATGGAAAGTCTATGCGGAAAATGGGTTCCCAGCTTTGAAACCTTTCCCAACTGTACCAGGTACCTGTGAACTGTTCCATGCGATGAATTTAATCTCTGAGCTATCATATCGACTGTCAAATTTGGCTCAGCTTCCACGAGTTGGAGCAAGGCGTCGGAGTTAAAGACTTCAGGACGACCAGCGCGCGGGGCATCCTCCACGTCGCAGTTACTACTTCGGAATTTTGAAAACCACTTTTGCGCAGTCCTTAGACTCACGGCACCCTCTCCGTGAACAATGTTTATTTCTGCAACAGCAGTTGTTGCATTTTTACCACTTTTACTCGTATCAAAAAAATACCAAATATGCCTATTATACGCGTTCGAAGATTCCGTTTTTTTTAACAACACGTGCTTCTATCCGCCATTAAAATCACTTCTTGAATGCACAAAATATCAAAGAAAATATAAATAATTCCGTTATATTCCGCGAATAATTTTTTGTATGCAAGAATCGTACAAAAATGAAGTTATGGGTAAAATACGCGCGAACTTATGGACTGACCTGATATTTCATTCCTTATTTGTGTTATTACTTTTATTACTGATTCAAGTCTACTTATTTTGTGTTTCATTATATTTATTTAACTAAAATTTTTATATTTTTCTTAATTATGTTTCATTGTAGTATATTTAATTTTCTTATTTTTCATTTCATTTTGTTTAATTAATTTTCGACTCTTAATAAATATTATATATGTTTCTTAATTATTTTTCATTTTGATTTTATTTTATGTTTTTCATTTTTACATATTTATTTAATTTTTTTTTTTGTATTCTTCTTATTTTGAGCTTTATCATTCATTTCATTCATTCATTGATTCTATTTATCTATTTTTTATTTTTATTCTATTTCATTTTTGTTTCATTTGAAATTCTTTGTTTTATTTATTTAAATTTTTTGTATTCTTCAGTTTATTTAATTTAATTTTATTAATTACTGATTCTTCTTATATTTTGCATAACTACGTTTTATTTTGGTTTCATTCTACTTTTTTGTCTTTTATTTTTATTTTTATTCTATTTCGTTTTTATTTTATATTCATTTGTTTTACTAAACTTATTTTTTTGTATTTTTCTTAACTTAATTGAATTATTTTTTGTTTAATTTTCTTTATTTTATTTCATTCTACTTTATTAATTTTTGATTTTTATTAGTAATTTTTTATTTTGATTTTATTCTTTTTTATTTTTATATTTATTATATTTTTCGCCATTTTATTTTGTTCTGTTTTATTCTATTGCTCTTCATTTTATATATTTTCTCTTTATTTTATTTCATTCTACTCGATTTATTTTTAGTTTGTGTTATATTTTCTTAAGCTTATTTTATTTTGAAGATGAATTTATTGTTAATTATTATCATTTATTTGTTTTTTATTTTTTATATTTATTCTATTTTTTATCATTTTTATTTTAACTTTTTACTTGTATTCTTATTTTATTTTTATTTCGTTTTGCTTTATATTTCCTTGTTTTATTTCGTTTAATTTTTTACTTTTAATTTGTTACGTTTTTCTTTTATTTTTATTTTATTTCTATTATACTTTTTATTTATTTATTTTCTTTTATTTCACTTTATTTTATTCCATTATATTTTTCTTTGTTTTATATTATTCTATTTAATTTATTTTTTTAACTTTTGTTCTGCTATTCTTTGTTTTATTCTATTTCATTTCAATTTATTCCATTTTATTTTATATGACTTTACCCTACTTTATTTTATTTTCCTCTATTTATTTTGCTTAATTGAATCTAATTTAATTTTATATAACTATCTCCATTTAGCAACTTTTACTTCAATAACACCGAGTTTCTCTTTGATTTATCTAACAACTTTGCGAATTACCGATATGGCAATAAAGTTAAACCTAAAAGCCGCAGCAGCTATGTCACTGTGCCACTAAATTAAGCCCAATTTGTACTTTGATTAGCATATGGCCATAAAGTGGCCTAGTGGTCGCCTTTTGGCGCTTCGCTCCATTTCACATGCAAACAAACATCTACCGAAATGCGCAAGCTAACAGTTCTTTTGCATCTATCATACATATGTTCTTGCGTTTGTATTCTCCTCTTCTATCACCACACTTTCTTTGCCTCAACTACCCACTGTTTTTGCCATTTTTATTGTATTTTATTTATTTTAACAATTGTCAGACGACATCAATGCAACATTTCTAGTGCTGGCTGCGGATTGTGTGAAATGACGCAAATTCCATGCTGATTGTGGTGTTGACAGACATTCCACTTCTCCAAATTGGTACTCGTATCATTGCCTCAAGCAGTTACTTTTGTATATACAAGATTTTTACCGCCCACTTGTCCTTGATTTCGTGTTACCCTAGTTTGTTGGCATTGTGCCTTGGTATCGTTGACCTTTATGCGGTTTCTTTGGTTTGTTACTTATTTTTGTTTGTTTGCCAAAGGTTATTCGATAGCAGATTGTGTGTGTAGGTGTCAATAGCGAGGTTAACGACTCGCTCTTTTAATGCATCAATGTAAATTAACTGATGTTTACAGTTATCAAGGAAGCCCGTCCATATAATTTGAGTCAACATTTCTCTCAACTCATCGTTAAACAAAATTATAATGAAAGGCAGATCAGGTGACGACTATTTTTTTCGCTATTGTATTCAATTTAATTGGGTTGGTTTGTATACAATTTCAGTTTCTGATTCGGGAGTGAGCATTTTAATGTAGGGTCTTAAATTTGTAGAAATTCAGGATAATTTTACAGCAGCAGAACATTTTGTGCAAAATTGAGAATCTGATGTTGTTTGTATTTGAGAATGAGAAATGTTAGAAGAAGTAGGCCACGTGGCTGGGCGATTTCACAACTTTTATGGCTTCTAACAATCAAGTACTGAACTACTTAAACGCTGCGAAGAGAAAGTGAAAGTAGTTGCGTATGCTGAGATGTGATAATTCAAGTAACTGGGTTATTTCCATTTGTTGTGAATAACATCATGGAAAGTGTCCTAAACAAGCTGTGGATTGGAATTCATCTGAATAAGAGAGAATTAATGATTTTTGCGACCAAGATTAAACTTTAATATATCAACACTAAACAGCGATTACCCTGCCAAGCAGATAGGCATTCGAAGCTGAATTGGAAAATTAATATTAAAGAAAGGGTTAAAAAGGAGAGCTTCGTAAGCAACTGTTTCGGAAGACTTGTGGTCCTCAACCGAAAATACTCCATTGGATATAGGCAGCAATAGTTCGCCCAATTCTCATAACGTACTTCCTTCCTACTAATTTCCATATAATGCACATCGCATCGGTGTCCGCTATAAACAACCGAGTAGTGGACTTATGGTGCGATGGTGCGGCACGGTAAGAATTCTTCTTTTAATCGTTACTCTCAGACAGGGCCTGAAACATAGTTCAGAACATATGTACGTTCAGCGGCTCTAATCCTATCGAAATATGACTAGATCCGGGAATTTGACATACATATGTATCAACCTGAGATCAACATTTATACACCGCAGGTTCCAAGATGGGTTGTGAGGCTTGGGCTAGCGTATTCTTCGACGTCCGAGGGGTCTTTCCAACTTGTTGATTTTTTTTATGTAGGTGACGCTCGCCACTGTACGGCCGAGCAGTGCATGCCGCATCACATAAAATAAATTTACCTCAAAATTAATTGTCCATGACAATATTTATAATTAAACGTATTTAAATGTGCAACAACAATGTACATCATGATTTTCCTTATACATATCACAAATACTTCTGTTTCGCCCCGCTCGCTAGACGTCTACAAAGCTTAACAAAAAGAAAAACGCGAAATTTCTTTGTGATAAAAATACTTGAAATGCAAAAAAATACGCAATGCCTTGAATTTGCTTTGAAATGCCTTCGCCCAATTTTAACTTGACTCATCGGCCTTGGGTGGGTTCCTCGGCTTTTTTCTTGGCATGCGTATGTGACACATCAATTGAAGTGAGCCAAAAGAGCAATCACCGCGAGTCTCCTACGTCAAAAACCACTCGCAATACTGAGTCGAAGTGCGTCCAATTCCTAGTGCATAAAAATAGATGTTTTCTATATTCTCTGTAATTTCCAGTTTGTTAGGCTTATTGGAGTCAAGTGCGAAAAATTTAAAAGTTAGAAATCATTTGAAGGAATAGTTCCAAGTTTTCTTTTGAGTATAATTAAAAAATAAAATATTTCGAAATTTGAAAAAAAATTAAAAAAAAATCAAAAATTTCGAAATTTGAAAAGAATTAAATAAATCGAAAATTTAAAAAGAATTAAAAAATACGAAAATTTAAAAAGAATTAAAAAAATTGAAATTTTCGTAATTTGAATAAAATTAAAAAAAAAATAAAAAAAAATCGGAAATTTCGAAACTTGAAAAAAATTAAAACTTTCAAAATTTGAAGAGAAACATTTTAAAAATTAAAAAAAAAAATTTTTTACTAAACAAATTTTATTTTTAATTTTTTATTGGAAACTCCTGAGAAACATTTATTTTATTTATACTCATTTTATATAGACTTGGCTTCCTTTCGCTGAACTCTGCTGAATCGCTGAAGCGGTTACTGGGCGAATAAAGAAGAACAGAAGGTTCAATAATTGTATAATTTGTCATCTTAGTTGGTGTTGTTGTATCAACATATACATTCCGCAAACATGCACGGGGTATGCTGCTGAAGTGACAGTCCTTGGCAATCATCTTAGTGATCCCAATTGATTTCCCCAGACCTGTGATTTGGCACACTTCGACTTGTTATATCCACAACCCCTACAATAAAACACAAACTTTTTGCTGAAAAATCGTGTTAACAGAATTGGCTAGTTCAGGACTAACCGGAGCAGGCAATTGAATGAAGTTATCGTGTAAGAGAGTTTGGATTATAAAAAAAAAGTTTTTAGATTGGTATGCAGTAATTACCACCTGGGGTCAATTATCGTTCTGTGTAAACGTAAAGTGAAAAAAATTTTCGTTTTTACAAAAACTTTTCACTCGTGTCTTTTCATAAAGGATTATTGTGCGACTCTCGTTTGTGCGATGATAAAAGTGTTCCGTTCCTACTGCAGCCATGAAAATTTTGCAAGTGTGTTATCGAAATTTCAAAACAAATGTCAAGCTAGAGCAAAATTAAAAAAAATAGATCGCGAATAATTATTTTGCTTGTTTTGGAGCAAAGAGTTCGTGATGAGCAAAGGTAAACTCTATGTTCTATAATTAATCGGATCTCTTGCTTTTTCTAATATTTAAGGTAAAAGCCACTGAAAAGTATTGATGCGGCATTTTTTTGAAGAAACCTGCCAATAGCGAACCTTTTATATGCCTATACATACATATATACACAAGTGTTAAACGATTGAAGTCAAAAATTTATTTGTTTTTATTTCTTAATGACTTAACAAATTTCTGTGGCGATGACTATGTAGTTTGTTCTTTCCATATTTGATAAATGCTGCAAGTGCGCGATAACCTTTAAACTTTTCGAATCGCGCGCACTTCGATTACTTGTTACTTGCTTTGTGTTTACCCTGTGAGCATCCTTACACGTTTGCTAAATCTCTGTGCTTTACTTTTAATTTTTTCTTTCGTATTTATTTATTTATTATTCCGTTTTCACAATTTTCTAGTGGATTTGTTTTTTGTTATTTTTTTATTAAGTATTACGTTACTCTGCCCATGATCTTTGAGGCATGTGAACTGTTATTTTCGCACAACAGATGCTGCAGTTTTTGCTTTATCATTATTTTCTTCAGCCGTCCGCAAACTGCAAATAAACACCGTAATATACGTACGTCCATATGTGTGGATGCGCTGAATCAGGTGAACAACCTGCATACCGCATAGGCATAGCCTATCGTAACTGTTGCCTGTACTTTTTCATCTTATAATTTTGCTTTTGCTGTTGTCATGTACGAGTACTTCACAAAAGCGTGTGCATGGTCGCGGACACGATTGGTTTCGTGTTACAGATTCCAATACTTTTTATGTTGGTGCACAGCTGCCTTAATTTGTTGTAGCTTAGGTAAAAAAAAATATCAAAGCAGTCACGCGGATGATTTACTGAAAATGTTTTTGTTTTTTATCTGCATTTCGTGTTCTCACATTTTTGTGAACACTTGTCATTGTGTATGTGCACTTGTCAAAGTTGTTTAACAAACTTCACAATATTATATTTTCTATAACTTTTGTAAGTTTTTTTATAAAAATATAGTTCATTATGTAACAAAAACTTATTAATCAAGGTTCTCCAATTTGCACAAAATTTACAATTATCATCAAGATTTTCACGTCTTTAATTAAAATTATTAGAAAGTTACTGGGTGTGCAGATTTACAGCTTTGTTGTTGTTGTTGTTGTTGTTGTTGTATCAACATAAACATTCGCTAAATTTGTTGAATTGACAGTCCTTGGCCTTGACATTGACATAACACATGGGCTGAAAAGTCTCGGGCCTAACAAAGAAAACAAAAATCAGTTTTGTTCAAATTAGCTTTATTCACCAACGTAATTTCCATTAAGAACAACGCAATCATTCCAGCGCGCCGCTCTAACATTTCGATATCACTTTCGTAGAACGATTTATCTTTTGCCTCAGTTTCAGCCATAATCTCTTCAGTCGAGTGTCAGTATGTTTGTGTCATCGGTACAAAAATGAGTTTTAAACAAAGAGCTAATATCAAATTTTGCTTTAAAATCGAAAAAAATGTTTACCGAAACATTTGAATTGATGAAAAAGGTTTATGGCGATGATTATCTATCTCGTGCCAGAGTTCATGGGATGTTTACACGTTTCAGAGATGGTTGTGAGGATATAAATGCCAATGAACATACGGGCCGCCCAAAATCAGTAATCACCGAAAACTCGAAATTGTTCATAAATTTATCAAAAATGAACCGAAATCATCGTTGAAATTCATGGAATCGGAGTTGGATGTCTCCAAAACATCGATTTATCGCATTTTAACTGAATATTTGGGCTTACGAAAGTCCTGTGCATGTTTCATTTGGCACAAATTAACTGAGGACAAAAATTGGTCAGAATTCAACATTCGAAAGACCTCATTAAAGAGGCGATAAAGGGCGGGAACTTCCATTACAACATTCTAATTGGTGATAAAACGTGGTCTTTTCAACATGAACCTGAAACTAAGCGTCAAAGTGCAGAATGGAAGGCCCCAGACGAGCCACCACCCAAAAACTCGCGTTTGGAGAAGTCAAAAATCAAGTCGATGCTCATTTGTTTTTACAATTCCAAGGGGATTGTCCACAAAGAATTCGTGCCAACGGGCCAAACCGTCAATGCAATTTTCTATCTTGGCGTTTTTAAGCGTTTGTTGCATCGCATTCGTCGAATTCGCCTTGAATACCGCGAAGGAGGAAACTGGCGCTTATTGCATGATAGAAATCGAATTTTAACCATCAATCACACACCGTATTCGCCTAATATGGCTCCCTGTGACTTCTACCTATTCGGAAAATTGAATTTGGCCATGAAAAGAAAACGTTTTGCGTTCATAGAGGCCATCCAAAAGGCTTGTACCGATATCGTGAAGGACATTCCTGCCAATGACCTGAAACACTCTTTCGAAAGCTTTTAAATCGCACAAAACAGTGTATCGAGGCCAGAGAAAACTATTTCGAATAAATAAACTCGAAGTTATCAGATCAAAGCTCCTGTCATTTCTATTTTGCTCGGTCTTGTTTATTTTGGACTTTACTTTCTACTTGGTTATAAATTAAGATTTTGTTTTGAATAGAAAAAGGTGAACATCTTCTAAATCTACATGGATTGATTTAGTGTTATTAAGTTTTATACGCAACTTCGTAGTCCATTCAATGATTTTTTAACGCCCTCATAGTGTTTTCGAATGGACTGAGTCTCTTCATCTCCGATTGCAAAAATGTACGTATCGTCAGTGAAGGTACCCTGTATGTTATTTTTAGGTCAGATGTGAAAAGCTCATACGGTATAGGTCCAAGAATACTTCCTTGTGGAACCCCGGTATTCATTGGCTTCAGGCTTGAATAAGTGTCATCGCGCTTCATTCTGAAGTATCTTAGATACGAAGTTAAAATGTCCGAAACTTCTTTTAGAAGCAAGATCTTTAGCTTATGGAGTGGTCCGCCATGCCATACCTTATCGAAGGCCTGAGCAACATCGAGATTCTTTTCGATTGCTTCTTCTATTACGCTTGTGATTCTATGCACTTTATCAATTGTTGAGTGCTTTGATCGAAATCCGAACTGGTTATTAGAAATAAGTTTTCAATAAAAAGCCTCAATCGCTACAGAATTAGTTTTCGAGTAACTTAGGCATTATACTTATAGTAGGTAGAAAGGAGATCGGACAGTATGATGACACTTCGAGAGGAATTTTGCCAGGAGAAACTATATAAAACGATTGCACATTTTTCGATTTCACTCGCAATGTAGAAGGCCTCCTCGAAAACGAGTCGAAATAAAGAACCGCACACTGTGTTTTGTTTAGTCCCTTTATAAAAACTTGCCGCTGTATGATCCCGTCAGCCGTCCAACAGTGCGCATATATACTCTGGAAATATTTTGTATGTACTGTTGTGTATTTGACACAAGTGATTTCGCATTTCTTTCTAACAAAATGCCACTTTAACATACCCTGCTTCTATTACTTACTCAAGTTGCTTACTCAACGCTGTCGTGATGTAAATATTGATCACGTCTAGTGTTGCCGTTTTGCTTAAATTTATGTAAATTCGTCAATATTTTTTTTGCTGATGTTAACGTGTGAAGCGGAAGTTTCATAGTGGGTGGGAAAGTTCTTATATCGCGTGTGAGAAGAACTTACCAAATAATATCACTTATTTGAAGAAACTACGGCCCGGTTTGTATTCATTTAAAAATGTGAGGAAAAAGAAAAAACAGATCAAAATCGAATCGTGCGTTATTCAAGATAATATAAAATTTAAAAAGCTGGCGTCCAATGTTGTAGCACCTCACGATGGTCTTGCTTTTGAATAGCGACGATTAGCCATTCATGCTAATGAATTATTTGCCTGGTTCGTGTTAGGCTTACTTTTCTGTTAATGTACAAAATGTGTATAATAAAGTGACATTTATAAGTTACTTAACAATTATAAGTTAAACAATTAAAAAAAATTCCTAAGTAAATCTTCTCCGAATTGGCAACCCTGTCCACGTCTGACCTTGCAAAGTAAAAGTGGTTTTATATAAATGGGTATTTTTTATATGAATTTTCGTATTTTCGGCCAATCGGACAAACTTTTTTTCTTGTAGGATTTTTTTTATTTCAAACTCATTTATTTATTGTACTGTTTCTGTTTATCATTCGTCGCAAATCAGTAATAACTAATTTTTGATTTTGAGATTTCGCTCTTCGACGAAAACATTATTTGTTGCTCAACGAATGGCAAGAGCTAAATCCGGTTGCATAAGCTCAGCTGCTGTTTTGTCATGATTTTGGCTAAAATCTGGTTAGCTGCAAAATTGTATTATAACAAAAATATCACAAAACGAATTTTTAGTCGATTTTTAAAATACGTAGCTAATATTTTTACGTTGTTTGCAAATTTCAGTAATATTTATATGTATTTGTCGAGTATTCCATTGTTATTGAAGCATTTTTGGATTTTTTATTGTTACGCTTTTAAACCAGTTTCTGTTGCTATTCGCTAGTCTCAAATATTTGTGCATGAATTTATTCATACCGGGTCGCCCAAGCAGTTTAAATGTAAATCTAATAAACGTTATCATCTAATATAATATTTTAAAATTATGTGTATGTAGGAAAATTAGGATAGCTCAAAAAATAATTTTTTTCTTGATGCTACCTTCCCCTTTTTCATTTTATATTTATTTTATTTAAAATTAACGTTATCATACATTTAATCTCTTAAGAAGTCAATATATTTTTTTCTAAATTGGCATACAGTTTATTTATATGTACATTAAAATAATATAATTTTTTATTTTTTATTTTAATCATTTAAAAAAAATCGCGGAGTAAAATGCTTCAAAAAAATGAAAACTTTTTTTTGGGCCGAATTTTCCTACTATTCTTGCTCCGAAAAAATTATTTTTTCGAACAATTTTCGAAAACTTGTAAATTCAAATAGAAAAAAAAATTTCAGGGCGATCGGTCAATAACTTGTCGTGTTATCGTGTACGAAAATTCGAAAAATATAGTTTTGAGATCGAACAGCTGATACCAGGTCAAAACATGGTGCATTCCGCTAAAGATCAGCGGCTGCGATGGTTTGAACACCTACTCAGGATCACAGCAGAATTACGAAAAAGACCTTTAATTCTCTTATAATGGGCAGTAAAAAGCGTGGAAGACCGCCAGGAAGATGGGCAGAGGATGTTAATGCACATTTACGCCTTATAAATGCTAGGAAATGTAAAGGAAGCACTGGCTCACCTCCAGCTGTACTGTAATTGCTATTATGATGATAAATAAAGCATAAATCATATTTTTCTCGGCATTTGTTTATTTTTAAGGTTCAAATTTACAGAGAAGGGCAGTTTTCCTCATCAGAACTCCATAGTAGTTTTCAAAGTACTGGCGGCACTGGTACAAATAAAACAAATTTAGGGAGTAGCATCAGCAAAAAAAAGTTTTTTTGGTACATTGTAATGCGTATATGTATATGTAATGAGTGTATGTATGTTCAGTATGCCTTTCTGAATCATTTATTCGTTTGTGATAGGTTGAGTTGTGGGGAGTACGCCCGCGACGGTTTACAAGTCGGTGCGCTTGGTTGCGCTGGAGGCGAAATATTTGTAAAAGTTGTAGTTTCAGACCCATTTCTCTTATATTTAGAATATATAATATATTTTTATAGTGAATAAATGGGCGGAAATATACTTATAAAATAAGCTCGCTAGGTGTAATTGGGGTCGAAACATTTCTTAGAATCTGCGAAGAGTTCCATTTGGCACATAAGCAAAACATGAGTATGAGTTATGTAAAGACCATTAATTTATAGTACTATAGTCAGTACCCCATTATATCCAGATGCAAGTATGATATTTAAAAAAAGATATGCTTCGGAAGCATAAAAAATATTCCGTTCGGTGTTACGAGTTTCTGCGTATTTATGTGGCTAAATAGGTTAACTTCGCGGTAGCACATCCTGACAATCCAATTTTCCAACTATTGCTGATTGTTTTCACAACTCTTCCAAGAACCGTTCAGATGATCGACTATTTGATGACCTGTATGGCAGGATGCGTCTTGCTGAAAAGAAAGATCGTCCAAGTCCGTAGCTTCAATTTAATTCTAGAATAAATCGACAATCAGGGTTCTGTACCCGAAATGGTATTTCTAGCAGCATTTTCTGAAAGTTACTCTTTTCGGTTGCATTGGCTTCTCGACAAATCCGTCTAAATTTTCCGTTCATATCGATGTGGCAATTTAATCTCTTAACATAGTAGCTATATCTGAAAATATAATTTTTCGGTAAAAATTCTCATCTTCAACCCCCCAACTTTTGAAAAATATTTTTAATGTTTCCCTTTTTTTCAAGAAAAGAGCTGACGCACCAGTAAGGTTATTTTAGTTCCCCAAGTCGCTAGATGGACCAACTTGAATATTTCTCAACACTGCTAAAACGTAAAACGGCTCATTTCATGCCTGGGGGTTTGGATACTGATGGGCAGTCAAAATATTGAGTTCTAAAATGTTAATGTTAAAGGGGAAGCATATACAGTCAGCGTCAAAATAAAGTTTACACCACACACTGTAAAATTTTGACTATTATTTATTTATTTATTTTTAATTTTTCAATGTAACTGAAACTACAAGAAAATGGTTTAATGCCAAGTTTCACTAATTATAAAAAACATGCAAACTTCTCATAAAAATTTCAAACTTTTTAATCGGAAGTTTTTTATAACCCCTTATATTTTAGTAATCCAAAACAAAAACTTCAAGTGGTTCCAAATGCAATACAATTTTTAATAATTTTATTCCCGGATTTGCGTCGTCGTATGGAGAAAATGCGCAACACCTCAGCGAAAAGAAATTTTAAATAATCACGCGAATTTTTCAGCACTTAAAACTTGCCCTTTGTCATACAAAAATTCAATGAGCTACAAAATTGCATACCCAGAATTTTAGAATTTTTCTGAAAAGTTTGACTAAAAAGTATAACATTTTGATGAAAATTTTGCCATTTTTTATAAATTTTGCAAAAAGGTTGAAACTTTGCATTATATGGTTTTTATTGTTGTATGAATTATATAAAAAAACATAAAAATAATAAATACAAAACTCAAAAAATGTGGTGTACACTTTAATTTGACACTGACTGTATTTTAAGGGGGAACACCACTGCGAACGCGTGAAAATTAAGTGATTTTCATAATTTTTTTTTTTATAAGTAGGGATGATTATTTGAGGACCGGACAAATTATAATTTATTCAACATATATTCAACTATTATATATTGACTCAAATTTCTATAACAAAACATTAAAAATTACAATTGTTATTAATATGAATGCGATGACGTCATAAAAAACTGATGCACCCTGGTGGCCACGATACAGCGGTGAAAAATTATCTGAAAGCAAAAAACCACAAAAATTCTTAATCTATACATCAATGGCTAACGTCGTACGTGGCGGTTTATTTTTTTTTTTTTCTTTATTTTTTTTTTTTTTGTTTTTTTTGTTTTTTTTTTTTTTAGGTTTTTACCCTTTTCTTGTTCTCGAAAGGCTTGGAAAAATTTAAATTTTTGAAATTTTTAAAAACGGCTATGTATGTCTGTAGCCAATACATGTACAAAAATTTAAAAAAGAAAAAAATTTAAATCGACTCATAAGTCTTCGAGAAATCGAGGCCATCGTGTTCAGAAAAGTCGTTTTGAGAAAATCGCCTATTGGATATTCGGAAACGGAGGTTAGTCTCAACTATATTTTAATAAAAAAAAATTTTATTTAAATCAAAACAAGTACATAAATAAGCAACCAAAACTTGTCATTACTTTATTTTGTCCTGGTCAGTACTTACATAACTCAAAGAGATAACTGCAATTAAACCACCCTGTACATACATTTGAATATATTTCGTACACCGTACTGACTTGTACACCTCCACTTATTTCGTCAGTGATTTTTGTGATGGCTTTTTAAAAGTCAAGAAGCTTGTCCACTTGTGTGCTTTAGCTAAATATTTAATGCCACACATACACAAAACATTCTCTCCCTAAACGTGTGTAAACAAAAACAATAAAACGTTCGAAATACTAACAAGTGTGATCGATCCGAAGCAAAGCTTAGGAAGTATTGAACTTAAAAATTAATATACAAAAAAAAAAAATGTTATCAAATGCCAAAATTTTAAAGCGAATAAGTGAAACCAGTAGAATAAATTAATTAGCTGTAGCTAATATTCACGTTATCTGACAAAATATTTGTTTTTATTTTTATGAGATAATTTTTTTTTGTATTTAAGCCTCTTCACTCTCATAATCTCATTATTATATTGTCAATTGAATTTACTGTAAACATTTTTACACGCGTTCGACATGAACTATCACTTATTAGCAATATAGCTGATTGTTGATTTATTCAATGTATGAGTATATATGCGCATGTGTGTATATATACATATGTATTTGTAATATGCTTGCTAGCGCTTCATTTGTTGACTTGGCTGTTATTAGAAAGCTAAATTTCAAATTTATATTTTTTTGCTTTAAAAATTCATTTACAATCTAAAGAATATCTTTCCAATGTTTTAAGCTTAATAGAAAGTCTAAAAAAGTCCCTATAAAGTCAGTGAAGTGATGAGGGTCGAACGAAAGATGAGTAAGAGCGAAAACATTAATTGCGTTTTTCTCGTAATACGTTTTTTTCCACGCTGTCGAATGTAACTAAAAAAGTAATCAAGATATCAACAATAATATCAATATTACAGGGATATTCTTTAACATATGAGAATGGGATTTGCACGTAGCTAAAATTGTATATTAATTATGACTAAAAATATTTTTTTGATTAATTGTTTATAAACAACAAAGTGTAATTTTTTTCTTTTTCACTTCAAATTTTCATTTTTTTTTCGTTAAAAATAGATGCATAAGTGTAAAGCGGAAAACTTATTTTATGACAAAGTTTTTGTCTACTTGATATAATTTAATTAAAAAGGCTGCATATTCCACGGCGCAAAATAAAGGAGCCACGTTTGAGCAGCTATAACGCCGCCACTTTTTTTTAATTTTTTATTTGAAATAAATTTTTATAAATTCATTTAAGCATGAATATTTATATGCAATTTATTTTAAGATAATAAATACTCGCAGTTTTTTCGCAAAAAATTATTGAAAAACTCGTTGTCTGGAGGAGCTTGCCCCCTTATACAATAAAAGTTTTAAAATCGAAATGATATTCATTTATTACACATATGTATATATATATTTATATTATATTATTACATTATGCATTTATTTTATATTATTACATTTGCACACTTATGAAGTTTTTGCTTTGAATTTTAGCGCTCATCTAAAAACTCAGTGTAATATTCCGAAAATAGCGAATAAATGGTACTCATATTTAGTCTCGTTCATTCAGATTCTAAAATGAATTAGCGCTTTTTTGTTCCTAAATGTTCATATATTATTTCCAGGATTCTTTTTATAACAGTGTGTGACAACATTTTTTGGGGTGTGAGTAATTCCCTTGCAGAATGATGGCTAAAACCTTAAAAACATTTTTTTGTGTTCAAATCAAGTTTTCAGATTTGTGACCACGGTTGATTCGAAAAAGAGAAATAACGTTTAAAATATAACTAAACTAAACAAGGGCATTTCAAAAGATGCGTCTAGATGTTATTTTAAAATATGTTGTAGAAATTTAGATTCTTTGAGGTTTCTCTATTTTTATTCAAAAAGGCTCTTAACAATTAAATATATGTGAAAAATAATATCATTTAAATATCCACCATGAACACATCTAGAAGAAACATCCACCATACAGTCGATTCATGAATGGCTCATTGTTGTTGAGATGTTGTATGGTTACACTTTTGTTCAGGAAACAATGATTTTTAAATGATTTGTTCGATTCAAGTATGTCAAAAAGTCAGTGGAAGATGCTAAGCGCTCAGATCGGCCATTTGAAACGTTGTCCTTAGACAACAGTTGAATGGTGGAAAAGTCAAAACATCTGTTCTGGAAGACGCATATTTTAAATAGTAAGACATCGCAGAAATTATTAGAGTATCATCTACGACCATTTTGAAAATCCTCCATGACTATCTTGGTTCGAACAAGAAGGTATCATACTACTGCAGAAGTAATAGAGAGATTTTCCATTGGTTTAGCGGACCAGGGATGTGTTTACGAACTACGTTGTTACTAACCCTATTTTGGGCACCCGAGTCTGGTCAGACTTTTCTATTATATTATCCGAAAATTTAATTTTCTATCGATTTAAGGATATAACCTTTTAAAAAGAATCCTTGAACAGGACGAAAAAAGGCCAGACCCGCATCCCCCACCGAAGGTCCAACGGAGGGCTAAAAATGGAGCCGGTGGTCATCTCTACTAACAGCACTAGCTAAGAAGTACAAGATTTCACAATTGGCGGGAAATGTAGTGACTACTGGGGTTTAGGGTACTGAAGATATTTTGTTGGCCAATGTCAGTATACAGGAAATGCCATATTACACTAAAAATAGTTATTAGGTGCGCAACTAAGTCAATAGATGGCGCCAGCAGTGTGTGCTAGTCGATTATAACATAACCTAAACGACATAAACCAAGCTTAGACATATGGTAAAGAAACTGCTTCGACACATTCGTGATTTTGTTTTTGGTATCATATACTTTTGGTTTTGTGAAACTGTCTGATTTTGTGCCGAATAATCGCACTGAATTGGAGGCATCGCTCAATGAGGATCCGTGTATATTCACGCTGCGTAGGTTATGCTATGTATTTGGTGGGACCAAGTTGGTGTTATTTATTATAAACTGTTAAAACCAAGCGAAACCATCACTGGGAGCAGTATCGACTTCAATTAATGCGATTGAGTCGAGCACTGCGCGAGAAGCGGCCGCAATACGCGGAGAGGCATGGAAAAGTGATTCTACAGCATGACAGCGTCGATCTCACATTGCTAAAACCGTTAAAACTTACCTGGAAACACTGAAATGGGAAATCGTACCCCACCCGCCATATTCTCCAGATATTGCGCTGTCCGATTATCACCTGTTCCGATCGATGGTACATGCTCTAGTTGACCAGCAGTTCCATTCATATGAAGACATCAAAAAATGGTTTGATTCGTGGATAGCCTCAAAAGATGAACAGTATTACCGCGACGGTATACAAGATCTACCAGAAAGATGGGAAAAAGTAGTAGCCAGCGATGGGCAATACTTTCAATGATTCACTTTTAACCATTTTTTCAGAATAAAGTTGTATTTTCTTCAGATTACTGAAGCTATTTTCAAAAATGGGAAAACAAATTTTTTTGATGATGGTGAAGTGAAGTCAGTTTTTTGTGCGTGCCTCTTTTGAAGCCTCTGCAAAGCATATTTTTTATGGTATAAATAAATTTTATGAAAGCTCTCATAGTTGTATTAGAAAAAAAAACTAATTACATCTGATTTAACTCCATTCATCCCGCGAACTTTTCTGATCCACCCTCGTATATTCGTAGCTCATTATACTTGTTTAGCGCTGATGCATAGCAGCTTCTAAAAATTTCCTCGCTTAGGCGAATATGTCTTGTTTGCTCCTTACACTCAATGTGGTAGCAATTAGTATTAAGTGCCCTGATCTTACGAAATGTGGAACACGCGTAAGTGGGCGTGAAAGGGCCAGATGCAGAGGGGGCAAATATGCTCGTAATTTTATTACTCCAAGCTATTTTTATTATAAATTGTCTGCGGCGACTGACTTCATGTTACATCTTTTTTGACAATGGCATTGAGGCTGAGTGGTTTTTGAATAGCAACTTGCTTCAAATGGCATTGCTCAATTTGCTTTTATTTTCATGTCGGAATGCCGCTTTCATTCATTCAGTTCATTGACTGTGACAATGATTGCCAACTTTTTTTCAAATAGTATTTTTTTCATTACTTTTGTAATTACATATGTACATTTCTACATGCATCATGGCAGGCAGGCAGTTACTGTCGTTGTCATCGCCAATTTTATGTTGTCAGTTACAAAATTGGTAATCTAATTCATCTACACACATATGCATGAGCTTGTTTGTATTTGTATTTGTGTCCTAATTTAACGCTACGTGTGCACGCACATGTCACATCGGATCGTCCGGCTATAGTGAGTATGAATTAATATTGGGTGCCTCATTAAGATCGACTGTTTTGGTTTAATGCCATTTCGTACACCACTTTTGCTTGTGAGGCTAAGTCACGCACAATTACACGCGCGTGCCAGTAATAGAAATGTAAATATTTCTAGATACAGGTATAAGATATGAAAGATCCAGCGGCTTCATTGGCTGGGTCATGTCGTCCTAATAGTAACGAAAGCTCCGGCTCTGAAAGTATTCGACGCCGTAACAGCTGGGGGTAGCAAAGGAAGAGGAAGTCCTCCTCTGCTTGGAAAGAAAGGTGGAAAAGAACTTGGCTTCACGTGGTGGGTCCAACTGGCGCTGGTTAGCACGAGAAAAAAACGACTGGCGCGTAATTAAGAAAAGAAGAAGAAATATTTCAATACTGCAATTGTGAGAGTTACTTGTGACTCTTTTTTATAGTAAAAACAACAACGCTTTTCTAATAAAAACTGCGTTTATCCGCTTAAATTGCCAAAATAACGATTGCTTGAAAATAAACCATTATGTGGAACACCCTTTATACATAACCTTCATATCTACCCTCTTTTCTTATAGTAAAAACAACAACACTTTTCTAATAAAAACTGCGTTTATCGGCTTAATTGTCAAAATAACGTATACATAACCTTCATATCCACCCTCTTTTTTATAGTGAAAACAACAACACTTTTCTACTAAAAACTGTGTTTATCTGCTTAAATTTAAAATTTAGCTGTCCTAATGAGACACCCTATAATAATAAGAAATTATAAGCCGAGTTTCTTGCCAAATATGTGCTTTTCATCTTGTTTGGGTTACTAAAAATGTTGTCGTAACTCGCCAATAGATATTTGTGAGAAGATCTTCTTATGAGTTCACTCGGAACCGGGATCGATCCTATGATGTTTGGTTTGCGGTACAATCTTTATACAACTTATGAGCTCCTTCAACTACAGTGGCCCTCTGCTAAAATATGTACGCAAATACATTCAGATCGCATCGTGTCACAATTACTGCAACGCACACACATATACAAACAACTCTAATTAAGTATTATTGAAACCACAAAAATGTGTAGCATCCCAACTTTAATGGCTATGAGCATTGCCTAGTAAGCGTTGGGGTAGAGGTTACTGCTCCCTTTGGCAACTTTGTGCTTAGGTTAATTTATTCAAAGCGTTAATTGTTGCCGCCATGCCAGATAGTAAATGTATGCACGTTCCTTTACTCTTTGCCTGCATATTTATTCGCATTGGCACTTGTCAATGTTTTTCGACTTGTGTCAGTTTGTCTTACATGCACACATACTGGCACTCTCAATTCCCATCTGCACTGTTTCAATAAAACGCACTTTTACACCCATCAGGCCCAACAGTTGCACAGTGGTTCCACTTGTATGGAACAACGGCCAAAAATAGGTTTCTCTGAAACTTTCTAAATGAGTTTCCTCAATAAAACTTAGTACACTTGCTACTCTTTCTCTAAGATTGGTTGGTAATGAAAATGGGTAAAATCGGATCGGAACTAACGGTACTTTTGCAACAAGCTAAAACCGCAATATTTAATTAACTTCTGGCGCCAAAGTGCTGAAAACTTATGTGTAGAGTGAATTATAAGCAAACAATTTATTTCTTTTCATAAATTTTGGAAAATAGGCTACACCCATTTATGATGAAATATAATGGCTCACCGTATTTTTAAACCCAATAGTGAGATTAAAAGAAAACAAAACATATTTTTGGCAAAATGCCACTTTTTTTGTTTTTTGCGGTTCGATAGGAAAAACATAATTTTATGGTTTGAAATCCACTTTATTATTCAGTATAGTTCCCTTGAACATCAATACACTTTTCCCAACAAGATTTCATTTTATGAACTCCATCCCTGAAAGTGAGAGGAAGAGCTGCCAAATACGCTTCCAAAGCTGTTATGACCTCATCATTTGATGAAAAACGCTTTCCGCAAACGCATGAATTTTTTTGGTCTGGAAACAGATGTAAGTCGCTAGGGGCCAAATCTGGTGAATATGGTGGATGCTCCAACAATTCGAAGTTTAATTCGTGGATTTTAGCCATTGTCCAAATGCTCTAGTGACACGGTGTACTAACCTGATGAAAAAGAATTTTTTTCATTTGAAAACTGGGCCTCTTTTCACAAATTTTTGCTTTCATCTGATTACAATAATATTCAAAGGTTACAATATTATTCAGAATTTATTATTGTACCAGTTAGCAAGTAATCCACAAACAAAATTCCTTTCGCATCCCAAAAAACTGATGCTCACACCTTCTTGGCCGATTTCTGGACACGAACTCGTTTCGGAGCCGAAAAACCAGGTTCGCATCACTCTTTAGCCTCTTACTGGGTTGCCCACATTCGACGGACCCATGTGTTTTTTTTAAATCAAAGAAAAACACAATTTGTTAGATGTTGACTATAATAATTATTTTATTTGGTTCAAGTAGATTTGTTGACATCACTTTTTGAATATGATATCTCTCAAATGGCCGCCTTGAGTCTGTACGGCGTATTGTGCCCGTTTCCATAGTTTTAGGTAACATTTCGGCTGGAATAGCGGCTATTTCTTCACGGATGTTGTTCTTGAGCTCTTCTATGGCCTTTGGCTTGTTAATATAAACCTTTGATTTTAAATATCCCCACAAGAAGTCAGGTGGTGTTAAATCGGGCTAACGCGGTGGCCAGTCAAAATCGCCATTTTTCGACAACAAACGACGAGGAAACAATTTCTTCAAAAAATCGATTGTGGTGCGAGCTGTGTGTGGGGGGCGCCGTTTGTTGAAACCAGAACTGCCTCATACGCTTTCGACGAATAATTGACATCACAAAAGTGGTTATCATATCGCGATAACGCTCCTGATTGACCGTAACAGCTTGACCATCTTCATTTTCGAAGAAAAACGGCCCAATAATCGTTTTGGCACTAACGCCGCACCAAACAGTGACTTTTTCGTCGTAAAGAGATACCTCTTGAATTTCGTGAGGATTTTCAGTGTCGGAAATACGGCAAATTTGCTTGTTTACCGTCCCATTCAATAAGAAATGAGCCTCATCGGACATGATGATTTTGTTCCAAAATTGCTCGTCGTCTTCAGCCTTTTCGTTGACACTTTTTGGACCCATTTCAATCGAGGCTTGTCCGCAGGCAACAATCTTTGCGTCAATTGAATCTTTTACGGGAGTAAATGCAAATCAATGCGGATAATTCGTTGTAAAGTGGCCCGAGCAATGCCCAACTGCTGAGAACGGCGATTTTGGGATGTTCTTGGCGACGTCTCAACACTGGCCCCTACAAGAGCAATATTCTCTTGCAAATCAATGCAGATAATTCGTTGTAAAGTGGTCCGAGCAATGCCCAACTGCTGAGAACGGCGATTTTGGGATGTTCTTGGCGACGTCTCAACACTGGCCCCTACAAGAACAATATTCTCATCCGATCGCCTTGGTCGGTTTTGATTTGGCCTCTTTGGATTAGAAAGAGCATCACCAGTCGGAAACCTTTCGTACAAACGTTTAATGGTGTTCTTAGAAGGCGCACTTTTCACATTATTTAATTTGTTATACGCACGTTGAGTTTTCACAATTGACTTCTTTTGTTGAATGTAAATTTCAACAATTTGGGAGCGCTCGCGTGGCGTGTACTGTTCCATGGTAAAAATCTGCTTGGACTGACGCTTCCAACGCGGTATGTCATTAAGCGATATATTGCTTACACTAACCAATGAGATGCCTAGGGCTTCTACTAAATCTCTTTCAGTCACTCGACGATTTTCCAATATCCGTTATTTTTTCTACGATTTCCGGTTTGTACCTATTTTTCGACGTCCTTGAAATTTAAATTCAGCAACCCATTTTTCTACTGTACTAATTTATAACAAAAAGTTCTTATATAATATACATTCAACAGTCGTTCGTAAATTTCCTTTGCTTTTAAACCTTCCAAAAATAAAAAATCAATCAGTGCACGATACTTGACTTTTTCCATTGTAGAAAATATTGTGACACGTCGGTACTAAATGGCTTGCAATCAAAGAATGGATTGACAGATTGAAAAGAAACTTTACATACTTTATATGAAGAGTGCGGCAACTTAACAAAAAATATAGGCTAATAGTAACGTCCCCTCTTATCGAACCGCAAAACTTATTGAACAACCTACAGTTGTTTAGCACAAAAATTATAACACAATCTAGGAAGCCAAGTCACAGGCAAACTGATGCAGTCCTAAAAACATGGCTAATAACTATTATACATATAATATAAAAACTTTAAGTTGTAGTAAATTAATATTTTGTAGAGTATCCTCTTATGCCAATAACAGCTTGAAGCCCCTTAGTATATTCAGAAGAAATTTTTGGCCATTCCTCTTTTATCGCCTTTTTTGAGGTAAGATTGGTTTCTAATTTCGTTGGTGTTTGAACAATAAGCGGGCAACTTTAAATGAGCTTTTATTAGAATATCGACGCGAAGCATAAATTGTCCCGGATGTTTAATTTTGCGGCACTTTGTAGCAAATTTTCCTTTGAGGCATGGAAGTATTTATGCCCTCTGATCTAAAAACTCACGGCTTTAGGGAATAGTGCCGGGTTTTAATTTAATCATTTCAGCGATTTTTGGTTGGCTTTTGTCATCTTCGTAGTGATTTAATACTATTTCACACGCCAGATATTTTCTAAATATCCCATGCCCGGAAAAAAATTTGGTTAGGTGGTAGTTTTTACCTCCATGAGTCCCTTTCTAGCCACGTCGTAAGAATAAGTATTAACTCGTGCGCCCTTCTACCCTTAGGTGACCTGTTCCACCGGTCCTGCCTGTGGGCGATCGAACGACGCCTTTCTTCTGCTAAAATTTCTTTACGCCTTGGTCTACCGGCGTGTTCGGATAGCTTTATATATACTGACTTCATTTCTTTTGCCAGAATGTCTGCCCGGATTAGTCCTGCAATGACGAAAGATGCGTCATAGAAATTGTATGCACATAGTTCGCAAGGCGCTTAGCCGATAGACGGCTATTAGTTTTTTTGTGTAGCTATTTATGTTCAATGCGTCAACCCAGATTGGTATAAAAGGACCGAGCTGACAACTCTACTATATAATTTTCTTTTGTTTCTTCTTTTCTTTCTTTGTCTCTTTTCTTTTTTCTAGGTGCGTCAACGACTATTAATCATAGCCCCATTTATTAGTTGCAGTCCCAATATTTACCTTCATCAATTTTAATGCCTTCCTGCTACTTAGTTTTGCCACATCAGTTTCCTGGTTTAGGAACATCAACCAAGCTTTGATCCTACCTACTGATTCGCTGGCGATTCTCTCAATATCTTGGATGTGTTTTGCCACTACTACCACCGCGATATTATCCGTGAATCCAGTGACATTGGTTCTAGGAGTTATATACAGTCTTAGAATACCGGCATACATAAGGTTTCATAGTAGTGGGCCTAAAACTGATCCTTGGGGGCCCTGCTGTTTCATTGAACTCCTCAATGCCTTTGTCAGTTCTAAACCTCAGTTGAAGGTCCAAAAAATAGCTCCCAATTAGTCAGATAATATTTGTAACTAGGGCCCTTTCTTTTATCAGAGCTTCTAGTACACGCTAGCAGGTAGTAGACCAGCATTGCTGTTGGGCCCACTGAAAAACTCTTTCCAACTTTTTGAAATCCAACAAAACCCAACTCAGCGTTCTTATATTTTCCAGCTACGGACTTCAAGGTTCTTGATATTAATTCCATTTTTTTTTTTATTTTTCTATTGGCTGATGTTTGAGGCAGCAACCCAAAAGAAAACTGCGATAGAAACGTTATATAAAAATGTTCTACATTCGTTAAATCTTGTACAAAGTTTGAATTTTTAAATTAGAAGTGTCATTTTTGTTGTAGTATGAATTATATTTTTATTAAAAAATAAAAGAAATTACAATAAATAAATAATCAAACCTTGGCAAAATGTTGCACTACCATTATTGCATACACGGGTGTATGTATATATTTATGTATGTTAATGTATTTTAGTAGTAGACTCATAAACGAAATGAAATAAGCTATTGTAAATTTTCTGTATGAAAATGGTTTGAGATAGTCATCATACATTCGTTACACACAAAAGTTATTTACCTATTGTTGATAACTGCCTAGCAACAACAATTTCACTCACTGCACAATTAGCAACAGAGAAGCACTCCTCCTTATCACTACGAAAGCAAAACAAAGTGATACGAGTAAAGTATGCTTTCAAGTGGCGAGCACCACCTGAAGGAAACATCTGAAAATCGAAATATTCCACTTGTGTAATAAAAAATTAAAGCAATCTCCATTTTTCTCTTTGTCCATCCGCAGAGCACAAATTAGTAATGGTTGGTTTGGATAATGCGGGCAAAACTACAATACTCTATCAATTCCTTATGAATGAAGTCGTGCACACCAGCCCAACGATTGGTTCGAACGTGGAGGAGGTGGTGTGGCGGAATATACACTTTCTGGTGTGGGATTTGGGTGGGCAGCAGAGTTTACGCGCCGCCTGGAGCACCTACTATACGAATACAGAGGTATGTACAGACACACACATACATACACATATTATTATTTATTATATTTAACTGCAGTTGCGGGCATGAGAGTCGGTAGAAGTAGTAAGTAAGCTTGCATTTGAAGAGTTATAGGTGCAAGAGTACTCGGTTAGTCCGGGAGCCAGGGGTCATTTTGACCTCATCATTTCATGCCGACTGATTTTAATACTGAAGGCAAACGCCTTCCAATGGATGACGAAACCAACCGTCAGCTGGTCCAGTAGCGGTAGGTACGTGCGTGTGATGCTGCGGCACTTGCGCTAGACTACCTAGGCCACAAATGCAAATTACATATACGAAATTTGCAAATTTCTAACCTCAAATCAAAATACCTAGCAATATCATCACAGTTGTATATGGAAAAATAATGCAGCAAAAATTTCAATATTTTGACCGCAACTGTAAATAAACTGCATATTTATTGTAATATAGCAAGTCGTATTATTGTTTTATTTTAATTGAATACCATTTCCGCTTTTATTGTTTTTACAGTTTATCATTATGGTCATCGATTCGACGGATCGTGAGCGTTTGGCTGTGACGCGCGAAGAACTGTATCGCATGTTGCAGCATGAGGATCTGTGTAAAGCCAGTCTATTAGTTTATGCAAATAAACAGGTTTGTCAGCACGCTGCTGCTTGTTTGTTATTTTTTACTCATAAATTGATATTTAAATTCTTGTTTTCACTTTCGTGCAGGATCTCAAGGGTGCGATGTCAGCTGCGGAAATTTCGCGTCAGTTGGATTTAACCTCGATTAAGAAACATCAATGGCATATACAGGCGTGTTGTGCGCTCACCGGCGAGGGGTAGGCAATTATAATTATATTATATTTAATAACGAGATGAAAGAAAGCAAGCAGAAAGATAATTCCAATCGCTTTTCGGAGGTGTTTTTGTACTGCGCGATTTACTCCTTTGTGTATTTACGTAATTGTGACATAATTTTATTTTTGTTCACTTAATCTCTATTATAGGAACAACATTCAAACACTTAAGTGCTTTTATTCATTTATTCTTGCTGATACGTAAAGAACATGTCAAACAGACAAACGCTTGCCTATGAATTTGTACAGTGAGAAGTCTTAAACAAACAAACATTTGTTGTCATAAGCGTAACCAGACCTCTTAGAAGTTGGAAGTGCTAATAACGTGCTTAGAAAACAATGAAATCTTTGAAGGGCGTGTTCATGCTTCCAACAACAAATAAAGAAAAAGTAGAATCAAAGAATTTTTAATCAAATCATTTGATTATTGCGTGCACCGTAAGGTGTTAGCGTACATTGAGGCATACGTGAATCGGGCTTACGGTATCGAATTAACGTATTTTCGTATTTGACCAAGAGCTGTCACTTCAGCAACAGTTCACCAAAGATTTGAGGGAATGTTTTATGCTGTTAAAGCAACCAAAGGTCTTGTAAAGTAAGTGCTGGGAAGTCAAGTTTTTCATTTATCTGTATATCGTCAAAATAGAAGCTTGTTCCCTTTTTGATCTTCTGTTTGGGTGGATATCGCTGGGCACGTTTTCAATTCCAATTGCTGCTTAGTGCACAATAAGGCATTTTTTATATTTGTCATGCAAAATTTTATCTAAATTAGCAAGCAATTCTTCATTTTACCTTTTTAAAACATACTTAAGAATGGACACGAAAAATATTGGTCGGGCGAAAATCGTTATAACATCCAATTTTTCTAAGCTATCAAAACAATTTTTATTTCATTTACCTCTTTATTAAGCGCATTATATTAAACAAAAAAACGAATATCAATTCTCTTTGTTGTAAATAAAATGACGCAATTTAGATTTGACTCCTTTCTTTAGGCGATGGGCATCAGTTTTTGGTACGATATCTGCTGCTCTGTGACAATTCATTTTAAAATGTTGGTCATTTTTAATTTCTTTTTTCGCTGTTAGCAATTTTCTTTTAACAATTGCTCTATATATTTTTCAATGGGTCACAATTGTGGACAGTTTGGTGGGTTGTGGTCCTTTTGAACAATAATTACCGCGTGGCTTTCATACCAATTCATAGCAAGACGACTATACTGACGCGATGCTAAATCGGCCCAGAACAGAATTGAGCCTTTATGTTGTTTTGTGAATGGCAGCAAACGTTTTTGAAAACACTCCTTCAAATAAATTTTTTGATTTTTAGTGCCCGTGGTAATGAACGCTTTGTTTTTCATACTACTCTAGCAGATGGCTTGACACACCAAATATTTTTTAGGGAATTTCTGCAACATTTTTAGATTAAAGAGTCCTCCTCTCTGCAGTATAAAACTCAGCGCCCTGAATCTGCTTAAAGTCCGCTTTGACGTATGTTTCATCGTCCATAGTTGCACAGCCATATTTATGAATGTCTTAATTATGTAATTTTCACCCATTCGTTCTTATTTGGTTTATCATTTGAATTGAGTGCTGCGATCTATTTATGTGATCGTAAACCTTCACTTTTACGCACTTTTTGGACGTAACCTGTCGACATATTGACCTATTTTGCAGCATCTCGAAATAATGACACCACCACTTTGGCTTTTGACTACGACTCAAATCCTTTGTTTCTTCCATTTCCAGGCCTTCGTTCCACCGACAAGGTTTCGTTAAACTTACGCATAAGCTACCGTATTTTTCGAACTAATTAAAATTTTTTATATGTCATTGTGCGACAAATGACCATTTTCTTGCTTGCTTTTGCCAAGCTCACACTTCACCCAACCCATTTTAAAGAATACCTAGCAGTTACAAAAAGTGAATAGGCCACTATATACATATTTATTATTTACAATTTACGCAAATAATGAGTAAACACAATTGACTAGTTTTTTTCATGTCCATTCTTTACCTACTAAAGCTGAGAAACAAAGTCAGTAAAGTATCCCCCGCTTTATTAAAATAACATAAAATTTCCCCTTTTACTACTTTATTATCTTTTTAACAAATTTGGCGTTGTCACCGTTGGGATGCCTTAGTATTGATTAATGCCTATGTGTTAGTTAGCTCAGCAGTCCAGTTAGTCAGCTAAATACAGGGTTAACAGTTGGGATAATACTTAAAGAATTACCCATTTTAAGGCCACACAAAGACTCCGTCAAGCCAAAAGTTTATAAGGTAAAGACCTTTTACCTGCAATAGGGAATTACTTAACATTGGTAAAGTAGGCATCACGAAAATAGTAGGTCATTATTAGTATCTCTCAAAAATTCTCATTGGGAATTAAACAGTGTGTAGACTATGTGTGTAGGATGATGAAACCACCTTGGCAAAGACAAGACTGTACATCTTTCATCGAGATCAAAGGGATCCGAACGAAATCAAGAATACTCCTGTTGCATGCATTCTGAAATTTATCCGCAAGACGGAAAGAATTTGGCCTCTAACCTCGAAGAGGACTGGCTACATCGTAACGGTAACATTCAATAGAAATTTTGCCACTTGCCACTCTCTTTCCATCTAGGAAAGAATGGAGTAAAGGATTCTCACTAAACAACTTCGACCCTACAGTCTACACAGATGGCAGTAAAATGGATTGTGGTGTTGGAGCTGGCATATATTCTCATAGACTTAAAATTGAAAAACCTGTGCGTCTCCCTTATGCTTGCAGTGTCTTTAAGGCGGAAGTACTGGCAATTGGAGAAGCTTGTAGGCTACTAATCGCAGATGCCTCTTTTAAGGGCAACATCGCTATTCTTTCGGATAGCCAAGCTGAAATTCAGGCACTGGATTCTGCGACAACAACCTCTAAACCGGTGGAACAAAACAGGAGTGGCCTTACCACCTAAAGCGAAAACCATAAAGTTACCTTAATCTGGGTCCCGGGACGCCTAGAGACTAACGGCAGTCATAACTGGCTTTTGGTCTGTGGGAGAGCAAGCAGCCAAAATGGGCATCTCTCACAACACATACTGTCACAGTTGCAAGCAACCGGAGAAAAAGGAAACAATCTTCCATTTCCTCGACGAATGCCCTGCCCTATGGAAGGACAGAATGTTAACCCTGGGCAAACCCCTGTTCGAAAGTCTTGAACAACTGTCTGGCTTAGATGTCATCAACCTGATAAGGTTCCTGAACCGCACAGACTGGATATAGTCATGCTGTAAATAACTGGTAAACAAGTTGGTAACGAGGATGTGGCAACAAAATGGTGCCGAAACGCTAGTTAGATTCTGGACGAATCACCACTTAAACCAACCAACCATGCCATTCAATCTCCAAACACGTTGCTGTGTTTACCGGCCATTGGACGATCGGCGCACAAGCAGAAAAGCCAATTTTACCATTTAATCCCCACTGCAGAAGCTATGGGGACCTTTCAGAGAAGGAGACAGTTGAGCAATTTCTTTGTAAATGTCCGGGTTTGGCAGTAAGGCGATTAAGGTTACAGTGCGCCAACCTAAATCCCATCAATCTTCTCCATTATATTGTTATTTTTGTAGTATCTTATTAAACACCATTTAGAGCGGTTATAAGACCCACAAAATGGTTCTACGAAGAAAAAAAATAAGGGCCTGTAAGGTCTAAATGAGTTAATCGTATAGACCGACAACCACCATGACCTAACCTAACCGAACTTAACCTAGAGTGGTTAAACCATCAGTAGTTGAGTGCTGCTGGAGTGACAGCCCTTTGTCGAATATAAATTAGAGTTGTTCAGGTAAAGTAGAACCGACTGTCCTGCTAACAGTTAGGCCAGCAATCGTCGTCAAATATGTCACCTAACAGTAGGTCCAAAAAACGAGCTGCTTCGAAGTCACTCTCTTCATTCTATCAAAATACACTTCTCACAAAAGAGGTTGTGCTTTGCTTTTTTGCTTCCCTTCTTTTCACATCAAAGTTATTTATATTTAAATATTTATTGATAATTTTTTTTTCTTCAACAGTCTTTATCAGGGTCTTGAGTGGATTGTGCAGCGCATCAAAAAGAAATGACAGACGTCAAATATGGACTGCGATAGGATATAGCTAATTAAATATAATAATACAATGTAAAAAATCTTTATTTTAATAACAAAATGTAATAAAGATTAAACATAAAATAGAAAGTAGCAAAAACAAAACACAGAACAGTAGAAACCAACTTATATTATAGTATAAGAGCGCATAGATTAATACGCGCTACTAAAGGGTAGCAACAATTTAAAGCAAATAAGATCATAGAAAAAAAAAATACAAATACATACAAAAAATTAAAAAATGTGTGAGCGTAGCATTAAATAGTTTTATGATTATTTTAATTAAGCAGGACGAGCGTAGAAAATAATTGGGGGAAAAGAAATTCATTATTTTCTCGGTAGATGGCTGTAATGATCGATATCTCGTAAAGTGTCGATCAAACAAGTTAAAGTTTATGCTCGTTGTCATGGTGGCATTTCAGGCATTTTTGATGTTGAAGAAAATGTCGATAAAATCACGGAAGTAATTGAAGTTGACCGACATTTTAGTAATCGTAGCATCGCCCAGGAGCTAAAAATCGCGCATAAAACAGTTTTAAACCATTTGCGCGAAAATAATGGATTCTTTTTTCCCCAAACCTAATATATCAGACAACTTTAAATTTATTTTATTTTAACATCGAAAAAGAAAAAGCAAGTAATATTAGCAGCAAATGGCTGCAAAATTAACGCTGTTAGTTTTAGCAATGACTATTTATATTTAATTTTCTAAAATTTTATTTTAATTGCTAACCACTTTTTGTGCTCAGTTGTTTAGGCTTAGACCAATAATTAATTTCGAAAATTCTTACATTTATAAATTCAGTTCAAATAACATTTTTAACATTTTTAAATTTATTTTATATGCAGTTATCATTTAAAAATTGTGCACTCTTTTATTTTGTCATTTTTGCTTTACTTTTTAATTGAATAATAATAAAAAAAAAACTTCCTACGGAGTTATCAAAAAAAAAAAAAAAAAAATACATCAATACTTCATGAGTGAGTAAAGTTTTGCAATGAATGCAATGTAGAGCAGCTTTTATAAAATGTATGAATATAAAATCGAGTGTATGCAAATAAATATGAAAATTCTGATTCAGTAATGCTTAATATTTGGAAAGCATATAAGTTGTATGAGTACAAAATAATTTGAGTTTTTTTAATAAGCAAAAGAAAAAATTGCAATATATTGTATTTAAAGCAAAATAAATCTTCCATTTAATAAACATAATCATTATGCAAAACAAATACAAAAATGTGTGAACAACGCACTAGTTACAGTAACACGAAATATATTTACTTTCAATTCAGTGTTGTTTAATTACATAGATGCATGCATACAAGCAAACGAAATTATGCTATAATACTTATTGCAACAGTAAAATGTTAGAAAAAGTAGTAGTGAGCAATAAAAAGGCAACCTTATATTTAAATGTTCTCTAAAGCATCGAAGTAGGAAATGCTCACTTGCTATTTGCCACTGTGAATTAACTTATGTATAGCTATGCATAAGGAATAAGTGAAATTTAGGTAAGAAATGACATTTGCCAAAATAATTATAAAAAATATAAACAGAAAAAAATTAAAAAAAACCAGTCTATTTGTAACTAACATAAAACAATTTAAACGATTTTTGTAATTATAAGACATATGAAGAGAAAAGGTATACCGAACTAAATTAATAAAACTAATTAATTTTAAAATTGTTTGAATTTATTTTACACATATTTTATTGAACCAAAAAAAAATGAGGGCTTTAAGGGGTGACGGGTGGTCAGAGGCGCGAAAAAATGATGATTTTCAATTTTTTTGTTTTTTTGCCAGTCAATTGTGTGGAGCCCGTTTCTCCAGAAGTCCCTTGCGGTGATCATCACAATTCCTTGGAGATTCATCTAAAATCAATCGGACAAGAGAAATTAGTTTTATTAAGGGGGTATTCTGGTCTAGAAATTTGAAAAAGCTATTTTTTTTTGCATATTTTCAAAGTTTAGACCTTCAAAAATATGCCCTTCAACGGATTTTTCAAAATTCGAATTATTTTCGGAGATACTGCGGATTTTGTGACGTGGCGTCTAAGCCGGCCGAGTGGAGCGAATCGCACAATGAACGGCAGATGTTACCGAACGATGTGTGGGCTCGTTCTTTCCAGAAAATCTTTTGTATCCCACTCAACCTTTATTTATTCTATACATATAAGTATATATACTTTGTACTTCTATAATATATACCTGGAAATATATATACATATATATTATATATCCAGGGTGAGTGAGTAGTAAATATTATGTTCTAAGTTATTCTATTGGAATTGTTGCTCAAACTTCAAACGCGATTTTCTCAAAACTACTTTTTTTGAGATGGTCGTCATGATATCTCAAGTTCCACTTGACCGATCGCTTTGAAGTTTTTTATTATACATCTGTATATCGCGCCTGCCTCGTATTTTGAAATATTTAAGTTTGAAGTATTTTTAAAAATTTTGAAAAGGTAAAAAAAGAGGGTAAACAAATTTTTTTTTTTTCAATTTGACGCCATTTTGTGATTTGTTTTTTTTTTTGATTTGACGTAATCCGATAGCGACATCCTAACTAATGAAGAATTTTTTTAATTTGTTTGGTTTAGATCACTGCAAGGGTTGGAATCATGTCAACGATGGAGCACCGTTTTTTATGTAGCGCCGGCCTGTAATTCCACGATTTTTTTATTTTTTTTTTTATTAATTTTTTTTTATACTTTCCAATATTAATAAAAACCATAAAAAAATGGATAGTAAAAATGTTTTTAATTTTTTTAGTTTTAAAAATACCTAAAATTAAGGCGTCTAGACCCCCTAGAATACCCCCTTAATATATAATTTTGTCCCTGATCGATGCTTTTTCTTTTTTTTTCAAAATTACAATACGGCGTACTCAGGAAATATTTTTCAGATTTTTGAGACAATTAAATGTGTAAAAAAATCGAAATTTTTGTCAAAAAATGGCCATTTTAGCCATTTTTGATAATTTTTTTTGGGATAGAATTTTTTTTTTTTTTTCAATTTTCGACGAAAAGGTCGCATAGTACAACTCTTTAGCTTTAAAACCCATTTTTTAAAATTATTGTACGATTTTTTAAAAAAAAGTTATGACATTTTGAAATTAACAGTTTCAGTTACGTATACGTTGGGTATAACGTCTATTGGCGTAACTGAAACTGTTAATTTCAAAATGTCATAACTTTTTTTTAAAAAATCGTACAATAATTTTAAAAAATGGGTTTTAAAGCTAAAGAGTTGTACTATGCGATCTTTTCGTCGAAAATTGAAAAAAAAATTTTCTATCCCAAAAAAAATTATCAAAAATGGCTAAAATGGCCATTTTTTGAACTTTTAGGCTTCATTTACCAAAAATCCTGACGTGATGGAGCATTTTGAAGGTCAGATTCGTTTTCAGCGCATAAAAAACTACAAGAAACAAGTACAGCCATTCTAGAAACTCACCCTCGCAGGACTGTGTTATTGATTGGAGGTCCATACGTAGTAACAATCAATTTTTTTTCTTTGTTTTTACTGGAATTTACATTGCGCGTGCGATCTCGCATCAGGTGCGAGATGATTGCAAAAAAATTAATTTCCGAAAAACATACGCAGGTTGAGGAGTTATGATTATTGTTGCATCACCCTAATGCGAATATAAAAACATTCAAATATTCACTCATAACGTAAACTAAAACAATCATGTTTTATTTTAAGTATATGAATATTCAGAAAATAGCAGGAAAAAAGAATAGCACTAGCTCCAGACCATCAGCTGAACAAACTAAAACAGCATTTGATATTTATGAGTTATACCATTGACTAAGTAATCACATAGAGTCACAGTCTCGAACAAATATTATTTTGTATTTCCACTGAAATGAGCTGCGCGACTAAATTTTGTGAAATATGCCAATAATTCGGTATCATGTGGAATTAGCAGCAAATTGATAAATATGGCATATTATGGTGCAAATACCGCATAAATTTGAGAGGTCAGTTGATGTGTGAGTTCGATATGTGAGTTTGTTTCTCTTTCTCATTATTATTGAAATTCAATTACAAGGAGAAGTCGAAAATAAACAAGACTGAGCAAAAATAGAAACAACAGGAGCTTTGTTCTGATAGATTCGAGTTTATTTATTCAAAATAGTCCCCTCTGGCCGAACACTGTTTTACGCGATCTAAAAGTTTTTCGAAAGAGTGCTTCAGTTCATTGACCGGAATGTCCTTCAGGATGTCGGTACAAGTCTTTTGGATGGCCTCTATGGACGCAAAACGTTTTCTTTTCATGGCCAAATTCAATTTTCCGAATAGGTAGAAGTCACAGGGTGCCATATCAGGCGAATACGGTGAGTGATTGATGGTTAAAACGCGATTTCTAGTCAAAAAATCAGTCACAAGAGGGGATCGATGGGATGGTGCATTATCAGGCAATAAGCGACAGCTTCCTCCTTCGCGGTATTCAGGGCGAATTCGACGAATACGATACAACAAACGATTCAAAACTCCAAGATAGAAAATTGCCTTGACGGTTTGGTCCATTGACACGAACTCCTTGTGGACAATTCCTTTGGACTCGTTCATTGTCATTTATTTCCTCACAACCATTTCTGAAACGAGTAAACCACTCATGAACTCTGGCACGAGATAGACAGTCATCGTCATAAACTTTTTTCATCAATTCAAATGTTTCGGTGAACGTTTTCCGATTTTAAAACAAAATTTGATATTAGCTCTTGGTTCAAAACTCATTTTCGTACCGATGACACAAACATTCTGCACTTCAGACGCAATAACTTCGCTTCCACTGAACCGAATCTCACCAAGCTTTCACTGGAAGTCAGCTAAGGATGTAACTTCCAGCGCACTAACTCATTAAAAAGATGACCAAACACATTTTTATGACGCCAGTCTTATTTATTTTGGACTTCACCTTGTACATCTAAGTATCAGGTGTATCTGTTTATAAACTGAGAGTGTACGAATAAATTGAGTGACCACTGTATGTGGCATATAAATATTTAGATAAAAAATAAAATATAGCAGAGTAAAAGAAAATACTAAAGGGTGATTTTTTAGCTATTATCTTTTTAAACAGTTGGTTTAAACAGCTGACGCACGTTTCGTGTTTTGTTTCACTGTCAAACATCTTCAGTTTGGTCTATAATTTAACCATGAATCGTCTTACAAACGAACAACACTGGCAAATCATTGAATTTTAATATAAAAATGCGTGTTCTGTTAAGAAAGTTTAAGATCCACTTTTTTATCGAAAAATTGTGTTCAGCGACGAAGTTCATTTTTGGATCAATGGGTACGTAAATAAGCAGAATTGTCGATTTCGGAGTCAAGATCAGCCAGAAGAATTGCAAGAGCTACCAATGTATCTAGAAAAGGTCACAGTTTGGTGCGGTTTGTGGGCTGGAGATATCATTGGACCGTACTTCTTCAAAGATGCTGCGAATCGTAACGTACCTGTGAATGGTGAGCGCTACCGTGTAATGATATCAAACTTTTTTCCCCCCAAAATGCAAGAACTTGACTGGCTTGATATGTGGTTTCAGCAAGACGCTGCCACATGCCACACAGCACGCGTAACAATGGACTTGTTGAGAGGCGAGTTCGGTGAACATTTTATTTCACGTTCGGGACCTGTCAATTGGCCACCCGGATCGTGCGATATAACGCCTTTATATTATTTTTTTTGAGGGGCTATGTTAAAGCTCATGTCCATTCAGACAAGCCTACCTCAATTAACGCATTGGAAGTCAACATTAAAGCATTTGTGTGTGAGATACCGGCCGAAACATTGGAAAGAGTAAGCCAAAATTGGAATAAGCGGATGGACCATGAAATAATTTGCATGAAATAATCTTCAAACATTAAATTATTGTATATGGATTGTACTATCGATTTAAATAAAAATGGCATGCATTTTTCTGAATTTTACGTGTGTTTCTTTGAAAGACTTTCCTATAGTTCTTAAAAAATCACCCTTTATAAACAACATCTAAAACTTAAATTTAATAAATGAAAAATACCTTCAAAAATAGTAATTAATTCATCAAATTCAAAATATTGTCAAAGCATAAAAGATTCTAAAAAACAAAACAAAATTTTGTATCATATAAGGTTACATATGCAAACATACATACATGTATACATATGTACGTTTACCGCACGCTTGCTCTGTGAGTGCTTCGTGTCGTTTTATTTTTGTGTATACGAGCAAAGACATCCTCTCTCCCCTATAGAACTTGTAGCAACGGTTCGCCCATCCTCTTCTTTTCACCTGACCGACAGCATCAATATGTGTGTTTGCCAAAAATTGAGTGACTGTGACTCTATCTTATTACTTATTGAATGGTTTTCCACTTTAAGATTTATCAGCTTTTTTTCTGTGAAAATAAGTAGGCTTTGATAGAAATATTTTTGTATAAAAAGGGGAACATTTTTGAAAATATATGTAAAACGTAATTTGTAGTGCAGCAGAATTTTTTTTTAACTCCATTTATTAAATATTATGTGTCAATCCAAAACATTCAGTATTATATCATATATCTATGATTGTACATTCTAAGAAAATTAACTGATATTTTTTTGTTGTCATTTCGTATCAAGCTACAAGATTTCGGTTTTATAGCCATTTCATCTCTAGCAACAGAATTTTGGTTTCCTTACTGCAGGATATTGGTTTCTCTGGTCAGCATTTGTCCACCCCCTCTCCCTAAGTTTTGTGCTGCCTGGGAAAATAATCCTTGGTTCAACAATAGACAACATTGGGTGTATGAAAAGGTAAATTTTTGAGATTGTATACATAACTGTTGTGATTCGTACAAGTCAAACCTTTGCGGTCGTATGTCTACTCTCAGTCACCGCAGCAAAGAACCATACTAATTGTATACAGTCTTTATTTATTTATAGAATCAATAAATCTTGTTTATTCTTCATAACCTTACATTTTATGTATCACTGCTCTTTCAATGGGAATAAATTCCGATCTGTAAGACACCCATGCCCAAATTTAATACGACCGCTAAGGGTTAATTTTTAATCCAATTAAATCATTTTTCATTTAAGTCCAAGATTAGTGACAAATGCTCTGAAATCAGTTGCAGTACCACCAGGTCGAAAGAAACGTGCGATAAAGGTACCTGAGTATTAGTTAAATCCAAGCAAAGACCGTTTTCGTCCAGATCATTCTTTTTCAGATCATCGTTCAGTCTATGCACTAAGTTGTCATCAACGTTTCATCAGCAAACAATTGAATGAAAGCACTTTGGCTACAAGATCCACCAGATCCAATACTGCTTCCACAGAAAACAGATGCACCAGATCCCGTTGATAAAATGCTTGTATTCTTCTTCTTGATTGGCGCGATAACCGCTTAAGCGTTTTTGGTTGAGTTTAACAAGGCACGCCAGTCGTTTCTTTTTCGTGCTAATCGGCGCCAGTTGGGCACACCAAGTGAAGCCAAGTCCTTCTCCACAAGATTTTTCCAGCGCAGCGGAGGCCTTCCTCTTCCTCTGCTACCACCTGCTGGTACCGCATCGAATACTTTCAGAGCCGGAGCGTTTGTATCCATTCGGACGACATGAGCTAGTCAATGAAGCCGCTGGATCTTTATTCGATGCGCTATGTTTATGTCGTCGTAAAGCTCATACAGCTCATCGTTCCATTCTAAAAAATCTTCCGCTTAATCTTTCTCTCTTGTATTGCTTGCAGTAAAGTCTAAACTAGCATACTGTCCCTACTTTCACTGACTTTTTATCCTCATCTGAGCTTCTATTAGCACCGGATTTATCCTTGGACTCATCTTGCACAGATATATTACGTTCCTTCGGGTTTTCTTTTAAAGTTTCACTATCAGCGGATAGGTAGGTAGGTAGGTCTGGTGGTGGTCAAAATGACACACTTAGACCTGTCGTAGGTCCATTGTGATTCCAGTGGAACTTTTTCCTTTCAAACCATCCTGCTTTTATAAAAAAGCTTAACTTCGTTATTTTTAGATGCGCTATATCCGCTACATCTGTTAAAAGTGCATTACCAAACGTGTGAAATTATCTTCTAGCCAATCCTTCACACTCACAATGGAGGTGTTTAATAGTTTCCTCTTCTTCTGTATTGTAGCAGCTTCTACAATATTCGTAGTATGGAGCTCCCAGCCTTCTTGTATGGTTAACTATTATACAAAGACTCTCTGCTGAGTTTTAGCAGGCATTTTGAACAATTGCTGTTGATTTCGGCCATGTCAATTTGCCTAATTCGCATTTTGTTACGTTTGCCATTTTGAATTTACTATTTTAATAGTTACTCCGTCTATCAGTAATTTACAAGTGTCAAGGTGTATGGGTATCAACGTTTTATCCAATTGGGTAGCAAGGGTTGTACGGATTCGAGCGAGTTCATCTGCTTTGCAGTTTCCTTCTATATTCCAGTGGCCTGGAACCCAAATAAGGAGTACTTTGTTGTATTGAGGCATGCCATTTAGTAGATTAAAACATATTCTATGACTGTTTTTGAAGAGTAGGTTTTAGATTCTAGCGCTTTTGTGGCTGCTTGACTGCCTGAGTATATGAAGGCTTCAGTAGTGGATAATACTCTCGTTTTTATCGCTGTGAGTAATTCCTTAATGGCAGTGACTTCCGCTTGAAATACACTACAGTGATCGGATAGGCGGAATGATTGCTTTATCTTTAGTTTTTCACAGTAGACGCATCCGCCTACTTTATTATATAATTTTGAGCCGTCTGTATAGATAGTTATTTCATTTTCATGTTCAATTAAGCCATTATTCCAATCTTCTTTCGAAGGAAACATTGCGATAAAGGATTTATTAAAGTTAATGTAATTCAGTAGTCGAATGACCGTTATGGGTCGTTTTGAATGAGTTTATTTCCCTTAGTCTAAAAGCTGATTTGGCAGCCACTTGCTTACCGAATAATTCGATTGGTAGTAAGTTCAGCATTATATTTAATGCACAGTTATAAATTTTCAGTAGGCGTAGAGAGAACATTCTCGTTTTATTAAATTTTTCAAATATAGGAAATTGAATTAAAATTAAATTAAAAAAATGAGTAAAACGACGAAAAGCAATACGAGTACAAATACTAAAAAAGCAACCACAACTACAACGATTTAGATGCTAACAATGATACAGCTCGGAGGAAGACGAGGTGACATCACGAAAATCGCGAAAAATACAGCCAACTGATGCTGCGGATTACAAGGATGGGGGCGGAATGTAAAAATTTAAATTAATTTGTGTGCAAATAAATTACAAGTGATATTTTCATATTTGAGCCGTAAGCCCTGGCAGCTAGTGCTCCTTTTTTTATTGTAAAATAATAATTTATTGTTATTTTCCATATATTAAATTAAATTAAATATTTAATGCATCTATAGGTGTAGTTCTAAAGGCTCCACAAATATAAAAATTGGCCATCTTTTGTATATGATCCATAGTATTTTTGATGTACGACCTCTCTAAAGCCGGTCACCATACCAGTACGCCAATTAACAATGTAAGCGGAAAGTCCTCAAGTTGATCCTATTAGTCTTTTACAGGAGTAAAGTGCTATAGTGGGTTTCCTTACTCTATCTTCGACATTTGACTTCGAATTGCGTTTCCTGTCTAATATTAAGCCGGGCTTTCTCTCTAATCGAGAGTACCGTATCACCTAGTGATAGAGGAATTACTTCCGGAATATTGTGCTTCCTTGTAAATAGAACCATTTCAGTTTTGTTTGGGTTGACTTTTAGCCCGTTTGCTTTCGAGCATTTTCCAATTGAATTTAATAGTCTTAGAGTACTGGGAAATCTCAATCTTACTGCCATAGCAACATCATCCGCGTAGGCTACGTTGTGGGCTCCACTCCCCTTTAGCAATTCATTTATTGCCAGTAACCAGAGAAGAGGAGAGAGCATATCGCCTGGGGTCGTTATTATGCATGAAAAAACAGATTAGTGGCATGGATTCGAAGGAATGTGGTTCCATCGTATTTTAAGGAATATCAAGATTTGCAAACTTATCCATTAATTTATTAATAATTGGCGCGTACACTTCTGTTAAATATTTGGCCGAGCTCCTCCTCCTATTTGTGGTGTGCATCTTGATGTTATTCCACAAATAGAGGAGCCTACAACTACGGTGGCCGCCATATCCATATTACCATTTATTCTCACTATCGCTCCGACTCTATTCGAAGAATATGATCCCCAAACTTTACAATTACCACCACCGTGCTTTAGGGTCTTTATTGCGTAGCAGGGATTGAACTCCTGTTTTTTTTTTCAAGATAAACAAAAGCCTTCTCAACAGGACCAATCATATTAATTTTAGTTTCAGACGTAAGAAATATTATTTTTCAGAATTTTACGTCTTTGCTTCTAGGGGCATTTGCGAAAAACAAAAGTGCCTTGATATTTTATTTCAACAGGAACTGTTTTTTCTGCTGACACGCCTATATAATTCGTTTTCATTAAAACGTTTTCACACAACTCTGATTGATATGTCATATACATACATATGTACATACAGGCTATATTCCTTTAGGGAGGACACAAAACGGTCGCGCTTACTTGAATCTTTCGCGCAGGCGTCTTTCGAACTTTGTTATATCTTTCTTTATTTTTGTTTGTACTAATATAGGGTTATTCAATAGGTGCGCTTAAACTTTTTTCCGATAGGGAGGGCGAACGACGCAATATTTTTTTATTTTTCGCTTGTCATTTGTAAACTTCATTAGTATACATTTCATCATGGAACGCTACACACTTGAGCAACGATTGCAAATCGTGCAAATTTTTTATGAAAATAATCGTTCTGTTGCTGCTACTTTAAGAGCATTACGGCCGTTTTACGGTCCATTTAATAAGCCGTCCCGTTTTGGGGTTATGTGAAGTCATTGGTCTACAGTAAAAAGCCGGCGACGATTTGTGAGCTCAGAGCCAATATTGAACGCGAAATGGCTGGAATTTCGGCCGATTTATGCAAAAGAGTGGTCGAAAATTGGGTTCAACGATTGGACTTCGTAAAACCTGCACGCGGTGGTCATGCAAAAGAAATCGAATTTCATACTTAAATGTATATGTTCAAACTCGATAATAAAAAAAAATTAGTTAAAAAAGTCAAACCGTTTGTGTTTTATTCAAAAAAGTTCAAAAGTTGAAGCGCTCTTACTGAAAAACCCATTACATTTGATGGCACTCACGTCAACAACCCATTGGGCCTCTTATATTATATTAGGAATGTTCGATTAACTTGACCAAGAATTTGCGTGCGAAAAGTCGTCATCAATAAAGTCGCGATAATATGCATTTCGAATAAAACATGGCAAAAAGAACCATTAATAAAGTGAACGGACATAATGGAGGCAATGCTTTTGAATATCCGTTATTACCCGGAAGATTATTAAAGAATTTTCAAAAGCCTCAATTTGAAAAGACTGCCAGCCGCAAATTGTGCCAACATCATTTTGGAGAGTAGCAGAATTTTATAATCTATATATTCTTTGTCTAACTGAAATGCAAACATTTCTGAACTAGGTGAGCAGTATTCAACTCATAAATAAATTTTCTCTACTCCCTTAGAAATAGAGAAAATATTGACCTCAATGTGTAAAATCAATTTATCCTGCTACTGCAATATCGTCAACGCACGCGCTCGCGAGTACAAGAGCTCTCAAACTGTAATGCTTTGATACCTGTGTTTTAAGTTAGACCAATTTGTCGGTAAGGCAGTGTCGGGCGTGTATTTTTACTAAAATAACTTTAAGCAATTAATTATGAATTAAAATTGCAAATTTATGTGTAAATAAGGTTTTGAGTCAATAAAACTTTATCTTAATTATTCTGAAAAAATAATGTCATTCTGTTTTCGCGCAATTTTCGATTTGTTTTCATCAGTAAGCTGAAAATGTGAATGAAAAACTGTGAAATGAAAACCTTAAAGTTGAAAAAAGCTGTAATTCGATATGCAAAGCAACGTAATTCGAAAACTAAATGCGATTCTAAAATTGACATTACTGTTAGCAACGGCAAAGAATAGAGAACAAAACAAATATAATAAAAACATTTAATTAGTTGCAAAAAGATTGATTTATACAAAAAAACTATCACTTGGCTTTATGGAATGATTTTCAAAATTATGACAGGGTTGAAAAGAGAAACATACGATATATGTATGTACATAGTTCGAACACAGTGGCTCTCAGTGATGGCCCTCAAATGGGAGCGTGTCATTATTCTGTATTACAAAATTCTGGATGACAAAATTCTGTAAATTGCAAAAAAATTCTGCTTTTTAAAATTCTGCTTTTTTAAAATTCTGCTTTTTAAAATTCTGCTTTTTCAAAATTCTGCTTTTTCAAAATTCTGCATGTTTAACACGTTCCCGCCGGCGCTGTTATTCATGGTCTTCGCCCAAAGACGGCAACGTTTACATCTTTTCGCTCTATCGGAAGCGATTGCAGGTTATATAAAACGAAATTTTTTCATAAGGGTAGTCGTTTATGGCTTCTCATCTCATAGGTACCGTCTAATAAAGTACCATTGGTGGTACACGCGTCTCATGAAGCAGACTTGTGCGAGCCACCGGTGGTACGCGCCTGCGTGAACGTGTTAATGGGAAAAATTCTGCTTTATTCAAGTTTTGTGATTTTCGTCATACAAGAAGTAACACAATAAACATTTATTCCATAAATATACATATATTATATGTTTAAGCGATAACAATATTTTAGTTTAGCCAATTACATTTAGTGTGACTTAATTAATTTCTTTTCTTAATGATCCTTCGCAGCGGTTCGTTCGAAGTTCTACGCAAAAATACTGTGGATTCTATCGAAACTGAAAAAAAAAATATTATTATTATTATTATTATTTTTTTTTATTTAATATCTCGAATAATAATAAATTAAATAATTACATTACCTCTTTAACATTGTTAACGTTATATTTTAATACAGAATTTTGAAAGTTGAATTTTAGAAAGCAGAATTTAAAAAAAGCAGAATTTTAAAAAAGCAGAATTTTAAAGAGCAGAATTTTGTTTTTGGAATTTTGTACATACAGAATTTCGACACCAACCCCTCTCAAATGATGGCGTTCATAGAAAATTCAATTTTGTATCCTCAGTTTGTGCAAAATTCTCAGCTGAGTAAAGAAGCATTTATGTACGTGTTGAACTGCATAAAAAGTGAATTGAAATGCTCCCTAACGGAAACCATAGACAACTGTTTCCAAAAAGCAGAGTTTAATAAAAATAGAAATGTGGCAATTGAATTCGAGCGCGAAGATGATTTGCCGCTAGCAACGCTGGCTTCGGTATTTGAATCATCAAAAACACTTGCGGAGTCTAATTTAAATTCTTATGAATTTATAGCAGTCGATAATAATACATGAACCTAAAAGCTAGATCTCGGCTTGGATTTTGTTATTGATGAAAACGTGGAAACTATTTACGGTAATGGTACTGATACTGAGAGTATTACCGAAGAATCGAATGAAATTTTTTGACTGCAGTTTGAAACTTAAAGCGATTTAGCCGCACTGACTTGACTGCTTTCGAATTGTTAGAGAAGCCGAAAAGACAAAGCCAATCTAATAAATCTAGTTTTTTATAGCTTATTGACTGAAATTTAATATAAATTTTTATTTTCATTATTACGTTAAATGCACTTATGCATATAAATGAAATATGAATATTTTTGTTTCAATGATATACAGGGCGTGACAGTCGAAGTGTAGCCAATTGAAAAGGCCATAAATTTAGTTTGGAAAATTACTTTTATTCAATTCAAAGTAAAACATGTGTGAAAATAATACAAAATTAAGAATCAACTCACCTTCGCTCGATATGACCACCTTTTGCCTTGAGTATGGCCTTGAGACGGTTCAGAAACGAATCGCAAGCTGCTCGAATGTGACTTGCAGATATTTTGGCCCACTCGCGACAATGGCTTTTTTCAGTGCCTCGAGACTGGTGAATCTTTTAGTTCGGACTTTGCTCTCCAAAATGGCCCAAAGAGAGAATGATCCATCGAATTCGCGTCTGGTGAATTTAAGAGCCATTGTGCAGACGTTATGAAGTTCGGAACGTTGGTTTTTAGCCATTCTTGGTTAACTCGAGCTTTCTGAGGCTTGTCCTGTTGAAACGTCCATGGTATGCCATCGAAATGTTTGACTGCCCACGGCTTCAAAGCAATCTCAAGAATACTTTCTCGATAATTCTTTGCATTTACCTTGACGCCAGGCTCGATGAAATCGATTGGAAAGCGCCCATCTGTGGTTACAGCGGCCCAAACCATTACTTGTGGTTGGTGCTCCCTCCTGGTGGCCAATCGATGACTCAAATTCTTGTATGAACGGTCGGTCAAATAAACCCTATAGTTTTGGAAGTTTTCGAATTGCTCAATTTGAAAAATTTTCTCGTGAGAAAACACAATTGGAAAATTGATCGCCTTCGGCCAAGCGAAGCAACTCCTTCGATCTCTGAAATCTGACTTGTTGCTGCTTTGGTGTGAGATCATGCGTCTTGTATGGCTTGACTTTGGGATCATTTTTCAGTCAGATATATTCAGTTCTTTCGCCATTTTATTGTGACTTCGTCAGGGATTTCGCTCAAAACGCTTCTTCGCTTTTTGAACTATTTCACGTGACGCTGCAGTCTTTTGATGACCACCTCCATGACGTTTCGCGATGCTGCCAGTATCATTGTAACGAGTAATGGTGTGATAAACAAAAACTTTATTTACTTAAAGTGCTCGAGGTCACGAACAATCGCTGGTTGTGATCCATTCCAGCGAAATATAATGCAATCACACTATTACGTTTGAAATCCATTACTGATTTTGTTTTTTCGCATTAATTCTCGGCAAAATGCTTCCGCGCGTTTGTAAAGAATACTCTGGACTGTTATTTAGCCAACTAACAGACAGCTGATGCCCGCTTTTTAAAAACCTTGAAGACCTGGTCGGAATATGTAGACGTAAACAACGTTATAAGGTTTTCTCAATCGCAGAGGCTAGATATAGTCGTGAAGAAATAATCATATAACTAGGGAGAATGTGGCAACAAAATGGTGTGAAAAAACTAATTGTATTCTTAGTGGGAAAAGAAAAAAGTCTCAGCGGGCTTAATCCGGTGAATACGTTGGTTGTTCGATGATATTTGTCGAGCTTTTAGTAAAAAATGTGTTCACAATATGAGCCTTGCGTTGTCATGGTGCAAGATCCATGAGTTTTCTTTCCACAAATTCGGCCGTTTCCTAAACACATTCTCTCTCAAAAGTCGCATAACTTCCAAATAATATTCTGTCTTTACCGTAGAACGATTTAGAATGGATTCCGAGTGCACAACACTATGGTAGTCGAAGAAAACGAGTAGCAGGATTTTCACACTTTTGGACGACTTTGAAGTGGTTTTTTGGGTTTCTCATGTGGATAGCGCCATTCATCCGCCTGTCTCATATACCCACGTCTCATAACCTGTTAGGAAGCGCTGGATAAACGTTGGGACCGAATTCACTTGCTCAAGCATGTCTTAAGCCACCTTCTTCCAATGAATTTTTTGAAAGAAATTCAACTCTCTTGGAACTAGTCGAGCAGTGCGAATTGATTCGTGAGACACATTTTCATCCGCTGAAATCGTTGATGGGCGACCAGATCGGGGCAAATCTTCTCGGCCCTCTGCCAAAGCCTTATACCACTCGTAGACCCGTGCTTTTAGACTCGTGATAAAGCACACTCGCCATAGGCTTTCTGCAGTATTTTCAACGATTCGGCACACGAAATCCTGTTCAAAACACAAAATCTGAGACAAATTCTTTGTTTGATATTTTTATCCATAGTGAAAATCGCAGAGCACACCAGCGGTTGACTGATATAAGTAAATGCCAAAAAGAAGCTAATTGACAGATCACGCCCAAACCCTGCAATATTATAGAGGACAGTTGTACCAACATTCCAACAAAAAAATTTTAGACATTTGTGTAACGGGCGCTTTTTAAATAAATGAACAGTTCCCGATATTTTTTTAACAGAATGTATGAAGTTCCTTTCCTTTACTTTCAAACCTGTTGCTTTCCCATTTCATTAATTTCTAAATTATAATAAAGATGAACATCTTATAATACAATAGGTCAATTTAGATTTAAGCATATAGTGAATAATTTACATTTAAATATTATAATTTATTGGGAGAGCGAAATAATATTTCTACAGCCATCTGCGTCATACATCTTCTATCTGCATCCATATGTACATAACTCTAAACTTTTATTTACCAGCTTCTGCCAAACCATTGAGTAAGTACCTACTTAAAGGTCAGACTGAAAGACTGAGAGACAAAGCATTGATGACATGCCGGCAACCTCTGTTATCAGTACCAAATCAGCTAAGCGTGTGGTTATGTATGTCCGTTTGTGGGTATCACATACTCAGCAGACGCGTTTCATCGCTTCAATCACTTGCGCACAAAAAAATATAAAATGAGAATAAACAGATAATGACTTAACAGCGAGTAGATAGACAATTGCAAAATGAAAGCCCAAAAAGCTTTTAACATACGACGCGAGAGAGTAAAAACAACAGATTGTAGTTAGCTTCAGCAGAGTGGCGGAATTTATACCCTCACTTCAATCAAATTAACAAATTTTATGTTATGAATAATGCAAAATAACTATAAATAGTTGCCCATGAAATTTGAGTTGAACTTTTCTCAATCGTAAAATAGTAGGAAATAGTAAAAAAAAGAGGTGTGACTATTTGAGTTCAACGTTTTTTTACTTTCTGGTTAATAACAATTACACGTGGCGCGTGTAGTCGTGAATAACTTGAAATACGTCTACAAAAAAAAATTAAAAAGAAAAGAAAACAAAGTCAAATGTATCAAATCATTGTGGGCGAATGACCGTGAATATTAGGTGAAATTAGAGACCGCGTGTATGCCTCATTATAATATGTCTATTGCCATATTTCGTGCCCCAAAGATTTCTTCTCATATATACTGTGGGCAAAAAGTACGGTGAATTTATTTGTCAAAGTTCGCGGGATTACAATTTAGCTCTAGTTATTTTTTTCATGAGTTGGCAGCACTGTTAATAACATCTGGGCCAACTTTCATGTGAATGTCATTATCAGTAATATATTTACGCTTGTGTTTACCAAACGACCAAGAGTGCATTTTTCGATTTTTACAATGTCTGATTTGATTGAGCAGAGAAGTGCCATCAAATTTTGTTTGCGGAATGAAATTTCGGCTGCGGAAACGTTTAGCATGTTGCAGAAGGCATTTGGTGGTTCGACCATGTCGCAGAAAAATGTTTATAAGTGGTACAAAGACTTCAAAGAGGGTCGAGAACGTGTTGATGACTTGGAGCGCTCCGGAGGACCATCGACGTCAACAGATGACCAACACGTCAATAAAGTGAAGGAGTTAGTACTCAAAAATCGTCGGTTGACTGTTAAAGACCTTACTGATATGATCGGAATATCAGAAGGATTTGTGAAAACGGGAGATGAGACTTGGATTTATGCTTACGACCCTGAAACAACCTACCAATCAAGCGAATATCGTGCTAAAGGCGAGGCCAGGGCGAAAAGAGCACGTCAAAGTCGTTCAAAAATAAAGATCATGATAACAGTTTTTTTCGATTTTCGTGGTGTGGTGCACTATGAATTCTTCCACCTGGCCAAACTATTAGTAAGGAATATTATTTGAGCGTTATGCTTCGTTTACGTGAAGCAATTCGTCTAAAAAGACCAGAATTATGGGCCAACAACTCTTGGTTTTTGCATCACGATAATCCACCGTCTCACACAGCACTCGTTCTTCGTGACCATTTCGCCAAAAGATCCACGCATATCGTTCCGCAACCACCGTATTCGCCTGATTTGGCTCCGTGTGACTTCCATTCGGTGTGACTGCTATTCCCAAAACTAAAGAGACTACTCCGGGGAACGCGTTTCGAGTCGATTGAGGAGATACAAGCTGATTCGAAGAAGGTGCTGATGGCTATACCGGAAATGGACTGTTTGGCATGTTTCGGGGATTGGCAAAATCGTTGGCATAAGTGTATTTCATCGAGAGCGGATTATTTTGAAGTTAATGGAATTGATTTACAAGAATAAATAAAGATTTTTCATTTTACAACCAAATTCACCTTAATTTTTTGCCCCCAGTATACACCGCGCTGCAAAATTATAAACACATCACTATTTTTTTTTATAGAAGTATATGTAGCTCGTCTGTGACAAAAACCGTATAACGCAAAGTTTCAAACTTCGTATGCAATTTTTCTAAAATCAAAATTTTTAAATTTTTGACCAGAAATTTTAGAAATTGTCTGGCTTTGCATTTGTATGGCCCATTATCGTAGGGGGACGAATTAATAGTGGCTAGGTCAAGCATGTAATTCAGTAGATATTGTCTTAACACGCGCTAACATACAAATATACTTTTAGCTTGGCACTCGTTAAATGAACAAATCCTGTTCGTAAATGAAACGCACTTCTTAAGCTTCTTAAAATGTTCAACAGTCAGTGTGGCACAGGATCATATCTTTCTGGATTTCTCTAGAAACCTCTTACACATGCACACATACATATATGTATATATAATATGTATACGCTCTTGAGCATTTAAGGGGGGACCCTCATTTTTGGGAATTTTTTTCTCAGGTAAAATAACTTCAAACGTTTTGTAATTCATAAAGTACTTTAATAAATGTTTTGACTGTCTACAAAAATTTTCGGAGAAGAAAAAAAACATTTTAAGTATGGAAATATACACCTCGTCCATGGCACCTCATTCTATCTGTGTACATTCTAGCGCTCTGAATTTTTTTCTGAAATAAAAAAACCAAATTTTTTTTAAAACTTTAGGATAATACCTTCGATGTGACATTTTGATTTAAAAAAAATGTCGAAATTGATATTTTTTACCCAGTTTTATGTTAAAAGTGATTTTTCATGCATAAAAATTGACTTTAAAATTACAAAAAAATATGAAAATCTTTTTTTTTTTTAAAACACTTAATGTCACATTGAAAACAATTTAATTGTCTTTAAAATGAGCTATTGTAAAGCCTGATTGGTTCAATACAGCGTTCTCAATTGTGTACACAAAATCGAAAAATGATGTTTCGAGAAAAACGCGTTTAAAGTTTTGGATACAGGCGATCAGGCCACCCGTCGCGTCCTGTTAAAAATTTTGTCACTCCTTCAAAAATACAGATATCGACTTGAAATTTTGAAAGTATATTCTTAAATAGTTGTAGAATAGATTAAAATTATTTCCAAAAAATCGATTTTTTTGACCCGATAAATGAGGGTCCCCCCTTAAAGTAGGTTGCGCAAATCGCAGCATCACTACTTGGCTTTCAGTGAATTTGACAGAATCAGCTGGTGAGCTGACGTGATTGTAGAGATTTACTAACACTTTTTTGTTTACAAACAATTCGTGCTTTCTATATTCCTTTTTCATTTATTCTTTTATTCATTTAGTAAGTCAAGAAATACAAGGTTTCTTACAGACTACATAGAACTAAGAGTATTTAAAAGAATTATATATATGTATATTACATATAAGTTCCGATACTATTTATAGAAATCATTAAGTGATAAGTTAAACTTAAATTTAGATAGCGATAAATCAAAAGCCAAAGAACTTGAAATATGGTTGAACTCATTCAATGTTCTAATCACAGGTGCTTTCGAGGCATAGACAGTTCAGACACGTTCTAGGAAGAATAAATCATTACTCCGAAGGTTTTTTCGAGGTATGTGAAAATGAATGTGCTCTAAGTGTAAAGGCGAGTCAACTGTTCCATTTATAATATCGAAAACAAAGCAGAGTGACAGTATACTTCTTCTACTTTGTAACGGTTTTAAGTTTAGCAATACACACCCTGCACCTTAAAGGGTTACGCTTAGATGTTAGTAATGAATAATTCTTAGACGTACCTTTTTTAAGGCATCTTTGACATTTGCCAAGTAGGCAGATGTGCAATTTTATACTATAGAACAAGGCGTTAAAACTATTGAAATTAATTATGGAAATGGTCGATTTCTAACATATCACAAAATGCGTGATGTTTTGTCTGAAATAATCCTCCGAATGAGAAAGGACTTGTGGTCTGCTAGTTAGTCTGGACGTTCTGTTGAGAATATTGCTGCTATAGTGCAAAGTGTTTCTGAACAACCTTCAACTCGATATCTCGACGTTCTCAACAATTAAGCAATCATGAATCGACTGTTTGGCGGATTTTACCTGTGGACGTGCTCATGCTGGATATGTACTTATAAATAATGCTATTTTTCACATATAATAGTTAAGAGCCGTATTTTGAATAAAAATAGTGAAACCTGAAAGAATCTAACACATCTTTACATACATATTTTAATTTAAAACAACATCTAGTCGCGTCCTTTAAAAGACTCTTTATTAACTTTCATATTTCTTTACTATCGCTGAGAACCTATTCTTAGTTGTGTCGCATACTTCAACTGCATTTACGTCGTGGCGAAGTTACTGCATTTCAGTTGCATGTAGCAGTTTAATGAATAAAAACATCGAATGCTTTAATTTAAATGTAACAAATTTATTCCAATACAGTAACAAAATACTGTCAGTTACTCGTATAATAAAATATGACAAAATTTTAATAGACAAATTTTTTTTATGGTAATAAAATATGACAGCAAAATTATGGCAATTATTATATGGTACAGTATTTTGGTATGCTGTGAGAAATCAGAAAGTAGAACTTGCGCTAACTACTGTCATTATTATTGTTATGACTTATTAAGTATTTTTTTGTGTTTTTTATTATATTTATACGCTATTCAGTAAAATTAATTTCCTAATTTGGTTTTTTTTGCGTAAATTATTGAAACAAAACAAACATCGGCTTCGCCTACGTTCAGCCACAAAACTTCGTTTCAGTTTCGGCTCGGCTTAAGGCAAAAATTACTAAACTTTAGCCGAACGTTTCTTTTTTTTATACGAAAATTCAATGAACTTTTATTTTTTCTAACCTTTTTTCAATGAACTGACCCCTAATTCAACATTTTCTTAAAGTGGTTTTTAAATGTTTATCTATTACGCCCACACTCGTTGGCAGATTAGTGAGCAAATGTTCAGTGTTGTAGCTCTGCTCTACACAAGCCAGCTCCATGATTGCTCGCCATAAATGTCTAAAAGTTATTGTTTTTAAATTATAATGTAAAATTATTAAATTTTTCATGCTAAATAATTACACTATGCAACATTCTTTTTTGCACCAAAAAGGAGTTAATTAGTTGCGATGAATTTTCGCACGACGAATTTGATTAAATAAATTTCATATCATAAGTTTTTTGTACGATTAAGAGCAACTTTGAGTCCAAAAAAAGAGAATCTCCCCATTTTGAACATTTTTAAGTGGGTAAACGAAATGCCGCTGAAATCTGGGAATTATTAAAAATTGAAGCTAATATTTTGCTCAGTTGGGTTCATCTGTTTAAAATTTCGCTAAAATATTTAGTATTTTGTCTTATGTGTTGATCTAATTGGTGAATACGACAATATTTTATCAAGTATTCAAAGGACGAAAATTATATGAGAAATTGACGTACGAGGAACATTTCTTCGGCATATGGAAAATTATAATCAGTATGTAGAAAACTTAGAAATAGCTACATTTTAAAGATCTTTTTTAGTAAAGTATAACTGCACGACTAACTCAATTTGGTTCGCATTACGACATTCAATTATACAGGGGGCGATATGTACTCAAAAAATTTCTTATATGAATTTTCTGAAAATTATTCAAATTACCATATTTTTTCAGCATAATTTTCTTATTTTTACATGTGAACTGAAATAAAAGTTATTTAACCCTTCGTTTTGTTTATTAATAAAAAAATAATAATTTAAAAAAAATCATTATGTATTTGTTGTATTTATATACTCTAAAAAATGTTTACACGTTTTGGTGTCGACAGCACATTGATAAAATTGGACGCAGTTCGGTGCATTTCACTCCATTAGCTTCAAATATAGGTGCCAATTTGACCCCTTATTTAAGAAAAGTCTTTGATTAAATCCAAAAACTCCTTAAAAATAGAAAATTTCATAACTAAAATATTCTAAAAAAATATGTTTCAAAAAATTTCAGTTGAGGCGGCCGCAGGCATCAATGCCCTCAACATAAGCGTTTATTCGCAATTATCAGAAATACTCACCTACCCATAAAAATTTGTATATTAAGCGTAATTAATTAAAAAAAATGCAGTAGTATTTTAAACTAGAATTGTTTGTTCATATGGCTAACATGCACGATACAGCATTGAAATAAATATTATTTATACAGTGAAACCTCGATATCACGAATTGAAAGTTGGACAATGTTTCGCTATAGACAGCTATAGTTGCATTATATAGTATTTAAAGAATATAAAAACTGCGATGCAATGAAAAATGCCAAATTTTCGAAAAACTCCTTATAAGCATAGTTTCGTTTTTTTTTTTTTGTTTGTTCCAGATCAAACAATAAAGAAAAACTTATGTCAACTGTTTTGATTTTTTATTAACGTATGCATCATTAAAAGTTTTCAATTGGTGCAAAAATATTATGTTATTTTCAAATGCACTCTGTGTCAGAAAAAAGGAACCGCGATTATTCATGAAGTATAAAAGATATATATAATATTAAAATTTTTTTTACCTAGAAGTATGTACACAACTACGAGTCGCAATTACTCAATAAGCCGTGTAGTCTCCACCGTTGTCGAGTATAGCCTGGCATCTTCTTTATGCTTTGAACCAGATTTTCTGCGTAGCTCGTCGACAAATAGGATTAGATTTTGCGAACTTGACGCACGAGTTGCTTTAAATTATGGACTGGCTTTCCGGCGAGATGCGTTTTCATTGTTCCCCACACATGTTCAATGGGGTTGGCGTCTGGGTACTGTGAAGGCCAGTCCAATACTGTGACGCCATTTTCTTGTTTTGTTGTTTCTCAATGTGTTTTTCTGAGAGCTGTGGTTTTTTTGATATGGGACGGTAGGATATGTTCGCCTCCTGCAGTCGACGTTCGATGGTGTTGATACTCACATCTAGCAAGAATAGCGTAGTCACAAAGAAGGGTACCGCTTAAAAGGTGTGACTATCACTTTATCCTGCTTTTTTGTCATCATTCGCTTCAAGCCGCGCTCGGAAAAGTCATCAACATTTTTGTACACCTTATACCGCTGATTTCACATCACAACAAACATTTTTGATTTTTCAATCACTTTTGCAGCCGCTGCGTAAGATAATTTCGGCCCTTTCGAATGCGTGCATAAAAATACCGCCTCAACACGCTTTGCGTACTTTTCACTCATTTTTGTTTGGTTTCGAACGACACTAACCTGAGTTAGCACTGGCGTCATAGCCCTTGAGTGGAACTATTACGTAGCAAAAAGCAGAATGAAATATATTTTGAAATTACAAGAAAAAAAGCGGTTCTCTTCTTCTGACACAGGCGGTAAATAATTCGATGTGGAATGATTCGCCTCGAAAAATGTTTGCAGCTTTTCACTGGATAACTCATTTTGCCAACAATTGAAAGAAGATTGAACAACATGCAGTCAACGCACGGGTCTCTATCCGTCAACACACTCAGAATTCGCTAAGTAGTGACTTTTGAGTTAACACTTCGCTATATAAATGCTTCTGCTGAAGAAACTACAGCCATCAATAGCCATCGGAAGGTTTTCATGCTCAAAATTTGATCTATCAAATATCGATATGTAAAATTTTTTGAGTCGACAACTCTCGGCTGAAAGGACTTTAATCGTCAGTATATGCCGAAGGTTTTCATGCGAAAAATGTCTTCGTTATATCTGTGAAGAATTTTGTATGAAATATTCTGCAACAGCGAGTTACATTGAGTTTTTCGTTTCATCAAGCTTCGTTATTATATGTTTATTTTAAAAATCCAGTATAAACTACGGTACATAGTGCTTATAATATCGGTATCCAGCATCCCGGGACTTGCTGCTTATTTCCGTGGTAAAAGCTTCCGGACTTGCAGTCAGCGTAAAAAAAGTGCACATCACATATTGATAAGTTTTGACTATTTATTTATTTCGTAACTTCAATACTCTTTTTTATAAAAATATAGTTTAACTACAACAAGAATCATTTGAAGCAAAGTTTCGAACTTTGCACTTTACTTTACCGAAATTCAATGACCTTTAAAACTGCGTACCTAAAATTTTTCTAAAAACTCTGAGTAAAAAGTTGGAATTTTTAATGAAAATTTAACGAGTTTTTACAAATTGTGTAAAAAGTTCGAAGCTTTGAAATTTTTAATTTTTATTTTGTTTAATTTAAATTTTTCAATTTGTTTAAAAACACTTTTCTTACCAAAATTAGCCAATTACATCTGGGGCGTTGCCTCTCATTTTACAATCAATGTTGGTGATGTTGCTGGTGAAATTTCACGGGTGTGAAGATAGTACAAGCCTTAAGACATAAAAGTGTTATTTCAAACTGTACTAGCCTGGAAAGAGCGTAATGTTTTTATATTATAAATATTTGAAAACACAAATTAATTTTTTTTCTAGGCACTAACGTAAAATTATTATTAGCAGAAAGCAAAATAGATTAACGAAACCAACGCAAGACTGAATCTTTTCGAGGCCCTATGCTCCCGAGTGGAGTGAACAAGGGCAAAAACAAAAAAACACTAAATTATTGTTATTAATATTAATGAATATAAGATACCAAAAATCCCAAAAGTATCGGTATCTCCGATAAATTTGATTCCTGAAATTTAGATGAGGATATATTTCCAAAAAAACTCTCGGTATGCCGACATATTCTTTTAGAGTCCCGAGATTTCGGGATTTTCAAAATGATTCCAATTTAAATATCTTATATGAATTACTCTAGACTTATACGTAACTTAACCAACTTAAGAGTAAATGATTACTTCAGCTTTAAAAAACTTAGAGAGCCGTTGATTTTGGATTTTAAATTACGTAAATTGAAAGCGGTGAGAGAATTATGCTGCCATATGATTTAATTTCTATTTAATTCAATAAGTCTCGAAAAGGTTCATTTTTACATAAATTTATTCAATGTATCATACTCAAATACTACATTTGCAGGATGTTGTAAAGTTATTACGGCTAGGTTAAATATGAGTGATATGTTTACCATAAATATGCATCTTTTCGAAGTAATCGCGCAAATCTCCAGGCGCGCTAAACTACGAATATTCGATCCATGCGTGAAGTCTGTATTGTTGTGCGGAAGCGAAACATGGCTGGTCTCTAACACCATCACGCAAAGGCTACAATCTTTCGTCAAGGAATGCCTCCGCATCATCTGCATAATATTCTGGTCAAACACCATCAGTAACGACGCACTGTGGAGATTAACGAATGAGGAACCCATCCTTAGGCAAAACAAATGCAGAAAGTGGCGATGGATAGGTCACACGTTGAGAAAACCACCAGATATCATTACGAAAATGACAGTGGACTGCAACCCGCAAGGGAGCAGAGGTCGCGGTCAACCAAACAACACTTGGAGAAGGTCGATGTTGGGCGAACTAGCAGATGCCGGCATCTTATGGGACGGTGCAAAAACCACAGCACAGAACCGTGTACGATGAACGAGTCTTGTCGAGGCCCTATGCTCCCGAGAGAAGTGAACAAGGAAAAAAAAGCATTAGTTCCACTTAATTCCTCAGATAATTGCGAATTAGATCGTTAATCCCTGTTAACACCACCGTCTGTCTAGGCTTTTAGAGTCAGGTTCGCTGTTCGAGTTCAAGTGAGCTCAATGAAGCTTAGAAGAAAAAAATATTTAAAGTATTTAAAATTTGCGTGCACTCATTTATTTGGCATGTGGTTGTATACGTAAGCTTATTTGATAGCTGGCGTAAACATTTTTAAGTTCTTTTGTAACTTAGCTATGTTTATGTGCGTGTGGAGTAATTACACTATTCGTGTGAAGACTGCTGCTTCAAAATTTAAGTCGAGTCAATTCGAAAATAGGGTATTCAAAATAAATATATATATTTTTTTCATTTTGTGACAATTAGTATTAAAAAAAAGGTTTTTAAAAGAAAAATATTTCATTAGAATTCCTCACAAAAACGGAATTAACTACTCTTTAGTAAGAACACGCACAAGTTTATGTGTGGGTCTTCCAAACAATCGGTACTTCATTTTTAGCAATACTGGATTTGCAAGCCTGTTAGACAAAAAACAGCACAAAACGAATATCACTATTTTGCATACAGTCAAAAAGTGAGCGCACAAAAGCTTTTTACGCTATGCTCACAAGCCACGCTTCCCAACCGCGGCTGCAGTTAATTAGTTGTTTCAAATGTTCACCAATCAGATCGCTATCGCTTTCGGATACGGACGTGAGAATCGGACGTAGTGTTGCGCGCCGCGAAAAAATCAACAACAATTGCAATATTATTTTAAATAGTGGCAACAAGTGCAACAACAAATACAATATAATGCATAATCCCGATTATGTGCCTGCATTGAGTGGCAGCAATGCGACTGCCACCATCATCGGTGGACATCTGCCCATACCAACTACACCAACAACTGCTTTTCAGCCGGTGCATGTGCGTTTCTCCAACAAACAACTGCCGCCTGAGAAGCGCAAATTAGCTGAGCTTTTCAAAGAAAAAGTCGACGCCAAAGAGTTCTTCTATGGCATTGAACTGTCAGCCCGTTCCTATGGCAAACAACAAACAATGCTGGACTACGATAAATTCGACGTGCTGCTGCCGCTCTTCACCTCGCTTGTGTGGCTGGGTCAGGACTATGCCAATATTGAGAATGTTACGGATGTGGATGCGATAAGTTTGGGGCGCCAATTGTATACGCGTGTGGTGGTAATGCCACATTTAACTTGCTTTCGCGCCGATTCAAAGCGGCTCGATGAATTTCTGAAGCTCAACTTTACGAATGTGTTGGCGCTGCGTGGAGATCAGGTGGATCCGGAGCAACAATTCCCACATGCGAAAAATTTAGTTGAATATATACGTAATAAACGAGGCGGTGAGTGGCTCTTCAGTGAGGTGATGATAATGGCAAAGTACCGGAATGATTAGTGTTTTTTTTTCATATACGTGTGTGTGGGTGTGTGTGTGTTAATTAACTATCACAATTCGTTTATTATTGCAATTCAAAAACTTCCAAAGAAGTGACTAGTTCTTTAGTTGTTGTTTTTTCTACTATGAATTTTACTCGCATTATCTCAGTGCAAGTTACAACCAGCACTCGTAAAATCGCATGTGATGGTATAATACTTGCATTTAATTGTTGATTACTCAAACTGATAGTGCAATCAATTTACAATACCATGTTGTTGTTGTGTTGCAGTGAGCTGGAGGGGGAGCGGGAGAGAGAGTTGCTTTTGTTTGTTTACTTTGCGCCTTTTGCATTATTGGCTGAAAGCTAAAACTCTTTATTTCTCTTCTCTCATTACCTGTAGACACAATCTCCATAGGTGTTGCTGGTTATCCAGAAGGACATCCGGAATCTAAATCGATGGAGGAAGATATGCAGTATTTGAAAGAGAAGGTGAGATTTATTCCTTTTTTTATTTTATGTCACATGCACAATTTTTACACTAAAATATGTATTAGTGCCTTTTATATAAAAGGTATATTATTTCAAAAGAGACGCCTAGATGTCAGTGGTCAATAATTCCTAAACGGTACCTATTTGTATATATGTTTTCTTGAATCCATTTATTTATTCCAATCTCTTTTTCAACATTCGGCAATACTTGTACTTAAAACTAGGACATTATACTATGTAGATATGCATGGAAAACACCCATTTCTTTTTTGTTTTTTGTTTTGACGGAGAGGTTGGGTTAAAAATGCCTTCGCACCATATAGTAACCGTCCCTACTACGTGTGTGATTCCACTAAAAATATCCCTCCTCTTCTCTTGGATTTTTCCCTCCATCCCGGGACTGCTTCCGCATTGCTTCGAGGTAGAGGGCCCAGACGGCGTCCTAAGAAGGACACTTACTTACTCACCCTGCGTCCAGAGCACCTGTTTTGCGAAACCTATACTTAATGCTCTTCAGCGTAAGTTTCCATTTTACACTTCTTTTTTCGGACAATATCCTCCACGAAATTTGCCACGGTATTCAATTTTTCTTCGTCGATCATCTATATTATTTCTGCAGGTGTAAATACACTAATAGCTCATTGCAGAGCGGTTCTCTCTATGTTCCACCTCTCGCATTTAAAGAAGGTGTGCTTCGCATCATCATACTCATGCAGTTGGTAGGCTCACTTTTCCCATTCGCCACAAATACTTACAAAAGGACCCATGTCCGGACAAAAACTGTGTGAGGTAATAGTTAATCTCATCGTGCTTTCTATCTACTCACTATTTTAGATCGGGTATTAGTCTTGCTGTCCATCTACCATACCGTTCAAAGTTCCATCTTACTTGCCAAAGTGTGTGCATTTGAATTCTAATATCGGAGAAGCATGGTACTGTGATACCTGAGAAAGCACCCATTGGTGCACCCGTTAATAAATTTTTGCTCTTTAGCACTTGGGATCTATTGTTGATTTCCTCTTCAATCTGTTAAAGGAAATAGGATTGGCGGGAATTTCTGTAATTTTGAGTTTAGATGCGATTGGGGTCTCATATTGTGTGATGTGGTAATCTTTTTTATTGCTTCAACTATTGTGAGAAATTTGAGATCATCTTATAATATGGTGCATTTGAAATCATTCTTAGGGTTTTTGACCGGAAGTTTTGGAGTATTTCGATGCAGAATTGTACGCCATAAGTCGCCATTCTTCACTCATCTTATAGTAAATCATTTCAAGAATGTTGTGTCGAAATTTTAAGTGGATCGGAGCAGAACTCTCAAAGTTATAGCCTTTGTAGGCACTCTACCTCAAATGCGGAGCATCGATAATTTTTCAGAGTCATTTTTTCAAACGCGTTTTTCCCGAAACGACTTCTTAAAAGTCGGTGCCAATCACAACTCCGAAACTATTCAACCGATTCTTTTCAAATTTGGCACACGTTTTCTAAATTAAAAATACCTCCCCCCCACCCTACTGTTTTTTTTTATTTTTTTTTTTAAGGTTGTTTTTCACTTACAAATATGGCTAAATTTTTCGCCAAAAATGCTCGTTTTACGTTTTTTTGCCACCAAAACTACAAAAATGAAAAAAAAAATTTTATTCATGTGGGGGGGAGCATTCCGTCATACTTTAACTGAAAAATTCGACTTTTTTAGTTTCAGATGATTCTACGACGAATGCCCATTGGCACCGCAGAGCACCTCTCGAAAAACATATTTCCCAAACAACTCTAGCATGGGCTTATTTGTCAATATTTTATTATTAATATTTTTTAAAAACTTATTGAAAAGATATACAATAACATGCAACTGATTTTATTAAAGTATCTTAAGCCATATTTCTGTAAAAAATTCAAAACAAAAGTGTTTTTTTTTTTAGCGCTAAACCCTACCACCCCCTTAAGATGGCTGAGTAGTATTAAGAGCTTTCTTTTGAGAGAAACCTGGCATTTTCGATTAAGTAACCAGTATAGATTTCGGAGTTTGATTCCAAGTGTCTTACGTTTAGTGAAAATATGTGTTTTCCATGTAAGCTTTCTTCGTAACAATTTTTGTGGTATGGTTACATTATTGAGCTTCACGGGAGGGCATCGAAACATTGATTGAGCGTAAAAGTAACTTGATTTAACTTTGTTAGATATGAACTGACTTTGTCTCATTATGTTCAAATACCAAGTCCTTTTTGGAGTTGAAGTGCAGCCGTCTGGGCGTTAGAGCCAATTGCGAGTGCAAAAGTTCCGACGATGATTGCCCCAGTGACTGGTAAATCGTGGGTGTAGAGCAAGTATAGGATTAGGCCCATTATACTGATCTCTGGTCCACCAGCTAAAATTTCACACAGTTCACAGAATGTTTTCCGTTTTTGCTTAACAAAGATATGTCGGTATTTTATGTCACCTTTGACATTTGTCAAGTAGACAGATATATAATTTTATACCATAAAACGAAGCATTAAAATTATTACAACTTATTATGAAAATGGCCAATCTTTAAGAGCAACATATCGTAAAACTCGTGATTTTTTATAGTGGAAGTAATCGTCCAAATGAGTCGAGGATTCAAGGCCAAAAACTGGACGTTCTGTTTTAAACATTGCTGCTGTAGCGCAAAGTGTTTCGAAACCACCTTTAACATCGATATCTCGACTAGGTTTTTTCTAGGTATCTCGATTGGGCATTTTTGAATCTAATGTTTGACAGATTTTACCTGTAGACGTGCTCATGCTGGACATTTTAATGATGTTGTTTCTCACATATACAGTGAAGGACTGAAGTCTACATACAGCAGTATATTTTCTTATTTCCCAGAAGGTATACATTTATTGAAAAAACTGCTGATGCAGTTGTTTTCGGAATTCATATTTGTTCATAAATTGACAAAAATTAAATTATTTCACTTGTTTTATAACAAAAAAATTAGCAAAAAAAAAGCAAAGCAAAAATTGAAAAAGTAGATCAAGTTAGCCAGGTTGCTTGTCTAAAACAAGACAATCGGTGGCCCTAAGGTCCATTGTGATACTTGCTTTTGATTTCTAAGTAGCTTAAACCACTTGGATCTTTTTAAGAAGAAAGTAGTCCCGCCAGTGACACATTTTGCAAATTCCCCAATTCTTCAAAGAAATAATCGCCAAGATATTTGGCACGGCTTCTTTGAAGTGCAGGACATTCACAGAGGAGATGTTGAAAAAGTAACTGTAAAGTACCGATATTCGAAAATTCCACTTGATAAATAGTCGTTGAATTACATGCATACATATGTACATACATGTGATAATTCGTATGAATTGGTATGAAAATAAAAAGCGAACCGGCCTCCCAAAGAAGATGTCTAGTAGAGATGTAGGCTACATCTTAAATTCGAAATCGACCAAAATCTGAGAATAAGTGCTCCGGAATTGGTCCAACATATCGTCGAGACATCCGGAAAGAGTGCTCATCCAAGAACTATTAAGAGATATTTTACATGCCAAGTTTGGTAGATTTTGTTGAAGAAGTTTAAGAAGTTTTATGGGCATAAGTATGTACATCAAATATGGGTGGTGCCACACCTATTTTCCAGAATTTTTAATTGGTTAATATTTCTTCTTCCGATACCTCTGCACAGCAAATACAGAAATCTCTGTGTTTTTGTCATTTTTTGCATTTTTTATTTCCTTTTGTGATAATTTCCGATTGTGATAATTTTCAATGTCGACCTACCAAGTTTCAATCACTGACAGTATTTGTACTAAATCGGGTACAGTAATAACACATTCAGAAGTAATTAGTTAAGTCACTTTTAAAACGTAACCGGGAAAAGAACGAAAGAAATAAAAAAGAAGAATTGTGCGATGAAAAGTACTCCACACACAAAACTCAGTAGTCAGGATCCTTCTCAACAGTAAATTATTGCAAGATTTCAAATTTTTTTTAAATACTCAGATAACTCAAATAACCCAGTAGAAATAGTATTTCTTTATGTTTGCAACTGAAACGTTAAAGAAAGACGTAAGGAACACATCAATTCTCACAACTTAACATCATACAGACCTACTTCACTTCTTCCAAAACTATTGATCAAGTACGTTGGATAGTTCGAATAATTGGAAACGCGGCCGCCGTAGCCGAATGGGTTGGTGCGTGATTACCATTCGGAAATCACAGAGAGGTCGTTGGTTCGAATCTCGGTGAAAGCAAAATGAATAAAAACATTTTTCTAATAGCGGTCGCCCCTCGGCAGGCAATGGCAAGCCTCCGAGTGTATTTCTGCCATGAAAAAGCTCCTCATAAAAATATCTGCCGTTCGGAGTCGGCTTGAAACTGTAGGTCCCTCCATTTGTGCAACAACATGAAGACGCACACCACAAATAGGAGGAGGGGCTCGGCCAAACACCTAGCAGAAGTGTACGCGCCAATTATTTATTTATTTTTTGTTTTTTAAGTAAAAAAAACGTTCTCTGCGGTATTCCTCGGTATTCCTTGATGTCTCCAAGGCGTTCGACAAAGTATGCCATCATGGGCTACTGAAGAACATAAATGCGCACCTACCCATTATCCTACGTTCGTATTTATCCGTCCGCTATTTCAGAGTAAAAAAAGAAGATTGCTATTGTTGCCTCAAAAAAATTAAAGCAGGGGTTTCCCAAGGAAGCGTACTTAACCCTTTGTTATCAGTATATTTGCACTTTACGTGTGATCTCCCATGCAATCAAAACTGCTGCCTTTGCTGACGATACAACTATTTCTTCGATAGGAAACAAGGAGAGCGCATCGATACAATTAGCCATAATGAAATATACGACTGGACCAATAAATGGCATATTAAATTAAAGCAAAACAAGACTATGGATATAAACTTCACTCAGAGCAAAATCAAATATGTTCCAATATATATATGGTAAACGGTACACAAGTTCCCTACACAAATAGTACAAAATACTTGGGGATGATTCTAGACGTCAAGCTAAGATGGAGCACCCATGTAAAAAACAGAAAGAAGAAATGGAAGTCAAGTATAGAAATATGTACTGGCTTATGGGAAAGGAGTCAACACTATCCACCAATAATAAAATAATTACATATAAATGAATTTTGAAGCCTATATGGTCCTACGACGCACAGTCGTAGTTGGCTGCTCCAGCCAAAGTATAATAACATTCAACTTATACAAAGGTTCCAGAATAAAAATAATAAATGTGCAGTCGATGCTTCTTGGCTTATCCGTGGCGCCGATCTCGAGCGTGACCTAAATATTGACTCGGTAGCAGACACAATAAAAAAGGCAGCAAAATCTCACGATGAAAGCTTAAAAACCAAATCAATACGGAGGCCTCTATTCTTGTATTGTGACTTAATTACCGATGAGACATATTAAAAGAAAAATAGTGAAAAAGATCTAAGTTTTTGGTTTTTTTTTCACGGAACCATGTATAAAAACTAGTTATAAAGTATAGAAAACAGTTGAAAAGCGGAAAAGTTATTATCCGTCGAGAAAGATGAGTATATCGACTGATTGAAAATATTTTTATTTTATTTGTGAAAAAGTTATAAAAGTTACGTTTTACGCTGTTATCGTTTTTTGAAAATTCTTCTTTTCTACCCACTTGTACCAAAGTGAGTTTATTTGGAAATGTCATAAAACCATAGAATATTTTTGCGTTTTTTTATTGGTAAATATATATTTGATGGATAGAAATAGTTTAAATTATTTTATAATACTAAATTTGTAAATAAAATTTAATCAAAGCTGGAATACCACATATGGGCTCATATGCGGTAGAGGGTTAAGAAACACTAGATCGTAACTCAGAAATATCTAAAACAAAAACAAGGGCATGCTCTGAAAGCTTCCATCTTCCTCTTTATAAAACCGTCAAAAAATCTTGAATTGGTTATAGGAGAGCGAAGTTATCAGTATTTTAATGCAGCAAGAACTGAAAACCGATATGGGGTCCGCCGTAGATGGATGGGTTGGTTTGGAATCTTAGGATTGAATCTTCGTGCATAAAACACCAAAATAAAGAAAACGTTTTTTCTAATAGCGGCCGCCTCTCGGCAGGCAATGGCAAACCTCCGAGTGTGTTTCTGCCATGAAAAATATTAGGTTAGGTTAGCCTGGTTGACATTAAGCCACGCATAGACCTTTTGGTCGCTAGCGTTACCAGATGGAGACCGATCTCTATGAATACTGAAACTAGACATTGTGTAGGATGTCAACGCTTTTAGCGAATATAAGCAGAGCTGGGAGATCCGCTTTTGAGACGTCCTCTAGACCCTCAAACAGTGGGGCTCCCAAAATGTCTGTTTTAAAAGATGCCGGAAAAACGCACAGAAGGTGTTCTAAAGTTTGCTCAACATCCTCTCTGCATTTCCTGCATTTGTCTGTGTTAGCAATTCCTATTTTGAGAGCACGTGCAGCCAACATATTATGACCTGTCAGCATGCCTATAATAGCTCTGCAATCCTTTCGTGAGAGCGTAAGCACGAATTGAGCCTTGAAAAAACTCCTCATAAAAATATCTGCCGTTCGGAGTCGGCTTGAAACTGTAGGTCCCTCCATTTGTGGAGCAACATCGCACACCACAAGCAGGAGGAAGACCTCGACCAAACACCTGACAGAAGTGCACGCGCCAATTATTTATTAAAAACGAAAAACCGGTTTTTTAACAATAAATAAAGATTTTGTGTGTGTGATAGACAATTTTTTGTGTGTCTAGTCAAAGTCTATGTCTATGAAATGTCTGTAGAATCTTGTCATTTGCAAACCAGTCGTATTGGTAATTCCATTATTTCATGTATGTTTTTTTTTTCGAAAAAAGAGAAAGTTCATGCATCTAAAAAATCACCCGCTACGCTTTTTCATAGCGTTAGATGGTTACAGCTAAGTGAACATAAAAAATATTAAATTGACTAAAATTAAAGTCACAACTTCACACTCCAATTCCATAATTTGAATCCATGGTCGTATAAATCTGCTCTATTATTAACATAAAAAAATAAAGCTATGGTTTATTAACCCCGAATACGAAATTTTAAAATACACGGAATTCTAATATTTTTCAATTTACTACCAAATTGTGTACAATTATTATAATTTGACTACCCAAATTAATATTTATTGATATGTACAAGCACGTATACATCAATCCACACACAGATACATATGTATAAGCATGATATATGCAGTGAAGCGTCAAACTAGTAAGAAAAAATACTAATTTACATAAAGAATTTCCTGAGTGAAATCGAACTAGGCCGAAAAGGACCAGATTTGTACCGATGCAAAACGATTTATTCATGTCTACTTTTTTTACATCAACCTTTTAATACACTTTCATTTGGGTATTTGTAGGCCATTAAAACGAGAACATATTCAATTAAATTAGAAGTTAAGGAAATGTTAGATATTTATTGTACAAGGGTACAATTTTGTTGTTGAATAAATTTTTTACTAAATAAAAAACATAATTTTGAGTGATGGCAACCTTTGACCTTTACGCACTCCGTTGCTTCTCTGTATATATACTGCAGCTGTCTAGTTCACAAGTGTCAAATATGATTGACGTGCGACGCCATTTACAAAAATTAAAAATCTTTCGATCGGGAAGACCTTTTACTCTAAACCTTTTACTTTTGATAGCATGTAATGAAAAATGCGTTTATGTAACCCTGAACAAGTAATCTTCGTCGAATCAACGAACACTGTTGCTCTACTTTTATTTCTCTAAAAAATGAGCCAAGAGCAAAGTGCTATAAACTAAATAGAAAGACAAAATTCGTGATTTGTTTGGTGGAAATAATCGTCTGAATGAGTCGACGATTCAAACGTTGGTGAAAAATTTAAAAAAAAACTGGTTCCGTCGATGACGGATGGGAAAAGGATTGGCAGACCAAAAACTGGACGTTGTGTTGAGAATATTGCTGCTTTAGCGCAAAGTGCTGCGGAAACAACCTTCAACATCGACATCTCGACGTTCTCAACAATTAGGCATTCATGCAATGACTGTTTGGCGGATCTTACCAGTAAACGAAATGTTTCACACATAATTGCTAAGAGCCGTATTTTGAATTAAGGAATCTAAATTTTTGCAACAAATTTCAAAATAACATCTAGGCGCGCATTTTGAAAGACTTATAAATGGTAAATATTCAAAAATAAGTAGACTCTGTGTTTTCTTTCCTGTTAAGATTTATTATTATTAAAAGTAGAGCAAAGAACTTGTATACCTCATTTTTTGTATAAAAAATCGAATATTAAAAGGTCTTAGTCGATACGACAAAGATTACTTTTAAATTATTATGACACATCACGAATATTCGCATGGCACAATGCGTATTGAGACAAGGATACGCCTATTTAGCAGCAACCCGCCATAACCGAATGGGTTGATGCGTGACTACCATTTGGGAGTGCGTAGGTTGCAATCTCCGTGAATGAAATGTCAAATAATAGAAAAAGTTTTTTCTAATAGCCTTCACATCTCGGCAGGCAAAGCCAATGGCAAACCTTCGAGTGTATTTCTGTCATGAAAAAGCTCCTCATAAAAAATATCTGCCGATCGGAGTCAACTTAAAACAGTAGGTGCCTCTATTAACAATTCGGGCAAATAGCTAACAGAAGTGTACGCGCTAATTATTTATTTTTTTATCTTTTTTATAATGTAATTTTGGAAATTTGGAATTTTGCCGGTCACGCTTCCATTAGACAGACTGTATGTAAAATAACGTTATCCCTTTAACGGAATAATAGCAATTTTGAAATATATATGTATTTATTTTTCAGTTCCATCAATATGTATAGACTAATATTATTCGCAAATATAACTGTGTCATATTGTAAACTACATTCAATAAAACAATTTTATTGTGTATTCATGAATTTATTTATTTTTTGAATTACATTTTTTAAACTCAAATTAGTCGTTTCGGTTCATAGTTGGGCTAGGATTTTTTATATATTTATATATAAAATATACCAGTTGTTTGTATGGAAAAAAGACAGTAGCCTGACTAGTTGGGTCTGTGATTCATGCTAGCTATGACGCAGTTTACAACTAGTCCATTTGACTACAGGGTATATGTATGTATATAATTATACATATGCGCGCACTCATATTTACAGGGTGAACGATATGAAGTGTTACCAACTCCACACTGATTGTATCTGTAAAAAAGCTCATGACATCAACGTCAAAATTGTTCTAATGACAGTTCAATATATTGTTTATAAGCCATCAGAAGTATTTGCGTCTCAGTTTTGTTGAATTTTTTTTTCTGTGATGAAATCCAAACGTAACAATGTGATTGCGTTATATTTGGCTGGAAAATCACAACCAGCCATTGTTCGTGAGCTCAATCACCTCAAAGTGAATAAGATGTTTGTGTATCGCACTATAAAACGTTACAATATAGTGGTAGCATTGCAAAACGCTATGGAGGTGGACCAAAAAAAAACCGCAACAACGCCAGAAATGGTTCGGAAAGTGAAAGCTCAACTTGAACGAAATCCACGTCGAAGTGCAAGAAAAATGGCCAAAGAACTGAAAACATCGCAAGACAGCATTCGACGCATATTGAAAAATGAGCTCAAGGTCCAGGCTTAGAAGTTCCAAAGAGCACACGATCTTTCACCCCACCAAAAAAAAGTTCGGTGCGAAAGAGCAAAGGAGTTGTTGCGCTGCACGAACGTGGCGAATTTCCTAACATTGTGTTTTCTGATGAAAAAAGTTTCCCAATTGAGCACTCAAAACGATCGTGTTTACTTGATCGAACGCTCATACGAGAATTTGAGCCTACGTATGGCCGCTCGAAGCAATTTCCCATCGCAAGTAATGGTTTGGGGCGCAGTTACCGCTGATGGACGCTCTCCAATCGTTTTTATCGAGCCTGGTGTCAAAGTCAATGCGACTTATTATCGGGAAAATGTTTTAAAAGCTGCTTTAGAGCCGTTGACACGCAAACATTTCGGTCGTAGACCATGGATGTTCCAACAGGACTCGCCACCGTCTCATAAAGCTCGTGTGAACCAAGAATGGTTAAAAAATCATATTCCACACTTCATTTCGTCCACACAATGGCTTTTGAATTCGCCAGACGCAAATCCGATGGACTATTCCATCTGGTCCATTTTGGAGAGCAAGGTGAGGACTAAAAAATATGCCAGTATGGATGCGCTGAAAAAGCGATTATACGAGAATGGGCAAAAATACCTCAAGATCACATTCGTGCAGCATGCAACTCATTTTTTGACCGTTTGAAGGCTATAGTCAAAGCAAAAGGTGGTCATATCGAGCTAAAGTGAATATATGTAGGTATGTTAAAATTGTAATCAGTTTTGAACAATTTTGTCTTTGAAATCAATAAAAACTAATTTCACGCAAACATGTTATGGTGTTTTGAATGGGTAACACTTCATATCGTTCACCCTGTATATTATATATTTCGAACGCATTTCTGTTACGCATTAATTATTTGCTTCAAAAAAATTAAGCCTAAATTTTAAGTTTTGAAAGTCCTATTGTGCCTATAATTGAACACTCCATAGAAGATGTTTTGTCACGTGCGTATGTGTGTATGTACATATGTATGCGTGTACAAAATTCTATGCAAATAAACAATTATAATCTCAGATCTGCACACTAAGCAGGTTTTTTGTTAAAATTATAGGCGTGCGGTCAAATTGTCAGTGCCGTATGTACTATATGTGTGTATGTATGTAGATGTGAATTTATGTATGCGTGTATAACATCCGTTGTCTTAAAGATAAATAAGTAATACAATTCAAGTAAACATCAACTACTCTTGGGGTTCCCACAAATGTTTTGGTTTTAACTTATCAACTTTTAAAACAACCAATAAGTTAGAAGTATTGCGTGAAAAATAGCGTTTAATGGTTAATTATTACACTTATCTGCATATTATCTGTTTTTATTGGCTACTGGCTTCCTTAAAGTCATTAAAGGTTACATAAACTTGAATGACAAATTTTTAATTGAGGATTCTAAAGAATAATAAAAACAGCAGTAAACGAATTTTATGGATTAAACGCGTGAAAAGCCCCATTCTCATATAAAATTACTACGAAAAATCTGAATATGTAAAACAAGGTTTATACGAAAACATTAATTATCAATAACACGCCCCTTTACAATTAAACTATTCGAAAGACGAGGCTGATTTAGCGATCCCGCATAATGGAGAGGAAGCAGCAGTAAACAGAATATTATCTATTTCAAGTGTAGCTAAAAATAACTTTTTGATCTCTTACGTTTTAGAATTGGCATCTTGAATAATATTTACTTAGTAGCCATTCTGTAATTTATTGCAAGCTATAAACGCACTCGTAAATATTCGAAAATAGTTTGGCCCTAAATAATAATAGAGAATAATAAAGATAATATTTGTTTTTTTGTTTTGTTTGCTTTCATTCATTTATGCAACCCTGTAGGAAATTCAAGTAACTTTTAACTCACTTTAAGTGCAATACTCCTCAAATTTAATCGCTCACCACTTATAAAGGGTGGTTAAGTTTCAAGGGCCGGTGTTGACTTTGAATAAAATAATAATTTTTTAGGAAAATATTTTTTTAGGAAATTATTGCCATATCTCTTTATTATGATAATATTGGTATGGGTCAATTACGTGTGGAACAAAATATCGGCCAAATGGGCGCCGCGACCTCGGCGGCACACCTCCATCCGATGGTCCAAATTTTCGATGACGCTGAGGCATAATTGAGGTTCTATGCCGTTAATGTGCCGAATTATCTTATCCTTTAGCTCTTGAATTGTTGCTGGCTTATCGACGTACACCTTTTCTTTCAAATAACCCCAAAGACAGAAGTCAACGGTGTCAAATTACATGATCTTGGTGACCAATTGACATCGCGGTGACGTGAGATTATTCGGCCATCAAGTTTTTCGCGCAAAAGAGCCATTGCTTCGTTAGCTGTGTGACAAGTGGCACCGTCCTGTTGAAACCACATATCGTCCACATCTATATCTTCCAATTCGGGCCATAAAAAGTTCGTTATCATCTCACGATAGCGAACACTATTCACAGTAATTGCCTGACCGGCTTCATTTTGGAAAAAATACGGCCCATTGATGCCGCCGGCCCATAAACCGCACCAAACAGTCACTCTATGTGGGTGCATTGGTTTTTCGGCAATCACTCTTGGATTATCATTCGCCTAAATGCGGCAATTCTGCTTATTGACGAATCCACTGACCTGAAAATGTGCCTCATTACTGAAGATGAAGTGCGCGATATGCATTTTGATTTGAACGCCCGTTTTCATAATATGCCTGAATGACTTTAATGCGTTGCTCTATTGTGTATCTTCCCATGGTTCAAATTGAGTTAGTCTGGAATTGAAAAATGTCAAATGAAATGCAGAAAAAAACTTGACGCTTAGGTGTGGTTCATTAAAATTTAACCACCCTTTACTTCAAATAGACTTACTTTCTAGCTGGTAACTTTTGCGTAAAAGTGAGCTTGGTTTCAGGTTTCGGGTATAAATACCACTCTCGCCTTTCAGAGACGCGCTGTTTTTTTCCTTGTTCACTCCTCTCGGGAGCATAGGACCTCGACAAGACTCTTCCGTCGTACACGGTTCTGGGCTGTTATTTTTGCACCGTCCCATGAGATGCCGGTATCTGCTAGTTCGGGCAGCATCGACCTTCTCCAAGTGTTTTTTGGTCGGCCGCGACCTCTGCTCCCTTACGGGATGCTATCTAGTGGTTTTCTCAACGTATGACCTATAAATCGCCACTTTCTACGTTTAATTTGCCTAAGGATGGGTTTCTCGTTCGTTAATCTTCACAGTGCGTAGTTACTGATGGTGTTTGGCCAGAATATTCTGCAGATGATGCGGAGGCATTTGTTGATGAAGGATGAGATGCGCTTAGGTTTCACTATGTATATTAGATTTTAGTAAGCGTAGGTAAGTAGGTAGGTGAAATGTTTGAAGTGCCACTCTGGAACTCCTCAAGTAGCACTAAAGCGCCCTTTTGATACCATTATGAGAACTCCAACGGGCAGATATCTACAGCCAACCATAGCTGTTGATGTAATGGAAAAATTTGATGGGATTAAGGTTGGAGCACTGCCCCAGGATTCCCAAGAAAGGAGTACAAACTGGCCTAAATCGGCTTGCTGCCAAACCCGGACATTCGCACAGAAAGTGCTCAACAGTCTCCTACTCTGGAAGGTCCCCACAACTTCTGCAATGGGGCTAAATTGTAAACGTAGTTTTTCCGCATGTGTGCCGATCGTCCAATGGCCGGTAAACACAGCTACAAGTTTGGAAATTGAAGGGTGTGGAATCCTCAAGACTTTCTGAATCTCCCGCATATTGTACTGGGGCCAAAGGGTTTTCGAAGTAGCACATGAAGATATGGAGCTCTATCTTTTCTGCGATTTCCTGAGAATTAATTTGTGCAATTCCTATTTAACAACAGTCAGGATGCCGACGACCGGGTAGGAGATCCTTGAGGCCAATTCAGTTCCCTTCCTGGCAAGCACATCAGCATTTTCATTTCCCAGAGCAGAGAAATGTTACCTGCACACCAAAGAGATTTGATATCCTCCTTACAGTAGTTAGCTAGTTCAGATCTGCACCATGGCGTCGTCAGAGTCTTGATCGCGGCTTGACTATTAGAACAAAATTTTGGTAGTATCTCCCTCGCTCCCACGTTCCCTAAGCATTTTGCATGTCTGCAATATCGCAAAGACTTCTGCTTGAAAAACACTAGCAGTGTTCGGTAGTTTAAAGGAGATAGACAAATTGGCTGATTTTGAGAAAACCCCTGCTCCGACTCCCGATTCCATCTTGGAGCCGTCAGTGGGTAAATATTAAATAAAACTTAGAAGAAAATATAGGTAATTAATTTTGTATGCCACAGAATAACTTTAGGGAGCAGCATAAGCATTTGTGAAACAACATCAAGACGCACGCCACAAATAGGAGGAGGAGCTCGGCCAAATCGCCAAAAAAGGGTGTACGCGCCAATTATATATTGTACTTGTATATTATATAATTTGGTTTGAAAAACACTACTTATATATGAATAAATAGATATTTCGTCTTATGAATAAATATATTAGTTTTTTGCTGCACTTTATTTATGCAAGTCCTATTTATTGCTGGAAAGAAAAAATTGTGTGGCTCTTTAAAAACTTTGAACTCTTGTAAATTGTAATGTTTGACTCAAAAGGGTGCCGACCCTTTTTTTAGTCCACTCTTTGCTTCAAAAAGTCTACAAAAACACAAACTCATTTTTAGGCTTCACAGGGAAGGCATATCACACAAGGCTGGCTGCTGGCAATTAACAAAATGTTAATGACATAAAAATGAACGTAACTAAAAAATCTATCATTTTCTGGTTTTCTTTGCATACGCCAAATATGGTTTTTATTCAATATGAATGTAGATTGCATCATCCAAACAGAAAACTATAACAACAAATATAATTGAAATATTGATACTATAAATAAAAAATAATGCCCTATGTACAAAAAAAAACAAACGACATACAGTAAGAAACACATGGGTCAATAGGTTACAATAGGAGACAATGCAGGTCGAGTGCTTAAATAACTTTAGGCATTTGAGATTTTCAATTTCTTTTAAAATGTCCTAGATGAGACGTTGTAGGTGGCCATGATATTGTTTCAATTCGTTAAAATTCAAATGAACTATGTATTTACTTGTACTATGATTGGGCAATGTGAAATGCATTGTGTGTGCCACGTTTGGTGTGATTTGATAAAAGGGGTTTAAGGATATGCATTAGGATGATCCAAAGCAAAGCAAAAAAATAACATTTTTTTAATTGCCAAAGCACGCCAACTTGCCTTGCGGTCCTGGAGCCATCCGTGAAAATACGAAAACAGTGTTTGCCGGGGCTCATTTTCAGAGTTTGACCACAATTGAGTCTCTGGAGGTACCACACTGTATCTCTTGTCAAGCACGACTCTGGATGGGATGGAGTCAAGGGCATGGCGAGGATCGCTGGAAGTCTATGCCTACTCCGTTGTCAAATGCCGGACAGGGGCCATACCAACTCCCATTGTGTTTCAGCCTGCAGATGGCCTTCAAGGCCTCTCCTTGGATGAAAGCATCAAGTGGTGGCACCCCACCAACCACAGCATCTAATGCCGGGCCTGAAGTAGTCATACATGAAGTTTAATAAATATGTTAATGGCGAGTCTAAAATCAATATTAGTGTTCAAACTCTGTATACTAATTTATTTTGGGCCATTATTCTTTGTTTTTGAAAATAAATTAAGAAAATTTCGCAATTTGTTTGCAATCCAACAAAAACACTGTACAGCACTTGGCTGGGTATTGGACCAAACCAATTTTTTTAAGAGATTGAGTCATAAATAAAGAAGTGATTTCTCCGATATGGGCTTTTGAAGCTCAAAATTTAATTAATTTAAAGTGTTAATGTATGTAAATAATTAAAAAATAAAACTATAGTCGTGATCTGCCTGTTCCACCTTACTAAATAATAAAATTGTATTACAGATGCTCTCAAATCCTCGAAAAATTAAAAAAAAAACGTATATTTGAAAAAATGGTTAACCGATTTTTAAAAGATTAGTGCTGCTGTAAAAGTAACTATACGCTTTGCTTTAATATGCATAATTATATACATTGTATATAAAAATTTGAAAATAATCCCCAAATAGAAAAAATGCCATTTTTTTAATAGATAAATTTAGCAAAAGAAATACTTATTATGAATACTACTGCATACTTTATTTATATAAAACAGAAAATTACTTCTACTTTAATATATAATTATAATTAATAAAAAATAATATATAATTATAACCTAAAAAAAGTTTATTTTGCGGTAAAGAGTAATGTAATATATCGATGTTAATACATATAAACTCGCTCATGGGCAATAAAATAGGTTTGCAACATTTTTGGTTATTTTACTTTTGTTTATTTAATATCTATAAATTTTTCATACATTCATTTTACATAGATGGAAATTCGATTACATTGAAGGTGGTGTGTTAAGGTGGGCCTAAACCCTAAATTCAGCAAAAATTACCATTGCAATATTCACAAGGAAACACAGTCTCGAAAATCTTAAAACAATTTGCTTAGATGGAACTGGGGTAAAAATGCAAAGAAAAGTGAAATTCTTTGGATTGTCATTTGACCAAAATTTGCTATGGAAGGTAGGCTTAAAATAGAAAGGCCATTAGAGTATTCATGATGTGTAAATCGATTACTAGCAAAAGTACATAAAGGGTGATCAATTTAAGGGAAGCAGATTTTAAATTGAAATAAAACAACGAAAATTCAAATTTTTTAAAGATAGTCACTTTAAATTGTTGGCCGCAACTGCCCGTAATTCAGCCATTCGTAAGCACCAATTTAGAATGACTTGCTGGAACACTTCGGCCGGTATCTCGTGAATAACATTAGTAATGTTGGCTTGCAATGCCTCAATCGCAACTGGTTTATTCACAAAATATTCCTACTTTACATATCTCCACAAATAAAAGTCCAAATGTGTAATATCACACGATCTTGGTGGCCAATCCATTGGTCCGAAATGAGAAAAAAACTGCTCACAGAAACGACGCACAGTAAATCTATTGTTTTACGGTCTGCATGAGAAATAGCGCCGTCTTGTTGGAACCAAATATTGTGGAGATCGCGGACTTTAATTTTCGATATCAAAAAGTCGTAAAGGAGCGATACCCTTCGTCATTCACTGTAACACTGGCACCAGACTCGCCTTTGAAGAAATATGGGCCAATGATTGCCCCAGCCCATAGACCACACCAAACGGTTGTTTTCAGAAGATGTAATGGCTGTTCTTGAATGGTTTTGGGCTTCGGGCGCCATTAAGCCAACAATGGGCATCCTCACTGAGCCCTCGCCGTTGGCTTGAGCGCGCGGTAAACACTTTTACCAGAGCGTCGATTTTCGTAATACAATACATACGATTTGGAAACGTTGTTGAGGCGTAAGTCTTCCCATGATGAAATGTCAATGAATACTGAAAAAATTATGTATTTAGTTTGACAGTAGTCCCACATGATATGTCAAAAGAACCCAATTGGAAAAAGTACCATCAACTTGATCACCCTTTACATACAAATACTCCGTTTGATTTACTCGTCTATAGTCTGACCTTTGATTTCCTGCGGTCATTAGACTTGTCTGACACGACGAAGCAATTAGTAATAAACACACTAACAAGATTATAAGGACTTGTGTGTGTATGCATAAGGGGAGCCATGCGTAGATGCCTATATTCTATATTAGGCCTCTTCTATTCGCCATTTCCCCGCTCGCTATCTCTATGCTCGATTAGCTTGACGAAAAATTTGCATGCGAAAGCAGCAACAAAGTTATCGAGTAAAATTCGCCACTAGCGAGTATGGCTATAGCTCATTAGACGCACTGCCTTACCAACACATGTAATTTAAGGCAGCTCTCTCCCCGCATTGCCGATATATCTGCATTTGTACCAGTTGCTTTATTTATTCGCCACTTGCTAAGTCTTGGCCAAGAAAAGAGCCCCATTGAATACCTTAGTCTACCATTCTTAAATGATTGCATTGCATTGCTCCCAATTTACAAATTTCGTTATTTGTGTTGATTAAATTTCAAAATGGCCGCAGTAAAATGTACTGCAGTTTCCCCTACGGTTCTCAGAATTTTGCAATACAGAATTTTACAGTACAGAATTCTACAGCATAGAATGTTGTAATACAGCATTTTGCAATACAGAATCTTAACAGCCCAATTTGCAGAATCTTAGCCCAATTTTTAAGTGCGGCATATCGTACCAACAAATTTTGTATCCAACACATTGATGGCTGATTTTTGATGAATTCGTATACAGTTTTCATGGAATCTGCTTTGATCGCTGATGTTGGTTAGCAAACTACTATTTTTAATCGTGAATACCACTCATGAACTCTTCTCTCAGTGGAAGAATAAATTTACTTCTTTTTAGGCATCCAATTGATATAATCTCGATACAGAATAAAATCACCGATGAGTTTATTAATCAAACCAAAAATATGCATTTATATATTGCATATGTGAGTACAGTGACATGTGTGATTCCCCTAAGTGCTGCATATATTATTTTTTATCTAATCAATAGCTATAATTAATATTTGTATTACATGTACTATATGCTCGATCAAGAAGCAAAAACCAGAACAACCGCTTGCTGTTGTCAGATTGCAACCAAAGCAAAAAAAAGTTAAAAACAATAACTAGAATTTTCAACACCGGATATTATTTAATGATCAATAACAATAAACTCACTGATACAAAAAATCCCCTGTAATGTTAATAACAAATTTTTAACAGCAGCGAATTTGAGGGGCTACAGCAGTTTACAGTAGTCTAGTTTATCATTAGCATATTTGAGAAAGAATTTGCAATTTTTTCAAACGGATAATTTATGAAAATAAGATAAATAGTGAGTGTATTTATTTTTCAGTGATAAACCAAACATTAACTTTTTAACAATTCTAGGGTTTTGCTTTTGTTTAAGGTTTATAATTAACAGCCGAAGGCTGCGAGTGTTACTGATGGCTTATTTGTAAAATATTAAGTATAATACTAATACTTTAATAAAATGAAAGTAAATATTTAAATTAAATTATATTTCCACAGTTAATTAATATATCGCTCGGAAACAAGATTTCGAGATATGAGATGTTAAAATTAGTAGGTCGACGGACGAAAATTGAAGGAAAGGTTAAGGGGTTATATACAGTTAGAAGGCTGAAAAAGAGTGAATTTTCCAGAATTTTTTCTGAGGAAACTTTTAAATTTATTGATCTAAAAATTTTTACACATACGTTATCTTTGAACTGTATTTTAAGATTTACTATTAGTAAAAATATTTATTTGGAAAGGAACTACAGCTGATCTCCGGGACGTTTTGCGTTGACCACTATATCTCTGAACTGGATCTTCTGAAATTAAAAAACCAAACAGATTTCGTTGAAGTAATGTTAAATGTAGTAATTAATCGAAGGAATAAGCAAAATAAATTTTTTTGATAAAATGGCGGTTTCGCCAAACATCGATTTTTCACCAAAATTGCAGCCTTAAATTGTTTTCGCGTAATATTGGCCACCGACTTTGAAAACACCATTTTGAGAAAAAACGCGTTTAACGTTTGAAAAACACTGAGTTTAAGTCTGAAACGCCTTTTCAGATTTGCGTGTAACTTCGAAATTCGATATTAAATTTGTTGTGTGTATTCTTAAATATAAGTACATTAAGAAAAAAAAAATGATTTTTTGAAAATTACATAACCCTTATTATTCATAACCCTCTTAATTCAGCCAAATTTCAAGTGGCTCATAAATTCGGTTGATTTAACAAAAAATTTTTGCTGGTGGATGGTTTCCTCCATATAAAAAACTGTTCGGAGAAGATCAAGGAAAACGCCAGAAACCAACGCAATTTTGAGCCCAGCCATAAACTATCATTCTATTATACCTGAATTCAATGGTACAATGTTTTACTAAAAATTCTGATTAAAAAGTTTGATTAAAATTAGTTTCGATTAAAATTTTACTTATTAGTTGCGCTTACACCTTTTTTGCGTATTTTGCACAGTTCCTCCTCCCATTTGTGATAAGCGTCTTTGATGTTTTCTGCAAATGAAATGGTCTATAGCTAAGCGCCGCATCCAAGCAGCAGATGGTTTTTTGTGAGGAGGTTTTCGTGACAGAAATGCACTCGGAGATTTACCATGGCCTGCTTAGGAGCTATGAAAACACTTTGAGGTTTCGTGCCCAGGGTTTCGAATCTGTGCACTTCCGAATGATAGTCACACGATAATCCATTCGGCTAAGACAGCCGTTAAAAAATGTTAATTCTTTTTAAATTTGTACAAATTTTGAAACCTGGACTTATATGGCTCTTTTTAGCAGAATTTCATGAAAACATAGGTCAATCATATTGGACACTTATGAACCTGACAGCTGCAGTATACAGACAAGCAATGGGTCACTTAAAGATCAAAATAAAGATTTCCATCACTTAAATGCATTTTTTTATTAACGAAAAAAGTTATTCAAAATAAATTGGATAAATATGATAATTATGCGCTACCTTGTATAAGAACTATAAGGAAAAATACCCTGAATCAAAATGAGGAAATTAATGAACTCTTGTCACATAGAATAAAAAAAATACTTCCAGGAAAAAATACCTCTGCGACGCAAAACGCAATACCAACGAGCACAACGCGCGATGAGATAAATGCAAAAACGGTGTATGTCCTCAAAATCCACACTGCATTAAAAAAGTGTAGCACAGAGTCTTATTGAAACTTATTGACAATTTATCTGTTTTTGTTTTAATTTTAATTTTGTGGTTTCATGAAATTCTACTAAAAAGAGCCACATAAGTCTAAAATTCAAACTTTGTGCAAATTAAAAAAAAGTAAACAAATTTACAGTATTTTAGTGGCCGTCGTACTCGAATGGGTTGGTGCGTGACTACCATTCGTAAGTGCAGAGATACAAATGCCAGATGATAAAAAAAGTTTTTTCTAATAGCGAACGCTCCTCGGCAGACAATGACAAGCCTCCGTGTGTATTTCTACGTATTCGTTTCGCCTCATAAAAAAACGATCTGCCGCTCGGAACTGGCTCAAAGTTCTAGGCCAGTTCATTTGTAGAAATCATCAAAGACGCCCATCACAAATAGGGGATGGAGCTTGACAAAACACCCAAAAAAGGTGCAAGCGCAACTATCATACATAAATATACATATATTTATATGAACAAATTTTGTTACACATTTCAAACTTTTTAAGCAGAATTTTTACAAAAATATTGTACCATTGAATTCTGTCATAATAGAATGCTAAATCAACGCAATTTTTAAGGGATTAGGGGTAGGCAGAATTATCAAAAATTTTTTTTTATTTTTCCTCATTTTCTTAATTTTAAAAATATTGTGTGAAATTTTGAAGTGAATCCGACTAATACTTTTCGAGTTATTCAATAGTTAACAAAGGGTGCTCGGGCGCTCCGGAGCCGATAGCAAAACTTTAAATGCGTTTTTCTCAAAACTATGTTTTTTGAACTGATGATCACTGTAACTTAAAGACCGCTTGGTATATTTCAATAAAATGTATACTGCTTTTGAAAAACATAAAAAACTTGTGCCTGATCCAAGGATTTTTTTTTCAAAAATTTCGATTTTTTTTAACAATTAATTGTGGGATTTCTCTCGAAAATCTGAAAAATATTTCCTGATGCCGTCATATAGTTAATTTTGAAAAAAAAACTTCGATCCGCCACAAGATTATCTATTAATAATACTAATTAAAAATTTACTAGCAAAAAAAAAGTTATTGAAAATCATCATTTTTTTGGGCCTCTGACTACTCCAACCCCTTAAGCCACTTCAAACTTGCACTTAATTATATAAAAATGCAATGGCCTATAAAACTGCATACCCGAAATTTTTCTAAAAGTTTTTTTTTTAGAATCACTTCTGCTTCTTACCGACTGCGCCAGATTACGCAAGAAAAAGACTTTGTGGTTGAAACAAATATATTTCTTTTTGGGTCACATGCGAGTTTTTTCCTAAAAAGTGGAAAATTTACTAGAAAATCCACTAGTAAATATTCCGCAGACCTTGGAGAAATCTTATTTTTTATGAATTTTGTAAACGACTGTTATTAGCCAAAAACCATACTTTGCTAAATATTTCCATTACAGCTCAACAATCATTCCGCTCTGGTGCATCCCACCTAATTACACTCAAACCCATTAAATCCTATATTTATCCAAAATATTCACTAATAGCCACTAATAATGTTTTTGTATTTTAGGTGGATGCCGGTGCCGATTTTATCATCACGCAAATTTGCTTTTCACCTGAATCAATTGTGCGTTTTGTGCAAAACTGTCGCGCCAATGGCATCACCGTGCCCATCATCATTGGCATAGTTGTGCCCGATAATATGCGCATTTTACAATTTATAATGAATATTGTGAAGGCAGTGATCCCCGCAGAGCAGCTGAGCAAATACAAGGAATTGGAGAATAACCCGAAAGCCTTCAGAGCGTTTGCGGTTGAGAATGCGGTGCGCACGGTGCGAGTCATATTGGAAAGCGATTTAAATATTTATGGATTTCAGTTCTTTACAATGAATCGCCTAAAGAATGTGCAACTTGTTATTCGGCAGATACTCGATAAGAATGGCATAGAAAGTAAATAATTGAATTTTAAATAATTATGGTACGCCTAGTTTAATTAAATAAATTTTAACATAAGACTGCAATTAAATACTTACTATTCAAAATTCAGAAAATGGTGAGTTTTTGATTTGGTTTTATTAACAGCACTGGGAGCTCTCCCCATGTGGTGAAGCCCATCCGTCTCTTTAATAAAACATGAAACATGACTGGCGAATGACTGCTGAGGAAGCACGGGTTTAAATAGCGTTGACGAGAGGGGTAGTTTATGGTTGGGGACTCATAAATGGGGAAAATAGAAAAAAAAAATCAACCGTTCTACTGCTAATACTTGTTTGACGTGCCTTGGCTGCGACTCTTATAAGTATATTATTTAAAACAAAATTCTAAGCAGCTGACTTTAAAAGTGTATTTATATTTAAAGCATATTTTTTTTATAAACTCAGTAATCAAATAGTTTATGTATAATTTTGCGTCACTTGTTGGAAAAAGACTGCAGCAAGGTTTTATTTAAATTCCTGCGCTTCCTAACTCGATTGCATAGATTTCCGTTACACAATTTTTATTTGTACTGTACCGAACTGGTTTTTGTCTCTGATAAAGTTAATGACAGCACTAATGTACATACCCAATAACCCAATGAACATTTAAAAGACAAGACGTTTACGAACGCGATTGATTTATTTTCGAAAAATCGCTATTTTATTTTTGCTTTTTTAATCGGCTATAAAAAAAAACTAATCAATATTTTTAAACTTTTTTTTATTTTGAAAATTGAACATTGTCGTTTATGAATGAAAAATAATATCGTTCAAATGACTGCCACGACTGGCTTTACAGTAGGTCATTCGATCAAGCCAATTTTTAAGCACATTTTCGATTGTTTGGGCTCCAATTTCATGAATGGCAACTTCGATTTCGTGTTTTAAAGCATCAATCGTCTCTGGATGGTTCGCATAGCATTTGTCCTTAACGGCTCCCCACAAAAAATAGTCCAACGGGCTTAAATCACAGCTCCAAGGCGGCCAATTGATATCGGAATTCAAAAACGATAGCCAAAAGTTCGAGTGTAACTTTGGCAGTGTGACAAGTTGCACCGTCCTGTTGAAACCAAATGTCGTCCATGGCATGCTCTTCAATTTTTGGAAACAACTCGTTGAGCATGTCACGGTAACGCTCGCCATTTACTGTAATCGCGGCTCCTCGCTCATTTTCGAAAAAAAATGGCCCGATGATGCCGCCAGACCAAAAACCGCACCAAACAGTGACTCGTTATGGATGCATTTGCTTCTCTACAGTAACGTGTGGATTTTCTGAGCCCCAAATCCAACGATTTTGCTTAATGACGTAGCCACCTATGTGAAAATCAGAAAAGAAGAAGAAGACTCACCACTTTGGAAATAGGTTTTCAATATTTCCCAATTTCGATCAAGCGTATAGCGTCCCATTTCGTAAATGTCAAACCTTTAAGTAAATTATGAACACATTCGACACGTCATTTGTGTTACCATTCTCAAAAAAATAGGAGGTTCAAAAAGCAAACGCTGTATGGCCCACCCGTTACTTCCGAAATGTTGCGTCGATATTTCAAGAAGATCAGAGAAAAACTATGGGCGATATACAATTTTATACGAAGCAGTCTAGCTAGGAAAAATTTAAACGAGGGAAGCTTTAAACGAGTTCTATGAATTTATTTTTAAAACATCGAATTTTTGGTTTTTTTACTTTTATCTAAATAGTGTGTAAAAAGTTCAAGTAAATCTCAGAAAAACTAACGGAAATACATTCAGCCAGGGACCGTTAAAAATCGCACAAATGTGAACCCAAATAAATGTGTTTGTTTTCATTTATTACCGTTATTAAGCTTATATTTATGCGAGGAATGTACCGTTTTTTTCGATGGAATTTTTTGAGTTCAATTTGTTTATGCCTATTGCTGTTTTGAAGTGGACGCAGCGGAGAGTAAAACTTTAATATTGTTTCAGCGATTTTTAGTATAATTTTTTGTTTCTTAAATAAAATTTTAAAGTAATTACTCAAAATGGGACGTGGAAAACATTGCGCGCCGGAGAAAAGAGCTTTATATACCGAATGAGTCAAAACGGAAAAAGCTATGCAGAAATGATGATGTGCTCTCGGAAAATGGTTTATAATGCTCTTAATTTAGTTAAGAAAGATTCATCCTATCTAAGCAAAAAAACGGAGGGAAAACAAAGCCGCGACAAACTGATATTAATGTGGATAGAGCTATAATACGCTAGAGCAAAGCAGATCCTTTTAAGTCGGCACGGCAAATAATACTTGCAATAAACCAAGAATCTGGTCTATAGGTGTCCAGAAAGCTTGTAGGAAGGCGACTTAACGCAGCCCAGCTGTTTAGCCGCATAGGCAGAAAAAAGCCACTCCTCTCAAAAAGACATATCTAACACCGACTTGTCTTTGCAAAAACCCACAAAGCCAAATCTATTCAGAGTTGGAGAAACGTACTTTGGACCGACGAAACCAAAATAAATAGGATGGGGCCAGATGGGAAAACTAATGTACGTCGTCCAAAAAATCAACCGCTAAATCCTAGGTACACAAAAGAGACGATTAAACACGGCGGCGGAAGCATCATGGTTTGGGGAGCTTTTTCCTGGCATGGTGTTGGGCCGATTGTTCGCGTGGTTGGTTAGTAAAATGGATAGATTTCGGTATCTGGATATACTCCCGAATAAAATGGAGCCATTTGTGTTTGAGTGTATGCCATTAAATTGGACATTTATGCAGGACAATGATCCAAAGCATACTGCAGCGACAGTGAAGCAATGGCACAGAAGAGAAAAAATTATTGTACTGGATTGGTCGGCGCAGAGCCCTGTTCTCATTCCAATAGAAAATTTGTGAAATGACGTTAAGGTCAAAATCGCTAACAAAAATTTAATAAATTTTGATGATTTGTGGGCCGCAGTTGAGGAGGCTTGGTACTCGATTCCAAAGGAAAGATGCCACAAGCTTGTAGAAAGCATGGAGCGACAGCTTGAAGAAGTAATCAAAACCGGTGGATATAGTACAAAATACTAATCTGGTAAAACAATATTAGTACTTAACTATCTGATTTGTTTACTATTTTTGCTTTTATTTGGATTTTTTAGGTTGTGCTATTTATGTATCCAGGAGGTTTCGTGAGTTATCAACGTTTTCGTAAATTAAAGCAGAACTGAAATTCTTTTTGCTCATTTTCTTGTTTTAAAGTGGAAGTAAATAAATTTTTTATTTTTTATGTTGCTTTTCTCCCAATAAAAAATAATTATTTAAAAACATATTCAACTCTTTGCTTCCAAAGTCTAAATGTGCTATTTATATGACCATGGCATGATTTTAAGGAGTTAGCGGGAGACAGAAGCCCGAAAAAATTATGATTATCAAAAATAAAAACGTAGCATTAATACATCATGTTTCGATTTGACTTTAGCAAAATTAAAAAAAAAATAATAATAATTGTAAAAGTTATTGTTGTTTGTGCGGAGCCCGTTTCTCCAAAAGTCCCTTGCGGTGATCATCACAAGTCCTTGGAGACTCTTCTAAAATCAATCGGACAAGACAAATTAGTTTTATTAATAATCTTGTGCCTGATCGAAGCTTCGTTTTTTTTTTTCAAAATTAACAATATTGTATATATATATATATTTTCCCGTGGTTCCTAGGTGGAACAAAGGGCCTCAATGAACAAGTTAAAGTTAAATCTATTAGAAGCTAGGAATTTTATTTGCTGCCAGGAGCGGCCTACCAACAATATTGTGGCCTCAGGAAATATTTTTCAGATATTCGAGAAAAAAACCGACAATTAATTGTAAAAAAATCGTAATTTTTTAAAAAAAATTATCCTTTGATCAGGCACAAGTTTTTAATGTTTTTCAAAAGCAGTATACATTTTATTGAAATCTACCAAGCGGTCTTTAAGTTACAGCGATCACCAGTTCAAAAAACATAGTTTTGAGAAAAACGCATATAAAGTTTTGCTATCGATTTATGTAGAGTTATATGAATTATTTAATTACTTACACTGTGTCATCTATTCCTGGGCCATATCATAGTTCTTCAGCCGTAATAGCAGCTACCAAAATATGGATTTGCTGTTGCCTACATCAAAATGGACATTCATAACAATAAAACCCGAGAAGTCGGTTGCTTCCAGCTGCTGCTAGCTACTTGTTCTCGAACGCTCCAGAGCACCCGAGCGCTCATTGTTAATTGTTGAATAACTCGAAAAGTATTTGTCGGAATTACTTCAAATTTTCACACAACATTTTAAGAAAATACAAAACAAAAAACTAAATTTTTGAAAATTCTGACTGCCCTTAACCCTTAAGGTCTCCTTAGATTTAGCATAGTAATAAATAAAAATTTCCTGTTGCCTTTTAAACAACTAACAAAAACCTAAATGGTTCAGTTGGAGATGAAAAGTACGATCATATCTTCGCCGATGTTCGGGGCATATAACTCCAAGTCACGCTTATACATTTGCTGTCCAGCAGCTTATATGTGTGCGTGTCGGGTGCATGACGCTAGTATCTAAAATTTTTGATTTTAATCATGCAAAAGCCGACAACAAGTATGTGTGACACGAAACAAGTACGTGTCCCGGGGCTAATAACTTCCTCAAAGGTTTGCTTATAGATAGCATCGAATAATTCTTTACATGTATATACATATGTGCATATTGAGTTCGCAAACAAACCAAATGAAACTCATTATTTTGTTCTGTTTCACTCATTGCAAAGACCCAAATGTAAATATGTAATGTTAACGGCTCTGTGCGCTCGTTAAAAAGAGTCGCAAATGTTTGGTTGGTGATTTGCTCGTTACAAGCGACGAATGGTTTTTAGTACTTACATATGTGTGTATGAGAAAACGAAGTTTATGGTCCGATCCAACTCCGGTTTAAGGCATGATGACCTGCTGATCGGAGGCCATGCATTCGAGAGTGTACAAGAATTTACCTCACTGGGTATCAAAATATCAGCCAACAAGGATACATCATTGACAATAAATCATAGAATTTTAGCAGAACAGCTGCTTAAAGGACATATAAAACCTTGCTTACCTATGGTTGCGAGCTATGGAAACTACTGACAACAATCAGCTAATGGTATTTGAAAAGAAAATATTGCGAAAAATATATGGGTCTGTAAGACTGCAGAAGGTACCCAACGAACTATATGTAATCATGAGCTGGAACTATTAGTAAAAACCGAAACTGTGATAAGATTTATAAAATCTCAGAGGCAAAGATGGACACGTGTTTAAAATGGCCCAAGGAGAGAACAACTCGAAGGGCTGATAAACTACGCCCTGTTGGAGGGCGAATAAGAGGACGCCCAGAAAGAGGTTGCTCGAAGACGTGGAAGTTGACCTTGAAAAGCTAAACGTGCGGCGATGGAAGGAGGTATCCTAGATAGAAACAGATGGCACAAGGTTGTGAATAAAGCCAAGGTGCAGGTCTTCCAAACTGAAATCTACGCTATAGACCAAGCAGCAAAAACGATAAGACTGATGGACTTACCTCCAGCAAACCTTACCATTTGTGTTGATAGTCAAGCAGCGATCAAGACACTGGCCTCAGCGTGCATCAATTCAAGATGTGTGAAAGAATGCACATCGGTCGCTCTCGCTCATCCAACAACACAATACCACTAAATATAGCAATACTTAATCTTAAAAAAATATCTGCTTGGATTCAACAGATCAACCACCACCACATTTGTGAGGACGGACAAATGTTATAATGGGTCACTGCATTATTGGCACCCTACGCTCTTCTATCAGCTGAGGTAATTTTATTGAAGTAATATTTTTAAAAACTAATTTAAAAAGACGGGCGTCGTAGTGGAATGGGCTGCTGCTTGACTACCATTCGGAAATGCATAGATACGATTCTCCGGACATGAAATCAAATGAAAGAAAACTTTTTTTCTAATAGCGATCGTCGATTGGCAGGCAATGACAAACCTCCGAGTGTATTTCTTCCTCCTCATAAAAAACCGGCGTAAAACTCTAGGTACCCCTTTTATGGAAAACATCTAGACGCACACCACAAATAGGAGTAACTAGACCAAACACACAATAAATTACATATAAAACACAACTCGATTTTTGTGGATAAAGGTTGATCAGATAGAAGGTACTTTTTCCAATATGGTTTTTTCGACAGATCACGCGTGACTACTGCCAAACTAATTATATCATTTTTTTCAGTATTCATTGGCATTTCATCATGGAAAGACTTGCGCCTCAAAAACGTTTAGTAATCAAACAATTGTATTACGAAAATCGACGCGCTGTGAAAAGTGTTTTGAGAGTTTTGTTCAGCGATGAGGCCCATTTTTGGCTTAATGGCTACGTCAATAAGCAAAATCGCCATATTTGAGCTGAAGAGCAACCCAAAGCCATTCAAGAACAGGCATTGCATACATTGAATACAACCGTTTAGTGCGGCCTATGGGCTGGAGGAATCATCGACCCATATTTCGACAAATTCGAGGCTGGCGCCAATGTAACAGTGAATGGCGAACCCTGTCGCGCCATGATAAACAACCAACGACTTTTTGATGCCGGATGCCGGAAATTGAAATCCTTTGTTTCCACAAAATGGCGGACGGTGTTACTTGTCATACAGCCCGTGAAACAATGGATTTACTGCGTCGTCGTTTCGGTAAGCAATTTATCTCTCGTCTCGCACCAGTGGATTGGCCATCAAGATTGTGTGATAACACATTTTTGGACTTTTATTTGTGGGGCTATGTAAAGTCTAAATGCTTTGCGGATAAACCAGCTTCGATTGAGGCATTGGAAGCCAACATTGCTAAAGTCATTCACGAGATACCGTCCGAAGTCCCCCAGTGAGTCATTCAAATTTTTTTACGGAGGGGGGGCGAATTACTGCGCAGTTGCGGCTAACATTTGAAAGGGGTTATTTAAAAAAAATCAATTTCATGAATGGCTCTCCACAAAAGTAATAAAGGTTGCCCAATCAATTTGAATTTTCGTTGTTTTGTTTCAATTTAAGTCCCGAAGTCCAAAAAACGGAGGCAGTGCTGATAAGTGCTCGGAAGAAAAGGGCGACCATGAAACTCTCAGTTGGTGGACACGAGATACTCTCAAAGCAGGCAATAAAATACCTAGGAGTAATGATCGACACGAGATTGAGCTTTACAAAAATACTACCGAATATAGGTGGTCCACAAGGGGAAAGAAGGAAATCGTTATCAACTGTCGTGGACTCAATCATACTCTACGCGGCACCGGTATGGGCAGAAGCAAAGAACATTCACATGCGTGAAGTGGTGCGCGCACACAGGCGGAGTGCATTACGGGTTTCATGTGCATATAGAACGGTATCAGACGATGCAATATGTGTTGTAGCTGGAAAATTGCCAGTTCATATTCATGCAAGATAGCTTCACTGCCTCTATAGCGAGCAAGGAGCTAAACCAACGGCAACAGAAAAAGCCATTGAACGGGAGCGATCTATGTATGAGTGGCAAAGAAGATGGGAAGAGTCACTTCAAGGGCGCTGGACGTACAAGTTAATATCACATCTCGAGCAGTGGGTGAAAAGAAAGCATGGTGAAACTTATTATTACCTTACGCAGATACTCACCGGTAATGGCTGCTTTATGGAATATCTCCACCGCTTTCAGCTGGCAGAAAACCCATTCTGCCCAAGCTGTCCTAATGCAATCGAAAGCGCGGAACACGTGGCTTTTCATTGTGATCGCTTCGCAAGAGAACGTGCAATAGTTGAAAGGGTTTTTTGACACTCAGCTAGTCCTAATGACATCGTACAGGACATGTGCTCATCCAGTGCTAAATGGGTGGCGCTTCAAGCGTTTGATGGAAAAATTATGCTACGACTCCAATTCATCGAATGGGAGCGCAAGACCCAGCAACAGCAGCTACAGTTGCAATTACGAAATAAAGATGAACAGAATGACGACAAACACACACACTTGAGTCAATCACTCACAATAATATCAGACAGAAGACAAGACGATAGTTCGTAAATACTGCGCTATCGCAAATTTTCCGATGTTCCATTTCCTCCAGAACCACGTATAAAAACAGTGGGGGGAGTGGATACCATCGCTGACGTAAGATCTCCATACGTCCACAAGAGAAGGACCTGGACGCAGGTACCTGGTTGTGACAATAGACATAAACGCGGCTCCACCTTGATGAAATGTTTACAGCGGTCTCAGGGTGGAAATCTGCCGAGCATGCCCCACATACCATTGGTGCGACGGCGCCTTTGATGATGTTTCTGACATTTTGATTTTAACCTCCTACCCAAAAAAAAAAAGGTAGAGGTAAGTGAAACACTAACATACTGTGAATGCAACTGATACTGCATATATATGTGTATGTATGTATTTTGTGAATAAAGATTTATATTTACTTTGACGCTTTTAGCAGTTAATTTTGTATATTTTATTTAGTTTTGCCACTCGCTTACTGCTTATCTATGAACTAAAAACAAGGATAACAATTTTTATATAATGGTTTTGGTGTGGTTTAGTTTTTAACATTAAATTATTGACTTTCTCAATTTATTTAAATTTGTGTACTTTCCACCGTTCCACGTTTGCATGAGTGGCATATGGCATAAGGTATAATAAGGTGAGCAGGCAAGCCCTTTTTAACAATAAAAACTGAGTAGTCATAATAAAGAGTGTAATTGTAGTGAGACATACATATATTTTAAGCTGCGAGTTAATAAATCTCCCTTTTTCTTATTTGGTATTTTCCAGTGTTATAGGTATGTGCGCACATATATACGAAAAAATCAATGCACTATAAGGGTTAGACATATTTTTATTAACATTACGTTTTTACTTTGTTAATTATTTATCAAGTTAATTTTAAGACATGAAATATTTCATTATGTAAATACTTAATCGTAGCATAAATCATGAAAAATAATATTCTTTTATGTTGGCCGATGCAAAGGAAGTAAATCAATATCATTTTTTAAGGGATGATTTTTTTGTTATTTGAAAAAATGTCACAAAATTCTAAATTTGAGTTAGGTTAGCAAAAATCATAAAAACGATTTTTGCAATATCTTTTACACTACTCCCACATCAATTGGAAACTATGGCAAAATGCGCTTTTAATCAATTTGATTAAAGAATTAAACACCCAATTACATATTTAGTATGGAATTAGGACTCTGTAAGCGTTATCGAAAAAAAAACTTGAAATGAAATTCGGTAGTTAGAACAATTTTGGTATAATTGAATGCCAATTTCGACTCTGCATAAAAATAGAAACAAAAAACTTGAATCTTATTGTCGAACAATTTTGTTAAAATTGATTGCCAAAAAATCACAATTGCAGGCAAGGCGAGTTCACATATGGCTAAGTTGCTAGAGCAGCTGATTTTTTTTTTGTCTTGCTTTTTGTTGGCTTGAATGTTAAGGTTTTCCGTTTTTCATTTGCTTGTTTGGATTCTGTTTGAAGTTTTGGTATTTAAACCACCAAATTGCAGCAACAAAATATGTGCGAATTTCGCGTTTGTGCTACTGTTATCACCTTCTTTGGATTCGCCTTGTCTGTAAGTATTTTTTGAAAAGTGGGCATAGAAATTTTTCATTCTTTAGATTTTGTATTGCCATATTGTTTCACCAACTCTGAAACATATAATTTTGATTTAAGCTAAAATATATATGTATATGTAAATAGTGCTGTCGTTTATTCCACTTATTGAAAGAGAAAAACAATATTGAGGTAAATGGCATAAGAAAGTTTGTTTAACTAAGTGTACATATGTAGATAAAATATAAATTACAATAAGTCTTGTAGTGTAATTCGTTTTTATTCATGGCGCACACCGCAAATGGATAGAAAAGTACTAAAATTATGTAAACTGCAGGCGGGCAAAACGGTGTATACAATGTTGGCGGTCTCCTGGCACTTAAGCCGGAAGTCATAGAGTGCATTTAGCAGCAATTCCACGGACGGTGCAGCGGTTACTTGGTAGAACACTTTCAGGTGAATTGCCGGTACGCAATAGGCAGTTAAATTATTTCCACCTGCGTTCGCATTGATTTGGTTGCTGTTGTTTGTGGTCGAGCTTGAATGTACAGTACCGTCTGTCTCACAAATTTGGTCCGAGTCATTTGCATTAGCAGTGCCGGCTTGTGCTGAGTCTGTTATTCGTTTTGCGATAGGATAACCTTTTAGCAAGCGGTTGACAGTATACGTTAAAATTTCGTCAAGATTTTCAGCACTAAGATTTTGTGCTAGGTGGCAATGATTGCTCAGTATATCCTCGCTCAATTGTGTCAGTTGGGTAGTGGATGATGCTAGGCCTGCAAAAACAGAAAAGTTTTATTAAACTATTAAATGTCTGTTGTATATTAATACCTGTAGACACATAACAAACAATTGCGGCGCAATTATTTTCATAGTTCCAACGTCGTCGTATTGAAATTGTATAGTCGCTTACAGAGCAGCCAGTTTCCTCATCTGGTTTTAGTTAAAAAACAAAACTGATTAGTAAATGCTAATACATTTGAATTAAAAATAAGTTAACTTAAATTATGTAGGCACAAAAATTATGCCTGAACATGATATTCAAGACAAAAAAAAATTAAAATAAAAAATAAAATGAAATAAAAAAATTAATATATAGGGTGGGCCATGTAAAATTTGCTTTTTGAATGGGCTCCAATTTCATGAATGGCAACTTCGATTTCGTCTTTTAAAGCATCAATCGTCTCTGGATGTTTCGCATAGTATTTGTCCTTAACGGCTCCCCACAAAAAATAGTCCAACGGGCTTAAATCACAGCTCCAAGGCGGCCAATTGATATCGGAATTCAAAAACGGTAGCCAAAAGTTCGAGTGTAACTTTGGCAGTGTGACAAGCTGCACCGTCCTGTTGAAACCAAATGTCGTCCATGACATCCTCTTCAATTTTTAGAAACAACTCGTTGAGCATGTCACGGTAACGCTCGCCATTTACTGTAACCGCGGCTACTCGCTCATTTTCGAAAAAAATGGCCCGATGATGCCGCCAGACCAAAAACCGCACCAAACAGTGACTCGTTATGGATTTCATTTGCTTCTCTACAGTAACGTGAGGATTTTCTGAGCCCCAAATCCAACAATTTTGCTTATTGACGTAGCCACCGATGTGAAAATGAGCTTCATCAGAAAAGAAGAAGAAGACTCACCACTTTGGAAATAGGTTGTTAATATTTCCCAATTTTGTTCAAGCGTATAGCGTCCCATTTCCTAAATGTCAAACCTTTAAGTAAATTATGAACACATTTGACATGTCATTTGTGTAACCATTCCCGAGAAACCTGGCTTAAAAGCTTCAAATTTTCAACTCCTTCTTTAGCAAAAATAAAGACACAATTTCTTCTACTAAAATTCTATTAAAAGCTACCGCTCAGAAGCATAAAAAAGAGTCGGCGTTGCATACTTAGTCTTGCCATAAATTCTGTGACAAATTTTACAATGTATACGACGAGAACATGATTCAATAATAAAAGGTTTACTCAGTAAGCAGCTTTCTCATTCCCTCTTGACAAATCGGCTCCCTTAGCAAGACACTGGGTTGCTAGCTCTAGAAATTTTGACTAAAAGTGGAGGAAAAGTAAAATTTGTAGAAAAAACGTTTCATTTTCAAAATGGTCTGCTTACGAGCAACAACTCGCTCAAGAGTTTTCATCGGTATGTTCGGGACTATGGTAATATGACCTGAAATAGATACCGCTTAAATCAGGACATGATAGAGTATTTGACGCAATCCGAGATCGAGATGGAGAATTTACAAAGCTTTATTTCTTATGATGTGGTGATTTAAACGGAACTCATGTTTTGCAAAGAGCTAGCGTTTGTTAAAGAGTTACAGCAGGGAGAATTATTGAATAGTCCCGACGCAATCGATTACATTGCAGACCTCATACAATAAAAGTTGGCAGAACTTGTTTCCAATGAGCCCACCATCCTGTGGATGGATGAAGTGTCCAGAGGAGGTTTAGAAAAGCACAGTACCAGTATCAAAGAGCTTCTCATAAAAAAACATCTACCGGAAACGGCTTAAAACTGTAGGGCCTTCCACTTGTGGAACGCGCGCTACAAATAGGAAGGGGATCTCGGCGAAACACCTAACAGAACTGTACGTGCCAAATATTTATTTATTTTTAACAAAATAGTTTCATATTGGCGAAACGTTGCGATTGGTTTTAAATTTAAAAATTGATTCACAAAATAAAATCTTGGATTATGTGAAATAATTTCTTGTTTTAATATTAGACTTGGCAATTTCCGCTAATCACTTCTATCTATACCATTATTTACATTCAAATATTAATTAAAATTTATTTTTTAAACCGTTCGCAGTTTGTTTCCATTGAAGTAACAAAATACTATTGTATTTTGCTACCATTTTTACCAAAAAGGATTTAATTTTTTCCTTTTTATGCACCTTCTTAAATACAACGTTTTGTAAGGGAGTGTCAAAATTCGAATGTCACTAGTGAGCAAACCTTTAATAATTGAATCATGCGACGAGAATAAATTCACAGGAAAAAGCTCCGTTATTTTTGCTTTTGTTCGCATGCTTTATCTACTCATAAATTATACTCAGTTTCGTGGCAAATATCGCTTTTTAACCATGGAGTGGAAGCTAAGGAAAATCGCATTGCAGTGAAGCATTAAAAAGGTGTGGTAACAGGGCAAGTGAGATTTACGATTTACTGAAAAAACTTAATATTTCGAGAATGATTGTATCTGAAGTGACAGACAGAAAAAGAAGTGGTCGTCCTCACGTGGTTCGAACCAGTGCACTCATAAAAGCCACTCGCAGAAATCCCCTTAGAAAGCAGAAAACCATGTCCAGGGAAATGAATGTATCGATCACATCCTAATTAGGGATGATCTCCACATTAAACCTTCCATCGCTCAACCCGTCATCTTTTGACAAAGGAAATTATGTTCGACAGATGCAAGCAGCTTTTTCAGTGGCGCGCGGTCCACGGCCATGAAAATATTATTTTCACAGATGAGAATATTTTCACTGTTGAAAAAGTTTTTAATAAGCAAAACGACAAAACTTATGTTAAAACTTCTAAAGACGAAACGAAATGAAGAAATGGAGCTCTATCTCTTCTGCGCTTTCCTGAGAAATAAGGTGTGCAATTCCCCTTTAACAACAGTTGGAGGGATGCCGATGCTCGGGTAAAAGGTCTCTGAGATCAATTCAGTCTCCTTCCTGGTAAGCTCATCAACAATTTCATTTTCATTTATGTTTCTATGTCCTGCAACCCAGATCAGAGAAATGTTACCTGCACACCCAAGAGATTTGATCTCCTCCTTCCAGGAGTTAATTAATTTGGATCTGCATTATGGCGTCGTCAGAGCCTTGATCGCGGTTTAACTATTGGGAAAATGTTAACATTTCATTTGCTCCCACGTTCCCTAAGCATTTTGCATGCCGGAAGAACCGCAAAGACTTCTGCCCGATTCCATCTTTGAGCTGTCAGTGAAGACAGAGGTACCAGCTTGGGTGAAGATTTCCCCCAATTCTGCCTACTTGGAAAGATTGCCCTGGCACGACCATCAAGCTACAAGCTTGAGAGATTGCCTCCAGGGGCCAACCTCTTTTAACCTGATTGCACTTTGAGCAGCGATGGAAATAACGTAAAAGCCGAGGAGAAGTAAGTGCAAAACGACATTCAAGGCAGTTCTGGGGCAAGTTCAATAAATTAATTATCATAAACAATAAAATTTTAATCAAAACTTTGTAGCAAAGGAATAATAAAATTTTTGTTTTTATCTTGTCTTTTCATTTTCAGCCAAAGATTCGTATAACAATTCGGTGGAACCACTTTATAATACCACGATTAATATTTCCGTCCTATGATACAAATTAAGAATTGCATACTTGGATATTTACATGGTAATAAATTTAAATAAATTGAAATTGAATCGAATGTGGTGAATAGCACAAGATTAGGTTAAGTTAGGTTAGCCCGGTTGCTTGTCTAAGACAAGACACTCGATGGTCCTAAGGCCCGTTGTGATACGCGCATTTGATTTCCATCCCCTAACCACTTCGATATTTTTAAGATGGTAACTAGTCACTCCATTTGCACAAACTAAGATTAAAATATGCACTTACATTCGAAGCAATCATTGTGCGTATGTGCCCAGACTTGCCATTCCACTAATGCGTCACGAGGCAAAGCTGGTACAACAATATAATCCATTATTGCGTTCGTTGTACGTCGTTCCCATTGACGACGCGCTTCAGCTATGAATGATGGGTGAGTCAGGAAGCAAATACCATGAACCACATCTCTTAGTTGGCCTTGAGCATTCATCGCCTTCGCTATTCGACTAAGGTGTCGCAAAGTCAGCTTGCATTGTGGACGAATTCCACCTTCGATAATTGTCATGCTTCCAGGAACGAGTGCAATTTGCCCAGAAATATATGTAATCTCACCAACCTGATAAATAGGGGAAATTTTTTAATGAAATTTATTAGTACTTAAGTATATCGATGTTGATAAATACCCTTGTTGATTGACTATAGGTTCCAATATTTGCTGGCGCCCAATGCGAAATACCCTGCACATGCATTGTCTGCCGCTGCTTAAACACCGAATCACTGTTAGTATTGTGTTCATCATTATTGCCTACAGGAAAACAATAATGAAATTACAATTGGCATACCAGCTGCACTACTATTCGTAAATACCATCTATTTCGTTTCCAGAAATTGTTGGACGGCGCCTCACAGGTGTTCGAAATGCTATCGCTTCCAATATCACATGGCAATCCTCCGGCAGAGGACATTCGACACAGACGCGTGTTGGAGGATTTTGGAAATTAATGGTTTGGCCATAAATACGATTCAGTAGACTATAGTCTGCCATTGAACGTATGTAAAGTGTAATGTAACAGTAATCAGTTAGTTCATAATTGTGCTGGGCAGCTAAGTCAACCAAAGATTTCATTGCCAGTTGCATTCCCTCCTCTAAAGTTGGAGCGCAACCTAAAGCGAAAGATATAGTCGAAAGGAGGTACATTTTTAAGAGAACTAAGAGTGCAGAAAGCGTATAACTATTTCACCTTGTATGCCCGCGACCCACATCCAACCCTTTTGATTAAACGCAGCCATTGGCCGATTTTTAAGTGGACGGAACTCGCGTTCAATTTTCATTGGACTCGGTGGTTGTGTTGCCTGTGCAGCCGAGATGCCAGCCGTGGCACCGGTAGACGAAATCCCCAGCGACAGCGAGCCACACACTGCAGCCGTACTGCTACCCAAAGGACATGGCACACCAAAACTGTTCGTAGCCGCTTGTATTGATGCAGCGCACAGCGCCGCTGAAGATGAAAGTAATGACGACGGTGTAGGAGGCTCATCTACACTGGCGCTCTTCGTCACAATCGGTATGGGCGAAGAGGAAGTGGTCAAATGGCGTCCAAATGAATTGCTGCGCGATATCATCAATTCATTTTGGCTAAGGGATTCGCGCAATCGTGTCTCTTTTTCTATCAATTCTAACTCAGTCTCACTGAGATCCGGATCGCTGAGGTCACTGTATGTAGATTCGTTTAGGTCACTTATGTAGTCCAAAGATTTTTTCACAAAAACATCACAGCACTGGGTCGGCTCTTTCGATTGCATAGATAATTTGGTGAAGTTAATGTATCCCACCGGACATATGGGGTCCGCAGAGCTAATTATCGTTTGAACATCCTCACTGCAAGAGGATTAGTAAGGATTTTAGAAAGCGGTAGAATAAATAGAAGTAAATATTTATTTCACTTACGCCACAATTCGCTGCTTGAACAGCGGACAGTCTAAAGTAAATGTTTCATATTCACCACCTTCTCCACACACATTCAAACCGTACTTATCACGCATTTTAAGTAGGTGAGGTTGTATTTCACGCAACGATTTGCCTAAATGGCGGTCAGGAACTAAACCTAATGCAGCTACCTGAAATATTATAAAAAAATCAACGATTGATGCAAATTATCAGGAAGATTTAAACAAAAAAAAATTCTTGATACTAGTCCCTAAATTTGTTCTATCGCCAAAAACAATGGAGCAACTATTTTTTAATTCAACATTAATATCTGCGGTTTACGAAATTAGTCCATTTTTTCTCGAACAATGTTTGGAAATATTAAAAATTTACTTCCAAAATAGTGTAACACCATCCGAGAGTGCAAGAAAATCACGTTATTAGCGGAGCTGTGATTTGATGAGTATTTGTGGGGAGCCATTAAAGATCAGGGTTGCCCATATTCGACGGACCCGACGGATTTCGATGACTCTTTGGGCCCATTCCAATCGACGAGACTTGTCCGCAGGCAACAATCTTTGCGTCAATTGAATCTTACACGGGAATAAATGCAAATCAATCGTTGTAAAGTGGTCCGAGCAATGGCCAACTGCTGAGAACGGCGATTTTGGGATGTCCTTGACGACGTCTGAACACTGGCCCGTACAAGAGCAATATTCTCCTCCGATCGCCTTGGTCGGTTTTGATTTGGCCTCTTTGGATTAGAAAGAGCATCACCAGTCGAAAACATTTCGTACAAACGTTTAATGGTGTTCTTAAAAGGCGCACTTTTCACATAATTTAATTTTTTATACGCACGTTGAGTTTTCACAATTGACTTTTGTTGAATGTAAATTTCAACAACTTGGGAGCGCTCGCGTGGCGTGTACTGTTCCATGGTAAAAATCTGCTTGGACTGACGCTTCCAACGCGGTATGTCATTAAGTGATCTGACGTCTCTGTCAAAAGATACAGGGTTGCCAGATGGGTCCGTCCAATTTGGGCAACCCTGTAAATGTTACGCGAATCATCCAGCACCGATTGACGCCTTCAAGAACGCCCATCGATCATCAAATGCAACTCCATACAGTCAAAAATGTGCGGAAAATTGGTTACATCGTACCTGCAACTCCAAAGTCAGCCATGGAAGTTATTTAAATGAAATACCGTAAGAATTGTACTTTCAAATCAAAAAAACTCACATTGGAAATCACTCGTTTCTTACTTAAGGTTTCAAACAATCGATGGTCAATCTTGTATAATTGGCGCGTACATCCTTTATTGGATGTTTGTTGTTCCAAAAAGGTAGAGATCTTGCCTTGGCAGATGGATTTTTAAGAGGAGGAGGAGAAATACCCTAGGAGGTTTTCCATTGTCTGCCAATAAGCGAACGCTACCGTTTCTATCGTTTGGTGTTTCATGCCCATAATGGGTTTCGAACCGAGTCCCAACGAATGGAGGTCATGTACAAATCCATTCGGCTACGGCAGGCTAATGGAATTTCATACAGGCTTTAAAAGATTTTATTTTGATGTCTCTTAATTAAAGATCTAGGCACGCAGTAAGGGTACTTCTCATAAAATCTCCACAGCGCAATAATAAATCTTCCAAGGTAGCAAATGAATGTAGGGCTGAACGATGAACGTTCGTCCCGAAAAAACAGCATTTGCGGGAAGTCATACTTCATTACGAGGGGTGCCTTTTATATTTCGGGATTTGACAACCCTGGTGTTGTAATCTGGCAACTGACAGCTGTATCGCAAAGTTTAACATATTTTGGCTTTTACGTACTCAGAACGTTTTGAAATATCAGCGCTATTTGTGTTGTTTACAGTAACTTAAAAGATGCATCTCGGTCCAAAAATTGAATTAAATCGTGAACATTTTCGTGCGATTTTTTTTCACAACTTTCGACGTGGATTAACTCAGCAACATTGCATGGATGAACTTAATTCATTTTTTGGCTATGAAGCTCCATCAAGGACCAGTGTTTATCGATGGTATGGTGAATTCAATCGTGGTCGTAGTTCACTCCAAGACGAATTTCGTGAAGGTCGTCCAAAATCAGTTGTTGTTACGAAAACCATTGATGCTGTGCGCGAGCTGATATTGCAAGATCGTCATGTGACCTATCGTAAGATTGAGATAATCTTAGGCATTAGTGGGACCAGCATACATTCAATATTGCATAAACATTTGACTGTCAAAAAAATTTGTTCGCGTTGGATCCCACACAATTTGTCAATCGCTCAAAAAAAGGCTCGTGTCGATTGGTCGAAGGAAATGCTCAAAAAATACGATCGCGGGGCTTCGAAACACGTCTATGACATCGTAACAGGTGATTAATCATGTATTTACGCGTATGAGCCCGAAAGTAAACAGCAGTCGACTGTATGGGTGTTTCAAGATGAGCCAAATCCAACAAAAGGTACCCCCAAAGCATTCAGAATTCATGTTTTGGAGGTACCTCATTCAGAGTGGCAAAAGTGTTTCGACAATTGGTTCAAACTAGGGGTGGGATTATTTTTTATTCGAATAATTTTTATTCGAATAGTCCCACCCCTAGTTCAAACGCATGCAAAAGTGTATAGATCTTCATGGAGAATATTTTGAAAAACAATATAGTGATTTTCGATGATTAAAATTTGTTTTTGTTCTCTAATCCCGAAATATAAAAGGCATCCCTCGTATTACCTTTTAAAGAAAAGTGCAACTGAAACATGTCGTATATTGATCAATATTTACGGTAATCACGCTCCATCAAATACAACTTGTAAAGAGTGGTTTCGACGCTTCCAAAGTTGCAATTTCGACGTGAGTAATAAAGATCGCGAAGGGGCACCGACAAAATTCGAAGATACTCAACAACAACAATTATGTCTAAAGAGTTGGATGTTGACAGCTTAACCGTCGGTAAACATTTAAACGCGATGGAAATGGTCCACAAAGGAGGTAACTGGGTGCCACATCAATTGAAAGAAAGGGACATTGAGAGACTTTTGGTGACGTGTGAGATGCTTATTGAACGGCAGAAAAGAAAAGATTTTCTGCATCGCACCGTCACTGGTAATGAAAAATGGATCTATTATGATATTCCCAAGCGTCGAAAAAGTTGGAGCTGGCCAGGTGAACCAGGTCCATCAATAGCGATAAAAATGTTCATGCTTCAAAGGGTATGTTGTGCATCTGGTGGAATCAGAAGGGTGTCATCTATTATAAACTCCTTAAACCATCTGAAACCATCACTGGCAATCGTTACCGACGGCAGCTAAGGCGTTTGAATCGAGCTCTAAAAGAGAGCGACCGGAATGGGCGGGTAGACAAAACAAACTGATTTTACTGCATGACAACGCCAGGCCACACGTTGCTAAATCGGTCCAGAAATATTTAGAGGGAAATCTTGCCCCACCCGCCGTATGCCACAGACATTGCAACTTCGGATTACCATCTGTTCCGATCAATGCAGTCAGCCCTTATTGGAGAGCGGTTCACTTCATAAGAGACCATGGCAAATTGGCTCAATGAAAGGATCAAGTCAAAAGACTCGAATTTTTCGTCAGAGGAATCTGTATACTGCCTGAAAGATGGAGTAAAGTTGTTGTTGTAATATCATGTATTATTTAATTGTTTACATAATTCGTAACTTTGGCTAAGAAGGACGGAAACTTATACCATACCAAAAAGATTCGCGCGTTTTCCAAGCCACGAGTACTTAGGCGCAATAGGCACTATTAATACAAAGTACAAATACAGGGTTTGATTGAAAAGTAATGAGCCTTCCCGCACGGAGCGTCTGCCAAGCGATCAACCGAATCGGCTGGTGGGGGAAAATGATCGTTGGACCTTCCCCTTCTACTAGAACCGGTCCCAGTTCGCTGGCAACAGTGGTGCAGTCAACATCGCTCCGCGCGTGAAAGCTGTTTTAAAAGTGTGTTAGGATTTTGCAGTGGCGAAAATGCAGGCCCGTTGCTTTCTTGATGTTCATTGGCCTTTCAGTACGTTGTAGGATGTTTTTTGTGCGATTTAATACTTTTATAATTTTATATGTATGATTTCTTGAAAGTTTCTTTAGGCATTCCCAAATTTCAAGCACCTACTTAAAAGGTATTCCATAAAGTTACTCAAATAGCAGGCACACTAGTGGCCAAGCAAGAAAAACTTTGAACATTTGTAACCGATATTAGAACCTCTAAAAAGCCCTCAATTTGGGTCGGCTGATATTTGTATATGTTGGAAAGATTTTTTACTATGCAAGACTTTTACTAAATTATCATTTTGGCTAAAACTTCATATATTGCATAATGTTTTACCTTTATTATAATGGCATGTACTTGGCAATCAATCATTTCCTGCAGCAACTCAGTCTGGTCTCTCCTCCATAGATACGCCAGCGATACCAAATTTAGGCGACTACAAACATTTTCGACACGCACTCTCTGATAGTCGGAGAGAATGGCACCCACAGCAACTGCATCAACTTGTAATTCATTCTAAAATGATATAAATTTAAATTTATTATTTCAAAAGACGCGCTCAGATGTTGTTTTAAAATTTTTTGAAAAATGTATATTCTTTGAGGTTTTATTGTTTTTATTCAAAATACACTCTTAGCAATTTTATGTGAAAAATGGCATCATTTAAATGTCGATTATGAGCTACGACTACAGATAAATTCCGGTAAGCAGTCAATTCATGAATGCCTAATTGTTGAGAACGTTAAGACATCGATTAGATTGGGTGTTAGTTATTCAGAAACAATTGCGCTCACAAACAGCAGCAATATTCTCGACAGAGCATCCAGTTTTTGGTCTACCAGTCTTATTTCTATACTCGACGGAACCATATTCTTAAAATTTTTTTCTTCAACCTTCGAAATTTCGACCCATTCGGATGATTATTTCCACCAAACAAATCACGAATTTTGCGATATGTTGTTCTTAAAGATCGACCATTTCCCTAATTAATTTCAGTAATTTTAACGCGTTGTTCTACAGGGTGGGCCATATAGCGTTTGCTTTTGGAATAACCTTTTTTTTTGAGAATGGTAACACAAATGACATGTCAAATGTATTCATAATTTACTTAACGGTTTGACATTTACGAAATGGGACGCTATACGCTTGAACAAAATTGGGAAATATTGAAAACCTATTTCCATAGTGGTGAGTCTTCTTCTTCTTTTCTGATTTTCACATCGGTGGCTACGTCAATAAGCAAAATTGTTGGATTTGGGGCTCAGAAAATCCACACGTTACTGTAGAGAAGCAAATGCATCCATAACGAGTCAATGTTTGGAGCGGTTTTTGGTCTGGCGGCATCATCGGACCATTTTTTTCGAAAATGAGCGAGGAGCCGCGGTTACAGTAAATGGCGAGCGTTACCGTGACATGCTCAACGAGTTGTTTCCAAAAATTGAAGAGGATGACATGGACAACATTTGGTTTCAACATGACGGTGCAACTTGTCACACTGCCAAAGTTACACTCGAACTTTTGGCTACCGTTTTTGAAAACCGAATAATCAGCCGAAATTCCGATATCAATTGGCCGCCTTGGAGCTGTGATTTAAGCCCGTTGGACTATTTTTTGTGGGGAGCCGTTAAGGACAAATGCTATGCGAACCATCCAGAGACGATTGATGCTTTAAAGCTCGAAATCGAAGTTGCTATTCATGAAATTGGAGCCCAAACAATCGAAAATGTGCTTAAAAATTGGGTTGATCGAATGGCCTACTGTAAGGCCAGGCGAGGCAATCATTTGAACGATATTATTTTTCATTCATAAATGACAATGTTCAATCTTCAAAATAAAAGAAAAGTTTGAAAAAATATTGATTAGTTTGTTTTTTATAGCCGATTCAAAAAGCAAATTTTACATGGCCCACCCTATATCATGTAAAATTGTGCATCTGTCTTTTTGAATTATTCACTACTTTTAAAACGCCTTTTATAATTATGTACAACGTAGGTGCTATACATACCCAGACGAGCATAATTGGATACTTGGTGATTTTTTTTAATATTTACAATGTTTTTCTTGATAAAATTTGTTGGTGAAAATATGGAAAGTAGAAAAAAAATTTACAAATTTTAAAAAATTTATAAAAAATTTACAAATTTCAAACTTTTTAATCGGAATTTTTGGAAAATTTCCGGGTGTGAAATTAACATGGCTTATAAAATTTAAATAGAATAAGGGCAAATTTGAAACGCCTAAAAAATTGCGTTATGTTTGATTATACTGGCTGGCCAAAGCAACGCAGGGACCGTTTTGGTCCATAGCGATACCAGATCAGAGTTCCTTTTTTTTTGTTTTTTAACGAAACTATGCATCACTCAATATCCGCGAACTGTTCGCGAATTTTAGAGACGCTCACGCTCCTGTTCAGGGATACATTCTTGTCTTTCAAAACTGGGCATTCAAGTAGCGTAAACTAGTTTTCGAGAGAGCCGGCCAGTAGTATAGAATATGCTCCAGGGTTTCTGTTGAGCCCGGCTCATTACACTTCCTGCAAGCATCGTTAAGACCCTATATTCCACACTGGAACTCTAGGAATGTATGACGATGACGATCGTTGAAAGTGAGATTTAGCTTGTAAGCATGAGCTGCAACTAGGCAGTGTCCTCTTTGTACAACGACTGGAGTTCTACAGTTCCTTCTATCGAACGACATAACCGATTTACAATAGTATACCTGTCAAAGCTATCTGCCTTCGCCTTTCTGGAGATGTGGTCCTCTAGTTCGTTTTGATTTGTGAGCAAGGGTTTAAGTACCTGACTTATTTAATCCCCTGCAAGGCTCGCGCTTTCTTTAGCTATTTCGTCCACTATTTAAAATTGCGTTGATTTTTAATAATCTTATTTTTTTGCCTGCGTGTAATTTCGATATCTCGTGCCTCCTAATAGATATCCCACTTGTTGCTATTAATGGCTCTAATGACAATATTTCACTGATGAATCTAATTTCTACATTCAAAGATGTTGTGGCCTGACCTATCACGAACTCATCTCTCTCAGCAGTTTGTAGGAAAATACACAACAAATTTTAAATAGTTCGAAATTTGGCGAGACAAATTGGATACAGAAGGTGCAGTTACTTTATTTTTGGTGATTTTGACAAGTCTGACGTCAATAGTCAAGTAGTGAACCAACTCATGCTAATGAAGAGTGAGAGGAATCGGAGAGCAGCAGCAACGTCAACTCATGGTTGATAACCTCAGTAGGCCTCGCTAGGTGTGTACGTGATCTCATTGAATAGATGGCACGCCAAGACAACCTGTGGAATTGCTGACTTGCTGACTGATAATTTTTCATAGTTCCAACACATAAACATAGTTGGCATACGTGACAGCCCCATTTGCCCCGACTGTCTTGAGGAGGATGAGCATGAAAAGAAAGCAATGCAATGAGCGGTGTACGACGCGAGTTCTATGTTCTGAACGAGCTGTTTGTGTATTTCCAAAAAACAAAAATAAGATGCTTTTATAATATGGTTGAGTAGGTTTTATTTGATACAGATTAGCAGAGCTTTGCCGTGTGTACGAGGAGCCCATATATCATAATGAATTTTCTATTATCTTCTTACTAAGTGTATATTTAGCTCATTGTGTTCGTTTTCAATTATACCTTAGAATTTTTTTTCCATATCAAATCAAATAAACACCATTAATAAATGTATTTAACTTAGCCTTATCAGTATTTACTTATGTAAATGCCTTTAAGTATTTGGTTGCCTAATAATTGCACATTTTGTTATCATCAAATATATTATAAAACAGAACACATACGTACATACTTATACATATGTACACCAACAAGCATTGCTGGCAGATATGTGAATTCAATATATATATAATAGAATATTAATAAATATTTAATGTACAAATAAGTAGCCAATGATTATTGTTTCAGTTAATTAACCTTATTCAGGCGGCTGCATTATTTAAATGTTGTTATCGGGTCGGGGTGCGGCATTTTGCAGCTGTGCTAATTATTCTTCACTTCGATTTTCCCGCAGAAATCCTTATTCCATTAGGTACATTTTTAGTTATAAATAGATTCATCTGAGGATCTGTTCTGGCATTACCTAAACTCTCTACTTTTCTCAATAGAAAGACAACCTTGACCCTTTTCAATTAGATCGGATAGAGTTGTTGTTTTGACAGTCAGCCGCGGAGGTGCACGCAGCTAGACTTATGGTAGGTCTCTCGTACTAACAAATTAAAAACGCCTGCTGAACGTCAATATCGAAAGCTTTAAGCGCTATTTAACTATCAGCAAGGTGCATATAGTTTGGGGAAAAATAAATCCAATTTTTACGCAAATGGTTTAAAACTGTTTCATGGACGATCTTTAGCTTCTGAGCCATGCTACGACTACTTACACACTGGTCAACTTCGATTGTTTCTGTGATTTTATCGACATTTTCTTTAACATCAAAAATGCCGGAACGGAATCGACGAAACAAAAATTGCACCTACAGGGTCCGATACTCGCGTGTAACCAATTAAAAAGGCAATACATTTAGATTGGAAAATTACTTTTATTAAATTCAAAGTAAAAAATGTGTGAAAATAATACAAAATTAAGAATCAACTCACTTTCGCTCGATATGACCACCTTTTGCCTTGACTATGGCCTTGAGACGGTCCAGAAATGAATCGCAAGTTGCCCGAATGTGACTTGCATGTATTTTGGCCCATTTGCGGATAATTGCCTTTTTCAGCGCCTCGAGACTGGTGATCTTACTTTCCAAAATGGCCCCATTTTGTGAACGTTATGAAGTTTGGAACGTTGTTTTTCAGCCATTCTTGATTCACTCGAGCTTTGTGAGACGATGCCGAGTCCTGTTGAAACGTCCATGGTCTGCCGCCGAAATGTTTGTCTGCCCACGGCTTTAAAGCTATCTCCAGAATACTTTCCCGAAATATGTATTTCGCATTTACCTTGACGCCAAGCTCGATGAAACCGATTGGAGAGCGCTCATCTGCGGTTACAGCGACCCAAAACCATTATCTGTGGCGGGTGCTACCTTCTGGTGGCCAATCGATGATTCAAATTCTCGTATGAACGGTCGGTCAAATAAACCCTATCGTTTTGGGAGTTAACGAATTGCTCAATTTGAAACATTTTCTCGTCAGAAAACACAATGTTCGGAAATTGACCGCTTTCGGCCAAGCGGTGCAACTCCTTCGCTCTCTCAAGTCTGACTTGTTGCTGCTTTGGTGTGAGATCATACGCCTCTTGGATCTTGTAAGGCTTGCCTTTGAGATAATTTTTCAGTATGCGGCGTATGCTACGGTCCATTTATTTTCAGTTCTTTCGCCGGGGATTTCGCTCAAGCCACTTCTTCACTTTTTGAACCATTTCACGTGACGTTGCAGTCTTTTGATGGCCACCTCTATGACGTTTCACGATGCTACCAGTATCATTATAACGAGTAATGGTGCGATAAATAAAAAACTGTATTTACTTTAAGGTGCTCGAGCTCACGAACAAATGCTGGCTGTGATTTTCCACCCAAATATAATGCAATCACACTATTACGTTTGAAATCCATTACTGATTTTATTTTTTCGCGTTTACTCTCGGCAAAATGCTTCCGCGCGCTTGTAAAGAATACTTTGGGCTGTCATTTAGCCAACTAACAGACAACCGATGCCCGTGCATGAGCTGCGCGAGCGGTCTGAAGTTGGTTACACTTCGAGTGCCGGACCCTGCGATTAACTGTCTAAGTATCCGCACCACGAACACCATTCACAATTTCAGCGGCCTTGTTTGCATTTTCGCCTTTATCAAAGAAAAACTGTAAAATGTACCGAATTTTCAGCCATGCCCAATGTAGTAATAATTTAAGTATTTACAACCAGCTAACCACGACGCGTAGGTGTTGGGCATAAATACTATATGTATGTATGAACGTACAAAACGTATAATGCATATATTTACATACATACATATAATTTTATATACATATATCCCGTTTAAATCTCCACTTATTCTTTTAGCACAATCCAATAGAAAAAGTAAACAAATGTCGCATGAAATTGTTTTGATCAACGTGACATAATACTTATTTATTGTATATATAGTACGAGGTGAAGTCCAAAATAAATAAGACTGGCATCATAAAAATGTTTTTGATGTGACCATCTTTTTAATGAGTTAGTGTGTTGGAAATTACATCCCTAGCTGACTTCCAGTGAAAGCTTGGTGACATTCGGTTCAGTGGAAGCGAAGTTATTGCGTCTAAAGTGTCAGTATGTTTGTGTCATCGGTACAAAAATGAGTTTCGAACAAAGAGCTCCTATCAAATTTTGTTTTAAAGTCGGTAAAATGTTTACTGAAGCATCTGAATTGACGAAAAAAGTTTATGTCTATCTCGTGCCAGAGTGAGGACATAAATGACAACGAACATACGGACCGCCCAAATCAGTAATCACCGAAAACTCCATCGATATTAACCATAAATTTATTAAAAATGAACCGAAATCTTGGTTAAAATTCATGGAATCTGAGTTGAATATCTCCAAATCATCGATTTATCGCATTTTAACTGATCATTCGTCGGCCGCCGTAGCCGAATGGGTTGGTGCGTGATTACCATTCGGAATTCACAGAGAGAACGTTGGTACGAATCTCAGTGAAACACCAAAATTAGGGAAACGTTTTTTCCAATAGCGGTCGTCCCTCGGCAGGCAATGGCAAACCTCCGAGTGTATTTCTGCCATGAAAAAGCTCCTCATAAAAAATATCTGCCGTTCGGAATCGGCTTGAAACTGTAGCTCCCTCCACTTGTGGAAAAACATCAAGACGCACACCACAAATAGGAGGCGAAGCTTGCCCAAACACCGAAAAAGGGTGTACGCGCCAATTATATATATATATATATATATAACTTATCATTTAGGCTTACGAAAGACTTGTGCACCTTTCATTCCGCACAAATTAACTGAGGATCAAAAATTGCTCAGAATTCAACATTCGAAAGACCTCATTAAAGAGGTGAGAACATTGCAATTGGTTGATGATGGTGTTTCCAACATGAACCTAAAACTAAGCGTCCAAGTGCCGAGTGGAAGGCCCCAAAGGAGCCACCACCCAAAAAATCGCGTTTGGAGAAGTGAAAAATCAAGTCGATACTCATTTGTTTTTACTATTCCAAGGGAGTTGTCCACAAGGAGTTCGTGCCAACAGGCCAAGACGTCAATGCCATTTTCTATCTTGGCGATTTGAAGCGTTTGTTGCATCGCATTCGTCGAATTCGCTCTTAATACTGCGAAGGAGGAAGCTGGCGCATATTGCATGATAATGCACCATCTCATCGAACCACTCTTGCGACTGATTTTTTGATTATAAATCGCATTTTAACCATCAATCACTAACCGCATTAGCCTGGATATGGCTCCTTGTGACTTCGACCAATTTGAAAAATTGCATTTGACCATGAAAGGAAAACGTTTTGCGTCCGTAGAGGCCATCGAAAATGCATGCACCGACATCTTGAAGGACATTCCGGCTAATCGCCTGAAACACTCTTTCGAAAAGATTTAAGATCGCGCAAAACAGTGTATCGAGGCCAGAGAGGACTATTTTGAATAAACTCGAAGTTATCAGAACAAAGCTACTGTCGTTTCTATTTTAGCTCAGTCTTGTTTATTTTGGACTTCACCTTGTATGTGCATGTGTATATGTATATGTAAGTATGCGGTCACACGATCACAAATCGAGAGCAAATAAAAAGTTTGAAATTATTGGCCGCATGCCCACATATCATATAAATATATCTGTATATATATGAGTGCATACATATGTATTTGCATAGCTACTTTTATACAAGAGAAGCTCAAGAAGGCATTAGCAAACATGATTGAAGAAAGTGTGCCATTCTGATCGGATTGTTACCTACATATACATACATATTTGTTATTATATCTACTGGAAAAAAATTGTTTTAAGCTGTGGTAGTACTGCTATTGGATTTAATGGTTTTACACATTCAGTTTGCCACATAAATCTTTTCATATGGAAATATTTGACAAAAAAAATTTTGGAAGTGGATTTCGAAAGTAATGCACGTACGAGTATTTATTTATTTATTTTTATAACACAACAAGCTTATTCTACTATAAATGTCTTGTAAATAAATAATGAATTGACAGATTGAAATGAAACTTCACGTGCGTTCATATGAAGAGTGCAAGTGATATTTTATTTATTTAAAGTGATTTAGAAAAACAGCAATTAAAACGAAGATGTTTTATTCGGTACTGTCTCAAAATTCTTTTCACATACTCATAGCTCATAAAGTCTGCGTACACCTTTCAAATTTTTTTAAATTTATTAAAAACACAATATAAGTTTACAGTTGAAAAAAATTTTTTTTAATTAATTTATTCTTTCATTGCATTCTTAATTTACTTCACTTTTTTATTGAGGAAAACATATGTATGAATGTCACACCTATATGAAAATAGAAAAACATACACATAGCGAATAAAGTCTGCGTACACCTTACACAAATTTTTAAATTGATTAAAAACACAAAATAAATTTATAGTTGAAAAAATATATTTTTTAAATTTATTTATTCGTGCATTGCATTATTAAGTTATAAAAGCAAAAGAAAATAACAAAGTTCTTCACTTCATTGTTTACATAACGGTAAGTAATTGCACCAACATGTAATTATGCGCGCCAGAAAGTCTGCGTAGAGTTAATTTCTTTTAATAATACCGTTACTTTATTATGATTTTTTTCGCTTTTGCGCACTTTTCATTATTTGTTATTACATATAATTAATCGGTTAGCGAACTCAGTTGCACATTTTATTTAAAAGTGGAAATCGGAAACCAAAGGAAAAGAAATTAGTGAATCAGAAAGAAAAATAATTACATATAAAAGTGTGAAGAGATGGAAATAGTTTCCGAAATATTGGCAAAGCTATTTTTGGAACGTTTTTCTCCGTTTAGCGCGTAGTAAATAATTACAAGCCAACCGGAATCTTAACATCTAAGCACAGGTTTGGGCGTCCAAGAACACTATCGGTCCGAGAACCCACGGATTATTTCTTAAAAATTTGTTAAAAACGTAAACCAAATATCTAAAAAATATTTCTGTGGAAACTGCTAAAAATGTTTTACATACAGCTGGATATAATTGTAGAGTCGCTCGAAGAAAGCCGTTTATTTCACTTGTGAACAGAAGAAAGCGCATTGAATTCGTTAATAGTTATATAACTAAACAAGCCTCCAGAGTTTTGGAAACAAGTCATTTTTTCAGATAAATTTGGTGTTTTTGAGATAATAGGGCGTCAAATTGTTTGGCACAAATCTAGAATTGCTCTTGAGAAACAAAATCTTGTTGATGTAGTCAAACAAGACGGTGGTGAAGTTATAGTGTGAGGATGCATGACGGCAAGTGGTGTAGGTCAGTTAGAATTTACTAAATCGACAATGGATAAAAATAGTGGTATTTGAACAATTTGAAACAGAATGTCGAAAATGTTGACTTATCAAGAACGTTTCGATTCCAACAAGACAACGACCCAAAGCACACAGCCTATATCGATAGCTTTGGCTCTCGTACAAAGCTCCAAAACAGCTCAAAACAAACCATCAGTGTAGAATCTATTAGGAAAAAGAATTCGACAGCATTTTATAACAAGTAAGCTTTGCGAAGAGTTGAGTGGGCTGAATGGGCGAAGATTACAACTCAGCAAACAGAGAAGTTAGTAAACTCAATGCCAAATTAGATTAAGTGAAGTCCTAAAACATCGTGGCTATCCAACAAAATATTAATTTTCGTTTTTGTATATTATTTATAAAGCTTTTTCCATATGTTTTAAAACTGTACGCAGACTTTCTGATGGCTATATTTACATGTTGATGCAGTTACGTACCGTTATATAAACAATGAAGTGATGAATCTTGTTATTTTCTTTTGCTTTTATAACTTAAAAATGTAATGCACGAATAAATAAATTTAAAAAATATATTTTTTCAACTATAAATTTATTTTGTGTTTTTAATCAATTTAAAAATTTGTGAAAGGTGTACGCAGACTTTATTCGCTATGTGTATGTTTTCCAACTTTCATATAGGTGTGACATTCATACATATGTTTTCCTCAATAAAAAAGTGAACACCTTTTAATGTCTTTATTCAAGACAAATTAATAAAAATACAGTTTCAATCAATTAAATTTTTACTATGAAATCTATTTCAGACCCTATTACAGCAAATCTGAATGTAGTATGTTGCATGAATTTTGTTTGTATTTTGGCTTCGAAGCGCTTTTGACACCACAATACTAACCTTACACAATTCCAAAAGACTGTACAAATCCTCAACCTCATCATTGTCAGTAGGCACGTAATGTTTCCCAGTTTGTGTACTTTTACCCTTAGTTTCTCGCCTATAAAGTGGCAAGCCCATTGCCTTCGCCAAGCTCTCAATGCCCATGTGTCCGACAGTCTGATACATGAAGCTATCAAGTTCATCTGGAATAGATGCAAAGAAAGGGCTCAATAATATATGAGAGCAATACATATCTGTATGTAAATATATAAATAATCTAATAAAGCAGTATAAATAAGCTGGTATAGATTCAAATGCGCGCTACAATTTGAAAATTTAAATTAATGCGAAAAATAAGTATGAACAACCATATAAAGTAGTACGTAATAAAAGAAAAACATTATACAAAAAAAATTACAAAAAAATTATTTTAAAAAAATTATATAAACAAACAATATGAGAAACAAAAAAACACTGTTAGACAAAAAAATTATAAAAAATAAATTTAAAAAAAGTATAAAAATAAAACAATTATAAAAAAAAATTATAAAAACAAATATAAAATAAAAATTAAATTATAAAAAAATATAAAAATAAAACAATTATAAAAAAAAAATTATAAAGACAAATATAAAATAAAAACCAAATTATAAAAAAATATAAAAATTAAAGAATAAAGTATAAAAACAAAATAAAAAAAAATAAAATTATAAAAAACAATAAAATTATAAAAAATAAATTTAAAAAGAAAAAGTATCAAACAATAAAACAAAAACAATAAAAAAAATTATATGAAAACTTATATAAAAATATTAAAAAAATAAATAAAGTTAAAAAGAAAAAATAAATTATAAAAAAACAAAAATATTATAAAAACAAAGTAAAATAAAAAATTATTATAAGAAAAAATTAAAAAAATGTTATTTTGGCTTGTTGACGTTTTATGTCATAGTCAGCGAAGATCAGGAACTTATCGAAGTTATATCAATTACAAATATAAACCAAAAGCATAGGAATAACCAAAGGAATTATAAAATAAAATTATTAAAAAAAATGTTTAATATAAAACAAAATTATAAAAACAATTATACAAAACAAACTTATAAAAAAAGAAGTATATAAACAAAATTAAAAAAAAAACCAACCAAACCTTAATTTAAAAAAAGTATAAAAACAAAATATAAAAAAACACAAAGTTATAAAAAATATATAAAAAAAAATAAAAAAAAATAAATTTAAAAAGAAAAAGTTAAAAAAAACACAATTATAAAAATAAAAATTATAGAAAATACATAAAAAAAGTATGTAAAAACTTATAAAAAAATATTTAAAACATATAAAAAAAATTAAAAAAATATTATAAGAAATAAAACTATGAAAAAAAAATTATAAAAGAAAACAATTATAAACAAAAAAATTATAGAAACAAATATTTAAAAAATATTGTAAAAAAATAATTATAAGAAAATATTGTAAAATCTTACTTTTTACCTCGTTGTATAAACATTTTATGTCACAGTCAGCGAAGATCAAGAACTTATCGAAATTATATCAATGACAAATATATACCCAAAATGTAATGTAATAAAAACAATATAAAACAAATTATAAAAAAAAAGTTAAAAAAAAAAATTTTAAGTTGATAATTAAAAGTTTAAATTTTTTTATTATTGTAGAAACATTTAATGTCATAGCCTGCGAAGATCAGGAACTTATCGAAATCTATCAATTACAAATATAGATCAAAAATTATAAAACACAAATCATAAAACAAAAATTTAAAAAATATATATACCAATATAGAAAAAATTATAAAAAAATGTATGCTTCTGATTTTGTCAATAATTAAAAGTTAAAAAAAAATATATATTTTTTATTTTTTGCGTCGTTGTAAAAACATTTTATGTGAAATATTAACCCAAAGCAGAGAAATAACAAAAATTAAAGAAAAAAAATTTGTATTTTTGGAGAATTTTTTTTTTTTTTATTTGAAAATTGGAAAAGTAATGAATTACAATCACAATGAATTAAAAAGCAATTAGCGACTAGGCCATCAGCTTTAAAAAAGTTTGGAGAAATTAAAAACGTTTGCTTTTGTTCTCTCTTCTTAAAATTTCAACAGTCCTCACGACGTACCTCCTCTGTACATCAGCATCAGTAATAATGTTAATACCATAATAATTGTGCTTGTCGCATTTATCTTATTTATCTAGACAAATAAACTGATAGTTGTTTAATTAACACAAACAAACGTCCTTGTATCCAAATGATCAAGTAGATGAGTTAAGTCGATCTAGTTGTTGTAGTCAACCTTGAACGGATATGAATTCGGTTTGTTTACCGGCGGGATGTAAAATGTAAACAAACAGATAAATTCTGTTTTTAAAAGATATCAGCAGTTGAATTTATTGTGTTAAGCAGCTTTCTGGCAGATACTCTGTATTTTACATTTCAGTCGGCTGGTGTAAAATTAATTTTTGCTAATATTAGACCTTTGTGTTTTTACTTTAAAAATTACTCTAACTACTCGACTCGAATAACTAAAAAAAATTTTTGGAATAAATCGTATAATCTAACATTTTAATAGTAGGCACTAATGTAACAAATTTGAGTTAAAATATCTCTGCACAATTCATTTCACTGTTGTACTCACCGCGATCTTTTGGATGTAGGTTTGCCAGCGCAACGATCTCGTGCCCCTCAGCGACGCACTGCATCATATTGTAGCAGCTGTCTTTGCCACCGCTAACCATTGCAACCACCCGCATGATTTAAGTTGTGCTGTCTTGCACTTGAACCTGTAAATTGATCAATTCACGATTGGTGTGCAACCGATGCCCAGGTTTGGATCATAGAAAATTCTAAAAATTCGCGTTGTTTTTCTTATTCCGTCATTTGTGGTGGTTTACAAAGATTGCGCCTTTTTTTTGCTGGTTTATTGATCATACATCATTATTACCTGAAAACAGAAATTATATTTTTAATCCACGGAATCGCAGATAAAAATTGGTAGATAAGAAATTTGTGCAAGAGAAAAAAATTTGGGTATGCATTTGTTCTATGAAAAGAAGTAATATTATTAATTATTGAATTCGCCTTGGGTAGATTCGAGTAAAATGTTCTAGATTTTGATTTATTCTTAATATATTCAACAAAATAATATACGCCTGTGTTCACAATAATAGCAATATTTTAAAGATTTATTTTTCGTTCAATTTTGTTTTTATTTACAAAAAGGCATAAGAAAATCTTATAGCCTTTTTTGCCAGTGAGGAAAAATTGTCAAAAATCAACGCAAGGCTCAAAACTTCGAACTTAAACTTTTCACACCAAAATTCTATGCAACTGCATACTGGAAATTTTTCTAAAAATTCTGATTAAATGGTTTGAAATTTTTATGAAAATTTTTTTTTTTTTGAAGTAGGTACAAAGTTTGAAACTTTCAGTTAAAATGTTTTTCTTGTAGTTAGTACGAGTATAAACTATATTTTAATAGGAATAAATTAGTGATGGAATAAAATTTTGCTGGGTTGCTATTTTTGTGAGCACAAGTGTACATACGCACGTAACACTTATAAATACGGAGTTTGTACTATATGCTTTTTAAAGAGGTTATTTCTTTGACTAGAAAGCGTTTAAAATATATTTTATTAAACTCGTGTAGTTCAATCTACAAACGTATACATCTGCGCAGAAATAATGAAGACGTCATCATCATAGATCATCCACAATACACGCTGCTTACGATCGCTTATGGATTCAGCTTTAATCGACTTCTTTTTTCGGGTTTTATGATTTTCCATAACAGAAAATATTGGCTCTCCAGCCCTACTGCTGAGAGGCAATACAACCAGCTTACAAGTATATCGACTAAAGGTACTAAATAACATTCATTAAGTGGTCCCGGTGGTCTAGAATTTTCAAAAAATTATATTTCGAAAGTATAGGCTTTTAAGAATACACTGGAAGGATATTCCCGTATTTTCGATTATATTTACAACCGTTTTAGCAGGAGAGTCAGATTCGTGAAGCGGCCACTCTCAAAACTTTAAAGTCAATTATCTCAAAACTACCTTTTTCGGCCGGTTAACGTACACTTTTCCCAATCCATTTTTCCCAAAAGTCATTTTTCCCAAAACTTTTGTTCCCAATAAAATAATTCCCAAACCAATTTTCCCAAAACCATTTTTCCCAATTCAATTAAAATCCTATTTTTCCCAAACTTGTTTTTTTTTGCGTAGAACTCTTTTTGGCTTGGGCGGCCTTCGGCCGCGCTTCAAAAAAATAACCCTCATCAGTCCGACTCCGGCTACGCAATCCACCGTATTTTTGCGTAGAACTCCTTTTCGCCTTGGCGGCCTTCGGCCGCGCTTCAAAAAAATAACCCTCATCAGTCCGACTCCGGCTACGCAATCCACCGTATTTTTGCGTAGAACTCCTCTAAAGAATTTATTTTATTGGGAACAAAAGTTTTGGGAAAAATGACTTTTGGGAAAAATGTCTTGGGAAAAACAGTTTGGATGAAAAAATTTGGGAACATTTGCCTTTGGGAAAAGTAAGCATTGGGAAAAAAGTTTTGGGAAAAATGGATTGGGAAAACTGGTCGGCAACGTTTTCGGCCTGGTGTTGTAAAAAAAAAAAGAACTATTCAACCGATTCGTCTGAAATTTTAATATGTTGTTCACAACATCAATGGCTATCGCCCGTACTAGAATCTTATTATTATTTCAATTATTTCGTATTTTTTTATTAAAAAACTGAAAAACAACTGATTTTTACAGTGTCAAATTCAAGACCGCGCCATTTTGACATTTTTTTTATTTTAGTAGCGGGACATAGCTACAGTTATACTGATTAATAATTTTTTTGGCTTTTGCGTTTCAGATAAATAGAAGAGTAAAAACGGACAACACCGTCTAGATTCAATTTTCAGGGAGGGAAAAACTTCAGCGCCATTTTTAAAATTATTAGAATTAAAAGAAAATTAAAAGAATTAAAAAATGTTTTCCTTTTGGTATGTAAACGAAGTAAAGTTAAGTTAAATTAAGAAGCCAAAAAACTTAATTTATTTCGTAAAAAAAAATTCCTGTAAATGCCCTAAATTTTCGAGCTCTAGACCACCGGAACCCTTTGAAAATATTCCCCTCTCTGCTAAACATGAATGTGCTGCCATACGTGTTTTTGTCGATCTTCTTTTTAAATGTTGCTACAAAGCTCAGTACTTTGAATAGAAAAGTTGCCAGACCAAAAGAAGCAAGTTGTGTATTTTGAAGAGGTGGTAGTTTTCAAACCGTGTGCGGTAGATTGACAAATTTAAAAATAGTTGAATTTAAAAATATACGGTACTAGCATTTCCCAGTGGGCTTCGCACCACCATACATAAAATGCTTTTTTATATCGCAAGAAATTTTTCATATTAAGTTTTCTTTATAGAACTCGTAAAATGTTTAAACAGTTGAATTAGTTGATTTTTTTCATTCAACATACTTTCTATACTTTTTTAAAGTTTGATTGTGGTGGTCACCTATATACAGGTAAGGTGAAAGAGCCGATAAAAACTTGTAATTAAACTTTGATTCTTTAATTTCCATTTCAATTTTTTACGCTAAATAAATTATGCTAAAATAAATAAAGTTAAAAATGTTTTTCCAGTTCCTTGAATGCTTCATGTTTTATTATATTTTCGTCCAAAATTAATATTAACATAATACACTTACAACCACAACAGTACAACAGAAACGCTCATAAGCGGCTGTGTATTTGTTGTTGTTTTTCCCATACAGGCAATTCGTATGAGAGGAAACCATTACTCACATGAAATGTCATAACTCAGGAACGGCTGCACCGATTTCGATCAAACTTCACACAAACCACCTCCTCAAAGATAGAAAAGAACTCTAAAATTTTTGTGTCATCGGTTCGGCGGTTCTTGAGTTATAAGATTACCAAGGAAATGTAACTTCTTTTTATATATATAGATATCTATGCTCTATCTATGGTAGAATATGCTCCGAGAAAGGCAAATATCACAAAAAGTACAATAACGCAAAACTTCTAAAAAGTAACCAGTTTTCCTGGCGCGCATTTCATGAAGTTGAAAAAATAGAAAATCGCTAATTATACTGCGATTTAAGCTTAGCACACTTTTCATATGTCAACTTCCCTGCATTTAAAGTTTTTCACTACAGTTTTTTCAAAATTAAGCTTTTTTTTTATTTATTGTATGAACATATGCTTGTGGAAGGCTGTTTTTTTATTGGCTAATTCTTACAAATAAAAATACTTATATCCACGCTGGAGAGAATACAGAAGGTGGGACATCCGTGAAATGCTGTCCCGCTCTCAGTGTATTTGAGAGAATCAGCTGATTTGTTGACGTAATAATTTTGTATTTGTTTTGCTTTTAACTTTGATTGAAATTAACGAGCGAATTTATCGTGCTACGCCATTCTCTTTCTCGCTTTCCAATTGTTACGTCAGAATCAGATATACTCTTAATGATGTCCCAATATTGTAATCTATCATTCTTGAAATGTATCCACAGAGAACGTTAATGTATGTAAAGTCTCTGGTTTCCATTAAAATCTCAAAATAAAATGTAACCTCAATATAAAGGTAACTTCTCGCTCTCAATTTCCCCTTGCTTGCAAACTTTATTGTAGAACGGTAAAAAATGACAATTGGTACAAACTATCTTGTACGCGAACAGTACTAATATTATTAAAATCAGTGTATCAATTTTCACACAGAAAATCTAAAATAAAAGGGACCACGTGCCTACGATGAATATTGCCATTAAAATATGTTAAATACATCTCCTCCTTAAGGGTTAAAAAGCTATAGATACCAAGGCATTCGGCTGAAGAACTTTTTTTTTTAATATAAACTCGGTAATAAGTATTCACAGGGTTTCAAATGTAAATACGCATTTATATGTAGTTACACACTGTGCTAAGCAGGGATTTACAATATAGAGATAACTATCTTCGAATTCTATCATTATTGTGTAGAATTATGTTTTCTTTTATAAAATAAATATGAATTGAACATGGCAGGATTACACAAAAATCAATGACTTCTTTCGATTTCATCCAAAACCACTAATCCAGAAATACATATTACTATGTACATATGTATATGCATACATGAGTAAAATTAGACACAAATGTGCGTTCATATGTGTAGTAAGAACTCATCCTTTTCATTTTAGCTCTTGAATTTCGCTTTTACTTGCAATTGCATCTGAGCGACAAAATTATCATATATTATTTTGCTCATTTAATAATGAAACAAAAATATCACTTATCCTGCATGGTACTTGAAAATGTAGCAAGTCCTGTGTGACTAATCTCCTTCATTTCCAATTGGAATGTGATTAGCACAACAAAAACAATAGTCAGTTTTTAGCCAACTCACTTTGATCACCTCTGCCTCCTATCGGAATTTTGTATTGGATCACTTAATTTCTAAACAATCGAAGTTAATTTAAAAACACACGCACTTCACCTTATTGCAACTGTACATATTTTAACAACAGCATTTAAATTGCATATTATATAGCTGCAATTTATGCATCTCTCTTTGTGGGGTTATGTTACACTTTTCACATACACATGCATACACAAGAATATAAGACGAAACCCGCTACTCCTCTATATTTAATAATCTTATGGTGTTTTCCGTAATCTAAACGCGTTTTTAATGACTTTAATATATATATTTTCAGTTTAATCACATTTAATGCTTTTCTTGTAAAACAGATTTTAATATTTCACCAACGGTCAATTCATAATACGTTCTCGATTGACGCAAATATATTCGCAAATTTCCATTTCTCACATTGGGTCGATTCTTCTACTTTATTGCTGTTCTGACATTTAGTGTTGTTTATTCTTTCTATTGTAATTTGACTTAATGTTGCCTGTGCTGCCACCTGCAACGCTAAATAGTTACTGTGTGCTCACACGCCAGCTATTACCCCAACTAGATTACAATAGTCGATTTGCGACTTTGGGAGGTGCTTGCACGTGTTGACTTTCCATTGCTATCACGATAGATTTGCTGATAATGTCTATGGTGTGGATCGAATTTAAAAATTATAACACATAAATGTAGCCACTATGTCAGTCTTTTGATTTATAGTACTTTTTATAAATTACCATTAAGAATTAATAGCAATATTGAACGTTAAAAATGCTTCATTTTTGCATAAGCTTGAAAAAATTCCCTATTACAGACAGACGCTTATTACAAACTGTTTAAATACAAATACAAAAAAATAACAATATTCTCTTATAAAGACTCATTATTAATTCAAGATTTGATTTAAAGCTATTTTTACTCAATAATACTACGTATTTTTTTTTTTTTTTTAAATTCTATTATTATAAATGTTCATCTAAACGTTTGTAATACCGTGCAAAATAAATATGCGAACTGTCAGATATATGACGATAATGAGAAAAGAATAAAGAGAAACCAAACAAACCCAGTCAACCAACAATGAGGTTCGATACAACTTCTGCAGTTTTTAAAAGAGTTAAATTAAGTTTTGGCCTTCGATAAATCATTATTTAAAAAAATAGTGGAAATTTGGACTAAATCAATCGCGATAAAATAATATTTTCAAAATAAGTGAAAATTTCGAATAAAACATAGCGCAAATTTTTAGTTCAAATTTTCACTTGCGGAGCTTTTTTGTTTTAAAATATATTCATGTTAAAAACATAAAAAAAAATTTTATTAAAGGGCGCTTTTTCAATTTCAAATATATATTTTTACAAGCACTGAAAAAGATGGAACCAAATTCGCGCGATTTTTAGTCCAAATTTTCGATTGCGGTGCTTTTTTGGTTTAATATATATTCATATTACAAAAAAAAAATAATTTTATAAAATAAAATAAAAAATATATGGGGCATTCTTCGCCAACCGGACACCCCTATCTGCCCAGAACAGTTTTTATAAAAAAAATTTTTCCCTATGCCGAAATAAAAGCTTATGTCATGTACTTTAATTTGTCATGTGGCACTTTTTAAATATTCAAGATGGAGCTACTTTTCTAAAGGGATTAATGCATCGATCTCTTCTCGATTTTCCCGACATTTTTTAGGCGATAATAGTTCTGAAAAGAACTGTTTGACAGGTATTAGATATTAATTTATTCTTTCAGAATTTTTTATAATAATCTCCAGACAGTTTAACGATTAAGACATATACAGAACTTGTGCTGTCAATAAAACTGTTAAACAATATTTTACGAAGTTTAGCGATATCGACAACAGATGCGATAATAGTTCTAAAAAGAACTGTTTGACAGATTTATTTTTAATAGTTTATTCGTTTAGACTTTTCTATAATTTGTTCAAATTATTTCTGTACCGTTTGACATGTGAAATACATCAAGAACTAGTGCTGTTAATGAAACAGTCGAACGTTGCACCAGAATCTCTCTCTCTACTTTTCTTAACAAACTACTTCATTTTTTTTGGTGTTTTCCAACATATTTGTCAATATTCGTCGTCCATCTTGAATATTTAAAAAGTGCCACATGACAAATTAAAGTACATGACATAAGCTTTTATTTCGGCATAGGGAAAAATTTTTTTTATAAAAACTGTTCTGGGCAGATGGGGGTGTCCGGTTGGCGAAGAATGCCCCATATATAAAATAAAATTTTTATAAAAATAATAAATTTTTCGCCCATATAAGTGACCCATAAATTTTACGATAAAACAACATTTTCATAAATAGTATTAATAATAAAACCTAAGTTAAATGCTTGCTGGGTTAACAATTGCTTTATACATTTCTTTTTAACGAGATTTCAGTACAAGATACAAATACAGTCGTAAAAAACCAAATTTTAAAGCTTTTCCTGGGGGTTCTATAGGGACACTAGAAGGTAAGGACTTTCATTGATATAATGGTGTGACCTTGCTCTTTCTATTAGGCGTGGTTGGCGGTATAATTTGTTTAGTTTAGTTTAGTTCAACAATCCATTTAGTAGCAATTTGAAGTGAATCTTCGTTAATGAAAAATATAAGCCAATATGATTTGGCATCGAATTAAATTCTCCTAAAGTTCTAGAAATCGAAGCATTGGAAGCATAATTAGTTTCTACCATTCCTAACCATGATTCCGTAAGCTTCACTGTGTAATGTTGAAATTAATTTTCTCGAGCAGCAATGGAGGTCAAATCGAAAACGAAAATGAGGGAGAGAATAGTCCTAATACATATATAATGTTTTTAGATCAATGAACAAGCACTTTTATAGGATCGAATTGGATCAGTGAAATTTAAAGAACGCAAAGCATAACACACAATTTCAGCCCTATTCCCGATTTCGGCTGATGTTGCAATATAACTCTCAATTCGGTAATACAAAAAACTGTTACCGAATATTGCTTATGAATTTTAATTTAAGAGATATTGAGAAATATAGTACAAATCAAACGCAGCTTCTTCGAAAAAAATGGGTTATTGAAATCACATAACATTTTCCCCAAAAATTATCATAATGAAATAGTAATTCATGTTTTTTCCTAGCGCCACTTTTTTTGTTCGTTTTTAAATGTTTTATTAGCTTCACCTAAATAAGCAAAAAAAATTAATTTTTTGATCTCCTATAATTTTATAAGAATATCTGGGGTAATTTTGTATGCTTCTGAACAGTCCAATAATCTAGCGTATGTATGTAAATGTATTGGCATATTATCTGTCAGACATGGCAAAGAAAGTTCTTTCAGCAAGCCTGGAGAAAAGCAGTTTCAAGAGCAATTAAGCTCAATTCTGATGCACTTTTCCAAAATAACTATTTACTTGATTGTAGGTTAAATTTCTGCACAATTTTTTACTGAAGAAATTTTTCAATTTGAATGGGAGCCCGCCGTAGCCGAAACTTTCCTAATAGCGGTCGCCCCTCGGCAGGCAATGGCTGACGTCCGAGTGTATTTCTGGCATCAAAAAGCTCCTCATAAAAAATATCTGCCGTTCGGAATCGGCTTGAAACTGTAGGTCCCTCCATTTGTGGAAGAAACTCAGGACGCACGACACAGAAAGGAGGAGGAGCTCGGCCAAACACCCGAAAGGAGTGTACGTGCCAACTATATATATATATTTTTTCATATTAGATTGGGATTCTTCTTCTTCTTCTTAATTGGCGGATTGTGGCCGAGTTTAACAAAGCGCGCCAATCGGACACATCAAGTATTTCGCTACCGGATCTTTCCAACGCAGAGAAGGCCTTCCTCTTCCTCTGCTACCACCAGCTGGTACCGCATCGAATACTTTCAGAGTAGGAGCGTTTGTATCCATTCGGACGACATGACCCAGCTGACGTAGCCGCTGGATCTCTATTCGCTGCGCTATTTCTACGTCGTCGTAAAGCCTTGTAAAGTGTTAGTTTTGTTCGTCGAGAGAGGACTTTACTACTAATTTACCTACTTAGTAGTACTTTATGACAACGGAGATTCTACGTTGATTGGGATTAGTCTGCTTCAAATAAATTAATAAATCTTTAAATCTTTAAAATTTAGTAGTCCAGTGAAACTATGAAAGCTTGTATTCGAAATTGTTTGATCGATCAAACACCTTCTCATGTCTTCATATAAAAGAATATATTTTTGACAGGAAATTAGGTTGGTAAAACACTTTTATTGTCTGGCGCTCTTCACCCTTTGCACCCAGTACAAGTCCTTAATCAATTTTTTTTCATAAATATTTTAGAACTTGAAAAGCTGCTGGAAGGCAGTAAATTTTGACAAATGTTAAATGATTATGTAAAAAAACCTGGACCTTACTACAAAAATGTAAAATGAATGTAAAATTTTGAAGTGTCAAATCTGCTGTCTTCAACAAAGAAAAAGTGTTTGCAAAAAAAAATTAAAAAAAAAAAAATAATGTTTACAAAAAATAATGTTTACAATAAAATTTTAAAAATGTTTTTATGATAGCTACTTGCCTTTCGTGGAGCACGCAAATCTACAGAGCCACACATTTGAGAGGTAACATACCGACGCACACCTTCATAATGAGAATACCATGCTCCCAGCTAAGGAGCACATCAAAATACTCAGTAAGCCACCTCCTACTCATATCGGGAGGTATCTCTTCAACTACAATAACGAAATCCAGGGCAAAAATACAACTACAACTACTGGATCGGATAGTATATAGACAGACATTAAACGACATTCATCGGGAAACCCTTACCCCCTTCCTACACTCACGACTTCTGAAGTCGAACCCGAAGAGCTTCAGCTTCCTCGCGAGACCCTCGTAACTTTGGCTTAATTACGTTCTAGATATTATAGTATGTAAGTTAAACTCCTATTCATCCAGAATCGACCTCGACTTAGCCAATGTATGTCCAGCATGTGAAAGCACAACGCACGACATTAACCTCCTCTTCACATGCCCCATCACACCTACTCACCTAACAACCCTCTCGCTTTGGACCCAACCCGGCGAAACAGCACGTTTTCTGGGCCTGCCATTAGATGAGTTAGAAGACGAACGGTGACTACATCGCACTGGCAGGGTTTAGTAAACTGCTACAACAACAACAGCGCACACCATAGTCTCGAAAAGAAGTTTTACTTAACCACCTTCCAATTACATACGTATGTGCCAGTCTAATTTTTATCATTTTGTATATCGTGGCATTGAGTGGAAAAAAAATTCTTTATAGTACAAGTTGGCGCAAAATTAATCATCCCATTATTTTTTCGAATAACTTGTTTGCTAAATAAAAATAAAATGACCTTGAGTGATAGAAACCTTTATTTTGACTATTTCTACGCTCTATTTCTGGAACTGGTAAAAAAATTTAAAAATTTCTAATTTTTACAAAACCAACTAACAACTTCAGACAACTTCAGAAAATAACAATGAAGTCCGATTCATCTTTAGTAGCCTTAAAATCTCAGCGAAATGTATTTATGTATTTAATGTATCTACAAAATTAATCATCAGTAATCATCATTTTGTTTTTGAATAACTTTCTTACTAAATAAAAAAAAAATGATTTTGAAACATGGAAATCTTTTAAGCTTTCTGCGCTCTACGAGTATTGCTTGTCTGTTTGTACACTGTAGCTGTCTGGTTCACAAGTGTCAAATATAATTGACGTTCGACGCCATTTACAAAAATTATTGTATAAATCTTCCGATTGGATGATTAATTTTGCTCCACCTTATATACGCATATGTGTGTACATATATTTAAATTTTTATATTTGTGTTATAATTGCCTTGCTGGCTTTTCTTAACTTTTAAAAATAAAAATAAAAAAACTTTACTACAAAAGCGCACGTCATTTCCAGATCTTGATTTCATTAAGTTTTTTTCATATGAATATGGGCTCTTCGATCTGGCAATACAACATTTACTGTATTAAGTCACTCTGATTCGTCCTTCCAAACCTTTGATTATTGGCGTTTCAACTTGAAAATATTTGATTAACGCTGAAAATTCATTGGTCGGAAGTATTCTGGAATAACAACAAAGTAGCGGTTGTTTTATGTCTCTGTATAAAAAAAGTAAGCACTTACTGGCGTGACGAACCAAAATCAGCAAACATTGTAAATCCATAACCACCATTAGCCACGTATCTCGTAGCAATAATCCGGTAGACTTTCGTTAGGGACAGTGGCTCATAAGCAGGCACAGTGCAAGCCGTGCAACGTACTTCAGCACTAATTACTCTATTTCCTTTTATCGCTTGCAAGTCATACGTGACTCTTATGCCGGAAATTTGCAGAAATCTGTAAGTCTCATTGACATTTTCTGCCAAATCAATCGTTGAGACACTGTACTCTAAAGCTTCAAGCAAATGGTTACCAGACAAGTCGAAGGCCATAATGGCGCCCTCGTATATGCCAAGTGCGAAAATTTGTTCATACGTAACATCTGTAAAAGAAATTAGTCCATACAAGATTTTATTATTAAATAAAGTAATACCAAATTAATCTTACTGCCGCGTGGGATAAAGGCACGCATTTCAGCGCTGGTGGTTAATGCTATTGAGGCGTTGGCCCATTTCGTTGCACTGTAGGAATCCAGTTCTAAAAACTTTAAGCAAAATGTATAAAATCGTATGTAAATAGAAATTCGTTTTTAAAGTTGAGGTTAATTACTGCATGAAGTAGAGCGTCGGCATAAAAATTTCCAATATTGCACTCCGAACAGCCGCAATTATCATTCCGCAAGTTGACTCTTGATGTGCCAATATTCCTTTTGCCCTCAGCGGTGATAATATCAGTCCAGCTTTCTTTGAGCTGTGTCACTGCAACATCTAAAAATAATAGTGGAATTATATACATACACACTTACTTACATTTTCTTGTAAATCACTCTATTGGCAATCAAAATATTTTCTTTAGAATTTATTACATAGTTCATTCTTCCTTCCATATATGTACATACATATATACTTATACTTATATATTATATTATATATCAAGCGGACAAGAACTTGCCTGCAAGGGGGAGTACTCTCACCTCTTTTGTAAACATTCGTAATACAGGTAGATGAACTTCTCTACAAACTGAACAATCGAGGTTTCCACACTCAAAGTTATGCTAATGACCTGGTACTATACATGAACTCTCTAGGGACGCATAGAAAGTGAACATCGCTAGAAAGGAACATCAACCTAAGGGAATTAATCAAACTATCCTAAGTGAATCAACTCTTCAACTATCCACAGAAACGAACTATCAAGAAAGGCATCAATCTTGATGAAATGCTCACTTGGAACTCGCATGCTACTGCAACAGCCACAAGAGCATTCTTTGTCTTTTTGGAAAATACTTGTGGACTGAGCCCGAGAATGACCTACTGGACATTCACTACAGTTGTTAAACCCACAGTCACTTACGATTCCCTGGCTTGATAGTCTAAAGTTAAACAACGAAAGGCGATAAATGAACTCATCAAACTGTATGGCTTCGACTATGTCGGTATAACTGGAGCAATGAAGACATGCTCAACTGACGTATTAGATGTGATTTTACTCCTATCAAAGCTCTCCATTTTAATTGAAAAATAAGCTTGTTTGAGCGTTTTAAGATTAAAAGGCACATCCGATCTGAAAAGAGGGGATATGAAAAGATATTTAAAAGTCTTAGACGACTTTCTTCATAGGGTAAAAACATTATTACTCAAACCCATGCTGTTCAGGAACTTTCAAGTTCTTATTAATGTACGTACGGCCTGAAGAAATGGAACTAACTTCAAACCTGGTTCCCAGATACAGTTGACTGATGGGTTGAAATTAGAATATCGCAGAACAAGAGCGGGAATCAATGGGCTTAAACTCAAAGAATAGATTCCAATGAGTTTTTACCCAACAATCTTCCAGACAGAAAAGCATGCCATCGAGACATATGTGTGTGAGCGAATGTCTCAGTAGGAAAAGGAGATTTTTGCAGATAGTCAGTTGGCTTTGAAAGCCCTTCTAACACCTGTAGTCGTCGCAAAAATGGTAAGTGACTGCCTGTACCTCCAGATAAGAGACATATTTCCTGCACGTTCGAGATGTTTGATATCCTCCTTACAGGAGTTTAGATGTGGATTGTGGCGACGACAGAACCTTGATCTCAGCTTGACTATCAGAAAAGATGTTTATATCTCCCTCCGAATAGCTATACCTAAAAATTTTGCATGCGTGCAGGATTGCGAAGGTCTCTGAGTATTTAAAGGATACTAAAATGTTGGCTGATTTAGAGATACCTATGTTCGTGCAGACTCTCCCCTCCTTCCAGCCTGCTTTGAAAGATAGCCCTAGTACAGCCCTCAAAACCCAATTTGCGGGTCGAAGTACATAGAAGGAGGGAAAAATCTGCCTCAAAATGCTACCATGCCCAAAGGATATTACCTCCTTCAACCTAATAGCGCTCTAAGCAGCAATCGATTGAACTTGAAGATCAGAGGGAAATAAGTGCAGAATGACGTTAAGGGCGGCAGTGGGGCAAATTCTACAATCCTCAGTGATTCCAATACATGCAGTTTTCTGCACTCTCTCTCTCTAATTTAGGGGTGTTATAGCCCTTCCGATGAGCTACCCACAAAACTAGGCAGTCATATGTCTAAATTGGCAGAACCACTAAGTTGTACATCCAGAGAACCAACACGTGGCTTGAGGCCCCATTTTTACCGAACATAGATTACCAGGAGTGGGTACCATATACTGGCCTTCTTAACTCGATTGTTGATGTGCTGCTGCTAATGAAACTTGGGGTCAAGTATGACAACTAGACACTTGACTTCCGACCAAAGCGTAACCATGGTGGTATTGCCGTGAGTTCGTATACTTATACATTGTGGAACAATAAACCCCAGAATGTGCTAAAATGTTTAAAACGCCTACACATATAGGGTACCTCAGCAGACTTTCCACAATAGATCTCTTCTGGTAGCACTGCGCAGTAGCCTAATACTAATAATAAAATAACAGTTTGATCAGATCTATAATTGCATTTAAAATTCATAAAAAATGCATTCAACTTTATATTTTAATAATTTATAATTTTAATACAATTTTCCAAAATGTACCAGAAAATGAGAGCTCATTTTCAAAAACAAAAAATATTTGCTACTATATCACTCCTTTCGTGTAATCGATTTGCGGATGTTTCATAACACCATTATACGTTTCTCGTTTCCTGTATAAATTGGAGTTATTTGATTTGTATATGACAATAAGGCATCCAAGTCAGTCATCTCTTTCCTGTAAATTTAATAAAAGAAAAATGTATTAAATGGAGGGATTATTTTTTAAATGCTTTCTCAGAGTTACTCACTGCCAGTCAGAGCCATAATCTCTTAACATTGTAAACCCGCCTCCTCCTTCTGCGAGGAAATCTGGGGCCACGATGCGATAAATTTTCGTTGAGTCCAAATCATCGTAGACTGGAATTTCACAATCGGCGCAACGCACTTTAACATCGACCACTCGTTGACCCACTGCATTCGTAAAATTGTAGGTTATTTTTAGACCGGCAACTTGCAGAAATATTGAGGAGCTAGTGACTCCACCTTCCAAATCAATTGGGTTAACACTGAATTCCAAAGCTTCTAAGAGTTTATGGCCTGGTAGATTAAATGCAGCGAGTCTATTCTCAAAGGGCGACATCGTCACTAAGTGAGCGTATGAAATATCTGCAAAATACGTTTCAATTAGTATTTATGTATATGTATATATCATACTATATACTTATATACATATGTATTTGAGAATCCAGTTGGGTATCTCGGTACTTACTTCCTCTGTAAATTGGTACCCGCAAAGCACCTGTATTTACAAGGCCAATTGAAACATTTGTCCAAGGACTCTCCGAGTATGGAGTTAAGCCAGTAAACTAGATTCGTTGAAATACATATGTACAAACACACATATATGTAATCCTTGAAAATTCGTAATTATGATTTAGTGATACTTACAGCGTGTATCATTGCGTCGCAGAAGAAATTACCCAAATTGCACTCGCCGGCGCTGCATGTCGACTTTCTTAATTCAACTCTTGTTTCGCCCTGAATCACAGAACCGAGTACGTCCATCTCTTTTTTAATTGGTTCGATAGCAGCCACAGTTTCAGGGTCTGCAGAGCACACATCAGTTGAACAGAGAAAAAGACTATAATATTCGTATATATTTTTTTGTTTTGGTTAAACCAAATAAATGTTCCTAATATTTAATACATAACCTAATTATTTAAGCAGCCTATGAGAAGATTTATAATTTGTGCAAATGGCGTCGTATATCAAACATATCTGACACTTGTGAACCAGACAGCTGCCGTATGTATAGGCTAAAATACTTTCCAAAAGCAAGGAAAGTTGCACAAGTTATAGCGGTCCCCAAGCCAAACAAGAACGCCCCTGTTGCTAGCTCGTACAGACTAATTAGCTTGCTGCAAATCCTCTCCAAATTGTTTGAGAAAATACTGCTTGACAGAATTGACCCGATCCTTAAACAAAAAGACGCTATCCTCTCACACCAGTTCGGTTTCCAAAAACAACATTCAATTGTGCAACAGATTCACAAAGTAAACAAAATTACAGACGACTTCGATAAGAAGAAATATTACATTGCCGTGTATTTGGACATCGCGAAAGCCTTTGACAGAGTATGGCCTAAATGACTTCTATATAAGCTAAAAAACATTTTACCACTTAACATATTTAATATCCTTAAAAGCTACATAACTGATAGACACTTCTTCATTAAATACGACGATGAGTGATCTGAAATCTTGACGGCGACAGCTGGAGTATACACTTAGTATACACAGCAGATATACCAACGCCAACTACTCGAGGATCAAGGATAGCTATCATACATTTGCAGGCGACACAGTTTTAATGTCAGCTGACAACAATGAAGAAGTAGCAACAAAAACACTGCAAGATACGCTATCAGCTGCAACACAATGGTTTAAAAATGGGGCATTGAGGTCAATAAAAACAAAACACAACATGTAATATACGCGAAGAGAAAGTCTGCAATACATCCAATCCAAATTAACGGAGAAGACATAAATACACACTCAAGTGCAAAATATTTAGGCATCACGATTGACTCAAAACTCACATGGAAAAAACACATACTGAACAAGAGAAATGAGATGAAAAACAAATTCCAACAACTTTACTGGCTACTAGGAAAACAATCAACCCTAAGCTTATGGACCTATATATCGAACAAACAATCAACCCTATGCTTATGGACAGTGGCGTAGATAGCTTTTTGTGATGGGGGGGATATAATTTGACAATATCTTTTTTTTACATTCAATATATTTTTATCGGTTTTCTTTTTCCATAATCATGGGAATCACTTACCATACTCTATATAAACAAACAAAAAATTACGAATAAATTTTTTCACTTGGATGCCCTCAATATGCAAAAAATGCTTGCATCAATTAAAGAAGAAAATCAAGTTTTCGGGATTTTTTCGATAACTCATCTATGACTTCATCAGCTGTGATTGGAATATCATGATGAATAGCTAGAGCAGTCAATCCGTTCAAGCGATCAGATTCCACCTGTCGATCCACCTAATTCACCCTGATGTTGAAGAAGAGATGAGAATCTCATCTCTGCATTTTCTTCATTTTCGCTATTTTTAGCAAAGGGTGTTCTTGCCACTAAAAATCTTTTCACCATAAGATGATAAACAAATAACAATGCAAACGTGATTATGGAATAGGTTATAAATCCGCAATATTGACTCTATGTTCGATTATCGAACTTCAATACGTCCTTATCGATGACAGCGCCATTTAATCCCTTTCAATTGGTAAGCCCGTTTAGGCGCGGGAATTCTATTGTGTTCAAATTCAAAACTATAATATTATAAAAAGATTTTTTCTTTCTCATTTTAAAGTGGTTTAAATGATGTCATACTGAAAAAAGGTTGAAGGCATTTCGAGAAATGGACGCATATACCTACATGTATAAGTACAATTTTTCAAAAATTTTAGTTTCAATTTCTCAGGGGGGGGATTGCTCCCCCCCCCCCCCCCCCCCCCCCCCTATCTACGCCACTGCTTATGGACCATAGCCGAATGGGTTGGTGCGTGACTACCATTCGGAATTCACAGAGAGAACGTCGGTTCGAATCTCGGTGAAACACCAAAATTAAGAAAAACATTTTTCTAATAGCGGTAGCCCCTCGGCAGGCAATGGCAAACCTCCGAGTGTATTTCTGCCATGAAAAAGCTCCTCATAAAAATATCTGCCGTTCGGAGTCTGCTTGAAACTGTAAGTCCCTCCATTTGTGGAACAACATCAAGACGCACACCACAAATAGGAGGAGGAGCACGGCCAAACACCCAAAAGGGGTGTACGCGCCAATTATATATATATATATATAACACCAAGTACTTATTGTTAATATTAACAGATCGTAATTTATAATAGAAATAAAAAAAATTAAAAAAAAAGTATTCAAAGAAACAAGTAAAAGCGCGTAAAGGTCGAAATAAAAATTTCCATCACTCAAAATCCCTTTTTTCATTTTATTTATTTTAAAAGTTATTCAGTAAAGATATTGGATGATTAAACTTGCGCCACCTTGTACATATAAGGGACTTCACAAGACATCACAACCACCAAGGGAGAGAAAATCAGATACCCTCATATATCAGGCATATCATAAAGATGTATGCACTATGATTTCCATAATTCAGCAAAATGTTTAAGACCAAAGAGTTTGTAATTTTATTATATTTTTCACCGTTTATCACTTTTACCAAATTTGAGTAATTTGGTTTCCTTTATCAAAGATATCACGTTTTCGTCTCTTTTAAATTATCGTTATATTGGAGGTGGACGCATTTATTGACCGATTTCACCCATTTTTAATGCGAGAGTGAGTAGGTTCGAATCTCCGTGCATGAAATAGTGATCGCCTCTCGGCAGGCAATGGTAGGCCTCCGTATTTCCATGTATTTCTGATATGAAAAAGCTCCTCATAAAAAAGTCGGCCTAAAGCTTTAGGTCCTTCCTTTTGTAAAACAACATTAAGGCACAGACCACAAATAGGAGGAGAAGTTCAGCCAAGGATATGCTTTTATATTTTGCACCCAATAATGAAAAAACAGTAAAATAATAATGAAAATGGCGTTATTGCTTTTCAAATTATTCTGCTTGGAAATTTCAATTTTCAAAGCACTTTTATGTGGATACCTCCAAAACGAGGCTTCAACTTTTTACACACAGGTTCTCTAGTTGTTGAAAAACATTGAATCCGCATTTTATTTTAGTTTTTTGGGAACAAAGGGAAATCATTAGATGCCAAATCAGAGCTGTAAGGTGGATTACCCATTAATTCGATATTTTGAGTACTCAAAAACTCTCTCGTGTGAGCCTATACGTGAAAGCTCGATTTCTTATTGAAGGTTGATGGCAAAAACGTTTTGTTATGCACCACTCAGAATTGATTGATTTAACTTTTTTAGTGATAAAGTTGCGACGTCACTAGATTTTCCGAAAAAACAGGTGACCATTCACTTTGAGGTGCTTCTTCCGCGAAGAATTTTTATTGGATTAAGCTCATCTTGGAACACCAAACTGTGGACTGCTGTTTTGCTTTCGACTCTTCAGCTATTACGATGTCATTGACGTGCTTTGAAGAACTGCGGCTTAATTTATTTAACATTTCTTTACACCAATCGACGAGAGTCCCCGTTTGGACAATTGTCAAATTATGCAATAAAATTTTCGAATTAATTAATGCCATTCCGCGAGTTTGTCATATACATGCTGACAGGGTCCGGCACTAGAAGTGTAACCAACTTAGTTAACTAAATGACAGTCCAGAGTAGCATCGCGAAACGTCATGGCTGTGGTCATCAAAAGACAGCAACGTCTCGTGAAATGGTTCAAAAAGTCAATCAAATAACGAACTGACCGTAGCATCCGCCGCATACTGAAAAATGATCTCAAAGTCAAGACTTACAAGATCCAAAAGCCGTATGATCTCGCACCAAAGCAGCAACAGGCCATACTTGACAGAGCGAAGGAGTTGTTACACTTGGCCGGAAGCGGTCAATTTCCGATCATTGTATTTTCTGACGAGAAATTTTTCAAATTGAGCAATTCGACAGGTAATGGTTTGGGCCGCTGTAACCGCAGATGAGCGCTCTCCAACCGTTTTCATCGAGCCTGGCGTCAAGGTAAATGCCAAATATTATCGGGAAAGTATTCTGGAGGTTGCATTGAAGACGTGGGCAAACAAACATTTCTGTGGCCGACTAGGACGTTTCAATAGGACTCGGCACCGTCTCACAAAGCTCGACTGAACCAAGAATGGCTGAAAAACAACGTTCCGAACTTCATAACGTCCACGCCAAGACTTTCAAATTTACCAGACGCGCATCCGATGGATTATTTGCGCTATTTTTTGCGCTGTTTTGGAGAGCAAAGTCCGAATTAAAAGATTCACCAGTCTCGAGGCGCTGAAAAAAGCCATTGTCCGCAAGTGGGCCAAATACCGGCAAATCACATTCGGGCAGCTGGCGATTCGGTTCTGAACCATCTCTAGGTCATAGTCAAGGCAAAAGGTGGTCATATCGAGCAAAAGTAAATTGTTTCTGAATTTTGTATTATTTTCACACATTTTTTACTTTGAATTAAATACAAGTAATTTTCCAAACTAAATTTATGGCCTTTTTGGTTCGTTACACTTCGAGCGCCGGACCCTGTAATACATGAACTTCTCAACAAACTGAACAATCTATAAGTAGATTTGCACTCTCAAGGTTATGCTACAGACCTGGTAGTATACATGGCTGACTTGAGGAAACAATTTCTGACCGCCTAAAACAAGCCTTTAGCATAATAAGCAAATGGGACGCCGACAAAGGGCCTTCTATTAACCTATCGAAAACTGCGCTATTGCCGCTCACTAGGTACCGTTCAAATGTTCTGTTCTAAATTAATCAACTCTTCAACTCTCCACGGAAACGAACTATCTTGGCATCAATCTTTATAAAACGCTCACTTGGTAAGAAAGTTACTGCAAAAACCATAAGAGCATTATTTGCCTGCACAAGGCTTTTTGGAACTTGAATCATACTCTTCAGGAACTTCCAAGTTCTTATTATTGAACGATAATTGGCGCGTACACCCTTTTTGGGTGTTTGGCCGAGCTCCTCCTCCTATTTGTGGTGTGCGTGTTGATGTTGTTCCACAAATGGAGGGACCTACAGTTTCAAGCTGACTCCGAACGGCAGATATTTTTATGAGGAGCTTTTTCATGGCAGAAATACACTCGGAGGTTTGCCATTGCCTGCCGAGGGCGACCGCTACTAGAAAAATGTTCTTATTAATTTCGTTTTCACCGAGATTCGAACCAACGTTCTCTCTGTAAATTCCGAATGGTAATCACGCACCAACCCATTCGGCTACGGCGGCCGCCAATTATTTGAACGTATGGCCTGGAGAAATAATTGTATCAACTGGTAAACGTGGCTCCCAGATACAGTTGACTGATGACTCGAAATTAGAAGATCGCGGAACAGGAGCGGGCATCAATGCGCCTAAGTTACAAAATTCGATTCCAATAGGTTTTTACCCAGAAATCTTCCAGGCAGAGAAGCATGCCATCGAGATATACATAAATCTCCGTAGAATGAATGAATGAGAGAATGTCTAGCTAGAAAAATGAGAGGAACCCACATTTACTTACTTCCTGAAAGTCAGCTCTTCTATCAAGAGTAATCACCGCAAAAATGGTAAGCGACTGCCTGAACCTTCTTAACACGTTAGGAGAAATTCAATACACTCTTATTAGGTTGTGTTCCTGTGGTATGAGAGAAATGAATTGGCTGATCATTTAGCTAAAAAAGGGGCAAAAAAGCCTCTCATTGACTTTGTGGACTTGCAAAAAGCCACATTAACGAATTTCTCAGAAAGTAGGAGGAGAAGAAATTCGTTGAATACTGACGAAATTCTAGTGGTCAGCAAAAAGCGAAATAATTCCTAACGGCGGACGGAGGAATTTCTGATAAGCTAATTTCGCTTAGTAGAGTAGACTTAAGACTTGTAGCTGATTACTTTACAGGTCACTATAGCCTGAGATATCGTCTTCTTCTTTTTTATTGGCACGATAACCGCTTACGCTATTTTGGCCGAGTTTCACAAAGCGCGCTAGTCATTTCTTTCTAGAGCTAACCGGCACCTGATATCTCCAACGCAGAAGAGACCTTCCGCTTCCTATGCTATCACCAGGTGGTACCGCATCGAATATTTTTCGAGCCGAAGCGTTTCTATCCATTCGGACATGACTTAGCCAACGAAACCGCTGGATGTTTATACGCTGCACTATGTCGCCGTCTAGCCTAAGATATCACTGAAACAAAATTGGTCTCTCTATGACCATCACAACATATTCTTTATGAACACTCTGCACTAGGCACAAAAAAGCTTCACCTTGGCTCAGTATGGCCGTGCATTCATATGAGTTGTGGAACAATAATTCCCAGAATGTGCTGAATTTTTTAAAATCCTTAAAATATAGGCTTTCCTCAGCAGGCACAAAGTTGTAGTTGTTGTAGCAGGTTACTGAACCCTGTCAGTGAGATATAGTAACCTGTCGGCTCTGTCCAACTCATCTAAAACGTGCTGCTTCGACGCCTTAGCCCCAAAGGAAAAGGGTTGTTAAGTGAGTAGGATTGATTGAGCATGGAAATAGATGGTTAATGTCCTGCGGTGTGCCTTCACATGCTGGACAAATGTATACGAGTATTGCGTAAGTCGGGGTCGATTCTCGGATCTCGCGAGACTGCTCAGGCTCTTCGTCTGCAATGGTGGTTAGACTCTGATAATGGCATTCAGGGGTCGGGATATTAGGAAGATGGGAAGGGTCTCCCAATGAATGTCGTTTAGTGTATGTCTATATATGTATGTACTGCCCGGTCTAGTAGTTGCAATTGTATTTTGTCTAGATCTCGTTAGTGCAGTTAAAGAGATGTCTCCTGACGTGCCTGGCAGGTGGCTCACGCTCAAGCAAATATCTGTAGGGGTTATACCAACGGTAGGGAGGCAGGAAGACATCAGGACGCATCCCATGGCTGTCCTGATAGCAGTATTTTGACAAGTTTGTAGTTTATCCACTGCGCACTATAGATCTATTTCACTTGCAGTACGTGTTAGCCTAAAAATAATAGTCAGACTTCGCTGTTATTTACACATACATATATTTAACTTTTTACATTATTAATAAAGCATTCAACTTTATATTTTAATAACTTATAATTTTAATACAATTTTCCAAAATGTACCAGAAAATGAGAGCTCGTGATAGAGCCATTTAAAAAAAACGATTTGCTAATATATCACTCCTTTCGTGTAATTGATTTGCGGATGTTTCATAATACCGTTATACGTTTCTCCTTTCCTGTATAAATTGGAGTTATTTGATTTGTATATGACAATAAGGCATCCAAGTCGGTCATCTCTTTTCTATAAATATAATTAAAAAAAAATTGATTTATATTGGACGTTTTCTTTTGTAAATGCTCTCTCAGAGTTACTCACTGCCAGTCAGAGCCATAATCTCTTAACATTGTGAACCCGTCTCCTCCTTCTGCAAGGAAATCTGGGGCCACGATGCGATAAATTTTCGTTGAGTCCAAATCATCGTAGAGTGGAATTTCACAATCGGCGCAACGCACTTTGACATCGACCACTCGTTGACCCACTGCATTCGTAAAATTGTAGGTTATTTTTAGACCGGCTACTTGCAGAAATATTGAGGAGCTAGTGACTCCACCTTCCAAATTAATTGGGTTAACACTGAATTCCAAAGCTTCTAAGAGTTTATGGCCTGGTAGATTAAATGCAGCGAGTCTATTCTCAAAGGGCGACATCGTCACTAAGTGAGCGTATGAAATATCTGCAAAATACGTTTCAATTAGTATCTATGTATGTATGTACTATATACTTATATACATATGTATTTATGAGTCCAGTTAGGTATCTCGGTACTTACTTCCTCTGTAAATTGGGACCCGCAAAGCACCTGTATTTACAAGGCCAATTGAAACATTTGTCCAAGGACTCTCCGAGTATGGGGTTAGGCCAGTAAACTAGATTCGTTGAAATACATATGTACAAACATACATATATGTATGTAGTCCTTGAACATTTGTAATTATGATTTAGTGATACTTACAGCGTGTATCATTGCGTCGCAGAAGAAATTACCCAAATTGCACTCGCCGGCGCTGCATGTCGACTTTCTTAATTCAACTCTTGTTTCGCCCTGAATCACAGAACCGACTACGTCCATCTCTATTTTAATTGGTTCGATAGCAGCCACAGTTTCAGGGTCTGCAGAGCACACATCAGTTGAACAGAGAAAAAGACTATAATATTCATATATATTATATTTTTTTGTTTTGGTTAAACCAAATAAATGTTCCTAATATTTAATACATAACCTAATTATTTAAGCAGCCTATGGAAAGATTTATAATTTGTGCAAATGGCGTCGTATATATATCTGACATATCTGTCACTTGTGAACTAGACAGCTGCAGTATACGAAGAGACAAGCTATGGAGCGCGTAAAGACGAAAATAAAAATTTCCATCACTCAAGAACATATTTTTACTTAGTAAAAAGATTATTCAAAAACAAAATAGCCTGATTAAATTTGTGCCACCTTGTATAATAATACATATAAAAAAATATACATATATAACATATATCCATGTTCACAAGACATCACAACCACCAGAGGAGAGAAAATTAGATACCTTCATATATCAGGCATATTATAAAGATGTACTATGATTTCCATAATTCAGCAAAATGTTTAAGACCTAAGAGTTTGTAATTTCATTACAAAGACTTTTGCAATAACAGGTGTTACAGGATTGCATTATCGAGAGATGATTAACGATTTTATGGCCGGAATTGGATGGTATTGATCTGGATAATGTTTATTTTCAACAAGACGGTGCTACGTGCCACACAAGCAACGACACCATTGATCTTTTACAGGAAAAGTTTCCGGACCGTGTTATCTCTCGAAGAGGTAATGACAATTGGTCACCAAGATCTTGTGCTTTAACACCTTGTGACTTTTTTCTTTGGGGCCAGAAGGTCTATGCCAACAGCCCAGGGTCGATTCAAGACCTAAAAGATGGAGTTTGTGAGGCTATCGAGGACATAGGGCAGCCACTTTGCAATTCGGTTGTGGAAAATTTTATGAAAAGGATATTGTCCTGTAAGCGTGGTCGTGGGAGTTAATTGCCTGATGTTATTCTGCACTATCAACGGCATACCTTCCTCTTTATAATGAAATAAATATCCGATCATTTATATTAAAAAATAGCATTTTTCTTTGAATATCAAAATAACACCTCTTATTAAAACCCCTTTATTTCCCCCCGTTTATCGCTTTTACCAAATTTGAGTAACTTGGTTTCCTTTATCAGACATATCACGTTTTCGTCTTTTTATTAAATGATCGTTATATTAGAGGTGAGCGCATTTATTGACCCATTTCATCAATTTTCAATGTTAATTTAAGTGTAAACCCGAGCAAAACTGAACTGATGCTTTTAACTAAGAGAACCAAGATACCAAACTTTAATCCCCCAAAATTTAAACGGCGTTAGTCTTATGCTAACCTAACAGGCAAAATACTTCCATAGGTGTTATCTTAGATCCCAAACTCAGCTGGAGATCCAACGTAGAGTACAGGTTAAAGAAAGCGAATATAGCACTTCACACGTGTAAGAGAATGTTGGGTAAAAACTAGTCTTACAGTATAGAGAAGAACTATAATTGCTTAGTCATTGCTTGAAATTACTGTGATATTGGTTCCCGGTCATAGGAACATACGGAGTAATGACATAGAGGATGAGCTAGCAAGAAAAGGTCCGACACTAGACTTAACAGAAGCTTTGGCAGTCGCCACCCCACTCAACACAATAAAAGCATCCATTGCCTCACGCTATCATGCTTTAGCCGAAAGAAGGTGGAAACAATTAACTGCATGTATTACAACAATAAACACATGGCCGTCGTACAAAATCTAAAGGACGAATTACCTGTTAGGATGCTCTCGACCAAACACTTCACGCATCACTGCAACCCTTACAGGTCATTAAAAGGTAGGGGATCATGCAGCCAGACTCAACCTTCCTTTCAATCCCATCTGCAGAAGCTGTCAAGCGGAATGGGTGAAGAAAAGTCTTTTCCACTACTTACTATGTGAGTGTTCAGGGCTTGCTAGGGCACGACTTCGCTCTTTCGGTAAGCCTTTCTTACAGGAAATTAAAGCGATCTTAGACATCGAGACAAAGAATTTGCTGTTATACTTGGACCTCACAAAATGGAGCTGACTTACAAGCGAAAAAAAAAAACAAAAAACAAGACATCATCACACGAGAACAGTGGTAGTAAAATGGTGCTGGTCGGTAATTAGGATTATTTCAGTAGAAATACTCAAGCACTTCAAAACTACAACATTGAGCAAAGTCTAATACGCGTACGCAGTTTGTGGCCAAATTAACTTCTTTCGTTATTCTGAGAATTTTGTTATGTATATGTCTATATAAAGCGGACTCGGTAGTCTAGCCTAAGTGCACTAGCCTACTACCCCAGAGGTAGTGGGTTTGAATCCCACGTAAAGTACGGTCCTCACAATTTTCCCAATTCGCCTACTAAAAAAATTCCTCCAATTCCATTCCTCAACCCCAAAAACGTATCCTTTCCATCCTTACTCCCGCACAATAGTCAGCGCATTATTTGCATTGTGGTTATTAAAACAAGCAAAAAAACAAAGAAAAACACAGTTACACATTGCATCAGTGGCGCCAGCAAGAGGAAGCCGGTGACCGTGGTAATAGCGCAGACACACCAAAGTTAAGCGAAGTCCTCAACCATCAGTGCGATCTTTCTGCAACAAAAATGTGAGACACAAATGGCGTTCCAAGCAGTAAGAAGGCGTTGTTCCTAAGCACCGACACGTGGGCGTTCCCACTATTTAGGACCGGTAGCGGCAGGCTAATCACCTACCCTGTCAGAAATCAAAACAGATTAACGAAACCAACGCTAGACTGAGTCTTGTCGAGGCCCTGTGCACCCGAGAGGGTAAACAAGGAAAAAAATATATATATATAATGGTCTATGAATAAGTTCGTGCGGTTTTTTTTCGAAATTTGAATTTCGGATCATTCCCATGGCTTTTAAACGTTTGGAAATGGTTGATTGATCAACTCCCAAAGTTTTTGCAACCTCTTCTTGCGTTTGAGCCGGATCTTGATCGAGCAATTCCTCCAATTCGGTATCCATGAACTTTGGCGGCGCACCCTCGCGTTCTTCGTCTTCCAAGCCAAAATCACCACTTTTAAAGCGTGCAAACCACTTCTGGCACGTTCGCTCAGCTAGAGCATGCTCACCATAAACTTCCACCAAGATACGATGACTTTCGGCTGCTTTTTTCTTCATATTAAAGAATTCCCCGCAAAAACCCATTATTTGGCACGAAATTCGACATTTTCAAGTGTGGTAAAAATATTGTTGTTTACGCTTCAAATAAAAAACTTATACTGACGTTTGTGCCTTACGACAGTAGCTCTCCAATGAATGTTTGGAAATGTGGATCGATGGAATAATAATCAAGTTACGCCATCTGTTGTAAAACCGCACGAACTTATCCATAGACCTATATGTCTATATTGAGCGGCCGCCATAGCCGAATGGCTTAGTGCGTGACTACCATTCGAGAGTGCGTAGGTTCGAAACTCCGTGCATGAAATAAGTGATCACCTCTCGGCAGGCAATGGCCTCCGAGTGTATTTCTGCTATGAAAAAGCTCCTCATAAAAAACCATTTACCGTTTGGAGTCGGCCTAAAGCTGTAGGTCCCTCCTTTTGGGGAACAACATTAAGGCACAGACCACAAATAGGAGGATAAGCTCAGCCAAGGGTATGCTTTTATATTTTGCACCCAATAATGAAAACACAGTAAAATAATAATGGAAATGGTGATATTGTTTTTCAAAATATTCTGCTTGGAAGCCTATACATTTCTACATCCACTTGAAAAAATTTTCAAAGCACTTTTAAGTGGATACCTCCAAAATGAGCTGTTTAAGGCTTCAACTTTTTTTCGCGCAGCTTCTTTAGATGTTGAAAAACATTGACCTCGCGTTTTATTTATTTTAGTTTTTTGGGAACAAAGGGAAATCATGAGGTGGCAAATCAGAGCTGTAAGGCGGATTACCCATTAATTCGATATTTTGAGTACTTAAAAACTCTCTCGTGTGAGCCTACACGTGAAAGCTCGATTTCTTATTGAAGGTTGGTGGCCAAAACGTTTGGTTATGAACCACTCAGAAATGATTGCTTTAACTTTTTTAGTGAAAAAGTTGTGACATAACTAGATTTTCCGAAAAAACAGGTGACCATTTACTCTGAAGCGCTTCTTCCGTGAAGAATTTCTATTGGATTAAGCTCATCTTGGAACACCAAACTGTGGGCTGCTGTTTTGCTTTCGACTCATATGCATAGATACAAGACGCATCAGTTATTACGATGGCATTGACGTGCTTTGAACAACTGCGGCTTAATTTATTTAACATTTTTTTACACCAATCGACAAGAGTCCTCGTTTGGGCAATTGTCAAATTATGCGATAAAAATATCGAATTAATTAATGCAACTCCGTGGGTTTAACATGTACATATTGACAATGCCTGTGATTGGGCCTAGTAACCGAGTTCTTTATGTACTATATTTCACGGTATTTTTGTTTGTAAAGCTTTAAGTAATGCTTCTCAAATTAGCTTGGATTTTTTTCAGCTTTTAGAAAGATGAATATCTTAAGTCCAAAAGTGCGCACAGCAGTTCAACAAACAATTGTGATAACAAACAATTTAGATTTTAAAAATTTCTGCAACTTTAGGTAAACTTCACAAAAGCTTTGACAGCCTACATCTTAAAAATTATGTATTTCCCGCAAAAAAAAAATATATAATATTTCACATTTTCAGAAGACTTTTGCTACTCCATGTACGAATTACGGATATTGTCTGTGCATATCGTTCCAAGCCCTATGAATTGTTTTGGTTCGGTCTTCCAACTTTTTGATCTGCCCCTCAAAAAGTATTTGACCGACTTGGGATTTGAATTTATCCAGTTGCTGGGCCAATTCTTTTTTCAGGTGAAACACATAACAAAATCTTACCCATAATTCGCTTAAGGGGGGAAGCTGGTCTAGAGCGCAAAAAATGGGCATATTTTATGAATTTATTTTGACTCAACAAAAGAATCAATCGAAAATCTGTGAAATAGGTTTAATAATATAGCTTTCATGGTACAAATACAAAATTTTTCGTCTGAATTAATTTCAAAATGGCCGCTGTCCAGCAGTTCTCCTAAGGCGCCTTTTTTTCTAGTGGGTCCATTGCCGAAGACGTAAACTCCTTAATTTTTGTCCTGGATCAAAAAATAAAATTTTTTTAGTTTCTATATAACAACAGAAAGAGACGTACGTAGGATTTTTTCGATATTTTGTTTTTTCGCGAAATGGTGCACGTTTGAACAAAAAGTTACAATTTTCACTATAAAGAACGACATAAAATTGTTGATTAAAAAAAAAACTATGTAATATAAATAAAAAATCCTACGTACGTCTCCGAAGAAAGGTATTTCGAATGTATTGTCAAAATTTCGTAAGAATCGGTAAAGATTTGTTCGAGTTATGTCTTCGGCCAGTTTAAAAAAAGTGATTTCGAGAAAAACGCGTTTAAAGTTGTAAATAGCGTTCGGGGCATACCTGCGAGGCACTGCCGTCGAATGAAAAATTTGGGCATTTAGACATTTTTGCTGGCATCCCTCATTTGGTATATTATTTCTAAGACCCTAAAGCACCTTTTAAGACAAAAAAAAATTTTTCGATTTTTTCAAAATTCTAGACCAGCTTCCCCCCTTAAATAAAACAACACTTTTTAAAGAAAAAAGAATTAACTCTGGTTGCGTAGAAGCATCGACCAAAGGAGGGTTCATTCTAGCAATGTGAAATTTCGATAGGCAATCTGAAGGCAACACGCCCTCTTCTTATCACACACGCAAACTTTTGGCACATGAACACACTTAACGCCCTTAACCCGATAATTTCTTTAGCCAAAGTTTTCCCCTCAATGCTTTTGAGTAATTTTTCTTTAGCATTTCTTCGAAAATAAAAAGTAGCTTTTTCAAGAGGCCCTAGGGTGAAAATTAGATATTTTACATCAGCTTTAATTTATTTTATTTTTTAAAAACTTAAATAACAATACAATGGTTAATAAACTAAAAGAAACGCAGCGCTAGCAACGAAGGCTTTTAGCTGTCATCTTTAATTATTGCTTCAGCTGATGTGTATAAATAATTTGTAAAACGTAAAAAAAGTGCTGACAAAAAAGTCAAAATAATTAAAACAAACATTGCTCCAACTAAACGAAAAACTCGATACGCTCGAGCCCACGTTATTTTCCACGATAACTTTCATGCAATGAGCATTGAATAGGTGCGCGGATACTCGTTGCTCATACGCCCGGGCCGCTCGAAAATATGCGAACAAAATCTAGAACTCAACTGTGTAATGAATATTATTTAATGGTTAATAAAATTTAGGGATATTTTCATTACTACAAATAAATATTTTAAGCCATATAAACTGAAATTTTACAGGATGTATTTGGTTTTGTTTATGATTTGTAGTCTTTTATTACAAATAAAAAATTAAATTATTGGGCAAAACAAAAATATTCGCACGATCCACGAAAACTTGCACTATTCTATCAAATATATGAGCTCTTAAATAAATTTAAAACAAATCACAATTCCTAAAAATATAAAATATAAACGAAATCACCTCAAACTACTTACAACGGCAGTCGGATCATCTTATAACGGCGTGTTCCGAATAGAAGTATTTCTAATTCCAAACAAAGATTGTTGAAGAATGTAAGAAGAAGCTTAATTCAGTCGCAAGACAGAACAGGCTTGTACTTATATGGGTTCCAGGACACTGCGGTGTTCAAGGAAACGAAATTATCATTAAATTGGGCAATCGCGGATCAGCGGTTCCCCCACAAGGGCCACAGCCAATAATCGGAATCAGTTCCGCAGGAATCATGAATTGGTTCAGCGATTATGTATGGAATCCACATAAAGAGTGATGGCCTGGTATAGAACGCTACAGAACTGCAAAGTGTTTTGTGACAGCGCATGGGGTCAGCATATGGCCACCATTGAAATCATTGAGCACCCAATGTGCCTCTCGTGCTTGGAGGAGGCGCATAGCACAGTGCACTTTCTATGTGAGTGTACTGCGTTTCCTAGAGCAAGGCTACGAGTTCCGAAGTCGTGAGAATGAGTTATATTCGTTCTCTAAAACTGGAGGATATTTACAGATTTGCCAAAGAATCTGGAAAATTCTTACAGGACTAACTATCTCTATCTCTGTTTCTAATCTTTACTATATCTTTCTCTGATACCTTTCTCCTTTCCTCCTTGGCTACCCTCTTTCCAGAGCTCTAAATACAATGGGCTTTTTAGCCTGAGTGTTTTAAGAGCCTCCAAATCTCCTGGTGCTCCTTGGTTCCATCTTTTCAAATTTCAAATTCAAAACCAATTTTTTTGATTTTTTTTTGCATATGATTGATTCACTATCAGAATCATACTCTTTTTTTGTGAATGTTTTGTAATGGGTGAACAGATTAGAGATACTTTTTCCGATAGGGTTTTTGATTATGCATGACTATTGTCAAACTAAATTTATTATTTTTTCAGTGGAAAGACTTACGTCTCAACAACGTTCACAAATCGAACCATCTTACCGAACGCACTATTCAGCAAACTATCGGTGAAATTGAGAATAATTTTACATTATCGGATGAAACTCGACCGATTAGAGCACGTACAACACGAAGTGAAAAAAATATTGCGGCTGTAAATGAGAGTTTTGCCGAAGACCCGGAAGACCTGATTCGGCGCCGATCTCAAAACTTGGCCTATCTTATGGCACTACTTGGGCGATTTTATCCAAAGGTCTTAGTCTGAAAGCGTACAAATGTAGGTAATACAAGATTAAAAGTCAACCGGTCTCCCAAAGCGTTATAATTTCAGTCGTTGGGCTCTTGAAAAACTCGCCGAATATCCACATTTTGGGATCCGAATTTTGTTCAGCGATGAGGCCCATTTCTGGCTTAATGGCCACGTCAATAAGTAAAATTGTCGTATTTGGGCTGAAGAGCAACCCGAAGCCATTCAAGAATAGCCATTACATCCATTGAAAACAACCTATGGACTGGCGGCGTTATCAGTCCATGTTTCTTAAAAGACGAGGCTGCCACCAATGTAACAGTGAATGGCGAATGCGATCGCGCCATGATAAGCGAACAACGACTTTTTAATGCCAGATGCCAGAAATTGAAACCCGTGATCTCCATAACATTCGGTTCCACGGCGCTACTTTCCTTACAGCCCATGAAACGATGGATTTATTGCGTCGTCGTTTCGATGAGAAATTTATCTCTCGCCTCGGACCAGTAGATTCACCACCAAGATTGTGTGATATTACACCTTTGGACTTTTATTTTTGAGGATATGTTAAGTGTACATACCATATGAATGAACCAGCTTCGATTGAGGCATTGGAAGCCAACATTACTAAAGTTATTCAAGAGATACCGACGGAAGTCCTTCAGCGAGTCATTCAAAATTGGGCGAATTATGGATGGCCGAAAACGGCGCAGTTGCGACCAAGGGGATTATTTTTAAAAAATAAATGTAACAAAAATAATAAAGACCGCCCAAGCAATTTGAATTTTTGTTGTTTTATTACAATTTAAAATCTGGAACCTCTAAATTGATTACCCTTTAAATAAACTTTAAATATGTGCATCTCAAAAGCATGTCAAAAATGGGTAAAAGCCTTAATATGTTGATTTAAATTTTGTCGATATATCGATAGAGGGTGCGAATACTGCTGGCAAATATAGATAGTTCTCCACCTCTATGAGATACAATGGCACGTTAAGAAAATATAATTTGAATGCTGAAACATTTATTCACTAAAGTTTAATATTTTATTTGTAATTTCTGTGTACAAAACTATATTCTAAAATGTAAGATATGTAAGAGCGTTTATAGACCCCACGTGGATATTCGTTTATCTATTCCTGTGTATATTGGACTTCTGCTCCGGGTGAATGACACAAGCGCATCGACATCTGTCATTTCTCTCCTATAAAAATCCCAAAGAAATATACCAAAATCTGTAATATGTATGCAAGTATATGTATTATGTGAGCTTTACGTACTGCCAATCCGATCCATAATCCTTAAACATTTTATAACCGTCCCCTCCTTCCGCAAGAAAACTTGGTGCTACGATCCGATAAATTTTCCTCGAATCAAAATCTTCATAGAGTGGAATTTCACAATTCGCACAACGTACTTTAACATCAACTACTCTTTGACCAGGTGGCCTATTGTAATCGTAGGTTATTTTCAAGCCGGAAACTTGCAAATAAACTGCAGAGGTCGTTGAATTATTCTTGAAATCTATCGGCTTCACGCTAAGTTCTAACGCTTCTAAAAGTTTATGCCCTGGCAGATTAAAGGCAGTAAGCACATTTTCGAATGGGGACACCGATATTAGATGTGCATATGTGAGAACTGCATACCATGAAAAAGCAAGTTAGAACTGTTAAAAATTTTATGGAACTCGATATTCAAATGTTTACGTACTTCCTTTTCTTAGTGGCACGCGTAATCCTCCCGTATTAATCAGCCCAATAGAAACATTTGTCCATGCCATATCGGCAAATGGAGTTAGGCCAGCAAACTATACATTTGCAAAAACCGATTAGTTTAGTAAAAAAACACCTATTTATCAAACTTACAGCATGAATCATGGCATCGCAGAAATAATTGCCTAGATTGCACTCGGTGACACTGCAATTGGACATGTCCAAATATACTCTGGATTCCCCAATAACCACCTTAGCCTTTTTGTCGATCATACTTTTCCATGGTTGCATAGCATCAACAACGTCGGGGTCTGCGGGTTGTTAAACGGGTTTTGTTTAATTTATGATATTACGCATTATATAAAATAATTATTAATTACCCATTAGTTTATTAGTTCGATAGGAAGCATGCACTCTACAAAAATATTTTTTAGTAACATAATTAATATTTAAAATTAACAACTTTTATTTGTTAATATCCATGTCCATAATAACCGTATTCGATTCGCCATGTGTTAGTGGGTAGCGAATAAATGAAACGACTGGCATAAATAAACATACTTCGGCAGCACTGGAAAATATTTGCCAAAAATTACATTTGTTTAGAAGCACTTAATGAGTATCTTCTGTGTTCTCGCTGGAAAATATTTGCCAAAAATTACATTTGTTCAGAAACACTTAATGAGTACCATCTGTGTTCTCGTTCTTCTCAATGTGGTTTTTGTCGTAATTTAAAAATTAAATAATTGCAAGCAACGGAGCTGTAATGTGTGTGAACACTGCGAGCACCACCAAAAGCGAATTCGCAAAGTTTAAACAACAAAAGTTTGCCCGTATGAATGCGTTCTTGCCAAATATCAGAAAAGAGAGTATTTTAGCTGTTTTTAATTTTTTGTATGAAAACGAAAAATATGAAAGTTTGAATATTTAATTAAAAGATTTGCATACTAAAATCTTCATCACAATGTGTGAGGTATCGTTCCTAAGACGAGAAAAGTTTACCGACGTTCTCCAAGATTTCTATTGTTTGACTTATTTGAAATCAAAAAACCAAAAAACATTTCAATCTTTAAAGCAGTGCTAGGATCGAATTGCCCCTACGGGCAACTAAAATCTATAAAACATATAAGTGGTATTCAGGAATCACGGCAATTATAGTCTGGAAAATTTGCTAAATAGTAGAATGGCTGAATGTGTGGCAGCTTAGCAAAAGAGTTATCAAAATAGCCGATTTTGGCAAATATATAAAGAAAATATTAAAAGAGTATGATTTTAAAAGAAAATTTGTTCTTATTTATTTTTTGCAGTATTATTACAAAACAGTGCCCTCCCATTCACGTGAACACTTCTTAATTTCTTCTTTCATCTTTTTTTATGCGCGTTTCCTTTATTGCAGTTTAAAATTTAAATTTTAAATACAAAACAATTTTCACGCAACGAAAAGAAAATGAGATATAAATAGACACCCTGCACAGAATGCAATTATGCTGTGGTAAATTAGCTTATCAAATTTGCTCAGGGGTAGCTGTGTGCAAAAGAGCCAATAAGTGGCAAGTCTAAATCAAATATACATACATATGTATAATATTTTGTTGTTTTTTAGAGCAATTCTGCTTTTTTGGTTCTGATTCCTAAACTCCACCATTCTCTTGTTGCTCAAATCAAGGCTTATCTAGATATTAAAGGTGATGTTGATAAATCAGCTGCTTTGTTTTTGTTTTTCGCCATGTAATTAAGAATATCGCCATAAATAACTTCATTTATTATCCTATTATGTCAACCGACGGATAATTGCGGCGGGAGTTCTATTCGCAACGAACGGTTTTATTAACGTGCGACCAGACAGGGTACGGATCAAATAAAAGAGAATAACGCAAAAGTGGCTGGACAAACCCTAGGACAAACCTAAAAAATTTATACTCTTTCTGCATTAGATTATAAATCATGAAAATTGATAAATTAAGCTCCTCTTGGTGAATAAACAGACATATTTTTGTTTTTACACATCAGGGAATATAAATACAAGAGGGTACAAATTATCAAATCAATTTTCACTCGACGAAAAAGTTTCAAATGTTTTTTGCCTACGCTGCCTTATATCGTCCCCTTAGTATAACAATAGCCTATGTGCTCATAGGCTATTATTTTTTTATTGAATTTTTGGATTCTCCATCGTCGATTTTATATGTGGTCAAAATTTTATCAAATTCTAGTTCCACAAAGTGGGTCAAAACGTCAGTCAAAAAATAATAAATATTTACAGACATAACGAGATTTGAGTGAGAGCTACTTTCGACAAAAAGTTTGAAATTCATTTTCTCAAAACATCAAAAAATTTATAGGCTATTTTAATACTAAGGGGACGATATAAAACAAATACATTTACGTATCTAAATGCAAAGGAAGAGCAGCGAAAAGAGTCTGAGAAATATTGCTTATGTGAGTTAGTTATTATGCAGCAGCAATGAATAAACGAAAATGCGCAGGTGTGGGGTTCCGTTTACTTCCCCACTTTCGTTTATTTATTGCTGCTGCGTAAATAACAAACGAAGACAATAGCTAAGTCAGTGACGTTAGCGCCAACAACAACAGCTACAATGGTGAGAGATAATTGCGATGTGCAGGTTGGTCGAGGATGAATTAGTGAGAAGGGGCATGCACAAAGAAGTTGTTGTCATTTCGGTATAATTATGTAAAATTTTTCTTTGGTTATGACACTCATGCAGCATGCATATAAACGAGTAATACATAGAAGGTCCTTACTTTAATATGAGTAGAACATGCGAATTTCAATTAAAGACAAGAGAGACAACAGCATCAGAATAAAACTATAAAAAGATTTTATACCCCTTTTACTAACCCCCCAAGTCTTCAGGTTTTATGTTAAGCTCGCTTGGATAGTGGCCTGCTCCAAAGACGACACTTAGTCATGTGGTATCATTAGTGCTTATAGGTATATTTCTATGAAGTTAATCGTCGATTGATAAAAATATCATCCAAATAGGAATATAAATGGTCCACAAATGATTTTAATACTCAGTCTCTTATCCTACCTCCGTTATGCCATGCATAAATGTATGTACATACAGATCAAGGATGATAGAATACAAGGTTGCGTCTTGCCGCTGTGTCGTCTGAGCCCATGAATAAACGAACAAAAGGAAGGAGATTACTTGTTTGTGAAGAGGAAGAGTAGGCGAACGCAATGGAAAATAGAAATAAAATGCACACGCGTACACTTTATTGCCACGGCGTCTTCCGCATAAAAACGCAAAAAACTGTATTTGGAGGCATCAGTGCTCCAGAGAACGTTAATGTATAGAGAAGTCCCAATGACATTAACGTTCTCTAAGTGCTCAATTCGCCTTGCGTACAGCATTAACTCCCCGAAATTTCATCAAATCGCAAAATGATTGTTTTAAACAATGATTCCAGGCCCCAAGCACCATTGACCCCTTTAATTTTTGATTTAAAACATATTATAAGTACAAGCATTCAAAAATATTCCATACAGAAGTATCTGTGTACTTCTGTTCAAAAAGTATCGAAATTCTGAAATCATTGATATTTATTTTATTCCTTTCAAAGTAGTCTGCATAGTAACCAAAACAAATAGACTTATTTTGGGATCACCTTCAGCTTATTCGAATATTTCCTGAATTCTATTTTGCCGCCGTAAACGTCACAAAACACTTTTCGCGACGCCGTGGCTACAGAAAAACGTCACACGAAGCCAGGTCAGGTGAAAACTGAGCTTAAGGAATGGTATTAACGCTTTTTGCGTCCGCTTTTTGCGTCAAAGAGTAGATGAGATGTATGAGATGTGATATCAAATCAAATTAAATGAAAGACACGGCTATTCAATTCCTAATATCAAAAGCACTGCAAATAGAATACTGAGCTATTTGAAACTTTACCGTACTTCAAGCGCTTCAAACGAAGCTGCCGTTTGGTCTCATTTCATATGTTTCAGTATTGTTCTATTCATTTTTGACAGTTATGGAAGTCAAGCTAGCAAATCCAGCCTGCATTGGGCCTGCACCTTAAGAAATTTGGATGTCTAACTCATAAACCCACATCTTTTCACTGTTCATCATGCCTTCGATAACTATTTTACAGGAAATCATCGCTTTAGGGACTGAAATGCAATGTTGTTTTCCCCAAAAATTCAGCACTCTTTACTTACGCTGCGCTTTAAATCGTCTCATCGCCAAAGCTTCGTGCATAAAGCTCTGCACCGATCCGACCAATATTGGCTGTTATCTGCCTGATGCACACGAGATGATCTTCGGCCAGCACAGTGCTGGATGGTAGAATGAACGGAATGAAACAAACCATCATGAGCCTCTTACACCAGAGAATGTTAATGCAATGCTTACACAGCTATAAACCCTTTACATAAAAAATCTGGCATATTTTTTGAACAGAAGTAGTTATGTTAATGTGAAGATTAGTAAAACATTAGATGAAAGGCTTGTTGTTTAGGTATTAATATGATAATAAAGAGATTTACGAAATCTAACATAAAGACTACTGCCCAAGGATTGAGTAAGGATTAGTAGAGTAGTAGAGTTAAGTGTACCCAATTGAATAAACCAAACGAATTTTAACCGAATAATACAAAACTAAATTTGCAAGCAATACTAATGAAATTTGTTTACTTACCTTCTGGAACATTTGAACCCATGTATATGGGTGCACCTGAGTAATCGACAACGTTACCATCATCATCGAAAAATACTGTTATATTGCCAACATATTTAGCATAAGCTGCTGCTTGTACGATTAAAACACGGTGTCCACTTTTGTGTATGACTTCTGTTGGGTAGGGACCATACGCTCTGTCCGGGCCTGGAGGTGTGTCGCCTGTATAGAGGAAAGTATGCGAGTGTGAGCCCACTATAACGTCAACTTCGTCACCGGCAATTTCAGCAATTAGCTTATCTACATCATAGCCACAATGTGTGATGGCGATGATAATATTTGCACCCTGTGCCTTCAGCTTTTTCGCCTCCTCTTGTATAACAGTGCTTTCGTTGAGGAAAATCAAATTGCTGGTGTTGGCTAAATCCTGATATGGAGATATTCGTTAAAAAAATTATGTATCATATATGAATCATTCCTTGGACAAAAGTTGACTTACATAAGTGGTCTCGAGAATAATTCCTATGACACCGATTTTTCTATTACTACGCTCGATTATCATGGAACTCTGATATTTTCCTTGGATATCTGGTTCATCACGTGCGTCCATATTTGCCACCAGCATGGTGGTATTGATAGTATCAAGGAATGGCACCAAGCCTTCAATGCCATGATCAAACTCATGGTTGCCGAGTGTCTGTAATTGTTATTAAAAAAAATTAATATTTCTAATTTTTTTTTAGTTTTTTTTTTCTTTCATTTTTTTTTTTAATCTTGTATTTAATTATTATTTAAATTTTGTATTTATTTATTTTTTAAATATCTTATTTTTTTATTTTTTTTTTTAGAACAAATTACTATATTACCATCGCATCTGCGGGCAACATGTTCAGAAATTGACTCGTTACATTCCATCGCCCAATATTGTACCAAATGGTGCCTTGAAAACTGTCGCCTGCATTGAAGTAAACCGGATTTTGGTCCTTTTGTTCCTCGAGTAAACGTTTCACCGTGTAGACGGTACGTGCGTAACCTCCAATACACTCCTCACCAGCATCGCAGGTTCCTCCTGTTGTGTCTGTAGCCTCAAATCTGGATTGGTATACATAAGGAGCTATTATTACTTTACTTAAACGTATGTCTATGGATGTTTGTACGATCATATTTTTGAAGGTCTCATAATGGTATCAAAAGAGCGCTTTAGTGCTACTTATGACATGATTACTAGTTGTTGTTGTTGTTGGAGCATAAACATTCCCCATACTTGCATAGGGAGCACAAAGAATTCCCTCACACAGAACCATCGAGCTCTAATCAATTACATTTTAAGCGGGCTCACCACGAAACTCAATACTGACTTGGCAATAGCTCAATAGCTATGACACTAATCTGCTTAAGCTAAACAACCTAAAGAGGTATGTACTTATATAATATAAGGCCTCTTCTATTCGTCATTTCCCCGCTCGCTATCTCTATACTCGATGAACTTGACGAAAAATTTGCATTCGAAAGCAAAAACAAAGCTATCGAGAAAGATTACCCGCTAGCGAGTATGGCTACAGCTCATTAGGCCGCACGGCCTTACCAGCACATGTAAATTAAGGGAGAGGTATAGTTACGTTGTATTCAAACTTCAGACGCGTTTTTCTCAAAACTATATTTTTCAAATTGGCGTACACGATAACTCGAAAAGTTATTGACCGATCTCCCTGAAATTTTCCAAACATATTTCTTACGATATTACTTTCTATGTGAATTTACAAGTTTTCGAAACAAAAATAAAGGGTTTTCCAATAAGAGGGGTTATTTTGATATTAGAAAAAATGATATTTTTTAATGATGGGATGTTTATTTCAATATAAAGAGAAAGGTATGCCGTTAATAGTGGAAAATAAATCACAAGATCTCGGTGACCTATTCGAGAGATAACACGGTCCGGAAACTTTTCCCGTAAAATATCAATGGTTTTGTTACTTGTGTGCCACGTAGCGCCGTCTTGTTGAAAATAAGCGATATCCAGATCAATACCATCCAATTCCGGCAATAAGAAATCGTTAATCATCTCTCAATAGCGCAATCCATTCACCAATAACATCTGTTATTGGAAAACCCTTTAGCAGGAAAATTCGCCCCAAAATTCCTTCTTTTTTTTTGTTTTTTTTTTGAAGCATTTTATTCCGCGAATTTTTTTTTCTATTATTATTTTTTAATTCATATAGAAATTATGACATTAATAAGCAAACAAATTTTTGGTTTTTTGTATTTAGGTCACTACCACCACAATGCCCGCTGCGACCTTCCTGGAAGAATTGAGTGTACATCCGCCATTTTAAATGATTAAAATAAAATAAAAAAATTTTATATAATTTAAATGTATAAATAAACTGTATGCCAATTTTGAAAAAAATATATATTGACTTCTTCATTTTAAATAATTTTAATGAAAATCAGGGAAAATATGGCCGTTTACAGGTATCTGTTCCCTTAATGATTTTAAACGAACAGCGCTTGGTTGACACAATCTAACGCACCAACCCGAGTGCTGGTTGCGGGCTTCGACATGCCAGTCATTTGTACCGGCTTCTGCTATGGTTTCTTTTTTTATATTTTATAGAATTTAATAATAATTTGTAAAAAAATTATAAGTATTTTATAAAACGCATGAAAAATTCGATTATTTTTATTAGTTATTTTATATACCCCATGATCAAAAAGTAACGGAAATGTTTAAATAAACCGCACAGAGTTTAATTTCAGGCAAATTTATTTTATCTCCTTCAAAATATGACCCGCCTGAAGCAACACACATATGCCAACGTCTAACTCAGTCCTGGTAAGCCGACGAAGGGATGGCGTTCAGCTCCTTTGTCGCATTCTCTTTGATCTCCTCTATCGTCTGAAATCTCCTTCCACGAAGTGGTAACTTCAACTAAGGAAACAAAAATAAGTCGAACGGGGCCATATCAGGTGAATACGGTGCTTGAACGATAGTATTTACTTGGTGGTTGATCAGATATATCCAGCACAGTTTGGGCTCGGTGCGATGGCGCGTTATCATCACGCAAAATCCAAGAATTATTTGACCACATTTCCGGCCGTTTGCGACATACAGCATCTCTCAAACGTTTCGAAACGGATAAATAATATTCTTTATTGACTGTCTGGCCCAATGGAAGGTACTCATGGTGCACTACGCCTTGGCAATCGAAGAAAACAGTCAACATCACCTTCCCGGTACTTTTTGATCATAGGGTATGTAATATTGAGATAATAAAACTATTTTTTGTTTTATAATATTTTTAATTATTTTTAAACAATATAAGCCTTTTAAATACGAAATAAAAAAACCTGATGTTTTTGATAAAATTTTTATGAAAAAAATCCGAATGTTAAGTGGTTAAAAATTTCTCTTGTCATCCCCTTCAATTTGGAGAAAACCAAAAATCGGTTAACAAGCACGGTAACTCTCGGTATTGACTATGATTGTTTCTTACTCATTGTCGGACAAAAAATTATCCAATGATAACTTTTGCAAAAAAAGTCCAACTAAATAATCACTCGTTGAAAATAAGTTTGATCTGAAAATATGACCCTTTCGCAAAAAATCATTATTCAAATGAATAGCGACTCAAACCGCGGATGTTGTTTTAGTTGCCAAAGCCAAAACAAAATCTATAGTTCAAATTCCAAATGATAGATGGACCACCCTGTATATTATAAGTAGTACACACAAAATATTTATTAAAGGTTAGACTTTATCTTGTTTTTATATTCCTTTATTTGGGTTAGTAAATCCATCGCTACATTTTAATTTGCAATAAGCAAGTTGATTCACGTGCGTAAGTGTACATATGTATACTATGTATATACGAGTACACATATGTATACATACAGAGCGCCTATCTAATCTTAAGTTCTCACAGCACGTATTTCGCTCTCCCATTCGTAATTCCATTTCCGATTACCCTTTCGAATTACGTAAATTGCCATATAAAATTTCGAGAGCGAAGGCAGTCGCAATTACCTGGCGAATTGCGAAGAATTGTCTTCTCTCATTGTAATCGAAAAATTATCGAAAGTAGCTCTCAAACCAAAATGAAAGCGTAAACCAAAACAAAATTAATAATCGTTATGTAATAACCAGAAAAGTTAGATTCTAATAATGGAAGCAAAAAAGATTTTGTGAAAAAATTATTGCGCCGTGAAAGTTGCTGAGCACCTCCAGAATTGTGGAGGAGATCCAGTTGTCTTCTGAGGAACTGTTGCAGCTATTGAAACAAGTGCATTTTCTAAAAACTGTGAAGATTTCATTAGCCTCAGAAAGTTTAAACTGGAAGAAAGTAGTTTCTTTCAAAAGTTCATAAAATAGCTTTTTTATAAAACTTCTTACTACAAATATTTTAGGATCGAATTCACTCCTTTTGGGAGGCAGGCTGTCAATGCGCTGATGATTTTTTTTTTTAAATGGTTTTCAGATGAGTTGAAGACTTTTTTATAAATTGTGCGAGTTATAAAATAAAGTAAAATCTTAGTTTTCATTTACTTTTTTCTCCATGACCGATATTCGCAGCAAATAATAATAATAAAAAGCAATGAACGAGCAGGGCAGATGCCAAAATGAATTATTAATGCATTTTAAGGCTAATGATTCGTGTGCAACTACTCGTCCACTGCACGTGAAGCCCCAAGTGAGGATTTGATTCGTTAATGGTGAAAGATTCTGGGCAACAAGTTCGGTAGCAAATAGTCCACGATCTGGGCCCTGTCTAACATTGATAACAAATGAAAATATTGAACTCGTCGCTACAAGTTTTCGCGATAATCCGTGTCAGACTATGAGCAAGAGAGCATCTGCCTTGGCACTTCTAAGAACGATTGCACATGAAATATCGAGGAGGAACCTAGACTTCACGCCCTTGAAATTCAAATCGTGCAAGCGCTTAAGCCTAACAATTACAATTTGCGTAAAAATTTCTGCGAGACAACGTTGAAGCGATTTCGTACCGTGAATACTATCTTCCATTTTCATTTGAATGGAAGTGTAAATAAGCAGAATTGCCTTATTGGCCATCTAAAAGACGATAAAAACATCTCAGTCCCAAAGTGATGATTTGGTGTGCATTGTCAAACAGTGGAGTAATTGGATCATATTTTTGTAATCGTCGAGGGGAAGCAATTTCTGCAAGACGGCGCCACGCCACACACGGCCAGAGACGCCATGACGATACTGCGTGATTTTTTCTTTAACAAACTGAGGAGCCGTATCGGTGTCATATCCTGGCCACCCAGGTCGCTCGATCCTAACTCTATGGACTTTTTTCTGTGGGGATACCTCAAAAGTAAAATATATGAGACAAACCCTGCGACGATCTCAGCACTAGAACGAAATATCGCTCGCGAGGTTAATGGCATGCCGAAATCACTTATCCAGCGACTAGCGTAAAGAACAGTGGCCAGATTCCCTGGGCGTTTCCGACAAAAATGTAGAGGAAAAAATCTCTCAACAATAAAATTCGCACTTGTCTGCTTTATAATTTAATTTTTAATTCCTAATTCGGCCACCGAACACCCTGTACATACATAAATTTGTATTAATAATTGATTTATAAATCGATGCTAATCTTCTCCACTATTCAAAAGTGCTATAACACACGCGATTGTGTAAAGATAACCAGTTCCTTATAAAACAATTGCTAGTACATATTAGTATCTACAACTTACTGTACTTGTATTCGTAAAAATTAGATCATATAAGAACTTTACAATAGTAAAATATATATATGATACATTTCAATTTGAACTTCGCCTGTGGTTTGGGTTGGTAGCCGGCGTCAAAATTATTTGACTATGACTGCAGCGTGCAATTAAGGGGTTAGGGGTAGTCAAAATTTTCAAAAAATTTGATTTTTTTTTTTTCATTTTCTTAAAGTATAATATCCTACAAATATTGTGTAAAAATTTGCAGTGAATCCGATAAATACTTTTCGAGTTATTCAACAAAGGGCGCTAGGTTGCTCCGGAGCCGATAGCAAAGCTTTAAATGCGTTTTTCTCAAAACTATGTTTTTTGAACTGATGATCACTGTAACTTAAAGACCGATTTTTTTAAATAATGAATTGTCATTTTTTTTCTCGAAAATCAGAAAAATATTTCCTGAGTCCGCCATATTGTTAATTTTGAAAGAAAAGCTTCGATCAGGCACAAGATTATCTATTAATAAAACTATATTAATTTCTCTTGTCCGATTGATTTTAGATGAATCTCCAAGGACTTGTGATTATCACCGCACGGGACTTCTGGAAAAACAATCTCCACACAAACAGCGATAACTTTTACAATTATTATTATTATTATTTTTTTTTAATTTTGCTAAAGGCAAGTCGAAACATGGTGTATTGATATTAATGCTATTTTTTTATTTTTGTAAAATAAAGCAATTGAATAGCAAAACAAAAATTTTTTGGGACCTCTGACTACCCCTAATCCCTTAAAACTTCACCTCCTCCGGACACGTACTAAATAGGTCAGGTTTAATAATTGACTATGCGGATGACATCGCCCGAAATAAACGCTACCTTAGTGACTTATTCGTAAACATAGAGGCAACAGCAGGGAGAGTTGGGTTCGAGGTCAACCAACAAAAAATTAAATATTTGGTGTTGTCTAGGAGCATTGAGAGAAGAAGGCCGCAAAACATATCATTAAGTCAATGCACTTTTGAAGTTGTTGATAAATTCAAGTATTTGGACGTTCTAATCATAACCGACAATCGCGCTATAAGTGCATTCAGGGCCGAATAATTGCTGCAAATAAACATACTTTGGCCATATGCACCTATTTAAATCGAAAATACTGTCTACTACTAAGGGTTGCAAACTGAGTATGTATCAAACAATAATGAGACGTATTGCTACATATGGCTCGGAAGTGTGGTCCACAGCAGCACCCGAAGAGTCTTTGAGCGAAAGATATATAGGACGATATATGGTCCCAGGCTAAGCAAAAGAGGTGATTACATAATACGAACCAACGAAGAGTTACTTCAATTTATGCACGGCGAGGACATTGTCAAATGAATCAAAGCGTAAAAGCTAAGATGGATTGGATGTTCTAAGAATGGAAGACACGCGTGCCCAAAAACTAATAATGCAACACAAACCTAAGCCAATGAGAAGAAAAAATCGTCGGCGCAGTCGGCAAAAATATGTAAATTGTAAAGAATTGATTTCTGACTATGAAGCGGTAATGAAATACATCATAACTGGAGATGAGACTTGGGTGTATGCTTTCGACTGCAAAGCAACTCCAAAATCAAATCAAAGATAAGTCAACAGTTTGCTTTAATTGCATAGGTATGTAAAAGAAGTTAAATAAAAAACCTAAAAAACTTAAATAACGTGTTTCATTTCTTTATTGTAAAAAAAATTCCTGTAAATACCCTAAATTTTCGAGCTCTAGACCACCGGGACTCCTTAATCATTCATATAATAGATAAAAGTGTGTGTCCATAGACGCTTTGGCCTGTAAATAGTTATCGTAAATGTAAAACGAATTTCGCATTTGTATTGCTGCCATAAATTTTGCAACCTCAGTAGACGTCGTTTAGGGATTTCCTCCTGCTGACTACTACTAGCAGAAAATTGCGAAATTAAATTAGCTACTACTTCTCTTTTCTTCACAATGTTAATAATAATTAAACAAAACAAAAATAATAAAACATTCCAGCAAACCAATTTCCATGAAGAAAAATTTTTAAAGACAGTATTGACAGCTGATTACCAATTTCGGAGCTGTCTTCGTTAAAGATAGTCACATTTTTGCCTAACCAGAGAGCTACCTCATTAATGGCTAGTATTTCAGCCTGAAATACGCTACAGTGATTAGAAAGCCATGCCGAAACGCTTTTGACTTCTACAGTAGACACCAAAGCAATTTATCGTGCAGCTTTGAGCCATCAGTAAAAAACAATAGGCAGGTACATCTATTGTCAACCCACTGACATCTGGCTGGAATTCTGCTCCTAAATAAGCTATTAAAATACGATTGATTCAAACAATATTCAACATGGTTGTTTGGACCATTGAGGAGTTTCGGTAAGCCGAGCAGCAGTGTAACCTGGATTCTGTTTACCAACTCAATCTAAGGGAGGTAAAAAGAAAAGAGTAGTCACAGAATCAGAGGGTGTGGTTCTAAGTGCACCGCTGATACATACAAACACCATACATTGAAACCTCTGAAGCCTGTTTCGAAACGTAGTTTTATCGAGAGCCGTCCATCATATCATACTATAATTCCATAGGGGAGGATAGGTTTGATAACGGAGAAAGATTCCACCCGAATAAGTGTCAGTGGGGAGCTGACAAGGTGGCAAGTGTACCCATTTTCAATTACTAAACGGTATTTTAGCAGGCAAACTCGCAAAGCAAAAACAAAATACTAGGAAGGCTAATGAAAGAAAAAGAAAACAGCTTTCACATCTTTGCTCGCTTGGCGAAAAATTTGGATTTGAAAGCAACAACAAAGTTATCGCTCCGATAGCGAAAGTAGCTGAGAGCGGTAAGAAATCAATCTACCACATGATTAATTTGTTTTTAATTCAATAAACCTTCAAAAAATGTTATGTGATATTAATATCTTGCATAAATTTATTTGTTGTGTCATCTTCAAAAATCAACATATGTGATATGTTCACCATAAATGTGTGTTTTTTTTAAGTATTTTTTAGTTAAGCGAGAGCAGGAGACCAGGTTTAGAGTTAGAATTGAGCTGTAAGAGGTGAGGATTACTTTTTGTTAGAACTATTTATCGAGTTCAATGAAACTGATAAGAGAATCATATGAAAAAAGTGTGTGCTCTTATTTATTTGGTATGAGGCCTGATGTGGCAGATTGATTAAATATCTTTAAGTTCTTAAGTAACCGAAGTTAAGTTTACATCTAGAGTATTTGCACTACGAGCTTTTATGCTTCGGTCTTACGTAAATCGATAGCTTACTAAATTTTCGATCTTATATATTAGTTCTTAAAAGAAATGTAGTAATTTTTTTTTGTTTTTTGAAAGCTTTTAACCAACTGACTTCTGCCTGAATGGATTTATTTAACCGACTTTTAAGTTAAGATCTATTAAAATTAAAAAAAAAAAAGTTTTAGTGCGCCGAATTTTACCGAAAACAAAATTTTAAACGAGGTGTGTGCTCATTTCGGCGGCTATGTTAACAAACTAAGTTCCTTAAACGTCAAGACAATTCATCGTCGAGCATTTTATACGGTACTTATATCCGGGAAATACTGTAATCGAAAAAGAAAGTCAGGTAATTAAGCTGCTTTTTGAAAATTAATTTTAACTTGCTAGCTCTGCAAGCTCATCGCTTTACAAAAGTGCTGCCAAGTCATTAAAATTTAACACTTTATTTATTAATGAAAAAAATATTGGCACATTTTTCTTTTTACTTGTTGTTAATTATTATCATATTTCTCATTAATTTATTTAGTATTTTTTTTATTTCCACTTTGACAGATGTTGAATAACGGAAAAATCCCCGAATCGAAATTTAATTTCAAAATAATATAAGCCGCTGCTGGGAAGTGAATACTTAGTATCTAAAGGTACTTCTTATGCACGGAATGTCTCTTTTGCGTCACTTTCCAAATTGCTTCAATGTGGCAAACACTTTTCTTGCTTCATCTGGCTGTACCTTAAAACTATACACTTATCTGTTTTAACAGTTAGTTACCTTGCGTGAAAGTCGTTGATGTGAATTATGGATAACGGAAATAGATCGGCACTTATGGATGGCACGAGTAGAGCGATTATAATTAGCAACTTCATTTTTCGCGTACACTGCAAATTCACTCAGCCACTTCTCTAGTTAGCTCGCGCCCGTGGATTCAATAGGTCCATACACCGCCGCAATACAAACTGACAGCTAAAAAATAATACACATTTTGAGTAACCAGCTAATAAATGGAACTACTTGCGTTAATCTTTATTGATGCACACATGAAGCATGAATTTAGTGCGATAATAAGCAATAAAACTCATTTAAGTTAGTAGAAAAAACCAACCTTAGCCATGCATACTTCTATATTACTCGTATAAATATTGAACGAATTTTAAAGCCTTACCATTTTTAAATATCGGGTGCTTTTTGAAGAGCTTGAGAACTTAAAATGTTAATACAAGGCACAAATATTGTTGGAATGAATTTTTTTTTATTATATATAAATATTATATATGTATACATATAATTGGCGCATACACCCTTTTTGGGTGTTTGGCCGAGCTCCTTTTTGTGGTGTGCGTCTTGATGTTGTTCCACAAATGGAGGGACCTACAGTTTCAAGCGGACTCCGAACGGCAAATATTTTTATTAGGAGCTTTTTCATGGCAGAAATACACTCGGAGGAGCAACCGCTATTAGAAAAATGTTTTTCTTAATTTTGGTGTTTCACCGAGATTCGAACCGACGTTCTCTCTGTGAATTCCGAATGGTAGTCCCGCACCAATCCATTCTGCTACGGCGGCCAAATTTTAATCTAATAATAATATCTGGCATATGTCCCCCGCGTTTACGAGTTACACAGTCCATTCAAGTTCAATTTTTGATTTCTTTTTCCTATAAATTTAGCTATATGGCGTCAGTGGTGACTTGAGTATTGCAATAAATTGATTAGCAAGCGCGCCGTACGGTTGGTACCAAATGTCGTCGGTGATTCGATTTTTAGTTAATTAATTTTTGGAAACAAAAATCCAGGATCGATAACGCTCGCCATTCACCGTAATAGCAGCTCTTTACTCATGTAAGCCAAAGGTAAAATAGACGAAGTGTTCTAAATATAAACTGCGTGAACAGATTTATTTTATTTTTTTCAAAGTAAATTTTCACAACTCAAAATCGTAGTTCTGGCATTAAACGATTCATGTCGGCTTGTCAAACCTTATTGAACAGAAATGTCAACACATACGTCAACAAACGTCACAGTTTGCCATTCTCAGCTGTCAAACCCTAGTTATCGATATCGATAGTTCTCATGCAGCTAAAAAAACACCCGATACAATAAACGGATTAAGTCTAGCTCTATATTAACCGATTGCTAGCTTGTGAAATACAATGGAAGAGTAACACATTATATTATCATCAGGGAGTGACAGCTTTATGCACTTTTATATTGTTTTGTATTTTTTTGATATGCAAACCTCCATTTCTTCTAACATTCTTGAAGTACATTGATGCATTAGGGTAATCCTTATACATATCTATTGTCTAATTAGAGAGCAGGAAGGTATTTCTTTAGGGGCTAGTTTTTCAGTGAAAGTTAACTATAGTTAAACTATGTTTACTTAATTCGATAACAAATAGCTAATAGTGTAATTATTCCAGACGAAAACTTAACTTAAGAACTTAAAGATGTTTTCTCAAGCTTGACGTCAGCTTAAGTATGCAGCCTCAAGCGAAATAAATAAGAGTACACCATTATTTCATATACATGTGAGTCACAGCTTATTTGATGCAGGTAATGCTTTTTTAGAAAAAAAATGACTCAATGTTTATTAAATTTAATAAAAAAAAACGTATACGACTTGTAATGAGATATGTATGTACTGTTTACCACTGAAAGAGGAGAAGCCCAACATTTGTAGGGAATACAAATAGACAAAATTTACAAAAAACGGAGAAGGGTCGAGCGGTGTAGGTAAACACCGGACACAAACCGTGGCAACAACGTGTACTACTCCGAGCATTTATCACCCGCACAAACGCAGCGATCCCAGGACCGCAGCAACGGCACAAATTACAGCAAGGCAATACCAATAAATCCGACGCCAGAATGGATAGCACTTTATAGTACGCACAAGCACTAGCCACGTGTGGACCGCAGGCGCTCGGGCGAGCTTCTGAGGCTGACAAAATATCAGCTCTCTAATTTCGTGGGTTTTCTCACAGGACACAATGCGCGAGGAATGCATGCTGTGAGACTTGGAATCACCTCGAGTCCTTTTTGCGCTGGATGTATGGAGGATGAGGTGGAATCATCTCAGCACCTTCTCCTTAGCTGCCCTGCTCTGGCGGGGCTAAGATCTAGGCATCTTGGCTCCTACTTCTTTGTCACGCCTGCAGATATAGCTGGCGCTGACATTAAAAATCTGATGAATTTCATCAGCAGCATAAAGCGGTTGACGCAAACATAGTCATCGTTAGTAATCCGCACGCTCCCAACTACCCCAGCACCACCTCTCCCCGCCCTCTCCCTGTATCCCATTGGTCTTTCTCTCCCGCCTCACCCCTCCATAATGGCATCACAAAGGACGAATGCTTCTTCGTCCAAGTGTGCCCTTTCCCTGGGCAACCATATCAACCTAACCTAACTAGCTAGGAAACGGAAATAAGCGCCAAAAAGTAGGTACCAAAAAAAACGCGCCAAAAAAATTGGGACCAAAAAACGCACCAAACAGTAAGCACCAAGAAAATGTGACGCCAAACAGTAGGCACCAAAAATATATTTCCTTCAAGTTTGCACCAACAAACAAGCGCCAAAACGTAGGCAGTGTTATTTCGCACTAGAAATTAGCAACCACAAGGAAAAACTCAGCCTAAAAAATAGTGTATCTAAGATATATATAAGGTATAGCTCTCTCTCTCTCCTTTTCCTCTACGTTATATCTTTTTTCTCTCTCGCGGAACGAAAATGCCCAAAACGTTGCATGGCCTTGAAATTTTTCTCTTCATTCTCGTTCGTCCATCGACGCCTAAGAAGTTTCACTTCAAAAATATAGAAACAAATAGTTTTCTCATCAAAATATGCTCACAGCTTAAATGATGCAATGTATTTTATATTTTCTCTGAGAATGCAATAACGGTGAAATGTATTTTTTCTGTTTAGCTTAGCGTCTTAAGTCATTGTCAAAAAATTTTTGTAAAGAAAAGTTGAAAAAATGTAAATTAACAAGTGCTTCTTTGGTTTTTTTTTTTGTTATTAAATAAAACATGTTATTTAACAATAAAAAAATATAAGATTTTTTTCTGTCATGGAAATACCATAAAATATATTTGATAATTTAATAATTTTTTTTGGCTGCATCAAATAAGCTGTGAGTCATTGTATGTGTAACTCGATGCTAACTCTTCAACTCTAGTCTCCAGCTCTCCATTAACTAAACAATACTTTAAAATATACACATTTATGTAAACATATCATACCTAGTCTGGACCTTTCATAATAAATTTACAACATACTGTGAATGTAATTTTTAAAGATGCCTCATCAAATAAATTTATGCAAAATATTAATATCGCATGCAAAATGTTTAAGACTTACTGAATTAAAAAGCAATTAATCAAAGGTAGCAGGATTCGCTAACCGCTTTCAATTGAGTTGATTTACGTAACTTAAGAATCCAGCTTTTTAACCCTTTAACTGTTTATCGAGTATACTCGTCAGAGCGAAACGAGAATTTTTCACATAATGTCGAGTTACTCGTCGTGAAGATAAAAAAAATCGCATTAAAATTATTATTCAACGAATCAACTGTAATTTTTGCCCTGAAAAAGGGCAAATAAAAAACTTTTAAAAAATGTACATTTTGGAATATTCGTTAGTCTGGCAATCTTATTTATTTTAATACACAATAGCTTGTATTAAGCTAAAATAACAAATTCTGGGGAGTAATATTAAAAAACATTTTTTTTTTTTCAAATAAAAAAGCATTTCGTATGAAAGTTATAAGAGTATTGTGGATTTTAGTGACAGGAAAAATAATAGTAAGTAGTTTTATCCCTTTGAGGAATAAAATTGTAAAATAAAGGGTGATTTTTTAAGAGCTATAGGAAAATTTATTTAAATCCATAGTACAGTCCATATAATTTAATGTTTGAAGATTATTTCATGCAAATGTTGACCGCGACTGCGTTTCAAACGGTCCATCCGCTTAGTCCAATTTTGGCATACTCTTTCCAATGTTTCGGCCGGTATCTCACATATATGTAAATGCTTTAATGTTGTCTTCCAATGCGTTAATTGATGCAGGCTTGTCTGAATGGACATGAGCTTTAACATAGCCTCACAAAAAATAATTTAAAGACGTTATATCGCACGATCTGGGTGGCCAATTGACAGGTCCTGATCGTGAAATAAAATGTTCACCGAACTTGCCTCTCAACAAGTCCATTGTTACGCGTGCTGTGTGGCATGTGGCACCGTCTTGCTGAAACCACATGTCATGCAAGTCAAGCTCTTGCATTTTGGGCAAAAAAAAGTTGGATATCATTTCACGGTAGCGCTCACAGTTTAACATTCACCGTTACGTTACGATTCGCAGCATCTTTGAAGAAGTACGGTTCTATGATACCTCCAGCCCACAAACCGCACCAAACTCTGACCTTTTATGGATATTTTGGTAGCTCTTGCAATTCTTCTTGCTGATCTTCACTCCAAAATTGACAATTCTGCTTATTTACGTACCCATTGATCCAAAAATGAGCTTCGTCGCTGAACATAATTTTTCGATAAAAAAGTGGATCTTAAATTTTCTTAACAGAACACGCATTTTTATAATAAAATTCAATGATTTGCAAGCGTTGTTCGTTTATAAGACGATTCATGGTTAAATTATAGACCAAATTGAAGATGTTTGACAGTGAAACAAAACACGATACGTGCGTCAGCTGTTTAAACCAACTGTTTAAAAAGATAAAAGCTAAAAAATCACCCTTTAGATAATTTAATTATCCCTACTACATGTTCATACTGTTCAAAAAGTAATATTAGAAAAGAATCCAAATGCTGGTGCCCAATATGCAAGCTGCACTTTGCTTTAAAAATTATCTTTGCGCTTAATTTAAATGTTTAGTTTTGTAACTTAGATTTCTTGAAATCCATTTGGTCTTTATTGCTCCTGTTTTCATTCCTATAATGCATTAATTTATCTTTATGTGATATATTTTTTATCAATGAAAACCAACGACAACATAGACATAGCGCAGCGAATAAAGATCCAGCGGCTATATTACATTGACTAGCTCATGTCGTCCGAATGGATACAAACGCTCCGGCTCTGAAAGTATTCGATGCGGTACCAGCTGGTGGTAGCAGAGCAAGAGGAAGGTCTCCTCTGCGTTGGAAAGATCAGGTGGAGAAGGACTTGACTTCGCTTGGTGTGTCCAACTGGTGCCGGTTAGCACGAGAAAGAAAAGGCAGGCGCACTTTGTTAAAGTCGGACAAAATCGCGTAAGCGGTTATCGCGCCAATTGAGAAGAAGAATAACATTTGATTTTTACTACTGGCTACTTTACCGGAACAAACATTTTACTCTGTCTATGTCTATATGTAATTAAACAAACAGAGTTTCGAGGCAAAATTAAACAGTTAAAGGGGAAAGTTTCATAAGGCTGGAGTAATCACTTATGTACTATATATACATGTTTTCCTTCTCGCAGGTTAACTTTAAGTTACACAATAATTGATAATTTTAATTTCAATTTAACTCAGCCTCACTGCCCATTAAACCAAGATTTAAAAAACTACATGCTTACTTGTTGTGAACGCACAACCTTACTTAGTTGATTTTACTCAAGCTATGTTAATTTTTTGTCACGAATAAAACGAATTGTTGGGTAAATTTATTACATTTTTTTTATGCAGCCCTACACTAAATGTCGGCTAAAGGAACGTTAATTTTAAAAGCTTTAAGGTTAAAGGGCAAACAAAGTTCAACTAGCACCGAAAAACTGGTCCTAAGTTAAAAGAAAAAATTCATACTTCTACTATGGGCAATATTTCGAAATTTCGACACTATTTTCTTTTCTTTTTGAATAATTCCCTTGCAAATTTTATGAAAACGTCTTGGTTTTGGAGTTGCACGGCCATCCTTATGAGTACTGGATATCTCTATATTGGAAGATCAACTAAAACGTTTTTATTTTTATTTTGCCAATAGGCTTAACTAGTCCTATAATTGGTGTTAAAGTTGATGTTGTGCAATTTTTCGTTTTCAAGATAAATGCGAAAGGCCAAGGCATTCGCACGGCGCAAAAACAGAAGTAGTTTCATTTCCTAATTTTTGCAGTAATGAATTAAATTTTTCTAGTCTTAGTTGATTATTTTGGCAATACTGCTGTTTCCGTGGCGCCGCAATCTGACGACGGATTCTTATAGAACTCGACAAAAGAAAACGAAATGAATAAGTAAAATTTTTTGATATCTCGCTTAGTTTTCAAGTAATTTAGTGTTAAAGTTCTCTAATTTAGCGCAAAGTTAGTGCTGCCATACACCTGAAATAAAAACGAAACTGCAGTATTTTTTGCTCTAATTTTAAGTTGAGAAATAATTTTGAAAATAAAAACATACTCATTCAAACTTAAAAACAATGATATTAAGCGTATCTCAAAAAATAATAAAGTAATTAAAATTAAATTAATTAACACAGTATTTTCGCGTAGAACTCCTTTTCGCGTGGGCGGCCTTCGGCCGCGCTTCAAAAAACTAACCCTCACCAGTCCAACTCCGGCTACGCAATCCACAGTATTTTTGCGTAGAACTTCTTTCCGTGTTAAAACCATTGAACCCAAAATTAAAACATCATATGCATGTATGTAGTAAGGAGACACAATAACCCCCATCCCCAACTTTAACACTAAACTTAAATACTTAATTTTTGTTCATATTTTGGTTCATATTTTTGTTTTATTTGCAGGCATCCGGCAACACCATACTGTTGTCATTCCAATCTTCTTCTTATTCGCGTTTAAAATTGGAAAGTGACTGCATGAACAAATGCATTTGCATTTTATTTTAATAAAAATGATTCGATTCAAATTATAGTGAAGTTCCAAAGGGCATTTTGAGACCTTTTTTATTCAATATCTCGAAAACTAAGCGAAATATCAAAAAATTTTACTTCTTCATTTCGTTTTCTTTTGTCGAGTTCTATAAGAATCCGTCGTCAGATTGCGGCGCCGCGGAAACAGCAGAATCCCCATTATTTTAAATGGATTATTTCTTTTTCTCCACTTCTCACTTTAAACGTTTGAAAAAATACTTGCAACTTTTTATGTTAACCATATAAAATAAAAATCTATTCAAATAAGAAAGTGGTAAGTATTAAGTCCACTAAAAAAATTCTAAAATAGAGCTTGTTCGAGTTGCAAACACGAGCGCTGTGTTGCACAATTTCTTAAAGTGATGTGAAATTCTGGCAACTTTGGCAGTTATCAAACATTCGGCCATTAAAAATTTTCTTTGCACGGTTGCTTCATTGTGTTCTTAATTCATTTTCAAAAGAAAATTTCCGTTAATATCGAAACTGTCAACGAAAATATTTATAGAAAACTCCATTATTTTTATTCTATATTAATTCTGCATTTATACCTATACATTCACCTTCACCACGGGCATGAAACATTAAATGAAAGAAAAGGTTTTTTAATAGCAGTCGCCTCTCGGCAAGCCATCTCAAACCTCCAAGTGTATTAATGCTATGCTAAGGAAAATCTCCTTATAAAAACCATTTGCCGTTCAGAGGCGGCATAAAACTATAGGTCTCTCCATTTGTGGAAAACATCAAAACGTGCCGAACGTCAGAAAAGTTTCAGCTTAGTATTTGCAACAAGGTTTCTCAACAAGCCCATAAGCTGCCCTCGCTTGAGCAGACAAAAGTTGATTGTATTTTCGAAATTCATTACATGTAGTAATAAATGTGAAAAAGTTCAACGCCAAATAATTTCGTCAAAAAAGAAATTATTCGTAACCGTCTAATTTTTATGCCGCCAGTGTGGCTTTACCAGAGAACATTGAGAAAAATCAACGCTTGTTTATGTTTTCAGCAGCAGTTTTCTTTGTATTTATTTTTTCGCTTTTTGGCAGCAGCTAATTTGAATTTCAATTTTACTTTCGCGTTTGTACGCTCTCGTTTTTTTGCTCTCTTCTACAAATTGTCTGTGTTAAGGAACATTTGCCGGCAGAAACTTTACGAATTATTGAGAACTATCAGTACAGAAAAAAAACGCATTGTAAGCCATTTAACTGTCTGTGTGCACATATTGAAAACGAAAACGTGCCCAAGTGTAAGCAAAACCAGTTTAAATAAGAATTGTTAACAATGAATTAATTTTCCTAAATATTTCATACATTTTCGCAACCAAGCGTTGTGCTAAACACAAAACAGAATCCGTCACTCCTTCCGCCTCTAATTCTACTTGGTTGCGTTGGTTTTAGCGATTTTGTCATCCCGATATCGGCCACATAACATTCCCTTATTTCTTTTTTTTAATTTTTATTTAAATGGCGGGATGAAAATCCTCAAAACGCCAGGGTATTCTACCCTACCCCTACAATTCATAATTTATTTCGCAGCTGTGGTAGCATTGCCTTAAGATGGATTATCCATTTTGCTTATTTTACAAGAAGAAGCTATGCAGATAGCGTGAATTCTTCATTAAATACTTACTCTTTTTATTATAACACGATCACCTAATAATTAAAGCTTCACTTTCTTACGCACGTATAAAAATTATATAGAAATTAATTTAGAGATCACTGAAAGTGTAGATCAATTCGTCATTTGTATTAACTAAAATAAATGATCACAAGTATGTCTGATGTATAAACATAAAACAACAGCTGAGATTGTAGAGCTCAGCTGTGAAAGTCCGAATTTTTTAGCGCAAACAGTGTTGCCGTTTCGGAAGAATTTATTAATGCGTACGGGCTTATATACCACTCACGTTTTGATTTTTGTCACTTTGCATGAAATGAAATTTTGATTGAAAAAATGTTAGACGAAGTAAAAAGTTCATATATCTTACGATTCATACACTTCATCAATATATACACCTCAAAAACGGTCTTTAACATTTCTGTGTTCGTTTGTTATACGAGTAACGTTCGAAAATAAAAGAGAAAATTCACTACATCCAAGGTGAAAGGTCTGAGCAGATGGCAAAACAAAAAGTGCTGTTTATGATATCAATACAGTATCAGAATGCAACAACAAAACCGCAACTCTAACGAGTTCTGATTTCTGGTAGGCCAATCATTGTGAGTCTATGAAAATCGCCTAGTTGGCATATGAGCAGTCTGAGCAAAAATTCTCATTTGATATCAAATCAGTAACGGAACGTACATTGAAGAAGGAGAGCCGTACAAGAAAATCGACTGTACACATGCAGCCGAAAGAAGCATATGGACAAGTACTAACCCATATCAATATTTTATTTAAAGGTATTCCACTAAATAAAACTCGATCCATTTGGCAAAGATAGCTACGGGGCGACATTAAAAAAGATTGATAGCAAATTTATGCTCTCACAGTAAGAGAGTAAGAAAGAAAATGTTATCAGTGAATTTACAAGGGCGGCGCAAAATGAATGGGAATTGAGAACAAACAGTTTATATTTTATTAATTTAGTATTTTTGACAGAATATTTGCTTAATTTTTTCCTTTCCTAAGTTTACTTTAAATGAATTAATTTTTTTATATGAAAATTTTAAATATAATATATTTTGGAAATTCTTCAGCGAGTTTTCGACTCCAGGAATATTTAGCAGATGTTAATCAGATGACATCGAAAAACTATACAACGACTTTATAAAAAAATTTAATTTCAATGAAGGTAAAAGTACGCACATCCGCTGGAGAGGTTTTAGTAAGGTGGATCGAACTACCGCAGCAGCAAATTTTGTGCTGATATGTAGGGATATATTGTACAATGTGGCGCAAAATTAATCATCCTCTTAGAAGATTTATAATTTTTACGTCGTACGTCAATCATATTTGACACTTGTAAACTGGACGTCTGCAGTTTACAAAGGGACAATCAATAGAGCGCGTTAAGGTCAAAATAAAGATTTCCATCACTCAAAATCATAATTTTTTATTTAGTAAAAAAGTTATAAAAAAAAAGATAATTATTGATGACTAATTTTGCGCCAACTTATAGATACTAAATATATTTTGCCGAAATTTTAATACAACCAAAGATGAATCGGACTTCATTGCTATTTTCTGAAAATACACCTTTTAATAAACTTCTAGCGAGGTTTCTAAAAGTTAGAAGGCTTTTTTATATATATATTTTTTACGAGAAAAAAATCTTTAGCTCTCGTTGTTCTAAGCATAAATTTACTTCTATATTGAAGTTTTTCGAATTGACAATGCCGGACCTTTTCATGCGCGGTTACTTGAAGGAAAGCAGGTACAGTGTACTCTTTTTTTTCGCGGACAACTAAGGAACTAAAAAATGTGTCCGCTAATGGGAGGGTTGCTCGCTCAAAAGAAAAAAAATTAAAAAATTCTTCAGGATTTGTGATATGTACTGAAAAAATTGGGGTCTATCTTCTCGGTATTAATTACGGCCATTGGAAAGGGTATTTCAAAAGACACGCCTAGATGTTGTTTTAAAATAAAACATGGGCAAATTTAGATTATTTCAAGTTTCACTATTTTTACATATTTAAAATGCGGCTCTTAACAATTATATGTGAAAAACGATAATGATGAATGTGCACCATGAGCGCATCTACAAGTAAAATCAGTAGATTCATGAATACCTAATTATTGAAAACGAAGAGATTATCCATGTTGAAGATTATCCAGCAACACTTTGCGCTATAGCAGCAATATTCTCAACAGAACGTACCTTTTTTGGTCTGCCAGTAATTTTTCTGTACTCAAAAGAACCAGTTTCTTGAAAAGTTTTCATCAACCTTTGACTTGTCGACTCATTTGTACGATTATTTCCACCAAAAACAAGAATTTCGCAAAATGTTGCTCTTAAAGATCGACCCATTTCATAATAAGTTTAAATAATTTTAACGCATTGTTCTATCGTGTAAAATTGTTTTCCTGTCTACTTGACAAATATCAAAGTTGACGTAAAAAAAGGTATCAGGTAGGCGAAATGGCTGAAGTACCCGTCTGGCAGTTCCCAAGTAGCACTGAAACACCTTCTTGATGCCATTTTGAGACCTCCAACATGCAGATAACTACAGCCAGCCCGAGTTCTCGATATCAGGTTGAAAATTTATGCGATTTAAGTTGGCGTACTGCCCCAAAGCAGCACCCGGTGACCTTTATGCGAAAGCCGAGCATTTGCAAAGAAAGTACCCAATAGCCTCCTTCCTACGACAGTTGGTTCTACGTTAATGCGACGACCCGGATTTATGGAGTTAAGGGTAGTCAGAGTCCCGAAGTAATTATGATTTTCAATAATTTGTTTTTGCTAGTCAATTGCTTTATTTTACAAAAATAAAAACATAGCATTAATACATCATGTTTCGACTTGACTTAGCAAAATTTCAACAAAAAAAAAAAAATATAATAATTGTAAAAGTTTGTGTGGAGCCCATTTCTCCAGAAGTCCCTTGCGGTGATTATCACAAATCCTTGGAGATTAATCTAAAATCAATCGGCAAATTAGTTCTATTAATAGATAATCTTGTGCCTGATCGAGGCTTTGCTTTCAAAATTAACAATATGGCAGCTTCAGGAAATATTTTTCAGATTTTCAAAAAAAATCGATAATTAATTGTTAAAAATAATCAAAGTTTTTGAAAAAAAAACTTCAATTATGCACGAGTTTTTTATGTTTTTCAAAAGCAGTATAAATTTTATTGATTAAAAACCATAGTTTTGAGAAAAACGCATTTAATATTTTGCTATCGGCTCCGGAGCGCCCGAGCGCCCTTTGTTAACTATTGAATAACTCGAAAAGTATTTATCGGATTCACTTCAAAATTTTACACAATATTTTTAAGATATTATAAAAAAAAAATAATAATTGGCGCATACACTTCAGTTAGGTGTTTGGCCGAGCTCCCCCTCCTATTTGTGGTGTGCGTCTTGATGTTGTTCCACAAATTTTAAGATATTATACTTTAAGAAAATGCGAAAAGTAATAATTTTTTTTGAAAATTCTGACTACCCCTAGCTCCTTATATTCGGCCAAAAACCGTCACTCCGGTAGCAATCCCCGTACATATATGGAGAATTTTTCTGTTGCTACAACAACAACGGTCTCCTTTTCTGAACGGTCCTTACAGCTTCTGCAAAGTGGATTAAATGGTGAAGTTAGCTTTTCTGCGTGTGTGCCGATCGTCAATTGAAAGTTAAAAAAAAAATACCGTCTAAACGTCACTTCTGAAAGACCTTTTATTAACGATATTTAAGTGCCATTGAATATTTTAGAAATCTGATTAAAACATTAAAACAAAAAACAAATCTGATCAAAAAAAAAAAATAAAAAAAAAACAATTAATTAATTCAGAAATAAATTTCGTAGTCAAATAATTTAACCAGAGAATTCGAGGCATTTTCCACCAAATTACTGATAGTTCCCATTTATGGAGTGCAGATGGAGCACGTTGTATGTACATATGTACACTCTGTGTCAGAAGAAAAGAACAGGTTTTTTTCTTGTAAGTGAAAATGAGTGAGAAGTGCGCGAAGCGTTTTAAGGCGGTATTTTTATGCAGACATCGAACGTCGGCTGAAGGAGGCGAACAAATCCTACCGTCGAACATCATCAAAACCACTGCTCTCAGAAAAACTCTGTACGGCATGGAAACAAGAAAATTACTTCACAGTAATGGACTGACCTTCCCAGTCCCCAGACGCCAACCCCATTGAAAATGTGTGGGGAAATATGAAAACGCATCTTGCCGGAAATCCAGTCTATGATTTAAAACAACTCGTGCGTCAAGTTCGCGAAATCTAGTCCTATTTGTCGACGAGCTACGCAGAAAAGCTGGTTCAAATCATGAAGAAGATGCCAGGCTATACTCGACAACGATGAAGACTACAGGACTTATTGAATAATTGCGACTCGTAGTTTTGTACATACTTTCATGTAAAAAAACTTTAAATATAATATATATCGCACCCTAAATACAAAAGGGTCACAACTCAAAATTTTCCACACTCGAGCTTGACTTGTTTACAGTAGCACAGAAAACAAACTATGAGACATATCACGCTGAAATTTGCCATGTAAGCTTATAACAGTCCTACCAAAAAACAAAAAATTTATTTTTGCCATATGTCATCCGCGGACCGTTTATTGATAACGTCTCGTTCATATTTGACCAGAAGGGGCATTTTGAGTTGTGACCCTTTTGTATTTAGGGTGCGATATCTTTTATACTTCCTTTCCTTTTCCTTTTCTCTGACACAGACTGTATGTTTATTAAATACCCTTAAATCAAAGTTAATGCATACATTTACTTTAAAATTTATTTTCCATCCAATAAAATATTAAAATTATTACATTTATAAATCCAGCTCAATAATTCAAAATATTGTACATCTTTCAGCATGTTCAAATTCATTCTTATTACATACATACATGTGACTATATTTCAGGTAGAACCTGCATATATACAAAATATATATAATTATAATACGTTTACACGCATTCAAAAAAGTAACTAAAGTATTTAATTTAGTAGTGAAGTGGCGATTAAAGTGCGATTTGAGGTGAGGTGAATGATATCAACGATATTTGTAGAATTGGCTAAATATATGTGTGTATAACCTCACATTTGCAAGATAGCAATACGAAGTTGAGAGAGGAAAAGAGAAAAAAGTATTAAAAAAATATTTTAAAAAATAGAATGTGACTTGAAATTATGTCAATAAATTTCTTGAGCAAAATGCAAACAAATTAATGAATTATTAAAAATAAAATGGACAAAATTGTATAAAAATAAGAACAAATATATGTGTCTATATATAGTATATAGATTATAGTAGTTATTTAACAAATTTATTTTAGTCACAATGCTTTGCAGTCACAAATATGAAATATTTTAAAATTGAGGATAATGAAGATTCTTGCAAAGTTGTGAGTAAAGTACGTGGTTATAGGTAGTCAACTATTTATGAAGAAATTCTTTCGAAAACATATGCCATTTATTACTGCTGAAGATCATAATCATAACCCCTACATTTATTTATTTATTTTTTGTCTCACTTTTTTAGCCAATATTAGCATGTAATGGGTAATTCAAATACGTTACTTGCAAGTCTATTTATAGCGATTTCTAAGCGCTTGCATCTGACTCAAATTTTCCACAAAACTTGAAATATTAATTTTTTATCTACAAAGTATTTTTAATGCATTTCTATAAATAAGTGGTCTAATATAGGCTTAGTTACATTGTAATTTTATGTTATCAGTGCGTTTGCATGCTTACATGCGAGGTCACACTAGAGCACCTAACAACCAGCGCTTTTGACAAATAAAAGCTCACTTTTTGCCGACTAATTTGGTGTGGCCAAAGTGTAGTCGTATAGTAAATTTGGTTGGTTCATTTGTTAAAAGGGTGGAGGACAACTCCAAGTGTGTTATGATAAGTTATTTAACTTACAATTGTAATAATTAAATATATTATATTTAAATATATTATTATTTTATAAATAATTAGTTACATACCTGTGTATGTATATGTAAAATTGCGAAAAGCTAACACTAAAAAGGTAATTATTTATTAAACAAAGGACAAATTAGTTCAACACCTAGAAATGTTGATGTGCAAGTATTTGTGTGCGGCTAAAGCTAGAACTTCGCATTAAAGTTGCGCGGCGCTACGGGTTTCAGCGCTTTATTCACAGCTGAGAGGATACAGAGTTCCATGCAGCTTTGGAAATGTAATCGCTTATGATGTACCAAAGAGATATTTGCGACCATATTTGCTATGTTGAATTTGATAATTTTTTTTTTTAATTAAAAAAAAAATTTTTTTTGTAATTGTTTTTTTTTTTAATTAAAAAAAGTTTTTTTTTTTAATTTTACATCTGTAACATTATTTTTGCGTATATATTTATATATAAATGTAGGGCGTAACCTCTTTGACTGTTCGGCCGAGCGCCTTTTCATATTTGTGGCGTACGTCTTCATATTGTTCCACAAATGGAGGAACCTATATTTTTAAGCCGCCCAGGAACAACAGATTATTTTGAGGTTATGAGGCGCAGAAATACACTTGGAAGTTTGCCATTGCCTGTGGAAGAGGCGACCGCTATTAGAAAAACCCATTCTCTATCATTTGGTGCGCACTTCCGAACGTTAGCCATGCACTGGCACGCATTCGGCTATGACGGCCGCCAATTCTTCTCCAAAATATGCTTTAAGCCTCAAACAAATATAGCTCTTAGTGCGTTTAACGAAGTTGTCCTTTGTGCTTAAAAGTAATTTTAATAATTTGAAATATTAAATTTTAAGATTGCACGCTTAAATTATATAGTCGATTCAAATTTTCAATTCATTCGAAATATTTTGCATACTCTTATGCAGCTATGAACTGATTTTCAATTTAAGTGTCATTGAATATTTTGGAAATCTGTTTAAAAAAAATTATAATTAATTCACAAATAAATTTAGTTACGGAGAATTAGGAACAGCAATATTTTATATTTATATTATTTCATCCCTATGCGCTCATTTTTTTTACAAATAATTAGTATTTGGAAAAGCAAGCCACTGCTTAGGCATTTGACGAAAGTTGAAGAAATTTAGGAAAAAAAAAACAAATTTAAAGATTTTTCAGCACACAATTTAAGTACTAGGAGAGTTCAAATCGAAAATGTACAATTTTTTGAGAAAAAGCCTAAATAAACGCATCACAATTGGTCATACATAAAATACACAAATAGACAAAAAAAGTCGACTTCAAAAATAATTACAGCTTTTAGTTAACTTCGCCACACAAACCGTTAAAAAGCTTTACTATTTGTGAAGCCTACTTTAGCAGTTGCTCTATTTGATATTTTAGCAGATTTCGATTCTTGTGAATATTTTTGCACGCTTGTGTGTACAGTAGCCAAACTTATTCCAACTTAGAAACAAGCGGCACTTAATTATGTTTAATTTGTTTTTCTAAGCTCCAATACATTTTAAATTTTGACAACTATTTTTGACAGCTATTTTTGAATGTGTTAAATATTAGCAGCTATGCTGTTAGGTATTTTTTATTTTTTGTAGTGGTTTCTTACATTTGTGAGATATCAGTATTAGCTACCTATAAATGAGCTCAATATACGCGCCTTTAAATCCCGCTTTGGTGCGATTCCCTACTCTTACGTTGTTTATCTAATATTTGTAAATAAGTTCAATACAGATTTATTCTCTTTTTGGCTGCGCGCTTTACTAAATACGTTCCAAAATCGTAATGTCTCATCGCCAGCACCCGTCACGATTGCCTCTCCATCCGGACTTAATGCCAAATACAGTACACGATAAGAATGTCCTGTCAGTTTGGCCACTTGTGTCAGTGAGGGATATTTCCACACCAATATTTGGTTTTGTGAGTAACCGTGCGTGGATACCAACTCAGACGAGTGTTTGGACCATGCCAAATTGCAGACTTGTGAACCGGTGTCGACACACTGCATTGGCTGACCTGTTAAGGTATTCCAAAAACGAATGCAACGATCGGCAGTGCCACCGCCACTAGCCAATAAGCCATGATGATGTGGTGACCAGGCAATGGCTTTTACTGCTGCGGTGTGTTCCGTATACGATTGTACTGGATTAAGTGAATGCTGATTCCAGACATATAGACGATTATCGTTACCACCGCTAGCTAGGTACTGGTTATCCGGTGACCATTTAAGACCGCAAACCTCTTGTCGATGGCCTGCTAAACGGCGTTCAGATTGTTGAACAGGCGTACGGGTATCGCGTTGTATTATCAAACGATCACGTGAACCGCTCGACAAAATTTCACCATTCCACGCCAATGCGCCTACACGTGCTGAATGGCCAGTCAACTTATTAATCTGAAAGAGAAAGAGGAGGTGCAATTAGCACAATAAAAACTATATGCAAAATGTGCTCCGGCGTGCTTACCTGTTTGCTGGCAGCCACATCCCAAACGGTGACGAAGCCGTGATGCGTACCGACGGCCACCAAATTGCCACGCTCATTCCATGACACCGATGTCACGGTATTCGAATCGGTGTTAAGGTCGCATAGGCGTGTTACCTGTAAATTGAAAGTTCAAATCAATTTGTGTGATTGAAAATCAATAGAAAAAGCTGTAACAAAGATTTTAAAACATTTTGTCAATAGTCGACGTAATAATTTTTGTACATACTTGACTAGTACATGCGCTCCACAGATAAACGCAACTTCCCAAACCGACGGCGAGCACATTTTGTGATGACCAATCGACCAAATTCAAATAAAAATCATCTTGCAGCTCGGGCGCATCTAACACCTGTTGAAGAGCGAGTGAATTTTTCAATTAGTTGAAGGTAAATTATTTTTACTATTTTTATCTTTATTTTTATTTTTTATAATTTTTTTGTTTTGTTGCGTAAGCATTTACCTTAAATGGTATCCGTGATATTTTTCTGGTTGCTTTGCGCGGTGATCGCAGTAGTTTTTGGCTCTTCGTACTGACTGGTGAAAGCGAGTAGGGGCATTGCTCGTTGAAGTCCTACAAATAAAAGGCACAGAAGAAATACCAATGTTATTGAAATGGGCGTAAGAAATTAGTAATTCTCTAATAAGCAGAACAAATAAAATAAACGTTACAGTTATTTTTTTAGATTCAAGCAGTTGCTCAAGCGGAATATGGCGATTCACTTCACTGGTGTAAACTCAGACAATTAGCGAGTAATTGCGAAAATGTGATCGTACCAACAAGAAGCTGGTATTTAGAAGAAAGAATTCTAGAGCTTAATAAAAAAAGCAGTATGTTATAGAATTATAGAAAAGACAAGGAAAGTCTTTCAAAAAGCATTCAACCTTTTAGGAGTTATCTGAAATATGTTTTATATATAATAATAAATTATAAGCCAAAAATTTCCAAATTATGGCTCATTGTAAAGCGGAAAAGTGCACCACTTATTTTCAAATATCTTTACAATGAAATTTACACTGAAAAAATGTTAAAACGGAAAATTTATTTTTATTATAAAATTGGCAGTTTCTACCCTTGTCTTGTTTCACATTTTTGTGAAAACACAAAAAAAATATATATATAATTATATTAATTTTTTGAAAACTCAAAAAAAATTGATATAAAATTTTGAAAACACAAAAAAAATATATACTTCTGCTCAAATATGAACGAGACGTTATCAATAAAACGGTCCGCGGATGACATATGGCAAAAATAAATTTTTTGATTTTTGGTAGGACTGTTATAAGCTTACATGGCAAATTTCAGCGTGATATGTCACATAGTTTGTTTTCTGTGCTACTGTAAACAAGTCAAGCTCGAGTGTGTTCTTATTACATATATACATATTGAGTATAATTAAATTTTGAAAACCATATTTTTATAACTGTCAACATTAATTGGCTCAACTTTAGTTCAAACAAGGCGCATTTATTAAAGTAGTAGTGCCACTAGGTCAACAACAATGTTTTGTATGTTTGATTGTCACGGCAAAGTTTTGGAAAAGTAAAAAGCAAAAAATTAATTCGCCTTGTTTTATTCTGTGCTGACAGCCACATGGATACAGCGAAAGAAAAAAAACAAATCAGCTGATTTACCAACACCACCTTTAATAGATTCGCCTTGAGTTCAAACATCGATTGTATGCCAGAAAACATTGATGCCAGATTCGAACATTCTCGGCCAACGTACAAATGACTCGCATGCTCAAAAGAAATCTCCGTTTTTGTAGCAGCATAAAACAGTCCCCATAAATTTTTGGGAAATGCTGCTGAAGTGACAGTACTCGGCTAGATCTGGATTCGCGTCGTTCCGGTAATGTAGAACCGGCTGTGGGAATGAAGCTGTCGTCAAATACTTTATATAACATCCGCATAAGTGTCGAATCTTGAATTTATAAGAAAATAAAACAGGAAACCACTGTACAGATATCCCAAAACGAGCCAGATCCAACTAAGAATAATTTTGCAGCAATTTCTTCATACAAAGGGAATTTGAAAAATGCAATATTATGATGCCGTAGGGATTTAGTAGCTAAGTATATGAAAAATTTTGAAAATTAATGACGTCATACGTCAATCAAATTTGACACGTGTGAGCTAGACACCTGCAGTATAGAAATAAGCAAGCAATGGAGCGCGTAGAAATCCAAATAAAGATATCCATCACTCAAAATAATATTTTACTAAATAAAAAAAAAATATGTGATTAATGTATAATTGACGCGTACATTCTTTCTTTCTCCTCCAATAGCTTTTTCATAGCAGGTGTGACGAGTATATATATAATCGGCTGCTATTAGAGAGCACTTTCTATCAACTGATGAGAAATGTCCAAATGGTAATTATGCCCAAATCCACTCGGATAAGGCGTCCATTAGTATAAGACATTATTTTGCTAAAAACGTATGCCTGACGAACTCTGATTCTTTACCTAATATTTATACAGACACATTTAAAGGAGATTTAGATCTTTGACAGCAATTATTTGTGATAGGTTAATTTTTTTCTTGACAATTGGTCACTCTTAATTCATGTCCTCTCTGATGGGACATAGGGTCTCAGGTTTCAATTGTAGAACCGATACCATTTTCGTTGGAAAATGAATTTTGCACCTCCATTTACATTCGTTTTTATCTAAAATTTTGATTAGCTCGGGAAAAGCGGAATGCTTCAATAAACTACTAGCGTAAGGAAGATCTGGTAAGCTCCACCTGTAGGATAACCTGATAATCTATAAAACGTGGCCGACTCTAACCTAAGGATCAGACGCCTTTTGCAGCCGTTCCTCCGAGAGAGACGCTGCAAAACTTCGGGGGATCGAAGCCATATGAGTTTACAATCAGTCGTTTGCTGCGAAAAATTCGAAAAAACTGAGTCAGTGCAAAACTTGACAACACTCGTGAGGCTTCATACAGAATTTGTGGTGATTTTGGCGCTGGCGAAGTTATCGAACCACATCCTTCGAAAGTAATGCCCAGAACGCTGTTACGATGAACGGTGAGCTTGGATATGACATGGACTAGGACAATATGTGGTTTCAACAATACGGTGCCACTTGCCACACACCGCAGGAAGGTTTATGATTATGTTAGGTTAGGATAAATGGCTGCCCACGAGAGGGGCCCACTTGAACAAATAATCAAAATTCGTCCGTTGTGATACCATACAGGGGAGGAGCAGAAGGAAAAGAACGGAAGAGGTGCAAAAAAGGGCTTCGGATTACATGATGACGACCAAAAGTGGCTAATTACTTTCGTAGTACCGCTTCAAGATACTTCACCAGGTGTTTGATATTTACACCCACAATATCTGCAGGTGTAGCAAAGAAGTGAGAGCTTAGATCTATAAATTTTTACCCAACGAGAGCACGGCAGCTGAGAAGAAGGTGCCTAGATAATTCGATCTCATTCTCCAGGCAGCTTCTGCAGAAAAGACTTGAAGCAATCCCAAGACTCACCGCATGTACTCCTAACGGACAATATACGGTAAGGATACCTACCAAATTCGAGAGCCTGCGGCTTTGTTAGCCTTAGAAGTTCTTCGAGCGCTCTCGATCTACCCATGACCAACCAGAGGATCTCGCAAATTTGCACGTTGGCGCCCTTGCCCAACGCTCGCGGAGTTGACGCAAGCCCCATCTTTGCGATGGAACCATCCCCAGCGTCCCTGTCTAGTCAGCTCTTCCGCACAGCAGTTTCCCCGCTATGTCACTGTGAGCAAGGACCCAAATGAGCCTAATATCGAAGTATTCGGAAGCAATCGAAAAAAGTCAGGCATTCCTCCCGACTAATTTCGAATGCATTAGCATCGAGCCCAAGGCCCTAATTGCCGCTTAGCTGTTGGAGTAGATATTTACGTTCTTTTCAGTAATTACAGAAGTAAGCAACCAATCCACTGCTGCCTTACTTGCGGTTACCTCCGCTTGGAAAGTACTACAGTGGTCCGGAAGTCTAATATCAGCTTTCAGAATACTCCCCCAACTCTTCCGTCCAACTTCGAGCCATCCGCAAACATGTTTGCCATGCCCTGTCTACAAATGTGCTTATGCTTACTTTTAAAATAAAAAAAATGTAAATACTTAGTGATGAAAATGACAATTCTAAATTCCTATTCTGTTTGTAGATTTTACCCTACCCTACGTTTTACTACAGAGACCGGTTTACATAGGGCCAGAGAAAAAAGATTGAATTCATGTTATTTTGAAATTATAGACAACTTCAATTAAACAAAAATTTACTATCTTCGCTTCTGTTGCGCTAAATGAAATAAAACTGACAGAAATTGTGAAAAAATCAGCAGCTAAAGATTTATGCACATTGAATTAGGTAGCTTTACGCACTTTTATGGAAATCAACAAAAACTATACTTTTGGCGTAATGAATGGATAAAAAATCGAAGTGTCATTCAATCAAAAGCAGCGCGTCTTACATACATGCTTACATATTAGGGTGGTCCAAAAAAAATTTGTATGCTGCCGCCCCCCAAAATAGTAAAGAATGAAAAATAAAAAGACCCGTATTTTTTTTTTTAATCAGACCATATTTAATGGTGCCGCCGGGGCTTTGAAATATCCCATGTATTTTGCATGGGAAAAAAATACTTTTTCGTAGATTTCATGTAAAAACCTGGAAAATGAATATATTTTAACCGGATAGCTCAGTTTCTCTTCATAATTGGTCAGGGAATAACAACCAATTATGAAATAATTAATTTTTTTTGTATTAACTATTTTCATAAAAGTAATATAAAATATTGTTTTTCGATTTTTTCTTAGATTTTCGTTTTATGGGGGCTTTTTGGGGTTCTATAAAAAATAGTTAATACAAAAAATTAATTATTTCATAATTGATTGTTATTCCCTGACCAATTATGAAGAGAAACTGAGGTATCCGGTTAAAATATATTCATTTTCCAGGTTTTTACATGAAATCTACGAAAAAGTATTTTTTTCCCATGCAAAATACATGGGATATTTCAAAGCCCCGGCGGCACCATTAAATATGGTCTGATTAAAAAAAAAAAATACGGGTCCTTTTATTTTTCATTCTTTACCATTATGGGGGGCGGCAGCATAAAAATTTTAATATAAATTTTTTCCCATACTTAATATGTACATACAGTAGGTTCTGTTTTTATGCGGTAGATACGTTCCGCAAGAAACAGCATAAAGAAAAAACAGCATAAAAAAAGCTACTAGTTCTATAGTAAAACTATAGATACGTTTCAAATGCTAAAACCGCATAAATCTGAAATAATCGCATAAAAAAGGGCACTAGTCCCATATTATTACTATAGATACGTTCCATAGACCGCATGAATCTGAAATAATTAAATAAAATCGCATAAACAAAATATTGTATCTTTGAAAATTATATCTTTATATATCTTCCATACTTGTAGGGTTAGCATTTCTGATGAAATCTGTGATGAGTTTTTGCTTAGCTGGTTTAGAATCTTGTTTATATGTACAATTCCCCATAGGTCGACATGCATTTTGTAATTTAAAAAAAAACCGCACTATTTCAAAACCGCATAAAAAAAAGCCGCATAAAAACAGAACCTACTGTATATGTCTGGGTACATACTCGCTCATACATACTTTACCAAACGGAAACTGTGTCAATGTGTAAAAATTCAAATCAATTCAATGCATTTCAAGTAGACGAAGGAAAAATGTATAAAAAGTAAAACCGTAATTTACTAGTACAGTGCTGTGTATGTGTATATACACAAGTACATATGTATGTATGCTTTTAATTAAGGTAAGTACCATACATACATTGCCATAATGGCTGGTACAAGCAAGTAATTTTGTGCGCTTGAATTTTTTTTTTAGAATGAAGCATTTGGTTACCTAATGGAAAAATGGGGGAAAACATAAAAATACTGCGACTACTTAATAAAGCACAGTTTTAGTTACATTGCCTTAACTGCATACGTTAGTGAAAAAGTGGATATGATACGCTATGGGCTAACTTTTTGACCACCTAGGTATACATATAAAGGGTTTTTCAATAAGGGCGGGTAGATGTTGAAATGGAATAAAATGGCGTGTGCTGTGTCGCACGTAGCGCCGTCCTGCTGGAACCACATGTCGTCTAGGTCCATATGGTTCAATATGCGCCATAAGAAATTTGAAGGGTCACCACGTCTACCGAAAAATGGGCGCAATGCGCGCAACGTTTGCGTTAATGAACACTCATTTTGATAATAAAGTTTTATCATTTAAACGTGCTGTTCAATCGTGTAACTTGCCATGATGATTTGGCATAAAAAACTGAATAATAAACAAAAGATTTGACAGATGTCACCAAAACAAAATGGCTGCCACAGGGCGCCAAAATCGACCCGCGCCAATTGAAAACCCCTTTATAAGTATACATACTCGGCAGGCAATGGCAAACCTCCGAGTGTATGTGTATTTCTGCCATGAAAAGCTCCTCATAAAAATATCTGCCGTTCGCAGTCGGCTTTAACCTGTGGGTCCCTCCATTTGTGGAACAACATCAAAACGCACACCACAAACAGGAGGAGGAGCTCGGCCAAACACCCAAAAAGAGTGTACGCGTGTATATATATATATATACATACAGTTGCGAGCACAAAAATAGCAGTACCAAAAAATATTAGAGTTTTCCAAAAAAAAAAAAGTGTAATCTATGATGTGACTATACAATTTTTATTATCATTTTGAAATATTATTCTATTTTTTGATTAAACGAATATTTAAATAAATTCTATAACGAAAAACAAAAATTTGTATAACAAAAAATTTAAATTCAGGGTTAACGTGTAAAAATGCAGGGCATAAAATACAATTTAATTAGCGATTCGATTCTTGATAACATCGTCCAACAAAATGGGACTGAAAAAAAAAACAAAAATAATAGTATAAAAGCTTATAGGGGTCGAATTATTCTTAAATTACTCCTTAAAATTCCCAAACCGGTGCAGCATCTTCCAAGCTGAGATCTATGCTACAGCAAAAACGATAAGACTAATTATCCAACAACACAATACCACACTTTGTAGAGTCCCCGTCACTCTGGAGTGGAGAGAAAGGAAAGAGCGGTTGAGTGCGCGAGGAAAGGCGCTGAGCTTGACCCACAACGAGTGGTAGAGGACATTTCTAAACGAACTATACACTGCGATTGACTTGAGCGTAATCGCGAAAACCAAGGTGGTCTCTGACTACTAACTGCAGGGTATTCAAAGCGCTCTGGCCAAAACTGCATCTTAAAAGGACAAAATGTCTGCTTGGATTCAACAGATCAACCACCAGCGCCCTCACAGTTGCTATAACAGGTCACTGCGCAATTGGTAACTTAGACAGTAGAATGGGTGTACCTCACAATGACTTCTGCAGGAGCTGTGAGACGAATAAATAATTGAGTCGGCTCTGTGAATGTCCTTCACTTCAAAGTAGTCATGCTAAATATCTTGGCAATTCTTTCTTTGAAGACCTGGGAAACTTGCAAAATATTTCACTAGATGGACTACTTACATTCTTAAAAAGATCCAAGTGGTTTAAGCAACTTAGTTATGGGATGGAAATCAAATGTAAGTATCACCATGGGCCTTAGGGCCACCGAGTTTCTTGTCTTAGAGAAACAACTTGGCTAACCTAACCTAACTTATAGGATCGTTGGAGGGTTAAAATGTTTCACAAAAATATTTCCCGGAAAATTTCAGCAGTTGTCATCTCAGACAAAAACAGCGTGCAATAACGGACAAAGGGCACCATGAATCTCTTGCGTCAATCCTTGAACCTCAAAGTAAATGGTCGCCAGTTTTTCGAAAAATCTGGTCATGTCGCAACTGTACCACTGGAAAAATTTAAAACAGTGAATTCTGAGTGGTGCAGAACAATTTGTTTGCCACAAGCTTTCGCGGAATTAAAGAAAACCAAACACGGAAAACGAATCACCTTTCACCAATACAATGCGAGCGCGCTCACTTATCAGCTCACACAAGAGCAAATTTTTGAGCACTAAAAAAGATCAAATTCTCTCTTACAGCTCTGATTTGGCACCTAATGATTTCTGATTTCTTTTGCCCGAACTCTCTCTCTCTCTCTCTCTTAACTTCACAGTCTGTGGTGGACCATAGCTTCATCAACAATCCTCCTCCAATTCAGTCTCTCTCTCTTGCCTCATTTCTCCAATTACGAATGTTCATCACTTTTAGGTCTGTTCCGACGTCATCAAGCCATCTCCCTCTTGGTCGGCCTCTCTTTCTTCCTCCAATTGGACGTAAAGTAAACACCCTTTTTTGGATTATTTCGTTGGGCATTCTTATGATGTGGCCAATCCATCTAATCCGCTGCGCTTTTTCCCGAACATCAAAAATAAAATGCAAGGTCAACGTTTTTTAAGGCATGAAGGAGCTGTTGAAGCCTTTAAATAACTCGTTTTGGAGTTATCCACTTCTGATTACTTTGCTTCAAAAGTGCTTTGCGAATTGATTAAAACGCATGCAGAAGTGTATTTACATCTAAGAGGAATATTTTTAAAAACAATAAATCCATTTTCAATATTAACTTACTGTATTTTCATTATTAGGCGCAAAATATAAAAGCCAACCCTCGTATGGATAAGCAAAGAATGAGTTCATTTATAGTAAAAGAAAGCCTCTTTCAATTATTTTTTTTCACCTCATTTTTCGCCTTATTAACTATTTCCAATATTTATTTTAGATTATCAAATGCGGTTAAATACACCAAACTGGTACAAGCACTACTGCACTTCAGTTCACTCGTAGTCATCCACTTGTTCTCAGAAAATATTGGTGGAAGCATTCAAACACAAAATTAAAAAAAAAACAAATATCACCTGAATAAAAAGGTGTCACACAGAAGATAACAATAAATGTGCTCATATATCGCATTAACGACAATGAGTCGGTTTGTGGGCTCGGAAGTCAATAGCAAATATTTTCATATGCATTTGCAAGTATTTATGTATATTTGTGTGTATATATGTGTGTATACATATATGTGCATATGTATATAGCTAAGATAACAGCTGGAAGGGTGGAGTTCATATACCAGGCATACAAAAATAACTCTTCAGATAACAACTGTTGCGTTCTTCATCAAAAGTCGGTTCAGCACTTGTTACAAAAAGTTATTATACATTTTTAAAGTTTTATATTGTGAAAACAGCGCGGTTAGCAATGTATGTGAGTCAACTACGTATAAGAAAAAAACTAAATACATATAAAATGAGCTTATGATAAAACCGAAAGGAATTTGGGTGTGAACTTTTCAAACATTTTCATGTTTTGAATGATGTAATCAGCTGACAAACCGAGCCAAAATTAATGTTAAAAGGCTGAAAAGATTATTGCCAAAAAACATACACACATCATGACAAAGCAACTAAATGTAAATTCTAATGTTTTAAAGGAGCAACAGCTGTCGAGCTTATTCACCGGCAGTTTGAAGTTGAACCCAATGGGGTTGGGGGAAGATCAGAAACTCTGCACCAATCTCAAACTAAGGCACCCAGATTACCGCAGAGAAAGAGGCAGAAAATTGCCTGCTCACTACTTTAACACTTTGGGGACGGGTGTCAACATATAGCCGCCCAAGCCGTTTTACAGTTCCGAACACGTGTCGGCATTTAGCCGTCCAAATTAGTTCGTAGCTGTAAGACTCGCGCGTATGTCGTTCTGAGCGATAAGATACGCATAGGTACAGTAAAAGAGTCACGTTTTCATTCAAAAACATTAGGGGTCATTATTAGCGATGTAGTCTTATCTTCTTTATAATATAAACTTACTATGTGAAAATACGGTAGCCAGAACGAATTTCAGTTTTCCGATTCAGTCTCTCAGGGTCACTGTCAGAGGAACCAGCAGCCTTTTTATATATGTATTTTATATTTTAGAAGTTATGTTCGCATGTAGCGGTGATTCAACATTCGCGGTCAGGGATCGCATCAATGCTGCCAATAAAGCGTATTACGCCCACCTTAACTTGTTCAAGTCTCGACTTTTGTCTAAAGCTACAAAGTTAACTATGTACAAGACCCTTTATTCGGCCAATCCTAACGGATGGTTGTGAGGTTTGGACTCTTAAGGTTGATGACTGCGCGCAGATTGCCAACATGGAAAGAAAATTTTCAAGAAAGATCTTTGGCCCAATAAGAATGGATGATGGTACCTACAGATTTCGGTTGAACTCTGAACTGAAAACGAACATGAACGATCTAAGTCAGAACGAGACAGCTGTACGTTTTATAAAAGCGCAACGAATAAGATTGTTAGGTGTGATCCGTATGCCTGCTAACTGTAACGTGAAGAAAGCTTTGACATGAAAGCTAATGGGCGTGAGGGCCACAGGCAACCGGGGGAACCGTTGGATAGATGCAGTGGAACATGATCTTAAAAAGTTGGGAATACGTAACTACGAAGCAACAGCTCAAGATAGACTGCTCTGAAGGAACATTTTGAAGGAAGTTTTGACGCGCCCCGCACATAAAAGATTGCACTGAAACCGAAACACGTCGCGTCTTGAAAGCAGACTGGACAATCACAATTGCGGCATTACGAAGTTTTATAGGAGTTCTGTAGGCTTGGCGCGCTTATGAAGTCAGATCGTTGAAGGCTTCCTATCTATGGTCGAAAAAATGCAGCGCCCTTTTCTTCAGAAATACAATGAGCGGAGATAAATTTACAGATACAATGAGCGGAGATAAATTTACAGAAATTTTAAGATTCATACGCTGCCATAAAAAAAAACAACGATTCGAAAGATTACAAACAGATACATTTGCGCTGATATCCGAAGTATGAAGAAAATTTATAAGTAACAACCAGGTCTCATGAAAACCTCTCAATAGATGAGCAGTTATTTCCGACGAAAGCTCCATGCAGGTTTACGCAATATATGCCGAATTAGTCTCATAAATCCGACATCAAGTTTTGATTAGCAGTTGACGTCGAATCAAAATATATTGGGAACGGTTTCCCTTATTTCGCAAAAGATGAAACCTGAAGCCCACAATCATTGCGTGAGTTTGTCACATTGACATTAGCCGAACCATATTTAGATCGAGGTAGAAATATAACTTCTTTACAAGCATCCCGCTAGCTCAAAAAACAACTTTGGTGGGGACCATCCGGTCAAACAAACGATAACTGCCAAAACCCGCAAAGTAAAACAGATAAGACGACTTTGTTTTCCTCAGATTTAAATAAATCAAAAAATTGTATCTATACTGTCTTCTAGAATCTATTTCATATTATAATAAAAAGAAGTTCGGAGTGGACGTTGTTGACCAGATGGCACGCGAATATAGCGTAAAAACAGGCTGATGGCCTCTTCATATCTGGTATGTGGAAATGCACAGGCAAAGTGGAATATAACTGCAAAAAATGTAGTGAATAAGTAAGATTTCCCGTTAGTATTATTATTGATACTAAAGGGTTTTTTAATAAGAGGTGTTATTTTGATATTCAAAGAAAAATGCTATTTTTTAACATAAACGATCGGGTGTTTATTTCATTTTAAAACGGGAGGTATGCCGTTAATAGAGAAAATAACATCAGGCAAATGACCACCACGACTACGCTTACAGGACAATATCCTTTTCATGAAATTTTCCATAAGCGAATTGCAAAGTGGCTGCCCTATGTCCTCGGTAGCCTCACGAATTCCATCTTTGAGGTCTTGAATCGACACTGGGCTGTTGGCGTAGACCTTCGTCCATAAACCTGGTTTTAATGATAATTGTTAATATTAAAAATTCCTGCTTATTAGTTATCAGGTACCATCAAAAATAAACGTTGTGAAGTAACTCTTTTCGGCAACAGAAAAATTATTTCTGTTGTTATTCTTGTTCTTGTTGTTGTTGTAGCAGCATTAACATTCCTCGTGCATATACGAGGAAGCTGCTGAAGTGACAGTCCTTGGCCGGATATAAATCCGGGTCGCTCCGGTTAAGTAGAACCGACTGTATTGGCAACGTAAATTATTTCTCTTACGTAAATTATATTATTTCTCTTAGTTATCATGCGAAGCAAAAATAAGCGTTGAGTTTATGTAAGCCTTATCGGCGAAATAAAAAAAAAGTTTCATCTAACAACTGTTACGGAGCAACGTTTTGAAATAAAACTTATAACTGTTATGTCACTGCTTGTAAAATAAATGTAAAAAAAAAAATAATTTTTATAATGAATTTTTAGTCAACTTTGACAGATCTCGTTCTTAAGATAAGTTTTATTCATTTTTTATTGTAATAATAGTATTTAAACACAAAGGTACATCGGTATTTGCAAGTATCTGCATGCACACATTTACATATGTATGTGTGTATGTACGTATATACATTTGGGAATCTCTTACTTTTTTGTATATCAAATGTGTACGCTGAAGTGGCTGAAAGGCGTTTGACCGGTGTATTGTGTTCCCCAGTATTGTTGTATAATTGTGGGACTAAGTGACCAACCAAAGCAGTTATGCACGCTTATAAAGAACATTAACCTCTTAATTGTCAAAACATGACTACCAACTGCCAAAGCATAAAACCAGAAAACAACTTCAAGCTGAATGCGCAGAGTGAATAATGATCACTGAAAAAGCTACATCACATCTGAGAGATTATGACTCGAATTGGGCTTGCAATTGTAACAAGGAAGTTGGCATTGTTTGAACACTTGAGAATGTTCGATTGCCAACATTGTACAGGTCGGTCTATTGCTGTTGCTAGCGTTTCTATTTCGTAAAAAAATTGTAAAATGCTGACGACACTACCCTTTTAGCGGACGGTGTGAGTGGCATATAAGCGCTGGTCGGCGATGTTGCGCTCTGCAATTAAAACTATGGCTTGAAAATCAATGCTAACAAAAAGAAATACATGGCATTAGAAAAACGTATGTAAGTTAATAGAAGCTTAATAGCTGACGTCTTAAATATACTCGTACAACAAGAGCAAAATTGCAAATATTTAGACTGCTGGATTGCTGGGATGCTTCTAAAGAAATGAGAGCTAGAATAAAGTATTCATATTAAATTAAAAATCCGTATTGTTAAATTTTAAATGGTACGCACTGGTCTGTGCTACGTTATGCTATGGAGATATGGGCAATCAAATGATTTGAAGAAATTAGAAGCATTTGATTTTTCGAAAAATCCTAAAAATAAAATGGACGGATAGAGTGAGAAATGCGGAAGTACTGCGAAGAATTCGGCCAGACCGAGAATTGCGCATTAACATTAAAGACGAAAAGCTGCGTACTTCGGACATATTATGAGATATGAGAAACATCACGTGCTGCAATTAATAGTTAAAGGAAAACAACAGATATATGACAAAAAACAGATATATTGGCTAAGAGACATAAGGCACAGGACTGGAATCCACAACGCACGAACTTTATTGACAACAGCAAGAGGTCGAAAATACTTATGTATATATTTATAATCAGATTCTTAAAAATATTAGTTTGGGGGGGAAAAAATCCACTATTTTCACGGTAGACGACTGTAGTGATCGATATCGCGTAAAGTGTCGATCAAACAATTTAAAGTTTATGCTCGTTGCCTATTAAAAAATTGCCATTTAAAAAATTCGTTTGCAGTTTTTGTTGGTTCCAATCAGTGGTGAGTTACAGGGTGGCAACAATGGAACAATGGAAGGCAACAAAGACAAAATTCGGTACATTTCCAGTTTTTCTTTGATAAGGCGAAAATGCAAGCCAGGAACACAGTTTCAGCTTGGTGTTTATTTTGAGAAGTAATTGAATACACCTAATTCTGCTTTTACACGGTAGCTTGTTCAATGGGGGAAAAAAGGTGCAAAAAATTGGGTAAAAAAATACAAGTGCCATACGGTAAATTGGCGGATACGTTCCACAACTTGAAAGAATCGTGGAAGATTAAATAACTTGAAGTATTTTCCCAATTTATGCAAAAATACCTATGAGTAACACCATCTATGTTACCTGTTTTTAAACAAAAATAATAAGCATTTTATTACAAAAACAAAGAAAAAATATGTTTGCTACAAAAACAAACAAACACTGTTCATTATAACAAAAAAAAATTATTGCAATAACAAAAACAAACAAAAAATATTACATAAACGAAAAAAAAACAATTTTTATTACAAAAAAATATGTTTATTTCAAAAACAAAAAAACTATATTTATCTTTTTTTATTTAATAAAAAACTGAATCGGAGACTATTTTTGCACTAATTTTGTACTAAAAATACAAAGACCCACAAAAAATGATGTTTGTAATTTTTTTTTATTTACGAAAAAATACGTATAATAAAAAATTATTTTCATTACAAAAACTAAAAATTATTGTATATATAGCACTTTTTCTCTTATTTCGTAAAGTAGTATTCAAAAACAAAATTGGATGATTAAATTTGTGCCACCTTGTATAAACACTCATTCATTAATTGTTGGGTATATCATTTTTATGAGACAATAGTATGTAGGTATTCAAAGTTCTGTTAAATTTCTGTATTGTAGAATTCTACTTGATAAAATTCTATATTGCGAAATGTGATATTTAAAAATTCTGGGCTGTAAAAAATTTCGTATAAAAATTCTAAGAACCGCTACGGAGTGCGCACAGAAAGTTATATTACGGCAATATTATTAAAATAACTACCAAATTGCGCTAAAAATTTAATTGTTAAATAATTTATCTTGTATTTTATCTCATGTTTCCTTATTGCAAGATATATTTTGAGTATTTAATAGATTAGATACTAATTTTCTCATTGAAAATATAGCATACATTTTTTTCTGTACTTCAAACAACAACTGGCTTCTGGTCTATCGGGCATCTCTCACAACACACACTGTCGCAATTGTCAACAACCAGAGAAAGAGGAAACGATTTTCCATTTCCTGCCATATGGAAGGAGAGAATGTCAAACCTTGGCAAACCAATGTTCGAGAGTCTCGAACAACTGTCTGGCTTAGACGCCAACAACCGAATAAGGTTCTTAAGCCGCATCCTATATCCAGAGTCATAAATTTATATACAGAATATTATATGCACTCGGCACCCTGTGCCGCAGGTTAATAACCCAATCAAAAAATTTATAATTTTTGCAAATGGCGTCGCACGTCAATCATATATGACACTAGTGAACAAGACAGCTGCAGTGTACAAACAACCACCTGACAGAAGAATACGCACCATTTTTTTATTTTATTTTATTTTTTTATACAAAGAAACAAGCAATCGAGCGCGTATAGGTCAAAATAAGGATTTCCATCACTCAAAATAATTTTTCTTAACTTATAGAAAAGTTCAAACACAACTATTGATGATTGCACCACCTTATATATATAAGTATATAAATAATTCGAGCTTACACTCTATATTCGACAAATGGAGAGATGTACAGTTTTAAACCGACTCCGAACGGCAGATGGTTTTTATGAGGAGTTTTTAAATGGCAGACACTCGGAGGTTTGCTTTTGTCTGCCGAGAGGCGACTGCTTTCAGAAAGAATGTTTTCTATCATTTGGTGTTTCGTTTCCAAGACTTCAAAACTAAGCACTACCGAATGGTAGTCACGCGCCAACCGGTTCTTCTACGGTAGCGGCGTACAATATTTTAACATGATAGAATTTTAGAAATATAGAATTATCACCCAAAGGAACTTCCAGGATTTTTACCAAAAAATATAATATAATATTATTGTAATGCAGAATTTAACACCGCTCCCGGACCTGTAAAAATGTTAACCAGTATCTGCAGCGCTTTCGAATAAGTCATAGTATCACTTTGTGAAGCGAGTATTTCTTTACCAATGCATACAAATCAGTGCAAAAAAAACCAACAAAAAAAGTAATGAAAACATTATTCATTCATATTCATCACTCATATTCGAACAATTGAATTCATCAACTTACAGTATTAGCACGTTTATGGGCTTATCCGTAAAATAATAACTATTCTGATTTCTTAAATAAATTACAGCCACGCCTCTGACATTAAAATAACAATAAATTATTCATATTGAAAGCATAATTAGACTTATCGTACCTATCATACGTCCGTCATATTTAATAAACAAAAGAAATCTACCGGCGAAAACACTCGTGCCAAAGCCCAACTGCGGTTGTGGTCACTCCAAAATCATTGCCCAAATATGTAGGAATGTAAGTACATACATAAATATGTAGTATATGCTGATGGCCATTTACTTAACGCATCCACGCCTTTACTTCCAGCCTTGGCTCTATGGTCTGCTCAAATGATTATTCAATTAAAGTTTTTCTTCCAATGAATATTTAACTCACTGCACTTACGAATACTTACTGCCCACACTTTGCGCTTGAGTTTTATTAATTCGATGAACCATTGATAAATTTAATTAGAAAATACTTTCGGAAATTAACTTTTCCAATTAGTGAATTTTAATGTCAATTTGCAGTTAGGGTTAAATAATTGAACTGTGAAAGCTTCAGTACTTTACCAGAAGAAAAACGCACGAATACGGGTATATAGTATTGTTTTACACTAGTAGTTCAAAACCGCGAAAGATGTACAGGGTGGAATTTGAATTATGGATTTATTTTTATTCTAACAGCTAAAATGACGTCAACGATGTAGTAGAAATTTAGTTTATGATTGAACATTTTCAAAATGGAACGTTTTTCGCTTAAACAAAATCTAGCGAAAAATCATTTATTGGGATAAAATTGATTTTCACCTGGGCGGTTATATTACATAACAAACGGAATTCACGCATTTACAGGGGTGGGGAAAATTTGCACTTTAAAATGAGCACGAAGCTGCGGCGTTACCCCACCATGCTTGTTTTTCCCCCCCAAATGAGAATAAGATAGAAGGCATTTGAGAAAATCTAATAATCAGCCGGAACGATAACGCCAATTGGTCGCTTAGAAGCTGATATGTGACTGCAACCAGCTAAAGGCGACTCAAGAGTTGAGACATAAAATCGGAGTCACAATGCAAATTATGAGATGTATGTATGTTAATACTCGTGAAAATGTACTGAAAAATTTGTCCCCTGGCTGGCACAGTACGCTGGCGTAAAGTCAGCCGTGGAAGTAATTTGAATGAAATTATGTTCAGGGTTTAATAGCAAACTTTACTATTTCCAATATAAAAGGGCATTGTATTTTAAGCCGAATTAAATTCCTTCAGCCTGTAGAAGAAAATATAGGCAATTTATGAACACGATAAAGAAAGATTAAGCAAAAACTAGGACTTTTTAAGAGGGAAATGCAAAGAAAATGTTTCTTTTTTATTGTTTTTGACTTCTTTAAAGTAAACACATACATACCTATACAACTAATCTGCCGATGAGTAGTTATTTCATATTAATTAGCGCAGGAATGTTAGTATTAGTCGATTCTATGCAAGTTTGCAAATTTGCTTATGAAAGTTATGTTCATAATTAATTATTAAACTAAAGTTAAGCATAAAAGTTATTAAATTTATTTTTAGCTACTTAGCAAGCAGCAAGCAAACCAGATATTGAAATTCTTGTGAAGCTATGGTACATAAAGTAGATACTACACTAGTCGACAGGTGTTACTCCAGGGGTTCCCGATCTCGTTTTGCTCACTTTGCGGCTTGCTTTGAGGCTTACTTTACAGAATTTACTTTTTTACGACGCTCGCCTAAGAGAAAACGCTTATACGAGCACATGTGCGTTGATACAGCAAACATTAAAATGAAATTGTTTAATATTTAAACAGCAATCCAAAACCTGTAGACTTGTATTAAAATTTATTAGAAAATATAGCAGTGCAACAATAAGAAATATGGAACTTTATTTCCTATGCATAATTTCTCAAACCGAAGCTGACGTTTTGTGTTATGCTCTCATTTCTTTCTCTTAATGGATTGGTATTGGGATCTCATTACTATAACGGCAGAAAATTTAGTTTCAGAGTTTTTCTCCATACCCATGAGGGGACAAAATAGATATTTTAGGTTGCAGTGCTAAGTCCCCTCATAATAATAATTAAAGTACGGTGTAGCAAGCAGGAAGTTAATCTTTAAAAATGTAATACTGACAGAAGAATATATTTCGGTATACAAATAAATAAATAATACTCGTACTGAGAGTAGAATATATTTCGGTATACAAATAAATTTATTGCACTAAAATTGAAAAAGTCCGATTTGCTGATTCATAATTTTCAGCTCCTATTAGAAAATAGTTCTAACAGTTGCTCCCTTCTTAACTATTGAAAGCACAGAAAGGGTTGGCATCGATTACAAAAAATATTTATAATCCAATTGTATTGATATCTGGTAGGTATTTATTAAAATGAATTGTTAATATTGATTAATGTTGGATTAATAGCAACCGCAAATTTCGAATTGTTGATGGAATCGATGGAAGAAACCTTTCCAAATAGGAAAAAACTCAAGTATATCATTCCTACTTTTCTAACTTTCTTTCTCCCAATAGCGAATAATGTTGGAAACACTGCAATTTGAAGTGCCAGGTGCAGTATGTACGTTTGGCTTCAACATAGTAATTTATTAACGCTTCTGTGCCGTTAAGGTTATCCCATGACCTTTAAAAAAACAAAAAGGCCTGTATCTTCAAAATGGCCAGCATGAATAAAATATATTTTACCATATCCTAAATATTATGATTTCGCATTTATATAAAGTACCAAAAAAAATGCTCCCCCCTTCTATCAGGACCGTAATATTACAGCCCACCATTTCTTGACAACAAATGAATTGGTACAAGAATTCCTCAAACAAAATTTTACTCTTGTTTGCACTCTACAAAGTAACAGCTCTCGTGCTGGAGTATATGCAGTGTATAGAACTTGTTTCAAAATCGTGAGTATAGGCGCAAATAGTTCAAAAGGCAAGGGTTAAGTCCGAGTATCTCAACACATCCACGGCTAAACTTCCCCCGTAAACGGAAAGCGACTTATAAAGTACCGAAACACCAAAGGCCACAAACACGTCCAATATGCTTTCAAAGCAGTTTTTTTGTATGTTTAAATTATCGACATATTTAATTCGAATAACTTTAAAAACATGAATTCATTATTTTTTAAATCATATATAATATTATAATCTTTGAACTGAAACATATGAGTTGTCCTTTTGTGGCCTTACGAGATAATATATACGCTACTCGTAACGAAGCAGTAGTATTTTTTGCCCAATGTATTGTTAGTACTTACGATGAGCAACAAGCAACAATAAAATATTGCGGTTATTGTAGGGGGAATTTGTATAATATTTTCGCATTTTGCGCTATGCATCTTTCAACTGTGAAATTCTCATTTTTTCATTTCATTTGGGAGCCCCTGTGATACTCACTTCAACTAATTATTAATATTATTGTATGCAGAAATAAGAATAGTAAACGTATTTATTGGGCAACCTAGTAGAGTAAAATTTGAAGGCACTTTACGCAGAAACTAAAATCGTTACGTAGATTATTTGCAGAAAGATTTTTTGCAGAACTTGAATTTGCCAAGAAATTCAATAATATAAGAAATTCTGAAGGCCCTACATATAATGCAAAGCCACTGCCACTTTTAATCCTCAGAACTTTTCATGTAGATGAAAACAAAGTTTCATTCGCATTACTTTTTCACATTCTTTTCGCAATTCATTCAATAAGTAAGCAACAAATAAAACCACTTCACTAATCAATTTCGCGAAATTGGCTGTACGTTTGCAAATGTGGCGAAATGCTGAACTCGAGGCCACACCAAGATTAGCTTCGCAATTTCCCACAAGTTGGTGGGAACTGACTGGTATTGTGAGAACCATGCAATAATAAAAAAGAAATCGTAGTTAACAAACGTCAAAAGAATTGTGAATACTCAAACAAAAATACTAAAATTTCACTCCACTGCTAATGTAAACAAAAAATATAAAATACTAGCAATATCAGCAACTCATCTATCAATTTGTTGGTTATAATAAATATTTTTTCATTTTCAGAAGAAAAAAATCGAACAAGTGGACACAATTATAATATTTTTCCCCCCTTTATTTTGCCTTATTTTCATTGTACTCTGAAACCGGAGCCGAATACTTGTATATATTTATGTATGCTTGTACATATCTAAGTAAAGTTTATAAAATGATGGCTTTCATTTTTTGCGCGCACGTTTTGTTTTGGCCTTTTCGATTCGGTACTTTCAAGTTATTGGCATTACATAAAAACAAAAAAGAAAAAACCCGAATTTTGGCGGGAAGCAATGTGATTCGCGTTTGCCGGCCAACACAAGTGCGTATATGCATATGTATAAGAGTATATTAACACGAATGTATGTATTTGCCGGCAGCTACAAGAGGGCGGTGCTTAATGGAGGTTTCAAGTTTTACTTTTTACTGAATTTAAAGAAGTAGAAAAAAAACGTATAAAAACTTTTATAAATTAAAAACCAGTTTGAAAGCAAGAAAAAAATAAATCTGTAGAAAAAAATGCCATGCACGAAATTATGTATTAAAAGGTTTTTAAAATTTCAAATTAATCAAATTTAATTAACATATTTTGTAAATTAATTGCAAAAAAAAAAAAAAAAAAAAAAAAAAAAAAAAAAAAAAAAAAAAAAAAAAAAAACACAACACTCCGTAAAATCAGTGTATGCTACTAGCTTTACTCTTGTAGAGCAATCAATGTACAATCTACAAAATAGGCTGGTAATAGTATTTAATCTATAAAGGGTATAAAACGCGCTAGAATCCAACATACCTGCGTGGTTAATTTCAAAAAATGTAAATAAATGAATAATCACGAGATTATCTTTGCTACTAACATAAAATTCAGGTAGAATTTTGTCGAGCAGGTGGCTAAAAAATTATCGAGCAAGTGGCTATAAAACTCAAATGAATGCTGTAAAATAAAGATAGGAACATATAGCTAATTTTTATTATTATAATTATTAACTTATACATCGAATCACACATATAGGCATGTGTAGGTAGAAGGCATTTAGACTATGTAAATTTTAAAAATTATTCTTCATGCTGCTGAACTATGAAAATTTTTTCACTATTCCATTAGACTGAATTCTCGTAGAAAATAAACATTAACGCCTTGCAAAAATACATGCAAAATACGTCAGGTAGTTTAAAAACAATTTAAGAAAGTTAGTTAAATGTTTTAATTTTTCAACTTCGTTTAAATATTAATGCATAATTGGCACAACCGTTTGCTAGGCGTTTGGCCGAACTTCTCATCCAAATTATGCTGAACGTATTGATATTTTCCTACAGTTTTACACCGGCTCCTAACGACAGATTTTTTTATCGGAAGTAATTTTTATAAATTAATTAAGGAAATTAATTGTCTTTTAAAATTAGTTCTTGTTCAAATCACCGAAAAAATTAACTTGGCTACAAAATTAGTTCCATATTTTCAGTGAGAATTAAATTCCAAATTCTCCAAATTCCATATCCCAATAGGAATGAAAGGGTTTATAATTATTTCTATTTATTATTATTTCTAATAATTAATGAAATTTACACTGCTATCGAAAAAGTACGCATGTGTTAAGCGCCAACAAACGCCTGCTGCACAGAACGCATGGCATTTTGAGGAGTACTCGTCCACGAAGACCTATCACCACAGACACATTTTTCATCCAAAGTTAACAGCAAGAGACTGAATTATGTAAATTTAGCAGCAGTCGATTATCATTCGTTTGTAATTCGAAACAAAGGCTAGCTACAGGTATTTTTAATATCACCATTAATAAATATATGTATGTGTTTAATTTTTTTCTATTTACTTTTCATTTCATTTACAAATCCTTCGTTTGGAATTATTTCACATTTCGTTACTTATTCAATAAAATATAAAAATATCACTACAAAAGAAGTGGATATTCGTTACTAGAAAGAGAAAATGTTCCATTCCATTAGTCAATTTGATTTCATACAGAATCCAAAAACTGTGCAGAGCCAATGTACTTAGAAAGAATTCACTGTAATCAGCTCTGTTAAGAACTTCCCCGCTGTTTAGCAGGGCGAAGTAAAAAAGTCTTCGCGGTTAGACTTCATTTTTGGCAATTCACACTTTCACCTCTATATCATTAACGTTCTCTGCCTGCTGTTTAGTGTGAATCCTTCTCTTTCGGATGCAGCAAGTAGAGTGGGCAAAGCATTTGTTGTTTCTTCGTTTGGCCGAAAAATTACTGGTACAACAAAATAGTAGAAAGATGCACTCACTTTAACCTTGAATGCAACTATAACAACAGAAGCACAGCTATCGTTACCAAGAATGATAGATTACCAGGTTTGGTCATCCGCGGGGAAAAACAAAATTGTGAGAGTAACTTCGGCTGCATCATTCTGCTCGCTCATTTCACACGTCTGATCACGTCAACGGTCTGATCCTGACCAGACCTCTATGAACTTCTTCACTATGTAAGATAGTCAGGCAGCAATTGAGATCTTCAAATCTTTCCTAGTTATATCAAAACTAGTGCTAGAATGTCTTGATAAGCTGAACATCTTAGACCAGCACAACCAAGTACATAACGTATGAGTTCCAGGGCACACAGGAATTACTGGGAACGAAATGGAAATGGATCATCTCAGTATTACAATATTTTTCTTTTTCGCTGGATCTTCCAGCGTGCGATTTTTATTTATTTCCTAAGATAGATTATGCAACAAAAGGGAAAAGATTTGAGTCCGTTAAAGCTGCGAAAAATTTAGCGGCACGCATCTCGAAAAAACTAAAAACTAGCGCCTTTACTTGGTAGCACGTCCGAGTATTTGGTAGATCTACATTGTCTTCGATGTCTTTTCCTCATAAATCTGGCTTAATTCATTGGTTGGCTTTTATTTTTGTATTCAAACGCGCGATTTAAGAAGTCGCACGATCCCGGTGGAAAGTTCATTTCGCAAAATAGCTATGTGCAACTAAATTTTGTCAAAAATCATTTAATAGTCAATCTGTTGCGTCTGCCATTGATGGTTAAGGCAAAAGAATTTTCGTTTTAGAAAAAGAATAGACGGAAAATTCCAACAGACTAAAATCTACACCAAATAGTGATTCTTTCGAGAGGCATGTAAGAAGAATAATAGCATTCATTCCTCAAAAATGGACTAAAAATAAATTTTTTTTGTAAATTTCGGTCAACTTCTGATTGCATTGCTTTATCATAAGTCGCTTACTTAAAATCCTCGACCATTTGAATTTTTTACAAATGATTACCTAAGTCTACGGAAAAATGTGCAAAGGAGAAGTCACAACAAAACCAAGGTCTCGAGATCTCTTACACAACAGCAGGTTTTCAGCAGATCTTGCGTTTTGGAGGCGGTGGAAGAAAACACCCAACACCGTCAGCAGTAAAAATCGTCAAAAATCAATCAAGCTTGGACTTTATCTTTATCAAAATTAGAAGAACTACAAAACCGCATACTCAAAATTTGTTTAAAAATTCTGAATTAAAAATTCGAAATTTTGATGAAAATTTGCCGAAAATTATATTTATATGTATTATTTATACGTTATAAGGTTTGTATTGTAGTATGAACTATATTTTTATAAAAAACATAATTGAAATTAAAAAATGCATAAATAGTCAAAACTTGCCAATATGTGATGTACACTTTCTTTTGACGCTGACTGTACATCTTAGCAAGGTTTCTCAGTGTTTTATGGACAACACTATGTAAAAGTATACATATGTATGTACGTACATAAGTTGCTTTGAAAAGTGTGTGTACTTATTTATGTACATACACCCGTCGACAAAACAAAAAAGCCACGAACCTTTTGCGATATGTGTTTTATATGGAATATACCATCAATAGAAACGCGATTTTTGTAGGACTTCAGTCTTTAATTTTATTAAATAATAGTAAAATTGAATAGCCTATATAGTAAAACTGGATACCAAAAATTTTCTAAAAATTCTGATTCAAAAGTTGAGCATTTGATGATTTTTTCTGAATTTCATACAAAATATGGCGCTTTCATTCAAGTGTGAGCTACATAAAGAATGAGCTACATTTTTATTTCAAATTAGCTAAAACTAGATTTAAAAAAATTAAATATCAAAATTTACAATTACAACGAGTGCGTTTGATTTTTGTCGACAAGTGTACGTCATCAATACTTTATTGACTTGCATTATTTGTAGTATTAGACAGAGGAAGCTTTTTGAAGCTTGCACTTTTATGTGTTATATATGTATGTGTAGGTATATATGTATGTATGTGCTTGTACATGTAAGAAATATGAGCATAATTAGTCACGTTGCATTTTAATAAAAAAGAAACGGTTAATTAACGAGTTACACGCGTGTACTCGTTTTCCAGAACAACACGGCGCTCTGTGCAAGTTGCTTGGAGAAGTAGCAAATTAAGTACGAACGCTCACATTATACGAACATTCGTGTACCAAAGTACATTTTTAAGATTCTCTAAGTTATCGGATTTTTTTACTATCCAATTGAATTATGTGCGTACGGGTGAATGTGAGCACAGCTAAATTTTACAGCTTTTAATGACATAAATTTTAATTAAAATATGACGACGGCTGCTCATGTTTCGTGTACAAGCCTGTCTGTCAATTCATGAAATAAATTTGCATATCCACATAGGCACATCTACATATGTTCGCATGTATGTATACGTCGGCATTTGTAGGCTTGCCCATTATATCTATTGGATGGGCATGTGCCTGTTTTGGCGTGTTTGTTGTTGGTTTTGACGCAATTAGTGCGCTGCTACTGGTATTTTGATGTATGGTAAAAATATTAAGTTGGTTTATTTATTACACACACAAACTTCAAAAACAGGTGGGTGCGTTACTCTAATGTAAAACATATTGCCGTGCACAGCTATTAATAATTATGGCGCCAGCAATGTTACCTTCAAGAATTTTTGGCACTTCTTAAAGAAAAAAAAACTTGCCTACACTTAAAAAGAAAACGTGAGCAGTTAGGGAGGGGTTTGCTTTCTTTATTGAAAATTTGTTCAGCTCTCTGTATGAGAATTCGAAAAATTAAAAACGAGTAAATTACTTTTGTCTAAGCCGTTGTATCATATAAAAGAATTTTGAGAGTGCATCTAAAAATTATGGGTGTTGGTAATCCTTCAAAAACAAAAGGAATCGTAGCAGAGAAATACTCCAGCCTTAAGGTCAGATTTTAAATAATAATCCGATCCTTTCGAAAGTTGGTTTATTCTTACAACTAATTTAACAAATATGAGCTTAAAACTAGTAGTGAGAGTCAAACCGTAAATTGATGTTGTTGTCATGTAACAAAGAGAAAGAGATTGGTTTAGATAATGTCATTAAAGAAAAGATCAGTTAGTATGGGAGCAAATTAAGAAACATGAAGAAAAGATGTGAGAATATAAGTAGGAGAGTGTGAGCAAGGAATTGTGTGTTGCGGTAGAGGGAGCATAGGTACATATGTGACTAAATTGAGAAAACCCAGTACTGACGGTGCGGGATCGATTTTTGAGTTGGACTTATCCTGTACGCAAACAGTGGCGTTATATTTTATTCAGCTATGAAACGAAAATAAAAAGATTAGGAACGAAGTACGTGTGGCGGCCAAAACGAGAAGCATTAGACCCCAAGTTCGTCTCACCAATCAATAATGGTATGAGGCTGCTTTTCGTGGAACAGGTTGCGGCTTAGTACGTTCAAATACTTAACAATGTAATGTTAGCTTAGGCGGAAGTGAATTTAGCTGTGATTTGAAATGTTCAGCAAGACAAGGATCCGAAGCACACTTCTCGTGTTGCAAAAACGTATTTCGAAGACCACTTGATCACTGTTCTGGATTGGGCATCTTCGAATATCCTTTCAAATCCAATAAAACATCTGTGGAACGACGTAGTAATACGCGACTCGCGAAATATCTCAAATTTGGAGCAGTTAAAAAAGCCTTTCGGGTGCATTTTTTATGACTTGACTATTATTTTGCTAAGTACTTTTCTTAAGTACTTTTTTCAAGGGATTTTCGAATTGTATTAACTTTTCTATATCAAGTAAAAAAATTGCAAAAAATGCAAAATATTTAAGTGGTTTTATTGAAATAAGTCTCAAATGGAGCGAACTGGATTTTTCTTCAACTTAAGTTATAAGACGAAATAAAATTCTGAAATTTCATCAAAAAAATGTTTTTTTTCTTCACTCATAAAAAATTCGTATGAGTGACATTATTTTTTTGTCCGCAACTGTACATGTACATACATAGATATATAGCTAAATAGATTGCAAATTACTATGCATATCATCGTATAAAAAGCACAAGCACATACGTAAATGTATATAAATAAAGAAGTAATCACGAAAAAGCCTAAAAGAACGTGGCGTCGAATTTAATCAGTTCATCTGTTCAGTGTTTTATAAGCGGGATCTATGCCTGCGATATTTATGTAAATTAATTGAAAATATTTTAACACACTACTACAGCCAAATATTCCCACATCGCTTGCTGCCCAATACAAAATTCTCTCCAAATGCCAACCAAGTCAACTCGTGCACCCAAAATGACTGACAACAACACATTTCTATCCAATTATCCCACCCAGCAGCGACATCCGGCATGTGCCACCAAACCATAAATCAGCATACGCCATCATGAAGCACATCGATTTCGCTGCCAACACCTAATAACCCTAAATCCACAGCCATGAAAACAGTTATTCTGGTTGCTAGTGTATGGCAAAACACAAATTGCCAGAAAGGGAAAATATTTCCTGTTCGTTTTTTTTTATACAAAACTCCAACAAATTTGTGGCCGGTGAAAAAATTATTAAAATAACCAACAAAATTATTTCTTGCGAAGAAAAAACCTTAACATTTCTAATGAGGATATTTGAACCACAAAAACAACAGTCATCGCACAATTTTTCTCACATAATTAAGCCTCTTTATCATTTACAATATTCCCAATATTTTACATGTAAGATTTTGTCCGTTTATTTTTTATAAAACTATGGTTCATTGAGTAGCAAGAACCTAAGAAGTTACTTCCAAATAAAGCACAAGTCGGAAGGCTTTTACATGGAAGAAAATACTCAAAATCGTACGCGATTTCAAACTTACACTTTACTATACTAAAATTGAATTGGCTATAAACTGAATACCTTGAAGTTTTCTACAGGCTCTGATAAAAAGTTGAAAATTCTGATAACAATTTATGATTCGTTTTGGAAGATTGTAAAATCATAAAACAAAAATGCATAAAAAAATAGTTAAAACTTGCTCATTATTTGAACACGGATATGTATCCGCACTTAGCCATTTAGCCACTGTGAAATGCTGGTACAACGAGTTCCAACGTGGCAGTCGATCCTCGCAGGATGATTTTCGTGAAGAAAATGTAAAAACGCTTGTTGTGCCAGATACAATCGATGCTGTGCGAAAATTGATGATCGATGTCACAAGATCGTCATGTGACATATCGCGAGATAGAGCCATCCTGGGCATTAGAGGGGCCAGCATACATTCAATATTGCATGAACATTTAGGCAAGAAGATTTATTCTCGTTGGATAGCGCATAATTTGACAATTACCCTAAAGAGCACTCGTGTCGATTGGTGTAAAAATATGTAGACGAAATTCAGCTGCGGTGTTTCAAAGCTCGTCTGTTACTTCGTAATAGGTGACGAAACTTGGTTCTATGCATTTGAGCCAGAAATAAAACAGCAATCGACAGTACAGATGTGCCAAGACGAGCTTAGTCCAACAAAAGTTGTTCGCGGAAGAAGCACCCCCAAGCAAAATATATTGAACAATAATATGTGAAGTCATTTTCATTGTTATTTTACTGTATTTTCATTATTCGGAAAACAGATGGAGAGGCACCCAACCACTTCAAGGGTAGTCGAGTAGTGGAAAAAGTTGGGCACCTCAGACAGTGCACTTTGCCCAGCATGTGGAGAGGAGATTGAGACGGCGGACCACTTTCTGTGCATCTGCCCCGCCTTCACTCGAATCAGACTTGAGGTCTTTGGCAGTGATGTGTTAAGAAACGACCACCTTGGCTCCTTGGCACCACAAGATCTACTCAAATTTCTTCGGAGTTCGAGTACATTTAAAGAAAATTAAAAAGGGAACTCGAGTGCAGTACAATGGACTCAGTTAATATCTGAGTGCTGCACTTGCTAGTCTGTCCCGACAAAAAAAAACCATTCGGAATTCACAGAGAGAACGTAGGTTCGAAACCCGGTGAAACACCAAAATTAAGAAAAAGCATGTTTCTAATAGCGGTCGCTCCTCGGCAGGCAATGGCAAACCTCCGAATGTATTTCTGCTATGAAAAGGCTCCTCATATAAAAATATCTGCCGTTCGGAGTCGGCTTGAAACTGTAGGTGGAACAACATCAAGACGCACGCCACAAATAGGAGGAGGAGCTCGGACAAACACCCAAAACGGGTGTACGCGCCAATTATATACATATATATACTATATATAAATATAAAAAAAAAACTTTAAATTTTCATTCGAAATGGTCACCATTTGCTTTTACACAAGCCGTCAAACGATTAGGACATTCAGCTGTTGCAGCACGCACGGTTTCCATGGATACTGACGTCGCTGCTCGAACCAATGATAGTTTGAGACACTCCAAATTCGACAGGTTATATTCTCCAATTCTGACCACAAACTGTAGTCCAGTGGATTCAGATCTGGACTTCCAGACAGCCAACCTGCTGCTGCTATGAATCCAGGACTATTAAATTTTATCCACTGCTGAGTGGTTTTTGTGAAAGTTTATTTGTGGAAATTAATTATTGTGGAAAATAATGGTAATACCAAGGAATATTGAACAGTTAACAGCAGCAGCGTTGCAATTTTGATTTTTTTTTTTTTTTCAATTTATTTGGTCTCTAAATTGTCAAATTTTCTTTAAATTGCTCTGAAATGTAAATTTTTGATTATAGGCTTTGACATTTTAGGGACCAAATGCAAAAACAAAAATTACATTGCTCTCATTGTTTTTGCTCTACTGCTACTACCTGTTCAATGTGCCCGCTACATACAAAAAATGCACTGCAACAGGCACAAGCCAAATATTCCAGCACCGCAATCATGGTGAGAATACGTAAATTAAATTAAGACTTTGACAAATTTCACTTAGTATAATTGAATGAAGAAATTTAAAAGACAAACGTGATTACTCACATAAGATCAGCGGGCAAAGTTTATCGCACAGCAATAAATGAGCAATAACTCAAAAATAAAATTAAAAAATGCGGTGAATTGCGAAAAATGTGTAGAATTTACGCACTCGCATAGTAGGTCGGGTCGTATAGCCATTATGGAGATAAGATGACAAAAATGTAAATTTGAAAATAAAAATTATGGAATATTATACATACATATATTTCTTATCGAATGACATCGCAACATTCATGTCAAGCAAAAATAATAAAAAACACTTTGGCACAAGCTAGATGACATAACGAAGGTGGTGGACAAAAATCAAATTAAAAAAAAAATCAAAATATGAGAAAACGTGAGCAAATTACTCGCATCCACTCAAAACAAATCGGCATTTAACGTCAGCGGCAACGTTGAACCGCCATCAAAGTCATCACCACTATTCTCCTCATCATCACTACTGTCAACGTGTCAACAGTGGCGGCACTTATTTAATGTAAATATAAACAAACAAACCTAAAAGTTATCGCAATAAAAAGTTAAACAAAATGCCAAAATTAGAGAGGCAAACAAAAGGTTCACAATAATGAAAATGAAGTACCGATTGTGCTGATTTTGCCCACTAAAATGTGTACTGTATGTGTATGTATGTATGTATGTATGGATTTATAAATCGGTATATATGTATTTATATATATAAAAGTGAGGATAGAGTGGACCACGGTTGAGATAACAAAAAGTGGCAACTACTTCAGAAAAATTAACTGACACTTCAAGCAATTGTACGAAATTTGCCACAAAAATACTAAAGAAAAATATTTATATAAGTATTAAGAGCAGTCAATACATTTATATATGCGCATACTTTGGGTCTTGCAAAGGCGGAAATCAGCAGAGTGCAATAAATGTACCTACAAGTAGTTACATCGTTGTATCCAATCGTTAGCAACCTTAAGGAGCCGTCAGACGTGTCAAATAAAGTACTTTCAGCAAGCGCCGTTTGAGGAAGAATTGCGGAAAGCAATTGCAAAAGCAGTCACACTATGCATGTAAAATACTTTCCGCGGGAAAGCAAGTAGTAGGTAGGTAGGTAGGGTGGTTGTCGTAAGACACACTTAGACCTTCGGCAAGCCCATTGTGATACCACTGGAGCTTATCCTTACTCTACGTGTTCCTTTTCAAACCATCCGGTTGCTTTAATAAACGAGCAGAGCTTCGTTAGTTTTAGATGGGCTATGTCCGCTACATCGGTTAGAAATGCTATCGAGAGTGCGCAGCCTTCTCATAGCTAGGCTTTCACACTCACATAAAAGGTGTCTGACTGTTTCCTCTTCTTCTGTATTAAGACAGCAGAAATCGAAGTAAGGGAGTCCTAACTTTCTAGCGTGGCTGCCTATTAAACAATGACCAGTTAAAACACCTATCATTTTTCTTATAGATTCTCTGTTGAATCTTAGCAAAATCTTCGATCGACCGCTGTTCCAGTTCGGCCATGTCTGTCTGCTTAGTTCGCATATTGTTAGGTTTTGCCAGATTGTATTTACCTTTTTGATGGTTTCCCTGTCTATAAGTAATTTACAAGTGGCTATAGGCATGGGTATCAGCGCCTTATCCGGTTCGAGATCGAGCGTTGTACCGGCTCTTGCAAGTTCATCCGCCTTACAATTTCCTGGAATGTTCCTGTGGCCTGGTACCCAGATAAGGTGCACCTTGTAGCACTTAGATACGTCATCTAGTAGTTTAAAACATTCTAGAACTGTTTTTGACGAGTGTGTTTTTGATTCCAGCGCTTTTATTGCTGCTTGACTGTCCGAGTAAATGAAGACTTCATTTGCGGATAATACTCTCGTTTTTATTTCTTTAAGTCCCTCTTTTATGGCAGTGACTTCCGCCTGAAATACACTGCAATGATCAGGTAAGCGAAATGATTGGCATACTCCGAGTTTGTCGGAGTAGACCCCTCCACCTACTTGGTTGTCCAGTTTTGAGCCATCTGTGTAGATGTTGAGGTCATTTATCTTAACAATGAGCCCGTTATCCCGTTCCTCTTTGGAAGGAAATACTGTGACAAAGGATTTATCGAAATTGATGTCCTTGGTCCTACAGAAGTCCGTTGTGCTGGGAATGCAGGGGAACTGTTCTAAAATTGAGGAGTGCCTCTTTAGTACGTTTTGAGTAGGCCGATTTCTCTTAGTCTGAGAGTTGCTTTGGCAGCTGTTTGCTTATCGTACTGCTCTATTGGTAAAATGTTAAGCATAATAGTGGCTTGAAGGTTAATTTTCCAAAACTATTCTTTGGCTATACACACTGTGATAGCCAACACTTTTCCACCGTGGTTTTGAAATAAAGTTATTTTATAATTTATATTATTTTTACTAAGTATTTACATACTTTCTTGTAATCCGTAATAATCTGACAACGAAAAACTTAACGATACTAGTTCAAGTACAGGTTACCCCATCACTGCAATGTGTTCCAAGCAGAGGTGGCCGCAATAAAAGAAGCATTTGATTGGCTACTCACTTGCATAATAACTATAGGGTGGGCCATGTAAAATTTGCTTTTTGAATCAGCTATAAAAAAAAACTAATCAATCTTTTTTCAAATTTTTTTTTTATTTTGAAGAGTGAACATTGTCGTTTATGAATGAAAAATAATATCGTTCAAATGACTGCCACGACTGGCTTTACAGTAGGCCATTCGATCAACCCAATTTTTAAGCACATTTTCGATTGTTTGGGCTCCAATTTCATGAATGGCAACTTCGATTTTGTGTTTTAAAGCATCAATCGTCTCTGGATGGTTCGCATAGCATTTGTCCTTAACGGCTCCCCACAAAAAATAGTCCAACGGGCTTAAATCACAGCTCCGAGGCGGCCAATTGATATCGGAATTTCGGCTGATTATTCGGTTTTCAAAAACGGTAGCCAAAAGTTCGAGTGTAACTTTGGCAGTGTGACAAGTTGCACCGTCTTGTTGAAACCAAATGTCGTCCATGACATACTCTTCAATTTTTGAAAACAACTCGTTGAGCATGTCACGGTAACGCTCACCATTTACTGTAACCGCGGCTCCTCGCTCATTTTCGAAAAAAAAAATGGCCCGATGATGCCGCCAGACCAAAAACCGCACCAAACAGCGACTCGTTGTGGATGCAATCTACAGTAACGTGTGGATTTTGTGAGCCCCAAATCCGACAGTTTTGCTTATTAACGTAGCCTCCGATGTGAAACTCAGAAAAGAAGAAGAAGACTCACCACTTCGGAAATAGGTTTTCAATATTCCCCAATTTTGTTCAAGCGCATAGCGTCCCATTTCGTAAATATGAGCACATACGTAAATTATGCACCCATTTGACATGTCATTTGTGTTACCATTCTCAAAAAAATAGGTGTGTCAAAAAGCAAACGCTATATGGCCCACCCTGTATCAAGTAAGTAAATATCTACTCCGATAGCTAAGCGACAAATTTATAGTTTCGCTGGAGAATTTCAACTGCACTGTTTAAATTTCATGGAACAGCGCATATATTTATCCCTATAACTTAGGTATTAGTTAGTTTAGTTAAAAAATATAAAAAGGTATTTTATTTTTTTAATTCTTTAGCTTTTCTAGTTTTTTCGTATCCCATAGAATGTCATCGGCCTTCTTGCTTACACGTGGTATGTTTCTGCGAAAAACTTTAAAAATATTTTTCCTCGCAATATGGCCAACAGATGCAGAAAAGAAATTGAACCTAGAGAAGATCCAAACAAACAAAAAAACACCAAAGTATTCGATTGCTCATCGATCAATTTGGCCCTTACCATCAATCCGAAAATAATATAAACTTCAAACTGACCCTTTGTGTGCGGATTTCAGCTTTAAATATGTCTGCTATTTATCTACTACTATTATTTGTGTGTATGTGGTAGAATATAAATAAATATTATTTGTGCGAAGAGCTTCCAAATATTGACAAGGTTGAATAAACTAAAGCCACTTGGAAGCTCCTCAAAATAGTTTGCTTTGCAATACTCGTCCACAGATCTGCTTAGTCACTTTTTGTTTGCTCAATTTTTTAATGCCGTTGTGGCAAGTGTATGGCATAGATTAAAATTTTTAATTAAGCGCTTCAGACAATGAATAGAGAAAAATCAAAAGCCACGTAAAAATAGCAACCCATTGTTTTAATGGACTTAGTACATGTGCAAATACATACATACATACATATATATGTGAACATACACGTGTATCAAAATTGCCATTTATGTAGATCGACCAATAGATACATGCGAGTGTTAATACAAGGTGGTGCAAAATTAATCATCACTTTTGTTTTTGAATAACTTTTTTATTGAATAAAAAAAAATGATTTTAAGTGATAGAAATCTTTATTTTGACTTTACGAGTGCAAATACAAGGTGGCGCAAAATTAATCATCCATTTTTTCTTTTAAAAACTTTTTTATTCAATCAAAAAAATGATTTTGAGTGATAGAAATATTTATTTTGTCCTTTATGAGTGCAAATACAGGGTGGTGCAAAATTAATCACCCATTTGAAAAAAATTATAAATCTTCCAATAGGGTGAATAATTTTGTGCCATCTTATACATATTTGTAAAACACACAGCTATGGACACATGAATAACATATTTTCTTATTTTCGCAATTTTTGTTGGGTTCATTGCACTAAATACTTCTAAATTGCTTGATATTTTGCAAAAATGGGGCGTTAAAAACACTTTACACCGAAACACAGACCTCTTATAGACCGTACGAGCGATAATGGTACAATCCATACTGGAATAGCAAAACTAAGGCTTTGTTCTCCAAAAATGATGTATAATGCTCTTAATTTAGTTAAAAACTACACCACTTATTAAAAAAAAAAATTTGAAGGTCAGGAAAAACAGACTAGGCTATAGTGCGCATGAGTAAAGCGCAAAAAGACAAACCTTTTCAATTTTGAAAAAACGTTCTTTAGACCAACAAAAACAAAATAAATCGAATGGGTCTAAATGGAAAAAACTTATGTAAGTCATTAATTTCTGGAATAGCCTACGCTGAGTTCCGACCTTAATACCATAGAAAACTTACGAATGATTTCGAAATGAAAGAAAAAAATTGCAAGAATAAATTTTAAAAACTTTAATAATTTATGGGTTGAAAGTCAGGAAGCATTTGGCTTCAATTTTAATGGAAAGACGCCAACACATCTTGCGGAGAGCATTATTTAAACTATTTGCAAATAGTATTAATTATATGTCCCTGTTGTCTAGTATTTTATCAAAATTGTCTTCTGTTATATTATATAAAAGAATACTGGAGTTTTTAATAGTTTTAATGTTTCAATTTTTCTTAATATGGAAATGAATCATTTCGAACTCAAAGTCTGTATTTTTATGTTGCTAAGTATAGGGTTTTCCAATAACAGGTGTTATTTTGAATAGGATTGCGCTATCGAGAGATGATTAACGATTTTTTATTGATATTTATTGCCGGAATTGGATGGTATTGATCTGGACAACGTTTATTTTCAACAAGACGCCGCTACGTGCCACACAAGCAACGAAACCATTGATCTTTTACGGGAAAAGTTTCCGAGCCGTCTTATGTCTCGAAGGGGTGATCACAATTGGCCACCGAGATCTTGTGATTTAACACCTTGTGGTTTTTTTCTTTGGGGCCACGTGAAAGAGAAGGTCTACGCCAACTTTTTGTATTTTTATATCCATGGCAGTACATATACAGCTGGAGTTGAAAGAATAGTAACATACCCAGAAAAACAAAGTAGAACAAAATAAATTAAAAATAATAATATTTAAATTAAAAAATAAAGTTATAGAAGAAATTTTTATATTTAATGCATCACTATCTCAAACCTAAAATATTACCGGATCAAAAAACATGTAATATGGGTTACTTAACAATGGGCAAGTGTGTGAGGACTCAAAAAGGTTTTTCTTGCATAAATCGATTCTTGAGCCTAGGTGGGTTTGAGCATCAGTAATTGCATCTGTATTAATCTAAGTATATAAAATAATATCATGTTCTGCGCAAAAATTCCGGCAACACTGGAAACATCCATCACACTCTCAAACAAACAAATTTTGACAATCAAATCCTGCTCAACACTAGCAAAGCAAAAGCAAAACAAATATTTTACTGCCCGATTGAGATGGAAAATGAGTAGTAGGAAATTTTGTAATAAATGCTTTTAATATTTCTATTATTTGAGCCAAAAGTTAAGAACGACTGCAACCAAGTTGTTAGCTAATATAGATATCGATTGGACATGGAAAAAGTGCTTTCGTAAGTGTAGTCTGTCTACAGCCGTGAAATTTCGGTGGTAAAATCATTTAATTTCACGTGAATAGGTTGAAATTGCTTGAATAGTTGGTGCCGAAATGGTGGCATTGTTGATTGAAGCGATGAAAATTACCATTTTTGTCTTATTTGTGTTTTGGATATTTCCTATATTGCCGCATTTCTCCATTAAAAATATTTTACTTTGAAAAAAAAAAACATTTTTTTAAATACAATATTTTAAACAAGCTTGCTCTTTAGCCAGATTTTTGAGATTTTTTCTTAATACCACTTTTCACCAAATTTTAAATAGCAAATGCAATCTAAACATGAAAAGTGTTGCTAGCATAATGTTGGCAACATGTTGCAGATTTTTCCGTAGGCTGAACAGAGAGCAAATATAACTTTGTGGTGAAACTATTATGAAATTTCACGCATATTTCACGGCCAAGAATTGTATATGGATTTTGACAGCTATTTCACGTGAAATAACAATAGAGTTCAATGCTTTGCGAGATAAACAAGAAATCGGAGCAAAATAATGGAGAAAATGCTGATCTAGAGGATGAGCTGCGAGGAAATGTTTTGAATATGTTCGAAACCTAAAAAAAAGTGAAAAAACGAAACCCATCATCGGGAGCTGCAATAAGCTGGAAATTCTTTGTAGAATTCGACGTAGTTTTCCCCATATTTGTAAATCAATTTTTACTTTCTCTGTCAACTTATCAATGATGCAATAGGAAAAAATATTGAAATAGAATATCAGCTGAGTAACAGCAACAGAGTATCGATCGAGGGGGTTACTTGGCTGCAGAGTTCGAATATTGCGGTAATTATTGCCCAGCTCAAACGCTGCAATATCCACAGCAGGTCTAATCGGCACATTACCACGATTTTGTACCCGGTAAATTATACAACCGGAATCTGTTCCATCTTCTTCTAGCCATAACTCTAACACATTGGTAACCCGTTCAATGTTTCTTAGCCCTTAAATGACTGATGCTACCGCCAAGCACCAGCCACTTCTTTAGAGAAAAGTTTGGTTTTCGTATGAGTTTATATATTTTTGTTACGCGATGGATTTTTTTTGGACGATTAATAAGCTATGATATGAAATAACTATGATTATATGTATGTGTTATACGACGTTTTTTCTATGTTAACACCTGTGAAAAGTTGTGGTTTATGTTAATTTCAGGACGTATTTTAAATCGAGATTTTTAAAGTAATTTTCACTTTCATGACAAATGGTTAATGGTAGTAAAGGGTTAAGGTAAGAGCCTTTAGCACTGCAACCATATTGATCTATTGTGCACCCTATGCTGTCTATTGACTGTTAAGTATGCTTATGAATTGTACCAGCTCCTTCTGAGGGAGTGATTGTAGGTCTTCATCTATAAGAATGAACTTGTTTAAAAACTTTTTCCTTCTATGCGTCAACCCCGGACATTCGATGATGAGATGTTCTATAGACTACTCATCTTCGCAGCAAAATCTGCAGGTGCTGGTGTTATGCCTAATTTATGTAAGTGTTTGTTGCAGGTGAAGTGACCCGTGAGGGCGCCTGTGAGAGTGCGAATTCTCTTTTTGTGAGGGCCATGTTAACTCTTTTAGCATTGAAACTTAAGAACTTTTTGGAGTGTCTAAGACCCTCTACGTTGTTCCAATGCTGATTTATTAGAGTTTTGGCCCAGTATTTTACTTTTTGTTTTAGGTTGTTTTTGTTAAATTCAAACATGGGACTAGGTCCGATGAAATTTACATCTGCCCCTTTTTTGGCTTGAAAGTCTGCCTTTTCGTTGCCGTCATATCCCTCATGTCCTGGTACCCAAATTAATGAGACATTGTTTTTGGATGCCAGGTTATTGAGGGCCTTGTGGCGTTCTAAGAGAATTTTTGAGTTGTAGGTATAGCTATCTAAAGCTTTTAGAACTGATTGGCTGTCCGAGAATATTCTAATCTTTACTCTTTTGCGGTTTCTACGTTGCATGATGTTTGCTGCTTCGTTTATTGCGTATAATTCCGCTTGGTAGATGGTGGTGTCCCTGGTGAGAGTGAATGATTTGTGGATTCTGGGCCCCACTACTCCTGCTTCTACACCATAAGGTGTTTTTGATCCATCAGTGTACCAATTTTTGTGAATCATCATTCATCCATTTTGGGTTTGTTTTCCACTCGTTCTGCTGTGTATTCTTTTGTGAAACAGAGGATTGGGTCAATGTGGTCTGAAACTTGAGCCATGCTTATGGTGTTTTTGACTTTATTTAGGATACTTAGGTGACCGGTGAGGTTGCCTAATTTGAAATTTTCTTTCATGTGTAGCATTAGTGCTTGCGTAGCTGCTTTCTCTTGGATTACTATATGAAGTGGTGGGAGATTAAGGAGTGCTTCCATGCCAGCTGTTGGGGTAGTTCTCATAGCACCTGTGATGCATAGGCAAGCAAGTCTTTGTACTTTTCCCAGTTTGGTTACCGCTGTTTTTTGAATAGATTTGCTCCACTATGCTAGTGCATAGTATGATTGGTCTAACCATTTGGGTGTATATCCAGAGGGCCATACTAGGGGTGAGGCCCCAAGATCTTCCTAGTAATTGTTTGGTTGCCCACAAAGATTTCGTGTCTTTTTTGTTATATTATTTATATGTGACTCCCAAATGAGTTTTTTATCTAAGGTTAAACTTAGATACTTGACCTCTTCCTTTAGTTCTATCACTGTTTCATTTATTTTCAATATAGGAAATTCCAACTTTCTTTTTCTTGTGAATGGGATAATTGTGGTTTTGTTAGGGTTGATCGACAGTCCCTCCTTTTTTGTCTTGTACGCCTATCATATTTAACACTTGGGAACCAGAGGTCAAAATAAAAATTTCCATCACTTAAAATAATTTTTTTTTAATTTAGTAAAAAAGTGAGTCAAAAACAAAATTGGATGATTAATTTTGCACCACCTTGTATACAGATATTGTTTGATATTTTTTTGTTTTAGTTTTGTTCATTCTTTAACGGAAACCATATAAATTTGAGATGGTTGGCAGATTTACATACCTCATAAAAAATATTCATAAAAACGAAATAAGCAGAGAAATGCACACACAAATAATCGATAAATCTTTAAGTTTGCATTATTTAAAAAAATTAAATGCATACATACATACTTATAAGTACATACAAATCATGAATGTACACTATGTAAATGAATCCTCATTTTTTTATGTCTTGCTTCATTGATTGCATTTGCAACGCTGTGTGAGTTCAATTCAGTTTTTTATTTACGTAATTGAATTTGCAGACAACTTAAATTTGCTCTTAACTTTTCTCTTTTCTATAAATCCGCAGACAATGACGATCAGCTGGTAAGGGAAATCGCGAATATTTTGCATGCAAAACAGATTCAATTTTCCAAAACTGCAAAACTGAAAGCGTTTGAGTTAATTTGAATGGCATACAGAAAGTGTTTTACTAATTCATGAATTCAATTAGAAAACAGAAAACAGAAAAAATATATGGCATAATGTGAGTCGCCAATTGCCTGAGGTCTAAAGGAAGGTCTAGTCTCGAACTAGAGCTTTAAAACAAACGAAAAACATCTGAGGAGGTGAGCGCAGTAAAAGAGGATGGAATTGAGGTGAACTTCTCGAGTGAAGTGAGTGTAGGAACTATAAAAATGAATGTGGTAAAAGGTAGACGGCTTAAAAATAAAACCTCTTTACAGCGAATTTTGATGAAATTTTTCAGTCTTGACCTTTCAGATAAGAAAAATACATAAATTTGATGAAATCCAAACGGGAGAGCTGAGTATATTGATTAATAACAAATATTTATCACAAAATCCCCGCTGGTTGTTTCGTAATTCATTTTTGAAAAGAGGATGCATAAGAAATGCACGCAGAGGTCTTTGCTTGGTCGAGTTAGAGAAACCCTCTTTTTTTTATTATCTTAAATCTTTCATGGCTGCAGAAAGTGTCGAACCTTAGAAGCTGTGGCTGGCATTAGATTAGGTTAAGTTTTTATGGCAGTCGGTTTTGAATAGCCAACTCACTTAGACTTTACAGGTCCATTGTGGTACCACAGTATAACACGGAAACCACAGTGAAACCCGGGAACCTCAGTGTTTATTCATCATGGAACCATTGAGACGCTCTTCTGAAGCGTAGGATAGGTTTTATCCCAACACCGGATAGTTCCGTAAGAGAGTCAAAAGAGTAGTTTCCTAACAACCTTGCTCTACTCCTAGCTAAGGCTAGACAATTACAGAAGAAGTGTTCTGCTGTTTCTTCTTCTTTCTCGTCTCTACAACTTCTGCAGTATTCATGCAGCAAATACTCTTAGCCTAGAAGAGTGCCTACCTAACAGTCAATGACCGGTAACACCAGCCACGTCCTTCGAGATGTTTTCTATTGAGTTGTTTTCTCCTAACCTTTTGTTATCTATTTGCGGTCAAATTAACCTAGTTGTAACACAAGCATTTTCTTCTCTCCATGACCAATTGGCCTCTGGGAGAATATTACTTTTTTAGCCTTAATTTGCAAGTTGCCATAAGAATTCCAATATTGCCTCTGTTTTAAGCAGTATAAGATTAGTAACCAATTTGCTGCAATATCTCTATGCTCCGAATCTCATATAAGACTGACTTTGAAGACGGTGTTAATATCATTTAGAGCTGCCACCCATTTCTGAGCGACCTTTGATCTTAGTATAACTGCCTCCATTGATTTGATGACCGCCAGGCTGTCCGAGAAGATATTTGTCGCAGTTTTTGTTACGGCGTGTATGTTAAGGTACACAGTTACCTCCTTTATGACTAAGACTACTGCTTGGTAGACGTTACAGTAGTCCGGAAATCGGACAGATAATTCTAGTCCTAATTCTTCTGAAAAAACTCCATACATAGCCTACTTTATTTTCTAGTTTGGATCCATCCGTGTAAAAATGTATTTCCCCTCTTCTCTATGGCCTTTAAGTTTGTCACTCTCTTCTTGACAAAGAAGTAGTGATTTCTTGAATATAACTACTCATAGTATGTAATATAGAAGCGTGGCCGAACCGCCGGGTCTTCCGTACTATCAAGTCCAAGCGCTGAAGCGGCGGCCATGTGTTTTCCCACCAGATTTTGAGTAGGCAAGTTGACTAGCAGCTGGATCACAGTTTCATATATTGGGTTATATTTTATATTTTCTTTTACTTTACAACGATTTGTTTACTGTTTGGCAAAAGGTAAGTATTCATTCGATAGAACTCTTGCTCTACAAAACTATGTTAATTGCATTTTTGAGTTATTTAATTTTTTATTAGTTTTGAGGCTTAGAAATGGAATACCCAGAAGGCAAAAATCAACATTTTCGACACCTGCTCTTCTTCGCTTTTGATTGAGGTCGAAAAGGTGCCGCAGCAGCCCGAGACATTAGCGAGTCTACAGCACGGAAATGGTTTGCAAAGTTTAAAAATGGTAGCTTTAACGTCGAAGGCTGAATTCGTCTCAAATCACTTTCGAAGGAAAACTAGTCGTAAATTGGCGGAAAAGTGAACTACGTTATAAAGCGTTTCTCTATTACCTTCATTCAATGGGATTTACCGATAAATCAGGAGCTCGGGTGCCTCACAAGCTCAACAAAGGAAAAAAAGAAAGTTGCCTTCAAATCACGCCCGCCATCGAGCACCACGCGGTCATAAACAGCGCTTTTTGTACCGAATCGTCATGGGAGATGAGAAGTGGTGCCCATACATCAATATGAAGCGAAGAAAGGAGTGGGTGGCACCATGAGATACGCCAGTGCCAAAAGTCAAGTCGGATCTTCATCCAAAGAAATTATATGTTTTTGGTGGGACTGGGAGGCTCCGGTGCACTGGAAACTGCTCGAAAACAATGTCACGGTCAACAAGGAGCTCTAAATTGCCCAGCTACACTGCGTGAATGAGGTTGTTCGACTAAAAAGATCTGTTCGACATGGACAAACCATACTCCTTCACGTCAACGGGAGGCCCTATGCTGCACAAGTCGTCAAAGTCGCACTCCAAGAGCTCGAATGGGAAGTCTTTCAGCAGACGCCGTATTTTCTGGACCTTGCACCGACCGATTACCATCTTTTCCGCTCCCTGTAAAACCATATGAAGGGCGTTACCTTCAATAACAAAGAGGTACTTAAAAACTGACTCAACAACTTCTTTGACATGAGACCGGGTGATTTTAGGCGGAACGGCATCAACAAATCGGTTGAGAGGTAAGAAGAGGTTGTAAACAGCAACGGCGAATATATAATTGATTAATTTATTGATATAGTTATTGTTTTTTGTTTAGAATAAAAGTCTTCGGTAAGAACGTTACGAACTTATTTCCCAACCCAAAAGCCTGTATTGAGAGTTGATGACCACCACGTGTAGTACGAGGTGTGGATTCCCATTTTACCGGCATTTGTACGTCTTGAACTGAATTTTCGTTTAACCACTTTTTGACAACAACTAAGCGATTATTGAGCGTGCAGCCAAATACTCGGATTAAGAGTACGATCGAAAATCAGCGTACCTTTTAAACAAAATACAGACACCAGAGCGCTGAATGAAACCAAGGGTCTTATTCGTACGTGTTGATTTGCTGTTGTAAAATTGATTGTATGTGGCTTTGCCATGAATACAATGACCACTTAGCAAGCATTAAACTTATGCACACATCCATACGAATATTCAGTTTAATTAATGCAATATGCAGTTATTCATAAATAAATCTTTCTTCACGCCAGACACTTGAATAATACATAGTTTTACTAAAAAGCTTAATTACATTTTAATTTAATATCGTGCTGTGCAGCTCAGACGATGGTGGCGACATTGAACTCACCTGCTTTGTCGCTGAGTGATACTTGAAAAGGCTTCTTTTCGCTGTTGGTGTGTAGGTGTTCTCATTGCGCTCATCACTAACCGCCTTCACGTCCTCTATGGCGGTGCCCAGAAGTTCGTTCTTTAACAGGCAGGAATATGCTAAGCTATCACGTGCAGACTCACCGCAGTCACGTTGCTTTTTACTTGTTTGTGTGGAATTTTCATTCGATTTATTTATGGATGCGAAATTTGTTTGCCAATTGTTGTTAGCCCTATAAGAGAGAATTAAATTCAAATAAATTTAATTTCAGATTTTATTTCTTTAAAAATATAAGATAAGTTTGAAAAATACTTCATAAACATGATCATAAACTTTTAATTATTCATTAATTGTTTGCGCCAAGTTCCCGATATTTGGATATTTCATTTGCCATGTGAATTCATGCATTGAAGAAACGGTAAACCAACTTCCGCACAACCGCAGGGTACCGTATGATTTCTTTCGAAAATTTCAATAGGCCAAGTAATTTATGCCTTTTTGTTCGTTGTTGCTGTCTTTCGTAAAAATTCAAACGCACACAAATTATGCTCACACAAATAATTTGACTTCACGCACAGGTGTGATTACTGCACTCGTATAATACGCCGAGTACCTCACCCACGACTGGCTGCATTCTTTTTTCTAAACTTTTTTCTGTGAATTATTTATTGAAGGTGGAAGTACAATGTATCAAATAAGCTTATGCCAACGTCGCTTGCATTCAAAATTAGTTGACGATTTAATTTAAAATAATATACAATATTTGCCGAAAAATTTATTTTGAAAATAAAAGAAAAAAATTAGGATAAATTATGTTAATGTTTGCATGTATGCACGCAGTGTACAGCCGGCTCGTGGAAAAAACACGATATATGTACATATGTAGGTATGTGCATGTTACCAATGCAAAAGTCTGTTGGTGAATAGAAAAATACTGCAGTATGAAAAAGAAGTAGAAAAGGAATATTGTATATTAGTAAGAAGGTTTTTATGGCCACTTGCAGAAATATAAATATTTTTAAAGAACTTTTTTTCCAAGAAATATAAAGAATAAATTTCAATGCATGTAACTTATTATGAAATATTTATTATTAACATTAGTTAGCTTAAATGCTTAATTAACAATTTTTTTATTGGCATTGCAATATTTTTGCCCCCATTCTAACTTTGCGTTATTCACATTTCGCATTGCACGTTTCGCGTGTTGTAGCGAAATTTTAAACATTTGTTGGCAATCAAAATGTATGTGCATATGTATGTATGCTGGCAACCATAGCAAAGGCTAATGAATTTGTGCAACGTTTGACACACTCGTTACCTTGCAATTGCCAAGGTGATGTACATTTGATGTGAATTGAAAACTTTGTCACATACGATTTAGAGGAAGAAATCATAGTATTTGAATATTTTAAAACTGAGTTGTACTCTGCATTAGTTGCGTGTGTGTGCATGCACAAATTATTGCCAAAAATTTAGAAATTTGTTATTTGAGAACAAACTATTCAAAATATTGAAAAAAAACTTCCGTTTTTTCATATGTGTAACTTAGTGTCGCAAATATGTTTGTTACATACAGTGACTCACAACTTATTTAATGCAGCCAAAAGAAATTATTAAAATATCAAATTCATTTTATGGTATTTCTATAACAGAAAAAAAATCGTATGTATTTTTTATAACAAAAAATAACAAAAAATTATTCTTCATAAGAAAAATATGGCAAATTAAAATAATTCAGTTACAGTTTTGAGCTCACAGCTTAAATGATGCACTAAATTAAAAGTATTCAAAAAACATTTCATTTTTTTCAGCACTGACCACAAACTCGCAATAACGTTCCAGATAAGCCAAGTTTTTACAATACCAGACGTATGCTTAGGACCGTCGCATTGGTAGAACCTAAACGAATTTTTAATTAATTTTTTCAACTTTTCTTTACACAAATTTTTTGAGAACGACTTAAGACGCTAAGCTATAAAATACACTGCATCATTTAAGCTGTGAGCATATTTTGATGAGAAAACTATTTGTTTCTATATTTTTTCAGCAAGCTTTGTTTTTGTTATTGTTCTTTCTGCAGTGGTAAACAGTAAATACATATCTCATTACAAGTCGTATAATTTTTTTTTTATTAAATTTAATAAACATCGGATCATTTTCTTTTTTCTAAAAAAGTAGTACCTGCATCAAATAAGCTGTGAGTCACTATATATGTATATTAGGGCGAGTCGATTTAAAAATCGCGCAATGCTCGTGAAAATCGTATTCTAGGGATCAAAATAAGAAACTTTGCCGAAGGAACCATACCTCTAAAACGAATTCTGAATTTCAACAAAATTTCTTATTTTGATCCCTAGAATATGATTTTCACAGAGCAATGGGCGATTTTTTTGTCTCCCCACAAAAGACACTAAAAGTTCGACCCAAATTGGGGGGCATCAGAATTCGTTTTAGAGGTATGGTTCCTTCGGCAAAGTTTCTTATTTTGATCCCTAGAATATGATTTTCACAGAGCAATGGGCGATTTTTTTGCCTCCCCACAAATCGACCCGGCCTAATGTATATGGAAGGACCTACAGTTTCAAGCCGACTCCGAACGGCAGATATTTTTTTATGAGGAGTTTTTTCATCGCTGAAATACACTCGGAGGTTTGCCATTGCCTGCCCAAGGCGACCGCTTTAGAAAAAACTTTTTTTTTTTGGTCTTTCACCGAGATTCAAACCTACGTTCTCTCTGAATTCCGAATAATTGTCACGTACCAACCCATTCGACTATGGCGGTCGCTATGTTACATATTTTGTATAAATGTTAAAGTACAGCTATAAGACGTCACTTTTTATTTTACAAAGGGTGACCAAATGGCAATATTTTCTTTTTTCATTGTTATGTTTCAGCAACTGCCAAAGTTTGCAATGACACACAGCTGTCAAAATATTCAATATATTATAGTTTGCCATTTCATCACGCATTATTACACGCTCGTTGGACGTAGGAAAATTATTAAAAAATATTGCAGAAATTCCGGCTTCCCATTCCGGATTTTAACCAAAAGTAATCTTCTCGAACGAGGCTGATTTTCGGCTCAGCGACTAAGGGTAATGTTCTCGACTTGGCGTTTTCAATTTATCTTCTCTTCAAACACGTTTTCCTTTTCTGAACTGTCTATTAAGTGCCGTCGACAAATTTAATCGGCACTCAATACACGAGCAAACATTTATCGCTTCGACAGTGTTATCTATCCCGTTTGTATGCATAAAACAGCTGATTGGCTGATTTAAATTATTTTCGTTCATGAGCTGTTGTTCCAATAAATTGTGATAAAAAATCCAAGTGATTTTTATATTCATCACTCAACTTTGAAAAAAAAAATCATATTTGTAGCTCAGAGGACTTTTCGGGGGCCAGTGAGCTATGTTAAAAGAGTACGCAGATAAGGAATTCATTAAGAGATACCGAAATCCACTTTCTTACATATATACCCTATTTTGAGCAGAATTGGAGGTGCAATTCAAGCTAGTACGGAAAAGTTAATTCTAAATATTGCAAAAGACAATTTTGTGTATACGCCTTCTTACTATCAATCCCTCCTCTTTGTATTCCTCCACCAAATCTAGAACGACCACCTCTTATTCTGCTGTGGAGTTTTCGCTTCTTTTTTTTTTTTTTTGCTTTGTTTGTGTATCCTTTTCTTGTCTTGATGATGTACATAGCTTTTTCTCACAAACCAGAATACGGGTACTAATAAAAACCAGAAGTTTTATGAACGTGGGGTTATGATGCTGCCTGAAAGATGGCAAATGGGCAATTACAAAATAAATATTTAGTTCCATGAAAGAATTGTCTTTGATTTTCTAAAAAAATTCGCAATTACTTAGTTGCCAACCCAATAAAACAAAAACCATATATTCCAACTTCTTAACCAAAATTTTTAGATTTTTTCTGAGTATACATTTTTATAGCCTAATGAATGTTAGTGCATGTTTCAAGTGGTTGTGATGTCACGCCTTTCCTTCCTTAGAAAGTGTATGCTCGATTTTTTTTTTATATGGAAGAAAAATGCGAGCACTGTGCAAGTCTTGAATGCGTTGAATTATACCTATACGAACAAAAAAGTATTTTCGTGAGGATTTACTTCGTCTTATTATATATTTCGAGAAAAGTGCCGAATACTTGCAAAGGTTTAAAGCGACTATGAATTTGATCTGAACATAACCCACTTGGTTGGAGCGCTTTAAAAGTGGTGATTTTATTGTGCGACAGGCAAACGAATGAAAATGCAGAACTGGAGGCATTAATCGATAAAACAGTTACTGGGAAGCTGGTACCGAGCAATCATAAAATTGGTCGTCGCTTCCTTTCTTGTGTAGAATTGAGAACTTGACTAAATTCATAGATTATCGTCATTTTTTTTCAGAAAGAAACCAGTCAGAAGAAGAAGTAAAAGAATCTGGTCGGTGTCTGTGTCAACGATGAACGAACAATGACACAATATTTTGTTTAAAAAATGTTAACTTTTTTTTCAATAATGCTTAAAACCTGAAAAACCCAGAGTTTTGAATAAAACTTTTTTTTAGACTCCTACGAAACATATATTACAATTTAGAAAATTATCAAAAGTCTAATCTAATCAAAATAGTGAATTTTACTATGTAGTCAGACCGACGAATTTTTTGACTGCAAGTATTTACATACGCACATACATATAATCAAATATAAATTTTTGAGTTCCGAAAATATGCAACAGTTGGCAACGCAATCGTAGATAATTGGAATTACAGACAAAACGCAAAGAATTTTTACGTCTGCTTCACTAATTATAAGAGATTTTTCATTATTCTATTTTCAATGCAACCAAAACGTGGGCCGAAAGCAATTGAAACTGCATTTGAGAAAAAGCTGTTTTTGTTTGTAAACCAACTAGACTATGGAGTGCTTCATTTTAAGCTTAACTACAAATTTTAAAGGGCAAATCGACTGACCTATAAGACAAAACAAGCGGCGCAGTAAACTGAACAGAATAAATGTTTTTTTTCTTCGTAAATATGCAGATGCTCTGGGAGTCACGCATAACTTATCACTAACTGAACTTTTCCAATTATATGCATATGTATATATGTACACACAGCGGAGAGCAATCAAATAGGGAAGTTTATTTCTATAACTTTTAGGGAAAAGTAATGTCATTTCTGAGCATGCCAGTGCCTCTTTACCGTTTATGAGTTCATTGGCAGTAATGAGTTCATGCCAGAAACATTTCAAAGTTAAAGTGACTTTTTTAGTTGCGAAAATTTAAACCTTTCGCCATTTTGAGAGAAATGGTTACCAAAATACCAGAAGAGATTCATATCCGCCATTGCATGCTTTTGGAGTTTCACAAGGGTAGCAATGCAACAGTTGCTACCAAAACGATTTGCGAAGTTTACCCAAGTGCCTTAGAGGTTTGTATGTAAATGCCAAACATCCTCCAGATATTTTACTGTAAACCCAATTGACTTTTAACCATTTGAAATTTGCACACTAGATGGCAAAAGGTTGTTGCCAACGAGGGTGATTACCTCATTCACTAAAAAGAAAAACTTGTAAAAATTTATTTATTCGAATTTACTGGAAAAAAGGCATTATTTGGGGAACCGGAGAATATTACGAGGGTTGCTATTTATATTTCTCGCCGAACAATGGGAACAGCTTTAGTGTTTTTCAAAATATTCTAATCAATGATCAATACATTTTTGCATTCATTTGAACCAATTTGCATTTTGTCCACGCATTTCCAGGGTGAATTTCAAATTGTGTGAGATACTACGCGAATACACCTTCTTTTAGTAAAAAAGTGATCATGCAAAATCTTATTGTTACGGATGAGCAACCTAGACAGGAGACGGTTAACGATGTAATTGCCATCGTTTGTTCGTCATCCTTTTCTCACCCAAGTACGAATAATGGCAAGACTGTTGGCAAATCCGTATTGGGGGGAAAAAAATTCAACCCAGCGTGGGAAATAAATTGGGTAGTTCGTAGTAGGCTTCAAGAATTCACTTGTTGAAGTTAATAGAGTATCTTATAGCTAGCTGGCAGATTATTGAAACGCTAGTTTTTTAAAAAACTACCTTTAGATAACCAAAATTCTATATTATGAAATCATCAGTCGGCAGTGCAGTTTGAATTTTCTACGTGTATTAAATGTTAAGGGTTGTAGGAAACTATCATTTTTACAATTACAATTTTTACAATTTTTTTTTTTTGTATTCTATTAAAACTTAAATTTTTTAAATGAATTCATCATATATCGGAAATAGTATTCGAAATTTCAAGTCAATCCGAGCAAAATTGCGTATTCGAGTTCCCGTTGCTCTAGACCGGGTTTCTACTCATACATATAACTCGACTTTGAAGCATTATTCTGAAAGTTGTTATTTTTGAAGTCCATGTACGTCATAACCCAATTGCTTTGAAATTTTGCACGCTGCTTCTTCACGTATTTCACGAGGTATCCTTGGGAGCTCTTTGCCTTTTGTTTTTTTGATAATTAGCATTCCAAAGTGCCTGGGTTCAAATCTCCAGGCATGAAACATCAAATGACAGAAAAAATTGGTTCTAATAATTCTAATTAGAAATCTCTGGCACAAAACACCAATTGATAGAAACAAATTTTTCCTAATAGCTCCTCGGCAGACAAAAGTAGACCTGCGAGTGTATTTCTGCCATGAAAAAGCGCCTCATAAAAAACCATCTACCGTTCGGTGTCGGCTTAAAACTGTAGGTCTCTAGCACCTGCTAGTGCTAGAAATCAAAAACTAAAATTTGTAATTTATTTTTATTTAATAAATAAGCTCGCTCAATTTTCAATATTTTGCACTGAAAATTCAAGGAAATATTGTGCAAATGTTGTATTATTATATGGAAACTGACTGAATAAACTAAAACTATGTCTATCGTCGAAAAAAAAAAATCCCCGATCTTATTTCCGGCAGGACTTCGATAAGAACATGCCAACATCACTGATTTATTGAGCTATTCGGTGAAAAGAATACCTAAAAATGGAGCTGTTCACTGGTTTTCAAAATCGTGTGAACTAACGTCTCCGCACTAGCGGAAGTACTCGCATCTTTCGACTCGATTATACTCGATTCAAATACTTGCACACCCAGAATGTGATTAGTGGTCCACACCCTGTATATCTATGTACAGGGTGAACGATATGAAGTGTTACCAACTTCACACTGATTGTATCTGTAAAACAGATCAGGACATCAAGGTCAAAATTGCTCTAATGACAGTTCAATATATTGTTTATAAGCCATCAAAAGCATTTGCGTCTCAGTGTTGTTAAATTTTTTTTCTGTGATGGAATTCAAACGTAATAGTGTGATTGAGTTATATTTGGCAGGAAAATCACAACCAGCCATTGTTCGTGAGCTCAGTCACCTCAAAGTGAATAAAATGTTTGTGCATCGCACTATAAAACGTTACAATGATACTGGTAGCATTGCAAAACGCTATGGAGGTGGACCAAAAAAATACCGCAACAACGCCAGAAATGGTTCGGAAAGTGAAGGCTCGACTTGAACGAAATCCACGTCGAAGTGGAAGAAAAATGGCCAAGGAACTGAAAATATCGCAAGATAGCATTCGACGCATATTGAAAAATGAGCTCAAGGTCAAGGCATACAAGTTCCAAAAAGCACACAATCTTTCACCACAGCAAAAAAAAAAAGTTCGGTGGGAAAGAGCAAAGGAGTTGTTGCGCTTGCACGAACGTGGCGAATTTCCTAACATTGTCTTTTCTGATGAAAAAAAATTCCCAATTGAGCAGTTCATAAACACTCAAAACGATCGTGTTTACTTGACCGAACGCTCATACGAGAATTTGAGCCTACGTATGGCCACTCGAAGCAATTTCCCATCGCAAGTAATGATTTGGGCCGCAGTGACCGCTGATGGACACTCTCCAATCGTTTTTATCGAGCCTGGTGTCAAAGTGAATGCGACTTATTATCGGGAAAATGTTTTAGAAGCTGCTTTAGAGCCGTGGACCCGCAAACATTTCGGTCGTAGACCATGGACGTTCCAACAGGACTCGGCACCGTCTCATAAAGCTCGTGTGAACCAAGAATGGTTAAAAAATCATGTTCCGCACTTCATTTCGTCCACACAATGGTTTTCGAATTCGCCAGACGCAAATCTGATGGACTATTCTATCTGGTCCGTTTTGGAGAGCAAGGTGAGGACTAAAAAATATGCCAGTATGGATGCGCTGAAAAACGAGATTATACGAGAATGGGCCAAAATACCTCAAGATCACATTCGTGCAGCATGCAACTCATTTTTTTACCGATTGAAGGCTATAGTCAAGACAAAAGGTGGTCATATCGAGCTAAAGTGAATATATGTTAAAATTGTAATCATTTTTGAACAATTTTATCTTTGAAATCAACAAAAACTAATTTCACACGAAAAAGTTATGGTGTTTTGAATAGGTAACACTTCATATCGTTCACCCTGTAGATATATATTCAGCTTCAGAATTGAAATGCTTTCACGACAATACCTCTCTAGTTATACATACGAGTATATGCATGCAAATAATTCTTATGGTCTAATAAAACTAATCGTTTTTCGTGTAAAGAAAAATCGTATTCATGATTTTTTCTGCTCTGTGGCCATATTAAGCAAAACGAAAACTTCCGGGTAGATCGTTAAAGCATAGAATTTCCTGGTTATGACTGTATATACCAACAAAAGCATGGATAGTACCTGTGGATGTGTGGAGTTGTAATCGTTTGGTATATCTGCAAAAGCGGTTAACAGCTAAAATTACTTGAAACCCGCCAGCCAAAGCGTAGTCTGGACTGTAGTTAATGATGAAAACAGTTAAAATTGCTTCACCAACAACAAATTGTTAACGTGAAAAAGTGGAAAATGTGGAAGTGCGCAACGAACCGGTAAGCCATGTTAAGACGACCAAAGTAAATGTACAATGTATGTATGTATATTAGGATGGGTCGATTTATGTGGGGAACGCTTTTTCTCGAAATCGTTTTTAGCAGATTCGAATCCTACATGTAAATCTAAGAAAAAAAAGTACAGCAGAGCATAGCCAATTTAGAGACGCACAAATTATATGCAAAATAAGATATGTTTAATTAGAACGAAAAGTGAGACGGAGTTTTGGCAATGAAGACAAAAAATAGAAAAAAATACATTTCCTGTTGAAAGTAAAAAGGCTCTGAGAGCAAAATAATTGTATATTAGTTGGTTACAGCAAACAAAAAAATTAATTATTCTAAAAAAATATGTTAAAAATAAATTTTGAAATATAAAATTTAATTTTTTTTTGTTTTTGCAATTTTTATTTAATTTATGTATTTACATATAAAAAATTACATCCAGTCACTTTTCCCATTACAATTTTAAAAAATTAAATAAAATTTGCTTTGTAGCGCAAAAAAATAGATATCAGAAGTAAATTATTCGTACCATTCATAATATTTTTTTCAATATTAATATTTCTTTTTAAATGTGGGGGGCTCGGAAATTGACTCAAAACCTATACTTTAGTGGACTTTTTTTCTTAGAATCTCATGTAGTATCCTAATCTGCTAGGAACGATGTCGGAAAGAAATTTACCCTCCCTATTGTATATACATATGAACATATTTCATGGACTATTCCACACAAAATTTATGTATGTTTGTATGTATGTTCTGGTATGTAGCACAGAAAAGTAGAAAATGAGAATAGTAAACGGGGAAATTAAATTACTCAGCACTTTAATGTGTTTGCTCTTCGAGTCTTCGAGTTTTGAGATCGTTGAACTTGACGTAGTTGTGCTAGTTAATAAAGTTACAAGCCACTAGATTTGTAATTGGATACAGACTGAAAGGCGGATATGAATTTACCACAAATGGGAGAATAATTTTACGACCACTGAATCTATTACCAATTATACTTTGCTTTTCATGAGATTTTATCGGAAATCGACTTTGTCATATCCCTGGTACAAACAGAAAATTTGCGCCACGAAATACTTTTCAATAGGGAAGCAACGTAACTTTTTTAGAGCCGTAGAAATTTCGGTGCTTTAAATGATTAACTTTAGTTAATTTGATCTTGTGTGGGCACAGGTCAAAATCTTTGCGCAAAATTAGTCGCAAGCAAGAACAACTTTTCCTTGCAGAAATCCACTCCGAGGTTTGCCATTGCCTCCCAGAGAGACGACCACTGTTCGAAAAAAAATTTAACTATCTATCATTTTGGTTTTTTTTGTGTCCACAATTCGAACCTAGACACTAACGGCATGTTCATCATCATGCATAGCACTACAGCTCGCTGTGAGCCTTAGCTTCCTCCACAGTTTTTCCCCATGTATTTCGGTCCATAGGCATACTACAGTAGTTGGTCGCTACTATGTTTCTTAGATCGCCCATAACGCCGTCGAAATATCTTTTCCGCAGTCACCCTTTTTGCCTTTCACCATACATGAGTACATACAAAACTTTGCGATGTATTCTATTTCGCAAAACCCATTTGTCTTACGGCTGCGATATTTTCAGTTCGGTTGCCATACGAAGTTGCAAAATTCTACCCATGCTTTTAAAGCATATGTACGACTATGTTGAAAGAATTTTGACACCATAAACATTTTTTTCCTTCTAAAAACTGAATATTAAAAAAAATGGTATTTACAAATGTTTAAAAAAAAGTATTTACTTTTCAACTTTGTTTTTCTTTACAAAAATGTAAAAAATGGTTGAAAATTGTAACAGCTGGATATACATATCTCCTTTCGTTTCTTATTCATATTAATATCATAGAGTGATTACAGCTATTTAAAACAATTTTTTGCAAATTTAGTCCTTTGAAATTATAAAATTAAATTAATCAAAAAATGAAAAACGGAGTAAACATCATTACTATTGTTCACAAAATCTATAGTTTCACGTGCATAGCATATTTATTTTGGATAACAAAAAAGGTGGATTTTTGTCGCACGCAAATTTAAACGTTAGCTGCCATTTTAATTTAAATTTTAAAACTTAAAAAATATATATATTTCGTTAATTTTATACCAGTTATTGTCTTCCCAACACTTAAATTTAGATTGATAATGTTTATTATCTTTACCCTTGTACAAGGGTGGGGCGCAAAATTAATCACCCCATCGGAATTTTTCTAATTTTTGCAAATGGCGTCGTACTTCACCCATATTTGACACTTGTAAACTAGACAGCTACAGTATAAAAATCGATAAGCAATGGAGGTCGGTAAAAGTCCAAATAAAGATTTCCATTACTCAAAATCATTTTTTTTTTTTCATTCAGTAAAAAAATTATTCAAAAATGAAATTGAAACATTAATTTTGAGCCACCTTGTATTTACAGAAATCTATAGAAATTGAGCGAATATAAATCGAATCGGGCAATGCATATTTAATAGAAAATACTTGAATAAAATCTAATCGATTTAGTCAATTTTTGCTAATTCAAACATATACATGGAGTGACCAGATAATATAATTGTTAAGATAAGATACACGTAAAACACAAGCGTGGTATACCTAGTTGTTGGTACTTGCTAAAAAACAAAAGTCGCAAGGGGATCTTATACCTTCGAGGCTTTAAAAAATTATTATTTTTTGTTTGCTTTTATCGAACGTCGAAGTATTCCCTGAAAGGATTTCTCGAAAGACGCATTAGTTTGGTTTAGTTCCAAAAGTTGCGGCTTTACAACTGCTTGTAATAATAGTTTAAAAAAAATTTTAATTTCTCATAAAATGCAGTGAAAATGTGTCACAAGCTCTTCCAGAAATTTTCATTTTAATTATTTTTAAAATTTTTCTACTAAGTAAAGGGTCTTTCAAAAGACGTGCCTAGATGTTATTTTAAATTAAAACAAGTTAAAATTTAGATTCTTTCAGGTTTCACTATTTTTATTCAAAATGCGGCTCTTAACAATGGTATGTGAAAAATGGCATCATTTAAGGGGTAACACCACTCTACACGCGTAAAATAAACACGATTTTTAAAGAATTTTTTTGTATAGAAGGAAAGGGGAAACAATCACTCTGATTTGGAAAGTTATTACTTATATACTAAAATACAAAACTACAAAGTTTGATCGAAAAATTTTACAAAAGGCGGCATTGGAGACATTTTTATAATGTGGTTTCTCTTGAAGGAGCTCCGCGGCACGCAGCACAGAGGGTGCAAATTTTAATCTGGAACAAGGAAATTTGTTTTTTCTTAATCTAGATAAGAATAGCTAGAGAAACACGTAGGGGATTTAAAAAATATTTATTTTTGTGGAATTAGCAAGCATTTGAAGGAAAAAACTCTATTTTGGACTAAAAAAACGGCACTTAAATAATTACAACAATCGTTTAAATTAATCTATCGAAAATCCCCTACGCTCTTCTCTTAAGAAGGTTATTATACAGACGTAGTGAAAAACCTGATTAAAAATATTTAAAATTGTTTGAGTTATGCTGCGTGCCAATTTCAGAAAACGTGTTTTGAGAAAAACGCGTTTAAAGTTTGGAAATTTGGAGAAGTCGTTAGGTAGCAGTCACTAACGCTTGGTTAAAAGCTTAAAATATTTATGAAATAGACTTCGGTAACGTATAAAACTTTTTGTTCTGTATTTTAAAAGGTTCAAAGAATTTTTTAAGCTTATAAAAAAAATCAATTTTTTGAAATTTCTACAGTGGTGTTACCCCTTAAATGCCCACTATGAGCACGTCTACAGGCTGACAAACGAGAATTAAAATTTTCAAGGACTCGCTCACACATTATCTCATTAAGTTCAGTAATCTCGATCCGAATATGGTGTTTCCGCCCTGGAATCGTTATTGCCCTATTCACATAGACTTTACTTTTCAAAAACCCCCAGTCTGGTCTGCCAGTCCTTTTCTAGCCTCAACAGAACGAGTTTATTGAAATTTTTCACCGTAGCACTGAGCACTTTCACTGTGAGTATCCTGCCTTTGCTAGAGCAAGACTACAAGTTTTGGGTTCCGATGTCGTGAGAATGAGTTATATTCGTTCTCTAAAACTGGAGGATATTTACAGATTTGCCAAAGAATCTGGAAAATTCTCACTGGACTAACTACCTCTGTCTCTGTCCCTGTTCTTTCCTATCTCTTTCTCTGATACTTTTCTCCTTTCCTCCTTGACTATCAACACTCTTTCCAGAGGTCTAAATACAATGGGCTTTTTAGCCTCTGTGTTTTAGGAGCCATCAAATCTCTTGGTGCTCCTTGGCTCGACCAATTCAAATTTCAATTTACACGGCGAACCATAGACAATAAAAATTGCGCAGAATTGCTGTTAAAAGAGTGAAAATAAGGGGAGTTCTCCTAGAATTACGTTACGTATCAATTTTGGAAGTCACTGCATAAGATAAAAGACCTTCTTAAGTTACAAATTAAAATCTATTTAGTAATACACCTGCAATTATTTATATAATGTAATATAACGTTTCTCATGTCAATCACTCACCTGCATGGTATAAATCGATCCAGTGATGTGGATGTTGAAGCCGCCTCAAATGCGTTGAAGAGATTCCGTGCGACTGGACTACAATGTTTCAGAATACGTTTCTCATAATCAGGGCTGAACATTTTCCAATGTTTCTTTAACTTAGACTCTTATTGCGTAGTTGTCCAAGGAATGTTTTATAAAATATATGAATGTGTGTATAATTTTTTGTATGTATGATTTGGTTTTAAATTTGCATATCCATGTGCGCGCATATACTTGTATACATATGTATGTATGTAAATGGAAAGTAATAATAATCCACAGTAATCTCAATAATATTCAAGTTGGTATATATCTATAAATATATATATTTTTTTCCAATCAGATCACACATAAAATATATTTAGTTTGCGGGTATATGTGAAGATGACTTGTTATTCATGAGACCAATCTGCAACGAAAAAAACGACAACAATTCATGTAGATATTATCGGAATTTGTATCAATAATTTACAGCCTATTCCAGATGTGTGAGTAAATTATACAAAAATGGTTATTAGAATTAACAACAGGTAACTCAATTTATCAAAGTCACAAACATAATAAGCCAGCTAAAATATACTTGTTCAGCTGCGCGGCCTTTGTGTGGTTTGGTAACTAAACTACACAACATCGGTGGTACGATGACGGCACGTTCACCACGTTTATATGCGCCGATACGAGTAAGCGACACCTTACGTGCAAGAAAGAAAATATCGAAATCTAGCAGTTGTGGTGTATGTTGGCATGCGACGGCCTATGTTGCTTGAACATCGAGAGCGAACCACGTACCCAAAAACTCTACTTTGACAATCATTCAAGATCACTCATGGTCACACTAATCACAACACTTTAATTTGTAATGGGAATTGCTAGAATCATGAGTTGAATTTTTAATGGTGTAAAAAGCTTAAACTCATTTCTTTTTTTTATTTATTTCAAATGTTCAAACAAAGTAAAAGTAAAGCATAAATCAAGAAATAAGCTGCTTTTTTTCTTTGTATGTGTGTAGGTAGAGTTGATTTTAGAATGTCTTTTATTTAAAGTCTGGTAGAGATCTCATCTACTTTTGCTGTAGTCAAGAATTCTAGCTTAATATTTTTTTTTTGTGTTTAAACTCTTTGAATAATAAAAATGTAGCTGATTTGTATCGAAATATGCAAAAGCAGTTTGTTAGCTTGAGAGGTACAGTGGCGTGCGATAGAATAGGTTGTTTTCTTTTATTAGTCTTGCACTGATGCCCAGCCTTTCAGAGTGAATTTTACAGATTGAACTCGCCTACCAGTTCATCAAGCTTAGATCCGTCAGTAAATATACTGACTATATTTTCATCATCTACCGTACCACTGCCCCAGTACGCTTTAGAAGTGAATATTGTAATAAAGAGTTTATTAAAATGGAGCTCTACACTGCTACAGAAATCTCTAGTAGCTGGAAGAGTGGAAATCTTTTCTAATTTAGTCGAATGACCCTTTATCGAATGTTCTTAGAAGGGCGAGTTTCCTGAGCCGGCCACCGTAGCCGAATGGGTTGGTGCGTGACTACCATTCGGAATTCAGAGGACGTAGGTTCGAGTCTCGGTGAAACACCAAAATTAAGAAAAACATTTTTCTAATAGCGGTCGCTCCTCGGAAGGCAATGGCAACTGACGGTATTTCTGCCATGAAAAAGCTACTTATAAAAAATATCTGCCGTTCGGAGTCGGCTTAAAACTGTAGGTCCCTCCATTTGTCGAACAACATCAAGACGCACGCCACAAATAGGAGAAGGAGCTCGACCAAACATCGAACAAAAGAGTACGCGCCAATCTTTTATTTTATTTTTTTAGTTCCCTGAGCTTCATGCTAAATTAGCAGCTAGTTGCTTACCATATAAGTCAATTGATAAAGTAAAGCTTAACAATAACAACAAATTTACACAATAACGACTCATTCGTGGCTAAAAATTAACAACGCTTGAGGGTTAAAAACTACCAGACACATAATCGGATTGATATCCGAAGTTTCCTGTCCATTTATAATTCTCGTTGTAATTGCAATACCAATTAAATTTGGTAAAAATATTACAGATTTGCAACTACATTTATTATTTATTTTTTTAATTTTATAAATATATAAGTTGATAATTTTTGAAAACTTATTAATTGCTGTACTCAATAAGTAACTTCACAAACAAAATATAGTTATACTTGCCACTAATTTTGAGCTGGAACACTTACGTACATGCACTGTTTCTGATTTAGTTAAAAAAAAATAAATTACCGAAGACATGTATTTTTTTTTATAAAATATTTTAATAGTTAAATAAGTTACGTATTTTAAAATTGTAGAAACTTCACCGCTAAAGTGGACTTTGTTTTGACTACTGAAGTGAAAAACTAGCCGAACTGCAGCAAACTAAAAATAATAAATAACTCACAATGTGTACTATGCATGCAAAAGCATCTATTCGGATGTATGTATGTATGCATGTATGTGTATATGTATATGTTTTTAAAAATGGGGGCGTTTCACTATCATTCCATTTATTGTCTACTGTTCGTTATGGCTAGCATAGGTAGCACTTGTTTATGCATATGTAAATACATATATACATACATATATACCTACATTGCAGTCGATTGAAATTAAACGAGTCTACATACATACATAGAACTGTGTGTGTATATACAAAATCATAAAGCAAACAAAACGAACGTTTATGTTGTTAAAAAAAACTCCTCCATCAAATATAGGTTACTATCAGTGATGGTGACGTCAAACGAATAACATTTACATTGCATATCACCCTGCACCTATACGCATACCATATAAGTATGTATGCATGTATGTACGTCTCCAATGCAGCCGATAACAATGCCAAGTTGCTAAGTAACCAAACAATTCTAAGTCAAATATTAAGTGCATTTTCGGCACGCATTTGCTTGTATTGGTGGAAGCCCTAAGGTCATTTGCTTTATTTATGTATGTAGGCTTAATCGCATTGCTTTATTTATGTATGCTTAATCGCATTGGACTTACGTTTCTCCACATAAATTCACAAAACATTATCATGAAACTGAACCATGTTTTAGATGTATACGACAATTTGACCGATTTTGGCTATTTTACTTTTGTGTATTTAGTGTCTATTCATTTTAATCTTTAATCTTAAATTTTTTTTTAAACTTTGTGTAAACATTATGAAATTTTTTTAAATTTTCACCAAAATTTCAAACCTTTCTTTCAATAAGAATTTTTATAAAATTTTTTAGATTGCTATAAAACTGCATTTCCTTTTGATTTTAATAAAGAGTGATCATATTGGCGGTACTTTTTCAAATAGGGTTTTTTTTTGACAGATCACGCGTGACTACTGTCAAACTAAATACATAATTCTTTTGAATATTCAATGACATTTCATAATTGAAACACTTACGACTCAAATCGTACGTTTACATTGTATTACGAAAAACGATGCACTGTGAAGTGTTCATCGCATGCTCAGGCCAACTTACGGTGTTCAGCGATGGAGCCCATTTTTAGCTTAATGGCTACGTCAATAGGCAAAATTGCCGTATTTGGACTGAAGAGCAACCCAAAGCCATTCGAGAGCAGCCATTACAGCCATCCGACCTATGGACTCGTGGTTCGTACCAATGTAAGAGTGAATGGCGAACACCACCGCGGCATGATAAACGACTTTTTGATGCCGGAAATTGAAGCCCGTGATCTCCACAACATTATGTTCCATTTACTGGGTCGTCGTATCGGTGAGCAATTTATCTCTCGGATTGGCCACCAAGACTATGAACTTTTATTTGTAGGGATACGTGAAATTTAAATGCTTTGTGGATAAACCAACTTCGATTGAAGCATTGGGAGCCAACATTACTAAAGTTATTTACGAAATACCAACCGAAATCCTCCAGCGAGTCATTCAAAATTGGAGCTTACGGATGGCCAAATTACGGGGCAGTTGCGGCCAAGATTTGAAAGGGATTATCTTTAAAAAATAAATGTCATGAATAGCTCTACAAAAAAATAATAAAGATTGCCCAATCAATTTGAATTTTTGTTGTTTTATTGCAATTTAAAATTTGATGCCTCTAAATTGATCACCCTTTATAATAGAGTGCAAATGAGAAGTGGCTACAAAATACGGTTGATTTTTGACAATTTTTTATGCTGCCAGTGGCACGCATTTTGCTACATACAAAAAATGTTCGAAAATTGTTTACTATGTAAAAAATTGTCTAACAAACTGTCTAACTGGTACTTTGCAGCCACTTGCAACAATTTTATTTTAATTTTTAATATAATATACATCGATCTAAAATTCGCCAAAATGTGAAAATTTGATTTTGCTAGAAAAAAAACGAAATTAAAAAATTAATTTTTCCAAGGATTATTCTTATCTGGCCATAATGCACTATGACCTCTATTGCGGTATATTGTACTTAAACGCGAGCCTATAATTGGAGGCTTCTAAAGAATCTGAGTACCTCCGCAGAATTTGTGTTCCATATGATAAATGGATTTCGAGTCGGCAGACGTTTGTTTCTAAACCTAGTTTACTGAAATGATAATGAAGACTGCAATGCCCCGTTTACTGGAGTTCGTAAGTACTCTCTATCCCGGTTGCTGTTGTTGTAGCTGCATAAACATTCCCCATACATACATTCGGGGAATGCTGCTGAAGTGACAGTCCTTGGCCGAATATAAATCCGGGTCGTTCCGGTTACGTAGGACCAACTGTCGTGGCAGCGCTCTTCCAGGTTTAGGCGCCTACTTCATAATCTTCAAGAAACAAGGTTAAGCTGTTTAGCCGGTCTCTATCCTATGTAGTGTCATATGAGTGTCAAGTGTCTTATGAATTCCATGTCTTCTTAGTCCTTAATAACTTCCTTCATATGGGCTTTGGTAAACCCAGAGTCGGGAAAATTATCAATGTCGAATAAAATGTGTATGTGATCTGGCATTGATCCTTCACCCGATACCCGCCAGTTTATGGGAGTAGAAGTCGTGTTATGACTCCTTAGTCAGATCAAATGTGTGCTTGCCTTCTAGAGGCATACAAATGTAGGATCATTGTAAGGATTTGTAATACTTAAAAATTTACTACTTGTAAACTCAAATAATATTATTTTTTTAATTTTATAAATTTTTTATATGTCTGTACAGAAGTATATTAGTATGTCTATTATACTATATACAGTAGGTTCTGTTTTTATGCGGCTTTTTTTTATGCGGTTTTGAAATAGTGCGGTTTTTTTTTTAATTAAAAAATGCATGTCGACCTATCGGGAATTGTACATATAAACAAGATTCTAAACCTAAGCTAAGCAAAAACTCATCACAGATTACATCAGAAATGCTAACCCTACAAGTATGGAACCGCCTGCATCACCATCCAGATCAGACGTGTACATTTCCTCAAGTGACGGAAGTGATTTTACGCCAAATCCTAAACGAATGCGCAACATGTGGGTATTGTCTGATTCTATTTCTGAATTAAATTTATTTTTCGATGCTGACGTTTCTTTAATAAAGATATAATTTTCAAAAATACAATATTTTGTTAATGCGATTTTATTTAATTATTTCAGATTCATGCGGTCTATGGAACGTATCTATAGTTATAATATGGGACTAGTGCCCTTTTTTATGCGATTTTATTACATTATTTCAGATTTATGCGGTTTTAGCATTTGAAACGTATCTATAGTTTTACTATAGAACTAGTAGCTTTTTTTATGCTGTTTCTTACGGAACGTATCTACCGCATAAAAACAGAATCTACTGTATGTATGTATGTATATACATATATAAAATTGGCACCCACATCCTGTGTTGGGTGATTGATCGAGTTTATCGTCAATTTTGTGCTGCGAACCTGGCTGCTGTTCCACAAAAAGAAGAAGGACCTACAGTTTAATGCAGCCTCAGAACTCCAAACGATCTTTTTGATAACCTTTTTTATGGCAGACATTCAGCGCTGTTCAAAATAATAGGAGTGCCCATGCCAACTATATTCAATCACCATCTTTTAGCATGTAAGTACATGTACAATGTACACTCCTCTAGCGGATTTCCCAATTAATATACGAAGCATTATCGTGAGGTAGTTGCTATGAAAGTATTTTTACACATTCACTTCTGGGAAACTTGCTTTTGTGCTGTTCAAAAAAATAGGAGTGTGAGTTACAAACTATGATAAAAAATTTATTATTTAATATTTTGTGTAGAAAACCGAAAAGTAAGTATAAAAAACAAATTAGATAAAAATGAGTAAAATTTAAGCATTTCACTTTGTTTTTAATTTCTAATAGTGGGTCGAGGAAAACACTGTAAGGAAGAAGAGCGTCAAATCATTAAAAATGTTCAAAAAAAGTTAAAACATATAGATAAATAAAGGAAATACTCGGTTGTTCTGACCAAATGATAGAGAGCGCACTATCGTGTAAAGATACACCCGAAAAACGTGGTCGCAAACACAAAACAATCAGAGAAGACCATAAACATATACTTTAAGTCTATAAAAAAGAACCTACAGCGTAATCTACAAAAATAAAAAAATGTTTAGATCTAAATGTAAGTGATGTTGGAGCACAAATTATATGCGCGTAGTCCACGGAAAGTTCCTTTGTTGACAAAAAAGCAGTCGGAAATTGGCTAAAGAAAAAATGGAGAAATATTTTGTGGACGGCTGAAATTAAGGTGGTTCTATTTGGAGAAACTGGGTCTAGGCAGTATCTCCATCGTCCGCGAAATGCTGAATATAATCCCCTATACACGGTCAAGGCAGTCAAACATGGCGGTGCGAAAGTGATGATATGAGGAAGTTTTTCTTACAGCAGCGTTAGACCAATCCACTTGGTAAAAGAAGCAATAGATCAGCAGGTGTACATATATGGGAATTTAATAAAATGTAATGCTGCCAAACTTTGAAATAAAAACTTATTGTGCCAACCAGATAACAACCCAAAACACACAAGTACATTTGCCAAGGAGTGGTTTCGGGTCAAGGGAGTTGAGGTAGGTCAAACAACTGAGCAGGCCACGACATGACCTATAGAGAGATAAAAAAAAGAGAGCTGCCGTTCGTAGATCATCACACTTCACAGATCTCCATGGCAGATATCCATGCGGCATGGAAGCAAATCCCACTGAAAAGGTGTTGCGATCTCAAGCTGATGCGCAGCAATAATAAAAAATCGTGGTTATTCAACTAAATATTAGGAAAACTAATGCAAATAACAATAATAATTAGTTAAATATTGTTTTGTTATTTTATTTATTTGGTCTTGTGTTACACTCCTATTATTTTCAACAGTGGATTATTGATTTTTTCTAAACAAATGATTTTTTTTTTTTAAATGTCAGAGATTGTATGAAATTAACAATTTGTGGTAAAAAAATTACTGATTAAAATTAATTAGTTTTTTTTTTTAAATAAATATAACTTTTTATTTTACGTTGAGATCACTTCTATTATTTTGAACACAACTGTATATTCGGGGGGGGGTTGCCATTGCCTGCCGAAAGTCGACTGCTATTAGATTTCCAATTATTTGGTGTTTCATGCCCACAGTGGAGTTCGAAACCGGGCCCTTCTCACCACATTCAAATACAACAGGGGTAGTATCAACAAAGTTTTAATAACTACATAAGTACCAAATGTTTTATGATAATAATAAATAAAGTTTTTCATCAGTCAAAATCATTTCATTTTTTTCTGTTCTTAATAGTTTAGTAAAAAAGTTGTTAAAAAAAGTGGATGATTAATTTTGTGCCACCATCTATTTATAAAAGGCCGCTGAACTAGTTATATGCATCATATTACGAGTATAACTTTTTAAATTGTATTTATGTGGATTTTAATACTATAAATTATACGTTTCTATTAAAGCAACAGCTCAAACTACAGCAGTAAAATACACTGGTAAGCGAAATTGCACCTCCAATTGAAGGTCCACTGCTTACAATGTTTTTCGAATAGAAATTCTTGTGTTATTTTTTGTCTAAATATGAAAAAATTAATTTATTTTGGAAACTTGCAAAAACAAATTTAATTAAATTAATGGCAGTTTTCATTAATTTCACCGCATAAGCCGACAGAAAAAAAAGCAATTATTAAAAATCAAAGCTATTTTTTAGTCACGTAGAACCTGTACTTACTTTACTAAAATTACATGAGCCAAATTACTACATATGTAAAAAAAAAATCAAAAATTAAAAAGTTTAAAATATAGATGAATTTCTTGAATTTTTATAAATTTTGCATAAAGTTCGAAAGTTTTATTTATCTTCATTTGGTTAAATATTAATTAATAATTAACATAAAAATTTTAGCTCGAAAAACGTTATAAATATTGCAAAAACAAAATCTCTATGTAATATATCCAGTTATGCTCGCCTGGGGACCTAAAACAATGCATAGTGTAACCCTGCAACTAATTCTACTCAAACAATAAAGCAGGCATGTACTTGCTTGTTTGTACATGTTCGTATGCCATCTCCATTGTCATATTTTGTGGATAGTCATGTGGTTTTCAGTTCCCACTTTGAAGGTATACGAATACAAACTTTGTGCGGTTTTCTATTTTGATAAGCAAACGATTTTATCTTAAATACAATAGTTTTAGTATTCCATCGAAAATTTCCCATGGACAAATATTAACGCACTCATGAAATATATTTGCATGAAAACCTCAGCGGTATTGGACACATGTTTTATATTTGATATCTAAAGTAGACTGTCCAAGCAAGATTCTGCTAGAAGCTTTACGGCTACGCAGCAGGCACAATCTACTAGGTGATATGCCTTTTGAGAAGGACAACTTGTAATGACTTGACCCCGCAAGTATATTAAACATTCTTAATTTTATGTTATTTTCATAGAAGAGTAAAAGAATGCAGCTGTAACATAAAATATAATACTTATTAATCAAATAGCATAAAATATAATAGTTATTAATCAAATAGCATAAAATAGAGGAGTTTTATATTAAACGCTCGGTTAAGAAACTTTCTATTAGATCAATCAATATGAAATGACCGATTTTCACATTTTCCACAACTGAGTGATCAGTGTGATAAAAATAGCTTTCGAAAATTTAAATGTTGTGTAACCCTGCAATCTGCTTGAAGTATTGTATGGGGTATATGTAGGTCACAATCGAACATATGGTCGAAGTAATGGTGAAAAGATTTTTAGAGGTGTGCTACCTAAAATACCGTTATTCGGCTCTGAGCGAATTTGACAGTATCAGCTAATGAGCTAATGTCACTTGGAAGTGTTTACAAAAAACTGAGATTGTGTTAGTGATATACAAATAAAATTAACCAATGACACTTCGTTGCCGTCTCAGCAACGAGTGGTTCGGCGAGTGTATGATGAATATGTAAGAAATTATCGTGCAAATTTCGGTTGGCGATAAGATTGTGTTAGTGATATATGAAAAAAATCTACAATCTTCGCTCATTTTGCTTCGTTGCTATCTGAACAACTAGTGGTTGGACGAGTGTGTGAATGCATGTGAAATGATCGTGCAGAATTCGGCTGGCGAATCTCCCAAGTGACGTGGCAGCCAAAGTTCCTCTCACAATTTCATTTTTCACCATAGCAAATCATCATTGCGATAGGAAGTAGAACGAAACCTAACAACAATTGTTTGATATTAAGATCCAACATGGCGGTATTTACTGGTACCATCTGGATTAACCTCCAGACAAATTTACGAAATTGAAAAGGGTTGAGGGTTACATAATTATTAAAAGTTTGTGAAACACCTTTCATCCAATACATATCGCACCCTAAATACAAAAGGGTCACAACTCAAAATTTTCCAAAACTGAGTTTTTTGCATAAATTAATTCAGAATACACATTTCTAACGGCTGCAAATATTTCGTTCACATAACTATCTTCTTTAACTGGAAAAATACAGTTATGACTATTTTTATGTCAAGTGTGTTGCTTTATTTTTTTTCTATATTTTTTTTGTTGCTTTCGCACGATCAACTAAAGAGAATTATTTTTAGTTGCGTTAATGGGCTCAAGAACAGCTGATTACTTTTATTACACATAAAGAGTTTTATTTTGAGTTCTGCCTCTATAACTGTAAAAAGTGATAAATTTCGTGGTATATTATTTTGCATTGTGCCTCTTTAGTTGTGAAAAGTGAGTTCAATTAGGTTAGGAAACTTAAAAAATTAAAACATTTTATCAGTTAAAAAGGCACAACTTAAGATAATATCACTAGTTAATCGAAAAAATTTCAGTTAAAGAGTCATAAATCAAATTTTTTTTTTATTTTCGCAAACATAATATAAAATTGAAAAAAATATAGTAGAACCTTCTTCAATGTTGTATATTTTCATGATGGAACAATATTTTCTTTAAATATTACAATAATTTTTACATAAAACGTTTTTCGTCTCTCCTGAAAATCTTAGTATTTTGAGTTGTGACCTTTTTGTATTTAGGGTGCGATATAGTCGGCTCGCTCAATCTTTTGAAATTTGAACTATAGTTCCATAACTTCTTTATGACAACCGTCATTTGATCGCGAGTGCACTCGAAAAAAAACCTACACTCAAAACAAAAAAATACCTAAATACAAAATGAGCCAAAGCAGTCCATTTCACACCATTCATAAAAACTGGGTATCTCTACGCCATCAAATATCTTGGTATACACCCTTCAAAGTTTAAATTAACTCAATCTGTTTTTTCATCATTTGCAGTACCAACACTTCTACAATTGGTTTCTAAAAATATATAATACAATATATCCCTATTGGAAACATCGTTCTACAGAGTTTTATTCCGCAACAAACATATATGTATTGAACGACCTAATAGTTGTAAATGAAATTAGGGTCTTCAGGATGTCGTAAGTGTCGTATTTTTGTATGCCATAAACTTTAAACGGCTAAAAACATATTTAGGTGGTTCGCAAGGTATCGTACAAGTCATATTATGAACTTTCACTCTGTTAAAAAATAGTTGGTTGGCGTTTCAATTCAAATGTCACACATAAATAAAGCAGGCCACAGACGAGAAACAAAACGAAAACAATCGGTTGAAAATGACTTCGCCACACGCGTGTGAATTTTTTGAAGTTCTTCGCTGCTGAGTTAACATAGAAAGCAGAAACAAATTATTACCAGGTAATTTGTGCGGGAAAAGAAGGGAGAGGACGACAAAAATGTGAAATTAAAATCGTGGTTTATTAGAAACTATAAAGTAGATAAAACCCCTAATTTAGAAAGTGCGAAAAAAATAAATAAATTTAAATTCGAAATCTCAAGTCGCTTTTTAAACTAGTTCTGCCACCAAATTCAACGACTTCTTTTCCTCGCCCTCTCGTAACTTATTTTAACGCACAAATAAATACCATACATGTCAAAATTTTTTTTCGGCGTTCGATGTTCACTCAGTAACGAACAACTAGAAATTAAAATCGTCAAAAAATCCTCACTTTATGACGAAATGAGTTTCAACCGATTGTTCCGATTAGTTTCCCGTCTGTGTCCTTTGTGGTCTTTCTTCAGATCAGCACGGACTTGTTTCGTTGTGATCAACTCTGTCCAACCCAGCTGTTTTTTTTTTTTAGTTCTGCATATCTGGTTTTTCATTTCACTTTATCGTGATAGCATTTATTGCCACAAAAGGTGTGCTCGAAATGAGCATTTTTATTCTTCTTGAATGTTAAAAAATGTTTCCATTAAACATGCCGTGATGTTTATGATACTCATTATATCAATTCTAGTAGTGTTCTTCAAAAGTTATTGGAGATTAAAGATCTGAGGGTCATTTCTGACGCGAAGTTTTCTTTTAGTAGTAATAAAGTACTCTGTATACGGCCTTCGTTAATCGTAACACCTTCGAATTTTCTGGTCCATATACATTTAAGAGTTCACAGTTATCAACTTTCAATAGGTGAATTTAAACACCAGACATTTTTTTTAATATGCGCCACGGTTTCTAAATTCGCTTAATTCGCTAATTTATTTTTCACTTTCACTGTCGTGAATAGTATTATTTAAGTCTTTATGAGTTTTCCACTTTTACTTGAGCGGATTAGTTTTAATGTTCATCAAAGAAATCTTTGCCAATTTTATTAATTCCATGTGGAATATTTCAAAACTAAATTTGCAGTGTAACCGAAGTGTAACCAACTTCAAACCGCTCGCGCAGCTGATGTACGGGCATTAGCTGTCTGTTAGTTGGCTAAATGACAGTCCAGAGTATTGTTTACAAGCGCTCGGAAGCATTTTGCCGAGAGTAAATGCGAAAAAAAAATCAGTAATGGATTTCAAACATAATAGTGTGACTGTACGAGTATTATATTTGGCTGGAAAATCACACCAAGCGATTGTTGTTAAAATAAATAAAGTTTTTGTTTATCACACCATTACTCGTTACAATAATACGGGAAACGTTATGGAGGTGGTCATCCTAAGACTGCAACGTCGCGTGAAATGGTTCAAAAAGTGAAGAAGGGACTTGAGCGAAATTCCCGACGAAGTGTCAATCAAATGCCGCCGAATACTGAAAAATGATCTCAAAGTCAAGCCTTACAAGATCCAAAAGGCGCCTGATCTCACACCAAAGCAGCAAAAAGTCAGACGCGAGAGAGCAAAGGAGTTGCTTCGCTTGGCCGAAAGCGGTCAATTTCCGAACATTGTGTTTTCTGACGAAAGGATTTTTCAAAATTGAGCAATTCGTAAACTCCCAAAACGAAAGAGTTTATTTGACCGACCGTTCATACGAGAATTTTAGTCATCGATTGGCCACCAGGAGGTAGCACCCGCCACAGATAATGGTTTGGGTCGCTGTAACCGCAGATGGGTGCTCTCCGATCGTTTTCATCGAGCCTTGCGTCAAGGTAAATGCGAAATATTATCGGGAAAGTATTCTGGAGGTTGCTTTGAAGACGTGGGCAGACAAACATTTCGGTGGCAGACATTGAATGTTTCAACATGACTCGGCCAGTCTCACAAAGCTCGAATGAACCAAAAATGGCTAAAAAAACAACGTTCCAAACTTCATAACGTCCACACAATAGCTCTCGAATGCACCAGTCGCAAATCCGATGGATTATTCTCTTTGGGCCATTTTAGGAAGCAAAGTCAGAACTAAAAGATTTACCATCGTGCGCGAGTGGGTCAAAATACTTGCAAGTCACGATTCGTTTCTGGACCGTCTCAAGGCCATAGTTAAAGCAAAAGGTGGTCGAGCAAAAGTAATTGATTCTTAATTTTTTATTATTTCCTCACATTTTTTACTATAAATTGAATAAAAGTAATTTTCAAACTAAACTTATGGCCTTTTTAAGGGGTTATATACCTTGTGTTTTTTCAAAAAAATCAAAATAAATTTTATTTCTTTATCGTAAAGTACAATCCCTTGAGAACATTTTCCAAAAATTTCATAGAGATCTGAGCAATAGATCGAAAGTTACAGCGTTTTAAATTGTGCGTCGTCACGTCCTGAGCGTACGGCCTCATGCGGCGCTTGAAACTTTAAACGCGATTATCTCAAAAACGTGTTTTTCCAAAAATGCTTTTGCGGTGGACGCGATTGCAAAAAAAGTATTCAACCGATTTTTATAATTTTTTTTTTTAAATTGTTCGTAATTGATGTCGCCTCTTAGTGAACGATCACCTTTTTATGTATAAATTTGTATTTTGCAGATATGAATTTTTTAATGCCAATTTTAGGACTGTAGAAGTGGAGTTTTTTAAAAACATGTTCCTATTTTCACAAAAATCAAAATATTTAATATATTGATCGTTCACTAAGAAGATATAACCCTATACTAATGAAATCTTTTCGATTTTTTGATTTCAGTTGACTTGGTGGACTTGAATCGCGTCCACCGCAAGCCTCTTCCAAAAAAAGGGTCTTGAGGGAAAACGCCATAACTCCGCCATTTTTAAATATTTTTACACAAACAAAGCCTTTTTTTTCTTTAAACATTGTAATATCCAATAATAAAAACTTTTATACAATAAAATTATTGCTACATATCTTTAAAAAAACCCAACTTTCGCTAATTTCACCGGACCTTAAGGTATATAACCCCTTAATGGGTTACACTTCGATTCCCGGACCCTGTAATGGCCCTTTTACTTCAGCACTTCGAGAACTTAATGCTTTTATAAAAAATCTTAATGTAATTGACTTAATTGTTATATCACACAAAAGCTAATACTTCTACATTTCGTACTAGTCTTTAAGGTACTTTGTAATTAAGATTTAAATCAAAAACCGGGAAGTAGTCAACGTTTTCATCTTTGGTATACAGTTGCACCCATTTATTTATGAACGTCTTCGACTTCTTCAAATATTTTGCTGCAAATGCACGTAAAGTTTTGTTGCATAGTTTTCCATACGCGGAACTCATTCTGTAAAAACAACGCACGCTCTGTAACTTTCTAACAATACTAACAAATTACACAACGCGTTTTGCGAAAAGGATACGCTTATTTAGCAGCATATAAATATTTTTTGTTTCACGGAACTCTTAAGTTTGAGTTTTGCCGATCAGTCTTTAATTAGACAATACCAAGCCCCATTTGGTTAATTTCTGGTTCCACACTCAGACATTGTACATATTTTTATTTAAGTTATTGCCAATATTTACCGCACAAATATTACTTTGTGTAAAGTAAAAGTGAGGTTTGACCCCCCAAGTGTGATCACTTTCGTATATGTAGAGAAAGAAAAGAGGATTATAAAGATGTTTTTTGTTAGTAACTTTTAAACAATGAAAAAAAAATTGATTCACTCTTTCAGATTATTAATACTGGGGCTCCTCGACTTTTTTTAATCAAGTTTTTCATGTCCCCGCAAAGTAGATAATTATGTATATATTATGGCTGAAATATTTACAATTGCCTGGTGATGGGCGACCGCTATTAGAAAAAACTTTTCCTTCATTTTAGTGTTTCACGGAGATTCGAACCTGTGCACTTCTGAATGGTAGTCACGCACAAACCATTTGGCTACGGCGGCCGATAAAGTAGATAATTACTCAATAAAAACAGCCGTTATTTAATACTAACAAAATATCCAACCTTGTTGTCAAGTCATTTAGAACACTTTTCACTTATTTTATAGCCTAAGTAAATCTAATAAGTTAATATTTTTGTATTTTAAGTTTATTTTTGTAGTTTAAGTTTAGTCTGAATGACTGTATTAATGCTCTTGGCTAGACTGGCGCACAAACATTTTATGTATACACATATATACAAACAACATACATATGTAGCTTGACAAACATAAATTTAACGTATCATTACTTATCGATTTTTGTTATACAACTTTCTTAGAGAAAAATTATTTAAAAATGAAGTGAGTTTTTTCCACCTCCTGCAAAGTTGCACATGCGGTTAGTCCTTTAGGTATTAAACCAAATCAAATCTAAATTTGTGCATAAAATACGTTATGATTTTTTTTTTATTTTTTCGCGACTTCTTTTCAATCTACTAGCTGGTTTATCAACCCTTACCTGAACTGACGCACGTTTTATAGTACACTCCACTCTTGTGTATTTACAATTGGAAAAAGCATACACACCCCCTTTAATTGTAGTTTGTTGGTGATTTTTTTTTTTTTTTGTTTTTTTTTTTTTGTTTTTTATCAACTTTTCTTGCGCTTTATCAATAAATAGACACAAGACAGAGAGGTCCTTTACTCTTCCTACGCGAGATTTTCAATAATTCGTTTTTAACTTCTTAAAATATACTACGTATGAAAACTTGACTGTAGGCAAAGCACTTTTCTTGAAAATATATATATGTATGTATTGACACAAATGTGGAAATTCGAGAAAATGTCCCACCAGCGCTAGTTTTTCCACAGATAGGCATTCAATTTATTCGGCGTAACTCGCGTTCGCGGCCATTCACTCTACTGATTAAGGTGGGAGACACTATACGAACTTGATTTGGGACGATAATTAGAAAAAATTTTATAATTTTCACAAAACGAACTGCTTCCCGTATGTTTATAATTCTCAAAAATTTTCCAAACCACGAAAAACTGTGCGATACTAGCGAAGCAGCAGAAAGTTAACAAATGCAGCGCTTTTTTACGGAACTTCTCTGCTTTTGATTGTCAAATTCACTGGCAGCTATAACTTATGTGCGTGTAAATGTGTGAAAAGAGAGCACAGATATTTAAAAACTCTTTTAGTACAACTGACAGTTCAGACTTCAATATGAATCAGCTACCAGGGTTGTAATATTTATTACTTTTCAACATAAAATTTTCTAAACAAAGTGGTTTAATAGCGATTATAAAAATCATAGAAAAAAGCATTATCGGCACTTTACTCCGTTCTAAAATTTTACTACTCTGGAATGAATTCACCATGAGAGTTTTAAGGAAGATATGTCACTGTCACTATGTCTCAGAATCCAATAGTGATTTGCTGACGTATTTCTGTACGACAGTATTCGGGAAAAACTGAGATTGAGTTGGTAATATACGAAAAAATTAAAGGAGTCTTAACTCATGTTACTTCGTTGCAGTCTGAACCATGGATGACGTCTGAAGAACGACTGATTGAAAGAGCATAAGAGTACGTGTGAAGTGAGCGGGCACATTTCTGCTGGCCAAACCTTCGTAACGTAACAGCCAAAGAAATAGGCATATTTGAAAGTAGGCATTCGTTAACACCCAACAATTATCCCTCAATCCAAGATTGAGAGAGCAAAGTTACAAGGATGCTTATTGTAAGTTTTTTCGGACAACACAAAAATTTGTAGACAAACTCAGTTGATGTGTCTTCTACCGTTTTTTGCAAGTGATTTCCGTTCGTTAAGTTTTTTTATCTTTGGGGGTGTATTTTCATATACGTTCCTAATTTTGGTTGATGGCTGATTTTTTTATCAAACTGAACTAATATTTACCAAACTTCGCCCTCCAGTTCACTTCTCTTTTGGATCAATTGATCTCACTTTCTTGCAAGTAATTGTATTATCTTATATTTAACACCAAAAATATTCATCCTTCAATTGGATTCACATTAGAAATAGTGTTTTCAGGAGAAATTAGGTAGGTGAGTTTAGAACAAATTCATATTTTGCGTGTAGATATGAGCAGAGAACGTCTAATCTAAAACTCACAAAGAAAGCTCCTCACGGCAAAATCTAATTTCTTTATTAATGTCAATAAAATCGGTTCTAAGTTACCGAAACGACCCGGATTTATATCCGGCCAAGGACTGTCACTCCAGCAGCATTCCCCGTATGTAAGTATGGGGAATGTTTATGCTTCTACAACAACAACAACTACAAAAACAACAAATGCTTTATATTGTCCATACAAATAAAACAAAATTAAAATCGTTATTCATAAATATTAACTGCTTTTATTTTTAAATTTAACCGTGACAGTAAATATAATAAAAATATTGGTTATCAATTATTTTTTTACAAATAATTTAAGTATTTTTAAGTATATATGCATATGATATTTTATTTATAGAGTATAAGGTAATTCCATTTCGAAAAAATTGTGGATTATCCTACAATTGTATGCTTTTAATGGTCAAATACCCACTTGCAAAAGATATTGTACTCAATTTTGATGTTCATAGAATAGACTTGTTTGAACGAACTCAAAAACTCTTTAGGGTAATACAAGTTATAATTTTGTGGATAAAATATATCTGACACTTGAGTATTCCCTGATATGTTTTACAAATAAACACCGCTGTTGCGCGTGTTTGGTCAATATAGTATCTGAGATACTATTACAAATTCATTTCCATCAAAATTTTCAACAGTGAAACGCTTAGTGAAAAACGTCCATAAATGGAAAACTGGCTTCCTCCGGCTCAAGCAAATCTATTAAGAAGCACACTGTCCCAGCTACACCTTCATATAAGCTATGTGGCCGGTCAGGTGTACGTGCGCGATGCTTGAATTCTGAGTCAGTCAACAATTCCATATATTTGATAGCTCGATAATAGTATTTAGGTTCATTAGTTAAGCGATATAACAGTAAAAAGACGTAACCATTTCCAGAGACACCATGACAAATACCTGGACCCTTGCGTAAGAAACCCTTTTTCCACACCAAGTCACCAGAACGGCGCAATGCTTGTAGATATTTATCCTCCTTAAAAATAAGATACGCTTTAGCAAGCAAATATACAGCACCTGACGCTCCATGACACCAATGCACTAAACGTTTCTCCCGACCACTTTTTAGATCTTCCAGTGCCACAGGGAAATTACCTTCAGAGTCTTGCAGTGTTAGAAAAAAATCGATCGACCGTTTTATGTCACGTAATTCTGCGCTAGGAGCAGATATGGGATCTGTGCGAAACCACGGACTATCTAACAACATGTGCAGAATAGCGCATAGGCCATGTGCTGCTCCCAGATACTCCGTGCCATGGTATTGATACATTAGCGGTAATGGGGCTTTGGTCTTTTTGGCGTACTCTCTGCCGCTGTTAATAATCATTTGGCAAATGGATATTATATCATCGTCTGTAATTTTTTTCTCACAAAGGACATCATTAAGCCAGTAACACCCAGAAAGGAAGCCAGCTCGGCCCACTAAAACTTCATCGCAGCCGTATTTGGTATGCATAAATTCTTTGCTGGAAGGTATACCTGCTTTAAAGTTTGTTAAATCATTAGACAACTCTTCCATATGTTTCAAATCATGCGATATAGCAGCGGACACAGCGAAAATTCCCGCATTGCCGCACAAGAATGAATACCTTTCTGCTGAACGTTTTTTGTATCGATCTGCATTACATTTCGCATTACGTATAAAAGTCTCAGCATGTTCAAGTGCTGGATACAGCTCTCGTGCCTTCTCAGATCTTGACATCTTCCAGAACATAAAGGCGATCCCGGCATTTCCAACGTATAAATCACCGCGATGGTCTTCATCCGCATTACCTGGTTGGCAAGTTTCCATAATTGCGTCAACATAAGTGCAAATAAGATTCTTAACGTGCTCTTCATCCAACACCAAGGGGGTACTTTCCACACTGACGAAGTCAGGAAATGGGTTTTCCAAATATCGCTTCTCCATTTTTGCCTAAAATTTGTTAAAAGAATGAGTATTTTTAAAATCGATCAATAAGTTTTGCAGACAGATGCTACACCCAGATTACTTATGTATCTACATAATTTGTACGTTTCTTCTTGTCAAATTTTATTTTTAATTTACTTTACGGACCAGGAATTACCTCAGACAAATTGAATCCTTAAGTGTATTTTCGCTTATTGCAATTATTTGCGGAAGTTCGATAAATATGCTTTCAACTAGCAATATTTTAAATATTTTATTTAATTGCCCACTTTTAGCCGGTCGTCTTTTCTATTGAGTCGTTTTCTAATATTCACAATAAGTCAAAGGGAATGAAGGTAGAGCAAATAACCAGATAGAAATAATGGTATTCACACCTTGTGTGAACTGCACTGAAAAAAAACGACTCCTCACCACGAAATTAAAAAATAGGCGTGATCCGTCCCAGCTTTTCTGATTATTATTATTAGTTGCTCGAGCGCCAGCTTTGGAATCATAGTGCCGAAAAACTACATATATGTACGAAGCCTACAACTACATATATGTAGTAACATTCCATAGGTAATTAAGGGGTTATAGGTAATTAGGGGTTAGAAGGCTGAAAAAAGCGAATTTTCCAAAATTTTTTTTGAAAAAAACTTTTACATTTATTCATCTAAAAATTTGTAAATAATATGGTTATCTTTTAACTGTAATTTACGACTTAGTTTTAGTCCAAATATTTATTTGGAAAGGAACTACAGCTGATCTCCGGGAGCTCCTCTCAAAAAAAAACGTTTTTCGGTGACCACTATGTCTCTGAACTGGATCCTCTGAAATTAAAACACCAAACAGATTTTGTTAAAGTAATGTTAAATCTAGTAATTAATTGAAGGAATAAGTAAAATACATTTTTTTGACAAAATTACGTTTTCCCCCCCCCCCCAAAAAAATCGATTTTTGACCAAAATTTCGGCGTTAAATTGTTTAAAAAAAAATATTTATCGGTGAAAAGAAATCTTTGATTAATTGCTAAAAAATATATTTAAGAAGCTCGTGTTAAAATTTGAGACTAATCGGTATAGCCGTTTTCGAGGGAGTAAATCACTTTACAAGCACTCTCAAACGCCTTTTCAAATTTGCGTGTAACTTCGAAAATATTCACTGGAGCGATATTAAATTTTCTGTGTGTATTCTTAAATATACATACATATGTACATTAAGAAAAAAAATCGATTTTTTTTTAATTCTAACTGTATATAACCCCTTAAAATACCTCCCGTAAAATATAACTCATTCATTTCATTCAAATTTTCTACTGAATTTGTTGTAAGAAAATCCACAACTGTATTATGAAATAATTTTTACTACCACTGCTGGCCGAAGGACTCATATGAAATTTTTTTTTAAAAGAAATTTTAGTTTAAAAATATAATATAATTTTATATTTGAAATTAAAGGTATTTTTATCTTCTATTCAACTGATTTTAAAATGGGCTTAATACCACATGAAAAAAGCTATTTTTATAAAAAGGTTAGTTTTTATTATTCTTTCTATTATGTACAATTCTATTACCTGCAAATCGATGCATATTAGTTGTGTTAGATAACGAAATTATCCATCACCTTCCATCATTCCAACTCAAGAACGTAAGCGAAAGATTTCACAAAAAAATTTATTTGTATGTTTAAAAATAATTTAATTTTTGGTGGTTAAAGTTTCTCTAAACAAATTATACTTCTCCCCAGTATCCAACTGTCACTCGGCTCTCAATTTTTATGTGATGTATAATTTTTTGGCGTTATCGAACGCCTACTTGCAAAAATAGGGAATAATTATTACACATTTTTGTGTTATCGAACGAAACTATGATTTATTTGTACAAGAAATGTTGTATACCCCTGATATCAGAAAAAGGTGGCGTGACCTTTTCAATTTTTTCTCGGGTGAGGAGTCGCTGTTCTGCGCTTGGTCCAAAGTACAATATTCACCAAGCCTTTCACTAAATATTCATAAACAAGTAACTTCTTTCCCCTTGTTGTTTTTTGCTGCTGGAGTGACAGTCCTTAGCCGGATATAAATTCGGGTTGTTTCGGTAGCGTGGTAGCCAATTCTGTCGTGGAAACATCCTTACTGATGTGCGCCTACATTCGCAAAAGATTGTGCTGACGAAAGAATTGAAGCCCAACGGCCGATACAACACCGTCTTTTCGCTACTAAGGCGCTGGAGCGGAAGCAATTAGAAACCAACTCTCGTTCCATGACAGCCAGTTCTGTTACCAGAACGACCCGGATTTATATCCGGCCAAGTACTGTCACTCCATCAGCATTCCCCGTACATGCATGGGGAATGCTTATGCTACAGCAACAACAACAGAAACAAACTCTCTTAAACTTAATTTTTCAAACAAATAAGCTTTAACTTCCAAAAGCTAACAAATTTAAAAATAATAAGCTAATAAATTTGCAGCATCCAAACATAAATATTTATTTGTATATCTGCATTTGATAACGGATGGAAATAATAAAAATTGCTTAGCAGCTTCCTAATTGCATGTTTATTGCATTTGAAATTCAATTTTAGCCGAAAGTTTTTTAATTTAAACAGGGTCAATTAAATACATTTTTTTTTTAATTAATAAATCATCCATCTTAAATTGTGTACTATCAAGCATATCACATCAGGTATAAATTAGTTATAATTTAGCGGCGGCGATTTCCACCACCACCCGCCAATATCGTTGCAATTCGAATGAATATATTTAACGTGTCCATGTAGATCGAAAGACATCTATAAAATATACAGATAAGTAATTTTTATATTTATTTCAATTAAAATATACTTACGCGTTAATAGGATCATAGGGTTTTGCGAATATTTGTGGGTGATGCTCCGCGTAACGCACAATACGTTGCGTATCATAAAGCAAAAAGCCTCCAAACAGAATCAGACCGCCATAAAGAGACATTGATGCCAAGCCTGGAACAATTTAAAACATATATTTTGTGCTTAAGAACTTCTGGAGAAACATACCTGCGCCCAAAGCTGTAGTTGGAGGCAGCCACATAGAAGCCAAAGATGAAGCAAACACCAATCCAAGACCTAAGGCCAAAGGACCACCCATGTAAAGGAATTTATCACTAGGCGCACATACTGCTACTGTTGAAAGCCCTCCCACAATACCAGAGGTATATAGTGCTGCCCTGGTAAGAATTGGGCCACCAAGGAAGCACATTGGTGCAATTACAGCGCCCATCACGGCACAGTGTAAAGCCCAAGCCATTTGTTTTGGCCCAACACCGGGTTGATATTCGATGGATTGCGTTAAAACACCGGAACCAATCATAAGAGCAAAAGTGCCTAGCATCGACTGAATCGTGCGAATTGTTTTAGGAGCGTATTTTAATGATTATATTACAAATATAAATATACATACCATCCAACCATTTCTGGTTACAAGCGAAAGCAAACGAGGTGAGCGAAAAACTGCCATGGCGGTACCCGCAGTTATAGCGCAAGATGCCCCGAAGTAACCGTACGTAGTATGAACTCGTTCTCGAACAAACTCTGGCCATAACCTAAAATTATACATTTTAAACGGCTTCTTTTTTAACTTTACTTCTCACTTACATAGAATTGGTATAAATACTTGGATCTTTATTCAAACCTAGGCCATAAAAACACAAGGCCCCAAGACCGATAGCCGATGCTCCAGCTGCTGCACCTTTACCAATGGAATATGCTAAAAAACCAATAAGATCGTTAAGCTCACAATTTTATGATCGTATCTTTTATATGGCTTCTTTTATAAACAATTATTTACCGTTTTCAGAAGGGGGTCCCATAAGTTTTTCCTTTAGAGTAGGGCCCCTTCCCACCTCGCTACGAGTGTTAGTGGTTCGTGTAGGACCACGGGCATAATTTCGTGATATATTTAAATTATACGATTTTAAAGAGTTTTGGAGACTAGACCCTAATGAACCACATCTTATAGCATGCGCTGAGGATGCTCCTTTTAAGCTAAAACGCACTGGTGCGGTTGACAACGCAAAGCGTAGTAACATTTTGATCTGATGAAATTCCTTTGCAATGTGAGGAAATTATTTCTGCAATCCGCTATAACTAGCTTTTTAACAAAGCACTCTAAAAAAAAAACGAAAATATAATTCGTATAATTAAATATTTGCTCTCGAATATTACGTTTTATATGATAATGATTTTTAACTAACAATTTTTAGAAATTTCTCGGTTTTGCCTGATTTTATTTAGTACAAATTCGAAATTCTAATCAATATGACAACTTCAAGTGTTGCCAGAAGTTTAATTATCAGATATTTACGTAATTTTCGGTACAAACTGAATGTTACCATCAGCGTGCACACCACTTTATTTGCAGGCATAAGTAATTTTTTTAAATTTATTCTAATTATTAATTAAAGTGGTTTTTACAAGTTATACGTATGAGTAAATTGAACGAAAAAACTTGCACATTTGAAAAAACTAACTTAGAAAAAGTATCTAAAATTTGGTATTCAATAATAATAATTATTGTGTTTTTTTTATTAATTTTTATTGTTGAGTACTGAATACGGTACTATGTATTTGAGATCAGGAGCCAGATTCCAACTTTTGTGACCGCCTAACATTGCAATTCCGTCCATTCTGTCCTTAAAAATTGCCTAACCTAAATTTTAAATTTTGTTCGGCTCCCAGGAGCGTTGTGCAGCATCAACAGCTGTAAAAAATTAATGCATCAAGTGCATCGGATTGATGCTGGCCGCCGGTCATTTACAATTAAATCAGCCTTGCTGAATATGCATCCCTTCTCTCACCTTAAATAATAACTGTAAAATAATAAATTTAAATAAATAAGAAATAAGATATTTTATTCCTATAACATATTCACATTAGAATTTTAATGCAGTAGATAGCTTCCATTAAAGAAGCCAGTCATTATCAGGTTTGGGAGGCATGTTTTCAAAAATATATGCCAATAGTGTTGAAAAAACTTAAAAAATGGCACGAGAACCGTCGATGTATCATAAAAACAGTCGATGTATCATAAAATAGCACCCACTAACGATACTATCCATACGATATTTAACAGCTGACGCATAAGTTAACATTTCAGCTCGCCAAACGATTGGTACCGAAGTTCTAATTGGGATGCCGGCATTAGTTTTTACATTTACAAATTGCAATATTTATTGAGTTAAGTTTCTGGTGCTGCAATTGTTTTGGTCCAATTATCGCTCTTCTGATTCAAATAAATTTTAATTTAAAATGAAGGTAGAAATAGATGCAATAACAAAATCAACTTTTCAAAAATGTGGAGAAATCAAAACATCACCGGCACTAAATGATGATTTTTATTTAATGTGCGGATTCTGCGAAAATATATATTTGCAATTGAACACCTTTGTGTCTCACATAAACATCAAACATAAACATTTACTTAAAAAGGGTAACTCTTTTCACCAATCAAATGTTAGTCACTAAATATTTTTTGGGATAAAAAATGTATTAAAAAATTAAGACGTGAAGAGTTCCAAGTCGAAGTTTCCAGTTTCTAGATAAAAGCTCATTTCTACCCATACACACATATGTTCAACTATGAAATTTCTTTAATATAGGAAACCGGAGATCCTTTGGAAACGAATACAACCGTTGACGATATCAGGGAAGAAAGTGAAGAATTCGTTGAATTACAAACTAAGTGGAGCTCTGTTAATGAAGGAAGCGAAAAAGATGTGGAATTTGTGAGTAGAAGTACAACGATTAATGTTATTTATGCTATAAGCATAAATTTCTTTCCTTCTCAGATTTGTTAATGTCTTTTACATTACACCCACAAATACATATCTTGTAATATTATTTGGCAGTGGAAAACATGAATAAATTCACATTCGCCTGGTTTTAATTAGTTTACTTTCAAGAAATGTACATGTTTTTTGAACAGGTTGACAATCGTGGTGATGTGGACGAGGTGTGCGATAAAGCCTTCACGTTAGCACTCATTGCAGAATATGAGAGCCATCGATTGTTATGGGATCTTGAAGATCCACAAGCGAGGAATCGGAAACAGCGCGAAGAAGCTTATAAAGAAATTACTACCAATGTAAACAGAGTTTGTCACACAAATTTGAATTGGAAAACCACAATTGGACATATACGGAAAATACGCTGTAAATTTCGCAGTGAGATGCTTAATGAAAAGTTAACTGAATCCAAAAGAAAAAAATATGAGCGCCCTTGGTATTATGACCAGTTATCATTCCTGCACGCTGCAATCAAATACAATAACCGGAGAAAAAGGGTAAACATTTAGATGACTAATTATACTTCCCCTATTATATGTCTATTATATTTTATTTAGGGAGCCAAAGTTCTTGATAATGAAAAACCGGCGCTACCATTTACTGATCTAACGGATACACAGAATTTAGATATAATAAATATTTATAAAGATTTTCCATGCCTTTGGGATGCACAGCATATTGGATATAGATTTAAGAATCGACGACAGGAAGCAATTACTAACATGCAAGCCGCTATCACAGCAAATACTGGTTTAAGTTTTACAAAGGATGAATTACAGAAAAGAATTTATCAGATACGCTACGCCTGCACGCAAGAAAAACATCGTAAATTACAATGCAATCGTTTTAAAAAGCCGTTTCAACCTAATTGTAAGTACTATAATGAAATTAGCTTCTTGGAAGATAATGTAGGACCATTTAAGTGCTCTGAGTGCGAAGAAATATTAAATGGTATTGACCGATACCGGATACATATGTCTTCGCATAATGGTTCCATGCCGTTCAAGTGTCATTTGTGTGATCGCGGATTTATGAAGGTGGGTAATTGTACGGTCCACATGCGACGTCATACTCGTGAATACGAGTTTGAATGTAAAGTTTGTAAAAAAAAATTTGCTACATCCACCGACTTGAATGTTCATATGCGTAATCATACAGGAGAGAAACCATACTTTTGCGATGTGTGTGGTCAGTCTTTCCGGACATGGACTATTTTCGACACACATATGCGTCGTCACCAAAAAAGGCCAAACTATAAGTGCAATATATGTTTAAAGTCTTTTTATGAAAACGGGAAATTAAATGAACACATGAAAGCTCATCTGAATGTGCGAGATAAAATATGTAATGTTTGTGGAAAAGCGTTCACTGCAGCTAAGTATCTGCTGCAACATAAACAAATTCATGCGGAGAAAAAGAAATACATTTGCAAGATATGTGGAAAAAACTTTGCTCAGTACGCCGGCCTCAGTGGTCATATGAAATCTCATGGCACAACCCTAATAAATACAAATGGTAGTGGGTCATCGGAATAAAATGTTTAATGACAATTACAGCACTCAATAGTAATAATACAATAATTGATGTTATCAATTAATACTACAGGGTAGAACTCTAAACTAATGATGGTGATTTGCTTAGCGCATTTTGGCACAAATGTAACAGTTGAAATAAAGCGAAACATAACTAATTGCAAAAGCAAAAATGAATATAAAACGTTTTTCACGATGTGCAAAACTGATGCTTAAAGCTGATATTAATGGTGCCGTAGCCATTACATAGCCGCAACATTATTGCATTTGTCGATTAGTCATGCCGTAACCATAAACAGTTGGAATTCAAGTAGAATTAATTACACGGGTATTTGTCCACTAAATCAATTCATTTTTTGCCGTTCATTTCTAATTTTCAAATTTTTATTGCAAACAAATGTAGAGTACTTCAAACCTGCTTACGGTTACAGGGAAAACCTCAAATTCAATAGATACATATGGTTACGGTTATGGCGTTATGGTGCAGCACTTATATCGTTTACAGAGATGCCCATAAATTTGATCAAAACAGCTGATTGCTATAGCTACGGCATGGCACCACTAATTGCAGCATTGCACCACACAACGCAGAACCGACTGTCATGGGAACACGTTAACAATCAAGTATTATGTTTTCCACATTTCTAAGACAAATTGATCGGATCTTTAGTTCTCAGTTAATTTATTTGAATACGTCAAACGTAGGTTAAATCAAACTTGATGTTAATATGTAAGTAAGACCTATATGTGTATATGGTACGTGAATATTTTATAATAAAAGTGTGCAAAAAGTTAGTAATCTATGGAACTTTACCGATTAATGTTTACAGAAACAACCTTTCTCGACCAATAGCGATGCATCCAATCGATGTGAGTTTTGCCGAAAACGGACTACTGTATTCTACAAAAAAATTCAAAAGAATAAAATGTATCACTATTTGTACTAGGTTAAAAATTAAAGTATCTCTGAAACCAAACGTTATGCTGCGGTGCCACCATATTTTTGTATGAAATGGTTGTTGTTGTTGTTGTTTTTAACAGCATAGTTAGCCCTGTCAGTGTAGGTATATCATCTGTCGTCTTCGTCTAGCTCATCTAGGGGTAGGCCCAGGAAACATGCTGTTTCGACAGGTTGGGTCCAGAGGGAGAGGGGGGTTAGATGAGTCTGATTAAGGGGGCATGTGAAGAGGTGGTTAGTGTCGTGCGGGGTACCTTCACATGCCGGACATGTGTTTGGTATGTCGGGGTCGATTCTGGATAAGTAGGAGTTTAACCTTATTGGTATTTACGGCGGCCGCCATAGACGAATTGTGGTACATGATAACCCTTCGGCATTCAGAGAGGAACGTAGGTTCGAATCTCGGTGAAACACCAAAATGAAGAAGACGTTTTTTCTAATAGCGGTCGCCCCTCGGCAAGCAATGGCAAACCTCCGAGAGTATTTCTGCCATGAAAAAGCTCCTCATAAAAATATCTGCCGTTCGGAGTCGGCTTAAAACTGTAGGTCCTTCCATTTGTGGAAGAACATCAAGACGCACACCACAAATAGGAGGATGAGCTCGGACAAATACCAAACGCGCTAATTATTTATTTTTTTTTATGTTGAGCGTCTGGCATGTGCCTTGGACGCTTTCAGCGAATGCGAATATTTAGTGTATGAAAAACTTGTCGAATCTTATGAAGATTTTATATATTCTAAATAAGAGTATTATAGCCACAGCGTAAATCGATTTACTGGCACGAGAATATTTTACGGCATATAGCAACACAAAGCAGCTGGTGTGTTAATGAATTTCTTTTAAATATTATATACAAAATTATTAGACCGTCCACTTTGGTAACTCGTAATTTTTTTCTGTAAATCAGAAATTCTACAAAAACAAAATGAACGACGCAAATTAACGAATACAACTTTAACGAGTTTGGTGTGAAAACCCCTATAATTGTGTTAGCAGCGCATAATAGATTTAAAATTATCGATAGTTATCCATAGTTGATTCCAATCATTGATAACATCGATTGTTCTATTTACATATGATTTTCCACCACTAGGACGGGATAAGTATTCGAATATTGTAAACAAAAGCATTGAAATATTATTATGACAAATGCAATATAATTAATCTAAATCTGCATGTAACTTTACAAATATGACGGATTCTGTACACAAATGTGGTGATGTGATGAGAGCAGGTGAACGAGATTATTCCCTCAGCTGTGTTTACTGCGGTGACAGGTTTTCAACCTTAGAAAAGTTTGCAAATCATGTAGAAGACGAACATTTATCGAGAGGCAGTAATCAGGAATATTTAGAACTTAAGATTATTGAAGAGCTATCCGATGACACGGAGGAAGCTAAGCCCGAAGAGGTATTGGGTATTTTAATAATGAACCCGAAATATTTAATTTTTATATAAAACCTTTCCACAGAGAAATGTGTTCATTAATATAGAAGTCCTTGATGATATAGAAGAAACCGAGGAAGTCAATGAAACCAGAGAAGAAAAAACAGAATTAAGAGAAAATGTAATGGAGTTGGAATGCGATGAAAATGAAGTATGTTTTCCGATCATATTAGATAAACATACGTATTGCATATATACATAGGTCAAAGCACCAGGGACCGAAAATAACAGTTATCTGGAATTTACAAATTTAAAACATGACGCGAATTCTGAAGTTTAAAGTGAAGTGAATAAATCGTGGCATACAAAAGGAAGCAGCTGCCATAGCCGGATCGATGAGTGCGTGATTACCATGCGAGAGTGCGTAGGTTCGAATCTCCGTGGATGAACACCAAAGTATTGAAAAAGTTGTTTCTAATAGCGGTCGCCTCTTGCCAGGCAATGGCAAACCTCCGAGTGTACTGTTATGCAGTTTCCTTTATTATGTAATGAGTGGTCCAATTACGGGTGATTCTATCTGCGCTATATTTTATACAAATCTTTTATATTATATATTATATAATATAGTAAATTTTTATTTGAAATCCACTTATTTACAATTTTTATTAAAAGGAATATTTGTATGCTTCAAGAGTGGATGATGAAGGCGGATATGAAGAAACTGAATTAGATTTGAGTGATACAGATGAAGAATCGGTGCGCTACAGAACACATTTTATCATTTTTTGGTATTAACATATAAATATTTTAGTCAAGTGATTCATTGAAAATGTTTGACAAGGAAACAATAGCAACAATATTTTTACATTTCGAGAATCATTCTATACTTTGGGACAGAGATGACCCAACTTCTAAAAACCTTGCTTTACGTTCCGTTGCATACAAAAGCATTGCATCCGATGTTGGGAAGTTAGACCAATGGAAAAAAGTGAGAGATGTGGTACGTAAGCTTAACCACAGACTTCGCCAGGAACTCGATAGAAAAAGAAATTACCTGTCACTAGGCATGAGTTATACACCACTGTGGATAGAAGATATGGACACCTTTCTTCAAATTAAAAAGGAGGTATGTATCTGCTACATTCATCATCATTTCACTATGTATGTTCTCTACAATTAAATCAATTTCTTTTTGGTAGAGTAAGAAATACGCTGCGCCTAAAACCGTACTCTCGGATTCCCAATTCAGAACATTTATCAAAATTTATAAAAGTTTAACGTGCCTTTGGAATGATGTCCACATTGATTACCGATTACCAAACAAACGACAGGAGGCACTGATTGAATTTGAAAAATTGCTTAGGAATTTGGGCATTTCTCTAACACAGTCACAAATAGAACAAGAAATCGCACGGACACGCAAAATTTGTTGGCAAGAGAAAAAACGGAAGCTTAAATGTGAGGAAATGAAAATTTCATACGTACCCGAGTATGCTTACTATGACCAAATCAAATTCCTTGAAACAGATGTTGGTCCATTTAGATGTGGGAAATGCAAAGAGATACTCCCTGGACTTAATACATTTAAAGTGCATAAATCAAAACATGATGGTATTAAACCTTTCACTTGTCCTCTATGTGGTAACGGTTTTACGACTGTTCATAATTTGAATATTCATATAAATCGGCATACAGGGGATTATAAATACATATGCAAATATTGTGAGAAAGGTTTTCCGGCCCTGTCAGAACAGATCATCCATGAGCGCAGTCATACAGGCGAAAGACCTTACTTTTGTGATCAATGTGGAAAAACATTTCGTGCTTGGGCATATTACGATTCACATATTCGACGCCATCAAAATCGACCTGGATATGAATGTAGTGTATGCTTCAAGAAGTTCTTTGGAGCATATCAGTTAAATGAGCACATGAGGGTGCACCGAAAGGAACGGGATCAGGTGTGTAATGTTTGTGGAAAGGGATTTAAAATGGCAAAATACCTGCGGCAACATAAACAAATTCATTCAGTGAAAAAAAAATATATGTGTAAAATTTGCGATAAGGCGTTTGCTCAATATGCTGGTCTTAGTGGGCATATGAAATCTCATGGCACTACCCTTGTAGGCAATAATAACAGAATAAACACAACTGCCGATGATAAACAAGACTGATAGAGTACAAGATTACGTTCTACTGGTGCAGTAATGGGAGAACCCGAAGATTGCACAAATAAATCACTGTGTGTGTGACGTCACACTGGTGCAATTTGTGCGCACGGGATAGAGGTATGAGTTTGTATTCTGCATATCATGGATGAAAATGGTATGCTATTATAATTCGAAAAAAAAGTCTGAATCTTATCAAAATGAACTCGCTTTTCTTTTGCAGAAGAGTTTTATTTGTCTCTTTAGTATAAAATCGAGCTTGTGGAAAAAGGTATACACATATTAATATGTTGCATTTGTAAATATGTAATTCTTAATATTTTATCTCAAAGGGCGTCAGAAAGGACGCTAAGATTTTGGGTGAATCTAGAGGAAAACTATCAAAGATGCTGCCAATATAAGCGTCACAAAAAATACAAATTGGCTGTAAAATATGAAAAATTACAACTCTTTGCTTTGCAGATATTAGCAATAGAGATATAACTTAAAATATAACATGAATAGCCAAATTCAATAAATTTGTTTTATCGAAATTATTGGAAGCAATCAAAAATTTAGTTTTCAGATGTTTAGTTAGTATTGTATATAATAATACGTTCACATATAAGTAAATGATCTACTTTTTCGCGCTTTACTCAAAATGATCCTAGATAATAACGATACTTATTGACATACAACCCTGTTTTCTGTGTTATCGCTAATTATTATTATGAAACGTCAAAATAAAAACAATGAAATGGATGCCGACAAAGAAAACAGGTCTTTAAACATAATTCTAATAAAATGTTTGTTAAATATTATTAATTAGGGACTCATTTTACAGAAAAGAGCGTATACCCATAAACGTTTTGTTCTCCTTTTACTTATTATGAAATGTAATATAAAATTTTCCATGCGTTTACTGCCATACTTTTTTGCAACCTCAGTAAACGTCGCATACGGATTTCCTTCAACTGTTTATTATTAGCAGCCAATTGCGCAATTAAATTAGCTATTCCTTCTCCTTGTATTTTCCTCATATCACTAATAATAATTAGAGAAACCAAAAACATCGAAGTATTCCACCAAAATAATTTCTATGAAGAAATGTCTCTCAAAGCAGTATTGACAGCTGATTGTAGATTTTGCAGGTAATCTGCCATATGTGAACGGGTAGATTAATTTGGTGATTAATGCATATGTGAACGTATTATAACGTAAATTTTCAGCAAAGGTGTTTTTGTGGTATGCAACCCTGTTTTATCGATAATTTTTAAGTTCGTGAGCGTTGTCAAAAGTTAAAGGTAAACAAAAGGCCACCAGTAAGAAGAGGTTAGTAAACATATTTCAAGAAAACTTTTAAAAAGTCTTAAACATAAAATGTATGGTGATATGTTTTTAAAGCAAAACGAAAGTGCAACGGTACAACGAAGAAGTCGATCCTTTTGATGCGTTTTCAAGACAGTCGGTTCTACGTTACCGAAACGACCCGGACTTATATCGGGCCAAGGACTGTCATTCCGTATGTAAGTATTGGGAATGTTTATGCTGTTACAACAACAACAACATCCTTTTGATGCATACGAAGAACACGCTTGATAGATTACAAGACCCTAATGCCAATTAGAAGTAACTGTATTATTAATAGATGAAAAATAAAGGGCAACGAAACGATTTTTTTAAATAAATAAACTCGGTAGGGGTTTCCGTTGATTAAAATCATTCAAGTTTTTGTAATAGCGGTCCCCTTCGGCAGGCAATGGCAAACCTGCGAATGCATTTCTGTTATTAAAAAGTTATTATATACATAAAAAAATATTTGCTGCTCCGAGTGACCTTAAAACTGTTTGTTCCTTCATTTGTGGAGGAGCAGGAGCTCGGCCAAACACCTAAAAAAAGTGTACGCGATAATTATTTATAAAATTATTTTATATTCAATTCACCATTCCATTACCATTCATTCACCAATCCATATCAATAATAAATTGTAGCCACATATATGTATGTGCACACAAAATATTGTTTATTTTTTGTATCAACGTAACTCAATTGTCAAATTTGCCAAATCTCTATATCGCGTATCCGTATACGTTTTAATGTAGAAGCACAGTACCGTCGTGACAGCTCAGCAACCCCTTTTATACCTTTTCAGGAAATTAATGGTAGTTATAGCGGCGTTTTTTCGTAGTTTTTCAACTTTGTTAAATCCAAACATCTGATAAACGTCACCTATACCCGCACACACAAACAATGGAAGACACGGAAGGCGAAGAAATTAAAAATCTCGTAAGTTTGCAAATAAAAATTAAATAAGGACCATTTCATAAATAATAGCATATAAAATAATCGTATATGCATTGACTATTTGAAAGACCAAATTATTGAGCTAATAATGCGTGATGCTAATTGAAGCAGAACACAATCAGCTAAAGAGTAAAATAATCAATAAATTCGGAAACAAATTAACGAAAATACTGTAATATGAGTAAAGTAATTTTAACAAGAGTTGGGGTTTTGGTGACATTCATAGTCTTAAGGATTTCTTTGAAGATGTGTAATAAAATGATGCGCGAAAAATGAAAATGTGTAATAAAATGAATGCGCGAAACAAAAACTAGTGGAGTGCTGAAGAAGGATCAGTCCTTGAGCGGATAGGAATCTGGCTAGGTCCAACCGATCTCGTTTGTTAAAATTATGGATCATTCGCCTTGATCAATACATTGGCATTTGCCATTGATTTTTTTATGCAGCCTACTCAATCATTAATCTCTTGTTATAATATGGATAAGGAAAAAATCGATAAATAAAATTTGTAAAATTCTTATTGTATAAACAATGAAAAATAACTGTTTTAATGTATTGCAGCAAATCGAATTTGAATGGGTTATGCGCGATGAAGTTCACGCGATACTTAAGAAGCTGCGCGAGATTTTAGTGGTGAGCTCTATTTATTAACTTCATATTAACATAGGCCAATTAAAAAAAAAGTAGTCGTGTATTAGATTCATATGTATTCTTATACATTTTTTAACATTTTGTATTCTTTGCAGGAATGCGCACGCCGATTTCCGGTACCATGCTTCCCCGATAATGAGGGCAAACGTACTGAAAAATTTGTGTTAATGGCAGCTCAGGATCAGCTTAAGTGTTCCGTTACGCTTACTGGCGATAGCATTACTCAAGCTGTAAGTTTGCGTACATTTTGAAAGTTATGGTTTTAATCGTACTATTATCTTTAGGATATTAGTTATAAATTAAAACGCGCGTCTAGTCAAGTGCAACGCACGTCTATTACACCGGACGCGCCATGGAAATTGCAACAGGTACAAGATGCTGCAAATCATCTACAACAGGCCATCACTCACATTGATAACGTTGGTGACAATTATGCTTTCAAGTGAGTATTTGTAGCAGAGTTCACAGATAACAGTTAACAGTTAACGGTTTCAACCATTCAACTAATAGCTCTTATGGCTCTTATGGCTCTTATCTAATGAGAAAAACAGCAGCGCTCATTTGTCAATAGTAATTGCTTTGAGAGCGCTGTTCTGTTTTTCTAACGTGATATACCTTTGCTTTTTTTTTCAATGCAAAAATAGTTCTCAGTAAATGAAAAATATCAGTATTGACTGACGGTCATACACCCCGCGACAAAATTGTAGCACATCAACTCATGTCGCCTATTTTTATTTTTTCGTATGTTCATGTGGTCTAACAAAGACCATACAAATCCAATTTTTTAATTTTACCCAAAAATGAGAAAGAATCCATTAACTTTTCATCCTAATTCTACGCTTTTTAAAAACTTTTTCAAGAGAGATTTTCGGCATGCAGTTTTATAACTTACTGAATTCTAGCAAGGTAAAATACAAGTTTGAATTTGCTGAACAACCACGTTGGTTTTTTATAAGTTTTTTACTTATAAATTTTTCAATATGTCGAATGCAAAAATGTTTGTTTCTAAATGGGGATACCACGCATCTCAGTCATGGAAAAAAAAACTTATTTATTGGTTTCGTAAAAAATAAACATTGGATAATAACTGTTATCTGCAACACAAAAAATATTCCTTATATAGTACCTGTTATGAACTCAACTATCTTTTTCGTTAAATTCGAGTTCGTAGATGTTTTCAATTTGTAAATTCGAGATCACTGGCTCTAATAGTTTAGATGGTGGTGTTAATCGGAAATAACAACGTAATTCGGAATTGTCTCAGGAACTAAACCTCCGGGTTCGGCTAGACTTTTTCGACTTTGGACGTGAATTTAAAATATTTCTATTATAGCTAACGATTTGAGCTTCCAGGTAGCTTCCTAAAATTTAATTTTCTATCGTTTTATGGGTATAACCTTTTAAAAAGGATCCTCCAACAGGACTAAAAAAGATCTAACTCAGGTTCCCGGTTTTAAAAAAAGGTGTCCAACGGAAGGATAAATGTAACTAATGCGGATTAAAAACTAGGCTAGATTATCATAATTCAAACGAATTAGGGGAAAAATAATGAAACTTTTAAAGAGAAGAACAAAAAAGACTGCGTGTAATGGTATTTTGCACTAACACGTTTGAAATTACTTTAATTGTTTCAATATTTCGAAATTTAAGATTTTTTTAAATAACTTATTTCTTAGTATCAGGGCAGCTAATACCAGTATTTGTTAGCTGTGGCCCATCTTTCACTGACAAAACTATCTAATAAGCAAGTCAGCTGTTCACTAATCCACGTAACAATCCATCTATCACACAACAATTTTTATCAGAATTAACTGCGCCGGTAATCCATATCAACGCCGCCGTCTGTCTAGGTTATAAGATGTAATAACTAGGTTCACATATATTACTGACTAATAAAGAAATTTTCCTACAAGTTTGGATAAAAGATAATTTCACATAAATAAAGGGTGTTTCAAATGACTTGCCAAGATGTTGTTTCAAAATAAAACATGTACAAATTTAGATTCTTTCAGGAATTGGGATTAAGAAATTTTAGTAATTAGATTTAGATTTAGATTTTTGTAGATTTTGCACTTCGACCTCATAGTCTCTTGTGCCCTTTACTCATCACAGTACCCCATCCAGACCTAGTTCTGTTATTAAACTTAAGATAGAACGGGGTTGAATTGATCGTATGTGTCTTCCGGCTGAAAATGGCCGAGATGTCTCAACCTTCTCCCACTCCCTGAGGGGGTGCTATGAGATTTTTAAACCTCATTTAGTTACACTTAACCAGTAAGGATTTCGCCTGGCGTATCCCCACAGTTTGGTACCAACTAACCTCCCTTAGCCTTAGCTCTTCACTCTTAAGCTTCGCCTAGATGGTGTGTTGTTCCATAGGTACAGTGGGGCCTTAATCTCACAGGATGATAAAGCCTTGAGTACCGCCTGACTATCGCTTAGAATGGCAATTCGCTCATTCTGCAAATTCCTATCTAAGTTAATCTCTGCACATAGACAGATGGCATACTCCTCCACTTGTAAGATGCAATTTTTCTTAGTAATTACTCTGTGAAACTTTTTATTCTGAAATATTTTCTGAAAGCGCTTTACTCTAGTCTTAAGGAGAATTGATTATTTCAACCTTTGTAATGTATCACTCAATGTGTTTTCCACAGGTCTCGTGAGGAAGTGCTACAAATCATAGGAGAATTAATAGGTGCTCTGCAGCGAGGTCGCACCAGTCTGATAATACCAAAGAAGAAAGCAATCGATGAACTTATGAAGGGGCGAAATATGGTGAGTCTTAGGAGATTGATAATTAGCATATACTTATATACATATCTTTGCCTGGCGCATGCGTCTCGCATACTTACTTTAAAAGTGCCATAATTGCAAATAAAAAAATATTCGAACTGGCAATTTTATGATTTAAACTTAATAACACATGGGCTGAAAAGCCTCGGACCTAACACATAGATGGCACAAGTTTTATTGTATTCATCTCTTTTTTCAGTTAGTACTAACCTTAAAAAGACAGTTGTTAAATTTCATGATACTCTATTAATTAGTTCTTGAGTTATTGTGCTAAGAGTGAGGCTACTTCTGCTATTTTCAAAACAATGCATCAAAAATAACTTCGAGTTTTTGTTTTACACTGTTTCTTGATGAGAAAAGATACCGTTGAAGCGAAGCAATGGCTTGAAAAGTGTTATAGCGACTACGCTCCTTCAGAAACAACAATAAAATGATGGTTTGCTGACTTCAAATGTGGTCGTAGAGTCACCGATTATGCACAACGCAGTGGATGTCCAAATGAGACGGTAACACCAGAAAACATCCAAAAAAAAATCCACAACGTCGTTTTGAATGATCGAAAAGTGAAGTTGGCTGACATCGTAAAGATCTCAAAAGAATGTGTTGGCTTTATATTGCATGAGACTTTGACTATGAGAAGGCTCTGTTCAAAGTGGGTGCCGCGTTTGCTAACTATTGACCAAAAACAAGAACGTGTTGATGATTCTGAGCAGTGTTTGGCCATGTTAAAACTTAATAAACCGGAATTTTCGCGTCGATATGTGACAATGGATGAAAAATGCACCCATTACTTCACTCCGGGATCAAAACGATCGTCATCTGAGTGGGCAGCAACTGGTGAACCTCGTCCAATGCGCCCGAAAGCACAACAATCGGTTGGAAAGGTTATGGCCGAGTACCGACTATCTTGAGAAGGGAAATACCATCAACAGTGAATACTATATAGCGTTATTGGAGCTGCTGAAGGCCGAAATTACAAGAAAACGTCGGCATATGGCAAAGAAAAAAAATGTGTCTCATCAAGGCAATCAAAACAATGGCAAAACTACATGAATTAAACTTCGAATTGCTCCCACATCCACCGTATTCGCCAGATTTGGCGCCCAGCATCTACTGGCTGTTCGCGGGCCTAAAATGTTCGTCGGTAAGAAATTTCGCTCGAAGGCAGAGGTTATGCTGAAATTGAGGCCTGTTTTGAGGCAACAGATAAATCGCTCTACCAAAGTGGTATTAAAATGTTACAGCAGCGCTGGAATGATTGCGCTGTTCTTGATGGAAACTACGTTAATGAATAAAGCAAATTTTGAACAAAAATAACGTGTTTTCTTTGTTAGGCTCGGGACTATTCAGCCCATGCTGTAGAATTAATGACACACTACCGGAAATGTAGCTGATTTAATGGCCCACATAATTTAAATAAAACCGATTTTGACTTGCAATGTTCTAGAAATTAGACAGCGACGTCTCTAACGTGTATTATTATATTATATATTTTTCAGAAATCCCTCACACCTAATCTACCAGAAGATCAAGCAATATCTTTCTTTTTACAATGCCACAAACTCATAATAGCTGTTTACCAACTGTTAAACGTACAGGGTACTATGAAAATGGAGGCCACACAGGCTGAATGCTCAGTCGGTTGGCTCAATGAGATTCTCGTGTTGTTCACCGTTGGTCTAACTTTATGCCAACAGCTCAAGGATAAAATCAATGCATTTAAAATGGAGGCATCGAGTTAGTAAATTACATACCATCATCAGTGTGTTTCTTTTAAAGTAAGTTAATGCTACAAGTAAACATACATATACACATATGCCAAAGTCAACTTATACTGTGTGCGGGTACGTACTACAAACATAAAAACAGGAACTTACAAAGCACTTCTAACTATAATACCATAAGCAAGTACTAAATATTGTATGTATGTATATGTACTAAATGAGTAGTTATACTCGTATATACGAGTATGCATGTACATGAGTACCTACCAACTAGGTAAAACAGCCGGTTAAAAGGCCACAACTACGACAGGCAGTGCATAGTTGTGAAGCAATAATATGGGATTCAAGCGAAGATGGTAATTTAAAAACATATGATCTCTACTAGTAAAATTTAACATTATCGATTTGTTGTAAAATGAATTTAAACTCGCGAAACTAGCCGTTAAATACTACCTCTTCCGTTTGGAACCAGTACTTCAAGTTCAGTTTTAGTTTCACTGACGAATTTGGTCCAAACGGAAGTGGTGGTATTTCTTAGAATCAAACTATAGTTCCGATTTGTAATTTTTTTGTCTTCTCATGCAGTTTAAAAACATATAAAATTATACAAATACAAGACATATCTAAAAATCAATCGTATGTCTGTGGACTCCTAGATCAAGATAGATACCCGCCGAACTGTATTTCACTACAGATAAATCATTTCGTACCATACCACTTTTTATGCTCAAAGCAAATAGGCGAGAGGTTACATAATTGGAACTTCGGAATTTTTGGAAAAATTCATATGCATGTTTGTGTACGCGTACGCAGTGCACGTATGCACTAGTGAATTCCTAAAAAAAGAAAAAAATATTTTATTTTAACGATCTTAATTTTTTATAAATTTTTTTTAATTGTAAGTTGCTCCATAAAACTTTTCAGGAAGGCGAAATAAGGATACTAATTAGTATAATTCGTGAAAGTCATCAGGTCACTACGAATTCAGTTTTAACCAAACTTTTTATCAAGTTCAATTCCTAAAAAAAGTGCATTTATGGGCTTACTCTCAGAAGTTCATTAGTATTAGGGGTATTTATTCTTTATTATATTTTTGTTCACATTTTATTTATATTTTTTAATTTGTATTTAATTTTTTTTATTTAGTTTCCAATTATTGTTTTATTTAGTTTCTAATTTTTATTTTATTTATTTTTTAATCTTTATTTAATTTATTTTTTTAATATAAATAATCAAATGACTTACAAATTTAGAATTGTAAAATATTAGCGATAGCTGCCAGGGCTAACTGCCCATTTGTCATTTATTAATTTATTCGAATCTATATTTCATAAATTAATTTATATATATTTTTGGATGGGCTACTAGGCCATATAGCCCCAAGGGTGGTTGAACAATTTATACTTTGCGAAAGAAATTAGTTTTCTTAAACCTTTCCGCTAATTTTCCATATTCTTTTCTTTGCAGTCGTGAATTTCTTTCAATTTGTTGTTGGGGGTTACCAGATACTGTACAGTTTTTGAGAAAGTTTTCCATACGAAGGGTCGTGGAACACCATCTGCATTCTCTCGGAGTGAATTGTGCGAAATGGTTTTCAGAATAAAGTTTCGTCATTCCTACCCTCATGGGAGCGCTTCTAACGTAGTCATATATTGTTAAACAATTTGGGTTGTAACTATTCTATTTATATAATTGCTATTACTCGCCCTCATGAAAGTTCCTGATGGTATTCTTAAAAATTGGAAATATCCGCTTTAAGTAGAAAAAGCCGTTCTCTTTCCTTTTCGATGAGGTGAAAGCCTTGTGCCAATTCTATTGTGGAAAAATCCATAGACCTACCTCATTTGTCGAGAATTTCATCCATATTTGGAATAGGATACCGGTCGTCGTTAGTAAGAGTGTCAAGTGTTCGGAAGTCGACAACGACCCTCCATTTCTCTTTTCCTGAAACATTAGGATTCTTTATATTATATAATTTGATTCTTTTATTCCTGTATAGAACATAGGGTTTATTGATTCTTTGTGTCACCCAAATTGAGCACTGAGTATTGAGAATCGCTATGGGAAATGATTTGTTGTTTGTTCAAGTCTTTCTTTATTTGTTTGTTTACTTCCACTTTGTAAATTTCCGGATACCTATAATTTTACGTAGATTTTGCGACATGATCTGCTGCTTCGTTGCCCATGATACCAATCTGTCCAGGTATCCAGGCAGTGGCGGCGCTAGAGCAAATGTGTGCGTCGGCGACATCAACTTCGCGAGGCCTCTTACTTCGCTGTGAAAAAAACCGTAAAATTAAGTGAGCCAAATTATAAAATAATTTATGAGTATAACGAGTTTTATTGTTAATAAGATGATGACAAAAAATAATTACACACAGAAATTAAAATAGTCGAACTTATCGGCTTTTGGTCTCACTGAATTTTTTCAGGATTGTGTGGTAGTTAAGTCTAGCCGCTATTTCAGCTTCTCAAATAGGTTTTTATCAATTTCAACTTTGAGAAGCTTTTCTCAGCGGAAGCTGTGCTGACCGGAACTGTGAGCAAGATTCTAATTGTAATATAAACATTTGGATATATTTCATCTAAATTATTTTCTAAAATGTATTGGATGAGTTGTTTCGCGTCGTTGATAGAGTCTAGTGAATTAGTTTTTAAAAGCTGAAGTTCTTCATATAGTTCGAAAGGCTGTATGTCACTGTTTTCGCCTTCCAGAAGTCTTGTACCTAAATCAGTACAATGTTTGAGAATATCCTCTTTTGGCATAGATTCCAAATAAATATTGATATCATAAATAAAACCAAATTGCTCAAAATATTCATTGAGCGCTGTAAATCGACATTCGGTATCGACTATTATAGCATTTACCATTGTGCTAAAATAATTAACTCTGAACTGCATTTCAGCAGATTCAACTGGTTCATCAGTATGTTCGTAACTAAGCATTCGTTTTTTCCTGGCTATTCTTTTCCCCTTAAATTGAGACTGAATTTCATAAGTACTTTTCTCCACAAATAATCTAGCTTCTGTTACGCTTTTTTCAAATACTGTATTTCGGAATTCTTGAATCCAGCTACAAAATGAACGTAAAGTATCAATAGCGACTTGCAAGTTGACTTGAACCGATTGCCATAGTTTACTTACATATATTGTTTACACGTAGCAAAACCTCATACCACACGTGCAATTCAACAATAAACTCATTTAACGTTTCCTTTAGGACTGCTTCACTGTCGCTTAGAGTTTCGGAATCATCAGTTTTATTTTTGAGTTCATTCACACATTCGATGACATCATCAAATTGTAAAAATATTGCTTTTACTGCTCCGATTCTACTCTCCCATCTCGTTTCACACAGAGTTTGTAAAGTCAATTTTAATTTACTTTTTACTATCTCCCAACGCTTGCTTGACTTTGAAAACAGCACATAGATTTTATTGATAAAGCCGAAAAATGTTTTGGCTGCCGTTAAAGAGTTAGCTGCATCTATCAAAAGTAAATTTAAACTGTGCCATCCGCATGGTGTAAAGAATGCTCTTGGATTTATATTGAGTATTCTAGTTCTGATACCTTTGTTAATTCCGACCATATTGGCGCCATTATCATATCCCTGTCCTCGACAGTTTGCATCTAGACCATTTCTTTCCAGATCTTGTAATATTGATTTTGTTAAATACTCTCCTGTTGTTTCTGCGACGTCAATAAACCCAATGAAATGTTCTTCTTCAGCTCCAGTTGACAAATTGCAAAATCTTAATATTATTGACATTTGTTCAACACGGCTTACGTCCCTGGTACAATCGAGCAAGACGGCGTAGTATTTTACTTGTTTAACTCTGTGTATAATTTCGTTAATAACTAATTTAGACATTAAAGTAACTAATTCATTTTGGATGTCGTGGCTCAGATAATGTTGATTAGGTTGCTTTTCATTAATACGTTGCATATGTTCCCGTAATGTCGGATCCGGATCATATTTAGATAACAACTTAACTAAGTCTACAAAATTTCCAGAAAGTTGGATATCCACACTTGTCAGGAAATCCAACTTTCTGGCTTTGGGTTGTAATATACTATCGTTAAAGTCGTTAAAAAGTTGATGTTGACTTACCTTAACATTAGGTATGAAATTAATAACAAATAACGGTAAACTTTTATACACTAGAACTGTGCATAAGAACGTCGGGGTGATGACTTTACAATACAATAAAAAGAAACTTTGCGCTTGCGAGTCTGCAAGTTGCCGTATGAAGAAAATTACTCTCACAGACAGATGAAATATAGATAAATAAACTAAACAACACGGGGATTCCCCTCGAGCGTTTTCACATTACCCGATAATACGATATTGGTATCGGGCGCTCATAATGAAGAGCACACACACACATAATGTGTGTGCTAAATTAAGATCTTTTGCACGTATAACTATAATAAATAAATAATAAATGCCACACACATTACTTATAAACATTTTCACCCCATACAGATATCGTGTCGGGCAGTGTGTGTGTGAGAACGCTCATTAGGGCGAAGCCAGGATGATTGGCGAAACGAAATTAAATAGGTAACTCGTTTTTCTGCGAGGCCCCCTTAGGCGCGAGGCCGTCGGCGGTGGCCGACGTCGCCGACGCCTAGCGCCGCCACTGTATCCAGGAATAACTAATGAAAGGCATCAGCAGAAACATTGGAATTTTGAGTCTTGAAAGACTGAGGTCACATGAAATGTTTTTAATAATCCATGGAGGGTGGGTTAAAATGCGGTTTCTCTCGGGCCACGGTAGATTTAAGTTCATTACGCTCTTAAGAACTATGTAAGTGCAAAGTAGAGCTTGCTTTACACCAGGGCAGCCGATAACGCTGAATGAGTTATAACAACTGATTAATTCGGTGACTGCACCTGAATACCGAACTTCCCTGACCTTGAAATTTAGCTATTGCACGTGGACAACGCGTGACTTTAAGTTGCTGATAGAGCGTCTGCCGTATGTTGGTGATATCGGCTTACGCTGGCTGCTTGAACGTGGGAACCACTGAAGATCGCTGCCTAACTCCGCGACTGAATTATGCTGCGGGTATTGTTACACATGCTGCATTGCTTGCTCTGCGGATATCGCACTTGTTACGTTAAAGCGTAACAACTCAAAATCTGAACATTTTCAGTAGAGACGAAAAACTGTTTCCGTAAATATTAATAATATAGGTATTACAAGGGAAAAAATATGTAATTGCACGAAAATATCATTAAAAACAATATAACGCTTGTTTCATTCTTATTTGTTTAGTAGTTGCGCTAAAATAACAAATTTTTGAGTGGTTACTCTTTTTCTTTTCTTTTTGAGTTGTTACGCTTTAACGTAACAAGTGCGATATGGTGGATATTGTTACATTTATTGTTGGGACTACTTTGTTATTAGAGCCGCAACATGGGTTATTGCTGGTGTTGTTGTCATGTGCCAAAGTTGAAATTATTATGTGTTAACTTGTACAGTGTGAAGTAGGTTGTGAGCCCAATTTCTTCTTTTTCTTGATTGGCGCGATAACCGTTTAACCGATTTTGCTAATCGAAGCCAGTTGTACGTACCAAGTAAAGCCAAGTTCTTCTAGTTCACCTGATCTTTACAATCCAAAGGCAGCCTTTCTTCGATAGATATTAATGAAACATGATTTCTGGTTGAATGAGAGTTTGTGATCTTATAGTCTAAATACACTAGAAAATCAGACTCATTCCCTTCCCATTTGGTTTGCTATGTAGTAGTTTGTCGGCTGTGACCAATCACCATAGCCGGTTGGCGATGAACTTGTCAAGCAGCACAGGTTAAGAGTGATAGGGCGGTAGGATTGCAGTTGAGCTTTATCTGTACTGTTTTTGTATGTATGTAACTGTCAAAAATGGTGTTACCAATCGGTGTTTAACTCTAGGGGTAGGTTTCTTATGATCTGATATTCTGTCGGAGTCGGAGCTTATTTAAAGCAAGTTCCAGCTCGATTAGATTGTTTTTTTTTTGTCTTCTATGAAGTCGGCAGATCTGCTTATACTAGTGTTAAATGTGTGGTTTGTTGAGTGTTTCATATTTGTTTTGTTGGAATTTGATAGGAAACCTGCTGTCCTGAAATTTCTTAACCAAAGCTGCGGATGGTCGCCCATTCTATTTCTGGGGGTTTATTGCGGTTTATATTTGAAGTAAAAAAGTTAATTGATTCCATTTTCACATGGTGTATGATCGATAAGCGGTTTATGGTGTTCTTTGCGTTCTTACGGGTGGTTGTGGCGAAGCCACTCGGTTTCATCTGTCTCTACGTTTCCACGAGCAGCTAAGCTTTTCGTATTGCGTGCTATAATGAAATCATGTTGATAAATACATTTACGTCAAACATGTACTATATATTGTAAATAAATATTACCTAACAAATATTTCCCCAATCTATATTTGAATTGTAGTGGACTTGGGTTGTCGAACATATCCCCTTTCGCTCGCATCGCTCCATAAGAGTGCTCAGTGATGTCAATAATACAAAGAAAACACCTATATACTTTTTATTCGGTAAATATCGCGATGTAAATATATTTCTTTATTTCAAATTAGGTTGCCGAATTTGAATGTGGTTTGTTAAGCGTACAAATATACAAAGGGAAGAGAGATTGGTATTAATATTAGAGATGAGATACGGCGCAAAAATTGGTTGTGTGATAATCGATAAATTAGTGACGTTACAACACTCCTCCTCACAACTTTATTTTTAATCCCAGATCGTCTCTTAGTTCGTGGTGTCGAGGTCCGCTTAATCCCTTTGTCAAGATATCCGCGGGCATTCTAGACGTGTCTTGATATTTGACCACGATGCTTCCATTTTGTATGTGTTCTCTCAAAAAATGTATTCGCAAATCGATGTGCTTGGTTTTGCTGCTTATTATAGTACTTTGGCATAGCTTTAGTGCCGCTTGGTTATCGTTAAAAATGGTAATAACCTGTTGCTTACGTTCAGCTATGTTTTCAAGAAGAAGTTTAAGGTGCAGCGCCTCCTTTGTTGCATCCGACAACGCCATGTATTCTGCTTCTGCTATGGGCATGGCTGTGGTCCTCTGCTTCCTGGATTCCCAACTAATAATGCCATTTGACATCATGAAACAGTATCCGGTGTAAGATTTTCGGTCTATGGTACAAGCTGCCAAGTCAACATCTGCATATCCGATCAACTCTTTGTTTGCATTTTTATGAAAAGTTAAACCAATTTCCTTTGTGCCTTTAAGATATCTTAAAATTCGTTTCGCAGATTTAAAATGCTCAGTGTCATAACAGTTATTAAATTGCGAAAGATAACTTACGGCAAACATTATGTCTGGTCTGGTTGCTACAGCCAAAAACATCAGGGATCCAATCAGGTTTTGGTAAGGCAAGCTTTAGGTGCGGTTCTATTGGTGTAACACAACTCTTGCATTCTTCCATTTTAAATTTCGCAAGTAGTTTTTCAATGTATTTTTCTTGTTTCAATGTTATCGTACTATGTGTTTGGTTTATTTCAATACCAACAAAATCTTGTACAGGCCCAATATCTTTCATTTCAAAAGTGGCCATCGGTTTTTCTTGATTTGTTCAAAAGCTTGCTCGCAGGAATACGCCAATAATATATCATCGACATATAGCCCGAGTTGTATCTGGGCTCCTCCTTTCCGCAGTACGTAAATGCAGGTGTCTGCTATTGAAGGATTGAAACCAAGTTTCTTTAATTCGGAGTCTATCCTTTTATACCATTGTCGTCCGGATTGTTTTAACCCGTATAATGCCTTTTTCAAGACATACACCTTTTCCTTTGAAGAATTGTTGATTTGTTTTAGCATTTCCTTTGCTTTGTAGTATACACTCAAGTCTTCATTTTCGCTCTCATCAACTAAAATTTCTGCGATATATTTTTCTAGGTATTCGGGTTTCTTCATTATTATTCGTTGACTGACAAGCAGCATTGAAGCAGTTATTATTCTGTTGTGAAAGTTTTCAACTTCATTTTTGTATTCCTTAAATCTTTGGAAAACTTCGTTCTTATGAGCCATGGAATATATGTAGCAATATTTTGTAAAGTCATCCAAAAATGTTACGAAATATACGGCTCCGCCTAAAGATTCGGTTTGTATGGGGCCACACACGTCACTATGGATTGTTTCTAATGGCTGGCTAGACTCAACGCCTTCTTTGGAGGTAAATGGTAATCGAGTCATCTTACCTTTTATGCACACTTCGCACTTAGATAAGTTCTCATTTCCTAGATCCATGCCTTTTATGAGGTTTTTTCTTGCCGCCAACTTTAGGTCGTTTTCATTTAGATGCCCTAATTTTCGACACATTTCAATTTTGTTTTCAGTGGTGTGAACAATTTTTGCTTTTTCGCTCATTGTATAATAAAGACCATGTTCTCTTTCAGCGATTAATGTCATATTACCAGATTTATCTTTTATGAAAGCTCTTTCATTTGTGAAAATTACGCTATTTCCTTTTTCAGTGATTTTTGATACTGACAATAGGTTTGTGGATAGGTTGGGTACATACAGGGTGTTGAGTAAATTGTATTTCTCGTTGTTAATGTTGACTTGTACTTTGCCTTTTCCTTCGACATTTACTGTGTGACTATTTGATGCTAGCTTTAGTAATCCATTTTCAGCGCACATTGTTTCGAAATAGCTTTTCTGAGCACACATGTGGGAGGTGCATCTACTGTCTAAGCACCATGTATTGGGAGAGGTAATATTCATACATGTGGGTGTGATGTTGAAGCTTTTTGCATTATTTTTGCTTGTTTTCTTTTTACTCCAGCATGTATCTGTCGTATGACCTTTCGTTTTGCATGATTGACAGTACATGTTCGCGTTTTTCTTTTTTGTGTAAAACGCTCCTTCGCCACTTTTTGTGCTATTTCTCGCGTCATTTTCTTCGATTATTTTAACTTTAAGTTCTTTGGGGCTAGGAAGTGCATCTCTGGATTCAATAGCTATTCTAAAATTTTCGAAACTTGGTGGAAGGCTATAGAGCATCATTATGCTTAGCAATTCCGTATTGATTTTTATATCCATGTCGGTCAGTTTGCTGCTTGTGCCTGAAGACACCACGTGTCATAATTGCTTTTTGTAAGTGCCTCAATACGATTGTGTGTGGGAGTAGCCATTTTTAGTGTTTATGATGATCTTGCTCTGCTACCAATTGTTGGATTGAGTGACCTCTGCCAATAATACAAAGAAAACACCTATATACATTTTATTCGGTAAATATCGCGATGTAGTGATATTTCTTTATTTCAAATTAGGTTGCCGAATTTGAATGTGGTTTGTTAAGCGTACAAATATAAAAAAGGAAGAGAGATTGGTATTAATATTAGAGATGAGATACGACGCAAAAATTGGTTGTGTGATAATCGATAAATTAGTTACGTTACAACATCTTGATTTAATTGGTATGTCAAGATGTATTCCATGCCATACCTTTCCTGAACCTGTGAGCGAATTATTGCTCATCGGGATTCTCTTTTGAAAGGGTAAAAGCGATTGGCGTCCAAAGGCCCTTGTATTTTCATACACACGTCAATTTTGTTGATAAATTCCTTTCGATTATAAAAAATCCACTGATTGGAATTGTTGAAAATTTTGAATTCGAACCAGTCGTTAACAATTTCCACAAACTCCGCTGTTTCTAAAGCGTTATTAATTTCATGGCCACACGATAAACCCGCCGTATTGCGCTTGAAGTGCTGTGTGAGAAGAATTAGACAGCCAACATCACATTTTGACGCCCAGCATGATCTATCGTTCCTCACTAAATTTGTGTGTTATGGAAGCGTTCAACGCCGACGTTAAGGGGAGCAACTGAGCAATCGTCCTCGAAGTCAGCAGTTTGCCTTTATACATGTAAGACAAAATGAATCTTTATTTTGTTTATACGTACCACGTAAAATGTTAGGTTATTACGTAAAATGTAAGATTAAGAAAAATTACTTTATTTAATGTAGATTAATATGCAAAAATGTAAGCTTAACAAAAATTCGACCTCCAGCTCTGATGATCACCAACGTTCTGCGCTCTCACTCGTTTCTGCTTTTCAATTGTTACAGCTGTAGATACTTCTTTGCCGACCACCCCTTTACCGACTGATGTTGTCTGTGCTGACATAAGGGTGACACTTAAATTGTAACATAACTAACATCTTACATACATGTATCCAGTGTCGAGGAAGTAATTTGGAAGCAGTTCAAGTAAATGCGAAACGTCTGCAAACACAAATATTTTCCCATCCACTGCTGGATTTGAAAACCACGTTTGCTCTAAGAAAAAATATATGGTTACAAAATATATGGTTACAAAACGATATGGCAAATTTTCAAAACAGGTTCGCAAACCATTCGATACTTTAAACTCCTTCAACAAGGACTGATTTCCTGCTCCCATATCTGACATAATACCGACCACTGTAAACCCGGATTCCTGAATTTTAATGATGAGGTGGTCTAAAATTGCCTTCGTCATTTTGCACTCGAAACGCACAGAAAACCGGCTGCTTTCATGAAGACCTTCGTCCACGTAAAATGGCTAATTGACTGACTGGTCGTATTCATAGACGAATTGTACTTTCATTTCGTCGAAGCACATTATGCAGAGCCTATCTGCAACGGGTACCCCACTCGCGGTTCGCATGACATTCAAGGAGAATTGAATACTCCATCATTAACCTGCATCTTTTGCAGTAGTGGATTCGCAAGGGTACGGAAATCCACTTTTACACAAATGGCCATAGGCCCTTGGCCCAGCTGCGTAAACAGCAATAGCGGAGGAAATGTTTTGCTATGACCAGTGGACGTTCTTTTGTGGATCTAAAATGTTTCGGATTTGTCCCCCTGTGAAAATTAATGATATATTCGATTTAAGTTTTTCTACCTCTTCAACTCGCGTTCGCAATTCTTCAGTTTTGGTTTCAAGATCTGCCACACGACAATCTTCATAAGAGCTAAAGTAAAAGATTAGCTACAAGAAGTTTTTATTATCTATTTAATATTTACTCGGTTTGGGCTGAGATATCGACAAATTTGGAATGAGTTACATGAGTTTCAGCCATTCAGATAGAGTTTCAACTGCTATCGGTAACGCATCTCCTGATAACCTAACCCTTTTTGTATCTGAACCACATATATTATATATTCATATATGAAAAATGCAAAGAGCAAAGATGGGTTTAAATTGACGCCGCACGATGTAGATCATATTTTTCTTTTTATTACGTTCGTTGGCACGTGGAACACCTTGAGGCTTCTTGAGTTCATGTTTTGTGACACAAGGCACAACTTGTTCGAAGATACTCTCAACGTCCATATTGATCTAGCTAGAATTCTCCATCAATGAGTATAATTACCTCAATAAACTTTCATTTATTCGCTTACACGAAATTCTTCTATGATGAATTTCGTTTGTGCTTAAGGATAGACTTTAATGAGTTCCAATCCTTGACTGCATTCTGACTTCTCACGAATATCTTTACCGCACCCCTAAGCAATTGGTTTTCGTAGATAAACTCGGAATAAATTTCCAATTAACGACAGCTGCGTTATGTTGTAGTTCTGAGTAATTAATAAAACTCACGCCACCACCTTTTTGGTTTACAAAGTTCTTCTTGTTTTATTTAATAGCGTTACACAATTCTTCTTGTTTGATTTAATAGCGTTACAAAGTTCTTCGGTAAAAAATAAAAAATGGCAAAGCTTCGAGTTTCTCTGTAACTATATTTATATAAAAATGCAAATCATCGCAAGAGGCAGAGTTACCAGCGGTCTTGAATTGCTTGAATCGACATCGACACGCCATCTATGCGATTATCTCTGAATCAACTTGAATTCTAACAATATTGCAACTTATTACTTTAACACGTTATATTCAAATTCCTGCAACCACTGATTAACGCCGGATTGCCCGCACCCCGAGAATGACGACAATGTATATTCGGTATCGGGAGGTCTAAAACAATTCTAAACTAGCATTTGTACATTGTTAGTCCTAAAAACTAATGATGGCTACTTGATGGTAAAAAACAATAGATAGTTTGAGACCTCTACATATTTAGGTATAGTCTTTACCTTAGATATGCAAAATAGTTCTTCTTTCCAGAGCCATAGAAAAGCTTAAAATTGATTAAAAAAAGGCCAGCTGCACTATGTGCGCATATTTGAAGTGAAACTTCTTAATTTCTGGATTGCGTTGTGCTGCTGTTTGCGCTGGCGGTTTTTCTTGTTTCGACAATTTTTTCCGAGCTCTGTATTCTCGTGCACGTACAGCAGGCGTTTTGGGCATATTGAAGTCTATAACTAATAGTAATACCAAATTGAAAATCAACAATATTTTTTATGTTCATCCAATACAATAATATAACTATTTTAAAATTATACTTACAAATACTCAAATTAGTGATGTCAAATCGGGTTTAGTAAGACATAGCAGTTTTTCCTTAAGGGGGGGAGGGGGCTGGGGGGTTGAGGGATAAACGCTAAAAAAAACACTTTTTTCATGAATTTATTGTAGCGATACGGTTCAAGTCAGTTTATTAAAAGTTGTTGCATATTATAAAGTAACATTTCAAGAATATTTGATAAAATTTTCATGTAAAAATATTGCAAAATGAGCGAATGAGAGCACATTTACGTAGACGTCTTTTCATAAATACATTTTGCAGTAGTCAGCATATCTCAGCGTAGAATCATCTGAAATCAAAAAAATCGAATAATTTGGTTAAAGTATGAGTTAAACTTCCTCCCAACGTTTATTTTGACGATTTATTTTCATTTTCAGCCATTTGGTAGTCGTTTGAAGTAAAAAGTGATTTTTGACGAAAAAATGCCGCCATTTTGTAGGTGTAAAACCACCTTAATATAAAAAAAATGGCGAAAAAAAACGTTGGGAGGAGGTTTTTTATATGTAAAATATGTGTGCAAAATTTCAAAAGGATCGGTTGAGTAGTTTTCAAATGCCAATGACTACGCACTTTAAAAAAAAAGGTTCGAGAAAACCGCGTTTAAAGTTTGTAACGGACTACGCGCGATTTACGTGTTTTGCCGTTAAGTTGCGTAAAAAAAAACTAATTCTGTTTTTGATTATTAAAATTTATTTATTTAATTCAATACAACAAACTACTCCGATGGAAGGGAGGAATCAGACTGACTTTATTCTTTTACTTCAAGTTTAATCAAAGCTTACATATTTGCTTACTCGATGTATTCTGTTTTTCTTACTTGCTAAATTACATTGGCTTATGAAAAAATACTTATTAATATTACATTTTAGTGTGGGAACGGAAATGCTGATTTGACAATATTTATTGTAAACGGACAGTAAAGTTAGTTAATTTTGGAACGGTTGCAATTCCTGGAATTGCGACCGAAAAATAATTTTGATTTATGAGTTTAATAATAATTTTTGCAAACAAAACGGAAGTAGGTATAATATTACATTTTGTCTTTAGTTATACTTGCAATGAATTCATCTATGCTTGGTTTTATATATGTAATGCTTGGTTTTACATATGTAACTTCTCCCTTCCTTAAATTAGAATTCTCCTGAATTCTTTTATTTAATTTAATAGTTATACGTTTGTGTTTATTGATGACAACAATGACAGTTATTAGAATTATGATAATGCTTAGTACATTGCAGATATGTGAGATTTTACTATGAATTTTCAATTTAAAAATGTTTTCTATGTTTGATCTATTTTCCTCCAATATTTCATCGAATGTAATTTTTTTTGTAAAGTTCCGAATGTCTTCATATTTTACACTTTCAATATTTTCTTCTATGTTTTCGATATAATTTGAAAAATAGTAGTCACTAATTTTAATTGAACAATTATTATATCTTATGATATAGTTTCCGTTCATAATTGGTTTCTCTTTATTACATGTTTGATTCATTTGTAAATTTACAGCATTTTTAACAATAATCGTTTTTACGTCTATGGCTAGAATTTCAAGATCCTTATTTCTGGTGAGGTGACAGTTTTGTTTTAATATACAGTGTTTACTTGGTTTCAATCTTTTTAAAGATTTATTTTCTTCAAATAATAAAGTTTTATTTGCATAAATGAATATTTCTTCTATTTTTGCTTCTATTTCGTTATTTTCTTTAGGTATTGGAATAACCTTTCTTATTTTTACATATTCAAAGTTTTTAGGTATTTTAATGCCGAATATTAGATAGGTGTTATTTAAAATGGCTGTGCCTAATTGTAGATACTTAAGCTTATTATAATCAATATTATATTTTACTATTTCTTCACTAGTTAAAATATTTGGGTGTAATATTCCATATTTGGCTGATACAACATTTTCTTGTATTTGCTCAATTTTACTTTTTAATAACTGAATCTTTGTATACTGGTCTAAGTATAAATTTTGTTTATATTCGTCATACATAAATTTATTAATAGAATTAAGTTCTTTTTCAATTTTTACTCTATCACTTTTAACAATTTCTTTGAGATGCTCTATAGCTGAACTGAAATAATTGTTTATTTTGATTTGTTGGTTCATTGTGTCATTCGTCTGTAAAAAGTGCGTTTGTATATTTTGTCTATCGTCTTCGTCCATTGTACCAAAAAACCATTTTGACATACTACCTATTGCATTAATTAGTCCGCGTTTATTTCTAGTTTTTACTGGCATGAGCGTTAGTAACTTATTCCTTATGTCTAACAACTCTCGTTGTAGTGTCTCTTTATTTTCTAATTTCATTAATATTATATTGTCCGTCATTTCGTTGATAATAGTTTCTAGTTTGTAAACGTCAATCATGTGTAGTACTATGTCACTATCTTTGGGTATTTCTTGGTTTCTAATTTGTAAATCTACAAATCCGGTTTGTTCCGTTAGTTCCGTCAAAGTCATTATACCTTTACATTGTCGTATCGTTAGTATTATTGCTATCATCATGATCCATGTCGTTCTTACACATAAGTTGTTAATTTTTTTGTATATTTGATGTGGCTCCGTATCTGGCCTGTATCTAAGTTTTAGCAGTTTTTTAATCAGCTGCCAGTTGTCTGGTGTCGGTATATTTATGATGACGTCCTTGGCCTGTCCTTGTATGACTTTGTAGAATATTGTTCGGACCGCTTCCTTTTTTAGACTTTCCTCTTGTATGGTTGATAACAGGTATTCTATGCTGCTGAAGAAGCTGTTGACCGTGACTTCTCCTGTACCGGTAAAAGTTGGCATGTGGTTTATCATTTTAAAGATGTTGTCTCTTTTGCCGTTATCCTGTATTTGGTGTTGTTGCTGTAGTTGGTGTGTCTGCTGTTGCAGATCTAGGTAGGCTTGGCGTAAGCTTTCCAACTGCTGATCTTTTCTGGCCAGTTCTTCGGCCACGCTGACGGAGGCAATATGAGTCTGCTCTTCCATCCTTCTCCGTTTGTCGAATGTTTGTTGTCTCTTAGTATACAGTTTTAGAGAAAAAAAAATTTATAGTGGTGTCTAATTTGCAAAAATGTTCACTGCACTATTTTTTGGTTTAGTGGTGTTCAAATTGCCTAAATTTTCACTGCACTATTTTTTATTTTTTTTTTTTTTTTTTTTTTTTTTTATTTTAGTGGTGTATAATTTGCAAAAATGTTCACTGCACTATTTTTTGGTTTAGTGGTGTTCAAGTTGCCTAAATTGTCACTGCACTATTTTTTCTTTTTAGTTTTAGTTATCGTATGTTTAGTTATACCCTGGAGGGTCCGGTCAACTCCTGAGTTGGCTACGGATTCGCAGGATTAGGTTGGGTGTTTATAAAAATTATTTTTATAATTTTTATTTATTTTTATAATTTTTATTTCCCGTAATTCGTTTCACTGGATCCTTTTTTTACTGTTTAAAAGGATCCTTCCGACTGCGCCATTTACGTGTTTTGCCGTTAAGTTGCGTAAAAAAAAACTAATTCTGTTTTTGATTATTAAAATTTATTTATTTCATTCAATACAACAAACTACTCCGATGGAAGGGAGGAATCAGACTGACTTTATTCTTTTACTTCAAGTTTAATCAAAGCTTACATATTTGCTTACTCGATATATTCTGTTTTTCTTACTTGCTAAATTACATTGGCTTATGAAAAAATACTTATTAATATTACATTTTAGTGTGGGAACGGAAATGCTGATTTGACAATATTTATTGTAAACGGACAGTAAAGTTAGTTAATTTTGGAACGGTTGCAATTCCTGGAATTGCGACCGAAAAATAATTTTGATTTATGAGTTTAATAATAATTTTTGCAAGCAAAACGGAAGTAGGTATAATATTACATTTTGACTTTAGTTATACTTGCAATGAATTCATCTATGCTTGGTTTTATATATGTAATGCTTGGTTTTACATATGTAACTCGCGCAACTGCTGCGTCTCGGCAGATGTTTGAGGCGGCTCGGCTTTATGCTCTATAACTTAAAAAGTTTTGCTCGGATTGACTTAAAATTTTAACACGGTATTTTTGAAATGTTTTACTACAATAACATGCAAAAAAAAAATCGATTTTTATCCCTTACCCCCCCCTTAAGGGGAGATATACACCTAAAAGCCGGAAAAAAGGTCATTTTTATGAATTTTTTTCAAAGGAAACTACATATTTAAAATGTATGATTGGGGTTTTATTTATCTAAAAGTACATATATTCAAAAATGTGTTAAATTTGTTTTAGCTTAAAATAATAAGAATTGTAAAGGATAATGTAGAATCCTTGGAAGTCCTTGAAAAAATCAGCCTCCGCGGTACCCAATGGCGTTTCTCCAAAAATCATCTGAAATAAGAAAACCAAAAAGATTATTAAACCAGATACTAAAATCTAGTCTTTGTCGTTGCCGATTTTGAAAATATCGATTTTTAACAAAATGGCGGACGTTTGAACATAAGTATTGATTATTGGGCTAAAAATGAGTTCTTATTTTGCCTATAGAACAAAAACTATGTAACGGAAAAAAAAATCCTATGACATCTACAAAAAGCCTCAAGGCAATCGGTTTATTACTTTTCGAGAAATTTTGGGTACCAACTTGAAAAACGTGGTTTTGAGAAAAACACGTTTGAAAATTTGGGAATGAATGAATCATAAAATTTGTCAACTTACATGCAATCATCGATACCAGGCCCATAGTGCAGGTCCTCTACAGTGGACGGAATGTCCAGGGCTTCCAAATTTTCTTGTCTTCGCCGTATACGACCTTCTTTTGTAGTCTCCTGCGCTCGCAGCTCGGCTTTCGCTATGCGAGTTTCGTCTTCTTGCGCAGCGTACAAGTGCGCTCCTGGTCCAACAGATATTCCCAACACGTTCATAATTTCTAATAATGAGGTGACACCATTATTGAATGTGCATGATGCCAGAAATACAGCAATATTGACGATTTTGGCCCCGCTGTTCATCGTTTTTGGAGCTATCTTCCAAATGAATTGGTTGAAGCTCTCATTTGAATTTTGCGTAAATCCGCCAACACAGCGTTCCAACAATTTGTCATTGCTGAGATCATTGTAGATCGGTTTGATGGCATCTAACACTATTTTTGGCAATTCAGTATAATCGTGGAGGAAATTTTTCAATTCATTTTTAGCTTTCGCTTGTTGCCACTTGCACCAGGATTCGCGGCCCTCGGGACAGAAGTGATGTTTCGGCTTTCTATCTGTTGAGCTGTAATGATAAAATGTTGCCCATATCGCTTTTTTCATATCGTCTTTGGAGTGACAATTTCTGCGAATAGCTAAACCATAATAAACGCTTAGTTTATCTATCAGTTTTAGTGTCAATTTATTTCTTCCGCCAATTCCAGGATTGTCTTTTTTACATGCGCGAAGACGGGTGCCCATTCGCTTTTGCACATGTTCTACGCATTCTTTTTTTACAATTTCAGCCCGATTACCATAAGGTTTTGCATTTACTATTCCCCCACGTAATTAGTGTACATCACTCCATGCTTTTCAACAGATCTTGAAAATAATTCTATCATGGCGTCTACTTCCATTTTACCTGCTGATCCTTCATGATTGATCTGACAATTTTGATCGTGATTGGATTTCCATGCCTCATATTGCTCGGTATTTTTGTGTTTATTCCAATAATTACATTCAGCACAATAAGAAGATTTAACAAGAAAATCAACGACTTTTCCTGTAAACTGACCAATAAGAACCGCAACTCCATATAATGAGGTAAAACCACGTTTTCGCCACGTACCATCTCCTGAAACGAACAGTTTTCTTAAATCAGCACTGGAATCTTCTTTTTTTATTTCCTGTTGTTCTTCTTTTACAGCTTGTTTTAACACCAATTGAGCAATATTAGAAGCAGCAGAATGAATGTTATTAATAATCATATCATACGTCGATTGTTGAAGCGGAGGCGGTAAATCCATGAGTCCACAAAATTTCATAGCTCCACGCAAACCAATCCCCAATAAACGCAAGACAAAAAAAAATCGTGTATTTATTTCGTAAGCTGTGTTGATGTACGGGCACGAAGGGATGAAAGTCGGTTTGCACGACAAACAAGAAACTACAATCTTAAAACCAAGTCCTCGAGTACTTTCTATAGAGAATCGAACATCACTATTACACTTTTTACACTTTACACATTCCGACAAGGCAGAAAACACAGTCAGAAAATTCAAAATTCGATACCCGATGTTTGGATCTTCTGGTGCGGATGTCTCACGATCAGTCTTTAATTTTTTGGCACTAGAACTAATATTTTCGTCGGAAATTTTTTCGGCAGAATATCGATTTTTGGGCGGCATTTTCTTTTTGCTTCGATCTTTGCGAAAAAATCCGGTTCGATGATCTTTTCGAGAACCTTTACTTCTTATATCCATTTTTCTCTCAATATTTATTTGGAAACGAAAATTCACTGAACTGCTTAGTTGAACGAACGGCAAGGTACTGACAAAACGTGCCTATTACCCTCATACCTGGAGCCAAGCATGCCCAAAAACCCAACACAATAGAATGCCGGAGTAAGTTTAGAAGCTTCGTACAAGGGTCGCTAACCGCCTCTACCTGCCTGTCAGCTCCGGCCCATAAAATCAAGTTTCACGTTCTCGGCTGTAACTAGCTTATTTATCGAAATATTACCTTGTCCTTTTCACTAGATATTCTAGAGCCCTCAAACTTTAAGAAAATGCAAAAAAAAAATCGATTTTTCACGACCTTCTAGGTGTATATCTCCCCTTAACAGTACCTGTGAACTGTGTAAGATAGATCTTTCTTTCTGAAATACTACCATTGCTACCTCGACGTAAAAACTTTCAAGAAGTGATACTTTAGTAATATTATTTGTAGTTTTTGTAAAAAATCGAGGGAATAAAAATATATGCGCTTGCGAACTTAACTTTCGTTTATTTCACAGTGTGTCTATTTCCTCCGCTGGCTAATGACTGATTTTTGAAATTGAACCAGTCATTAACGCAGCGGCAAATTCGGCGAAGGACACACTTAGGCTTACCACATCCCAAAAGCCAGCCAGCTTGACACTCACCTAAAATGAGCTTGATTTCAAAAAAATATCTTAAATAAAATAACCCATACGTATAAATGAGCAGAAAAACTGCTAAATTTTATTAAAAAAAAAAAAACAATAAAATATGATAAAATACAAATACGCCTCTGATAATCCTTCAGAAATGCCCTCTTCATCCGCATTATTTAGTTCAGTATCTGACTTTCCTTAAGATACAAGTTTCCAGATTTCTTTTCTGCAGTTGTTTTTCCCCTTTTGCAAAAAGTACCTTTTAACCGCAGGCAAAGAATGTAATAATCGGTCAATTGCAGGCAAAGGGAAAGCTATCGAAGTAGATGCTTGTATTCGATACATGCAAACTCAAACCATTCCTTTAACTTTTCATTTGACAAAGCTGATGAGCTAAATTCATTGAAGGTTTTAATCACAATGTTTTTTACGTCGACAGATAAAGCATTTAATGCACTTTTGATGCAGTTATTTATTACATGGCAATTGGTTTCTGGTTTACATCTTTAAGTTTTTTAAATACGTAATTAACTGCCGCATTATCAGCACTGTATGCTGCAATTTGCTGAATGTTAAGGTTATTTTCAGTTGTTATTCTTACGATATTGCCAAAAATGTCTTTAGCTGCCTCTTTTGGGCCTTCATAAAAATCTAAAATTTTCTGATGTATTCTTGTTTCAGTACCGAAATATTGAACGGCATATGGATACGTTTCACGTTTCCAATATTTGATGCGTCGCTGCTTACCGAAAAGTAAAATATTGAAGAACTTAGTTTTAATTGACAGTCTAAGCTGTTATAATTAATCCCGTGAACAACATTGTGAAAAACGCACATTAGTTCAGCCCTCTATATGTGTGAATCCTCCTTTGAGTCTGCCGGTCTGCAGTGAAGTTTATCATGCTGTGTGACGATTTTTGAGACAATGCTAATTTCATATGCCGTTTTGCTTGGGCATGTTTGCGTAATGCTCGACTTCCTTCATATTTTATAGAAATATCAATTTGGCATAATTTGCAAAATGCGATATAATCACCTTTTTTTTTAATCTATTTGCAATATTCTGCTTCTTCAATCCATCCATCGCAGAATGTTGTATATCTTCATTTTTTTAAGGTCCGGCATCGTCGGTATTTTCCATGGAAAATGAACGACACAAGGCTCATATATTGCAACAATATTCATTTAAATTCTTTAACGAATATAACATTAAACAATTGAAGTTAACTATATACATCAGACAAATTTACGCTTAATTTCAATCAGCTGTTTAATGTTGTATTTTTTATTGGTGGGCAAAAACATGCAATAAGTCAATGATGAGTTAGGGGGGAAATTACAAGGGTTGATACTTTTTTGGTTATCGATTGCAATGAATTATTGATATTGGGCAAAATATAAGAATTAGTTTTTGGGTTTGGTATTTAACAAATGATGATACATATTTTTTAATATTGCATTTTTTTAATTTTAAAAATTAACTGGACAAATTATATTTTATCTTGACACTTGACGGACCTAAAAAATCTTGACAATCAAGCTCATTCCAGGCCATGTGGCAACCCTAGGTGGATCGGTTTTGGTGGTGGCACAAGTGGTTGTTGCTTAGCCTTACTCTTAAAGTTGTAAATCTGATCTTGTTCAGGTGGATTCAGTCTCCGCTGCGATACTCTAAGTTCATATTGAGACTTATGGCTAGGGTTTTGCCCGGTTGGGAATGGAAAATAATTTGGTGTGGGCCTTTGATGGACCGAAAAACTCCTGAGATAGATGTTTTGGAACTCCAAACAAGATGAGTAAGCTTTCGGCAAATTCTGTGGTTTCTGAATGATCAGCATTCTTGAAAGTTCGCCATTCAATCCTCTGATAAATACATCGAGTGCTCTGTTCCTATAAGTACCTACAAGAGCATCAATGGGTTCTTGTGAATATTCTTGAGTTTTCAATTTGTTAATAATCAAAGATAGTTGGTGATTTATTCGATCGTAAAATTGATCCATGCTCGAATTTTTCTGGGTCAGTGAACCCAGTTCATGCTCCAGCGTCCTAAGATCACGCTTGTCAGCATAGTAAAGGGGAAGCCATGTTTTGATTCTTTCCCAGTCTTCGTCAAATATGTTATATGAGATTAAGGCTGTATCAGCCGGTCCCCCAATTTTTTGCCTTATGTGGCGTAGGATTGCCCGAAATAATGGTTTTTGTTGAACCATCCGATAGTCCCTCAAAATGGATTCTACGCTGTGAAACCAAGAAACGTATTGTATAGGGTTTCCCTCGAATATTTGTAGCTCCTTTACACAGTCCGAGAGTTTGCTAATTTGCTTTAGTACTTCTTCAGTGGGAGGAGCAGGAAGGCCTGCTTGTACCTGTAGCGGAGGCTCTACTCTACTTTCTAGTTGTGAAAGCCTGTTTTGAATGGCCTGCTCTTGTTGAATTTGTGGATTAACAGCACCTGTCAGTTGTGTGATTGCTTCCTCATTTTTCTCCATTGCCAAAAAAAAAGGTACTTTACAAAAATTTTCAAAAAAAATTTCTAAATAAATTTTTGCACTATCGAATTTAATTTACGGACTTAAAACTTTTGTTCATAAACTATTTAAATTTTTTCAAAAATCCTAATTACTAGTATTTATTTTCGAATTTCGGAGTTTATTTTTTCCTTCTTGAAAATAAATTTTTGGGAAATTATTCACAATTTTGTATCTATCTTTTTTTCCTGAATATATATTTTTCGGGAAAATTATTCAGAATTTTTTATTTTTTTTCCCTCAATGTAAATTTCCAGGGGAGATTGGTCACAAAAAATAATAATTTTCTGATTATTAGTATTTACTTTCGAATTTGAATTTGTTCCTCCTTGAATATACATACAGTTTTCGTACAATTATTCACAATTTTTTAACTTCTTTTCTTGAATATAATTTTTTGGGAAAAGTATGCACTAATTCTTATCTTGTTTTCCTCGAGTATAAATTTATAACATTTTTCACTTTAACTTACATAATGAAGAACAGCTTGTTGATAAAAAAAAACCTCCTTGATTAAAAATCCTTGTTGATTAAAAATCCTTTTTGATTAAAAATCCTTGTTGGACGCCAGTTATCCTCGATTATTAAAACAACTTGTTTGGCTGGCAGTTCGGCTAAATTTAATCCAATTTTTATTCTCGCTAAATACAGTGAAACTAGAGTAACTTTCTTTTGTGCTTGGCTTATGGAATTTGTGTGTTGTTGTTGCAATGCAACTGGCTCGCATGGAATTCTGTTGAAATGCGAACCGCTGTCGCAGCTTAATTGCAATACAGGGTAAGTTTATAAAAATGTGGCTTGTGCTAACTTGTGTGCATCAATATATGTGCAACAGTTGTTGATTTAGTTGTATTTTGTACGGGAATATCCCCAAATCCAAACGAATGATACGTCGTAGAGTGGTCCGAGGGATGTCCAACTGAGCAGAACGACGATTACCTGACGTTCGCGGCGATGACTCGATACTGGCTCGTACGGCCGCGATATTTTCGTTAGATCGTCTTGGCCGCTTTTTATTTGGACGTCGGGTATTAGCCACAGTGCCGGAAGACAAAAATCTTTTGTGCATTTGCTTGATTGCGTTCTTTGACGGCGCACTTTTCACTTTATTTTTTTTTCTCCACGCACGTTGCGTTTTTACAATCGAGAAGGAATTTTGAATGTACAGCTGAACAATTTCAGCGCGTTCTATTGGGGTGTACTGTTTCATGGTATAAATCTCCTTCGACTGACGCTTCCAACGCGGTATGTCATTAGCTGATCTGAAATTACAGTAAAAAGTTATAGGGTTACTCAATGGGTCAGTTTAATATGGCCAACCCTGTATGTATGTAAATATGTCTTTCTAAATGCTCGACAACCGCAGCTGCTGTGCGTCAATTGCTCGCATGAGCATACAGTAACTTGCAGAAAACTACATATTATATGTAAATAGCTTATAAAAAAGTCCTGTGTTGGACATTTTAATACTAAGAGAAAATCTCGAAGCAATAATTTTATGTTCTCTGATAGTAGGTAAATAGTTAATTAGTATATTACTTTACGTATGTAGTTCTTCAATTGATAAAAAGTGCACCAAAACATATGAATATATTTTCAACTGGTTAGGGCTGATTAATCTTCCAATGGATGTTAGACTTCTATGTTGAGTGTTGATGTTGATTATTTGATTTTTATGCTGATTTTTATGTTGTAGTTCGATTTGTTTTCAATAAGTATATTTTATAACTTGTTAAATTGTTTATCTAGTTATTAAAAGTTTTTATTGACTTTTAAGTGTTTTTCTAATTTTTCACTGTGGTAGTTCTTGTTATTATTTTTGTGTTTATTAACACTTAATTCACTTAACTAGAACCGTTCCGATTGCACGAATTTTTTTCCGTTTTACTTTTCGTTACTAAGGATTCAATACAATTCTATAAACGAACGGGTGCGTGCGGACGGACACGTACAGGCTCAGGTTCTGTGGTATATTTTTTTATACCAGGCTGCTCGGGCGCCACTTAATAAAATACTTATTAATATCGTTTTTTTTTGTAAAGAGAGGACTATGTCCTCTATGTCTTTATTTTTTAATTATAATTTTGCCGGAAGACTATGTCTTCTTAGTCGGACTGTTGATTAATTATTAATTTGTTTTCTTACTAGCTACCTAATATTAAATGTCGAAAAGCAATCATCACTTTGAATGCAACGTGAGCTGTTTGAGGTGCATTCAATGCAAACATGTCATCAGCACTTTAGGTAAATATTGTGAGAAAGGTAAATGATTAAATTTAGAACATACGAAAATGTGTCAGCAATTAAATTGCGACAGGGGGAATTGACCTTTATTACAATAAATTTATTAACTACGGAAATGTGTCAGCAATTAAATTGCGACAGGGTGAATTGAACTTTATTAAAATAAATATGTTAATTATTAACTTGTACATACTTTGATACATTATCATCTTGCTGCATGTTCAAATGTAATAGTTTCCGGTACAACTGAACTTTTCTAACAGGACCAACTGGCATATGAATTTGGCGTAACTTTTGCCATGCTTCTGCCGCAGTTTTGCCTGCTTTGATATGCATTAACTGCGCAGGTTTCACATTTAAAAATATACATGCCAGCGCCTTCTCGTCTGATACTTTGCATTTTTGCTCTATTTCACTAGTTGCTTTTTCTGGCAATCCATCGCAAACAACGCTCCACAAGTCCGTTGTAATTAGCCCACTACGCACCGATACCGACCACACGTCGTAATTGTCTTCTGCAAGTTTTTCTATTTGCAGCGCGGGATGCATTTTTATCGCAAATTAAAAACCGGTGTTTCGCGTCACACACTTATTTACAAATTTATTTTATATATCTTGTATTTAAAAGCCCTTTTCTTGTTCTGGGCCCAATAACCATTGTTACAGAGAATCATTATTATTATTTATTAAACATAGTATTAAATACAGTGCTTAATATCTAAAGAAATAGAGTAAGTTAAGTTTTGTGTTGATATTGGCATTTTATTCACGGCGATATGACTCGCTTCTTCAACTCCAACTTTACAATTGATCACTTAAAATTAAATGCTTCTAACTCTAGCCTATTATTTATTACACATCATGCTATTGCTGGAATATAGAATTACGGCATATTCCTTAGCAAAGTCACATTGTTTTAAGCCGCCCGCACAATTAAACAAAAATAAAGTGCTAAGCCGGTTTTGATACTCTGTTACTTTCATTTAATGTTTATTAGCGCTCTAGTTAGGTAAATTAACCCAGCATATATGTGGGGTTATTATTTTAAGACGATAGAATTCATTATAACGAAGCGATAATGCACTTGAATTAATGTTTCTTTATGTGAAATGTTTATTAATGAATATGTTTGAAAACTTATAACTATGAAAATACAAATGATTAACTCAATATAATTGGATTCAATTTTAGCGACAACCAAACGTTTACAAAACTCAAAGAGGAAGATCAAAATCGTGTTAGTTCTTTCTTTTTCATCGATATATTACTATTGACAACAGAGTTGCATTGTCGATAAATGTTTATTAGTAAACTTGACCACTTCTAGTCTTTTTACCGATTCCTACATTCGGCCATCCTGACGCTTCGTTCGACTCGAATGAACCATTTTCCAAATCAACCCACTTCTTCATAAATTCCGCCACAGTTGTGGTTTTACCTGGGCCTTCATGTTCTCCAACTTTTTCCACATCGTATCTACCGTGTGCCCTAATCTTTGTAATTTTATAAGGACCAAAATATTTAGGTTTTATCTTTAGTCCGGTACCATATTGAGTACGTTTAATAGCTACTAGCTCATTTAAAATGTACTTTAATTCTTTCTTGCGATTTTTATTAAATGTCCTACGATTTTCCTGTTGTATCTTTGCAATATTTTCCAGTGCTTCTTTTCGAACTTCTTCCCTCTCTTGATTTATTTCACTAATTATTTGTTCATCTAAAAATTCTTGTAAGTCCGGTATTTTGTTTAATCTCATTTCAAAACCTGTAAGCAATCTAAACGGAGATATTTTAGTACTTCTAGGCAACGTGTTGTTTATTGTCTGTTGTACGGAATCAACGTGCCTATACCAATTACAAGGATTTTCGTGACATAATTTGGTCAACATTGGTATAACGATTTTATGGATGCGTTCTACTTGTCCGTTACCGCGAGGAACTCCAGTAGCTATCATCAAGTGTTGTATACCCTGCCCTTGACAATATTCCTTAAATTGGTTCGAAACGAATGCTGCTCCTCTATCTGAGATTATGCGCTTTGGATTACCAAACACTCCTGCCTGCCTCTTAAGACGATCTACAACTGCATCTGCCGCTGTATTCTTGGTTGGATAAAGCCAAACGAATTTCGAGAAAGCATCCACTACTACTAAAATATAGTTGTAATTTTTGCTAGTTTGCTCTATTGGGCCAACATGATCTATATGATAAGTACCTAACGGCTTATCTTCTTTGTTGATCGGTGTTAGAAATCCCTCCTCCTTTCCTGCTTTACTATCCGAGACAATGCATTCAACGCAACTCTTGACAATTTTAGGCACTTTCGTTGATAGTTGTGGAATAAAGAATGTTTTTTCTACTGCTTCTTGAGTCCGTTTTGCTGAGAAATGCCCTTGCTTATGAGCTAATCGAATAATTTCCTCTTCCATAAGCGATGGTACAACTATAAGTTCCTTAATGGGATCTTTATATAAAACACCATGCTTAATATAGAAATCTTCGTACGTGCTGCTATCTAAGACTGTCATCACTGCTCGGACCCAATCATCCATTGTTTGTGCCTGCTTAAGTCTATGATGCATTGAATCTTCTAGCATAAGACAAGATACACGACTCAGAGCATCAACATGTCTCATTTTGCTTCCACTTCTATGTTCGATTTCAAAATTAAAATCTTGTAAAAATAGTGCCCAACGCGAAACTCTTAGAGGAATATCACCTCGCTTTTTCATTGTCATTGCGAAAGCATTACAATCTGTGATTATTTTGAATTTAATACCAAGAAGATAGACTCGCCATTTCTTCAACGCCTCGACAATTGCCAACACCTCAAGCTCATAAGAATGGTATTTTTCTTCTGCTGGTTTGGTTTTGCGACTAAGGTATTGAATTGGATGATAAAGTTGATCATCAGCATTCTTTTGCAGAAGTACACCACCATAGCCATGCATAGAAGCATCTGTGTGTACCTCGGTTTCTGCTTTTGGATTGTATAAGCTCAGTACTGGAGCGCTTACTAATGCTGACTTTAACTGACTAAACGCAACCAGTTGGTGTTCGACAAATTGAAATTTTGCATCTTTACGAAGTAGATCTGACAAGGGTTTAGCTACTAAAGCATACGATTCTATAAACCTTCTAAAATATGAAGTCAAGCCAAGGAATCGCTGTAAGCTTTTTCTATCGTTTGGTATGGGAAAATTTTGAACGGCTAATGTTTTTGCCTTGGATGGTTTTATTGTGCCATTTTCAATTATATATCCCAAAAAATCAACTTTTTCCATTAGAAACTGACACTTGCTCCACTTAATTTGCAAACCAAACTCTGCGGCTCTAGCTAAAACACGTCTCAATTTTTGAATGCCTTCATCCGTATCCTTAGAGGGAATAATGAGGTCATCCATATAAGTAACTACTGTTCCATCTTGTACCAAATCTATTAGAACTGCGTGAACATAGCGTGAAAACACAGCTGGTGAATTCGATATGCCGAAAGGAACGAAAAGAAACTCAAATTGACCACTATGAGTCACAAAAGCTGTATATTTCCTTGAACTCGGCTCGACTGGAACATGAAAGAATCCATTCGCAAGATCAAGCGTTGTGAATACCCTATGACCCTGCAATCTTTCAACTACGTCATCTAGCAATGGCATTGGAAAGTTATCCCTTACAATTTTAGCATTCAAGCGTCTGTAGTCACAACATAGTCTTTTATTACCATCCTTTTTGGGAACGAGAACAATGGGAGAAGCATACTCCGATGAGCTGGGTTGAATTATTTTATCGTCTAGCCATTTTTGAACTTGAGTGTCAACGATACACTTGTCAGAGTATGACATACGTCTTGGACGTTCAAACACGGGAAACTCATCACTGAGCAATATTTTCATTTCAACAGGGCTTTTCTTTTTGTTTTCTGGTAAATATGTACTAATGAGGGTTTTGATTGTCTCGACTAAAGGTTTATCAAGATGAGATAAATCAATCTCAGCATCTTGCGTTGCAGCAAATAAGCATAAGTCTTTATACTCTTGAAATAGTTCGAAGTCTTGTTCTGCAACTTTATCTGACAACTCTAGTGTACTTATTTTCTCTAACTCGTCGGTTCCTTTGTGGCGAAATTGTACTGAATTTTTGGAAACAACTAAGTCTACAACGTCCAACACACTATTTCCGATGACTGCTGAGTATTTAATATCATTCTTGCTTGTGACATGAAAGGTAATTTCCAAAAGCTTACCATCAACCTCAACTTCTGTAACAAAGCTTCCTAGTGTTTTTAATTGACTGTTGCAAATACCTATTAGACAATGCTGTTCATTTTGTAATTCGACATTTCCCAATTTTTCAACAATATCATCTCGAATCAAACAAAGGTCACATCCTGTATCTATCAACGCTGAGAAAAGTACATTCTTGCAGGTAATATCTTTGGAAATACATTTTCCACTACTATTGTTTGAAAGAGTGCTTGCATTGTTGATTTCTTGCTTGACTACAACTCGTGGTCCTGAACAATCTGCTGCTTTGTGCCCTGGCTGATCACACTTGAAGCATTTTGCAGGTTTTTTACAAGCGTTTGCCAAATGGGACGGATCACCGCACTTAAAACACTTTTTAGGCTGTCCCTTGTTGTTGTCACCTATTTTTCCCTTATTTTCACCTTGAGACTTTTCTGAAGAAGATGCTTGAGGGCGACTATTTCGGATTTTCTCATACACTTTAATCTGTTCTTTTAACTGCTGAACTGTCTTGGCCTGATACAAATTACTCTTGTTGCTTCTCGAATCTGGTATGCCTTCTATGAAATATTCAATCAAACTTGTCTCATCCAATCTAACGGGCTTTCCAATTTCCATTAAGCTATACAGATACTCGCGATAGTCCTCATTCTGTCGTTTACGCCTATTTCTCAACATACGATGTACTTCTATTGCAGAAACTTCTGTACCAAACTCTGAAAGTAACGCTGACTTTAATGACATCCAATCGCAAATGCCACTTTGACTACGGACATATATTTTTGCTGCACCCTTCAACAGTTGTTTTGAATATATGAATTTTTGAAGACCACTCCACTGCACAGCGGAAGCGCTATCTTCAAGTTCCTCAATCCATTGTTCAACAGATGGCTGACCTGATCCATTAAACTGTGAAAGCGAATCCTCAATATCACGTAAAGTAAAAGTTGATCGTACTGCTCCTACAGCCTCTACTGAACTATCAAGGATTTCATCATCGACTTGCAACTCATAATGCTCTAATAACACTGGGGAACAGTCATTTTGCGGCAGGGTTGGTTTAAGTCAATTCTGTGTGAGACTAGTGTGCTGAATACTAGAAAAATTTTAGATTTCTCAAATTGACTCTAGTTTTTGAGATAAAGACTATTATCTATTTCACTGAAAAAAACAGTATTAAAATACCAATATGCACTAAAAAAATATTTTTATTAATATATTTCATTAAAAATTATACAAAAACAAAAATATATATTTGCAGTTAACTTAAATAATTTAAAAACATTACAAAAAAGTTTTTCTGTTGGCTTTTCTGTTATGGTTTTGCTTAGGACAATCCCTTAATAAGGTCCAGCAGTAGTCTGCCATCATGTGGCACTCCCATCGACCTTGGTACCTTTCTTCCATTATTTTTATATCCTGGTGGAACCGTTCTCCCTGTTCCTCACTATAATCGCCCAAGTTTTTCGGGAATTTGTCCAAATGGCTATGAAGGAAATGCAATTTAATGCTCATATTAGCTCCTAAACTGCAGAAATTTCGAAGCATTTCATCAACTAGTTTTTGGTAATCTGGTGCCTTATGATTCCCCAAAAAATTTTTGACTACTAAGACAAAGCTTAGCCATGCTTTAGATTCAATTTGTGACATATGGTTTATAAATTCAATGTCTTTTATAAGAGTACGGATCTGCGGCCCATCAAAGACACCTGCTTTTAATTTTTCCATACTTAAAGACGGAAATTTTTGACACACATATTTAAAACAGTTACCGGTCTTATCAAGAGCTTTGATAAACTGTTTCATTAGCCCAAGCTTGATGTGAAGTGGTGGAAGAAGAATATTTTCTCGGCTTATCAGTGGTTCATGAACCACATTTGCTTTTCCTACTTCCATATTATCTCTCAAAGGCCAAACCTTTCTAGTCCAATGTTCTTTTTTTGCGCGACTATCCCATAGACATATGAAACAGGGGTATTTAGTATATTCGTACCCACCTTGCTGACCTAATAAAAAATTCACCATCTTTAAGTCCACACATACTGACCATTGATGTTGTGCGTATGAAATCTTTTCTAAAACAATTTTAATATTTTGGTATTCTTCTTTTAGTTTCGTTGAATGACCAATTGGAACCGAAGCAAATTTATTTCCATTGTGCAGCAATACACATTTCAGACTTCTTTTTGAGCTATCTATAAATAGTCTCCAATGTTCAGGATTATATTCAGGATGCCCCATACAATTTAACAGACCAAAAACATTGTTACAAAATACAAGCTTGTATTCTTCTTGAAAGAAAGGAAGAAGTTCTTGCTCTCTGGTCCTAAAGAATGTGATGGTAACGCCAGGTTGAAGACATTGTTTTTCTTTTAGTCTTGAAGCAAGAATTTCGGCAGATTTTTTGATAAATTTAAATCACGAACCAAGTCGCTAAGCTCTGCTCGCGAAAATCCTTGTTTCATACAACTACTTTCTTCGAACTCGCTTTCACTGCTGCTTGCTTGATTGTCAGAATTCTCTAACATTTCAATGTCATTACAGTTAGCAGAAGATGGTCTTGTAAACACAGGAATTGGTAAATTGTCACTGTGCAATACTGGGGGTCTAACTGATTTAATATTAGGATAAACCCAATTCCGTTTCTTAAAACGGTTTGTACCTTTCACTTTTACTGCACAGAAATAACAGTCATTAAAATGATTCGTTGGCTCATTCCACATCATCGGTACTCCGAATTGAAGCCCTTTACGTCCTCCTTGACTCCAGTATCGCAAAGATTCTACACAAGACTTACACACAATGTTGGGCACCCAATATTTATTCTTTTGTACATACTTTATCCCAAAGTATGCTTGGTAGGTTGTTTTCACAAACTCTGTGATCTGTTTTCTTTGCTTCTGCGAACGAAATTTGCCACATATGTAACAAAAACTGTTGCAATCCTTAACACAAGGTTTTCGTGACGAACTCATATTTTCGAGGCAACAATTTCTTTAAAACTGAAAAATGACACTAACTGATAACTTCCGAGTCTAACAGCAAATAAGTGAAAGTGTTGTACCTAAATATGCAAACAGATAACGAAACCGTAGTTAGGTTTAATCAAATTAGTGCAACTGTAGGAGGGCACTTTAAATTTTTTTAGTAATTTTTAATTTTGCGTTTATCTCAAGAACCAGAGTCAATTCAAAAAATGTAATTTCATACTCAATATATATAGAGTGAGAGCCCGCGACGCCCAGACCTTCGTTAAATTATAAAAGTTGGAAATTTTTCTATATACGTCTCCTATACAGGTATAAGCAAACCCAGATTATTAAACCTGGGTCGCGGTGGCTTTGGCAGGTAACAGGTAGTAAAGGTGAGTAAAATTGAGTCTCAAATTTGTAATAGTATAAAGCTTAGTTTTTATACATTTCAACTTACAATCATATCAGAAACTACCTCGTCCATTGGCGGACACTTAGGGCGGTAACAACCCCTCCCCAGACACCCTAACATTCTAATTATTTATAAATCTACTTTCGTCATAGTATAAAATCTAATTTTTATATATGTTATTCAGAGATCTATAAAAATAATGTTTTCACAATCCCCAGACAGTTTCGATGGTTCCCCTATCTTCCCAGACATAATGAAGTCCACTCCAGGCGTGAGCGCGATGAATATATATGTACGTTGGCGCGAGTGAAATAGTGCGATCTGTTCTCTAAATTTATCAAGAAAATTCATTATATACATTTATAACAGATAAAAAAAGTAAATTTTTAAAGGAGAACGCAGAAAAATTTTCATATTAACAAATTATTAAATCAACAATACAATAATGCGATTTTTATTGAGTCAAGTGGAGATCTACGAAAGTTGTAAATATCAATCGAAAATTTTTTCTAATATTGTGCAGAAAAAAATACGAAAAATCGACAGCTGATGGTAAAATTCTAGAAGTTTAAAGTTAAGAAGATAAATTTGTATGCATGTTAGTTTTACTGTAAGGAGAGAGAATAATTTAGATCGTAATTGAACCAATCGAAAAAGATTTCAATTATATTTATAATTATAGCCATTACAATACAAAGTAAAAATATAATGTGTCAAACATTATTATTAAATCAAAAAAAAAATTTAATCAACTTCATCGTCCTCGTCGGTATCTCGATTATCTTCATCACCGCTACTCCATTCTGCGGATTTGTCCTCATGAATGTCATCGTCTTCATCAGCTTCTGTAATAATTAAAGCAAGTTAGAATAATTATGAATGGTTGATAATTTCTTCATAAACAGTGAACATTATAACATACCTGACAAAGTTTGTAGAGAATCACTGACATAAGTAGGTAGCTGATCTCCTTCAAACCATTTAAAATGGTATTGATCATTTTCCAGTACCCAGCCATTATTTTCAGGTTTATGTGAAGTAGGCTTTCTTAAGTGAGCATTGTTCCAAATCGTACAAATATAATTAGCTCGTAAAAAATGCTGTAGTAGCTCATTTTCACAAGGTGGTAAACTGCTAGCATCAAAGTTTCTCAATTTTTTTCGATTGAAAGCCTCATTAATGTCGGAAACTTTGTATGAGTCTATAAACATCTGAACTCGAGCAGAATTGACATCAATTGCATTCCGAACATTATATACACTGCATATATATTTCTGAATACTATTGAAAATGTTCTTCTGTTCACTGCTGTCCTCTATTAACTTATTTTCGCCGAACTTTATAAAAGCTTTTTGGAATTCATCGTTTTTTTTTAATAGTTTGTAAGGTCTTAGTTTTCCCTTTCTAAATAATGCCGGATTGTAATCGCACCCTGTTATTGCGTGGAAACCAGGCAAGCTTCGGCAAATGGATTCTCCTAACTGGGCGTGTATCTTTGTTAGATTCACGTACCTCACATTGTTTCCAGTACCCGTCAGCATCCAAATGGTCGAATCATTTTTTAAGCGATGTAAATGAGCAAGCATTATAGCGGCAATATCAGTGTCAACAGTTCGAATTACTATATTTGCTTCAAAGTTGTAATTACAGATATGAAATATAATTTTGGTATCAGCTTCCTCATGTTCCGGGCATGACAATTCTTCATTAATACCTGATAAAACTTTCCGGGAATCATTAACAATGAAAGAATGACATTTTCTAAAGTTTATGTGAATTAAAGTGTTACCAATAAATGGTGCCATTTCATCAGTAGCCCAATGTAAAATAAAAAAGTTTACAAGTTTATCACAACTAGACCACTTATTTTATAATAAATTTTGCAAATAAATTATTAAACGCTTGCTGTACGTATAACAGTTCACACTACATAATATACAATACGGAGTATTATACAGAGTATAAGACAGCTGATGCGCAGAAAAAGATCGCCGTAGACCAATCGCGCTATTTCACTCGCACCAACGTACATATATATTCATCGCGCTCACGCCTGGAGTGGACTTCATTATGTCTGGGAAGATAGGGGAACCATCGAAACTGTCTGGGGATTGTGAAAACATTATTTTTATAGATCTCTGAATAACATATATAAAAATTAGATTTTATACTATGACGAAAGTAGATTTATAAATAATTAGAATGTTGGGTGTCTGGGGAGGGGTTGTTACCGCCCTAAGTGTCCGCCAATGGACGAGGCAGTTTCTGATATGATTGTAAGTTGAAATGTATAAAAACTAAGCTTTATACTATTACAAATTTGAGACTCAATTTTACTCACCTTTACTACCTGTTACCTGCCAAAGCCACCGCGACCCAGGTTTAATAATCTGGGTTTGCTTATACCTGTATAGGAGACGTATATAGAAAAATTTCCAACTTTTATAATTTAACGAAGGTTTGGGCGTCGCGGGCTCTTAGTCTAATATAATACAAGTGCTAATGAAAACCATTAACAAAATTATTGCCGCAGATTTTTTTTTTTTTTTTGTTGCCCTGTGTAATCGGTCTTGCAATGATTGTTTTCTACCGGTTGTTGATAAATTTAATGCCGACAACTTCTCTTTTAACTCGTTAACTGTACACGCCAATATTTCGTCTCTGTTCATTTTGTGCTCGTTTGTGCTTGTGCTTTACATGTACTGAAATATTAAATTATTTTTATAAACAGTTTTATAAATGCTTAACTTAAAGGTTTTTGCTATGATAGTTTTGTTAAATGTTTAGTTGGAATTTTTTATAAAATGTATGTACTTCAAATAGGAATTCAAATTCAATTCCACAACTGTTAAGGTTATGTTAACTTTTTCCAACTAGACTCTCAATTTATATGTAATGTTAACATTTGCCGATGCTAATTCGAAACCATCAAGTTGATATTTACGTTACGTTAATTTTCAAGTATTTCATTTAGTTTTAACAGTATTATCAAATCAATATTTAAACTTTAAAATATCTTCGGATAAAATTTCAATACGATTTTTTTTCTACACCTTACACGTGTTTTGGTGTTACCACTCCAATTTCTTCCTCTTATTTTTCTTCTCTTTGCACACGCTCTGCATTCGCTGCTGACGTCACCGATCTGCTTTCCTCTAAGTGTCGCACCAAGTTGAGACGTCCTCCGATGATTTTGCTTACAAATTTTCGTTTCCAGCCTCTGCCACGTAAAATTTGCAAATTTGTAAGATACTGCGATATCAGCCTTTGCGACGCAAAATTTGCAGTTTCTCCTTTTGTTCGTGCTTCCCAGCCAAATGCCAACACGACTAGTTGTCTCTCTCTCTCTCCCAGTTTGCTTCGTTGCCACTGCCACAATTGCATAAAATTTCGCAATTTCTTAAAAGTTTAACGATTTATAAGAAATGCTTCACAAATATATCTTGCAATATCCTCGGCAATTTTTGTTCGACGGTCTTGTATGTTTTAGTTTTCAATATTCATTTTTTTTTTAAGTTTTTCACGATTTCATCGTCTATCCCACTTCTGACACCAAATTTGTGGGGTTATTATTTTAAGACGATAGAATTCATTATAACGAAGCGATAATGCACTTGAATTAATGTTTCTTTATGTGAAATGTTTATTAATGAATATGTTTGAAAACTTATAACTATGAAAATACAAATGATTAACTCAATATAATTGGATTCAATTTTAGCGACAACCAAACGTTTACAAAACTCAAAGAGGAAGATCAAAATCGTGTTAGTTCTTTCTTTTTCATCGATATATTACTATTGACAACAGAGTTGCATTGTCGATAAATGTTTATTAGTAAACTTGACCACTTCTAGTCTTTTTACCGATTCCTACATATATTATACAGTACAATTCCTCTTAACCGTTCACCTCGGGACTGCAAACGTGGCCGGTTGCCGTTTTGGCCGGTTAATCCGAAGTGTACTTGTTAATATATTGTATACATACAATATATATACAAAAATGGAGAAGACCGGTCTCGTCCATATTATAGACTTGTTCTGGAGATAATTCCTCTGTTTTAAGCATTTCACCAAACTTAGTCTTGAATTCTGTCGCACTAAAAGTATCAGCAGACATTTTTTTCTCCACTTACATGTGCGAAACGAATTCCGTTCGCTTCTTCCATCGATTAAGCCAACCATCACTTGCCACAAAGTCACCTCCAATATTAATCTTCTGGTGGATAGCCAAAGCTTTTTCTTTGAAAATTGGGCAGCCAATCGGTGTACCGACGTTCCTGAAGAAACCAGATCCACAAGGCTTCATCGACGACCTCGCAAATCGGTTTTTTTCTCGTACAACGGCTACCCAGATTTCTATCAGATTCCATTTTCGAGCAAAACTCCTCAATGGAACGCCTATCTCTTCGCCAGTCATTTACAGTGCTTTTTCCAACATTAAATTCTGCACATATTTTCGCTACGGATTCGCCATTATCAATTCGCCTTAGCACTTTTAAACGTGTATCCATCGAAACCACAATTCGTTTGCGCTTTGCACTCATTGTTAAGGAAAGAACTATGTTATGTCCGTACCCACAGCAAAAACAAACCAAATTGATCAAAACGACAAAATCATATCTAACATCGTTTATAGTTTACTTCACCGGGATCTCCCCGTAATATCGGGGGAATCCCAGCCGCATCGCCTCGCCGGTGAATTTCTTGGAAAATATTGTATTGCGCTCGGCTGTTGTAAACAGGCCGGTTAATCCGTCGACCGGTTAATGCGAAGCCGGTTAAGAGGAATTATACTGTATTGTATTTCAAGAGTACAGCATATGAGATTCTAGCTGCTATGTTAACTATTTAGTACAAGCAGCTTAGGCCATCGACTCTTTAGTTTAATGTTAAGTGGTAGATACATATGAAGTACGTGAAATATAAAGATAATTTGAACTAAAATTATAGGTTACAAACATTATTACAAAATTTCATATACCTAGGGACACGATATCGAATGTAAAGTATCGATCATGTAGTCATGAGTAGTATCAAAAAAAAGCATCGTACTCATTAAAATATCGGAACTTAAGTATCGATGTTGCAAGGTATCGAGTATTTATTTATTTGCGCCAAATCTATTTTTTTACATTACTTTTAAATATCCCACTCCTCCTCCGTACAATCCCCTAGGAACAGCAGCTTGTCAAGCCTTTTCGATGAAAGTCGGTTGCGAGTTTTTGTCACAGTACTCCCAGCTTTAGAGAACAAACGTTCAGAGGGCACAGATGTCGCAGGAATTCCCAAATACTTCTTTGCCATGTTGTATAGTTTTGGATATACCACTTTCATGTCATCCCATTGTTTTAAAGGGTCGATAGAGAGCGGCGAAAGGTACCGACTTAATTCATCATTATTTGTAACGTTCATTGCAGAACATGATTTTTTATGCAGCTTCTCTGTGTGCGCCAACTTCTTATAGTGACTCCAAAAATCGTATGCTGATTCTATGGAAGAATCACTTTCATTTTCACTCGAGTGAACACTTGAACTGGATGTTATATATTGTCTTAGTAACTTAATTGATTTCGCACAAGCTAACTTGTCTTTAAGAGGCATATTTTTGAATCTCGGATCCAGTAAACAAGAAATTGAAATTAAGTATTATTATTATTATTTATTAAAATATAATTAAAATTATAGATTAATCTAAGATAAAAGCTCTAGCTACCAGGGCTATCGGCTTAGTCAAGTCATAGTAAATGTAAGTAAATAAAGATTATAAGACTAAATAAGTTGAAATATGTTTATAGCTTTAAGAAAATTTGACATTTTTATTATATTTGCTTCAGAAGAGATGGAGAGAATGTTGATTGGATCTGCGTTATCCAGTGTTGTGGTGCGTAAGGCGGAGATAGATGGACAATGTAGTAGAATGTGGCGTATGGTTAAGCGGTTCGCGTGGACTCTTTGTTAAGTGGTATTGGTGTGTTAAAAGAGTATGCCCTAGCCTTAAACGTACAAAGCATCGGTTCATCCAAGTAGTAGTCGAAGTTGGCAGTATGGTACCGGAACCGTGTGGATTTACTTCTTTGTATTCATGCTGGTAGATATACCAATTGGCAACCAGCTGAGACTTTAAAGCTTTGGAGTATATGGTTTTAATTGCTGTTGTACTTTTTATGCTTGCTATTAGTGTTATTTTCAAGAGAAAATAACCTATAGCTCTGGTTCTTGAAGCTCCCAAGGTAGTATTGTTGTGCATTTCGGATATTGTTGTTAGTAGAGATTGAGGGATTGTGTTGGAATGAGTTGTGGATTCAGTGTTTGCGGTGTTGTAGGAATTGTAGGGTGTAGTAAGAGGATTGGATTGGTGAACAGAAAATTGATTGGAGTGAGTTGTTTTGATGCATTAGTTTCGTAGTTGTTATTGTTTTGAATACAGTCCATGGTACTGATAGTTGGTGTGGTTGGAGAATGAATTAGAGAGGTAGAGCGGATATTTGCTGTTGAGTGGATGTTGTTTTGATCGTTTGAGTTAGCTGAGAGATATTGAGATTGAGATGTCGATGTTGTGATGGCTATTGAAGGAGTATAAATATGATCCAATGAGTGTTGAGAGATTGAATGAGAGCTTGAAAGAGACGTGTTCGTAGATGTGTCGGATTGGTTAGTGGTGTTGAGTGCTTGAGTGGCGACTGCAGTGCTGTTTGAAGAGGTACGATCCATGGAGTTGTGAGCGATATTGTGGTGAGAAACTTGTGTGGATTTAAAACTGTCGAGTAAGATTGCATTTGGCTTAGGTTGATGGGGTTTTGTTGTTTGTATAAGCGTCTTGCTTCGGCATAACTGCACTTGTTCTCCGTCTTTATTTTTAATACCTCTTTCTCTTGTAAGTATTTTGGACAGTCTCTAGCAGAGGCGGGGTGAGGCCCAAAACAGTTAGCACACATTGTGCGTTGACATGGCAGTGTGGAATGGGGTGGAAAGTTACAAATTTCACATGTGGTGTTATTATTGCATCTTTTTATGGTGTGACCTAGTAGTTGGCATGAGCGGCATCTCATGGGAGTAGGAAAGTATTCCTCAACTTTCACTGAGTACCATGCTATGTCAATAGTGAGGGGATCTTTGTACAAGTTGAAAGACAGAACTATTCTGCCTGTAGGAACTTTTATATTATTAATACACTCCTCACAAAAATTAAGGGAGCAAGAAAAAAATTCAAATTTTTTCAGGTTTTTTGACGGACTGTATCTATGTGAAAAATGATCGTACCAGAAATTTAAAAAAAGCATTTTGAAGCTCCAGGGCTCTACTTTTCGAATCCGTGGAGCAAAAATTTTGCCAGGCCACGGTTTCAACGCAATCTGAAAAAGTATGACGAAAAAAAAATTTTCCAAATTTTTATCTTTCTTTCTTGGGCTCCACGGGCTCGAAAAAAATTTTTTCGATAAAGCGATCATATGGACCAGAAAGCCTGATTATTCAGCTTCATTTTCCTTTTTTTAAATTCTTCCTACGTCCATGTGTCACGGAGATATCCGGAATTGAACAAGAAAGGACCCTTTTGTCCTCAAGCAGCGATATCTCGACAACGAATGGTCGCATCGGAAATTGGAGGACGGTTTTGGAGTCTGCAATAAATTCCCCATAAAATTCCGTGTAGACGTTTCACGGCGAAATTTTTTTTTTCTTTCAGTACTTCCCTGCAAAAAGTGGAAAAAATTGAATTTTTCTCTTGATTTGGAAAATCGGCTGTATCACCGCAAATATTGAGCATTGAGCAACGGTTTTCAGGGTTTTTTTCACCTTAATGTATCCCTAATAACCCTGTAAATTTTTAGATTGATCCACTGAACCGTTTTTCCGGGCCGATCAATCAAAATTTTTAAAAAAATTAAAGGAACAAGATGTTTACCCTTAAACATTTTGTAATTTTTTTGAAATGGAAAAATCTTTTTTTCTCTCACTTTTTTTCTCAATTCTGCACCAGATACTGCATTAGTTCAAAAAAAGAAACACAAAAAAAAATTTCGAAAATTTTCGAAAAAAAAATTTTTTTTTTGAAAAATTTTTTTTTTTAAATTTGAGTCAAATACTGAAATTATTCCACATAAAAGTGGATTGGAACATCCACCGCCGGCATTTGCGTTACCCAAAGCGCACCACGTGGAGGTTGCTCGGTCGGATTCACGCTTCTTTTGTGCTTACGCACGTGTATGTGTGTGGTTTTCTCAGAGAATGAGACCCCGTGGCTCGTCACTTCCACAGTATTTTGAGACTCCAAACTCATTCTCTAAAGATTGTGTGTGTGTGTGTATGTGTGTGTGTGTGTGTGTGTGTGGGCTAATACCGCGTATTGCCACCTCTGTTCCTCTTAACAGCCTGCAACCTTTGAGGCATATTCGAAATGCAGTTTCGAATCATTCTCTGCGGAATCCGTCGCCACGTTTCAACTAACGCCCGCTCTAATGCAGGTAAGGTTCTAATGTTGGGGTGAAACCGACGTAATCGACGCTTCAGGATATCCCAGACATGCTCGATTGGGTTAAGATCAGAGCTCATCGCTGGATGCCTCAACAACGTTATTTCGTGTCTTCCAAAAAACTGACGGGTGATGTTTGCTGTGTGAGGGCGAGCATTGTCTTGCATAAAAATGAATCCCCTAGTGTTTTGCCGTAGAGGCAAGACAACGGGTCGCAAGATGTCGTCAATGTAACGTCTAGCATTCAGATTTTGGCGGATAATAACCAAAGGAGTTCGCGTGAACCGTGAAACTCCTCCCCAAACCATTATCCTGAAGCGTCGAAAATTCTACCTTTACAAGTGTTAAGGGCTTCGTGAAGAGTAACAGACACGGGACATAGGCCGCCAAAGTTTTTGCATTTTATAAATTTCTCAGCAACCTTGAGAGATTTTGTTAGAATCAGCAGGCTGTCATCGCGTAGTAAGCTTACTGATAAGTATTCGGTACTAATGCCATCAATAGCCTTCTTTTTAGCAAAAACGCTGTATTTTGATAAGGAGTTGGAAACATCGGTAGATTTAATGATAATGAATTTTGGATCATTGCAATTATGATTTTGGGTCACGTCTGATAGTAGTGGAAAAGCTGCTTCTTTATTCACCTTTTTACGTTTTGCCTTCGGGGAAATTAGCATACCGTCGGTAAGTATGCTAAATCGATTCCCCGAAGGAATCGTGGGGCTTCTACCCATATAAGGCACTTAGTGATATTCTTTTAAATATTTTACAAACTAGGTAATTTGAATAACAATAAGAATGTAAAAGGATGGAATTATCAAAAAGCACGTGGAAATAGCACAAATGCTCGCGGAGTTTACTCAACTTAGGTAATCACTTGATACGCACAACCGTACGGCAAGAGAGTTAGTCGGTGACTCAGTTGAAATTAAGTAGTTTTCTTCAATGCATCCGAATCGGCGTTCTATTTGTTTTACTGTCATATCATCGTAGTCCTCACCTACAGGCACATATACATCTGCGCCTTCAGGCAATTCACAATCGTTATAATTTTGCTTATAGTCACATATCGTTTACCCGACAGCTCTTTGGTAACATATTCTAGTGGTTTCAAAATACTCATCAATGTTTTAATATTTTGAATTTTTGAAGCTGAGAGTGTGGGCGGTGCTTTAACATTCAACATTAAGACTTGATATACTATAGGCGTTAGCTCAATAAATATCTGGAACATAAAATAAACGGAATTCCACCGTGTCTTTACATCCAAAATCAGTTTAACCCTTAGGAGCATGGTGGGAAGCCAGGTTCCCACCTTCTTTTTTCTCAACTTTTCTCTACAGATTTGATATTTATGAAAATGGGACCGAGAAAATTTATTTATATGATAATCCATATATCAAAGAATGTAACTGAAACTAAGAAAATTGTTTTGCGTGAATTTATAAACAATTACAGATAAACAAATTGAAAAAATCGTCTATTTTCAGGAAAAAATTCATTTTTCAACAAAGTACATAATGTATAAAGATGGGACATGATACTATAAGGTTTTTGGGGTTGCTGATTACGAATCTGAGGTCAGATTTGAGAAATTCAATATGGCGAATACAAAATGGCGGACATATTTTTTGAAAAATTGTTGGATACTCACCAAGTTTGATATTAGGGAGTTTTTGGGGTCGCTGATTACGAATTTTGGGTCAGATTTGAAAAATTCAAAATGGCGGATACAAAATGGCGGACATATTTTTTGAAAACTTGTTGGATACCAAAAACTCCCTAATATCAAACTTGGTGAGTATCCAACAAGTTTTCAAAAAATATGTCCGCCATTTTGTATCCGCCATATTGAATTTCTCAAATCTGACTCAAGGTTCGTAATCAGCGACCCAAAAAACCCCCTAATGTCAAATTTGGTAAGTTTCCAAAAAATTTTTCAAAAAATAGGTCCGCCATTTTGTATCCGCCATATTGAATTTCTCAAATCTGACCTCAGATTCGTAATCAGCGACCCCTGAAACCCTTAAAATTACATGCAATCATAAAAGCGGTTGGTAAGTAAAATGTGTGCTTCAAAGGGTTAAGAGGTTGAGAGCGAGCTTGCTTTTCTCGTAACGCATCGCTGGCAATTACACTGCCCTTGAAGTATTTTACAATGCCACGTACTTTGCTTATTAATAAATTGAAGTCATTAACTGACATTGCAGATTCAGCGATGAGATTTAGTGTATGGGCAAAGCAAGGCAAGTGATGGTTTTTCCCAAGAAAAATTGTTGTAGCTGCTGTTATGTTCGCGCCGTTGTCTGTCACTATCGCAGATATTTTTTCTGTATTGATGTGCATGCTTGTACAAATTTCATTCAATTTTGCAGCTATGTATTCATCAGTATGCCTTTCATCTAGAGCAACGGTGGCTATGCAACGAGACATAAGACTATCATGCAAAAAATGAGCAGTAACTCCAAACATCACATGTTAGTGCCACGTGAGCTACATTTTCAAATGTGCTTTGAATTTTAGAATGCATTATAGTATAAAAATCATCCAATTGAGCTTTTAGCGTATCAACGCTTGGAATTTTAAATGATGGGCAGGCTTTCTTCATCAATTTGTTAAATCCACGCCCTTTTACGATATCAAATGGTCTTTTGTCGGCGCAAATAAAGTAAAGCAACAACTTGCAGAGTTTTGAATGATCTTTTCGGTATCAATAACGATATTTTTTTCGTGTCCCTACATATACCTAAATTGCTTTCTTGGATGAAATTATATATGCTTAAAATGTTACGCGATGTTACATATTTTAGAGTAGACGCTGAGTTCGCCGACCCAAAGTGTTTTTTCCTTAATCTCTCCAAAATTAAGCATTCGTTGAGGAAATGCTCCGCTGATGTTAATTTGGAGCGGAAAGGACAGGAAGCAGGAGAACCTCCAGTGAGCAAATGCTAATGCGTTACGTTGGTGTGGCCAATCCTTAGGCGGGTAAAAATTGTTGATTGATGACGGGTGGTTTTACTAGGGTAAACTACCTCACTACGATCTGAGTTGGTACTTTTATATTTGTGAGAGAAACTGCGCCATTCTATGTCCCATTTTGAAATTATATGTGTTTCTTTATATAGGTATATTATCTGCGGATGAGACATTTTTTGTGACACTAGCAAAGGAGCTAAGCCGTTGAGAAAGGGGTAAACTATTTTTATATTTGCGGCGCGCTTCGCCAGTAGTGCATTTCTCTAGGGTTTTAATTTTGAGGATTTCCCTCGCCTGGATATATTTGGTGCAGTTCCTGTCCGAAGATCGGTGCTCTTCGGCGCAGTTGGCGCATTGAGTACGGATACACTTGTCAGTATTGTGAGGTGGAAGGTTGCAATTATTACATGTTGGATTACTATTGCACCGTTTTTGGGTATGCCCCAACTTTTGGCAGTTTCTGCAACGCATTGGGCTTGAGATATAAAGTTGAACCTTGCCTTTGTACCATGCGACTTCTACGGCGTCAGGAAGCTGGAAAAGAAGTTTAAAAGTTTTACCCTCGATTTGGCGGGTAAATTTGTAGACACGCGTAACGTGTTGATTTTTCATTTCTCCGATTATTTCGTCTTCCGCAACATGCTTTAGACAAGGCGAGTAGATAATACCTTTCACTGAATTCAATTTCTCATGTAACTTAACGTTAATGGGACATAGGTTAGGAAACGATTTAGCTTTTAGGAACTTATCTGCGATTCGAGCGGGTTAAGACGAGTAAGTTACCGCCGCGATGTTGTGAGATTGAGTTTATCTCCGTCGAAATAGCTTCGATCGATTTTTTAATGGCAAAAGGGCTGAGCTGAGAAAGAGGCTTAGTATTGTCGGCAGAGGATATCAATATAAATTTGAGGTTATGTGCTGTAGGACACTTTTTAGGGAGTTCAGGAAAAATGTCTTGATTTGGGTTTGGTTTCTTTTTCTTCCTTGTGGGATTTTCCAGGAAGTCTGCTAATGCTGAAAAGCGATTCGGTGACCTATCTGGAGGTCCCGGCGCCATTATTGAGCTTGATTCTGATTTTTGTTTTTTTTTTTTTTATACAAATGTTTTAACACGTGCGTCTAATGTCAAAATGAAAAACACAAAAAACCAAAGGCGGGAATAAGCACAAAGTAAATGAAGCGATTAGCGGAAAGTTAACAAATGTATGTCAGGGAATAGTCACTGAGAAAACAAAAGACGTCCGAACGCTTTGAGTGATAGTCGGTGACTGACAGAGAATCAGTATTGAGCTCTTAAATGAAACGCGCAGCAGAATTATAAAAGGTTTAATTCAAACTTATAAACTTAAATATGCACTAAGTAGTGAATGTTGCTTACCACAGCTATTATGTTGTAAAACTCAAATTGACATTTCATATGCAATGTTGCCATTAATTATTAATCTTATTATTTGAACAATTATAGACTTAATTCTCATCATTAAAGAGGATTAGGGGAATTTTCATTGGCAACTTTGCCGAAGACTGCCCTTTGGGGATGACTTGAAGAAATTCTCCAGCCTAGATCCCTTTTCTCTCTGGCTGTAGAAGGTTTTCTCTTCCCATAACTTTTCTTTGCGCAGGTAATGGTCCACATTATGGTATCAAAGCGGCACGTAAGTGCTACTTGAAGTGTGCTTGTGGCACTCTTGCCATTTTACCTACCTACCTACCTACCTTGCCGAAGACTGACAGTTAATGCCTATTGTGAATGAAAAGTAATTAAGTTTTTAAAGAGAAGAACAAGAAAGACTGAATGTTATGCTAGCACGTTCGAAATTACATTAATTGTTTTGATATTTCGGAGCAGTTTGAGAAATTGAAGAAATTTAAAAATTTTTTTCAATAAATAGTTATATCCTATATTAGTATTAGGGCAGATATGGGTATTAGATATGTGTCGCCTGCGATCCACCTTTTTCTGACAATACTATCCAATAAGCAAATTAGGTGTTCATTAATCCGCACAACAAGCGTCTGTCATACTACAATTTTAATCAGAATTAATTCCATTAACGCCGCCATCTGTCTAGGCTATAATGTATGTAAAAATGAAGAATAAGCAATTGTAATCCTTTTATTTCATTTAATTGTAATACAGTCGAACTTCCATATAGTGAATTCGCACGGGACCTGAAAATCACTTCACTATATAGAAACTTCATTATAAAGAAACATTGATTTTTTATGTAATTTTATTTAAAATAATCAGTGAGTTTGGTTTGAATTACAGTCTTCCATTTTTCATTTTCAATAAAAGCTTCCAAATCATGTAGAGAGTTGAAAACAATAATCGGCACGTCACTCCTCATTTCCACAAAGGTTCTAATTACGCTAATGGATGAAGCAGCTTGTATCAACGTAGGTAATGCCTCCTCAATTCTTCAACGGTCAAATCGTGTTCATCGTTATCTGAAATAATATTTACATATTAAATTTTTGTTTGACTATAAAAAGATAAATGCTTACCAGGTTCAGCTGGAACTCCGCGACTTTCAAAAATGCTGTTGAGAATATCTTCTTCGGATGGGTTGTCCCAAGTCTGCACACCATTATCAACATTTACGTAGTCATCAAACGATGCTTCGGTATTTGCTACTTTTTTAAATGAAGACTAAAGCAGCCAAATCCGATATTGAAAGAAGGTCCTCTTCATCCCAATGCTCAAATGGAATCTGCATAGCATCTTTTGAAAATCCAGCCTTTTTAAAACAGTTGGCAATTGTTTCTGGTTTAACATAGACATTCCATACATTGCTAAGATTTCGAACTGCTTGCAGCAAGTCTATGGCCATAACAGAATTTCCCTCATCCACTTGAGTCAATATATTCGTTAAAATTCGTTTTCTGTAATGTTGTTTCATGTTGTAGATAATGCCTTGGTCCATTGGTTGCAGTAACGAAGTCATGTTGGGAGGAAAATAAGCGAGATGAATGTTTCTCAACTTGTCTCTTACATCTTTAGGGTGGGCAGTGCAGTTATCAACAAAAAACAACACCTTTCTGTTTTGATCACAAATTTTTTTGTTGAGTTTTACAATGCATTTCGTAAAAATCTCACTGGTCATCCATGCTTTTTTGTTAAACTCATAATCGACACCTAAAGATTTTATTCCCTTGAAGCACCTCGGATTTTTGGCCTTTCCGATTACCAGCAATTTTAGCTTTTCTGATCCAGTCATATTGCTTCCCACCAGTACAGTTATTCTCTCCTTGCTTTGCTTCCCACCAAAGCATTTTTCATTTTTGAATGCCAGTGTTTTAGTTGGCAAGCATTTGAAAAACAAAGCAGTCTCGTCGGCATTAAAAATGTCGTTAATACTGTAATTTTCAATTAATTTCGGTAAGACGTTCGTTACCCATTCATCACGGTTTTCTATGTTGGCGTCAGCACTTTCCCCACATAATGTCTTTTGAATAACGCCATGCCGACTTTTGAACTTGTCTAACCAACCTGTACTTGCCTCAAATTCGTGGTGTCCTAGTGCTTCCGCAAAATCTTTGGCCTTTTGCTTCAATAATGGTCCAGATAAAGGGAGATTCTTACCACGTGCAACGAGTAACCATTTCAGCATTGTTTCGTCAATATCCTCAAAATGACAAGGTCGAAGTCTTTTGCGTTTGGTTTTTAATGCCAAATCTTCCGCATTTTTTAAAATCACATCCTTATTTTTTAAAATATTTGATAAAGTGCTGGGAAGAACTCCGAATTCATTGGCAATATCTTTTTTTTTTCTTTCCTTCATTAACTTTGTTAATCATTAATATGGGATTTATATTCCGTTCAAATAAAAAGCGGTTTAAATATTTATTTAACTTAACGGTTACAATATTTATTTAAATTAATGTTACAAAACGCGTCCGACCAGTCCGGTGCTCTATTCGTAAAGAAAAGTTCGTTTCCCTAACGCTTTAGTTCCGAGCCCTTTTCGTTCAGTCAGTGATGCCCATTGCAATTAAATTCGTCCAGTTACAAATAAATTCGTCCAGTATGCAGAGATGCATTTACCTATAAAGTATGCAGAGATGCATTTGCCTATAAAGTCATGTTCACTTATGTCCTTTGTTCGTCTGTCAATCCCACATTCGGCCATCCTGATGTTTCATTCGCCTCGAATGAAGGGTTCCACGGCTTCATGTACTCTGCCACTGTATGCGTTACTCTCGGCCCTTCGATATCGCCGATCTTTTCCACGGTGTACCTACCGTGATTTCTTTTCTCTTTCACCTTGTACGGTCCGTAAAATTTTGGCTTGAGCTTAAGTCCGGTTCCATATTGAGTGCGCTTAACGGCGACTAATTCTCCAACCGCATACTCGGTTTCTATTTTGCGGTTTTTATTAAAATTCCGAATGTTCTCTTCTTGCATATGGCTTATATTATCTCGCGCTTCTTCTCGTACCTTACTCCTCTCTTCTTCCAACTCTTCTATAGCTGATTCTTCCAACAACTAGCGAATGTCATGATTTTCGTTAACGCGTATATCAACACCTGTTAACAGTTTGAACGGTGAATACTTCGTGCTTCGCGTCGGTGTAGAGTTTATTACTTGCACATGCTTATACCATAGCTTCGGATTCTTTCCGCATAACTTCGTCAACATTGGTATGACAATCTTATGGACTCTTTCTACCTGCCCGTTTCCACGCGGAACTCCGGTTGTTATAACTAGATGTTGAATGTTTTCCTTTTTGCAATAATCCTCGAACGCATTCGAAGTAAAACCAGTCCCTCTATCCGTGATGATCCTAAGTGGATGTCCAAACGTTGCTGCCTGCCTTTCTAAACGCTCTAAAACTTCATCGCTTCCGGTACTTCTAGTGGGATACAGCCAAACAAATTTAGAAAATGCATCGACGACTACTAGAATATAGTTATATCGCTTTTTCGTTTCTTCCATAGGTCCTATGTGGTCTAAATGGTATGTCACTAGAGGTCTGTCATCTTTTCTAATTGGATGTAGCATCCCTTCCTTCTTCCCAGCTTTCGCCTCTGAAACCAAACATTCTACGCAACTCCTGACTACTCGCACTACCTTCGGAGCCAAATCGTAAATAAAAAAGTCTCTCTCGACCAAATCTTGCGTCTTTTTCGCCGCATAATGTCCTTATCTATGAGCCATCTGGATAACCTCTCGCTCCATCGATGTCGGTACTACCATAAGCTCTTTAGCGAGATCTTTATGGAGAACCCCATGCTTTAAATAGAAATCGTGATACTCCTCGTGCTCTAAAACCTTTTGTACGGCTGCCAACTTATCGTCTTTCAGTTGTTCTTCTCGTATCCTATGTCGAAAGGTGTCCGTCATCATCAAGCAATGTATGCGACTTAACGCATCCACGTGTCTCATCTGACTTCCTGAACGGTGCTCAATCTCGTACTGATAGTCTTGAAGAAACATCGCCCAACGCGATACTCTTAAGGGAACGTCCTCTTTTTTCATAGTTAGTGCAAAAGCGTTACAGTCGGTTACTATTTTAAATTTTATACCCATAACGTATACTCTCCATTTCTTTAGCGCAGCTATAATTGCTAATACCTCCAGCTCGTATGAGTGATATTTCTGTTCTACAACCGTAGTTTTTCTACTCATATATTCAATAGGATGTAAACATCTAAACTATTTGAAACCCTACGTATTGCCCCATGAGATCAGTCAATGGTTTAGCGACCAGAGAATATCTCGGAATGAAGCGCCTAAAATATGACGTCAGTCCCAAAAAACGTTGTAACATCTTCTTATCGGTAGGAATGGGAAAATCACCTACTGCTATAGTTTTCTCTCGCGATGGTGCTATGGTGGACGCCTCCACAACGTAGCCCAAAAACGTGGCTCGGCTCTTTAAAAATTGACACTTCTCCCATTTTATTCGAAGCCCATATAGTTCTGCGGTCTCCAGCACTCTCCTTAAACTAGTTAACCCTTCCTCCACGCTCTTTGAAGGAATAATTATATCGTCCATATAGGCTATTATTGTATTATTCCGAATAAGTTCACCTAGCACAGCATTAACGTACCTCGTGAAAACTGCTGGGGAATTACTGATGCCAAATGGAGCATACAGAAACTCGTATTGTCCATTATGAGTTACAAAAGCTGTGTATTTACGCGACATAGTCTCTAACGGTACGTGGAAGAATCCGTTACGAAGATCCAAAGTCGAGTAAAAAGTAGCCGATTGAAGCCTCTGCAGAACATTATCGATTAATGGCATCGGAAAGTTGTCACGTATTATTTTTTCGTTTAACTTCCGGTAGTCACAGCATAACCGTTTGGTACCATCCTTCTTTGTCACCAGTACTATCGGAGATGCATACTCGGATGTGCTAATCTGAATGATATTGTCGGCTAACCACTCGTCTACCTGCTTTTCAACTAAACATTGGTCGGCGTATGACATTCGACGCGGTCTTTGATATACTGGCACCTCATCGGACAAGATGATCTTCATTTCGATAGGCGATGACTTTTTCTTCTCGCTTCTGTAATTCGTAATCAGGCTAAGTACCCTTTCCTTTGTTGCAGTTGGCAAATGATCGAGTTCAACCTGCAACCCAGCACTCTCACAAGACACAGAATGTAGGATTTGTCCAAACTCCTTCACCAACTCATCAATGCGATTCGGGTCTTCACTCCCCACTCTTTTCACGCTAACTTCCTTAGATTCTGATTTCTGCTCGGGAATTCTTTTCTTTTGGAACCTCACCCCTTCGCCGTCGATGACGACGTCTACCTGCCTCAGAATATCCTTTCCTAAAATCGCGTCGTACAAAATATCGCGCTCGCTAGCAACGTGAAACTCGATATTTACTTCGACCCCATCCAGATCCATGATCGCAGAGAAACATCCAACAGTTGTTATCATTTTGTTGCCAATGCCATACAACGTTTTACTTATGGGTTTTAAGTCGATGTATCCAATGTTGAGTAGGGTGTCATATCTGACAACACAGATATCACTACCCGTATCCAACAGTGCTGAAAACGTGTACCCATTTATCTGCAATTCGCGGAATAGGGACGCGTCCTTTGAAGCTGACCTCGCTTTCGGCTCTTCTTCGCCGTCGGTAACTACATTCACCCTTTGATTTTCCATCTTCTCCGCTCGCGGTATCGTCTGCTTGCACTCGAATGCCTTGTGACCGACTTGGCTACATTTAAAACATCGAATCGCCAATTGAGTGCATTGCCTAGCAAGATGCCCTATTCTTCCACACTGGAAACACGACCTACTGCTTTGCGCCTCATCTTTAGTAGAACCTTTATCTTGCGAGGACTGTGTAAACGGTCTGCTTCCTATGTGTGATCCCCTGTGTTGTGATCCCCTACACCTCTCATAAATGCGCAGGTTTTCCTTAAGGTCTCTCAAATTACGGGCTTGATATAAAATTTGCTTATTAGCACGCGTATCTGGGATGCCATCAATGAAATATTCGATAACGCTCTCGTCGTCCATATTAATCAGGCTGACAATCTCCATCAATGAGTATAGATACTCCAGTAAACTCTCGTTTACCCGTTTACGTCTATTCTTTAATCTGCGATGAATTTCGTTCGCACTCAGCTTAACTTCGAACTCTTCCTTAAGGATGGACTTTAGCGAGTTCCAATCCTTCACTGCTCTCTGACTTCTCACAAAGGTTCTTGCCGCGCCCCTGAGTAGTTGTTTTCCATAAATAAACTTCTGCAGTTCGTTCCAATTGACGACAGCTGCGTTATCCTCGAACTCCTGCAACTACTGATTAACGTCAGGTTGCCCGCACCCTGAGAATGATGACAGCGCATCTTCGATATCGCGAAGACTAAAAAAATTCTGGACTGGCATTTGCACCTTAGCGGATCTATCTTCACAACCCTCATCCGAAGCTAGACTCACATTAGCGTCCGAAACTTTAGAATGACCGAAGTGTTCTAAGAGTGCGTCCTGCAAATCACCTTTCCGCCCCCTAGTCGGTAACCCTAAAACCGTGAGTTTCTCCCTGGGGTTGTTTAAATTCAACTCTAAAATTTCGTCCACGTCCATGTCAATGTCGTTTACAATGTTAGATATAATACAATGTTTACGTATAAGGTAATATTCAACACCAATATAATTTTCCTTAACTAGTTCTTAAATATATGTTGGGAACCGCTGTAATGAGTAGAACCCAGCACTTTGACTTTGCAATTTCTTTCGTTTTGCCTATTACTTTATTTTTCAAGTTTAGTGCGTGCTTTGTATCACTTTCGCTTATTTAGATTCGAAGAAAAAACTTTCGATGAACGAAACGGATCCCGGACGAGCCCCCAAATTGTGGGATTTATATTCCGTTCAAATAAAAAGCGGTTTAAATATTTATTTAACTTAACGGTTACAATATTTATTTAAATTAATGTTACAAAACGCGTCCGACCAGTCCGGTGCTCTATTCGGAAAGAAAAGTTCGTTTCCCTAACGCTTTAGTTCCGAGCCCTTTTCGTCCAGTCAGTGATGCCCATTGCAATTAAATTCGTCCAGTTACAAATAAATTCGTCCAGTATGCAGATATGCATTTACCTATAAAGTATGGAGAGATGCATTTGCCTATAAAGTCATGTTCACTTATGTCCTTTGTTCGTCTGTCAATCCCACATTAATAACTTTTTTTCAAGCGAAATGCTGCTTCGATGCGTATTTTAACTTCAATCACTGAATAAAACTGTAATAGCTCAGCTCTTTCTGTTTTAATTTTGGGATTCCCCTCATTACAGTTTGTCCACATCTAACTGTAATTTTTTGCAACAGAAAACTTTTGAAAAAATTCACTATATGGAGACACTATTAAGACGCTTGAATTTCCAGTTGTAAAATTTATTCATTATATAGAAAACTTCACTATATAGAAATTCATTATAAGGAGACAAAAATACACCGAAAGTAGAACGAAAAAGCAGTGTCTTCGAAACCAGTTCATTATAAGGAGAGCTTCATTATATGGAAGTTCACTGTAGAGAAGTTCGACTGTAATTGTAAAATTTGTAATTTATAGTAAGTAATAATAGACTTCTTCGCTTTACGGCTGCTTGACAACTAAAAACAACTCGCTTGTTCACTCATGTGACTTCTGCTCCTTGTCGCAGGGTTGCCATTTGTCACACGTATCATACAACTCTGACGATTATCGTCTTATTCATGATTCTGACCAAACACACGCAAAGGAAAAAAAACTCTGTAAAATTTGTTTAGAAGATTTTAACAAAACCATAAAATCGGAGAGAAATATGTTGTTAAGGTGGATAAGTAAAATTTTATGAAAAATAATTTTGTACAAAGTTTTAACCCAATTAGTTTTCTCATGAAAGGATCGGTTTTGGCTCTTTTTTTAGAATAAAACAGCATTTTAAAGATCGCTAGTGGGTTAAAATGATCTAGAAAATTATTTGCCATAAAATTTCAACAGGGTTCCCCTCAGATAAAATCTTTGTACAAAGAACTTGTAAGGCCACAGAAAATAAAAATATATAACAACTTCCATTTTTCTCAGTTTTTGGGACATACGAGTATTTATTGCAGCAGTAGCAAAAGCCGTTCGGACTTGCACGCTTCCATTTTACTTTTTCAATAAAGTAAATTCTCAATAAAGCCATTCGGTGCTAACCAAAGACTATTTACACTTAGGTTACTTGTTTACACAATTGGAGCTAGAGTTACAGTGATAAATAGGTGGGTACCCAACGTTCAACTGTGCAAAAAGTAGTGTACAGACCCAATTTTGAAAGAAATTCATATTAATTATTAGTTAGTATGTATGTATGTATGTAATGAACTATCTAATTCGCTGCTTACGTTACATTTACTATTTTTCACTTAATTAGTTAAAATGTAAGAGTTATTCGCAAAGTACCTATTTTAGTGGCCACGCAAAATTACACTTTATGAAAATAATCGAATCTGTGCAACCAATAAAGCATCCTAATATAACGAGCCCTTTAAATTCACAACGAAGCTGAAATGTCATTTGTAAAAAAAGCGAAATTTCAATAATAGCTTTAAATTTTTCCGAGCGGCACAAGGAAATCGATAGATAAAGGGAGCGTACCTATTTTAATGACCATATGTGTATATGAACAATATAATGTTCTCTGAAAAGTTTTTCGACGAAGACGCAGTGAAGTAGTCACGCGAGGCAAACATCAGCAAACTGAATAATGTAAATACATAAATATATTTTTATTGGGGAAAAGAATAAATGTACTAAAAAATAGAGCAAAGTTTGAAAAATTAAATTTGCATTGCAAAATTTGTGCTTCCAGTGGTTAATTCGGTCTTTTGGCGGTGTTCGGACGCGGTAACGATCAAGGTTTAACTTTTTTCTTCGCCTTTAGACTGGAACAGTTGCATGTGTGCGCGAGATTTTATGGAGTTTAATTGTGTTGCTCTGTTTGATATAAAAAATTAAAAAAATTTAAAAAAATGTTTACGCACAAAAGTGAAATATACAAATTTTGAGAAGGGAATTTTGTTGTACTTAAACTATAGAACGAAAGGGCTTTTATGCAATTTGGAACGCAAAAAAGTAGAGAAAATATATAGTAATATTTTGAGCATTTTGGCAGCAGAGCCAAAGTTTGACCTTTCACTTCGTTTTAGCCAAGCAAACCATTTTTAGAGAAAATAAATTTGGTTTCACCGCTAACTCCGTTTTGAAACTTGTCATTTTAAATATGAGAGTTAGATAAATCTATATAAATAAGTTTCATCTGAAATATAGAGATTGTATTCTGATTTTGGTAGAAAAATTACTTTTTAACGAAAATGATAAATATAGATTTACTGTATTTTCACCGTTATTCTTCTATTTATTCTTTTTCTCGAAACAGTTTCTCAATTATCAGTATTAACAAGGCTTCTTTAGAAGCCTAATTAGAAGCACATATATTATATATATTTATACACCCATACATCCATAAGTAACTCCAGGGGTCGATCCAAGGGGGGAAATAGGGGAAATTTTAAAAGTAGGACTCAAAAGCACTGAAGTTATGAACTGAACATTTTGCTTTTCTATTTTAAAATTTTTAAAGTTTTTTTTCAAAATCAGAAAGAGTGAAATAATACTTTAAGGTGCTCCACTGTTCTAAAACTCTTTCAATTCACGATTGTCTGGATAGCCACCGGGTTGCAGACAATTTTAAAATTACATGAAGCTCGGTTCCAAAATATTCCTCAAACAGTTTTGAATTCTTCTCATCTGTTCGAGCTGTTACAAAAATGAAAGTTGAGAAGCCTTATGAATTGGTTAATTTCCTGTGAAATTTTTTGAAATGCAGCTGCAGATACTAGATTTATATTGTGACAAACACAACCAGGAGTAAACAGATGTGGAATAACCGTTTTAAACTTTTCTTGACAATTTTTCATCACATTACAATTATCTGCAGTGATTGAAATCATATTTTCAGAGGAATTGAATGATTTTCTAGATTTCCTATTATTTTGTCGTACAATCAGTAATTGAAAAGAGCCCAAAAAATCGATCAACACATTTTGTTTCGTATGTCCTTACCATTACCGCAAGATTTTTCGACAATGACACATCCGTGCTCTCGTCTATTATTATTGAGTAGTAATTTTTCTGGCAAGAGTTGGAAATGGATTTCCTATTTTCTAGAGCAGTTACAGTGTTAATGATTTTTTGGGCTTTTTTCCTGTCTAATATATATTCATCTTTTTTACAATTTTCGAGTCGGATATTGCAAGCAAATTTAAGTGATCCAGTACAGTGAATGGCAAATTGTGTTCGGATATAAATACATTTAGCCTTAACTCCATTAAGTGAGCTGCTGCAGCTGTTGAGTCAATATTCCAATAAATTCCTGTAATTTTAGAGTTTCCTTTGCCCTCTTCATTTTTCATACATGGCTTTCGCAACTTGCATGCCGCTGTATGTGAGACAGACCTCCAGCAATTGATACATTGCATATTAAACACTTCTTTCCCTTTTGGCTATTTTCCTGCAGTAGCCAAGGGAATTTGGTTTTCCACTCTACTCGAAATCCTACTTCATATTTTCTTCTTTTGCTGAAAAAATTATTCTTCTATTTATAAAGGAAAATACAATTTAATTAACAAAATTGTTCACCTCTCTTCTGAACTCATTTCCTTTACTTTTTGTTGCTTGCTTCCGTTGAGTAGAAGATTCGCAATGAGTTTCGAATTTCGTTAATTTGATTTCACGGAAAACATATGTCTTTTGCCATTAGATAAAACCGCTAAAACCGCGCTAGGTAACATACATAGAAATAAATATACAACTTCAACATGCAAACATCGTACTGCATTGGAAGTTGATTTATCGAAGCATTTATCAAAAAAATACCAAATTTCGGCATCACCTGTATGGTTGCACCACGACTGAAACTATTTGATAGAAAGGGACAAATATAGTTCTTGTTGAGAGAGTTGTAATTTGTTCGAAAGAAGGTTGCCATAGTAAAAAAATTCTTATTCGATGATTACAAACATTGATTATCTACAAACATTGTAACAATAAGCAAAATTGTATCAAAAAAGAATGCGTCGTACGTCAGTACTTTCTTGGGTCAGATTGTATCGAAAAAGTACAATTGTATCGAAAAACCCAACCCTGGCATAAGCCATAAATCGGTAGCTGTTTTTGTTTACTTCGATATACTACATGGTCCAATAAGTTCATAAGGAGAGAGGGTAAAAAAAATTTTTTTCAACAAAAGTTCATTTTATTCTTCAACATAGGTCCCTTCTAGGGCGATACACTTTTCCCAACGGTCTTCTAACATTTTGATGCCTTTCGAAAAATGATCAATAGAAAGTCCTTCAAAATATGCATCTGTTTCCCATTCAACTTCTTCATTTGATCGAAATCTCTTTCCCTGAAGCCATCTCTTCAAGTTTGGCAACAGCCAATAGTCGCTGGGGGCCAAATCTGAAGAATACGGTGGATGGGGAAGCAATTCGTGCAGTTTTGCCATGACAATCGTTGATTTGTGAGCCGGTGCATTGTCTTGGTGGAACAACAATTTTTTCTTTGCTAAATGAGGCCGCTTTTTCTTGGTTTCGTCGTTCAAACGGTACAACAAGCTGGCATAATACTCCCGGTGAAAGTTTTACCCTTTTCAAGATAGTCGATGAAGATTACACCGCAAGCATCCCAAAAAATGCTGGCCAAGACCTTTCCAGCCGATTGTTGCGTCTTTGGACGTTTTGTTCGGCTTTGGCCGGCTTTCAAACACTCTGCCGACTGTTTATTCGACTGTGGCGTGTAGTGTTGGTCCATGTTTCGTCCATTGTTATGAATCGACGCAAAAACTCACTTGGATTGCGGCGAAACAGCTTCAAACAATGCTTAAAATCCATTATTCGTTGTTGTTTTTGGTTGATTTTGAGAAAACGCGGCATCCATCTTCCGACTAGCTTTTTCACACCCAAATACTCATGCAAAATCGTTCCTACTGACCCTTTCGATATGCTTATGGCCTCTGCTAACTCGCGTACTTTCACTTTACGATCATTCAGAATGATACGATGGCTTTTTTTTGATGTTTTCTGGAACAACTGCTTCATTTGGACGTCCTAAACGCGCTGCGTCCGTACAACCGCATCTAAATTCACGAAACCATCGATCAACGGTTCTGATCGACGGAGCGGAGTCCGAATAATACTTCCGTAGCCATTGGTGTGTTTCCACAGTGTTTTTTAATTAAAAAAAATCATAAACAAGACTGACTTAAAACTATTTACATTTTATGCTTTTATAGGGTACTTCAACATTACGTTTTCGTAATGGGGACGGGAATGCAATAAATGCGAATTTTACAATATCTTATTTTCTTCTTAAAATTAATTTTTGAAACGTTTGCAATTCTTTGAATTGCGACCGATAAATGGCATTCAAAATATTATTTTTCTCTATTTTTGCTATAAATTCGTCAATTGGATCATTCTTAATGTATATGTGTGTGTTTGTATATGTAACTCGCCTAAAAAAGTTTCACTTCAATAATGCGTTGCGATCGAAAATTCTATTATGATCAACCAAAACTAAAAAACCACCGCATACAACTATCCCGCCGAAGATATGTAAAACGTAATTAGCAGTTTTCAGATCTTCAATCTAAAAATAACGCTGCCGATTTAAGTATTTCATTTAGCATTTTGCTTTTGCTAGTGCCAAGTTTTCTTGCATTGCAGCCATCCTCTCACAAATCCTTTCATAATATCCTTAGTTTGTAAGTGATCTTTATACCATTTGTCGCACTTAAGATTCCCTTTATTTCATGTAAACCGGGTGATATCGTTGTGTTAAAACGTTCAAAGCACCTAGGAAATGTATTTGAATCTTCGATTTTTCCCTTGATATAAGATTTAAAATTATCTTTTCGGCAGTTCCATACTTTTGAAGACCAGAGCGCTAGGCTCTATACTCCTGATGTGAGAGATGAAATGAATCATTTATCCTCAATTCTGTTCGGTTTATTGGTATTCAAAAAAATAAAAACCACTTATAAAAAGGTAATTTCACGCAACATTCACATATCGTGCTACTCGCGAAACTGCTGTGACAATCGAAAAGCATGCTAGCGAAACGTGATCTAAACCAAGAAATACACTATCATCCAATTGATACCATCAACGCGAATGCAGTTAAATATAAAAGAAGCGGGTATTATTATCGCTATCACCACTCATATTCAACGCGAATGGTATGAGACATTGCTTCTAGATAATTTTCTGCAGATAATTTATAGGGCTTCCCCTTTTACTAACCTGTCTGAAACTACTTCCTACAATAACAACTACGAAACTTTTTTATATACCAGCTAGGCTACTATGGCCACAAATAAATAAGGAAAAGACAAAGGAACTGCTTAGCCTTTCAAGAGAGGATATCTCGAAGGCCGTGGCTTGTATAATCGGTCATATGCTATTCGTAAATGTTTTAAGTGGCAAGACCATCCTAGTTTGTTTTTGTTTATTTCATGTTCTTTTTCCACATTAAATTTAAATAATTAGAATATAAATTATAATAATAAATAACAGAAAGTACGACTTAACGAAAGTTGTCAGTCGGGGGTATAAAAAATTAAAAAATTATTTTGGCACATAATTTGTTTTATGGTTTTGTTTTTGTTCTGCAACATCTTAAAAATAAAATTAATCCTTAAATGAAAACATACAAGGTGAAGTCCAAAATAAAGAAGACTGAGCTAAAATATTAGATATTATAATACGGATTTGAACTAGGCATTATTTGAAGAATGGTAACACTTAGCTGTCATCTGATTTGACAGAATAGTTTTATTCTTCCGCTGAACGAAAATGGTTGTGTATACGCTCAAAGAACGCTGAGAAATATTGCGACATTACTTTGAAAATCATGGTAATGTTGCAGAATGTGTAATGTGTACGAAAATTACGTACGGCAATGGGAAGAAGAAAAGCACCGAATGAAGCGTATGTGCGTTAATTTGCGAAAAAAGTAAGAGAAACTGGGTTGCTTATTGACAAACCCACGCGTGACCGACCAAAAACCGTGCGTACACCCGAACAGCAACAATTGATGCACTGAAGACCAACATACGCGATGTCATAGCTGAAATACATCCGCATACAATCGAAAATGTGTTGAAAAATTGGACCCATCGTATGGGATGGTGCATGGCTAGCCGAGGCAGCCATATGAATGAAGTTGTGTTCCATCATTAACCGGAAAGATTGTACTTCAAAATAAAAAAAACAGTTTGGAAAAATATTGAGTAGTTTCTTTTTTATAGCATTTTTAATTCCTTAAAGTTATACGGCGGACCCTTTAGAAATGACAGGAGCTTTGTTTTGATAATTTCGAGTTTATTTATTCGAAATAGTCCCCTCTGGCCTCGATACACTGTTTTACGTGATCTAAAAGCTTTTCGAAAGATTGTTTCAGGTTATTGACCGGTATCCGGAATGTCCTTCAGGATGCCGGTACAAGCCTCTTGGATGTCCTCAACGGGCGCAAGACGTTTTCCTTTCATGGCCAAATGCAATTTTCCGAATGGGCAGAAGTCACAGGGAGCCATATCAGGCGAATACGGTGAGTGATTTATGGTTAAAATGCGATTTCTAGTCAAAAAATCAGTCTCAAGAGTGGATCATGCAATAAGCGCCAGCCTCCTTCTTCGCGGTATTCAGACCGAATTCGACGAATGCGATGCATCAAACGCTTCAAAACGCCAAGACAGAAACTTACATTGACCGTTTGGCCGTTGGCCCGAACTCTTTGTGAACAATTCCCGTGGAATCGTAAAAACAAATAAGCATCGACTTGATTTTTGACTTCTCCAAACACGGTTTTTTGGGTGGTGGCTCGTCTTTGGCCTTCCATTCGGTACATTGACGCTTAGTTTCAGGTTCATGTTGGAAACACCACCTTTGATTACCAGTTACAAAGGTGTAAAGAAAATTCTCGTCTTTTCTCGGCTCTTTAATGAGCTCTTTCGAATGCGGAATGAAACGTGCACAGACTTTTCGTAAGCCTGAATATTCAGTTAAAATGCTATAAATCAATGTTTTGGGGATATTCAACTCCGATTTCATGAATTGATTACTGATTTTGAGCGGCCTGTATGTTCATTGTCATTTATGTCCGCACAACCATTTCTGCAATGTGTGATCCACTCATGAACTCTGGCACGAGATAGGCAATCATCGCCATAAACTTTTTTCGTCAATTTAAATGTTTCGGTAAACGTTTTACCGATTTTAAAACAAAATTTGATATTAGCTCTTTGTTCAAAACTCATTTTTGTACCGATGCACAGTGGTCCCGCCGCGTAGGAAGAGCGGTCATAAGAACTTTTGGCGTGATAAATGACTTTTTAGTACGTTTTTAAGTTGAGAAATGTTTTTATTTGTTAAAAAAACATTAAGACTTATAAAAAGTAATATATATATAATAAGAATATATATAAGATATAATAATAATAATAATATATAATCAAGTAATATATGATTAATATAAAAAGTCAAAGGGAAATTAGGTACACACATTTTTTATATAAAATTTGTTTGTTTCGTTTAAAGTTTTGCATAAATTTTAAATTATAAACAATAATAGAAAAAAAACATTAAATTCCGGAAGGATGAGCATAAAGTATACTTGGATGCCAGTTAACATATTCTTATTTATGAAAACAATAAAACATTCACTTCCAAAAAAGTTAATGTACTTAGAAATACAAAAGATTCGTGTTAGTTACAGTTCTTGAGTGCTTTCTGGTATTGTCACGTCTGAATTGTTCCACTAATTTATTACATGATTCAGCTGCCTCCTCTGATAATTCTCCAATTGATAATAAACAATGATCGAGCACCTCCGACCCATGAATGAGCACTTATGAACTGCTGCAGGTAAATTATACCATGAATATTTACTAACTAGAATTTTAGCAGTGTCTAGTGCGTATATTTTGAATTTATTCGAATTAATTTTAAAACCAGATGAAAGACATTGTAGAAGATAACTATATCTGTCTATAACGTGTTTGTCTATTCCTGTGATTTCGGATGATATGGTTGAATGAAGGAAACATTTTCGTGCTGTATTTCCATCATTAGAGGTGCTACTTCCTCCACTTCGCGGTTTGTCAACTATCAAGCCTAATTGTTCTCTAAACTCTCTCTTAACAAATTCCTTTCTCTTAGCTAAAAGTGCTTTTTCCTCAGATGAACGTGCTTGCCACCTTTTAAATTCGATTCTATAAGAAACATGAATAAAGTATTAAAAAAATCTAATCCAAAAATGCAGGGGTAATAAACACAATTCAAATCTACTGGAGTTTACTTGTTTGTTTCTACACTTTTCTAAGTCATTCATTTCTTTAGGTGTCGCACCACAAATATAACATTTACTCGTAGATGAGTCACATAGGTACAGATTAGACCCTATATCAAGCGCAATCGCAGGTCATCGCAGCTGGAAATTATTTTTCCTTAAAGAGGTTACTATGACTAATGAACTAACATTTAGCTAAATATTGTTGCATAATTTTAACATGACTATTTTCATCCAATGTCCTATGGTGGAACCACTGTGCGATGACACAAACACGCTGACACTTCAGACGCAATAACTTCCTGTCACCAAACTTTCACTGGAAATCAGCTAGGGTTGTAACTTCCAACGCACTAATTCATTCCAACGCACCCATTCACGAATTTCTTCTGAGTAGGTTTTGCAGTGGTTTGGCGATCTGAGAAAAGGACGGCACGAAGTGACGAAAATATGAAAATAGGCCAATACACGATTGTAATTGTTTTGGATTAGTAGGTATTGGAAAATTCTGTATACTCTTAATATGGGAGTCATTTGGCCGTATTCCTGTATGAGTCACAGTATATCCTAAGTAGTCAATTTCCTCATATCCGAATTTACATTTGTTTAAATTAAGTTCCAAATCCCGAAGGGCAAGTCGTTCTAGTACGGCTTGCAATAAATTTTCGTGTTCTTTGAACTTCTCGGTTGCAACAAGAATGTCGTCCATGTAGATGATGATCTTTCTATCGTCGATCATATCTCGGAAGACGTTATTTATGAAACGTTGGAATACTGCGGGAGAGTTCTTCAGACCAAAAGGCATTTTTAGATACTCGTATTGGCCATTTGGGGTCACGAATGCGGTGAGCTTGATCGACTCAGGAGCCATCTGCACTTGGTGAAATCCGCTCTTCAGATCGAGTACCGAGAAGAATTTATTGTTCTCCAGGTAATCAATACAGTCGTCAATCAGGGGTAATGGGTAGTTATCCCTTACGGTTAATTTATTTAATGCCCTATAGTCTACACACAATCGTATTTTCCCATTCTTTTTCCTTACTAGTACGATAGCAGAAGCATACGGAGAGTTACTAGGTCGTATTATTCCATCTTGGCGCAGTTCGTCTATGATAGCTTGCACTTGGCTTCGCTCAGCGTAAGAGAGCCTGCGGGGAGCGTAATGAAATGGAACGTCACTAGTCAAATGTATTTTCATTTCGTAGTTGGACGGTTCGGCTTTCACGCTATTGCTGAAGTAGGTATCGTCAATGAGTCGTTTTAATACGTCTCGCTGATGTTTGCCCAGTTTGGGGCCTATGTCAACGTCGTTGGCTTTGCGAGAAATGTCGATGTTAAAAATGTCGGGTAATTCAGAAGGTATGCTATAGGAATTAGGTTTACTTTGGTGGAGTTCGTCACCAGAGTGCTTCGGCATAGTAGCGGCAGGGTGTACGTCGGAGCCAATTACTGGTTGAGTAGTCACAGATGCATACGACTTAGATCTATCTCTTATTTCTAATAATTTTTCCTTGCTATATCTCTTAATACCATTTCTTAATTCAATATTGAAAATTCTCAAGAAGTCACGTCCCAAAATAACTGGTATGTTCATACTTTCATTCGCTATAATATTTAATTCAACTTCGTTTGATTTATTTAAAAATTGTATTTTACATTTCACTTTTTTTTTATAAGTAAATTTGTTCCTCCAATGCCTTTATAATGGGATATGTTTCCATTGAACTGCTCTCCTACCAGCTCTTTTGGGACGAGTGACGCTTTTATGAAGCTAACCGGACTGCCGGTATCGAATAGAGAAAAAACTTGATTACATATTGTTTCCCTAGTCAATTGGAACGATATACTTACAAAATTAAATGCGCCAATAGCGCCGCCTTCGTAATCTGCTTCATTTTCAATAAATGCCACGTCATCCCGTGGTTTTAAAACTTTAGCTGGATTCGGGCAGGAACGGTGGTCATGGCCTACTAGCCAACAGCGGAAGCAGGACCCGTCAGGTCGTAGTGGATATGGGCAATTGGGTTTCATGTGCCCATACCGCGAGCAATTAAAGCATAGAGTTGAGTCTGCTTTCGGCTTTGCTGTTCGCCGCTCAATGTTTGTTGTTGTTGATGGTTGTTTTGCGTTTGTTGTGTTGGGCTGCTTGCTTCCAACACCTGTGACGTTGGCCGGCGTAAATTTCTGTTGATAGCGGTTCACCAGTGTTTTCAATTCATCGATAGTGCGTGCCATCATCAAGAGTTGAATATTTGAGACTGAGTTCCCCATACCATCGATGATGAAGTCAATGAGCTCAGTTTCATCGATATTGGCTCGTTTTGCCAAAGCTTGCATATGCAATATGTAACAGTGGATCGACTCGTCTTTTTTCTTCCACTTACGCTGCGCTAACATTCTGTAAATTTCTTGCCGCGTGATTGCTTTTCCAAACTCGGCGGTCAATGCCGTCTTTAAAGAGTCGTAATTTAGTGCGGTTGTGGTTGACAAGAAGACTCGTGCCGTTCCTTTTAAAGAACGGCGGAGTGCCAGTAGTTTGAGGCTATCGTCTGCTCCTGATGTATTCATAATCTCCTCGAAATCGCGTAAAAAGTGGAGAACTAAGTATGACACGTCATCACCGTTGAACTTTGGGAGAGCGTGCTCGATATCTCCGAAATCTAAACGGCGCCTGTTTTCTTTGGGGACTCAAGTTCTTCCACCCGTTTCCTCAGTGTTAGAGTTTCGATTCTTTTCTTCAATGCAATGACCTCTTCGTCTAAGTCACGAAGCGTTGGCATGGCTCGCTGGTCCTTATTCATCTCTCCGGCAGTGTTTGTGGTGGCGGCGGTAGTGCCAATAGCGGCGACAGCAGTATCGGAATCGGCATCTGTAGTAGTAGTTGTTTGATTATAGGCGGCAGCGGCAGTACAATCGAACAGAATCGTGGAGTTCAAGGCGTCTGTTCCATTGTTGAAGGCACCATGACTGTCGGAATCGGCAACGTCTTCAGGAACAGAGCTCGCGGCACCTTCTCCAGTTCCCACCACGCTCCGCAGAAGGTTGCGCAACTGTTGTGCTGTGGCTGATGGTGGGAATTCCACTCCTGCTTCACTTAATGCCTTCGCCAAATCCTGTCTTGGGTTAGCCATTTTCATGATTCGATAAATATTATTATTTTCCAATGGGAAGTGCGGTTTACCCCACACCTGATTTATAACAATGCCTGGTTTTACTTTATTTATGGCGATTGTATCGGTTAAAGAGAGCTCTTCTTTAAATAAACACGTGTCCTCGCAATTCAAGCGGAAATTCAAGAATCCCCATTTTATTCAGAGTTGCATTTTTTCCAAACAGATAATACAAGCTTAACCTACGTTCACAATAAAATAATGCATGTAGAAATACGTTATTCTAATAATACAAGCTTAAGCTACGTTTACATAAAAATTTGTTCCTTTACAGACCTTTAATTTTTCTCTAAACTGCGGAATATACACCCTTAAGGGAGCAGAAAAAAGACATTTAGAGGCTACATACTCAAAGTTTGCGATACATTTTTCCATATTTTAACTCAGTGTACACCAAGGCGCCACAGTCTCTTTATCAAGGATATGCTGAAGTCTGTTATTTGGCAGAGAAAAACAGTGCAAAACATAATATGGATGAACTCTAAGAGCATGCAAATATTGGCTCATATTTTTCTATACCCCAAACCTGTGCACCATAAAACATAGTCGATATTGAGCACGCATCAAAGATTATTAGTTTTTTGGAAATGGAAATCTGAGGGTTATTTACATATTTCAGTCATGTGGCATTTATTGATGTTTTAGAGTCCGTCAGGTATAATTCCAAAAGCTTGGTGTAAGGCAATTTATAGTTGATCAATACGCCAAGATATTTATATTCATTGACAGTCTCTATATTTTCATAGCCAACCTTCCAACTGTATGAAGTAGGAATTCAGGTGCACTCCCTAAACGCCATACATTAGACTTAGACGAATTAGCTTTAACATTTTTATTTGAAGTGATCAGTTATTTTGCATTGAACATTTTTCCACTTTCCCTGTTCAACAAAAATTTCGAATGCATTCAGACAGGCAAATACTGTGATGGTTATACGCGGACCCATTTCTCAGCTGATTATCGCGGCATGTAAATATTATATAAATGTAAAAATAAACTGATAGATGCGTTATATTCCGTCACCGCATCAATTTAGGAAAAAACCGAAATCGTGCAAGTTTCTTTTTGGTACTACCTAAACTGTTCGGTTTAACGTTCCATCTAATACTATAAATATTGAAATGTTTGTGGAAAGATTCCGTTGTAAGGTGTGTTTCATAATCATAAGACACCCCTAATTTTTCAAAACATTTTAATTGTCCGATTTCAGAGGAAAATAAAAATTTTACACATCGATTAAAGTAACAAAAGTTATCTGTTTCATTACAGAATTTAGATCTTTTTAATACATACAAAATTTTTTAGCAAAAACATATTTCCATCCGTTTCAAAATGATAAGACACTGTTTAATTAAAGTGTTCGTTTAACAAAGGTATACTTTTTTCGAAATTTTTTTCTGTCGTCTAGAACATTTTAGTATTCTATGGAAGCACCATTTGCTTTAGCGAAACAAAATAACCTTTTTTGTTGTAATTCCCAGGACTACGTATAAAATTCCGGATAAGACAACAACTTCTGCCTGTTTTTGTTTTTTTTTGCAATTAATTTGATTGACACGCTGAAACCTTGTAGGTAAACATTTTTCCACGCTCCTCTTGTGATAATATTGAACCTCTCGGCATTTTAGGTTAAATTGAATAAAAGTATAATTAAAGCCATCCAATAAAAAAACAATCAGCACCTTTTATCTCTTCAGAAGCTTATTTTCCACTAGTGTCTTATCATTATGAAACGCTGAAAATACTAGCAAAAGTGCAGCTTCTTGGAAAAAGATAAAAGTTGCACAAAATAGAGTGAGCTTTCGCACCAGAAACAATTGATGGAAGTTTTAAGTCTATAACTGTTAAAATGAAGTCAAATAAAAGCTACTCCGGAAAGAAAAAGCGAGCTTATGGTAGTTCAAAAATTGTATACCAAAGGTGTCTTATGATTATGAAATGCATCTATTTTGTCACCCTGTGATCAAGCAAAATGGTACTTTTTTTTATTAATTTAACAATCTTTTTATACCTCCAAATTGCCGATAGCAACGTGACCTGATAAAGAAAAATATATTTTGGTGATTTTTTAAAATTATTTTCCAGTACACTTAATCTGCTTCAACTGTGATTTCATAACGTTGTTCTAATGCAGTAATACCATTTTGATAATGCGATGTGCCGAGCTCCTCAAAATACGCATTTACAAGTACAACATTGATGACTTTCTCGCTGTGAAAGTCGTTTGAGTCCATATCTGGTGAATATGCTGGATAAGAGGAGAATTCGTACTTCAATACGTTCATTTTAGCTATCGCAATGACTGATAGCATGGTGAAGGAGAATTGTTTAGCAAACACGACACCCACCGATGCTATGCGGGGGTAGTGAAACTCCACACTTACCGTCACTCATCACAACCTATTTCATACAGATACGATTTTTTTTTTATATTTATTTATTTATTCATTCTTCATCAATTATAATGTACAACTCAAATAGATTACTAATTCTAAAGCTTAAATATAATATATGGTAAGCAATACTGTGCGATTCATTAGTCACAATTCAAAAAGTATATCTCCAGATTAAGTTTTGACTTGAAAGTCTCTCGTGAGTTAGAGAATATTTCTAAATTAATTCATAATTGGTAAGACTGCCTTATACAACGTGCAAGCGATTCATTTCGACTGAAATTGGTCTTGTGATAAGGTAAATGGGACATATTGCTGAGTCTAAGGTTACGACTGGGACAATTAAAAAGTATTAGCTCCAGCAAGAAGTGGGATTGATATGGTTCGCAACTATGGCCCTCATAAACATTACCGATGTAATTTTTCTTCGCATTTCTAAAGTTGGCAATGCTAACAAAAGACATATACTTTTGCAGGAAAACTACAAGGCCAACGAAGTGAATGAATAGCAAATCTAGTGAAACGTTTCTGAGCCTTCCCAATTCTTAAAGATGAACCCATATAGAATGGACCGCAAACAGAGCTGCAATATTCGAGGTTTGATCTCACAAGAGAAAAATACAAATTCTTCAGCGTAGAAATATTTAGGAACTCCTTTGAATTTCTTATTACAAAGCCAAGCATAGATCTAGACTTGGCAATGAAAGAGTCTATATGTTTAGAAAACGATATTTTCGATGTAAATATGACCCCCAAGTCTTTCTTTTCATAAATTTGAGGGTAGTAGTGCCCAACTTGTAATCGAAATCAATCGTAACTTTGCGTCTACTGAAGGACATGTGCTGGCATACCAGTATTAAGAGGTAAGGAGTTATCATTACACCAAGCTTTCAATCTTGTTATGTCTTATGCAGTCAGTTACGTCCTTTATCCGACCGTAAATTTTCACGTCATCTGCATACATCAGAAAACGTGAGGCAGAATTATATATTTTATATCAAATATTATATTTTAATATTTTATATTTCACAATATTTTGCGAAAAAAAAAAATTTTATTTATTTTGTTTCATTTTATTTTTATTGTAATGCAAAAAAAAACATGAAGAGAATTCATGCCGCAGGTCGAGTTTAATATTCAGAACTTAGCACTGGCGCGTTTTTCATCTTCAAGGCAGTTGCCAGTTCCCTGGTCTGGTGAGAACGCAACTGTCGAAATCTTCGTTGCTGGCTAAATGGGCTGGTTTGAGGTATCTCTGTGGTGAAGACCCGTTCATTCAATCTTTTATCGATTTTGTGCGGGCCTGAGTACGGTATTAGGGATGTTTGATTGTGTTGACTCTCAAAAATAAGTGCGTGCATGAGGGCAATTTTTGAAAAAAAAAGAATTTCTGTCGACTGTGGTGAGTTGTAGGATCTGGTTTGATTCTTCTCATATGAATGTGAAAATCTTCAAGGAAAAGATGAGAATGCACTGGCTAGTCTCCATCTGAGGAGAGTTCGCCTCGGAATTCGGAGCGTTGTTCCGTAGAGGTACTCCGCGGGTGTTGCTTTCAGGCCTGCCTTGTAACAGGTCCTTAGCCCCAACAATGCCGATGTTAGAATGGTGAGTAGAGTCCATTGTGGAATTTGGTGGCAAATGATTGATGCTTTAAGCGTGCGGTGCCATTTTTCGACTAGCCCGTTTGCTGCGGGACTAACTAAGCGTGACAGGGCCATAAAGAGCGCGCTTTCAAATTTTGTGCCCTAATCAGTGGCGAGTGGTATGGAACATTCGTAGCGAGCGACCCAGTTAGTGTTTGCTGTAATGCCTCTAATGTGTACTGTTTCGGGCCAATTTGTAAATCGGTTGACCATCGTCATATAATATCTACAGCCTTGAGCTTCCGCCAAAGGTCCAACAAAATCCAGATGGACATGGTCGAAACTCTCATCTGAGCTAGGGAATGCGTTAGGTGTTGGATGTATGTGGCAACCTAGTGTAAAGACCTGAACACCAAGTGGTTATATTTAATAAAAGTATTTAATGAAAATGAATATGAATATTGTTACAATGTATTTTAGTGAATTTAATGAAAATGAATATCAAGTGATGCGGTTCTTCTATATCTTCCGTATACGTGCGCACGCTCTCGCGGTCTCTTTCATACTACCCTTTCTGTGTCGTTGACAGCTCGGCCTCTTCTGACTCCTCGTCGTTCCAGGACGAGTCTCCTTTGTCATCATGAATGTCTAATTCTGGACTATTAGCGCACCATGTTTGAGATGATCGGCGGACAACACATTGCAATAGCGGCGCTGACTCACCATCGTGTCCGGTAAATCTTCCGCGATATAGCGGTCGTAATTTAATACCTTCCACGTCCATCGTGCTTGCCTTTGATGGTCCTGGAGCATTAGTAGCCATATCTTTCAATGAGCGCATAAGTCATTACAAGTTGGCAACTTAAGCGCTAATAACGTGCGTGTTAATAATGGATCATTGAAACCCGCGATAATATACGAGTTGATAGATTCTTCATCTATCCGTCCCCGTTTACCAATACTCAACATGATGTAGTAGTACTCTTCAAATGACTCTTTGGGTTGACGTTTCCGTTGGGCCATATTGCGGTGCATTTGCGCTGACGTAACTGAAGCTGGAACGCTTGCACGAAATCTGACCATGATTGAAAAACTGTTTTGGAATCTAGCCACTCCTTTGTCACACCTTTCAATTTCGATTGTGCTGTTACCAATGTCTCTTGCTCGGACAATTCGTATGCCCTACGCAATTGTATTACTTTTTCGACAAAAACTTCACTGCTTACGTTGTTCTTCAATGGATCATATTCTGGCATTAAAGCATAAATTTCCCGCAAATTACTCATTTGATTGTGGACAGCTACTCCTGTTGCTCGTGTTGCGTTTCCGACATTACTTTCATTTGATGGCGTTGACGAAATACTTACAATCTCTTGTGGTGCACTTGCATTTGCATCTGACCTTTCACGTGAGGTTACCAAATCGCTTACCGTCTTTGTCAGTTGCAATATCATACCGCGTAATTCGTCCATTTCACGACGAGCACCTGTATTTTCACCGTCGTCTTTAACTTCGTCCACATCTATTTCATCATCTGGATATATTTCAGCCAGCTTTGCTAATTTGGCCGCTTTATTACCAACAACATAAATGTTCTGATTTTGTAGCAATTTATTCAATTGCACTACTTTTAAAGAGCTCAGTTTTACTTTATTCATGGCTGTCTTTCCAAACTTTTACTAAAACTTCGTGCTTTTTCTTTTTCTTCCTCTTCTTTCAACCAACTGTTGGATTCAAAAATGCTTCGCGACTGTTCTTTGCTTCGCCGTCAATTTGTTGCGTCTCTCTTTGCAACTTCTTTCTTTGCTTGCTTTTTCCCACTCGCGAGCCTACTGCGTAACGTGCTTATTTATGCATGGCTACACATACCGCTGACTGACCACTGAGCACTGATTGACTGTTACACAACCGCTGGGGTGTGCAAGATTCTGTAAGGCTTCAAAAATCTTCCGGCGTAGCGATGCTGGTACAAATTTTCTGATGTTGCTAGTTGAGACGTCATAGTACACGGGACCAAAAGTCAGTGTTTGGAATCTTAGCGATGTTTCATTGTGAGCAAGTAGGTGTTGCAGCTCTTCATCCGAAACCTGGGCACGTAATAGTTCGTCGTAGTCGATAACTGTTGGCAGATGCATAGTTTCCACGCGAGAAAACGTATCTGCCACATTGTGGTCTGATCTGGGGATGCACTTAAAGTTGGTGGTAAATTGACTTATAAATCCCAGCTGTATGGTTTGGCGTGGGGATGATTTATCTGATTGCCCTCGGAAGGCAAAAATTAGAGGTTTGTGATCCGTTCTCAAGTACTCAAAGTATTTAAGCAGGTAAAATCAAAGGTGCGGCTGCGAGCTGTTTCTTGATGGAAACAAAAGTTGTCTGTTGTCGGATGCGTTGCACCACACGATGGCCCGGTGGTTGGAATAAAATGTTTGACGGAAGATGTGGCTGCTATGCGATTAGAAGGATTATCAAGAAAATACGAAAAAGCCTTGAGGATAGCCGTGAATTTGTTAGTTTGAGTGAGTGCTGTGATGGCTGTGACCGGAGCAGTAGCGTACGATCTTATGCTGTGCGAGCCTGAGTTGGGGTCTATTAAGTGGCTGTGCTTGCGGTCCACTATTAGCCTGAATGCATGGATTAGATCTGCATTTATGATTGGATAAGGCACTTTAGCGATGCGAAAAATCCAACGGATCGGACGCTGTAAGCCGATTTAAGCACGACGACTTTTTCACCATACGTTTATATTTTGCTGCCGTTTGCAGCTTGAAGACAAAACTGTGGTGGTGTTGTTTGGTCTTGACGCGAGGGTGGGGTAACCGAAATAATCGCGCCGGTATCGACGAGGAATTTCGCACCTCTTGTACGGTCGTATATAAATAATCGACGAGGAATTGTCTTACCACCAATATCCCCCGTGTTTACTGGGTGCGTTTCCCTGAAAAGCATAAGGTTGCGTGCACTTGTTGGCATGTGCGCTGAATCTACGATGATAGTAGCACGTGGATGTTGGCGTATTGCCGGTGGTGCTGTGAGATACATTCATCGAATTGTTGAGGTGTTTCTGACTGTCTTCGCCCAATGTTGATCTGTTAAGTTTCTGTGTCAGCTCCTCGACCTGCTTAGCTAGCTCGTCCAGTAGTTTCTGTAGTAGCAGTGATATCTGTTGATAGCCTCGCGGGCGATTGGCATTACGCAGTGGTTTTCGAAGCCACGCTGAATTGTCATAAGCCTGTTTGCTGTTTGTGCGAGTTTAGCATTGTCCTGTTCGCTAGTGGCGGTGAGTGCTAACGGAATCTGCAATGGAAGCCGATCCATCCACATCGAGCGGACGAATGATGGGTGTAGATGGTTTCCTCCTAGTTGATTGAATTCTGCTAAAAGCTCCGTAGGGCGTCGTTCCCGTAACTCGATTCCAGACAGTAGCATTTTGAAGCGGCGCTCCTGTGGAATTTCAAAATGGTATACCAGAACCTCTTTTAATGCAGTATACTTATCTGTTACGGGTGGGTTTGCAACGATGTTTTCAACAATCCCAGCGGACGAATGATGCGTCCAGATGGTTTCCTCCTAGCCGATTGATTTCTGCTAAAAGCTCAGTAGGGCGTCGTTCCCGGAACTCCATACCAGAAAGCAGCATTTTGAAGCGACACTCTTGAGGAATTTCCATTGACCATACCTTTTTTAATGCAACATATTTGTCTGTTACGGGTGGATTTGAAATAATATTTTCAACAATGATAAACCCATTTTGATCGAGGCGGGCGACCACTGCATAATATTTATTTGCGTCCGCTGTGATCGTCCTGAGCTTTAACTGTGCCTTGGTTGTGGCAAACCACAATTGAATTTGTTGGCTTCAAAACGGTGACAACTCCAATTGCTCAATCCGGTCGATGTGTTCGGCCAAGGGCGGTTGGAGTTGGCAAGGACTAATCGCTTCGAAAAATTTCTCGTTCGAGGCTCCACCGGAGTCCGAATCGCCGGTGTTTTCGATATCCATGTTACGTGTATTGATGAATTGTAGGGGTAATTCTACATAAATGCAATGGGGAAAAACAAAGTAACTAAACGAGATTAGACCGGCCTGAGCCCCAATGTTCTTTTATAATTATAATTATTTGAATTGATCTGTGATAGGCGAAATATATGAATAAAGCAACAAATGCTTAATCTACGATCTTTGAACACCAAATCTCTGATTTTCTTGAAAATTGTTCATCAGTAGATGTATTTTGTCTACTAGATATCATATATTTTCAACACCTTATTTGTCCTTTTAGAACTCTTTGCTTACTTTAAGCATTTTCTTCGACACGGCAGCAGTGACTACATTCGGCAATCGAAAGTTAATGCTTCTTATTTGCTGAATAGGTCGTTGTATAAATTGCCAAATTCACTTCTAGTTGTTCACACAGCGGAACAAACGGAACTATGAAACCAATGGAGATAATGACTTGAATATTTACTTAGACGTCCATAATTTAGCAATTAGACGTCAGTTTAGAAATACATATATACATGTATTTTATTATATAAATTTAGTCTATGTGTATTGAATTTATATTTCGTTTTATGTTCGTTTTTGGTTGCTCGTTGAGCATTTCGAAATTTGAACTTGATTTTTGATTTTGATTTTGATAAAATCCGTTTTATTTAAATGTGTTACATTTTGCCTCTCTCAGGAAATTTTTATGTACTCGTACATTGCTGATGGTACTTATTAATTTTTTTTTAATAGAGCTATACCGCCTTCCAACAATGACGCCAATTAGGTAAGAGCACCTTCACAACAACGTTTCATAACTCACTCTCTCATGGGTATCCAATAGCGGTTTGTTATCCTGCACTCTTCACGACATTGGCGACGCAACTCTCTCAATGAATATTATTCAAGTATGCATGCATGCCTTAGGTGTATCGACCTAAATACGTATTGCAATCAAAGCAAATATTGCAATGAATAGCATAGATGAGTATGCAGTTTGAGTCTTTTATGTATGTGGTCACTCAATCTTGGGTACTATATGTACATATGTGTGTACTTACTTATAACAACCAGCGTGCATTATAGCGGAAAGAATGACTTGAAATCAATGTGAATTCTAAGCCGCTTCACACTTGCATTTTAGTGCACTGAAATTGAGTGAGCTATAAAATTGGATTATCTAAACTTTCTAAAAACTATTAATAAAAAAATATTTTACATAAAAATCATTGGGAATATTGTAAAAATAATAATTGTACGGAGACTACTACTGCTGGGTATACAGTCACTCTCACCGTTTTTGAGCAGATACGATGTTTTTGTAAAGTGTTCTATATTTCAGAATATTTTGCTGTTCCGCCTAGCGTACTAGCACACGCTTTTGCTGTAGTGTGCTTCTGAACTGACATAAAATGACTACTCTCGTTAAAACCTCTTTGCTTGCTGCTGTCTTTTATAGCATTCCTTTGCCCGATGTCCTTGTTTTCCACAAAAGTTGCACTTGCCTGGTCGTTTTTTGCCTTGTTGCCTTGAAGTACATACACAGTTTTTGCTTCTTTGCTTTCATCGGTTGACTCCTCCCTATTAGGTCATCTGATCAAGAAATTTTACAGCTCGCGGAGCTGCATAAAATCCTGCGAGTACATGATCAAATTTCTGTTGTAAACTACTTAATATTTTTGATATTATCATAGGCTTCTTTTGTTTAAGATCCATATCCTTCAACCTCTGTGCAAGCGAAGTTATCTTGTCAATAAAGCTCGACATATTTTCATCGTCATCCATTTTGCAATTAACAAATTTTTCTAGTAACACTCGTGCGGACTGATTACTATTTTCTGAGTGAGCTACCTGAAGACGAGACCACATGTGTGCTGCCGTTGTGCAGTTTGTCATGTACTTTAATTGGTCCAATTCCAAACCTTTCATTATAAACGCCTGCGCTTCAGCCTCCTTCTCGTTCCTCTCTTTTACATTAGCTTCTGTTCTGGTGATTTTTCCCAAAACCACAAACCTTTAATTTGTTTTCAGTTATGTAGATTTCCATCTGCCGCCGCCAAATAATTTACGCCATTAAATCGATAAATGTGGTACACTCTTGATACTACCTTTTTGGACTTCTAGGAACCTCGGAGTTGATATTATCTTCTATAGGCTTTATATCACTGTGTATTATTTGTGACTTCTGCTTAGGGTTGTTATCTTAATAAAAGCGAAAGTCGTCTTCAATTTGTAATATTCTTCTGATGATATTATCCCACCTTCGTCAACGAGTTAATTTTTTTTTTTGTTTTTTGCTTATGTTGTACTTCCCCCACCTCATGTGGAATCCACATCCACTGGCATGTTGTAATACCTACATCGTTATCTTTAGCGGGAATCACAATCTCCTCTGTGCATACTATTACCATTCCATCATACTATTACCATTCCTCTGCTACGCTGTATCCGTTGATCGTCTACCGGTGATGGCCCCGGTGACGTCAGCCAATCAGCGGATTCTTTACGCTGAGGTGAATGGTTAGACCTTGGCCACACCTTCTGAATTCTTTTCACCAACACTGCTTACTTTCTATTCTTTCAATAATCTTCTCTTGTGATGGGCGCTTGCAAGGATGATAGACTTACAAGGTTTGGCCAATAATTATGGTGGAAAAAAATTGTAAGGCTATTACGTCACGGGGGATATGCCGAGTTATGCTTGCTCATTTCACACATATTCACACACTCAATCAGCAGTTTTTCAGGCGGCAATTAAGTGACAGTGTCGATTTTTCACCAACACAATTTTAATTATTTTCATAAGAAAACAGTTTCGTGATCCCAGTTACGTCAGCCTATCAGCTGATTCTGTCAAATTCGCTGATAGTCAAATAATGGCCACACCTTCTGCATTCTTTTCACCATAGGCGCTTGTACTCTCATTTACTTAACAATGTTGCCACTTGTCAATTCTCAATACTAGATATATTTTTCAAGCAGTTAAGTAATTGAATATAGTTAAATGTCACTTTAAACATAGGAAAAGCTTTAAAGCTCGCTAGAATAGCTCATTTTATTGGTTAGATAAAAAATATGGCTTCGAGTAACAGAAAGCTGGTTCATACGATACTGAGATTACTGTGCAAAAGTTAACAGTACAAAAGTTTTAAGGGGCTAGGGGTAGTCAGAGGCCCGAAAAACTGATGATTTTCAATAATTTTTTCTGCTATTCAATTGCTTTATTTTACAAAAATAAAAAAATAGCATTAATACATCATGTTTCGGCTTGACTTTAGCAAAATTTCAAAAAAAAAAAAGAATTAATTGTTAAAGTTATAGCTATTTGTGTGGAGCCCGTTTCTCCAGTAGTCCCTTGCGGTGATCATCACAAGTCCTTGGAGATTCATCTAAAATCAATTGTACAAAAGAAATAAGTTTTATTAATAGCTAGCTTGTGCCTGATCGAAGCCTTTTTTTTACAAAATTAACAATATGGCAGCCTCAGGAAATATTTTTCAGATTTTCGAGAAAAAACCGATAATTAATTGTTAAAAAAAATCGAAATTAAAAAAAAAATCCTTCGATCAGGCACCAGTTTTTTATGTTTTTTAAAAGCAGTATACATTTTATCGAAATCTACCAAGCGGTTTTTAAGTTGCAGTGATCACCAGTTCAAAAAACATATTACAGTTTTGAGAAAAACGCATTTAAAGTTTTGCTTCTTGCTCTCGAACGCTCTGGAGCGCCCTTTGTTAATTGTTGAATAACTCGAAAAGTATTTGTCGGATTCACTTAAAATTTTCAAACAATATTTTTAAGATAAGGTCATTAGGTGCTTAATTATATCCGTTATTTTCTGAAAAATAAAATATTATTTCTTACAAAAATGTATAAGTAAACTTTTTTTTAACACTGTGCGGCTGTCAGCTCTGGAATTGAAAGTCTGAGCTGTAAATAAGAAAAGTAATTTCTCAGTTTTCCTAGTTTGGTGACTTTAAGCGATTTTCTTTGCAATTTAAAGTTGTTGGGTGCGGTGTAGTATTTAAGAAGACTAAAATTAATTTAAAGGCAAATATCTTTGCCATTGAAAGGCATTTTTTGTAGATTTTCGGCTATGTGGAATTTGAATTTGTCACTTAGGCACACCCAAAACCGGCCGCTAGGCTGCGCTTGGGTGCAAAAAACGTGAATGATTCCACATTTTAACAATTTTTTCGGCTAACAAGGTCATAAAAGCAGGTCTCTCGGGAATAGCAACTTCTAATTGAACAAAAACAAAAAAAAAAAAAATAAAGAACAAAAATCGCTTTAAATCACTAAACTGTGAAAACTGAGAAATTACCCGAAAATGTTCTACATTCTAATTTTTTTACCATCTTCGCAAACACCCAATGCATGTCAAAAATATGTCAAATGGTTGACCCATACATAAATATGTATGTATGTTGTGTGCTGTCGATAACAATAAAATATATATAATGCCATATATTCATATATATTGTATATTACGTATGTATGTATACCAGAAACAGCAATATATAGTAGCAACGATAGAAGTAAATGGCAGCAATGCAATTCCGAAATTGTTACATAAATCCAAAAATATGACAATAACATTCTGCTATACGCATGTTGACCAGTTATGCCCGAACTATGTATTATAAATAAGTATGTGTGATTGTATGCTTAAAAAATACGGGCTCTTTCTACGTGTGAAATGAGTGTTGGTTAAATTAAATGGTCTCAATAATTTTCGGTCAATACTTAACATAAAATTATTTATGAAAATTTTCTAAAACAAAAAACAAAAAAAGGCAAAGTTGCTTAAAAAGACCATACGGCGAATTGAATGCCTTTAAGTGATTATACATACAAATATGTGAAAATTTTCAATGTTCATTATGGCGGCTAACAGTATTCTGAAAATTACACTTAACTACTTCTTATAAACTATTTAAATTTGGGAGTTAACTGCAAGTTACTTATTTGTCTATCTTTGTCGAAAAGTAGCTTATCTCAAGAAATTTTAGCGATATTCATCTTCGAATTATAACACTTAAACATGGATATGTAGTTTTAAGCTGAGAATTTTGAACTCAAACATACATTTCGAATCAATTACTCTTAATTGCCTTGTACTAATTGAATTATCGATTAAATGATAAAATTAAAAAATGCTATATACCTTTGTAAGGAAATGAAATTATTCCCCTTCCCACTCCTAATTACGAAACCCTTTACACTTTAAACCTCAAACCAAATCCAGTATCAACTAAGCAAACTAAATACGTAAACCCTTAAACCGGCATCTGGCGAGTGTATTTTTGTAACAAGTTCCGGCAAGTGGAGTATCACACAACCCATTTTATTTTTACCGCTTTGGGATTCACTAATATTAAGGGGTGCGGGGGGAATAGAGCTCGGAAATAAAAAAATGAAAAACGATATTTAAATTTTTTAGGCTTTTTATTTAATTATTTAACTTCTTTCACATACAAAAATGAAACAAAATTTAATTCTAAATTAAAAAAAAAAATTTAGGAAAAAAATTTAAAAAAAAAAGTTTAGAAATTTTTGTTTTTTAATTACGAATTAAATTGAAAAACAAAAATCTAATTTAATTATAAATTAAAAACAAAAAATTCTAAATTAAAAAAAAAAATTTCTAAATGAAAAAAAAAAATAAATTTCTAAATTAAAAAACAAATATTATGAATTAAAAAAAGAATATTCTAAATAAAAAAAAAAAAGATTTTTTTTATTTTTGTATGTAAATGAAGTTAAATAAAAAAATAATTTTTTAAAGATTTAGAACTAAATTTTTTTTTTTTTAATTTTAATAATTTTAAAAATGGCGCTGAAGTTGACTCTTCCGAAAAATTGGACTCGGACGGTGTTTTCCATTTCGGCTATTCTATTTGTCTGAAACACAAAAACCAAAAAAAAAATATTAATCAGTATGAATGTTGCTATGTCCCGTACAAGAAAAAAAAATTGACAAAATGTTGCGATTTTAAATTTGACACTCTAAAAATCGGGGTTAGCCACGGGCGATAGCCATTGATGTTGCGAACAACATATTAAAATTTCAGACGATTCGGTTGAATAGTTTTTTTTGTTTTGACAACACCAGACCGAAAAAAGTAGTTTTGAGATAATTGAGTTTAAAGTTTTGAGAGTGAAATGCGCCCATTGATGCCGCCGCGTGACGAATACTGACTCGACCTGCTAAAACGGCTACAGAATAAAAAATACAGATTTTATCCTTCCAACAATTTGACAGTATATTCTTAAAAGCCTATACTTTCGAAATATAAAAAAAAATCGTTTTTTTTTTAATTCTAGACCACCGGAGCACCCCTTAATTCTAAATTTTTAATCCTTTATCGCATGTGAGCTCATATAAGGAATTGCAGTTTTGATTCAATTTTATTTCCAAATAAATATTACAAAATAATTTTAACTATCCATCAAATATGTATTCATTAATAATAAAAAGTAAAAAAAAAGAATGTCTATGATTTTATGACATTTCAAAACAACCTCACTTTTGCGCAACTTGGTGAAAAAGCATCTTTCCCGACGGTAAATAATTTTTCTGCTTTTCAATTATTTTCTCCACCTTACAACTAGTTTTTATATAGGATTCCGTAAAAAAAAAACAAAAACACAATCTAAAACTTTTTCCTTCCTTTTTTTATATATATGTCTTATTGGTTATTTAATAAAGCTGTTTTCACCGTGAAAAAATTTTATTCAACGCCTTAATAATTCATGGGTTCAGGGTTAAAAGTAATTTTTAAAGTGATCGGGGAAAAAGTATGTGTGAAAAGGTCGTGATTTCGTTATTTCGTGAAGAATGCTTTTCAAGTTTTCAGGCTAGTACTAAATTTATAGACGTGAAATTTCACCAGCAACATGCATTTGGCTTGCTGTTAAATCTTGCTAGCAACATCGATTGTCAAATGAGAAGAAATGCCAGAATGAAATTTGAAGTAATGCAAACGAACAAATTTATGAGCAACGCCCTAAAAGCAATTGATACACTTTGGGGAAAAAAGTGTTTTTAAACAAATTTGTTTTCCAAGACTTTTGTCTTGTGTTGGTTTCGTTAACCTATTTGATATCTGACAGGTTAGGTAATTACCTGCCGCTAATTTTAAACAAAGTAACACGCATATATTCGTGGGAACAAGTAATTCTATTATTATTTTTGTGATGCTACGACTATTAACATGCCGGCTAACTTCGATTTTTCCTGTGACGACACTTTCGTCATTATCGGCATTTTTTTAGCATAAAAAAGGCTTCATCGGAATTAGCGATACCAAAATTGCACGAAATTAGCTGTTACAGTATCGGCACAATAAACACCATTCACAATTTCAGCGGCCTGGCTAGCATTTTCGCATTTTCGCCTTTATCAAAGAAAAACTGTAAAATGTACCGAATTTCCTCCTTGTTGGCTTCCACTGTTAACACTCTGTAATTCACAACTGAATGGAACAAACAAAAAACAGCAAACGAATTTTTTAGTGTGAAATGTCACCTTGACAACCAGCAAAATATTAAATTGTTTGATCGATACTTTATGCGATATCGCTCACTGCAGTCATCTACCGAGGAAATAAAGGATTTATTTTGCCCCAAACTAATATATTGACACAAAAGAAAAATTATAAAGAAGAATTAAAATGTCATGTCTTCGAAGTATTCAAACTCAGACAATTTTATAAAACGTGCATTTTAAATTGGCGTTAAAGAATGTTGCTGGCATGTTGCTAGGTATTTCCACGGCGTGAACTGAGTCAGATGCATACGTCGATATATCGATGGTTTTCGAGAAAAGCGACATAACTCAAAATTAACTCAAATTCCGAGTTCTGCCGTTAAAAGCAAAAATCAACTACAGAGTTTATATATTTTTATCTGTAAAAGCGTCATAAGCGACTCTTGAAGCAATTCTGAGAGATGGTGTTAGTGTCGTTTTGTCAGCTGATCGAATTGGAGCGTCAATTATCTAGAAAACTGACCCTCAGTAGTTTGTATTTTTGAATTATGTCACTTTTCTCGAAAACCATCGATATGTATGAGATATATTGCCGTGAGATACACATGAAATTTCACGCCTATTTCACGGCAATGCAATTTGTATGGATTTTTTACAGCCATTTCACGTGAAACTCGAACTTAGTACTATGCTTTACGAGCAGCTCCGTGGCGCTGCGCCAAATTGAGAACTGAAAATTTTAACTACATTTATCCACTACATTACCAACAAAATTTTTACTTTGTAAGCCTCAAAACTGCAATTTACTACTACATAACAATTTTTCCAAAATCATAAAGTGGTGTTTGTAGCCCCCTTAAGATAATTGATTTAGTGTAAAATTTGAATGCGTACTTATTTAGCAAAAGTCGTCCATGCGTCAGATGCCGGGGTGAATTTACTTAAGCGTACTTATTTATACCCTAATGTAGTTAAAAATATATTACAATAATAGAAAGAAATGTTGTTCTTGATTTCATTAGCTTGTAAGAATTTATTTATACAAAAATAATTAAATGCTTTACATTCTTGGAGAGTGGAGCACAAAAAACGTATTAGAAAAGCTCCCTTATTTTAAGCGCATAAAAATAATTGTTTTAACGTATGAAAGCTCACGATATACATACAATAAGTACCATACATCATAATAAATAGCATTTTTTGTAAGCCATTAAATTTACATGCATAAATATATGTACACAAATGTGTTTGTATTTAAATTGAATTAAAATAAAACTGTTAAATGAGTTTACAATTCAAATAAATGTAATCAAAGTTACCATAAAATATCGTCGTCAAGCTTTTCATTAAGAAATATTTACATAATTTTTACAACTGGAATCGTAACGATGCCATTATTTTTTCAGATTTTCCTAACTTCTATTCATTTAATTTCCTCTTCAGAATGCTCAACTGTGTTAAACAATTATCGCGATAATTTCGTCGCTCCTGCAACTTATCTAATGGCACCATCAGCTCCAATTGCTTGGCAATCTCCACAGCTGTTGGGCCTTCCATCTTCGGTGTCGGACCCATGGTTTCACTCACTGCATAGATGGTATTTGTGTAGCGTTCGAAGTAATTGGTCATACCTTCAGCATTCAAATGCGCCGTTTCAAGTGGTCCCAAAAATGCATAACGCATACCCAAACCATCCGACATTACACTATCCACGTCCTTAACATCGACGATGCCGCTTTGGACCAAACGCCAGGTTTCGTTCAGTATGGCATATTGAATGCGATTAAGTACGAATCCTTCGATTTCACGGCTTAGTACTACGGGCTTCTGGCCGATTTCTTCCATAATGGCGCGTGTCTTTTTCATCACCTCGGGTTTTGTCCATGGTGCGGGCACTACCTCGACTAGAGGCACATAGTAAGGTGGATTGACGGGGTGGGAGACGATTATCTGTTGGATACGGAAAAAAATGTGATTAAGATTTTTAATATTATTTTAATAAAATTGTTGTATTAAACACATAAAAAACGCTGTGTGCGAGCAAAAAGCAAAAAAAAAAAGGATATTAGTAAATGCATGCAGTATTCGTTAATCTAGAGTTGGAGCACAAGAGACCATGAGGTCGAAGTGCAAAGCTCCAATAAATCTAAATCTGAATCTAATCTAAAGTTTGGAAAACTGCGTCCATGAGAAAGCTTGAAATGAGATAAAAAAAAAGTTTTTGAAGCCTTTCCGGTCACCGTGACCGAATGGGTTTATGCGTGACCACCATTCGGGAGTCCGTCGGTTCGAATCTCCATGCATGAAACAGCAAAATAATAGAAACAGTTTTTTCTATTAGCGAACGCCCCTCGGCAGGCGATGGCAAATCACTGAGTGTATTTCTGCCGGCTTAAATCTGTAGCTCCCTCCATTTGAGGAACAACATCAAGACGCACACCACAAATATTAGGAGGAGCTCAGCCAAACACCTAACAGAAGTGTATGCGCCAATTATTTATTTATTTGTTTTATTTTATTTTAAAGCCTCCTCGCAGCGACTCATTTTGTAGAAAAGAGAAGTCAACTTAAAAAAATCGGTTTCAAAACTGGCTATGAAAGTAAAGCATAAGTTAAGCTGCTCCCAGACAAGCATTGTTGAAGCTGGTCATCCTGTGCTTCGAGAGACTGATCTTCTGGGTCGAGTAGCTCGCAAGAATCCATTCATAAGCACAAAAAAATCAACAATACCGCTTTGCTTTTACTACTAACCATCTTAGTAAGGACGAATCTCTAGCGGAAGCTCAGTACAAAGCTAAAATAATAGAGTAAAGGGTAGCAACGTCATAGCTTGGAGTTTATTGTTGAAATAATGGAAAAAAATATGTATCTAAAATGTGCGGGCGGAGAAGGTGAGTATGCGAAAGGTCTTTCACATCCACGTAGCAAAAAAAAACGGCGATTTTACAGTTTTAATTGTAAAAAGTTTTGGGCCTGAAAAAACCTCAGCAAAGTGGAAAGAAGTGAATTCTGTTTGTTTATACTTTTTAAATAGATAAATAATAAGGATTTTTTAAAATTTGAATTTCAGAGAAACTGGAAGAAGCTGCGGAGCGCGTGCGCACTAAACAGATGTTTGCTTTGCTTATCTCCTCTTGGGTAGGTAACGAAATTTATCAGGTAACAACGAAGATAGAATACGAAAAAGGAACATAATTTAAAAAAAGGTACGGAAAGTTACATTTTGAAATCAGCAGCAATTGTATTATCACTCTGAAATAGATCTGCATATGGAAATTATAACGCCTTAGAATAAGCTTATTTGTTGAAACACAAAAATTTGCAAAGATTCCTAAAACTTCAAACTTTGCATACATTTTTTTTTAATTTCATCAAAACTGCCAACTTTTTAACCCGAATATTTCTGGGTATGTAGTTTTATAGTCCACTGAATTTTAGCATAACAAAGTACAAATTTCGTGGCACCACAAAATACCGTTAGGTTAGGTTAGGTTTGGCAGCCGCATCGCACATAGAGACAGCGATGCCACTTAGACCACAAAATGGGTCGGTTGTGAGCCGCAGGGGCTGGGCTACATATCCTCTTCCATATTGAACCATCCTGAGCTTTTGATAAAGCGTAAAAGATTGTTGATACCTAAAGTGTATAGATTATCTTTATTCATTAAGAAGTAGGATCTTAAATATCGGTTTCTGCTTCTGGCTAGAGCCGGACATGAGCAAAAAAGGTGTTGAATTGTTTTCAACTGCTCCTCATTCCTGTAGCTACGACAGAAATCATGCATGTAAACGCCTAATCTCCTTGCATGACTTCCTATGAGACAATGTCCTGTGAGGGCCCCTAATAAGGTCCTAATTTGAAGTCTAAAATACCGTTGACTTTGACTTTTTTGCTTTCGCTGAGTTGTTGCACCTTTTCTTCAATACAAAGTATCAAATTATTTATATCAAATTTTTATATAAAAAAACCCAGCTCGCCACCAAAGGTTAGGTTGGAGCGGTTGTCCTCTTTGGGACACACCCCGGCTCATAGCCCATTGGAATGCCGCGTGTATAACTTGTCCTCATCTCTCCTAAAACCAGTGTGTACTTTTTAAAAATTTTGTCTAACTAAAATGGTAAATTTACATCTGGATAGAGCAGGACAATGGCACCAAAGTATGAGAACGTCTCTTCCTCATCTAGACAATTTCCGCAGAAGTCATGTGTTTACACACCCATACTCTAGGTTTGTTTTCCCATTAGGCAGTTTCCACTTATAACCGAAATCAGTGTGCTAAGGCTGTGCTTATATCGGCTTAGCAGAGATTCTGTGCATTTAGCATTGGGAGTCGACCGCAATTGCCCCGCTTTCTCGCAGGTGATTTCATTTCGCCATCTTTCATTCACTGTTTTTATAATTTCCTCAAAGATAAGTGGGTTAGATGTTTATAAGAGTCTGCCTATACCCGTATCATTGCCTGTACACTCATCGGTCAATTTGGTGCCGAGTTTCGCTAGCTCATCGGCCGTGCAGTTACCCTCAATGTCACAATGACCAGGAATTCATATTATTTTTAGGTTAAATGACTTGACATCAGCATCGTCAACAAAAAAAAAAAAATGCAAAAAATCAACGGTATTTTGTAGGTACTTGAAACTTGTACTTGGCTATACTAGATTTCAATGGGCTATAAAACTATTATCTAATATTAAAATAGCTTTTATTACAAACTTTGCTTACTTTCTGCCCTCCACCTCAATTGTACTGTGAAGTGTGTCAGTATTTTGTAGGTCGAATGATATCAATACTGGGGCACTTTTCGATTAAAAAGTGATGCCACCTCATAAAAATATAATGTTGTTGCAATAAACTAAGCTCGCACACACCCATATTTTCCAGAGGTCTGTAGTATCAAAAAATCACTACCTACCCATTATATCCTTATCTAACCATAATTTGTTTGCTCAAGTAATTTCAAGTTTTTCCACAAACTGTGTATGTGCGTACAAAAGTTAAACTGTTTAATTGGGTGAGTCGTTATCAAAGAGCAGAGTAGAGGATCAGTAGAGGCGCGAGAGATAATAAACTGTGATCTTAATACTGAGTGTGCTTATCAAACTTTGATTGTTTATTTTAGTATGTTTGAATATATGTATTATGTACTTTGACACAGGGTGTGCCAATACGTGCATGTACATACATACCTTGGTGGCGCAAAATTAATCATATTAGCAAATGTCGTACGTCAACCATATTTGACACTTGTGAACTACACAGCTGTTGTGTACAAACAGACAAGCAACGGAGCGCTGGAGGTCCAAAATAAGATTTCAATCACTTAAAATTATTGTTTTTTTAGTAAAACAATTGTTTAATCAATTGGTTGATTAATTTTGTGCCATCTTGTATATAATTTTTCCACTTGTATGAGCCCTGTTTTTATAAATTCTGCTTACTACCACCATGCAATGAATTTATGGATCAAAAACACTTAAAAAAAAATAAAAAATAAAAATAAAGTAAAATAATAAAAATGAAATTAAAAAATTTAGCCACATAATTTTTTGTAGCATTATCACTTTTACTTTTCCCCTAGGTCAACTGTTCAAAATTAACTGATACGAAAATTATAAGTGAAAGTATTTTCTATTAGCGGTCATCGCTCCACTATTACAAATGTAATGATTCGAGCGTATTTCGGTCATTAAAATATAAAAGTAAAAAAAGCATAAAACAGAACAGCATAAGTAGAGCCACGACTCAATCCTTTGAATTAAAAGTTTTCCACCACAAAACAAATTTAAAAATTTTCTATTAACGATGTTTATCCATTGAAGATCGTTTTTCGGGTTAAAAAAGGTTAAAAAAATAAAAATTAAAAAAAGTAATAATTGGCGCTTACACCTTTTTTGGGTATTTCGCCGAGCACCTCCTCCTATTTGTAGTGTGCGTCTTGATGTTGTTCCTCAAACAGAGGGACCTTCGAAATTTAAGGTTAGGTTTAGTTAATTTACAACCTGATTAACAACGACCTCACATAACCTAGTGAACTCAAGCTTAGTGTTGCCAAGAGATTGCATGAAGGCACAGGCGTAGCATATTAATAATAAACTACTTTCTTAGGAGTTTAAGCAAACTGCTGATTCTCACGTTGCAATATCCCTCCATAAGGGTAAGAAGGCGGAGCTAAAACAGCTAATTGCGATATGTAAAATGCTGATTAGTGACACAGGGAATTATACCCTAAGGTAGAGGAGAGCAAAAAGCTTACAATTTGCCCTTAGAAACGTTAGGTAGGTAGGGTGGCTGTTGTAATGACACTTAAATCTGTGGTAGATCCATTGTGATCTCACTGTAACTTTTCCTCGCTCTATGGATTCCTTTTTAAGCCATTCTGTAGCTTTTATAAACGAGCAAAGCTTCGTTCGTTTGCGCTAAAACTCGCTACATCTGTTAAGAATGCACTCAGGAACCTTAGAAGTTAGTTGTTGGTTTTTGAGGTGCATTAGCGAAACATAATTTTGGCAGCACTGCAAGACGTTAGTGCACTCACTTCGATGTAGTTGATATATTTTCCGTTTTCATAGTTTCTGGTTTTAATAGTACAAATTCCGTGTTTCATGTGAAACGAATGTCAAAATTCATACAAATTGTATTGCCGTGAAATATGCGTGGAATTTCGTATGTATCTTACGGCAGAGTGGTACTCAGTTCACGCCAGCAACATTTTCCACACCTATTTAAAATGCACATGCCATTCAAGATTCAGCCAAAATTGACAGTTCGTTTGCGAGTGTAGTGCCTGAGTTCGAATACTCCGAAGATATACCATTTTTAAGCGAAAGAGTGTAAGAAAATCTTCTTTGCTTCAATGAATATGTGTATTAATTTGTTTAAAAACACTTTTCTTACCAAAATTTGTGAATTGTTCTGGGATGATGCTCATAAATTTGACGTTTCATCTCATTCGACAATTATTGTTGTTAGCAACATTTCACGACAAGCAAAATGCATGTTGCTGGCGAAATGTCACGGCTCTGAAGTTAGCACCAGCCTTTAGATGGCTGAGAGAGGGGGGGGCTGTGTGTGATCAATGTATGACATTTATCGACTTATATATCTTTTCAGACACCTTAAATATCCGTTTGTTCGTTCGTCCTTTAAATCAATTAAGGGGGGAAACCGGTTTAGATCGATTTTTTATTGCATCGTTAATATAACTACTCAAGAATATGTGGTAAAAATTTTAAAGCGAAATTCGCATTATTCCCGATTCTATGAGCACTTAAGTGACTGCCTGTCGGTTCCGCACCGTAGCGCGCGTTAGTTAGAACGACGTTTTTCTCGAAACTTCTTTTCTTCAACTGGTGGGAATTCTCGCTTAAAAAGTTATCGACCAATTGTTCTAAAATTTTTCGGGATTTTTTCTTTATTCAATTCTAATCTGTATGAACCTAATTCTGGGATTATATTATTATTTAAAATATGGGGTTTTAAGCAAAATAGATGATAAAATATGGTATAAAAAAACTACTTTGTGTTCAAGCGCCTCAAAAGCATGCAATTTTCAATATTTTTTTACCACAATTAGGTTATATTATTAGGAAATATGTTGTTAATAAAAATAAAATTGCTGTTGATTTCAAAGAAAAATTGCAACTTCAGGAATTCCCACCAGCAAGACACTGGGATGGCGATCGTCCATGGACAGCACGATCTAACGCCACTATCTCCCACGGAAAGAGGTTAAAAAAATTTAAAAGTGTACCTAAAAATATATGTAGATAAAATATCCTCTAAACTTAAACAATTTCTGATTATTACTTCTTTGTTCAAAAAATCCTCGAAAAACACCAAAATTTTGGCCTCCTAAACCGGTTTCCCCCCTTAATGACTGGCTGAGCGCGAAATCTCAAACTTACCAAATACAAAATTCATCTTTCTATTCTGACAAAAGTTTTGGATCGCACTTATTTCAACTTAGCTTTTAGTATAGAACACCCTGTATCTATGCCACAACAACAATTTGTTTGATGTCACCCAAAGATGGTGTGAAATGCCACTTCAAATCACACTTGAATGAAATTAATTGCGTGCTTTTATTTACCGACAAATTATTTTATTGCATGCACACTCGAAGATTCTTGATTACGGCTGTTAGTCCAAAGAACATGTATGTACATACATATGTACATATGTTTTTCTAAAGCGATTCAATTGTTCTAATGCTACCTATGTATAGAAAAAAGATTGTAAAAAGCCATCCACCCAACTGACGAAGCATAAATTTTGGAAGACTCAAATCAAAAAGTTCGGCCTCGCACTATTATTTGACAAACACACACACAGATATGTATGCACACATATAATTATATACAAACATATAATTATATATAATAAATTCATCTGAAGGGGGATTTTTTAACCCCAAGTGTGAGATATTGATAGTGACATTTTGTAATAAGCTAATCTTTGTAAATAAAAATAATTTTCGGTTCATAGAGGGGCTCAATATCAAGTTCAATAAATATTTAGGTATAACCTAATTAGCTAAAAGAAAATATTTTTATTTTCTACATTAAAAAAAAAGAAAAAAATCCATTCTAACATTGGAGGATTACTTATTTGCGTGAATATTTGATGGAGTTGCTAAATTTTTGATCAAATAGTATTTTTAATATCGTTTTAAACGGAAAATACATCGTTTTAACACTGTTATATGACATTTGCTGTTTGGCTGAGCTACTCCGAACAGCAAATGGGTTTTTATCAGGAGTTCTTTAGTGGCAGAAATACACTCGGAGGTTTGCCATTGCCCCTTTTCGTATGGAATAGGGATGGCAAATTTTGATAAATAATCGATTATCGGTTTTCAAATGTTAGTTGATATTTACTATTCTTGGAATTGAATATTCGACGACTATAAACGAATTATTCAATTCGAAAAAGGCGAATTATTAAATTCAACAAGCAGCTATGGATGCGGAACATGTTTTGCACGCTACCCCAACGTCTTGCTTGAGTACGGATTTGCTGGCAAATGGGTGTCGAGAAGCAACTTGAGTGGCTTCTCGCTGCTCATCGTCCAACGCCCCGAACCGTCCCTCAGACACCCCTAGGCGCGGAATTCGTAGAGAGAATGCGTCTGAAACTCCCAGACTCATGACAGCCTTCCACGCTTTCTTTATAAGCCTCGCTTCGCTTTCCTAATTTCGAACTTGTAGATTGCTACTTCTACTTTATACGGTTCCCAACCCGAGGGACACTTAATTCTTCTTGCTCTATTAAAAATTCTTCTACTTGAATACCTAATTTCAGCGAGTTCAGTTGTTTACCAAGGCGAGTTTTCTATTTTAGAAGGTGGTCTAAGTGAGCAAGAGCTGTCAGAGGCCCCTGTATGTGTACGTCTCCACTAATTCGTCTATCGTATCCTCCGAATGATCTAGATTTTTTCGCGGTGCTGCCGCATTTATTTAAAATTTATATGTATTGGAATTTTGTAATCCATAATTTCACAATTTCCACTGACGCGCAGAAAAATGTATGAAAAATCAGTGAATCGCATGCTTAGAATCGATTATTTCCAGAAATGCATCGATTGTGGTGTGTAATCGGTTTTTAAAACACTGTAGAAAACCCCTCCAGGCTATCTTCAGTGGTTTTTAAGTGGATCACAAATGTGATTTTTTTTATTAGAAGTTGGTAAATACAAGGAGTTTTCTGCCAAGTGAACAATTATCTAGCACGGATTTGCGGCTCTTCCTACAAATATTCTATAAATTTCCTCCTAAAAGCTTGCAAGAACTTTTTGAACATGAGGCGACCAAAATTTGGGAGTGATAGATCCAACACAAATCTGCTTACCAGAGTTCATAAATGGTGGAAGCAGCTCAGAATAGGTAGAGAGGGTATACAAGAGTAGCAGCAGGTTGGCTGACGGAAATCTGTGATTTGCCAAGCTTCCATGAAACTATATATGTTAGTGAAATTTAAATAAAAATAAAAAAAAAATGTATAAAAAAAAATCTTCAGACATGAAACACCACATGATAGAATTTTTTCAAAAACGGTCGCCCCTCGGCAGGCAATGGTCGGAGGTTTACCATTGTCTAGTTTTTCATTGCTCATAATAAACCATCTGCCGTTTTAAGGTGGCGTAAAACTGTATGTGGAGGAATATTTGTGAAAAAAAAAACATCAAGACGCACACCAAAAATTGGAGGAGGAGTTCGACCGAACTCCAAATAAAAGTTGTAAGAGCCAATTATTTGTATATAATCAAAAATTATTAGTTCGACACTTAATCGACACTTCTCAGCTGTTTTGTGCCAAAAAACAGCATGACTTTTATATTAAAAAAAAAAGTCTTTATCGACAATGCTATCCCAAAGGTTTGTACCGACATATTGTAGGACATTTCACTCAACGATCCGAAAGCACTGATTAGGTATGCTGAATCAATGCGATTGTGCGATTGATACCGCAGTGTGGTGTTGGAAAATAAGTATTTTAAAAAATATATTTTGGGATTGTAAAAAACATCTTTTTGATGTTATAATTCTAAAAAATCATTTTTAGTTTGGAACGCAACTTGCACCTAAGTACATATGTATGTCTGATGCATACTGAGCGTACAAGAAAAAGCTCGAGGCGCAAGTGGTGCCAAACATAACTACACACATATGTGCATATTAAAAATTTTTAACTGGTATAGTCGTATACTCGTATAATGCCGTTTGTTCTATAGACCTTAGAGAGAGCAGCTAATTGTGTTTAACTTCATAGTCTATACTCAAAGTGACCCAAAATGTCCCAATTACCCCGTTGAAGTAAGCGCTAGATGCATTTTTAATTTTTATCAATGCATAAGCCAAATGTACAAATAAGTGAATTTACGTCATACATACATCTGTATGTATGTATTAAGTCAAACCAAGGTGAAATTTTTGAACGTTTTTTTTTACAAAAAGTTGAAATGACTGTTAGTACTACCACCGGCCAAGATTCTTTTTTGATACTATATAATACTAAGTACGTATGTAAGTACATATACATATATGTATTGTAATGATTTTACTCACGTTTGACCGGTGCTTGAGGTCTTTGGAGAACAGCGATGGCAGGAAGGTGCTTGTCGAACTGGACAGTATGGTTTGCTCATCTACAATTTCATCTAATTGCTTGTAGAGTGCCTGCTTCCAATCCAAACGTTCTGGTATGCATTCCTGTATGAAAATGGCACCTTTTACCATCTCTTTTATATCAGTTGTACCCGAAATAAGAGCGAACTGTTCGCTGGCATTAAGTTTGCCACGTAGCAATCCTTTCGATTCCAAGGATTTAAGTTCCTTTTCGGTTTCCTTCAATGCATTTTCGATTTGTGCGGGAACGCTATCGTAGAGGACAACTTGGTAGCCAACCGAGGCGAATAACATCGACCAAGAACGTCCAATTAGGCCACTAGATAATAGCGTAATTTCCAATATAGAAGTGTTGTCTAAATACTTTTATTCGTAATATTGGCATAAATTGTCCTTACCTGCCCACAATGCCCACTTTGCCTTTACTTGCCATTATTTATTTAGTTAAGCACTTAAACACAATTTAATTTATCACTGAACGCTATTTGTATTAGTAGCGATGAACACTGGCTGCTGTTATGAGTTGTTAGACCTGTAGTGCGAGTCTGATGTGCGCTATTGGTTGGAGAGCGACTTTAAATACTGTTGCTCTACTCGCAGCCGGCTAACAGTGCGATTTGCTCTGACGTCTTTGCTTATCTCTCTCATTGATTTCAGCACATAGTATCTGATGAATAGTGTTGCCAAATGCACATTTTGAGCGCAAGTGATAAGCAGTTAAAAGTAATAAATACAGAGATTAGAATTAAGTAATACTGCAGCTACTTGAAGGGTAAACAGAAGAATGGCATACGCTTTTTTGCATACAAACAGTCGGAATGTATGACTGTATAACCTGTATAACTTTAACTTTGCGTTAAGAAGAACATTATTATTACAGATTTCATTTGAGCTCAGGCTAAACCTTAAAACATATGATGCAAGAATATTAATAAGACAAAATTAATAATAATACTACTAGGTTTTTCAATAAGTTTTGCGGTTCGTTAAGAGTGGGCGTTGCTACTAGCCTAATTTTTTTTTTGTTTTTTTATGTTGGTACACTTTTCATATGAACGTATGTGAAGTTTCATTGCATTCTGTCAATTTATTCTTTGTTTAAGTGGAAAAAATCAAATCAATCTTGTTTACAATGGAAAAAATCAAGTTTCCTGCAGTGATTGAATTTTTATTTGTGGAAGGTTTAAAAGCAATGGAAATTTATGCACGAATGTTGATAGTGTATAAGTACTCTTCGCCATCATCATTAGATTAGATTAGATTGGATTTGTGGGGGGTTGGACAAGTTCAAGCTCTCAGTCAGCAAGACCATTGTACTACACCCGGTTAGATTACAGTGGAAGGAATAGAGAGACAGAATAGATACAGTATGGATGGGAAGCCGGTGAAATTGATTGGAGGTCACTTTTCCGCGAATCTTTTTGATTTATTGGTGAATCTTAAGAGATCCTCAAGAGAAAGAGTACTTTATCCATGTTCAGTACAACACACCCCAACAGCCTCATTCTGATTCTAGAAAACGCCGGGTAGCTTAAGGGAAAATGCTCTGCAGTGCCCGCATTCTCACGACAAGTTAGGCATATCGCCAATGATTCCCATGGTAGCCATATGTTGACCGCAGGCGTTCTGCCCTGTGATTACACCTACCAGTACTCTCAGGTTCTTCTAAGTAAGTCTTAGGAGAAAGGTAACTTATTTCCTGCTTGGTTCTTTCACAAAGCACTTAGCTACTCTGCAGGAACCCATCTCAGATCAACGTCTTCTATGGATGGACTTCGTGATGCCTTCAATCTATAGTTGAATCGATGCAGAATTGACCACTAGGAATGGTTCAGGGCCCAGTGGTATGCTTGCAGAGCCTTCATTAGCCAGTTTATCAGGCAACTCGTTCGCTGTAATACCTTTAGTGGCCGGGCACCCAAATAAGACAAACTTTGTTGTGTTTTACAACACTGTTCAGTTTTGTCTTACATTCACCGATTAATTTCGAGGAGCAGCGTAGGGTAGCAAGGCAGTTTGGATGTCACTACAAATTCCAAAGCTGCTACCCCGCCACTCTTTCTCAATTAGCCAGTATGCTATATTTAAGATGGTAGTAGTACAGAGAAAGATGGCGTTGTTGAATTTAAACGTAGACGTTCCACGTCAAGGACGTGACTGAGTGGTGTGAACCTGGTTTTTCGGCTCCGAAAACGAGTTCGTGCCCAGAAATGGGCCAGGATGGTGATAGCAACAGTTTTTTGGGATGTAAAAGGAATTTTGTTTGTGGAAACTGGCAAAACAATGAATTCTGAATATTGTTGTAACCTTTCCCAAAAAAAGTGAAACTAAATAAAACTGAGTGAGATATTGAACTAATTTTTAAAAAATGTATATTTTACAAAATTCTAAATATTACATTTGAATTAGAACAGGCTAGAAAAATGTCATGAAGAAAGAACTAAAACTCCGAGACTAAATAACAAACAAAAATGAAGTTACGAAAATGGCAATCTGGCCATACTGCTGGTAAAACGACGTCAAATTCGCTGAGAGTAAAGTAACGGTACCACTGCTTGGTTCGTCTTTAACGCTTTACAAACACGCTGAAACTCTAAAAACCCATCTATACACAGTTGAAAATGAAGGCGTAAATTTCTTCAACACTTTAAATTTTTTGTTTATCAATTGTTGATAAACTTTCCAAACGAAAGCACTTTCACAGGTCTTTTCATTCCAAAAAAAAAAAAGCAAAAAAAAAGAAAAAACATTGGTATGTCAATTTTAAATCGCTTGCAAACAAATAATGAATTAACAGATCGAAATACAATTTGTTTTTTATATGGTTAACTGCATTGCTTATACAGCTGTTTTTTTTTTATGAGAAGCTTTTTCAAGGTCGCAGTACACTCGGAGGTTTGCCAGTGGCTGCCGAGGGGCGACCGCTTTTAGAAAAAACTTCTTCTATTATTATTTACATCTTTATCATAATTGAAATTATAAAAAAATATAGAAAAGCACTATTTGACATGGCTTCGGCTTCGGCTTCGCTTTCAGTACTTTTCAACCAACCAGTATAAAGAGTTCTATGGCCAAAATTCGCAAATTTGTATCTGTAATAACTGACGCACCCTGTACTATTACTTTGTTTTAAAAAAGTGGTCTACTCTTGATGTATTTCTGAAATTATGGGAGTGCTTTTGTTTTTCAGAAATGCGGTTTAACGGTATTTTTATTTTTGATCATTGCTATTATCCGGCTATAGTTTTTCACCAGTTTCTAAATACTATGATTTTTTTGCTATTATACAGGGTTACCGAGGTACTTAAGAATATCACGAACGAATTACAAAAGCAGGCTAAAGAAAAACAGAACGAATAAAAAGCTTTAAGGCATGCACATATGGAGGGTCCTCCAGCCGAAAAAAAAATTTCATGCAACTATTTTCGCTTTTTTAAATTGCGCCAGGTACTAAATAGGTAGTGTTTGGAATCGATGTTTCGTTTGTTGGATTGCCTGCTGAGTCTATTCAATTATTTATTCATCTTTATTCACTATTCTTAGAATATTAAATATTTTGGGATAGTTAAATAAATTTATTAATTGACCCTCTAACTAGCATTAGAACAAATTCTGGAGTATCACTCAAACCTTAGCCTATTTAAGTTGACCATCTAGAAGTTTAACACTCTCAGGAAGCCAGTAATATTTCTTCGATGCTACCGACTAAACTGTTGAGGTCATTCAGAGACCTACCCGAAAAGTAACCATGAACCTCTTTGATAAGCTTTTTTCCGTTGACTTGTTCAGAAGAGCCATTTTATTTGTCATCGCCCTCAGGAATAAGGTTTGTATCAGAAGTTAATTGACCAATGAAATTCACGATGTACAGATTTGGCCAGGGGTATGGCAGTCGCCGTAGCCGAATGGGTTGGTGCGTGACTACCATTCGGAATTCACAGAGAGAACGTTGGTTCGAATCTCGGTGAAACACCAAAATTAAGAAAAACATTTTTCTAATAGCGGTCGCCCCTCGACAGGCAATGGCAAACCTCCGAGTGTATTTCTGCCATGAAAAAGCTCTTCATAAAAATATTTGCCGTTCGGAGTCGGCTTAAAACCGTAGATCCATCCATTTGTGGAACAACATGAAGACACACACCAGAAATAGGAGGAGGAGCTCGGTCAAACACACGAAAAGGGTGTACGCGCCAATTATATATATATATATATATGACCAACATCAGACCGTTAACCGTCTCTGAGCGATTTTCTGACGTAACCGGGGCCATGGCAACGGTTTGTTTACGAAAAAGGCTGAGATTGTGTTGGTGATATACGAAAAATTCAACACAGCCATTTCTCATGTTACTTCGTTGTCGTCTGCACAACGCCGATTGGGCGGGCGAGTGTGTGAATTCGTGTGAAATGAGCGGGCAGAATTCTGCTACAGAGTACCCAGGGAAATGGCAGTCAAAATTACTCTTTCCATTCTGCTTCGGATGGCCAAATCTGGTAATCCATCTTTGGTGAATGAAATCCAGTTGGTGACACTGACTAGGTGCAACTCGCTAAGTGCGTTCTGAAATGTGTGTTGTAAAAACTTAAGATCCATGTGTAAAGTTACAACTTTTTAAATATGCAACTCAATGAGGTTTGACATTTAGGCTTTTAAGTTATCAGTTTAGATAAACGAAAGGTTGTTCTGCGGCAAACCTCAGAATATCTTCGAAAACGGAAAATATTCTGCCGTTGCCAAGCCCACAGTTGTCAGTGCTGCTAGTGACTAGAATATAGGCATCATATAGCGTGGCATCATATATCAATACGATATTAAGTATTGCGAAATAATTTTATAAAATAAAAAAAAAATTACAAAAAATATCGAGCATTTTTGGTTAAAGAAAAATATACAGCTAACTTGAGCGAACTAACTAGGAGAACAAATATATATTTATGTTAAAATAAACATAAAGCTTTTATGTTATCAACACCACAAAATAGTGAAAAACATACATAATACATATGTACATGTGTATGTGCAAACCACTTGTGCGAGTACAATGGGGTGCGAGAAGATTTCTCTGTTAACTTTTATTTCTGTTACCTTCTCAGTGTCGTCAAAATTAACGCCTACCAGAGTAATTGTCTATGCGTTGAAAGCTTTTCATACCAGAAAACATTTATCTGAGAAGTACTGCCGATTCAGAAGAGAGGGGTTTGTATAGATTGTGGAGCGAAAAAAGAGGTAAAAATACGAAAAAAATATGCATGTGAAATTTTTAACAAAGAACATCTAATACTAAATTTTAAAAGAGAACGAACGCAAACAAGAATGATAGGAACAAGATTGCGCCCATCAGAGAGTGCGTGGTGTCACATTGGTGCAGTTGCATGAGAGAGATGTGAAAATGCGAACAAGAATGCATGAAAAAGAAGAAGTTACACAAACAACATACGAATAAATTGCATATTCTGTTAAATTTGCTGAGAACAAAGTAGCGGTACCACGATTGACGCCACCTTATTATTATCTCCATCGTGGATACAAAAGTCACCCGCATGCATACATACAGGTATATTCTCCTATGTTATAATAATAAATTCGACTAATCGCTGTTTATGTTTATCGGATGACACCGAAATAAATGAATACTCTAAACTTGGCGAAAAGCCCATTTTTTTAATTCACAAATTGTTTTTATATGCTTTATTTGATAAGCAATACACTTACATATCTACACTCTAGCAAAAACAAGCGGTTCTATTGCAATTTTTTCATTGACACTTGTTTTTCGTTTTCTACAATATTCTAGTAATTTGAATTTTAATTTAAAAACTAAACAAAAACAATAAATGGTTTTTTTTGCTCTCCTGTACTCGTAAATACGATTTTTGCGGATAGGCTATATTGAATGTAGTTTAAGGGGGGAGCCTGCTTTAGAGGCTTCAAAAAATCGATTTTTCCGTGGTTTTTTTTTGGGAAGGAAAGAAATATTCGATTGAAACGAAACAGTCTTCTTAAATTTTTTCATTAAAATATATGTCATGTTATGCGTGGTACAAGAATTTTGCTGAGGCGCCTCGAGTGTGCATGTGTCGTGCGGCGGAAAAGATGCAGGTCGCAATTTTCATTTGAAACCAAAAACCAAGAAAATTAAACAAAAAGTGAGAAATTCAACAATTTTTTGCTAATTGAATTTTTTTGGAAAAACAAATTCACTTTAGATTGTTTAAAAAGTGGGTTAATCATAACTTTCTTAAGGTTTTTCAGATTCAACTAGAAGAGAATTCAATTCCGAATGCAATCAATATAATCGCGTTTCGATAGGACGTTTAACTTTTTCCCTGTCTTTCCCGCCAATTAGGAAAAATCATAAAAATAAAAACCGAGAAATCGCACTTCGAGCGATCCGGCCGCTCGAATACCTGCTCGACGCTTGCTCACAATTTCTTCTGTAACTCCGAAAATATTTTGAATTTGCTTCTGAAATTTTGAGAACATATTCTTGGATAGTTTGGGAAGACATTTATGTAAAAAAAAATCGATTTTTTGAAGCCTCTAAAGCAGGCTCCCCCCTTAAAAAATTAAGAAGAAAATATATATTTCTTGCATAAGAAATTTTTAAAGTATATTTAAACTACTGCAGAGGATGCTTGAAACCTTTTTCATTATATGGAATGTCCTACTGATAACCGAAAGTACGAGTATCTTAACTATAATTATAACAGATGACCTTTTGAAATGTCATTTGCTCTCTCACTTTCCCCTACTTTGCAGGTTTTATGGATACATGAACAGCAACACTTAATAATTTGTAACAATTATTACAAATCAGACCTATTTTGTTATTTCTAGCAGTAGCACTTAACCTATTTTTTGTGCTAGATTTCGTCAGTTTGTTTGGGAAGTGGGCATGACAGGTGTGCAATTTTTTTCATGTTTTACTATAACAAAGCCACTATAATTACAAAATTTCATTGAAATCAGATCCCATTTATTATTTTTGGGCGATGTTTATAGGTATGGGAATGTTACATTGTCACTTACAACCGTTATTTGTTCTTTTTTAAGTAAGCTGAAAAATTTATCTCGCCCAAAAGGTGATATGTTACGATTTTCTACGTGGATTATCGAGAGTGGAGTGCATTGATCAAATTACATCGACTTTTGGCGTTGAACTATCACTATTAGCCACTGTGAGACGCCTATTCCAACATGGCCGTCGATCCTTCCAGGATGAATTTTGTGTATGCCGCACACTGGGGATTTTGCGGAAAAAAGTCAAATATGCAACATACCACCTACGCAATGTTTAATGGTATTTCTAAATTCCAGAATAGAACCAACAATAAAATCAAAAAGAATTACTAAACTCCGACTTACAGTTTTTTTTTATAGATATGTCAAAAGTATAATTTTTTTATAGTATTGAACTGACTAAGAAAAAACTTCAAAGCCCAAGGTGGTTTTTTTTCTTTTTGCTTGGGCCGACTTCCAATTTTTAATTTTTATTTAGGGTACGATATTTTTATATATTTTAGCCGGAAGAACAAAGGCTGTAAAGCATTTGATTATCTATTTATAATTAATTTTACGAAAAAAAAAAAAAATCATATTCCTTCATATTCTTGGATCTGCAAGTTGAGCTACATTTACCTACGGTCAGAAACTAGTATCAACGTGTTGCTTAATAACGTCTCTTTCAATTTTAATCAATTGTAGGTGCCACCAGGCGCCACTGATTATTTTTTGGCAATGATAATAACTAAACGCTTTCTAGTGTGTGCATAATGATAACGAAACACTTTTAATTTTGTTTTGACATTTTGAGGGTAATTCAGAATTATGAACTTACATGTATCCTGTGCGTAAATATTTGCTGGTTTATATTAATAAAAAAAAATTAAAATTTATGAATTAAAAAAAAAAAATTGTTTTTTAAATTAAAAAAAAAATAGTTTTTAGACATGTTCTTTTCATACACAAATATATACAACTTCGTTAGTAGTAAAAATGTAAATATTTTTTGGGATGTATACTTTTTTCCGCATCTCTGTACAAAAATCCCCAGTGTGTGCCGTCCAAAAACGGTTGTCGGGCCAGAAACAATCGATGCTGTGCGCCAATTGATAACGCAAGATCGTCTTGTGACATTAAGCGAGATAGAGGCATCCTTGAGCATTAGTGGCACTAGCATACATTTAATATTGCCTGAAAATTTGGTCGCCAAGAAGACTTATTCTTATGGAATGGCGCATAATTCGAAAACCACACAAGTCTCGTGTCCACTGGTGTAAAGAAATGTTGAAGAAATTCAGCCGGTTCAATTGGTTCAAAGCCCGTCTATGCCATCGTAACAGGTGAAGAGGCTTGGATCTATGCATATGAGCTGGCAACGAAACAGCAATCGACAGTTTGGGTGTGCCAAGACGAGCTTAATCCAACAAAATTTGATCGCGAAAGAAGCCCTTCAAAGGAAATGGTCTCCTGCTTTTTTGGAGAAATCTGGTTATGTTGCAACTATACGATTAGAGAAATTTAAAACAGCCAATTCTGTGTATTACATAATCATTTGCTGGAATTGCCATTTGCTTTCGGAGAATTAAGGAAAACTACCCGCCGAAAATGAATTATCTTTCACCAAGCCAATGTGAGTTCTCACGTATCGGCCCATACAAGCTAACCTTACAGCTCTCATTTGGCACTTAATGATTTCATATTGTTCCTGAAAGCTTGTTAAAGAAGCTGTTGAGGCCTTTAAACAGCTGGTAGTGGAGGTATCCACTTCGGAGTGGGAGAAATGGTTTGAAAATTTGTTCAAGCGAATGCAGAAGTCTATTGACTTCCACGTAGAATATTTTGAAAAACAACAAAGCCATTTTCATTATTATTTTACTGTGCTTTCATTAATGGGAGCAAAATATAAAAGGCAACCCTAAAATCGTATCAAATATGTATCAATAAAGGGTGATCAGATTGGAGGTTCTTTTTCCCAATAGGGTTTTTTTTACCAGATCACGCGTGACTACTGTCAAATTAAGTACATAATTTTTTTCATTATACGATAACATTTTATCATGGTGTTCAGCGAAGAGGCCCTTTTTTGGCTTAATGGCCACGTCAATAAGCAAAATTGTGGTTTTGGGGGAAGAGCAATCCGAAGCCATTTAAGAACTGCCATTACGCCCATTGAAAACTATCGTTTGATGCGGCCTATGGGCTGGAGGAATCATCGCCCCATATTTCTTCAAAGACCAGGCAGGCGCCAATGTAATAGTGAATGGCGAACACCACCGCGCCTTGATAAACGACCAACGATTTGTTGATGCGGGGAATTGAAGCCCGTAATCTCCACAAAACTTGGTTCCAACAAGACGGCGCTACTTGCCATACAGCCCATGAAACAATGGATTTACTGCGTCGTCGTTGTCTCGTCTTGGACAAGTAGATTGACCACCAAGATCGTGGGATATCACACCTTTAGACTTGAGGGTAATTCTTTGAGACCTATACATGGCACACCTTACCGAAGGAAAGGTCTAAGCGAGATCGAAAATACAACGTCTGGTTCTCCTGCTTAAATCGGGTAAACAACCCGACCTACCTCTGGCGTACAAACCCCTATGTCTGCTGGACACAGTGGGGAAGGTACTGGAACGCATTATCTGCGAATGACTTCAGGAGTATCTAGAAGGCTCGACAGGTCTCTCAGACAACCAATTCGGCACATAGGGCTATAAGTGCGGGAAGATCGGCAAGAAAGTTCTGCGCTGTGATCACCTTAGATGTTAAAAATGCTTTTAACTCGACAAACTGGCCTAGTATTATCACGGCCATCAAAGGTTGCAACATACCAGCTTACCTTGCCCGTATCATCAGCAGCTATCTGAGTGACCGCATTCTGCGATATGACACTGAAAATGGCCAAAAACGTACAAGGTCTCTGGTGGTGTATCACAAGGATCAGTGCTGAGACCAACTTTGTGGAACATCATGTACGATGCAGTTCTGAAGGTGAAGCTTCCGCCAAACGCCGAAATTGTGAGATACGCCAATGATATTGCCCTGGTGGTAGTTGATAGAAAACTTGACCACTTGAAGGAAAAGTGCAACCATGCTGCAGCGATAGTGCAACGATGGCTTAGCAAGGCTAAGTTAGATTTACCCGGTCACAAAACCGAAGCAGTTCTAATAAGTGCTGGAAGGCGAAAGTCCTTTGAGCTGAACTTAGGTGCTCACCGTATAATCTCAAAAAAGGCGATCAAATTGGGGTTTGGATCGACACAAGACTTTGTTTTAGGCAGCATTTAATAAATGTAAGTTCCAAGGCGGCTTCTGTCAATGGTGCCCTAACGCGACTCCTCCCTAATATAGGAGGGCCCCCAGGAAATCTCAGACGACTACTGTCATTGGTTGCTGATTCTATAATTATTTATACAGCACCTAACTGGGCGAGTTACGGGAAGTCACCCAGACGTACAGGCAAGGCGCGTTGCGTGTAGCTTGCGCGTATAGAACGGTGTCTAATGATGCAATCTGCGTAATAGCTAGAAAGATACCTCTGAGCCTCTTGGCAGATGAAACAGAGGAGAGGAACGAGGTATCCTGGAACAACCCCTGGGCCGTCAACCATCTCCCAGCACCTTCTTACGAGATATGTGCGCAACCAGCAATCAAAGGCAGCGCAAACGTTTGCAGATAAGATCATGACGCGACTTCGCCATATTGATTGGGAACGCAAAGCGATGCACCAACAGAGAAGGCGGACAGTTTCTGACGAACCGAAAACAAACATAGACGATTGAGTGAAACACTCAATACAGTATCGTACAGAAGACAAGACGGTAGTGAGTTAATAGTGAGTTAAAAGTAGTGCTACTTCAGCTTTTCCTATGTCTCCTTCAATTTGGAACTACCTACAAACACAGTAGGAGTAATTGGGACTATCGAGGGTATATAGCCTTTATATGCCTGCTGGAGAGGAACCTGGACGCAGCTACCTGTTGTGTCTTCGGACATAAACGCGGCTCTACCCAGAAGTTATACTTTTGTGGCCCCAGGGTAGATTTAGCCGAGGTGGAGGATTGTTATAGCATTAGTGGGAGCGTGCCCCGCATACCATTGGTGTGACGGCACCTCTGAAATGTTTCTGACATTTTGATTTCAACTCCCTTCCAAAAACAAAAAAAAAAAATAAATTTATGGGGGTATGTAAAGTCTAAACTTTTTGTGGATAAACCAGCTTGATTGGGGCATTGGAAGCTCCATTGATGGTGTAAAAGAAAACAATTTTTTGGAAAACATTTCAAGAACGCTTTTTTGAAAAACAAAATGGACGTAATTTTTGTGTTTAGTCACTTTTTTATAAAAATTTATTTTTCGTTTGAACTTCTTTCATTAACCACATTTTTCTACTTCCAGTACATGCAAGATTTTTTGAAATTTTCTTTACAATTGTGATTTAGAATGCATGCGTTTTTAACAGTTGCGAAAAAGCAAATTATTAGATTCACTTAAAAGATCAATAAGAATAGGAACTTAAATATAAGTTTTTTTATCTAACTTATCTTCTACAAATAAATTATGCATTTCTGATGTAAGGAATGAGTAGAAAAGTTTTTAAAATACATAGCCTAAAAAAAAGTTGCCATATTACATTTTTTTTAACACTAACAATATCGAACAACAAATGCACTTTACCGTAATAGCTTCAACAATTTTAAAAAACATAGTATGAATAATCATAAGCATGAAAATGTACTTATCCTATATCCTTTAATATACACATATTTACATATACATGCATACATATAATTAAAGTACAAAATACGGTTACATCTATGACGATCACGATTCACTTTTCCCCTTCTCATCGGCACTCTTCCGCGGCAGTAGAAGAGCGAGTAGAGCGCAAATGTACATCGCTCCACATGCGATGTAGAAATTCAATTCACAGTAATGATCCATCAAGGCGCCAGCAACATTTGCACCGATAACACTGCCCAATCGACCCACCATAAGCGATATACACACAGCCATGGCACTAGTTGGTATGAATTAAAAAACAAAAAAAGTTTTCAATTGTGAGTAATATTGAATTGGATTTCTCTGCTTACCGCAGGTGTGTTGGATAAAAATCCACTGTTGCTGCACTGAGCACATTGATGGCCACGCCTACCAGGAAAAAGAGCACATAGAGGTAAGCGGCAATGGATGGGTCGACTATGAAAACCGATGTTAAACCGCAGGATGTAAAGAATATTGTGGTAACAACTACAGGATATTTTTTGTGGTTAATTTTGATTCAAATTTACGAAATTATAAACATATAAGTATATTTGTATTAGGGATGAGCACTGTTTAAAAAAATTGATTTTTGCTTAGTCGCTACTTTCTTATTTAGGAAACTGGATAAAAATCCTGATTATAATTTATTAAATAAAATTTCACTTTTAATATGTATTGTACGGATTATGCAAGATAGCGCAAAATTAATCATCCAATTTCGTTTTGAGCAACTTTTTTTTAATGAATAAAAAAAAAATTTTGAGTGAAGAAAATCTTTATTTTGACCCCTACGCGCTTCATTGCCTGTTTGTATACTGCAGAAAAGAAAGTTCGCTCTTATCAATAGCAGCATGGTTGTGCACATATTCGACAATGCTTTCAGCAGTCACTGTGTGGGTCAAAATAGGGCAAAGGTAGCCACTTCATAGCTACAATCACATCCAGTTTTCAGTTTGCATTGCAGCCAACAATAGTGTTTTTTGCTTTACGTTTTGGTCTTTTGTTTGTAGCATCGACAGTTATAGGTAAACATGTCATCATTAACGGACTGCGGCTGCGAATCAGCAAGAGAAAAATTATCCGACTGCGCTGATTGATTGCTTTGTGATAGCAACGACGTAAGCAGCGGTGGAGAGTGCGAATATTGTTTTTGTATTCGCGCTGTATTAGGTATTTTGGTATTAGGCGGAGCAATGAGAGGGAGTTTATCTATACTAATATTATAAAGAGGAAAACTTTGTTTGTTTGTTCGTTTGTTTGTTTGTAACGAATAGGCTCAAAAACTACTGGACCGATTTTAAAAATTCCTTCACCATTCGAAAACTACATTATCCAAGAGTAACATGGATTACATTTTATTTTGGAAAAAAATAGGGTTCCGTAAGATATTAGGATTTTTCGGACACAAACTGAAAAAAATCTTATATATAAAATAAAGTCAACTTTTTGTGTGTGTTCGCTAACCGGCCGTGTCTGCACCGAATTAAATCAAACTTACACACAATGTTAAGAAGGTATTGAAGATGGTTTCCGTATAGTTTGGATACCTATTGGTGGATAGGGCTCGAGATATAGGTCAAAACGTGGACCCGGGTAACCTTCGGATGTGTATGTACAATATGGGTATCAAATGAAAGCTGTTGGTGAATGCTTTAGTTCAGAGTATTTTTCATGCCGCTCCGTGACTAGGGTCTCGAGAAAGAGAGCAAAACGTGGACCCTAGAATGTGTTTGTACAATATGGATATCAAATGAAAGCTGTTGATAAGTGCTTTAATACGGGGTAATTTTCATACCTATTGATGACTAGGGTCTCGAAATATATGCCAAAACGTGGACCCGCCGTGTCTTTGAAGCGAATTAAACCAAACTTACACACATTGTTAAGTAGGTATTGAAGATGATTTCAGTATAGTTTGAATACCTATTGGTAGATAGGGTCTCGAGATATAGGTCAAAACGTGGACCCGGGTAACCTTCGGATGTGTATGTACAATATGGGTATCAAATGGAAGCTGTTGGTGAATGCTTTAGTTCAGAGTATTTCCATCCGCTCCGTGACTAGGGTCTCGAGATAGAGAGCAAAACGTGGACCCTAGAATGTGTTTGTACAATATGGATATCAAATGAAAGCTGTTGATAAGTGCTTTAATACGGGGTAATTTTCATACCTATTGATGACTAGGGTCTCGAAATATATGCCAAAACGTGGACCCGCCGTGTCTTTGAAGCGAATTAAACCAAACTTACACACATTGTTAAGTAGGTATTGAAGATGATTTCAGTATAGTTTGAATACCTATTGGTAGATAGGGTCTCGAGATATAGGTCAAAACGTGGACCCGGGTAACCTTTGGTTGTGTATGTACAATATGGGTATCAAATGAAAGCTATTGATAAGTGCTTTAATACGGGGTAATTTTCATACCTATTGATGACTAGGGTCTCGAAATATATGCCAAAACGTGGACCCGCCGTGTCTTTGCACTGAATTAAACCAAACTTATGCACATTGTTAAGTAAGTATTGAAAATGGGTTTCGTAAAGTTTGGTTGTAATTCGGAGCAGTGGCAACGGGTACAGCGTTCTTTTGAGCCAGCCATAATGTCGCTTACTTTTTTAACGCTTGGGGCGGAACTGAACTGTCAAATTGACAGTGTGAGTTACAATGTGTCAATATTTCTTTCTGATTTGGATGCCATAAGGAAAAAACGTAAGTGCAACATGTAAAAATTGTTTGTGAATTTTTTTGGAGTGGATTTTGGAACAGTGAATAATTTCTTACGAAATTTGAGAATTTAATGTGAAATCCGAATTATGTGGAAAAAAATTTTTTTTTCGTTTTTTTTTTTTTTTAATATAAATGGATAATGGTTAAAAAAGCTCCAATGCTTAATAAAACATATAAATTGAAACGAAAAATTCATGGATGATCAGGAAAAAAGACGATTGTTTATTCATATGCGTGCGTTGATTTGAAATTTAAAAACAATCTTCTTTTTTTCCTGATTTTGAATTTATATTTTATATTTACTCAAAAACAAATAGAAAAACAAAAAATATTGTTTATGCCAAAGCGCTTGAATAAAGAATAAAGAAATAAATAATATGAAAACCATATATTTTCTGTTCTAAACCATATCTATTCTATTTTAGTGTGCCCAGCGAAGGGGGCCGGGCTTGCTAGTTAGAAATAATAGCATTTCATTCGATAGTGACAACGGGAGTGTGGTCGATTGTAGAGTCGGCAGCAGCTGCAGCAGCAGCAGCATAAGAGGTAGATGAAGCAGAAGAGAAAGATAACAGTGAACAAATACTCGATCCTGGTTTTTTGTTGTAGTAGAAATATTATCTTGCAATGCAAGGAAATTGTTGCGAAGGTCACTTTTATGTCACTAGTCAATGCGCTAATCGTAGCGGCGAAATGGAGATCACAAAGTTTGTGACGAACGGCTTTTACTTCAAGCTGTAAATCTTCTATTCTTTAATTAAACGTCTCTTGTGGCTTTGCAAAGAGCTAATTACAGCTATCATTTTCTCATGTGCATATTTAAGAGATTTAAGTTCGTCGAAAACAGCTTGCAGGTGGATTTCTTGCTTGCACTCCGATGGCGGATTAGGTCTCTCTCTATCGAAGTAGCTGGCAGCGCTGAGACATTGGTGGTCACAGAAATATTTGCGTTAGAGTTGTATGTAGCCAACGCAGCATCTCTTAGCGGAGAAACTGAGTAAGGGGATAGTACAATTGAATTGGTATTGATCTGGACAGTTTTTATTTTCAACAAGACGGCGCTACGTGCCACACAAGCAACGAAACCATTGATCTTTTACGGGTAAAGTTTCCGGACCGTGTTATCTCTCGAAGAAGTGATCACAATTGGCCACCGAGATCTTGTGATTTAACACCTTGAGAATTTTTTCTTTGGGGCCACGTGAAAGAGAAGGTCTATACCAACAGCCCAGGGTCGATTCAAGACCTCAAAGATAGAACACGTGAGGCTATCGAGGACATCGGGCAGCCACTTTGCAATTCGGTTATGGAAAATTACATGAAAAGAATATTGTCCTGTAAACGTGGTCGCGGTGTTCATTTGCCTCAGGTTATTTTCCACTATTAACGGCATACCTTCCTCTTTGTAATGAAATAAACATCCGATTTATACTTAAAAGTAGCATGTTTCTTTGAAAATCAAAATAACACCTCTTATTAAAAAATCCTGTTCTTATATGGCGCTACCGCTGTTTGGTTTTCGATTAAAAAGAAAAAAAAATTAACACCGATATTAAAAAAATTATTAAAATTTAAAATATAAACAAAAAACAGTTTCTTGCAGCACCCAGGTTTTTTGAACATCCCTAATCCGTATATACTCTGACTTACAAAGAATTAATATTTTGCCCACACGATTTATTATAAAGCCGAAAAATGCAAATGAGCTGGCATAGAGTATCTCCATAACAAGCGAATAATAATAGGTAGTGTTTTCCAACTTGGCAATACATTCGATGGTCTAAAAGTGCGGAAAATATTTATATTATACATAATTGATTAATAGTAAATTTTCAAAGTAGCATAGGGGCTTGGTCATTGTGCAAAATTACAAGTAAAAACACTCGTCTTCTTCCTGTTTTTTTTGACAAGCACCTAGGTGTGAGTTTGACAGGTACATAGGTGTGTGATGGTGTGAGTGTTTCATCTTTTCGCTTGAGCGTGTTGAGGGGTTGCTATACAAAATTAGAATATTTATGGTAACATTTAAAACAGTAGAATATCGACAAAAAAATACAAAATAATATCTGTGACTTTCAAAATTTAAGTACAATAACAATTATTTTTAATATATTTCTTAGCGCGGAAGGCCCTAGTATCCAGAGTGCTAATTAAGTTAGGGTTATATTGTATATATCTCCTATAAATAATAATAATAATAATATATTTCTTAGCTACAATAATGTTTTTTTATTGAGAAATACCATTTTTTAGACTTTTTGTCCCGATTTTCTATGAAATTTAATCATTTTTTGTTCAACCTTGTTACATAAAAGTGTTTTGGGATCAGGTGACCTCAGATGTGGGCATTTTTTGACGATCAGCTGAGAGTGCTTTTACTTATTGATCTGTACAATGAGCTTAGTTCCCTGTGCTACTCAAAACAAACATCAAATCGAAAAACATTTATACTCACTCCATCAGTTTTATAAATACTTTCTTGCTGTGCATACACAATTTCACAAATTTTCTTTTGCTCGCCAGGATGTTCATTCATGTATGCTGCCATGCTGTTGATGGTATGCGGGAACCACATATACAGCCCATTAGTAACAACGTACAACCAGAATTGCATATTGCAAACGATCATTGTGATTCGCAAATATTTACGCTGAAACAGTGGCGCAGTTTGATTCCACATCGTTTGTAAAAAGACAAGCGCGAAATTCGAATTCGAATCAAATTTGCTATTAAATTGTAGCGTTGAAATGCTGCTGTGATCATCCGGCAGAATATGTGTAATCTGTATACATATAAATATGTATGTATGTAAATGGATAAGTTTATAGAAAGTGGAAGCAACACTCCTTAACACATACTACTATACGAAGCCCAATTAATATCTATTCCCTTCATTGTGTCTACATACTTACAATCAGTGGTTGCCCGCCGCCATTCCAGCGATGCATTTTCTGCAACACCTCAATTGCTTTTTTCTCCTCTCCGATAGCGAGTAGAAACTTCGGGCTCTCGGGTAACGCAAATAGTGATAGGCCACAAAGGAATCCTGGTATGCCGCATACAATTAAAAACAAACGCCATGGCTTGTAGTCGATACCCAGAAACGTTAACGGTAAAATCCATTCTTGATTTATGACTAAAAAGGCGATCATCGGCAAAATCATCGCACCGATGGCGAATATGAATGAAGATCCCATAATTGCGCGCGAACGTGTCTTATCTGTATGAAATTCGCCGAGATAGGCGTAAACTGTTGCAGAGCCAGCTACACTGTGAACAATAAGATTAAATATGAATACAAAAACTACTTCATTGTTTGAAAAAATACATTTTTTTAATGTATTCGATGATTTTTGGGTGATTGTAAAAAAACATGTACGAGTATTTACACGTGCACTTGAAATTAAATTTAATATACTTACGTACAAGGTGGCGCAATATTAATCACCCTATCGGCAGATTTCAAATTTTTTCAAATTGTATCGTACGTCAACCATATTTGACACATATGAGCCAGACAGCTGCGGTGTACCAACAGCAATGAAAAATAAAAACAAATAATTGTGACTCCGAATGGCAAATGGTTTTTATGAGGAGCTTTTTCAAGGCAAAAACACACTTGGCGGCTTGCCATCTCCTGCTGAGGGGCGACCGCTATTAGAAAAAATGTTCATGGACGGAGATGGGAACCTATGCACACTCGAATGGTATTCACGCACTAACCATCGGGTACGGCGATGTGTAGGATTGTATGTCGATGTAGAAATACTTTTAGTTGTAAATGTATGAATACTATATGCTCTGACAGTAAAAATGCCATAATATCTGTATAAGCGGATTGGTAATTGGTAGACTGGGAAATGGGAATTGAATGTAGGAAAGACCTGAAATATCACGATATGCATAGTCCTAGGGGTATTCTCGGAAAGTATGCCGTGGACGAACTACCTCGTATTCTCCTTGCATGTATCGAGTTAGGCATATAGTGATTGAAGGAGAAAATTACTGATGCTTGGGTGATGGATCCCACTTGTGAGGTAATCAAACAAATCTTATCAAAACCTAATGAAATCCCGTCTAAGGTCATAACCTAACTTTGTCGTATCTCCTCGCCGTTTGTAGGAGCAATAACTGGACTGTCTAAAGGCGACCCACGAAAAGAGGATGGAAAGCTCTTGAAATGAGTTTTATTGCAATTTCAGATGCGAGGAAGTGATACAGAGTGTTAAGCTTCTGGCTAGCTGCTTAGCCGGCGGATCTGCACTCGGCGGATAGTCGCAAAATATGCCGTTTAGTATAGAAGGTAAAGAAGTACGAGCATAGAACTCTTTCAAGTGTTGTATTACAACGGATCAGTCCGCCCAAATGTGTATCCACAGAGGTTATATGGCATAGCAGCCACCTTAGCCTAAACGAACCTAAGTTAATGCATTTCAGCTAGACATGAGAGCATTGACAATATACCTGGTCGGAAAACTGCTTAGGGGTTTTTTACTGATGACGCGAGGCTTGACGAAATATGCGTTTGGGCTCGTCTTCCTAATCACTGTATCGTATTTGAGGCTGAAGTTCTCGCCATTAATGAGGTATCTATCTACTTAAGCAAAAAAATTAATTGCATTTAGAGACATCTATACTTATTCTGATAGCCGAGCGACGTTTAAATCTCTTGTTGGGATTGTCACTAATTCCATCTTTGCTCACAAATGCCGGACACCATTCAAGGAGCTGAACAAGATAAAAAAAAATTATTTTTTGAAGTGCTTCGAAGATTGAAACAAACGTTGGGGACTGCTTTGAAGGGGACAAAATAGATAATAATGAATAAATAAATAATTTTTGAAAAAGCACAAAATTCGCGATACTTTTTGAACACACTTCGTAAGTGCCAGCCAGGCTTTGACTTAAAACAAACGGTTTCAGGAAGAGAAGCAGCTAAACTGCTACTGTGGTATGACAATGGATCGATAACGGTCTAAGTGAGTTAGCTTAAAAACCGACCGCCACTTCCACCCACCTACCGACCTAAGTGCATAATTAAATTGAAGTTTAATTATTACCAGTTCCTGGTTTCATATCAATTATTTTTTCGCTGTTTTTCTCTAATTTTGTTAACTATCTGTCCAATCGTTAGCCAAAGCTTTTCCGGCAGTTGGATGCATCTTAATTAGAAACTCAAGATAAGCTAAAAACCTGTTTTTTTTCATTACAGAAGGGACCGATTTTTTCACTCATCACCATCATAAACGGGTGCCTCAGCAAATTCTCTAATGGCTGGAAGCTTTGAATCGTTAAAAACAAACTTTAAACTTAAAAAAAATTTTCTTTCAATAACTTTTTTTACTAAAACAAAAAAATTTGCGTGCTGAAAAACTTTATTGTGACCTTTACGCACTCCATTAATTGTATGTTTGCATACTGCGGTCGCCGTAGACGAATGGGTTGGTGCGTGACTACCATTCGGAATTCACAGAGAGAACGTTGGTTCGAATCTCGATGAAGCACCAAAATTAAAGAAAAACATTTGGCTAGTTCACAAGTGTCAAATATGATTGATGTACGACACCATTTAAACAAAAATACAAATCTTCTGATAGACTGATACGTTTTGCGTCACCTTGTATAATCAGCAGGAAATGATTCATGTACAAGTAAGTTTCAGAGTTATTTTTCAAACTAACCTTTTAATAGACAATAGCAATAGTACTGTTATGTTTAGAGCTTAATTTAAATGACTAATAAAACTTTCATTTCCTCCATTCTGGCTAAAAATGTAATAACATATGGTATGGTACCTCTGTATGTACTCACAAAAATCCGTTGATGAAACGTAGTAGAACCATAATCCAAAAGTTGATGGCGAAACTTGAGAGAACAGTAACTGCAAATCCTGCCAGCAGGGTGGGCCTGATAACTCTGCGGCGGCCCTTTGTATCTGCCAAAAATCCCCATAAATGAGAACTCGAAATAATACCCAAAAAACTGATCGCACTAAGCACACCCTTGTCCTGATTCGTAAGTTTTAGATCACATTGAGCGATGGGCAAAATAAAGCCCATTGCGGCCGTCTCCAGCAAGACTGTGGCCAGCACCATGCCGGAGATGCCAATTAAAAAGTAATTAAATTTACCGAAACCTATAGAAATAAAAAATAGTGTGAGAAAAAGAATAATACAAATAAAATAAACGCAATTATTTTATGACAGTATGACATTATAAAGGGCGAGCCATCGGCTGGTTTCTTTTTTTGAAGAGCCATAAAAACAAACTTCCGAAAGAGTACATCGGCCGTAATTTCACGTAAATATGTTAGCAGACCCGAATGTCTGTGATGTAGTAGTGCAACCTTTCAACTCAATTCTGCAATACATTTTGGTTTCGTTGCTTCTTTCACCAATAGTGCGAACAGTATTGTGTTTATCGCTTTCGGGTTGACGGCTTAGCATCGGTTTTTAATGGCACCCGACAAAAAAATAAAAGTTTAGTGGTGTCAAATTGTTTTTTCATGGATGGTTATTGAACCTAATGCTTAAAAAAATTATTTTTTGACTTTGTTGCAGTCAAAGTTCGGATAAGCTTAAATTTTCAATTTCAACCCCTGAGAAATGTGTAATCGTGCCTCGGTAAACGAAATGGTATATCGGGCAACATTAATGCCACAATTCTGCAATACAGACTAAGATCACGTATGCATTGGCTTCTCGACAATCATGTGTGAGTCTTTTGCTCCCCATATGTGACAATTTTATATGACCGCCAATCTGAAAACTCTCCTCATCTGAAACTTGTTTTCATTCAATAGAAGTCCAAAGGTGTGATATCACACGATCTTGGTGGCCAATCCACTTGTCCGAGACGAGATATAAATTGCTCACCGAAACAACGACGCTGTAAATTCATTGTTTCACGGTCTATATGGCAAGTAGCGCCCTCCGCCGTCTTTTTGGAACCAAATGTTGTGGAAATCACGGGCTTCAATTCCCGCCATCAGCAAGTCGTTGGTCATTTATCATGGCGCGATAGCGTTCGCGATTCACTGCTACATTGGCGCCAGCCTCGTCTTTAAAGAAATATGGGGCGGTGATTCCTCCAGCCCACAGGTCGCACCAAACGGTTATTTTCAATGGATGTAAGGCAGTTTTTGAGGCGCTTCGGATTGCTCTTCGCCCAAAAACGACAATTTTGCTTTTTAAGCCAGAAATGGGCTTCATTGCTGAACAAAATTCGGATCTCAAAATGCGGATCTTCGGCGAGTTTTTCAAGAGCCCAACGACTGAAATTATGACGCTTTAGAAGATCGGCCGGCTTCTAATCTTGTATTAGCTAAATTTATATGCTTTCAGACCAAGATCTTTAGATAAAATCGCCCAAGTAGTGCCATAAGATAGGCCAAGTTGTTGAGATCAGCGCCGAATCACGCCTTCCGGGTCTTCGGCAAAATTTTCATTTACAGCCGCACGTGGTCTAATCGGTCGAGTTTCATCCGATAATGTAAAATTATTCACAATTTTACCGATGGTTTGCTGAATAGTGGGTTCGGCATAAGTTGGCCTGAGCGCGCGGTGAACACTTTTCATAGAGCGTCGATCTTCCTAATACAGTTGTATGATTTGTAAACGTTGTAGAGGCGTGAAATGTCAATGAAGTTTGTTCAAGTTATTTAAGTTTCGAAAAACTTTCGAAAACGTTAAAATAGCATTTGATAAAAAAAAAACGATGGCTCACCCTCCTGGGTTGCCCATATTCGACGGACCCATGTGTTTTTTTAAGTCAATTTTTAGATGTTGACGATAATAATCATTTTATTTAGTTCAAGTAGATTTGTTGACATCACTTTTTGAATATGATATCTCTCAAATGGCCGCCTTGAGCCTGTACGTATTGTACCCGTTTTGCAGCATTTTCCATAGTTTTAGCTAAAATTTCGGCTGGAATAGCGGCTATTTCCTAACGGATGTTGTTCTTGAGCTCTTCTATGGTCTTTGGCTTATTAATATAAACCTTTGATTTGAAATATCCCCACAAGAAGAAGTCAGGTGGCGTAGCTGTGTGTGGTGGAGCGCCGTCTTGTTGAAACCAGAACTGCCTCATACGCTTTCGACGAATAATTGGCATCACAATTTTCTTCTTTTCTTCTTCTTCTTTTCACAATTGAGTTCTTTTGTTGAATATAAATTTCAACAATTTGGGAGCGCTCGCATGGCGTGTACTGTTCCATGGCAAAAATCTGCTTGGACTGACGCTTCCAACGCGGTATGTCATTAAGCGATCTGACGTCTCTGTCGAAAGATACAGGGTTGCCAGATGGGTCCGTCGAATATGGGCAAACCTGTATATATGCACGTGCCTATATATATTTCAAAAAAATAATAATGTATGTGATATTTACTTACTTGTTAGTGCCAAAGAGTCACTGAAAGTGTAAGCATCTGGCCCACGGTATCTGTTGACCGATGCGGCATCTTGAGCGGAGACGGTTTGGGCTGCATATTCGCGTCAATAATGATGGCGTCGTATAGATAAAGAAAACATAAATAGAATAAAAATTAGATGTTAAAAGATAATAAAGTTTTAATTGCATATTATAATTGATTTACATATGCACACACACGTATAATAGACGTACATATATACAAATGCAAATCTGTGAATGAGTCTTTGCACGTTTCATAAAGTGATTGTAGAATTAGAAATTAGTCTGTGGGAAAAGAATTAATTATGAATATTTTAAATGTAAATCTACATAAATTCTTAGTGAATGGAAATGTTTTTTGCCCGCGCCAATTATTAAGAAGGGCTAAATAAATATAAGAGCAGTAATGTTTGATTCTAATATTTTTGATTACGAAAAATAAAGCTGTCGCCACTTACTTAAATATTCATAATTAAAATTGCTACTTTATGTTGTGGATCCAGAATGTAAACATGTTATTTTTTAATATAAATGATCGGATGTTGATTTCATTATAAAGAGGAAGGTACGCCGTTAATAGTGGAAAATAATATCAGGCAAATGACCACCACGACCACGCTTACAGGACAATATACTTTTCATGAAATTTTCCATAACTGAATTGCACAGTGGCTGCCCGATGTCCTCGATAGCCTCACGAGTTCTATCTTTGAGGTCTTGAATCGACCCTGGGCTGTTGGCATAGACCTTCTCTTTCACGTGGCCCCAAAGAAAAAATTCTCAAGGTGTTAAATCACAAGATCTCGGTGGCCAATTGTGATCACTTCTTCGAGAGATAACACGGTCCAGAAACTTTTCCCGTAAAAGATCAATGGTTTCGTTGCTTGTATGGAACGTAGCTCCGTCTTGTTGAAAATAAACGTTGTCCAGATCAATACCATCCAATTCCGGCCATAAAAATCGTTAATCATCTCTCGATAACGCAATCAAGTTCAAAATAACACCTGTTATTGGAAAACCCTTTAATTGGCGCATACATCCTTTTTGGGTGTTTGTCATTGCCTGCCGAGGGGCGCCCGCTATTAGAAAAGAACTTTTTCTTCATTTTGGCCTTTCACGGAGATTCGAAACAACGTTCTCTCTCGATTTCGAATGGTAGTCACGCACCAACCCATTCAGCTACGGCACTTTTTATGTTGTATGGGCAGTTAAATGTTTTTTAAGTAGAGCAGCCTATCCAGAATCAGGCGAAAAGGAAGAGTAGAAGTTAAATACCGGGTGAAAAAATTAGGTTTTAAATTTCAAGTTTCTCCGTAACCACTGAGCGTAACAGGGGGAGGGGACTGTGTTAGTTTTGTTATTCATGAGAGGATGTTGGAGCTATTTCGTACTATAAATACTATCTTTCGGAGTGGTGAAGTTCGTTTTCATTTAAATGGAAGTGTAAAATAGCAATTTTGCCGTTATTGGTCACTCAAATGACAACAACCACTTATCAGTTCCAAAGTGGCGGTTTGGTGTGCAAGCAGTGGAGGAATTGGATCATATTGTTTTGAAAATCGTCGAGGACAAGCAATTTCTGTGCACGGTGTCTCTTATTGGCGCATGGTGAATTATTATGATATTTTCTGTCAATAATGATTGAACATCCTTCCTTCAGTTTCAGGTTTCTATAAGACGGCACAAGGCCAGAGAAACCATGACGATACTGCGTGATTTCTTCCCTAACAAACTGCTAAGCCATTTCGGAGACATGCCTGGCCACCCAGGTCGTCCGATGTTATCCCTAGGGGTTTTTTTCTGTGATGTACCTCAAAAGTAGAATCTATGGCGCAAGCCCAGCGATCATCTCCACGCTAAAAGAAAATGTCATCCGCGAGGTTAATGGCATCCGGGCATCAACAGTAACAGTCAACATTTAAAGATAATAATTTAAAATTAGTAATCCTTTTTTATTAACTACCGGACACCCTGTATGTGTATATCAACATGTGTGTGTGTGATAATGTAAAATATTCTTTGTATAAAGAAAAATGAGATATTATTCATAAATGAATTAAATAGCTGTGATAATATCAGATATTTACTTTCTTTGAGTGGGGATCAAAAAGGGTCATAAAGTTCGACACGTAGATGGCTTAGAAAGTTGATTGGAACTTTTGTTTACTTGGCACAACGACAAGTATTAAGTTTCAGTAAATTGAAATACCACCAAAGGAAGAAGTGAATAGGGGGAAAAATGTCAACTATAGAGTTTCATACTGTGACATTTAGCTCGACGAAACTCGGGCCCAAGTGTTACGCGTCAACGCGTTGTCAACAGATCAGACTAATGCGCGAGAAAGGTCACAATACGAGTCGAAATGTAAATGCCTCTGATATATACACTTTGCACAATACTAGTGTTCTGGAAATACACTCTAATACCTGTTCTATTTATTATTTATTTGAAATCGATTGATTACATTACGATCTATTCACGAGCCTAGCTCGTCATATTCATGTTTGGGCCAAATTCATCACGAGTCAGATTCATTAAAGCAAGGCAAGGGGTTCAGTTTCTCACAAAATAAGCAAAATCTCCACCGATCATTCGTTTCCACTATAGTCGGTTCCGCGTTACCATTTATACCGGCCAAGAACTATCACTTCAGCATCATTCCCCAAAAATGTATGCAAATGTTTTATGCTGATTGAGTGACATCCTTAAACATTGCTGAAAGAATTGCCAATTGCAAGATCCTCGCTTGGAATATAAACAAATCACAGAAATTAATGGAGTATCAGTAATTTTGAGTTTCCTTCATGGTCTTCCCGGCATATCTAAGGGAAGCGTAAAATGAGTACCAAGATTGCTTACACTAACTCAACGAGTGTTTAAACATTGATGAATTCATGAGCCGGTTTGTTACTGAAGGCGAAACTAGGGTTTATCACTATGAAGCTGGTCGAGGAAGGAGTGAATGCGGTGGTACAAAGATGTGCAGCACTGTCTAAGATGTTGAAGAGGATGCACTCGGCTGGAGAGCTGATGAGGACTTTATTTTGGAATTCAGAAAGCATTTGATTATGGTAAAATAACTACAGGGTTGCCAATATTCGACGGAGCCATCTGGTAACCCTGTATCTTTTGACAGAGACGTGAGATCGCTTACTGACATACCGCGTTGGAAACGTCAGTCCAAGCAGATTTTTACCATGGAACAGTACACCCCACGCGAGCGCTCCCAAATTGTTGAAATTTACATTCAACAAAAGAAGTCAATTGTGAAAACTCAACGTGCGTATAAAAAATTAAATAATTTGAAAAGTGCGCCTTCTAAGAACACCATTAAACGTTTGTACGAAAGGTTTTCGACTGGTGATGATCTTTCTAATCCAAAGAGGCCAAATCAAAACCGACCAAGGCGTCGCCAAGGACATCCCAAAATCGCCGTTCTCAGCAGTTGGGCATTGCTCGGACCACTTTACAACGAATTATCCGCATTGATTTGCATTTATTCCCGTATAAGATTCAATTGACGCAAAGATTGTTGCCTGCGGACAAGCCTCGTCGATTGGAGTGGGCCCAAAGAGTTATCGAAATCCGTCGGGTCCGTCGAATATGGGCAACCCTGTATTAACTATAAATAACGTATATTAACTATAAGATGTCATTAAGAGAAAAAGGAGGAGAAAATGGAGGAAAACTGTTACCATGATTATGATTTAAAGTTGTTTGTGTCTCCGTTATTTGAAGATTTTTTGAATCTTCACTATTTTTCTATGAGAGTTTAGCTTATTGTCTTCAAAAAAATAAAAAAAACATATAAATCCAATCTTAAAATGTTGTACAAAAATTCAAGATAAACATTGTAAAAAATCAACGGGATTTTTCAGCAACTTCAAACTTTTCAGATGGATAGACTTTATTACACTAAAATTTAATGAGCTATAAAACTGCATATCGAAAATATTGCCAGAAATTCTGGCCGAAATTGGGTTGAAAAGTTTCAAACTTGGATCTTTATGACTTTTATTAGACAATGAACTATACTTTTATAAAAAAATAATGCATATTAAAAAAAACTAGTTAAAACGTTTTCAAATAAATTTTTCTGTATTTTATCTTATATACTTTTGGATTTGAATGGTTATCAATAAAAATTAAAAAAAAAAAAATCTAATCGCGAGTCGGTGCATGGCACGAATTCCATCAAATGACATCGATACCAGTGCAGTGAGGTAGTTTTGCATAAAAAAGAACGTGGCTCTTTTTTGAAGTGTCTATTGCTATCTTCTTCTTCTTAATTGGCGCTATAACCGCTTACGCGATTTTGGCCGAGTTTAACGAAGCGCGCCAGTCGTTTCTTTCTCGTGCTAACCTGCGCCAGTTGGACACACCAAGTGAAGCCAAGTCCTTCTCTGCTACCACCAGCTGGTACCGCATCGAATACTTTCAAAGCCGGAGCGTTTGTATCCATTCGGACGACATGACCCAGCCAACGTAGCCGCTGGATCTTTATTCGCTGCGCTATGTCTATGTCTATGTGGTGCGTGATCACCATTCGGAATTCACTGAGAGGTCGTTGGTTCGAATCTCGGTAAAAGCAAAATTAACAAAAACATTTTTCTAATAGCGGTCGCCCCTCGGCAGGCAATGGCAAACCTCCGAGTGTATTTCTGCCATGAAAAAGCTCCTCATAAAAATATCTGCCGTTCGGAGTCGGCTTGAAACTGTAGGTCCCTCCATTTGTGGAACAACACCAAGACGCACACCACAAATAGGAGGAGGGGCTCGGCCAAACACCTAACAGAAGTGTACGCGCCAATTATTTATTTTTTTATTTTATGTCTATGTCGTCGTAAAGCTCATACAGCTCATCGTTCCATCGTCTACGATATTCGCCTTTGCCAACGTGCAAAGGTCCAAAAATCTTACGCAGAATCTTTCTCTCAAATACTCCAAGCGTCGCTTCATCGGATGTTGTCATCGTCCAAGCTTCTGCGCCATACGTTAGGACGGGCATGATGAGAGTCTTGTAGAGTGTTAGTTTTGTTCGTCAAGAGAGGAGTTTACTGCTCAGTTGCCTACTTAGTCCAAAGTAGCACTTGTTGGCAAGAGAGATTCTACGTTGGATTTCAAGGCTGACATTGTTATCGGTGTTAATGCTGGTACCTAAATAGACGAAGTCTTTTACAACCTCGAAATTATAACTGTCTACAGTGACGTGGGTGCCGATACGCGAGTGCGCCGACTGTTTGTTTGAAGACAGGAGGTACTTCGTTTTGTCCTCGTTCACCACCAGACCCATTCGCTTTGCCTCTTTATCCAGTTTGGAGAAGGCAGAACTAACAGCGCGGTTGTTAAGGCCGATGATGTCAATATCATCGGCATACGCCAACAATTGTACGCTCTTATAAAATATTGCTATAGCAACAACAAAAAAGGTAAAATGCAGTTTGAGTTTTTCACTTTTTCCCAGAACAACCAGTAAGTTTAATTTAAATGTGGATTGTATAGTTAAGTACTTTCCCAATTAATGAACTGAAGTTAATTATTTTTTTACCTCTAACCTTCATTTGAAGTAAAAACAAAACAATTTACATTTTTTATAATGAATTGAATCGATTATTTCTACGCATTTCTGATGTCGACGATGCCAACAGAAGACATCTGCTTAGAGAATCAGGCATACTACAAGTCCAGCAAAGAGAGTTATTGATATAGCTATCTAGTAAAGCGTTTCTGGACCTTTTCTACTCTTAACGTGAAGCCAGAATAGATAGGAATACAAATGACGCTGCAATACTCAAGATTCGGCCTTACAAATGAAATATTAAAACTCTTGAATGTAGAAAGGTCCCGAAATTAATCTGAATTCCTCGTTAGGAAGCCGAGTACAGATTTAGATTTAGTAATCATAAAATCCATATGTTTAGAAAAGAACATTATCGAAGAAAAAATCACACCTAGATCTTTCTTTTCATAAATTTTAGTGATCTTTTCATATATTTAGAATTTGTAGGCTATGTTCTCTTTCACAATTTTCTTAAGGGATTTTATACCTTGTGTTGGACTAAAAAATTGGACATTTTTTTATGACATATTCTAAAAGTACATCATCTTAAAAATATAAATTTAAAAAGTCATACAGATCGGAACACTAGAACGAAAGTTACAGACCGTGGAAGCGCGCGACCTTTCTTGGATCGAGAAGTGCACGCAAAACTTTAGACGCGATTACCTCGAAGTCGTGTTTTTTGTAAATTACCGTCGCGGTGATCATTATTTATCAAAAACTATTTGACCGATTTGCATAAACTTTTTTTCGTAATTATTCGAAGTTACAACCTCGTGAATCTGAACGGTTCACTTTTCATAAATATTTGCATAGTTCGCTGGAATTAATTTTTTTTTTAACTTTTCAACCCCTCAAAAATTTTTTTGGTGCAAAGCGGTTTTCATATCGAGAATTTTTTTTGTTGGATAAATAAATCGTTTAGATGCACTAAAAAACATTTTTCTACAATAATCATATAATTTTTTTGATTTCAGTTGAGCTGCTCATGCGCTACCGTGATCATCGCAAGCCTCTTCTAAAAAACGGCGTTTCGGGGAAGGCGCGAAATCAACAATAAATAATAACATTTTTTTAAATAAAAACACCATAATGTATTCTTCGAGGGTTACCCTTCAGTATGATATATGCCTCATTTGAATAAAAGTTCTAAAACATATTTAAAAAAAATTATGACAATCGTCCATTTTTTCGAGCTCACAAGGTATGTTTCTGTCTCTGATAAACCAAAGCCAAAGATATTATCCCTATGCGACAATTTCAACAGACTTGCACACAAAAAATATCACTGACAGATCGGAATAAAATTTGTTATGTGTTCAAATGAAAGATGAGTTATTAAAATGGCGCATTCCTGTTCCCACACTTGTTAATTAAACTATCACTTTCAATACTTTTAAACGCCTTATATTAAGAAAAGCACCAAAAATACACAGTGAGCAATGAAGAAAGTAATACTTCTTTCACTAAATAAATTTGTAAAATTTTTTATATTATAGTTTTTCAGTTTATTTACTTTTTAATGATGGAGTGATTGCAAGCTCACTATTTCCGCGTATTTCTCCTGCACTCCATTTCATTCTATGCAAGGAACAGCTGGCCTTTGGCCGGAGCGATCTTGTGCTGACTACATTAATACTCTGCGTGTAATCATTGAACAGTCTGCTGAACTTGACACGCACTTGTATCTGCTTTTTATGGACTTTGACGCAGTCTTACGCGAAGCAATGTGGCAAAGGCAATGCAGAGAAGATTATTGCCTTGATCAGCGAGTTGTACAGAAACGCCGAATTTACAGTTCGGACGAGAAAGTACATCTTTCGGCAACTCCGCAGGAGTAGAGTGGACTCAGCTGTTTACGCAATAAACAATTAAGCGCCCTTAGCCATCTGCTGGAGTATAAATGACATTCTCGGAGGCATTGATTACGCTCATGATATATGTTTTTTCACGCGTATTGAGACCAAACAGAAATGTGTCTTGGAGATGCTGGAAAAGTCGGCCTTAAAATCAATACACGAAAAACCAAACTTATGCGTATCGGCACTTAAATATGAACCCGCTCTCAATTCATGGTCAGGTCATTGAAGATGTTGACAGCTTTTGTTACATTGTCAGCAAAATTATTAAAGATGGCGGATTCGAAGAAGATGTCAATCTTGCACTCAATAAAGTTTGGAGATGCAACCCACAGAGCACAAAAATAACTGCAGTGTCAAAAGGCAGTGCTGTTATATGGACAACTTGGAGCTTGACGCAGGCAACAAGTCGCAAGCTCCAAGTTTTTATCAACCGATTTTTACGACAAATACTGCGAATATTCTGGCCAAACCGTATTTCAAATGAAGAGTTTTGTTATACAAAAACCCCAGCCCAGTCGAAATTGAAATTATTCGGAATAGAAAATGGGCTTGGCTAGGTCGACCAAATAAACAGATCGCCAGAACTGTGTTAGAATGGAACCCGCAAGGGCAATGCAGACGGGGATGTCCACGAAATACATGGGTCCGCTGTACCAAAAGATAATTGGAAGCAACCAAAGTATCATGGAGCCAGGCTAAAATATTTTATTCTTGACCATAATGTAAATAAATTGTAAACAAAGTGTAGGTTGGGGAGTAAGTTTTTATATTTTCTTTTTTTGCTCTTTCGTGAATTGTATTCATTCGATAGAACTGTGCTCTACAAAACTATGTTAATTGTATTTTTGAGTTATTTAATTTTTTATTAGTTTTGAGGCTTAGAAATGGAATACACAGGAGGCAAAAACCAACATTTTCGACACCTGCTCTTCTTTGATTTTCATCGAGGTCGAAAGTAGTGCGGGACATTTGCGACGTGTATGGAGAAGGTGTCATAAGCTAGTCTACAGCACGGAAATGGTTTGCAAAGTTCAAAAATGGCGACTTTGACGTCGGTGACACATCCCGCAGGGGAAAGCCTTCTGAATTCGATGAAGAAAATCTCAAATCACTTTTGCAGGGGAACGGTCGCCAAACCCGTCGTGAATTGGTGGAAAAAATTAACTGCGATCATAAAACGATTCCCAATCACCTTCATTCAATCGGATTTACGGATTCACGAGCACAACGAAAAAACAAAGAAAGTCGCATTCAAATTGCCGAAAAAATGTTATGAACTTATGCTCCAACCCACTTACACTTTTTGTTAGGTATTTGTCCAAGCTTCTCTTTCTATTTGTAGTGTGCGTCTTGATATTTTTAAACAAATGGAGGAACGCACAGTTTTATGCCGCCTCCGAACGGCAGATGATTTTTTATGAGGAGCTTTTTTATGGCAGAAATACACTCAGAGGTTTGCCATTGCCTACCGAAGAGCGACCGCTATTAGATTTTTCTATCGTTTGATATTTCATGTCCGGGCTTCGAACCTGCCCATTCGGCCACCACAACAAAAAATTATCCAAGAACCAGACCAGCCAATATATTTCTTATAATATAAAGCGATAATTTTGCTATTTTTACAAAGAAAACTGTTTTGTTTTTTAACCTCGTAAATATTTTCAAAATTTAATGAAAAATTTCATTTTCTTTTATTTGATATGCATATAACTTGTTTTAATCGGTTAACGGTTTCTCCGGATATTAGAAATTTTTATGATCTACCTTTTTGATTTAATTAAAAAATCGTTATTTAGCGATATCTCGAAAACTAAATGACAGCAAAAACCCATGTGGATTTTCGGACTCTGTTTCTTGGTTTCCCAATCTATCAAAATCATTAATTATTAATTTTTGTGAGCCTGCGTAATTTTCCAACGCTGTGCGTAAATTAATTAATTTTTGTTAAAAATAATTTTTTAATAAATGCGATTCATTTTTAGTAGTTGGTTTTATAAAAAAAAGTTATATTCCTTAACTTTTGTTCACATTTATGTTTTTTCGACACACGCATAATTCTTAATTTTTCATTAATTGACCCTTGATTGTGCAGGGCAGAAATATTTATTATGGAACTCGTTGTTTCTTCTTGCCATACATCACTTTTTATCGCGCTTCAATTAATAAATAAAATATTTCGTTGTTTTACGTAATTTTTCAAACTTAAAAAACTGCTTTACATTAGTTTATTGAAATTTTCTTCACTGCTGTTAAAATTCAGGTTTTTGCCAATCTAAATTTTCTTACCCATTTTATGCAGAATATAAACTTGATTCTAGTCACAAGTATGCTTGATTCGAGTTGACTCTTGGATTTGACTTAGACGTATACTAACTTTGTCAATCAATATTTTTTTTAGTTTTCAAAATCTAAATAACAAACAACTGTGTTGAACTTGGCTTAAGTTAATTTGCCAGCTATCCGACTAATTCAAAATGCGTTTGCGCAGCTTCAACACAATAAAGTGATAAAAATATGTTTCAGCGTTTCCTTGTACACAACCGCTGTTAGTCACAAGATCTGTGCGAGCGAGCGTTTAGTAAGCCGATTTGCCGAAGCTGAAGGCAAACAACGAATTTCGCAATTATCCTATTCAAATACTCAATTCAAGAGTAACTGAGCTCGCTCAAAGCCATACCGAATCCCATCAACTTCGCAGACGAACTAAACTGTTTGAACCGTCACGCAAGAGTGAATGTACGGCGTTGACTAACCAGCCACCCGCACGCTCAAGTTAAATCTTGTCTTCAAGTGTCCACCTCGATCTCATTACATAAATATTACAGTAACAAATTAAATGGTTAACAGTTAGACACTGGTGAGCATATTCTCGTGTTTGTGTAAAGTGGTTTAATTCGATTACTTTCACCATTAATACTCAGTTTTCATTTGTTCAATGTGTTGGCGCTTTGCATGATTTGTTGAATGCTAATATTTATGATAAGGGTACTCGTATTGAAAATACATACATACAGCTCATATATTTATATGTAAGTGCATACGTACCCTGTAGGAAATCACTTTATGCCCTACTGGGCCTTTTCCAGTGAATTGAACGCCATAAGTAGTTCGTCTTCCGTTCCATCAAATAAGCGATTTGTAATGTTTACACGTCGATGTTCTAGAAGGAAGACGATTGATTTTTTATAATTTTTTTACAAAATCATGCTAATTTTTTCACTACCATAAATTAAGAACCATGCCTACTTATAACAGTTTTTGCTTTATTTAATTATTTACATATATTATAATTTTTGTCTCGTAAATTCTGTCAAAAAAGTACTGGGAATTTGTCAATGAAACGCAAAACATTTATTATTCATTCAAATTTATGAGACAGCCTTCAAAGTAGCCCTCTCCTGAAATAATACTTCCACTTATGCCAACAAATTATCCAATCATCGAACATTTTTCAAAAATATTTTTTGCGGTTCTCTCGCCTTCAGTTCTCTTCGCAAATTTTCTTGCATGTCTTCTATTGAAGATTGAAAGCAATCGCCTCGGGGTGTGGATATAAGAAGAGATTTTAGAAGAACAAAAATATCAGCTGGAGCTATATCAGATGAATACCATGGCTGAAGAACAGTAAGGCGAATGGTTTTCTGAGCAAATTGTCAAGAAAAATATATATACAATTCGAAGAGGCTCATGATTGTGATACAAAAACGAAGATTTTTTTGCGCAAATATGATTTTTTCGACGAAAGTGCTTTCTCAAATGCCCAGAAAATATTTTTTATTTAGCGGCATTTAAACGGGACTCGTTAAGGACTCTGCTCGCTATGTTAGGGCTGTGCTCGCTGGACAACAAATTTGCATGTGAAAACCAGAACTAAGTTATCGAGTAAGGTTCGTCGCTAGCGAGTATGGGTTTTCCTCATAAAATTGGTATAACTCACTATTTTCCATACTACCACGTTGGCAAGTTTCATTAGACTGCGTTCATACGAGGAAACTTTTGTTGCTTCAACTTTGCGAATTCTCTCGCCTTCTTATAACGGAAATAGAAGCCAATTACAGGATGAACACAAATTTAGTACTCTTCCTCTCAGATTACTACTCGTACTATATGCTCGTATTATATTTTTTATTTCTCTTGATTTAAGGATATTAAGCGTCTAGAATTTTATTTATGCTACACCAATCAGGAATGGTGTTCGATATTTGGCCGTCCAAATTTTAATAATTTCAAAATATAGTATTTGTTTTCCATATAAATAATATACACCTTCATATATGAGGTGGCGCAAAATTAATCATCCTATTTTGTTTTTGAATACCTTAATTTTTTTAACTGAACTCCTCCTCCTATTTGTGGTGTGTGTCTTGATGTTGATCCACAAATGAATACCTTTTTTACTAAATAAAAAGCAAAAATATTTTCGAGTGATGGCAATCTTTATTCTGACCTTTACAAAGCAATGGAGCGGAGCTTGTCTTTTTACAAACTGCAGCTGTCTGGTTCACAAGTGCCAATTATGATTGACGCCATTTGCCAATATTACAAATTTTCCAATGGGGTGATTAATTTTGCGCCACATTGTTATACTGGAAACTAACTAAGTAGACTCGATTTATGTTAACATTTTACGAAAATATGTTTCCCATGCATTGAAAATACCTACATCTAATTAATTGTATATTCCAAACCTAAATCTAGTCGGGCTTGGAATAATATTTCTATAAATATCTCGACCCGCGTGGGTTAATATTTTTCAAAAACATTTCCTTCCACACATTATATATATTTTAGTTAGCACAATTATATACTTTACCAGGTATAAGCCAAATCAAATCATAAGTACTTCTTTTCAGAATATTTTAATCTCAGCGCCACCTGGTGGGTCCAAAAAAAGGCATAAACCTTCCCAGATATGCTAATAATAACTTATCAGTGTGACCACTTGGCGATGTTTAGTGTAAGAGCGTATGAACCACAAGCAAATAAACTAACATTTATACATAAGATTTTTATACAAAAAATTCAAATGTCTTGCCCACTTGTTGGTTCCTTTTTAGAAATAAATGAATCAATATTTCTAAACTTCACTCTAAACCTATTTTTAATAAACGCCCAATGCCAACAATCAAGAGAAAGAGCTATCGGCGCTCGAAAAAAACTATGATTGAAAAAGAAACCTGTATTTGAATCACCCTGCATACAAAACTAAATTGGATTTTTATATGCATACGCTCACCTCACATAAAATCAGTCGAACTAGTTTGATTAAATTTTTAGCACGTGCGCTCTCATGTCTTGCTGAGATGGCTAGAATAGTAATTGTATAAAATAAAAATGAATCCAGTGATGGCACCCTAGGAATCATTTTATTTATTCGCACATTCTCATTTGAATCGATGACATAAAGTGAATAGAGTTTTCGCGCTCAGTTTTTGGTAAAAAAATACGGCCAAATGTTCGCTAATTTCAATTATAATACTCGTAATAAAGCACATTCGTGCTTCGCGACGCTGGACATTTCTTGTTATTTTAACAATGTTCGGCGAAACCACAAATGCCCGTGCAAATAGATGACTCTCTCGAAAACTGGACTACGCTACCTGGGTGCTCTCAGTTTTGAAAAACAAGAATGTATCCCTGAACTGGAACCAAAAATTCGCGAACAGTACGCGCATCTTGAATGATGCATTTTTTCGCTAAGAAAGGACTTTGATCTGGTATCGCTATGGACTAAAATCGTCTCTGCGTGGCTTTGGCCAACCAGTATAATCTAACTTAACCTAAAATACACTCTTGAAAATAAGTATTTTTATGCCATTGTGCACCATGTTAACAATACCTAATGCAAACATTGAAAAAAGATAAAAGCTGAACTACTTCAGCTGCGATACAAACTGGTGGTAGGGTATGCAGTTTGGAACTAGTAGGTTTTTTTATATTAGCTTTTATCGTTGGCGTAGAATGTAAACTACTTGGATAGCAATAATGAATTTGTGAGGGATCATCATAATATATTCATTTTTCATCGCCAGTGACGATGGGGTGCAGATAACAGTTTCTTTTCCGCCGTTCAAGAAGCATCTCACACGTCACCAAACGTCTCTCGATATCAATTGATGTGGCACCCAGTTACCTGCTTTCTGGACCATTTCCATCGCGTGCAAACGTTGATCTATCAACATTCAACTCTTTAGACATACCATCAGGATTCGACATACGTCTTCATCCAATAATTGTTGTAGTTGAGTATCTTTCGGAGCGTCTTCGCGATTTTACTCACTCAAGTTAAAATCGCCACTTTGGAAGCGTGGACACCACTCTTTACAATTTGTATTTGTTGGAAGCTGATTACCGTAAATATTGATCAATATACGACACGTTTCAGCTGCACTTTTCTTTAATGTTGCTTATTTTTCGGGACGAACGAAGCTGCAGATAAAAAAGCAGCTTTACTCTTCAAACTAATGTCAACTACTGCGTTCGAGACCTCACGCATGCACCTTCAAATCACCAGTAATTACTGAGGCGAACACAAAAATAGTATCAGCAGCGACACCTCTTTTACGAGGGCGGAAACTTATTCCCATACCCAATATATTTCAGGTTTTTAAAAATAAGGGTCAATATGACCCACACGGATAAAGAAAATTGCGTTATATGTTCCAATTAAATTTTATATAGACTTTTAAAGACAATATTAATGGTTAATATGATTTGTATGAGTTTTTGCTTTTTTGGTATTTACTATTATTTTTTTATTTAAATATAATATTACCTATATATAGTATATAGTCAAGGAACAACAAATTCTCAGAAACTACCTACCATCAAATAAGATTATATACAACATTTCAGGAGGTTAATAAAAATATCATTAGATGCTGGTTGAGTTCATTAAGAGCGCGAGCAATTGGCGGGTTTCGGGTAATATTTGTTTTGTTAATACTTCCATAAAAAGGGTAGGAATTTTGAAGTTCTCTTCTTGCAACATTAAAGAAAATTTTTTCTAGGAGGACAGCCCGGTCAAAATTTCCCTTTATAATGCCGCATACAGAAGTTAAGGAGAGAACAGATCTTCTACTTTCTAGAAGTTTGAGATTTAAAAGCATTGTAATGGAAGAGGTTCAATAAATCGTAAAGAGCGCAAAGCATATTTAAGAAAAACATTTTGAATTTCCTCAATCCTATTAATTGAGAATTGATGAGAAGGCCACCAGTGTCATCCTCAAATTGAGACCAAATTAGGAAAACTTGAATGCAATGTAAAAAATTGTTTTTCAGGTTTAGTCACAAAAAGGCGAGTGGTCCAATAGTCTACAGCTCTTCTTTTTTCATAGTAACCATACACATATCACCTTAGGCGTCCTATGCTCTAATAGGAGCAAAAGTTGAATAGAAAATAATATCGCCTTCTTGTTTTTCTTTTTCATCACATTTCGTTGCGCAGTGTTATTGGGCTTGTCAGTCAAAATTTGAATTCTATTGACAGTTGGAGTTTTCATAGTAGTAGCCTATAAGTATTTACGTGTACATATGTATGTATGTATTTACATATGTGTAGTGCGTTCGCTACTTGCATTTTGAACTAGTTTCATATAGTTCAATGCATTTTAAAACATTTTATGATTTCAATAGAATTATCACTGCATTTGATTTTTGTTGGTATTACTGCAATTAGCATACAAATCAATATGGTCAATGTCACTCAGTTAACTACCTACGAGTGTGTATGAATGCCTACTCAAGTGTATTAAACGGTTAGTGGCTAAAACAACAAGCCGTTGGTTAAAAGTTTCATTGTATGCCAAGATTTTCCACAACTAATTGAAACTGGTTTGATTAGTTTTATAACATTTTAACAAATGTACTTACTGCAGTACTTAGCAAACACTATTCCTACATATATTGCAAATGCGTATTTGTCTCATTTACTTAACGAATCTTTAATGATAATTTTCAACACAAGAGGAGCTCTTAAAAAGGGTGTCGCACTTTGCCGGGAATTAAGTGTGTCTAGTTATAGCCAGTACTGCTCAATATTTACATACATACTTAGTGCAACTTATAATTTCTCTATACAAGTTTAGGCCACTTAAGTTTAATATTCGCTTGTATGCAAGTCTTTTTAAAGTGTACTATTTTCATTGATTGCATTTCTGCGTCATATAATCGAGCTTTTTCGCGTGCTCGAAGAAATGCGAGCACGTTTAGGCCCTTTGTTTTAGAGACCGACACTCAAGAAACTTCAAAGTAGTAGTTTATGTGCTGAACTGAACGGTTGGACAAATGCATAGGAATCTGACATTTTTATTTTCAGGAATATCTGCGAAACATTTAAGTGGTTACATACGTCCAGCAGCGCCAAAAATGCGCTAAAAGAAAAACTGTTTTTAGAAGCGATAACAATAGAAATAAATATAAAAAAATGTATACATTGTTTATTAGTACTTAAGCTTTAAACGGCCGCCGTAGCCGATTGGGTTGGTGCGTGACTACCATTCGGAATTCACAGAGAGTACGTAGGTTCGAATCTCGGTGAAACACCAAATTAAGAAAAACATGTTTCTAATAGCGGTCGCCCCTCGGCAGGCAATGGCAACCTCCGAGTGTATTTCTGCCATGAAAAAGCTCCTCATAAAAAATATCTACGTTCGGAATCGGCTTGAAACTGTAGATCCCTCCATTTGTGGAGCAACATCAAGACGCACACCACAAATAGGAGGAGGAGCTCGGCCAAACACCCGAAAAGGGTGTAAGCGCCAATTATATATACATACATATATAAGCTTTATAAAAAAATGTATTTTAAGTTTTCTTCACAAAAATTAGTATATAAAAAATCACGAGACCCAAAGTACAATGAAAAAAAAGTTGCTCCACAGTCTGCATCTTTTCTCCTTGAAATGTTGATGGACCTGTAAAAAGTAAAAAAATTCTTGTAAAATAAAGTTGTAGTTATAGTCAGTCGAGCCGGATTTTTGAATTTCGAAAATTTTTGCAATTTACGGCATTTAAAAAAAAGTATGCGCTTTTCGTAATAAATGTCAGACTTTAATTATGTTTATACATTTTTTTTAAGGGGGGAGCCTAGTTTATGAGGTCTTAAAATTGCATCTCTTTGCGATTTTTGTTTTAAGGAAAAAATTAATTTAGCACTGCAAAGTTTTTTCTATCTTTTAATGAACATTTAAAAGGTATAAAAAATGTTTGTACTGATTAAAATAAGTTGAAAAAAATGTTTAACATAGAAATTAGTAGAGCGCTGCAACGCTGGAGCTCGTAATTATTATCTAAAGCAAAAAATTTAAATGGATTTCTAATTATCATTATTTTTTATTCTGGATAAACTAAGAAAACTGAGACAAATTCCAAAATTTCAACTTTTTGGAGGGTTTAAAGAAAAAAATGCTGTTCTATAAAAAAAAAAATTCACTCCAACTTGGTATAAAAATCTTGAAATTTTTTTTTTATCTATTTTGTTAGTTCAAATAGAAGATAATTTAATACTGAAGGGAATAAGCTATGATTCATTTCAAAAGGTTCATTAGTTTTTTTTCATTCATGTACGCCAATTCAAAGAAATCATAAAAATGAAAAGTCGAGAAAAGAAGATAAAGTTTGTACTATAGCTGTCCGGTCACAGCGTAACTACTTAACGCTCGCCTACCTTTGGCTTTGTATCTACGGAAATATTGAGAATTAGGCTCTGTAACTTTGTGTGAATATTCTGAAATATATGAGGAATCGCTTAAAACGAAAAAAAAATTGATTTTTTTGACCTTATAAACCAGACTCCCCCCTTAATAAAAATATCAAAAATCAAATCTATAGAGAAAAAACTCTTTCGAATATTTAAAAAACTACATCGAGAAATATTAAAAACTGTATGAGTTATCATGCAGATCGTGCCGGAAAAAGTAGTTTCGAGAAAAACGAGTTTAAAGTTTGAGGTACAGGAGCGCGCGGACCGCTCTCTACCTAGTTAATGGGCTGTAGAAGCTATAATGTTGGCAATTTTCGCATGAGAATTTCACAGTATATTCTTAAGATACCATACTTTCGAAATATCAAAAAAAATCGATTTTTTGAAAATTCTGAACGCATGTAAACCTTTAAGGGAAACTTCGTACACAGCCGACGAATTTTCAAAAGTCGATTTTTTTTTTGATATTTCGAAACTATTTTCGAAACTACTTTTTCCGGTACGGTCTGCATGATAACTCATACAGTTTTTAATATTTCTCGATGTAGTTTTTTAAATATTCGAAAGTGTTTTTTCTCTATAGATTTGATTTTTGATATTTTTATTATGGTTTATAAGGTCAAAAAAATAAATTTTTTTTTGCGTTTTAAGCGATTCCTAATATATATATATATATATATCGCCTTTCAGTTTGTATCTTAGAGCACGTCGAGTCGCCCGGCGATTTTTACCGGAAATCATATTTTCTGACGAAGGGCATTTGATTAAAATTTTGAGAAATCATATAACCACCTTTGAAATCACATTCGAAAATACATTCGAATTATTATAAAATACTTAAAAGTGTACAAACAGGTACTATACTTAATTTCTTAAATAATTAAATAAATATACGAGGGTTGGCTTTTGCATTTTGCGCTCAATAATGAAAAGCAATACAATTATAACAAAACTGTGTTTTTTTTGTTTTTCAAATTATTCTCCTTGAAAGTCAATAAACTTCTGCATTTGCTTTAACCAATTTTAAAAGCACTTTTGCAGTGGATAACTCCAAAACAGACTGTTTAAAAGTTTCAACAGCTTCTTCAGGCATTGAAAAACCCTGACCTCGCATTTTATTTTTGATGTTCGGGAACAAAACGAAATCATTAGGTGCCAAAACAGGGCTGAAAGGTGGAACACCCATCCGAATTCCCGCATTCATCACACCGCCTTCCGAATTCGCTGTGTCGTCAGGCTCCATGAATAAACAAACAAATGTAAGGGGAATTTTAATACTTGTTTGTGAAGAGGAAGATTAGGCAAAAACAATGGAAACTACCAAACACAAGAAATTATACACACACACACACACACACTTTCTTGCCATGACGCCCTCCGTATGAAAACGCAAAAAGAGTGCATTTGGAGGCTTTGTATTAATTTGTGCTTTCACAATTTAACACGCGGATTTTCGTTTTCATTAGTTTGATTAGTTTAAATCTCAAAAATCACAATAATGCCAAGGCATTCACTAAATTGTAACAAACCTGTACTTTCTCCTCCTTTTGTTTGTTTTGTATTGGAAAGGAGCCTGGCGTCAGACTTGTCGAAATCGCATCGCAAAAAATAAAGTAACTGTTTTGGGAGGACACCATCTTCGGATTCAATTCGCTTCGCATTAATTCGATCTCAAAAACTCTCTTGTGTGAGCCTATACTTGAGAGCTCGAATTCATTATTTGTTTTCTATTTGCTCAATACTTTACTTTGACAATCAAACGTACAGAACATTGTTGTTGGTGTAGTGCCCCCACCTTTTATGAATGCGCCTTGCCTTGGTGACGAATGATTCGTCTTCGGCGATTAAAAAAAATAAATAATTGGCGCGTACACTTCTGTTAGGTGTTTGGCCGAGCTCCTCCTCCTATTTGTGGTGTGCGTCTTGATGTTGTTCCACAAATGGAGGGACCTACAGTTTTAAGCCGACTCCGAACGGCAGATATTTTTATGAGGAGCTTTTTCATGGCAGAAATACACTCGGAGGTTTGCCATTGCCTGCCGAGGGGCGACCGCTATTAGAAAAATGTTTTTATTAATTTTGCTTTCACCGAGATTCGAACCAACGACCTCTCAGTGAATTCCGAATGGTGATCACGCACCAACCCATTCGGCTACGGCGGCCGCCCGTCTTCGGCGATTAGTTTTCCTTAATTCTCTGTGAAGTTCTGAAAAAGAGTCGGTTGTGTACCACTCAGAATTGGATATTTTAAATTTCTCTAATGATACACGGCGGCCGCCGTAGCCGAATGGCTTGGTGTGCGACTACCGTTCGGAATTCTGAGAGAACGTAGGTGCGAGTCTCGGTGAAACACCAAAGTTAAGAAAAAGTTTTTCTAATAGCGGTCGCCCCTCGGCAGGCAATGACAAACCTCCGAGTGTATTTCTGACATGAAAAAGTTCCTCATAAAAATATCTGCCGTTCGGAGTCGGCTTGAAACTGTAGGTCCCTCCATTTGTGAAGCAACATCAAGACGCACGCTTCAAATATGAGGAGGATCTCGGCCAAACACACATATGTAAAAGAGTGTAAGCGCCAATTATATAGGTATATATAATGATACAATTGTGGCTTGACCAGAGCTTTGAGCAGCTTCATAAAAGAACAACTTTTATTGGATTGATCTCGTTTTGAAACGATTCATACGATACCATAGACGTGCTTTGAACTCCTTCAACGGCTGAGTTTTTTCAACATTTCTTTACAGCAATCGACGCGAGTCCTTATTTGTGCCTCTGTCGAAGTATGCGATATTCAACGAGAATAAATCTTCGACGACCAAATGTGCATGCCTTGTTGAATGTATGCTGATACCACTAATGCCCAAGGATGACTCTATCTCGTTATATGTCACATGACGATCTTGTGACATCGATCATAAATTTGCGCACAGCATCTATTGTTTCTGGCACAACAACTGTTTTTGGACGGCCTTTACGGTATTGGAGCTCCAAAGTCAAAATAAATTGATTAGTGCACGTCGAAAATCGTGATATACGAGTATCACCGCGCGAAAATTTTCATGAGTTGATTCCATCTTTTTGGCAAAATGAATTTTTCAACTCATTGAAGAAAGAACAAATAAAGCTCGTAAGCGAAAACGTTTATATATTAGCGAAATATACCAAATTTTCGATCAAAATATCGAATTACAGTTTATCTCACGTGGGGCTGCAAAGATCACCTTATTAAAAGGCAACCCTCGCATATCACTCCAATAATGACAATTTTTCTTATTGTCACAGCCGTTGAGCTAAAAATAGACCTCATCCGAGGAGATAAATTGTTTGTTCATATTTACAACTGAGTTGGAGTTTGAATATAATTTTTCAATAATTTGCGCGCGTTCCAGAGTGGTTCAGAGTTTATCCTCACCATCGATAATTTTCTTTAGAAGCAAGGCGAATCTATTAAAGGTCGTGTTGGTAAATTAGCTGATTTGTTTTTTTTTTTCTTTCACCGTGTCCATGTGGCTGTCGACTTAGAATGAAACAAGGCGAATTCATTATTTATTTTCTAGTTTGCCAATATAGTACTTTGCTTTGACAATCAAATGTACAAAACATTGTTGTTGATCTAGTGCCACCACCTTTAATGAATGCGCCTTGTTTAAAAGGGTCTCATTTAAAACTATGTTTTGTTTCGATAAAATTACTAGATGCGCTGTGCATTAGGTTATAAAAAATATGAATATACCTATCGGTGTGAAATGAAATTTCAACAAAATTTTTAACTTATGCACTCGTATGTCACAATATCCATTTACGTAAATTTCCCCGAGGAAATGCCATCTCTAAACACAAATGAATTTGAAAGTATTCAATATATTTTCACGTTTTTTAATACCTCCATAAAATCGTAAAACTTGTTTTTATAATAGTATTTTTACTTTGTTGAAACTTTGTTTGCTTTTCAGAAAAAAAATTTAATTTAGAACCAAGGAAATAGATAAATCTTCTCACGTGGAGACTATACCAGTTTTTTGTTATTATGACAAGTTATGACATCATCCAATCATACGACTTTTGTCACGACGCGTGTGAAAGTTTTAAATATAGGTATTGTGAACTGTTTTGGACTTTTGAGATTATGGATTAGAATGAAAATAAGTGTTCACAAACTTCTAATAATTTCATGGATCGAAAACTTTGAAAACAGCAAACTTAGATTTTGTTGGGCGGCTACCAGAGTAACTCAAGAGGAAAAATAAAATATCTTTAAATTAGTATATTAGAACAGAGAAGTAAAAAATTTCAGATCACTTAGTACCGATCTTTCGATAGATTTTTTAATGTAATAAAATCTGAAGTACTTTTCTCAATTAGGTTCATACAAAATATGTAATGGAAAATTTGTAGAAAAAACTGGAGTCAGGAGCGATACTAATCTATGCCAAATGACGTCAATTGTAACTGCTACAGGAAACTAACTTATTCACCACCTGGTCTTTTCAATGCAGAGGACATGGGACTGTCAGCTGAGCCCAAGACGAATTGAGTACCGAAGGTGGCGTCTTCGCAAAACAGTTTCTTCATTTTTCGCGATTTTGACAAGTCTGACATCAGTTCCTTTACCAATACAAAACAAATAAAAGGAGGAGAAATTACATATTTGAAAACGAAGTGCCTTGTGTTAAGGGGTAACACCACTGTACACGCGTAAAATAAACACGATTTTTAAAGAATTTTTTTGTATAGAAGGAAAGGGGAAACAATCACTCTGATTTGGGAAGTTATTACTTATATACTAAAATACAAAACTACAAAGTTTGATCGAAAAATTTTACAAAATGGCGGCATTGGAGACATTTTTGTAATGTGGTTTCTCTTGAAGGAGCTCCGCGGCACGCAATACAGAGGTCGCAAATTTTAATCTGGAACAAAGAAACATTTTTTTTCTTAATCTAGATAAGAATAGCTAGAGAAACACGTAGGGGATTTAAAAAATATTTATTTTTGTGGAATTAGCAAGCATTTGAAGGAAAAAACTCTATTTTGGACTAAAAAAACGGCACTTAAATAATTATAACAATCGTTTAAATTAATCTATCGAAAATCCCCTACGCTCTACTCTTAAGAAGGTTATTATACAGATGTAGTGAAAAACCTGATTAAAAATATTTAAAATTGTTTGAAATAGACTTCGTTAACGTATACAACTTTTTGTTCTGTATTTTAAAAGGTTCAAAGAATTTTGTAAGCTTATAAAAAAAATCAATTTTTTGAAATTTCTACAGTGGTGTTACCCCTTAAATTGTGAAAGCACAAATTAATGTAAAGCCTCCAAATGCAGTTGTTTTGTGTTATAGCACGACACCTTTTATTCTATCATCCTTGAGCGGAGCCACTATATTTTAATCCACATCACTATGTATAATATTTATTGTTGTAAAGCTCATACAGCTCATCGTTTCGTCGCCTGCAGTATTCGCCATTGCCAACGCGCATTGGCCAGTAAATCTTCCACAAAACCTTTCTCTCGAAAACTCCAAGAGCCATCTTATCAGTTGTTTTAATTGCTCATACTTCTGCCCCATACACCAGCACTGGTAGGATAAGTGACTTTTATAGCGTGATTTTTGTACGACAAGGGACGACTTTACTTCTCAATTGCCCACTTGGACGAAGTTATATTAATATAATAATGCTCGTATTTGCATAAGTCATCAAAATGGAAATCCTTATTTTCACCTTAACGCGCTCCACTGCTTGTCCGCTTGTATACTGCGGCTGTCTGGTTCACAAGTGTCAAATATGGTTGACGAACGACGTCATTTGCAAAATTTATAAATCTTCCAATAGGGTGATTAATTTTGCGCCACCCTATGTGTGTGTGTGTGTGTGTGTGTGTGTGGTCGTAGGATAAAATAAATTTTCTTTACATTCTATTCTATTTCTTACCGAAAACTTTTATTACCGAATATTATTAACGCTTCTGGTTCATTTCATTTTAACGCATTGGTAACGCTTTCAACAGAGTTAGGCACTTAAAGCTTTCTTGTTTTCGGGTGGTGGAAAGCTCGAGTGAATTTTCATTAGAAACGAAAAATACGAATGAGTTGAATTTCGTATTTTAAACAGCTTTAGCAGGAACTTTGGAAAAGGTTTATAAAATAATTATTGATATGAGTAAATATGTGTATGATTACACATTTGTATGAAATCAAGGTTTCATCTGCAAGAGTTGGTTAATTTAATGGTGTCTGCATTGCATTGAGGGATTAAGTTTGGGCTATGACAGGCCAAACAGGCAACCCTGAGACGGCGTCTTCGCAATATGAGAGGATTGGAGTTCCCTTAATAATCTGTGGTCTACTACTGGAAATATGGGCGTCGCGACAACTCAGCGAGCGCTGGACTAGTGCGCAAACGTTCAAAATTGCGAGGTCCTTCTGGCCGCGGGTAGATCGGGGCCACTCGAGAGAACTTCTAAGGTTAACAAAGCCACAGCTATCGAATTTGGTAGCTATCCTCACCGGACACTGTCCGTTAGGTGCAAGCCCTTTCTGCAGAAGCTGTCTGGAGGACGAGGGGGAATCATTTCAGCACCTTCTTCTCAGCTGCCCTGCTCTCGTCGGGCCAAGGTTTAAACATCTGGGCTCTCACTTTTTTGCTACACCAGCGGATATTGCGGGCTTAAATATCACAAATCTGGTGAAATTCATCAGCAGCTTGAAGCGGTTAACACAAACGGAAATCGCCACTCGTTGGTCGTCATCCTTAAATCCTCTAATCCAAACCCTGGGTTCTGTCTGGTTTCTCCCCCTTTCCTGTTCCCCTGCCCTCCCCCTGTATGGACGGGGGACAAATATTATTTTTTTGTCCAAGAGGGCCCCTCGTAAGGGCAGCCATTAACTTAACTAGCCCAACTTAACCTAACGTAAGGGGTGTTTTTGCAGAGGCGAAGACCTTTAAATGACAACACTGTTTTTTGTTTAAATTTTTTTAAATATAATAAGTTCACAATTCAATTATCTTCCTTTCCTGACTTGAAAAATTGAAAATTCTTTGTCCTCAACACATCCTCGAACCCACTTACTCTTTACTTTTGACATTTTCTTGCTAAAAAACAGTATTGCAATATAATTTATTAGCTTAAAACATCAACCTTGCAGTAACTTAAATATTTACCTTCTTCATTTTTATTTTTCGACCTTATTTGAATATAAATTCCTCCAAAATATGTAAATATATCGCGGCATTAAGAGGTTAGGGGTAGTCAGAATTTTCAAACAGTTGATTTTTTTTTTGCATTATCTTAAAGTATAATATCTTAAAAATATTATGTAAAAACTTGAAGTTATTCCAACGAATTCTTTCCGAGCTATTCAACAATTAATAGAGGGCGCTCTTGTGTTCTGGAACGTTTGATGTAGACAACAGCAAATCGATATTTTGGGAGCTGCTATGACGGCTGAAGAACTATTACATGGCCCAGGAATAGATGGCACAGTGTAAGTAATTAAATAATTCGTATAATATAAATCGATAGCAATTCAAAACTAAGTTTTCTGAACTAATGATCACTGTAACTTAAAAACCGCTTGGTATATTTCAATAAAATTCATACTGCTTTTGAAAAACAAAAAAAAAACTTGTGCTTGATCGAAGGATTTTTTTCCAAAAATACTTCTATTTTTTTTTTTTAACAATTAATTGTCGGTTTTTTTCTCGAAAATCTGAAAAATATTTCCCGAGGCCGCCATATTGCTAATTTTGAAAGAAAAGCTTCGATCAGGCACAAGATTATCTATTAATAAAACTGATTTCTCTTGTCCGATTGATTTTAGATGAATCTCCAAGGACTTGTGATGATCACCGCAAGGAACTTCTGGAAAAACGGGCTCCACATAAACAGCGATAACTTTTACAATTATTATTATTATTATTTTTTTTTGAAAATTTGCTAAAGTCAAGTGGAAACATGATTTATTCCTGCTATGTTTTTATTTTTGTAAAATAAAAAAATTGACTAGTAAAAAAAATTATCGAAAATCATCATTTTTTCTGGCCTCTGACTACCCCTAACCTCTAAACGTAAACAGGAACTATTTTTATCAGTTATTTTTGGCCCCCTATTTGTGGCAGCCAATTTGTCTATCACCTGTTTATCAGCTCAGGGATTGACAGTGCTGTCAAAAACATAAACGAATTCCTAGGCGCGTTTTCACAAATTATCAAAGAGTTTCGTAGTGGAGTTTGCTCAAATATATTTTGAATAGCATGATTTAATGCGCTACATCCAGAAAAGGTAACCGTTTAGTTTGGTAACATTTATGGGCCGTTTTAATCACTGATCGCCAACTAATTTCTAGGGAATCGGTTTTTCCAGAATTTGGACGGTTGAAGTTTAAGGGGGTCTTCTACCGTCACGGTTTGAAAAAATCGATTTTTTTTTTTTAGATTTTTTAAAAGCTACTAATGTTAAGAGTATGCTATAAAGAGGGTTTTATGAAAAACATGTTCCTTCATGAGCATTTCGGGGAGAATACATGCATGCGCGTGGCATTTTCGAGCGTTTCTGTGGCGTGACTTTATCTTTAAACGCCTTTTCCCGAAAGTTGACTTTTTTCAACTTTCTGGTCACACATCTACTATAAATATTTGTCGAATTCATTCCATCTTTTTTCCAGTTATTCAGTGAACATCTCGCTATGTTTTCCCAGACCACTTTTTTCAATTTTTGATTAGTTTAATTTTGCGGGCCTCTAAAGTGTAAAAAAAGAGGAAATTTTCAAACTTTTTTTTTAAAATCACGCATTTTTTACAAATTTCAAAATATTTAAAATCGCCACTGGGAAAACATAGCCAACGCTACACTTTATGATAAAAAAAAAAATTTTTTTGATTTCAGATAAGTAAAATGGTCGATCGCGTGCCACAAAGTCGCCTAGGACATTTTTACAAGGGCAACCTCGAGGACGGTTCAAGGACACAGGGCCAAAGAATTCGATTTGAAAAATATATTTTTAAATAGTGCAAACTTGTGCAAATTAAATAAAAAAAATCTGATTTCATTATCTCAAGTGGTTGCTTTGTAATTAATTCCCAAAAATAGGCCCGAGATTAAGGCGCGACGGTAGAAGACCCCCTTAAGTAGAGATAGGACTGGACTACTCTGGCCAACGAGCGAACTCTGTTTTAACAGCAGTTCATCTAACCTAACTTAACGCTACTTCAATGCAATGGCATTAGACTCTGACAGGCCAAAATGGTGAAAGTATGAGCTTGAGGTTGATTTTAAAATATTTATTTATTTTGAATCATTTCTCTCAATTCAGTATATATTTTTATGGTAATTTTTATAATTGGCGCGTCCATCCTTTGTTAAGTGTTTCGTCAAGCTTCTCCTCTACCTCAGGGAAAGAACCGATTACTTCTCTCTTTGTAAAGACTTCGTATATTTAGCAACCAGCAATAACACCGATAACAATGTCAGTTCGGAAATCCAACATAGAATTTCTGATCCAGCGGCTACGCTGACTGAGTCATGGCGTCCGAATGGATACAAACGCTCCGGCTCTGAAAGTATTCGATGCGGTACCAGCTGGTGGCAGCAGAGGAAAACAAGGCCTCCTCTGCGTTGGATAGATCAGGTGGAGAAGGACTTGGTTTCTCTTGGTGTGTCCACCAACTGGCGCCGGTTAGCACGAGAAAGAAACGACTGGGGCTCTTTGTTAAACTCGCCCAACATCGCGTAAACGGTTATCGGGCCAATTAATAAGAAGAAGATGGAAATCTTTATTTTTACCCTTACACGCTCCATTGATTGTCTGTTTATATACTGCAGTTGTCTGGGTCATAAGTGTCAAATATGATTGAGGGTCGACGCCATTTGCAAAAAAAATTTCCGATAGGGTGATTCATTTTATGCCACCGTATATACATATATAAATACTGGTATGTCTGTACTATGCAAATGAATTAAATTTCGCAGTCCTTATAGAATACATCCGTGCATGCGCACTTAAGTACTTAAGCTGAAGTAAACTAAAACTTTCCGCTTTTAATGTCGAATCGCCGATTGCAACAAAAAGCATTACCACATACGCACACATAAACTGACAGATCATAATAAAAATCTTTATGCACTCGTATTGCATTGTATTCGCTATATGGAAGTATGTGGATATGCTTGTAGACTTTGCTGGGATAATTCCATTACAAATTAGTTGATCAACACTATTCGAGTTGAGCCAAACAGAAATTACTATACAAATTGTTGGTTCTTCGTTTTTCGCTACGTACATTGCATGGAAATGTTTGTTGCTGGGCATTCATGTTTTTATTTGTTTAGTTGGTGTTGTGATTAGTGTAGTTTGTAGTTGTAAGCTATGCTGACAATGACGCCTTTCAGAGGTAATCAAAGAGAAACGGAACAAAATGAGTAAAAATGAATATGACCCACACTGCGTATAATCGTTCGATAGACTAATTCTCCCATTTCCTTAGCATGTGGTTGGGACGTTTTCACTGGATGTTTGAGCTTCGAAAGAAAGCGGGCGCATGGCAGATCATGTTTTGCGAATCAGCTGAGCTGACCCCTTCAAGTTATTCACTGGTGCTAATCACAGATGCTGATTATAGTAAAAATAAGCGTTTTTTTATATTTGTTTGTTTTTTGAATTATACAAGGTGGCACAAAATTAATCTTCAATTTTGTTTTTAAATAACTTTTTTACTACAATAAAAAATTATTTTGAGTGATGGAAATTTTTCTTTTGACCTTTACCACTCCATTGCTTGTTTGTGTACTGCAGCTGTCTAGTTCAAAAGCGTCAACTACTATTGACGTACAACGCTATTTGCAAAAATTAGAAATCTTCCGATAGGATAGAGCTTCCCTGATAAATAACTGTTGTATGCTGACAGCTGTCACAGATAGGTGCATTCCTATTCCTTATAGTTTAGTATTTCATGAAAGAACTCGCACGTTAATAACGACAACAAAGTTATAACTTATGGTCGATATAATTTGCCATAATTATATTATCATATATCGGGTGTTTTTTTAGCTACACGAGAACTATGGTTTGACCACTGAGGGGTGCGTTTACGTTATGCCTCAAGTGAAGATTTTATTCGTTCGTGGGTGAGAAGATTCTGAGCAAAAAGTTCGGGAGCAAACAGCTCACGGCCAGAGTCTAGCCGGACATCGAGAACAAATGAAAATATCGAACTTGACGGTACAAGTTTGCACGATAATCCGCATCAATCCGTGCGCAAGCGAACGGTTGCCCTGGGACTTTCAAAAACTATTGTGCATGGCATATTGAGGAAGGATCTTAGACTTCACCCTCATATCGGGCAAGCGCTTAAAGCTGCAATTAGTGTTGCCGTACAGTAGCCATTACCGTAACCATAGCAATCAGCTGTTCTGATCAAACATATGGGCATCTTCGTAACCGATTGTAGGTGCCACACCATAATACCACAGCATGACCGTAGCCATATGTATCTATTGAATTTTGGTTTTTCCCCGTAACTATAAGCAGCTGTGAAATACTTTACATTTGCTTTGGTAAAGTGTGGTTAAGTTTCAAGGGCCGGTGTTGCTTTTAAATAAAATACAATGTTTTTAGGAAATTATTGTCATTTCTCTTTATCATGATAATAATGGTATGACTCAATTACGTATGGAACAAAATATTGGCCAAATAGCCGCCGCGGCCTCGGCGGCACACCTCCATCCGATGGTCCAAATTTTCGATGAGGTTTAGGCATAATTGAGGTTCTATGCCGTTAATGTGCCGAATTATTTCATCCTTTAGCTCTTGAATTGTTGCAGACTTATCGACATATACCTTCTCTTTCAAATAACCCCAAAGAAAGAAATCCAACGGTGTCAAATCACATGATCTTGACATCGCCGCGACGTGACATTATTCGGCCATTAAATTTTTCACGCAAAAGAGCCATTGTTTCATTAGCTGTGTGACAAGTGGAACCGTCCTGTTGAAACCACATACCGTCCACATCCATATTTCCAATTCGGGCCATAAAAAGTTCGTTATCATCTCACGATAGCGAACACTATTCACAGTAACTGCCTGACCGGCCTCATTTTGGGAAAAATACGGTCCAATAATGCCGCCGGCCCATAAACCGCACCAAACAGTCACTCTTTGTGGGTGCTTTGGTTTTTCGGCAATCACTCTTGAATTATCATTCGCCCAAATGCGACAATTCTGCTTATTGACGAATCTACTGAGGTGAAAATGTGTCTCATCACTGAATCACGAAGTGCGCCATATGCATTTTGATTTGAACGCGCGTTTTCATAATAAGCCTGAATAACTTTAACGCGTTGCTCGATTGTGTATCTTTTCAAATTGAGTTAGTCTGAAAAAATGTCAAATGAAATGCAGAAAAAAACTTGACCTTTAGGTGTGGTTCACATCAGCATCGGCCCTTTAAATTTAACCACCCTTTACTTGCGATAAAAATTTGAAATTTAGAAATGAACGTCGAAAAATTAATGACTTGCGTAGTGGCAAATTATCTATATTTTTATGACAAAATGTTGTCATTAATTCTACTTCAATATCACCTGTGTATGATTACGGCATGACTAATCGACAAATGCTGTAAAATGTTACGGCTATGGCGTTAAGGCTACGGCACCACTAATTGCAGCTTAAACCTAACGATTACAGTTTGCGTAAACATTTCTGCGAGACAATGTTGGAGCTATTTCGTACGGGAAATAATATCTTTCGGAGTGATGAAGTCCATTATCATATAAATGGAAGTGTAAATAAGCAATTTTGCCGTTATTGGTCACCTAAATGACAACAGCCACTTCACAGTCCCAAAGTGGCGGTTTGGGGTGCATTTTCAAGCAGTAGAATAATTGGTCCATATTTTTTCGAAAGTCATCGAGGACGAGCAATAACTGTGGACACTGGCTCTTGTCAGCGCATGCTGAACGATTATTTTCTGCCAATAATGAGAGAACATCCCTCTTTCAGCGTACACACATGATTTCAGCAAGATGTCGCCACACCCAACAAGGCCAGAGAGACCGTGAGTAACAATACTGTGTGATTTCTACCTCCGCAAAAGTAAAGTCTATGAAACAAGTCTAGCGATCATCTCAGCACTAAAAAACAATATCATTCGGAAAGTTAATGGCATCTGGACATCGCTTCTCCAGCAAGTGGCATGGAGGAAGAAGGTGAAATTCAAGCAGTGTATCCGACGTAACGGTCTACATTTAGAGGAAATAATAATAAAATAAAAAAGAATAATCCAGATTTGTCTACTTTGAAATAATATAATATTTTATCATTAGTAATTTTTTTTTAATTTAGCCCTTGATTCCAATTCTGCCACCGGACACCCTGCGCTGATTACGCTTCATAAAGTTTGTTGACAGTTGTGTAGTTTTTTTTTTTGGGTGGTGAGGTTGGGTTAAAAACTCCTTCGCGCCATTTAGTAACCGTCGCTACTACGTGTGAGGTAATTCCACCGAAAATATCCCTCCTCTTCGCTTGGATTTTTCCCTCCACCCCGGAACTGCTCCCCATTGCTTCGAGGTAGAGGGCCAAGACGGCGTCCTAAGAAGTACAGTTACTTACTCACCCTACGCCCAGGGTCGCCTGTTTTGAGAAACCTATGCTCATTGCTCTTCAAGTTTCCATTTCACGCTTTTTTTTCGGATAATATCCTCTACGAAATTTGCGACGGAATTCCATTTTTCTTCGTCGATCATCATTTGCTCGATTATTTCTTCAGGTGTAAATACACCAATAAATCGTTGCAGAGCTGTTCTCTCAACGTTCCACCTCTCGCATTTAAAGAAGGTGTGCTCCGCATCATCATACTCAATATCTCCATATATGCAGTTTGATAGGTTCACTTTTCCCATTAATACTTGCGAAAGGACCCATGTCCGGACAAAAACTGTGTGAGGTAATAATTTACTTCATCTTGCTTTCTTTCTACCCACTTTTTTAGATCGGGTATTAGACTCGCTGTTCATCTACCGTACCGTTCAGAGTTCCATCTTGTCTGCGAAAGTGTGAGCGTTTGAATTCTAATATCGGAGAAGCATGGTACTGAGATTCCATACAGTTGTATGTTAAAGCATTCAATACGTTCTTCAATATCACTACGACAGGAACATACATCGAATTTAATTGTGGCACTTTTCTTGTCTCGTGATCCTATCCCCTTTCAAATAGAGTTGTTTTTCGAACTTTTTGTTCGACCCGCTCTAATGTACGTACATAAATATAAGAAATGGTTACTCCCTAGGCATATTTTTAGAATTTGGATGCATTTACATAGATATGTAACTCAAACATTATAAACTTTTTGTACAAATACTATAAAACCTATTTGACCTCGCTTTTTTATTTCAAGCTTTAGTGTGTATGCTGAATGATAAAACGTAATAAAATTTCAAGACTAAGTACATGAGGAAGCTTCTAGAGTTTGTTTTTCCTAAAATGGCCATGAAGTTCTTAAGAAATAGTTTCGCTAGAGATAATCAACATATTTTTGATGTTCATACGTATTAAATTTGCATTGCGACTTTTTCCAAATAAATAATATTGCCCCTGCTGGGAGATTCAGTAGTTGGAGACTGGTAAATTTTTAAAAGCGAAAATAGAGCCGAGCTTTGGTAAACATTTTTGTAAATTTGTTCATCTTCAGTTTTGATTAATAAATAATTACTTTTTCTTATATGTTTTTTATAAGCCTAAATAAGTATAGGTATGTTAAGGGCTGAAATTAATGTGATTGAGACTTACAGTGGTCACACAATTTATTCGGGCACCCTACGTAGTATGTAAAAAACTTTATATTTGCGCAAAATATTTGCAGTGACACTATATTTCTTTTGGGTACCTTTAACACATTGACTGCCAAGGCACTTTCAGCAAATAAGATGCTCTGGGGCCACAGCATTTTTTTTTTAAATCTCATCAGAGACGTCAAAATTGGAATTTAGGGTAGTGCTGGTAATATTTTCTGCTTAGAAACAGGCAGTTTTTAACTAATTAGTATGTCACACACATATGTTCGACGTGGCGCCTACCGACTTTTTTTAACTCAGGGCCATGGCGGACATATATATATGCACGACAAAAACATGGGCTAAACATCAAAATACATCGTCGTCATACAAGCTCTACTTCGTTTTGCAAAAACAAAACAATTGGGAGTATGTTGTTTTTACAAACAAACACCAAACAACGTTATATGACGACAATGTATTTTGATGTTTGAATCCGTTATTTTTGCAAACAGAAACAAGTCAAAGCTTATTACATGCTCAGTAAACAAGAAGACTTGATCGCGTTATATTGGTTGATAATATTTGTGTTACGGAATGTCGAAAAAGAAAATTTTTTTTGAGCTGCGCCGAAGCCACTATAACAGAAATTTCATGGGAAGCCATATATTTTATTATTGCAATAAAATCATATTTACCGTCAATCGTTGCTGTGTAACATGGCGAGAGAGAATAATAGTCGTGTCGGACATATGTGTCCGACGTGGCGTAAACCGCATAGTACAGTGTCATATAGTACAGTGTCACATATATGGCCGACGTGGCAGTCAATGTGTTAAGAATGTTACATTATCACCACCAAGCCGGAAGGCGAAAAATATTGACTCCACGTGAGGAACGCAACATAGTAGCATCAGCCGCGCGAAGAGTCTTTGCATAAAAAAGTAAGCCCGCAAACAGCCCGTAATTGCCTGCATACCGCAGAGTGGCACGCCGCAAGCCCCTCATTTCAGATACGAGTATTAACAGAAGAAGAGATTGGAGTTCGCCAAACGCTATATAAATGAGCCAGATTCTTTCTAGGAAAACTTCATGTTCAGCGATGAGTCGAAATTTTATGTTTTCGGATCAGATGGCCCTCCAAAAGGTTGGCGAAAAGAAAATACAGAACTGAATGAAAAAAAACGTATTCCTACCGTACCATACTTAAATGAAGGAGGAAATGCAATGGGTTCGGGGTGCATAGTGGCACCTGGAGTAGGAAAAATGGTTTTTATTGATGATAAAATGGACAAACATTTGTATTTAAAAATTGTGAAGAATAATTTGCATGATAGTGCCGTTAAACTTGGAGTGGAGACTAAAGGGTTCTTGTTTCAACAAGGCAATGACCCAAAACGCTCATCTTAACTCGTGCAAGATTGGCTTATTTAAAACTATAATCAGCTTAAAACTTCACCTCAATCAACGGATTTGAATCCAATTGAGCAAGTCTGGGAGCTCTTAGAAAGGAAAATCAGAAAGAACAAAATAACACCAAAGGCGTCATTAAAGACAGCTTTAAGTGTTGAGTGGGAGAAAATTGCAGCTAATGAAACCAAAGTATTGGTGAAAAGAATGCACCGAAATTAGGAAGCATTTATTAAAGCTAAAGGTGACCCAAAAAAGTCCTGAGTACTCGTTTTTTCTAGTATTTTTTTAAGGGGGTTTTTAAGGTGCTTTAGGGTCTTAGAAATAATATACCAAATGAGGGATGCCAGCAAAAATGTCTAAATGCCTAAATTTTTCATTCGACGGCAGTGCCTCGCAGGTATGCCCCGAACGCTACTTACAACTTTAAACGCGTTTTTCTCGAAATCACTTTTTTTAAACTGGCCGAAGACATAACTCGAACAAATCTTTACCGATTCTTACGAAATTTTGACAATACATTCGAAATACCTTTCTCCGGAGACGTACGTAGGATTTTTTATTTATATTACATAGTTTTTTTTTTAATCAATCATTTTATGTCGTTCTTTATAGTGAAAATTGTAACTTTTTGTTCAAACGTGCACCATTTCGCGAAAAAACAAAATATCGAAAAAATCCTACGTACGTCTCTTTCTGTTGTTATATAGAAACTAAAAAAATTTTATTTTTTGATCCAGGACAAAAATTAAGGAGTTTACGTCTTCGGCAATGGACCCACTAGAAAAAAAGGCGCCTTAGGAGAACTGCTGGACAGCGGCCATTTTGAAATTAATTCAGACGAAAAATTTTGTATTTGTACCATGAAAGCTATATTATTAAACCTATTTCACAGATTTTCGATTGATTCCTTTGTTGAGTCAAAATAAATTCATAAAATATGCCCATTTTTTGCGCTCTAGACCAGCTTCCCCCCTTAATAAAATATTCTCTATATGGCTATGTACGAAAAATATGTTTGCCTAAAATTGTGCCTTATTTTGTTATTGCCTTAAGTTCTCTAATTCCGGAAATGAATTTGGAAGTTTTTGTTCCTTAAATATTGAATAAAAATGTTATTTTTTACGAATATATTAAAACTTGTATGTGTTTTTACGGTTTCGGAAATTGGCCGAAGTTCAGTGCGTTTCGATTTGAACTTAAAAATCCTTTTTCTGTCGCACTCTAAATTTTAGTTTATAAACTACTTCTTTATTTCCTCTTTAATTTTATAATTTCTAATATAAAGCAGTTATTCAGTGGGGTCGGTTGGGGAAGTCATAGATCTCATCTACTATATACTTGACTATACTTTATAGACTTCCAAGAAACTACAATATTTGCGGTTTTTACTCACGACGCGTTTATGTGTGTGTGAGAAGAGGAAGGGGAAGTTTAAAGGTATATTCCGGGATAGTTTCATAAGTGCGCAACAGCCGTTTACGTAAGATGACTATGGAAAAGCCTGAACTACGTCCCAGCAATATAAAGAAATGAACACTTAACCATCAAAGGAATATCAACAAAAAGGATGCCTAAGCGTAGGAAATGGTGTTTTATTGGATCCTCATAAAAGTGCGCCAAGGGAACCTAAAGGAAAAGGTAATTGATTTATGTATGTATATCTCTTTCCGCAACGCTAACCATCTATTTTTTATTTTTTTTACGACGGTTGGCGACACTTATGTTTTTAATTTTGTACGAATATTGATTATTGCTTCCTTTTAAGTGAAGAGGGCGCTAATAGCTAGAAATACACCTACCACGTGTTGAGAAAACTTAATGTAAAAATCCGTGGCCGCGCGTTTTTGGGAAAGCTAGAAGTAAAACCTCATAATAAATTCAATAACGCAATTTATGGTTTGATTTTTGTGGAAATTTAGTTCTTGTGGTGTGTTTGATACAGTGTAGTTGCTTTCTCGCTTAAATTTCGATGATTTTACGAATATTTTTTATAATCAGTGGTGGTTAGTAACAATAACCACCGTGACGTAAGTATTCCTAGAATTTGCTTTTTTATAGGTCACTATGAGTGGGACTTTCTTTGGTATTTACAATATTTTAGGCAATTATTTCAATAATGCAACGATCATTGACGCAAAGGGAAATTGAAGAATGTGTGTATTAAGATTTACCTTCAGGACCTGAAAGTGAAGCCAGTTCCGAGAGGATGAAAATCTAGACACGCCTGAGTAGCCAGTGTCAAAATCGATATTGGATGTGTGTGGGACAGATGTACAGAATATCCATGAAGAGGTATTCGACGTCGAGGATGACATACCAGTATCAAACTTTGTAAGTCAGAATAATATTGTTAGCTCTACGACCTTGCAGCCTCCTAAATGGAAAAGGACCTTCTCTATCGATATACCTGGCGAGTTTGCTGAGAGTGTGGGCTTAGCTGATCATATAATCAGCTTGGAAGATGTAACACCACTCCGATTGTTTCGCATGTTTTGGGCAGAGGACTTGGTTGAAGTCATAAGCTTTCAAACTAACCTATATGCAACACAAGAAGGTAAACCTTTTTCTCCTACCAGTCCTTCTGAAATACAAACTTTCTTGGCCATAAATATGGTGATGGGTATAAAAAAGCTACCGAGTTACAAAGGTTACTGGTCCTTTGCTCCTGATTTACGTGACTCCTACATTTCCTCTTGTATGCCCCTAAATCGCTTCAGCTGGCTTCTTGGATGCTTGCATCTGAATGACAATAATCTCATGCCTGCTAGAACGCATCCAAACTATGATAAGTTATATAAAGTCCGTCCTATGCTTGAAATTCTTCGCCGCAACTTCAGAAATAATTATAAACCATCCGAATGTGTCGCGATCGATGTAAGCGTGATAAAATTCAAAGGTCGCTGTTCTCTGAAGCAGTACATGCCGAAAAAACCTATCAAGCGGGGTTACAAGGTTTGGATGAAATGTGCTCAGTCGGGATACTGTTTGGATTTTGATATATACATATGTAGGTAAAAAAGGTCCTTCTGGATCGATTGCCCTCTGGCTGTAAAGAAATACATTAGCAATATGAACTTCGTTGATAAATTCGATCAATTAAAAGCGACCGAAAATCCCAAAGGTGGTGGCACCGAATTTTTTTTCATTTCTTGGATTGCTGCGTTATCAATAGCTATATAGCTTACAAAGATCTTCTGATTAACAGACCTCATTTGGATGAGTTGACATTGAACGACTTTCGCCGCTCAATTTATCAGGGGCTGTTGGCACCTTGCTACGTAAACAAGCGAGCTCCAGGAAGTTCCGCGATCAGCAATGGATCAAGCCCAAGATCTCCTGTACCAGTTGCTATAAAACGGTATAAGCCTAGCGTGCCTGCTGAAATCCGCCATGAGAGTAATCGACACCAACCGCTTAGAGGCACACCTAGAAGATGCGTCTTTTGATGATGCAGAACATGCCACGTCCCACTTTGCCTCCGAAAAGGAAAGACATCTTTTTCAGACTTTCAAAAAAAATAATTATTTGTAAATTTATTACCAAATTTTGTATTGTCCTTTTTCTAAAAATAAATAAAAAAGTGAAGTAATTGAGGGCATTAGTTTTAATAAATTTTTGTACCCTTCAGTCATGGTGGTTACTGGTGGTGACCACCTTGTTTCTCAAAAACCTAACGGTAAAAAATTTTTTTTTTTGCATTCGTGTGTTACTTGTATTCCATATTCACCAATTAACAACAAAAAATAAATTTTTTATGTCGCAGTAAAGAGCGTGATGGAAGGAGATATACTAGGTCGTTGAAGAAACTTTTGAAATAAGAAAAGTCAAAAAGCATATCACAAATAAATATACATACGAGCATGGTCAGAGAATGGCAACTCTAAATTTGTATATAGTTTTCAAACTTAAGGCTTAGAGATGCATATATAAAAAAATTGGAAATCGAAACTACATTTAGGGTTCTAATTAAAGAAATTTGACGCAGAAGATCCTCATTTATTAAGTCACAGCACTGAGTTAGACAAGAAAATATTATACATGGGCGGTCAGAAAAGATTAAGGAAGGATTGAATTAATTTTTTTTTAGAGATTTATGGACAATATTTACGAATATTGAATAAAACTTGTTTTGGTTACGGTTGTGTTAAGGTACAATACATATATACGAGTAACATTTCGTGGACAGATCCGTGGGTAACATCTAGTTCTATATACATGCTTGGCTGTTCAATAAATTTAGCGATAAGAGAGGGCTACTAACCTAAATTTGTTGTTATGTTTCATTTCAATCTGTTAATTCATTCTTTGCTTACAAGTATAGTATCGACGTAGTATTTAGTATCGACGTGCCACAGTATTTTATACATATAATGGAAAAAATCAAGTATCGTGCAGTGATTGAAAGCTTTTTTGGAAGTGATTGAAAGCTTTTTTGGTATTAGAAAGCTTTTTTGGAAGGTTTAAAATCAAAGGAATTTTATGAATGAATATTAAAAGCTTATAAGGACTTTTTGCCATCAATTCTTCTTCTTCTTAATTGGCGCGATAACCGTTTACGCCATTTTGGCCGAGTTTAGCAAAGCGCACCAGTCGTTTCTTACTCGTGCTAACCGGCGCCAGTTGGACCCACCAAGTGAAGCCAAGTCCTTCTCCACCTGATCTTGACAACGCAGAGGAGGCCTTCCTCTTCCTCTGCTACCACCAGCTGGTACCGCATCGAATACTTTCAGAGCCGGAGCGTTTGTATCCATTCGGACGACAGGACCCAGCCACCGTGTCCGCTGGATCTTTATTCGCTGTGCTATGCCTATGTGGTCGTAAAGCTCATACAGTTCATCGTTCCATGGTCTTAGATACTTGCCTTCACCAACGTGCAAAGATTTATAAATCTTACGCAGAATCTTTCTCTTAAACACTCCAAGGGACGCCTCCTCGGATGTTGTCATCGTCCACGCTTCTGCGCCATATGTTAGGATGGGCAAGATGAGAGCCTTGTAGAGTGTTAGTTTTGTTCGTCGAGAGAGGACTTTATTACTCAGTTGCCCACTTAGTCCAAAGTAGCATTTGTTGGGGAGAGATTCTATGTTGGATTTCAAGGCCGACATTTTTGTTGGTGTTAATGCTGGTTCCTAAATAAACGAAGACTCTTACAACCTCGAAATTATAACTGCCAAGTGATATGGGTGCCGATTAGTACAGTAGAAATATGGGCAGCTAAATTTAAATGTGGTCGAACAAGTCTTGAAGGCGATCCACGTCAAGAACGTCCAAAAACAGCAGAAATCGTAGAAAAAATACAGGAAATCGTATTGGAAAATCGTCGAGTGTCTGAGAGAGATTTAGATAGAGAGTAGAAGTCTAGGCATCTCATTGGTCAGTGCAAGCAATATTATGATTGAAGTATTGGGTTTCAGAAAGCTGTGTGTACAATGGGTGCCGCAATCGCTAACAGTGGCGCAAGAAGACATTCGAATGCGACTTTCTCAGCAACATTTTGAGCAATTTCGAAAGGATGAAGTGAATGTTGTGCATCGATTCATCACTATGGATGAAACTTTGGTATATCACAATGCTCCTAGAGCAAAACAAGAGGCTGCGAACCTGGTTCTTCGGCTCCGAAATGAGTTCGTGTCCAGAAATCGACCAAGAAGGTGATAGCAACAGTTTTTTGGGTTACGAAAGGAATTTTGTTTGTGGATTACTTGCAAACTTGTAAAAAAAACTTTTTAGACCAGCTGTAGCAAAAAATTCGTGAAGAAAGACCCAGTTAGCAAAAGAAAAAAAATTATGTTTCATCAGGATGAAGCACCGGGTCACAAGAGCATTTTGACAATGGCTAAAATCCATGGATTAAAGTTCGAATTGTTGGAGCAACCACTGTATTCAACTAACGACGTCCATCTGTTTTTATACCTAAACAAGAAGTCAAGACCTGGGGAATTAAACCTAAGGTTGCTCATTGGCTTTATGCTACTGTCGTCAGACCAATTTTTCTCTATTACATCTGCCACCCCTAGACCTCTTCTGCAAATACTCAGCAGGCTGTTCCGCTTTAAGGGCTCCGAGTGAGCTCACAATGGAAGACTGTCACACATGGAGATTCAACCATCTTAGACTCCTGTACGGATATACCCAGTGATTGTGATTATCACCCTCCCGTTCTCTGCTTCGAAAGGAATTTCATAATGAAAATCCCTTCTAGATTGGAATGGCTTGAAGAAAATCCATCACTCAGCACACCTGTTAAGATCTACACGGACGGGTCTAAAATGGGCACCGGTGTACGATCAGGGTTATACTGCGAAGAGCTTTTTATCAGTGAGTCTTTTAAACTACCGGATCACTGTAGTGTTTGCCAAACGGAAATATACGCTGTTCATGAAGCCTTAAAATGGTTAGAGATAAACAGAATATCATCAACGGATATCTGCATTCTATCAGACAGCCAAGCTGCCCTACGGGCCCTTTATGCATTCCAAATAACATCAAGGAGTTTTTTACATTGTCGCCAATCTCTTAATGAGATGGCCAAACAATATCGTATTATCTTATGCTAGGTTCCGAGCCACAGAGATATACCAGGGAACTCTAGGGCTGACCAACTTGCAAGAGAAAGTACTTGTATGCCGAACATAAGTAATTTTGTGGGGGTACCTCTCGCAACTTGTAAGCTTCTTGTTATGGACGCACTAATCAGTTCTGTATATCAAAGATAGATTAGTGCCAATACCTGTGAAATTGCTATGCAAACATGGCCAAGGATAAACCTACGTCTGTCCAAGAATATTATAAAATTGAGTAAACCAGGACAGTAATAGGGGCCCCCACAGGACATTGTCTCATAGGAAATCATGCAAGGAGATTAGGCATTTACATGCATGAGTTCTGTCCTAGCTGCAGGAATGAGGAGGAGTTGGAAACAGTCAACACCCGGCTCTAGCCAGAAACTGGAACCGATATTTAAGATCCTACTTTTTAATGAATATAGATAACACAGGCCAACAACCAAACAACTTTTTCTATAATTTTAACTAAGGTTTTAAGGTTTTTTTATGCTGAAAACGAATATGACCTTGAAAATGCTCCAGCACGTCAGGATTTTTGGCAATTTGAGGTTAAAAAGTCAAAAAATGCAGATTTTGGTCATTTTTTTAATTTTTTTTTTTTGGGCAAGGTAAAGTTTTTTTTTAATTTTCCACAACGGCATCGCAAAGTACTAGTCTTCAGCTTTAAAATCCATTTTTTTTTATATTTTTACGATTAATATAAAAGAAAGTTATTCTATTTTGAATTGGAGACTTTTAGATATGCAAATTCAACCTTTCTAACTCTCTAACGCCCCTGTAAAGGGCGAATTCAAAATAGTATAACTTTTTTTATATTAATCGCAAAAATATTTTTAAAAATGGATTTTAAAGCTGAAGACCAGTACTTTGCGATGCCGTTGTGGAAAATTAAAAAAAAAAACTTTACCTTGCCCAAAAAAAATTAAAAAAATGGCCAAAATCTGCATTTTTTGACTTTTTAACCTCAAATTGCCAAAAATCCTGACGTGCTGGAGCATTTTCAAGGTCATATTCGTTGTCAGCATAAAAAAACCTTCAAGAAACACCCATAGCCGTTTTAAAAGCTGTAAAAAAGCGAAATTTTGTTGGCCTGTGTAATCTATACACTTTAGGTATCAACAACTTTTAAGGTTTTGTTCAAAGCTTAGGATGGCTCAATCTGGAAGGGGAAATGTAGCCCAGCCCCTGCGGCTCACAACGGACCCATTTCGTGGTTTAAGTGGCATCGCTGTCTCTATGTGCGATGCGCCTACCAAACCTAACCTAACCTAACCTGAGCTGCCAGCCTGACAAAAAAATTCTGATCTATCCTTATTTACTTCTGTCTTAAAATCTAAAAGCCCAATCGCGCTTTTGGAACGTCTTTCAAGCAACACAAGTATAATATTTGTATATTAAATCATTCAATTCCTTTATTCAATTTGTAATTTTATTTTCATACATACTTTTTCTAAGTTCATCAATCACACAAACACTTACACACATACATGCACACAAACTACTAATTAAATATTCACACACACACAAGCATTCATACAAATATTGATCACAATTTATAAGAACTCTATTTTGTATCCCTTCCATTTGTTGCGAAGTTAAGTCTGCTATCCGCATTTAAGTCGCATATTAAAATAAGAAGTTCACACTTTTATGCCTCATCCAGAACAGGTTTAGCTGGAGGTGCCAGCGTTCTTCGTGGAATCAGGAGTGCCAGGAAAGCGCAAATATACAAAGCAGCACAAGCAGCCACGAAAGACATTTCGCAGTTATTGGCAAGCAGTGCGCCTACAATATTAGCACCCACAACACTGCCCAGTCGACCAAACATCAGCGAAACACATATAGCCATGGCACTAAGGGGATAGATAAAAAAAGAGAAAATTCAATTTGATTGAATTGGTGGAAATATGCAAAATCATAGCTTACCGCATTTGGGTCGGATAAAGCTCAACAGTGGCCGCGCCCAAGACATTTATAGCCACGCCTACTATAAAGAAGAGCACATACAGGTAGGCGGCGATCGAAGGATCGACAACGAAAACGGCGGCAAGGCCACACGATGTGAAGAAAATCATGGAAATGACTGGAGATTAAAGAAAAAGAAAACCAATAAGTAATTAAATGACTAAGAAATTAAGTGCTGAAAAACGTGTGGGTGCTACATTTACTTACAAAGTATGGTAATCTTGCCGACACGATTGATAATCAAGCCAATGAAGGCAAAGGAGGAGGCGTATAAGATTTCCATGATTAATGAGTAAAAATATGTTGTATTTTCTAGCTTAGCAACGCATTCCATTGTCTGTAAAGAATTTGTGGAATTTTTATATATACGAGTATATTTTTTTTTAGATAAAAAATGCAAATAAATATTTTTATTTAGTTTGTTTGCCACTTACACCATCAGTCTTATATAAGCTCTCGTGTTTGTCATACACAATTTGGCAGATCTGCTTATGTTCGCCTGGGTGGCTATTCATGAACTCGACCATGCTGTTGATTATGTGCGGAAACCACATATACATGCCATTCGTCACCACATACAGCCAGAATTGCATATTGCAAACGATCAACGTAATTCGCAAGTATTGCTTGTGGAACAGTGGTACGGTCTGATTCCACATGCTCTTCATGAAGGCGGTGGCGAAATTCTCTTTGGAAGCCGACTTGTTGTTCAACTGCATCATTGAACCGGGTTGTTCTTCTTCGGGAAGAATATGTTTCAACTGCATAGGTGATGTGCAAAAAATATTATTAGCGCAAATTGTTTAAGTAAGCATTTAATAAGTTCAGCTATCCCACCTTAAGATCCTCAGTGCCGCCGTTCCAACGTTGCATCTTCTGCAACACTTCAATGGCTTTTGCCTCGCGGCCGTGAGCAAGCAAGAATTTCGGGCTTTCTGGCAAAGCGAACATAGACAAGCCACAAAGCATACCTGGTATACCGCAGACCAGCAGAAACAAACGCCATGGCTTATAGTCGATGCCCAAGAATGGCATTGGTAAAATCCAGTCTTGGTTAATAACAAGAAAGGCAATCATTGGTAAGATCATAGCGCCAATGGCGAAAATGAATGAAGAACCCATCATAGCGCGTGAACGGGTTTTATCAGTGTGAAACTCGCCTAGGTAGGCATAAACTGTGGCCGAGCCGCCAGAGACGCTGTAGAATGAGAAATAAAAGAATGAAAAGAATTAAAAATTTGCAAGAAAACGATGTGAAATCAAGTGATACTCGTATAACGCATTACACTTTTCGAATTAAATGGTTTATCCATTGGAAAACTTACAAAAATCCATTAATAAACCGCAACATCACCATAACCCAAAATCTGTGCGAGAAAGTTGACAGTAACGTAACCATAAAGCCCGCCAGCAAAGTCGGCCTTATCACGCGCCTGCGCCCCTTTGTGTCCGCCAAAAAGCCCCACAAATGCGAACTAGTTATAATGCCAGCAAAGCTGATGGCACTCAATATGCCCTTGTCCTGATTCGTAAGATTTAAGTCACATTGTGCAATTGGTAAGACAAAGCCCATCGCTGCGGTCTCCAACAATACATTGGCCAAAATCATGCCACATATGAAGATGAGAAAGTAATTGAACTTGCCGAAACCTATGAATTGAGAAAAATTAATAGTTGTAACTTTGGTGGTATTCACTTGAGGAATACGAAGCGCAAAAATTACTTACCAGTCAGCGATAATGCTTCTGAAAAGGAAATGGCCCCATGTTTACGATTTACCTTAACTGGTTCTGTATGTATAATTGAAAGTACTGGAATAAGGTGGGAAATTTTTTTGTAAATTAATTTTTCGTAGTCGATAAAATTTCTGGAAATGGACGTCTACACATAAAAACATACAAATATTCGTTATATGAGTATGCGTGAATGTAGTATGGGAATTTTTTTTCGATGGGGTGAGGATATCGCTGTTGAAGTACGCCTACATATTTCATTTTTAATGAAAAAGTAATTTTCAATATGGCTTTTTATTTCGAATTGTTTTCAAATAGATTAATGTATGTTTTTGCTTTTCTTACAAAATAAATATTATATACATATGCACGTATGTGCATTAATAGTTCGGATTACAAAAACAAGAAATTGTTTCTAAAATTATAAATATTTAAAAAATTTTAAACTATTGACAATGACACATTTTTTTTTTATCTAATATTTGCATGTAGATAAATAAAGATTTGTTTTTTTTTCCGGTTTTTGTTTACTTAAGAGATATTAATACTTTGCGCTGGCATAACGCCGCGTATTATCTAATTTTCATAGCTTAACGCTTCTGCATCATTCGACGGAATAAAAAAAACTCTCTCTATCACCAAGCACGGAATGAGCCGCAATAAATTATTTCTTTGTTAAAGTTTGGGGGAAATAAATAATTTTGGTAATCCTGTAAACTTCTTTTTTATTAGAAAAAACAGTAAAAGTCTTGCCGACGCGAGATATTTCGAGTACATTGCACATTTCGAGCGGTGATGCAAAAGAGTTAATGTTAGGATAGCAGTTAATAATGAATAACAGTAATGAATGAATAAATAATTACATCATTTGTGATAGACAGACTGCAACATTTTCACGACTGTTTAATGCTGCTTAATAATGGTAGAATATTCATCGGTTTATAAATTTAAAATTTAATTTAAAATTTAATTCTCTTCTTACACGAATTTGATTTAACGCGATTTAAAAAGAAAAAAAAAACATTTTTATTCACGAATAGTTTTTTTTAACACTATTTTCAATATTTTATGATTTTTTCTTGAACCTAATAAAGCAAATAGGGTGAGATTTTTCGAAGCGTTTGAGGGGACAGATACCTATAAAATTTCGAAAAAACAAAAAAATTTTTTCATAAAATGTTAATATAATCCTTTAAGAATATGTAAAAAAAAATTTAGAACGTAAATTTAAGTTTTTCTTATATTATAGATCGTCAACCGTGACGACTCTATTCTTTGCGTTCGAGCGCTGGAAGAGGTATAGTTACGTTGTGTTCAAACTTTAGACGCGTTTTTCTTTCTTTACTTTCTATGTGAATTTACAATTCGAAAATATTTCGAAAAAATAATTTTTTCGAAGCAAAAATAGTAGGAAAATTCGCACCAAACTTCATTTTTTTTTAACAATTTAATCCGCGAATTTTTTTAATTCATATAGAAATTATGACATTAATAAACAAAAAAAATTGTGGTTTGTTGTATTCAGGTCACTGACGCCGATTCTACAATGCCTGGCGATTGAGACGCCCCGCTGCGACCTTCGTGGAAGAATTGAGTGTACATCCGCCATTTTAAATGATTAAAATAAAAAAATATTTATATGATTTTAATGTATAAATTAACTGTTTGCCAATTTTGTAAAAAATATATTGACTTCTTCATTTTACATAATTTTAATGAAAATCAGGGAAAATATGGCCGTTTACAGGTATCTGTCCCCTTAATTAAATAAAAAAATTGATTTCTTTTATAGTTTTAGGCGTATTTCTGTGGAAGTCGATTGTAAAAATTCTTCATAGGTACAAAGTTATGGAACTACAACTTTATTTAACAAGAATTTTTGTATTTTTTACAGATCCATCAACATTTCAAGGAGAAATGAAGCAAACCGTGGAGATACTTTTTTTATTGTGCTTTGGGTCACGCGATTTTTATATACTACTTTTTGTAAAGAAAAATTTAAATACATTTTTTTATAAAGTTTAAGTATTAATAAACAGTGGATACAATTTTTGTATATTGATTTCTATTATTATCCTTTCTAAAACCGGGTTTTCTTTTAGCGCATTTTCGGCGCTGCTGGACGAAGGTAACCCCTTAATAATTTATTTCTTATAATATATTTGAGGAATTAAGATGTGTAAGCACGAAATAAATTCCTAAGTGAACTCTAAAGAGAATTTTTTAATGTTGCTTTCATCTAATTATCTTTTTACACGAATTTTTTGAGAACGTATCTATCGTCTAAAAAGAGAATTACGTGTAATCATAAGGTTACCACAAAATGATAAGTTTTGTCTATATATACTCATATATATATTTTTTTTTAACTTAATTTTAATAATTTTATTCTATAAAAATAAATTTCTGTTATTACAAGCACTACATACGGCGGCCGCCGTAGCCGAATGGGTTGGTGCGTGATTACCATTCGGAATTCACAAAGAGGTCGTTGGTTCGAATCTCGGTGAAAGCAAAATTAATAAAAACATTTTTCTAATAGCGGTCGCCCCTCGGCAGGCAATGGCAAACCTCGGAGTGTATTTCTGCCATGAAAAAGCTCCTCATAAAAATATCTGCCGTTCGGAGTCGGCTTAAAACTGTAGGTCCCTCCATTTGTGGAACAACATCAAGACGCATACCACAAATAGGAGGAGGAGCTCGGCCAAACACCCAAAAAGGGTGTTTGAAGTTTGAAACTTTGTTCAAAATTTTTAAACATTGTTATTCAGAAAAATAAGAAGAATATTAACACATAGATGACACTAATTTTACTGCATTCACCTCTCTTTCAGTTAGTACTAACCTTAAAAAGACAGATGTTAAATTTCATGATACTCTATTCATTAGTTCTTGAGTTATTGTGCTCAGAGTGACGCCACTTTTGTTACAATGGATTAAAAAAAAGTTCGTGTTTTAATTTTACACTGCTTCTTGATGGGACAAATGCCGTTCAAGTTCAAGTGTTATGAGGACTTCGCTCCATCAGAAACAACAATAAAATTATGATTTACTGACTTCAAACGTGGACGTAGACATTCAAATGAGGCGGTAACACCAGAAAACATAAAAAAAATCCACAAAATCGTTTTGAATGATCGAAAAGTGAAGTTGGCTGACATCGTAAAGATATCAAAAGAATGTGTGGGCCTTATATTGCATGAGATTTTGACTATGAGACGGCTCTGTTCAAAGTGGGTGCCGCGTTTGCTCACTGTTGACCAAAAACAAGAACTTGTTGATGATTCTGAGCAGTGTTTGGCCATGTTTAAACGTAATAAACCGGTTTTGCGTCGATATGTGACAATGGATGTAACATGGATCCATCACTGCACTCCGGAATCAAAACGATCGTCATCTGAGTGAGTGGTCAGCAACCGGTGAGCCTCGTCTAAAGCGCCCGAAAGAACTGAACAATCGGCTGGAAATGTTATGGCCTCAGTATTTTGGGAGAAATACACATTGTCCACCCAGGGCCGACCACTATTAGAAAAAAATGTTCTATCATCTCGATGATATTCTGAGACTCGAGCTTGTGCACTTCCGAATGATAGTCACGCACCAACCAATCATTGAATTGTGGTATAATAAAGTGCAAGTTTGAAGTGGAGTTCCGTGTCTTTTTAACAATTTAGCTGACAGTGGTTGGTGTTATCTTCCATATAAAAAAAATGTGGAGTAGGCGTTAAATGGAGAAAATGCACAAGAACGCGACCGAAAAAAAATTCTCAAACATCAGTGTGAGTTTTTACGTACTTGACTCTTGCACTTTACATTTAATATGAAAAATTTAATTTAATACACAAAATATTAGAGAATTTTATAGCATAGTTGAGTTTTTTCCGAAATTCTGAGTAAAAATTTAAAGAAATTTTGATGAAAAAGTAAAGAAATTTTGATGAAAATTTGCCTAATTCTTGCAAATTTTGTACAAAATTTGAAACTTTGCTTTACATGGCATTTGTTGTAATATGAACTGTGTTTTGATAAAGAATAATTGAAATTAAGGGGGGAGCCTGGTTTATGAGGTCTCAAAATTGCATCTCTTTGCGATTTTTTTTTCAATGAAAAAATTAATTTAGCACTGCAAAGTTTTTTCTATCTTTTAATGAACATTTAAAAAGTATAAAAAATTTTTGTACTGGTTAAAATAAGTTGAAAAAAATGTTTAACATAGAAATTAGTAGAGCGCTGCAACGCTGGAGTTTCCAACTGGCGTACAAGATACAGCTCGTAATTATTATATAAAGCAAAAAGTTCAAATGGATTTCTAATTATCATGATTTTTTATTCTAGATGAACTAAGAAAACTGAGACAAATTCCAAAATTTTAACTTTTTGGAGGTTTTAAAGAAAAAAATGCCTTTCTATAACAAAACAATTCACTTCAACTTGGTATAAAAATCTTGAAAAATTTTTTTTGTATCTATTTTGTTAGTTCAGATAGAAGATAATTTAATACTGAAGGGAACAAGCTATGATTCATTTCAAAAAGTTCATTAGTTTTTTTTTCATTCATGTACGCCAATTCAAAGAAATCATAAAAATGAAAAGTCGAGAAAAGAAGATAAAGTTTGTACTATAGCTGTCCGGTCACAGCGTAACTACCTAACGCTCGCCTACCTTTGGCTTTGTATCTACGGAAATATTGAGAATTAGGCTCTGTAACTTTGTGTGAATATTCTGAAATATATTATATTAGGAATCGCTTAAAACGAAAAAAAAAAAATTGATTTTTTTGACCTTATAAACCAGGCTCCCCCCTTAATAGCCATCCTTATAAATTCGTTGTATGAAGGCGTGCATTCGTTATATGTAGAAAATGTAAAAAATTAATATAAAATTAGGGAAAAAAATTATAAAAAATCAACGAGAATTTTTAGCCACTTCAAATTTGCACTTTATTATATTAAATCGTATGCGCTACAAAATTGCGTACGTAATTTTTTTTATAATATTCTGGTTGAAATTTTTGAAATTTTGATTAGAATTTGTCGAAATTTTATTAATCTTGCGCAAGTTTTAAATTTAAAATTTTTTTTCTAAACCCAATTCTTTATTGCGATCTGTTTTTTAAAACATTAAGCGATATTTTTACTTAAATCTAATTAATTTATTTAAAAAGAAAAACAATTATTAAATACACCCAGTGGAGCAACCATTTACTATTAAACTAGAATTTGAGTTTTTTTATTTTTTTTATTCTTATTTTTTTAAATGCTAAAGTAACAATAAAATTGTGTATTATATTTATAAAAAGATAAATTATATTTCTATATAGTTTATATATATAATTTATTTTTTTATAAATATAATAAACAATTTTATTTATTATTTTATTATTATTTAATTTTATAAAACTGTTTATTATGTTTATAAAAACATAAACTATTATTATAGAAATATAATTTATTTTTTTTATAAATATAATAAGCAATTGTATTATAGGAATATGCTTTTACAAATATAATAAACAATTTTATTGTTATTTAAGCTTTTAAAAAATATAAACAAAAAAATATAAAAAATAAAATTCAAGTTTCATAGTAAATGGTTGCACCACTGTGTGTATTTTATTATTTTTATAGAAATATAACTCTTTTTATAAACATAATAATAAAAAATAAGTAAACTACATTTTTATAAATAAAAAAAATAATTGAAATAGAAAAAATCAATAAATAAACAGTCAAAACTAGTCATAATGAGGTGGTGATGTTATAATGCTGCAACGGACTACACATACATACATACATATATTGTAACAACAAAGAAAGTCATTCTTACCCATTCTATGACTTTGAGTATAAAATAATTTTAAATGTTATGTCTCAAATAGTTTTTTTTTTGCTTTTCTTTAAATAAATGCAATAAATGTGCGTGGATATTAATTAGATGCTAAATATTTTATGTATACAAGTCTTATAATTTTTTGTACTGTCTAACATCCACGTCGTACTAAGATACTAATGCTTGTTACGAAAATAACCACCTATTTAAACCTTTTCTCCTAGTCAATAGCACATATGCATACAAACGTACGTTATCTAATACAACAAATTTAAGAGCTAAGATCTGTGACATTTTTATAAGTCTTATAAAAATTTAATTATGCCCATGCATGCACAAAGATCTATTCATTCCTACTAGGATGACATGTATTTTCCATTTCATTTGCTTATTTTTGTAAAGAATCCCAATTTTATATATTAAATAGACACACATACATACTCGTATATGTACCCTCTGTAACGTCCGAATAGTTGAACTTGGAGTGGCTGTGTTCATATGCACATATACATACATATGTGCACATACATGCATTTATATATGTATGTAAGTAAGTACGAAGCGCACATACATATTTATGTGCCCATCGTCAAGCAAAGCTTGCGTCAGTAAGATCAGCTATTCATCAAAATATGTCCACCTGGATAACACCCATTTCTAGAACAATGCATTTTCTACCCACTGAATGCGTTTGTATAGAGAAATTTGTATATATCGCACATATGTAGTGCAAGGCAAATAGCAAGCAAGCAACGTTGTCTAATATTTACCGTTTCTTCATTTACCTCACTTGTTTTCGAATAATCACAAACAAAACCGTAAGCACCAACAAAACAATTATTTTACCAGCAGTCATACAAACATTCATATGTACATATGTATGTATGTATATATTTATATATTATATATTTGTATAATGGGCCTTTTATTTTTTAGTTTTATTACAAAATGCCAAATCCACAATTAAATATATAATTAAACTCAGATGATTACAACTTGTATCTGCTACGTATGTATGTGTGTGTGTTTGAACCAGCCTTCAAGGTTATTTTTTATATTTAACGAACAAGCGGAATAGTGCACACAAATACATATATTTTATAGGATGATTGTGGTAGTTGCTTTTTTTTGGTAGTTGCCTTTTTTTCGTTAGTTAGTTATTTATAACTTATTCAAAACTAAATTTTATTAAAAAAAAATTTAATTAATTAATTTTAAAGAATCGCGTAAAGGTAATGTTTTTTCCTTTTGCAAATTTTGAAAACAATCTACTTTAAACCAGTTATGCTCACTTGTTAACAACAAAACAGTACTTTTTTATTTTCATTTTTCAAAACATAATTAACCAAATTAAATGCAAAAATTCCTTTTTCTTTCGTTTTTGTTGTTGTATGTATGTACATACATGTAAGAATGTATTGTACATAATTATAAATAAACGTCATTTTATTTGAAATAAACTAAACAACTGTCAACAGATAAGAGCCGGTGTGAGGTTGAAGGTATATTATAGCGTGGGAACCAGGTGGATGGTATAAACGAGTGATGCCGTAGTGTGAATTGCCACTGACATTAGGTGTTTACGATAGGTTTAAAAAGCCGGGGTGAAAGTATATTTAATTTATTGCATTGTGTTTTACTTTATTTTTTTATCTTGAAAATTAAAAATAAAGTGAAGGAATTTTTGTTAAGAAAAATAATCTGCCATATCCGCTTAGTCGTAAAGAAGGAAATAAAGAAAAAAATAAAAAAAGTGTAACTGTTTTATAGGCGAGGTGGTGGGCAATAGAAGGCTAGCAGTGATTAGCTTTAATAAAGAATCACTGACCCAATTCGCCAACCAGAATTAGAGGAGCAACTATGACTTCCAAGCCTGGACACTTCATATCTATAGGCAGAACGAAGCCAGCAAGGGCCTCTCATCCGCAAGAAAACCCTCAAGACAAGGTGGTGGCATGCAATCCATTATTTTTAAAGGGTATCTTACGCTATGGAGGTTGGAAATCTGACCAAACCATGGTTGGCTGTCCTCCAACAACGCACACACACACACGATAGTGGGCGTTGTACAGTTCAATATCCACCACAATATGGCGGCCTTAGCCAAACTCAACCTTCGTCTCGCTGAAAGAAGAGGATATCGCGATCATCCAGGAACCACCGATTATAGAATATCAGGTTTTCGGCTTGAGCAATAAGGAATATAATCTTGTCTATGTCATAGATAAGGGGGCGTCCATAAATTACGTGAGGTGTTTTTTTTTAATTATATGAACCCCCCTCCCCTCCTGGTGAGATGTCGTGAGATTTTATTCAACCCCCTCCCCCATCCCCCAATCTCACGTGAGATTTTTCAAAATGTGGGTTTCTTATGTAAACGCGTTGGATTGTTATTGTAGAAAGAAAAAATAATATTCAAATATTCAAAGTGGTGGTTTGTGTCTTCGTTGGAAAAATTTAAAATAAACACTTACCAACTAAATAAACCATCAAAAACACAAACCAAAAGAGAAAAGGGCATAGAGAAAGGGCAATGCGTCACTTCCGTCAGCGTACACTTCCGTCAGCGTACGCCAGATTTTACTACCCATATTTTTTTCATACCGTGGGCCTTATATATCGTTTCTTAAGGAGTACACTCCAAAAAATTGCTTCGTGCTTTTATTTACGACTAGTTAAGACTAGTAAACAATATTGCTGAGAGTTATAAGAGTAATAAAAATTTAACAATAGAATATTTAAATCGTAACTACTGCGATTAAAAAAAAGAATATCTACTCTAATTCAGTCCATGGAGAATCATGCGCGGTTTCAAGAGAGACTATTGGGACCAACATGACCATATGATTTTCAGTAAAATCATCCGTCACTTGAAATTATAAGAACAGGTTTAGCTTTGCCGTATATATTCTTTATAAATTTGGAAAAAGGCTCAATTGTTAAAAGAGTGTCCAAGTCTTGAGCGTTACTAGTTGCAGTTGACGAAGAGTGCTTTCCACTTCGTATTGCTATTTAGGTTGGCCCACTATATGAAACAGCTTCTGGTCGTCCCATCTCATTGGGTTTCACTTCACACAAAGCATACACGCTTGGAATTAATTTGTGCCTCGAAGGAATCACCAAGTCGTGATCTGGTAACGACACTTTATATTGAACGTGCATTAATAATGGCGCCTGCTTGTTTGCTGCTGTCAGACCAAACTTTTCTCTCAGTGGATTCCCTGAGAAGCCGTTCAATCTCATGTTTAATGTGATGTATTAACTCTTTTTTCTTCGGGAATTTTTGCTTCTCAGTATTCCATAATTTTATCACATCGTCCTGGCAGGACTTCTTCGTCTTATAGACGTATCTTTTGACGTATGCGTTATAAAAATCTTGCTAACTCATTTTAAATTAGTAAGAGCATGAACTGAGTCGAGTAAAACATTTACAAGAATAAACAAAGAAGGTCGGAACCTGTCCGTGTGTCGCTGCCACTCAGCTCGTACGCTCTTGTTCATCGAGTCGCGCGTTCGACTGATAGTGGCGCGAAAACAAACGACGGGCTACACTGTACCGTAAATTCAGATTAAATTGAGCTATTTGGTATAAAACAAATATGGTGGTCAAACCAGTAATGTATAACGTCGAAGTATGATTGAAATTATTTTCTTTCGAACGAATTAGTGAATGATCTTAATCATACGATTACGCTTAAGATTAAATCTTAAGCATGTACAATCTGGATAATGGACCAAAATAGTATAATTTTAGTTTGTTTCAATCAGAAAAAAAATTGCGTGGGAAACTCAGATCGTGCATACTGGCTTAAAACTGTTTTATGATCGATCTTTAGCTCCTGGGCGTGCTACGGCTCCTAATATGCCGGTCAACTTCGATTATTTCTGTGATTTTATCGACATTATTGGTGCATTAGAAGAAGCCTCGCGGCGCGGTATTCCCTTGATACTGTAAGCAGATGCTAATACACACCATACGCCAGGGGCAATTCGCTCTTAAAACAACACCGTTTAACAATTTGTATAGCTTATATCAGAAAATGTTAATGAACTTTATCATTAACAGAGAATGTTCATTAACATTGTTTTTAACATTATCTGCAATAAATGATCATGTTCATTAACATTCTCTGCCTCTATTGTTTAAAAAGATCAACAGAGATGGGTTTTTAACAGAAGCTTAACATTTCTCCGCTTTACTTTTGTGAATGATTTTAAAGCATACGTTCAGGCGCACAATGAACATAAGTAAATACATACATCGGTGTATGGAAACAACTTAAGTGAAACTACAGTTGCGGTGCATATGACTGTGATATTGAAGAAAACACTGAATGGGTGCGATCAAGGTAGTAAATAACTAATTACAGATACAGATCACTGGATACCACTTGATATTGATACGTTTAGCTGCTTCTGGCATCCGAACAAAGTGTCAAGTACTAAAATACTTCGCGTAAATTTCAGTATCAGTAAAAATAATTTTAAAAATCTGACAATTTTATTTTGATTATTGAACGGATGTTACGCTAAGGACTCAAAGAAAAAATGAAAAATGCAAAAAAAAATATTTTTTTACATTCAGCAAAATATATTTAGCAAAAAACTTGTCTTCACTAACTAAGGCTCAAAAGAACAATTTATCTAAATACATGTTTGCCTGAGAGGCAGTCTCTTTCTGCTTTCGGAAATACTTCACCATTTTATTACTGGAGTGAACTTTTTCTGAGCGAAAGACATTGAAGACATTGAAAAAGCGCAACTTTTCACAATCAATTACCAGTAGAAGTTACAAAAAGGGTAAACACGAAAACTGCCAGCAAATTGACTGCCACTACTGTGACCAGAGAATGTTAATGAAATTTATAGAAATTCTCTGATTAAAGCGTTGCCATATATCAAATACTGCAGCGAACTATCGATACCTAGTCCCAAACTCAAGAAAAGCATCGAGTAAAAAACTACTTGCTTCGGTAAAAAAGTATCGAGTGTGTAGGTACTTGCAAGCACAGGTACCGAGGAATGACTAACTACAACCAATACAACAATTGTTTTTAGTTACGGAGCACACCATTCTTCATGTATTTTCTAATCTGAAACTTTAAGTCCGAATTTATGCTCATTGATTTGAATTACAGCTGGCTCTTTCAAACCCAGACGCATGAATTGTGCAGACTGATGCAATTTTTATATATTTTTTATTGTGTAACGATCCTCCTTTTTCACTTTATTTACTATAAGCCTTATTGCGATCGTTAAAGTACCGTTATTGAGCAATTGGTGTCAAACTAATTGTTAATTACGTAAAAGAGCTTTGCAAAATATTAAATTAAAATTTTAAGTATTTTTTTTTTATTGAATAAATGAAGTTTTTGGCCTATGCGTTAATTTTGTTGATGTTTGAAAAATGTGAAAGACATATGACAAACCAAATCAAGAAATTAGTTATGGTTTAGGCTTATAAAAATTTATTGTTGAACAAAAATGCAAAAATGCAACAAATTTGGAACAAGACCAAATAACTTGTTCCAAATTTGTTGCACAAGTGATTGAAAAACACACGAAATTGATGTTAAGGGGTTAGGTAGGCAGAAGTTTAAAAAAATGGATTTTTTTTTTACATTTTCTTAAAGTATAATATCTAAAAAATATTGTGTGAAAATTTGAAGTGAACCTGATAAATACTTTTCGAGTTGTGCAACAATTAACAAAAGGCGTTCGGGCGCTCCGGAGCATTCGAGAGCAAGTTGCTAGGCAGCAGCTGTAAGGAACCGACTTCTCGATAGCAAAACTTTATATGCGTTTTTCTCAAAACTATGTTTTTTGAACTGGTAATCACTGTAACTTAAAAACCGCTTGGTAGATTTCAATAAAATGTATACTGCTTTTGAAATACATAAAAAACTCGTACCTGAACGAAGAATTTTTTTTCAGTTTTTCGGTTTTTTTCTCGAAAATCTGAAAAATATGTCCTAAGGCCGCCATATTGTTAATTTTGAAAAACAGGTTCGATCAGGCACAAGATTATCTATTAATAAAACTACTAATTTCTCCTGTCCGATTGATTTTATTGTAGATGAATCTCCAAGGACTTGTGATGATCACCGCAAGGGACTTCTGGATAAACGGGCTCCACACAAACAGCGATAACTTTTGTTTTGGAAATTTGTCTAAAGTCAAGTCGGAATATGATGTATTAATGCTATTTTATTATTTTTGTAAAATAAAGCAATTGACTAGCAAAAAAAAAGATTGAAAATCATAATTTTTTCGGGTCTCTGACCACCCCTAACCTCTGAAATATTTCTTGACTGAAAAAATGAACAAAATAAATAATTATGTTCAATTAGATGTTTATTTGTGATGTTGTGTGCAATATGAAAGCAAATAAAATAAATAAACAAATGTTTCGAAATATTTTTTGTTTTTTTTTGACCAACTGACTTTGACTATACACATCGTAATAAACAGGCAGACGATTAATAAAGTAATAGGCTTGACTTATACAAGCAATATACCAAATCTCTAGTATATTTATGGCATTCAATAAAGACGACTTGGTCAAGTGTTTTTCCACTAGCCGAATGCGTCAAACTTTTATTTTATTACAAATGATCTCCGGATTAATATCTCATAAATTTGTCGAAGTGCTTAAGAACGGATTAGCACTGCGTTCGTCCGTTGATTAGCGTCCGTCTAGTGCTCTTACTTGCTTTATGTTCAAATTAATTGGGGTTTAATACGCTATTGATGCGATTGCCTGTCAAATGCATTCAATATACACGCGCTTATGTATCTGCATATGTACATATGTATATGCGAGTATATGTGCGTAAGTACTTGTATCTTATCATGTGGCTCAATTTGATCTCCCACCATAAATGACAACTAATTAATTTGATTCGCAAAAAAAAATGCAACTTGTAATAAACAATAAATCTAAATATATGTATGAAGATCCACATTAATTGTCGTGCTGATTAGATGCTCCATTGTTGTAATAATGAAGTGTAGTAAAACATTCAGCGGAAAACTATGTCAGTCATTAAAAAAGAAGATGTTTATAGCGTAATTCGTTTATTCAGATAGCGAAAGCAAACAAGTGCTACGTACGCTGTATGTATGCGCATGTGTGTGTGTATCTTTTGGACCGAACTCATTGAAACGCGCTATCTTATTTTCTTGCTAAAACAAACTGAACCACCCACTTGCAAATGAGTAGGTGTGCAAATATTTTAGTAATTATCGATAATAATGGGGTAATTTGTTGAAGTTCACATCTGAATATAAGCAAGGCAAGGGAAATAACAATTTATTTAAATATATGTACATATGTATGTATGCCCATGTATGTATGTATGTATGTACACATGTATATAAGTAGAAATTGGACTACTTCAAAGTACTTTAGATTGCCTAGTATTTCCCGTCATTTGACAATATTTTTGATCAAAGGTTTAGTAGACACGTTCAACTCCACAAACTTCTATACCAATAATTAACTATGTATATAATTTCTATAAGTACATACAGGGTGGGCCAAATAAGACCTACTAATGAATGTTAAGCACAAATATTGTTATTTTTTGACAATTTATTTTTCTCTTTTTGTAGGTTATAATTAAATTGTTGGAAATTTATTATGGAACCCTACAGTACAACACAACGAATTTTTCTATTCTTACACAATTAGCCACACAAATTGATTTTTTAAGTAATGTTTTGATGTCGGATGAAGCGCATTTCCATTTAAATGGTTATGTCAACAAACAAAACTGTAGATTGTGGGGCTCTGAAAATCCAAGGCCAACACACCAACATCAGTTGCACCCATCTAAATGTACTGTTTGGTGCGGTGTTATGGCCACTAGAGTTATCGGTCCATATTTCTTTGAAAATGAGAATGAAACGCCGGAATCGATTTCAGTAGCTTCTTACAGAACATTGATTGAAAACTTTTTGCGGCCAATGGCGGAGCAGTATCCTAATTTGTGGTTTCAACAATATGGAGCAACTGCGCATACTGCTAGGCAGTACTCTCTAACCATTAGTAGGTCTTATTTGGCCCACCCTGAACAAGTAAATTTAGTCCACAAAATATATGTATGTATGCTGATGCAGAGTCTACAAAGTTCGGTCTGAATTACCTCATGCTTTGGATATGCATATGTAAGCGTGTTGTCTCCAGGGTGGCAAATGTTACAAAAACAAACAAAAAATTAAGCACGTGCTGAATTGAGTGGCACTCTCTCCCTCTCTCTTCACAGAATGGCACACATACAGCTGAACAACCCTTTATATTTTGCGACAACAACGAAGAAGTGTCTTCAATTTGAGCATTAAATTCAATGTTTGAACTTTTTTTTTTTTGCTTTGTCCCTTCTTCAGTGCAATCACGCCCAAAACGAGTGTACAATTTGATGGGTGCTTTAAAGAGAGAAACTTTGCGAAGATACCCTGCAGGAAAACATGAACTAGTGTCTGATTCAGTACTAACACTTTTCTGATTATAATGTCAAACTAGTATGATAGTAGATAGAGAGTGAGTAGATATGTCGTTTACAACTAAGATATTTAAACTCTATCTGAGAGATCTCAAATATGATATTTTTTCAGTAGTCTGTTAGTTACACTATTGTCTAGCAAATTTAAAGTTAAGTTAATGGGGTGGTAATATAGCCAGTCCATGGGCGGTCACCGTAGCCAAATGGGTTGGTGCGTGACTGCTATTCGGAATTCGAAGAACGTAGGTTTGAATCTCCGTGAAACACCAAAATTAAGACACATTTTTTTCTAGTAGCGGTCACCCCTCGGCACGCAATTGCAAAACACCGAGTATATTTCTGCCATGAAAAAGCTCCTCAAAAAAAATATCTTCCATTCGGAGTTGGCTTAAAACTGCAGGTCCCTCCATTTGCGAAACACCATTAAAAATTCGAGCCACAAATAGGAGGAGGAGCTTGGTACTCTACGATCATTATGAATTTTGGCATTAATAATGAACTAAGGCGTGCTTACAATACAGCAAAGGATTTTCAATTGATATCTTTGTAAAATTTCTATATTTGAGTGACTTGCTGTACCACTAAGTTGAATAGCTCCCAGACAGGCTTTAATATAGTTTTGTATAGGTGCACTTTCTTTTCAAGACTGATCTCGGAATTTCAAACCAAAAGCCACCTTTTTTGGTTTTAATTTTAAGTTGCCTCTGCTTTTCTTTGATGTGGTTTTTCCAGGTTAGCCTTCGTTCAAGGAGATATTTAACAGTATCGCTTTCGGGGATTTCTGGACCATTGAGTGAAACTTGTGGATAGTCTCCCTTTCTCAATGCAAAAGTAGCTTGAACTGAATTTTGCAAATTGACTCGAATTGTCCACTACAATAGCCAGGTTCCGATAAAATCAAGCTCTAATTGTAGACGTTGAGAGGTTTCTGCCGAGAAACTGCTGTTTGCAATAATAGCCGGGTCATCGGTATATGTCGCCTGCTAATAATGTTTGTTATAGGGATGTTGGCCAATTATATTGCTGTCTTTAACTGTAAAATTTCTATCTATGGTGTATACGCGAGAGACGACGATATAATTAATGAATTTTTGTGTCGCATTCAGGTTCAAGTCTTGTCGCCAAAAATTAACTTTTTTTCTAATAATTTTTTTGTATTAAAAGTAGGTGCTAGACAAATGAAAATCAAAAGGTATAACCGACGTCTTTGCCAGTCTCTAACTAAAGAGAGTTGAAAAGTAAATTTCTGTTAACACACATCGTCTGGGAGTGACACTAAGAAATGAAGGAATTATGAAAATTTATTCATGTAATTGGCTACGCATGCTTGGCTAACAGGTGTAATTGGCTGTGGATGCTTCCTCTTCGTTTAATCTAATCTATTGAAATCCTTTCCAGCACAAAATCAACAGAAATATGACTCCATTCAAAAACAGTACAGTTTTTAATGCATCTATTGAACTAGGGAATTCTTTATAGCTTTGCTTACGTGATAATTGCTATGTTCTCAGGGCACGTAATTTGCACTCTGTTTATGTAATTACACGAATTACACGAATATTTTATATATGATTTTTTTTTTTTTTTTTGGTTTTTTTATTTAATTTAATTTGATTAAACTGAAAATACTATATTTATATACCAAAATATGAGTCCGGATTCCTAATTGTTTAGATTTTCGAGAGGAATCGAATTACAGCCGCTCAGAAAACTATATGTGGATTTCCCTGCAGGGTTGTTATACAAGTAGAGCGAATTGGCAAAATACATACTAACATTTGCAATCTCGAATGTGCATGCATGCACATACATATGAAATATTTACAAGCATACGAACATGTGAGTGTTTAGTGAGGTAGGCAGCTTTTTTCCCTACGCTTTTTTATTTTCTAGATGCTCACTTCCGCTTTGTCAACTGAATTCTAATGAATGTTTGTGTTGAATATAAATATTACAAAATGTGTTATCATTTAAAGTTTGAAGCAGCTTTAAACTGATCGGACATTGTGCAGCCACAGCAGCGTCTGTGCGGAGGTGATTGACACCAGCTGTTTCTCTCTACTAGCAAAAGTAAGCCAATGGAACTTGTCTTGTTTATTCCTATGTGTGTTTGATAAGGGATAGAGAGGCGGTATATTTATACGTAGTGCCCTTTCATACTTATATATGTAATAAGTACTGTTGGAAATTATGTATCAAATCTGTCATCACCTTTATTCACGTACTGTGGCACATTCTCGTTCGTATGCATTCTTTTCCTTCTCTTCTTAGTTTTACTCTAATAAAAGTTAATAGCTGTGAAATCATAGTCCGGCGCTTATTATTGAAATATTCGAACAAGTACTCGTACATAATAAATATTTCTGACAACAGTGTCTGCGTGCTGTTTACTTTTTTTAGTTATTTAATATTCGTGGAAATGAAAAAGTCGCATCCGCGTGCGTTTATGCCGTGTGATTATCAGCGCGTATGGCCTTCAATCAACTGATAATACATATTTTTTGCGAAATTGCATACAATAGAGAATACTGTATTTAGCGTTTAGTACCGTAGCCAATTGGCTAAACGTGTGCTTACTGTATTTGCCGCTATTTATGCCAACGAGTTGTTATCGTTTTTTGTTTTTCGATGTCTGTGATTTTATTTTCTGTACTACAATTTTTTATATACAGTCTGTGTCAGGAAAAAGGAACCGCGATTATTCATGAAGATATATACAAGGTGTGCTCAAAAAGTATTGCGAATTTTGTGTTTTTTTAAATTATTTATTCATTCATTAATATCTATTTTGTCCGCTTCAAAGTATGTCCCCCATGAGGTATTATGCACTTATGTCAACGTTTTTTCCAATCTTCGAAGCACTTCAAAAAATCATTTTTTTATCTTGTTCAGCTCCTCCTTCGATGCCGTGTTTTTCTCGTCAATCGTAGCATAGCGTCGACCTTTCATGGGCCTTTTCAGTTTCGGGGACAAGAAAAAGTCATAGGGGGCCAGATGTGAGATACGGTGGCTGTGGCATCATGAGTGTGTTCTTTTTGGCCAAAAAGGCGCGCACAAGCAAGGATGTGTGAGCAGGGGCGTTATTGTGATGCAAGAGCCAATTTTTGTTCTTGCACAAATCCGGGCGTTTCTCGCGCAAATTGCACATAACTTGCAGGTAATATTCCTTATTGACCGTTTTACTTTGTGGCAAGAACTCATGATGCACAAAACTTTTACATTCGACCGAACTTGGCGCGCTTTTTTCGGGCTTGGTTCGTGCGGCAGCTTCCATTGAGATGATTGAGCTTTGGTTTCCACGTCATAAACATAAACCCACGATTCGTCACCAGGTATGACCCTAGCAAATTTGGGTCGTCGCGGACAGAGTGCAACATTTCATTAGCAATGTTCATGCGATGCTGCTTTTGGTTGAAATTGAGCAGTTTTAGTACGCATACTTGTCACTCATTTTTGTTTGGTTGCACTTATGGGAAGGTTTCGAACGGCACTAACCTGAGTTAACACTGACGTCTTAGCCCTTGAGTGGGACTGTTAAGCAGCAAAAAGCAGAACGAAATATATATTCAAGTTACAAGAAAAAACCGATTCTTTTCTTCTGACACAGACTGTAATACTGAACAAGCGCGGTAAACGCGACTACGCGTGTACCAAGAATGATAGAAACAAGATTGCGTCCATCATAGAGTGACGTTTAGTCTAGTGATGCAGTGCTGCCAACTCTTTGCTTTTGGCAATAAATTTAGTGCTTTTTATACTCAAAATGCGAAAATTGTTGAGTTTGTTTTTTTTCTTTGTTTTTAGTTTGAAGCTGTAAATGTTTTTAGTTTGAAGTTTGTAATTTAAAAAAAAAATTATATTTAAAAAAAGCCGTAAGCCCTGGCAGCTAGTGCTCCTTTTTTATTGTAAAATAATAATTTATTGTTATTTTCCATATATTAAATAAATAAATAAAAAAATGCTAAAAAGGCCACTCTTGCATATAAATCTAATGCTGAGAAAGTTTTAGTGCTAATGAAAAATTATTGATTCTTATAAAATTTAATGTTTTGAAAGTGCAATTTTGAAGTTACGCAAGAATATTTGATCTTCTTCTCTCAACTCTTCTTAACATTTCAAATCTTTTTATAAATTTTAAACAGCCTTTACATTTACTGAATACGAATTAAAGCCATAGAGGTGTATTCAAAGTAAAACTGAACACAAAAATCCCAGATAATACTGAATCGACCTTTTTGAAAAAAAAAACCTTATCTTATTATTGTAAATAACCCCAAATACAACAAGAAAGTGTTTTTCGAAATAGAACTGAATGAATTATTGAACTAATTTTTGAAAAATGTATATTGTACATAATCACCACGAGAATGGCACTGGACTGGAACCCGCAAGGGAGCAGAGATCGCGGTCAACCAAAAAGCACTTGGAAAAGGTCGATGCCGCGTGAACTAGCAGATGCCGACATCTCATGGGACGGTGCAAGAACAACAGCACAGAACCGTGTAAGATGGAAGAGTCTTGTCGAGGTCTTATGCTCCCGAGAGGAGAGGAAAAAAATAATAATTATTATTATTAACATTACATTTTAATGGGAAGTGACTAGAAATTTGGGTACAAAAGATATTTCTTAAGTTTGCCCTAAGACCTTTAAATTTTTCCCTTTTACAGCTCCCGCTTGCTATTAATTGGATTAAAGTCGCTTGAGTGCAGAAGGCTGATTCTATCGTTCTCTTTTATGTTTAATTTAAGTCAAGGTGGCATTGATTGCGCGTTTCTTTTGCAACGCATTCACTTTCTGATTCCGCGGAGAGCTTTTCGAAGCTCTCAGCCTTTTTATATTGAAATATTCAAAGCGAATTTTGAATCCAATACACTTTTTTCACGGACTCTGCGTGAATTTAATGAATTCTCAAATTCTATATCGTTAGATTTTACAATAACTAAAAATCAGTTCTCTTCTCTGTTGCATTAGTCAATTTGTATTTTAGTTTTAGCTCGTTTTATTTCTTATTCCATTAATATATTTTTTATATTAGCACTAAGTCAACAGTCAGTAAGATCCCCTACATATAATGACTAAATTAAATAAATAAATAAAAACTCCGAGAACAAAAAATGCTAAATGAAGTTACGAAAATGGTAATCTGTCCACTTTGATCACCAATTGGGCTTGGGTGAGCAAAGTAACGGGACAACAATAGGTACCATCCCAGAAATTTCTATTAACGCGACTCCTTAATTTTCTGATAATAATAATAATTTTCTGACATAATATATGGTTTTTTTTGGCTCCACATTGGCGGCTAATGCCGGTGGCGTTGTTTACACATTTTATGTAAATTTATCTAATTAAAATTAAATCTTGATACATACGAATTTTATGGTAATTAATTTTACTTGCGGAAGTGGCCGTTGTAGCCGAATGGGTTGGTGTGTGACTACCATTCGGAATTCACAGAGAGAACGTCGGTTCGAATCTCGGTGAAAACACCAAAATTAAGAAAAACATTTTTCTAATAGCTGTCGCTCTCGGCAGGCAATGGCAAACCTCCGAGTGTATTTTTAGCATGAAAAAGCTCCTCATAAAAATATCTGCCGTTCGGAGTCGGCTTAAAACTGTAGGTCTCTCCATTTATGGAACAACATCAAGACGCACACTACAAATAGGAGGAGGAGCTCGGCCAAACACCCAAAAAGGGTGTACGCGCCAATTATATATATATATATAAGTGTAAGGTTCACGCACCATTTATTTACGGGATGGCAAATATTCAAATAAATATATTACGCGCTTCAATTAAATTAATTGAGTCATAATCATTTAAAAAAGCTAATAAAAAATATTTAATTATTTTTATAATTAACAATATATTCGCATATTTTCATATATATTGACCCAAAATGTGTAAAAATTAAAAAGTAAATATTGGAAAACGTAAACAGACTTCATATGTATATATGCTTATATAGTCCTTCATCAAAACATATCTTAAAGAACTAGTCGTTTATTGTACCCTCCATGTCTATATATGAACTAGTACAAAACGGATGCATGTGAGACAGTTGGTACTGCTGAGTAGCTGCAGCTAGCCTCCCATGAGTGTTGCCGTTGAAATTTCGAGTGTTCGCATTTTAAAAGTACCTTAAATTGGTTAAATAATTTGTCTTTTTACTGAAACTACGTATTTAAAACTCTTAGTTTAAATAAAGTCTTAATAAGTATTTCCTTGTGGGCAAATATTTCATACCTAAATATTTTTACAAATTTCGATACAATCTAAACTTATACGATGAAGAACTCAGCAAATTTTACATTTTTTGAAGCTGTAATACATTTTAATATTGTAATGTAAGCTAAAATAAAAATACTTTTTCACATTATATGACCAATATTTTCATCGCGAAGCATTCCTACATCTTAATGAAGGAAATTAATTTAATCAGATTCGTTATTTCATTACAACATTATTGAATACTTTTAAAACGAGATCTTATAGTTAATAATAAATACTATTACAGGCATAGCTTTCTTCTGCAGTTTATTCTTTACAAAAGTTCTTTCGACTTTCACGTTTTTTAATGGCAAAAGTAAAAATATCACAAACAAGATTACTAAACTGATGCACGTAGGAATGACTAACAATTAGCAAATACTATATCATACAAATGCTACACTGGCTGCGAATGTGAAAGCTGAAAAATAAAGGTACCAAATCGGCAAAATCACCCAGGGATGTGCCAACAAAATGATGCGGAAGCGCTAGTTGGATTCTGGATGACCACTTTAACCAACCAACCAACCCATGGCGATAGTTACTAGCTTTGTAAGTTGACTGCGGCGTTTTCTGCTGCACTAGGTCGCTAGTTCAACCCACGATAGAGCACGCTGTATTGATTTTGGAATTCAATGAATACTCGTATAAGTTGTTGCGTGACTTTTGAATTTTAGTCACTTATAAATATTGAATTTAAATACGTTAACTTAAACAAAAAATAGCTATATAAACGATAAATTGAGATATATTCCTCATAAACTAATAATATAATAAAATACAGATGCTGACAACCATCCACCGTTTGTTCGAAGAATCTTTCTTTTAGTTGATCGAAATGAGCTACCAAAAATGGACCAATTCAGAAAAAATTTCAATAGTTTGTGCAGGAACGACTACCACAACAAAGCGCATGCGCTAATTCTAAACTAGTTCGATTTACTACGGGGTATGTATAGACTTTGCTGAGAGCATTGACTGCATCGCTTGAATATACTATGCATGTATGCGTCTGAGTTTGATCAGAGGGCACACAGATATATAAGGAATTTCGATATTTGTACATGCATACATATACAATGTATGTGAATATACACGTATACTAATGTAAATAAGGGGGTTGCAGTCGAGCTGCCTTGACCTGGGCCAATGTCTGGCATTGGCAAATAAACCGTTAATATTAGAAGACTCTATATGTATGTGGTATGTGCTACATCACACACAAAATCACAACTCATCGACGTGCAAGCACTTCCGTCATTCTCATTACAGGGTGTTCGGTATTCTAAAAAAACTTAATCACTAAATAATTAAATTCCATGGATTCATAAGAAAAAGTCGGGAATTTCTAACAGTTAATTATTCTGAAATGAGCGTACATTGGAGGTTGCTGAATATTTAAATAACTCAAATAATTACATTTATTACAACTAAAGAGATACGAGCTTTATATATGTATGTATAAGTATATTACATAGTATCGCTATAAATATTTATTAAAGTTCCTATGAATTACTTGGTCTGTAGGAATTCCCGCAAATGTTAATTACGAAACACAGCCGTTAGCTTACACTTATAAGTGCTTTCATAAATAATAAGGTAATTACATTTAGGTAATATATGTAGGTATATATATTTAGGTATACTTATATACTAGACTGATTTATTAATTCAAGGTGCAATTAACGCGGCCATTGACTCAGTTTCCAATAAATTAAAAGTTTAATTCTATTATAGATATAAAAATGTTGCAAGCTAAAGTTTTGCTCAATTAAAAATATACTATAATTTATTTAAATCAACATTGCACTAATATTTACCGGCAATATATACATACATACATACTAATACATACATACTATTAATATCTAAATTATTGCCCGTACTTTTACACTGGATGCCCAATCTGTAAAATTTAAAAGCTTCACCATTTTTCCCCGCTTTATAAGGTACATTCAGCGTTGTGTGCTTCGTTCTTTTCTTTACAACTATTTCATTAATTATTTCTATTGAGAAACACATACACTTACACTGATTGCAGATTTTAATCAATTTGTATTTATGTACATTTTTTATATGACTATAATCATATTTGGTATGGTATATAAATTTAATGCTTCGTCTAATGAACTTTTTTTGCTTCTACTTTCTTTTGGTAATTTAGTAACTTTTTACTTCGTTATCTTAAGTTATGGTTTAACCTAATAATGGAATCAGATATTCATTATTTCACCTACAAACCTTTTTGTCATGTTTTAGCATTTACGCTTACTTTTTTTATATTTTTGCTATTATATTTAGTAATAAAATTTTACTTTCAGGTATCGCTCTTTTATTATATGATTTTCTTAGATAAAGAGTTTTTTTTTGTTAATGGGATAAAAATTGCAATTACCTCATATTGCATTTGTACTTGATGTAAATCACAGCTAAAACGATTTTACTAAAATCTCCATATGTAAGTGACGTTATTTGCATGCCACTAACCTAGTGTGGGCAGTCTCCTCCGCAGGAATATTTATTTCTTTTTTGCCATTATGGTCTTATTTTAGCGACGAGTACAATCTTTTTCTTCGTTGTGACTCGTCAACTAATCTTGCACTTGTTGGTAAGAACGATTTTGCATAGAGTTTCAAAGCTAGCTCCGTCATGCTCTTTCGCTTCGAATTTTTATCTCAGAAAAAAACTGAATGTTGTCATCTTCGACTTATAACGGCCTTTCCATGCGATATTTATTGCACCTGACAGGGGCGTATGCATCACTGTAAGGCGGCACCCTGTTTCATTTCATTCATATGTCGTCATTTTGATGACCGATTCTAGCGCGGGTTGATATATTTTGCGATTGGAGCGCATCGACCGCTATACTGTTCCTTCTTTTTGGGTACCTTTTTTTCTAATTTCATAATTTCACTTAACTTAAATCGATTATTTACATTCCGACGGCCCTATAGCCCTATTTTAAAATTTCAAACAGAATTTAGCCCATCCAAGCTACAAACTTCGCTTATATTTTTAAAGGAGCTTTACGACAGAAATTATTCTCTTTCCCAACTTCTAAGCATTTTGGAATAATGTGTACGAATGCGGATTATAAAACTTGAAATTTTAGATTTATTTTAAATACATACATTTATGACAGTTAACTGTATTTAATTAACGACTAAAAAATATATTAATAATATAATTTTTTGTGCAAAATTTGTTTCTATATAGATTTAATTTAATTTTATTTTATATTATTTTTCTTGTTTTAATTATATTAAATTTTATTTTATTTTATTTTAATTTATTTTATTTTATTTAATCTTATTTAATTTAATTTAATTTTATTTTATTTTGTTTTATTTTATTTTATTTTTTTTTTTTTTTATTTTATTTTATTTTTTTTTATTTTATTTTATTTTATTTTATTTTATTTAATTTTATTTTATTTTATTTTATTTTATTTTATTTTATTTTATTTTATTTTATTTTATTTTATTTTATTTTATTTTATTTTATTTTATTTTATTTTATTTTATTTTATTTTATTTTATTTTATTTTATTTTATTTTATTTTATTTTATTTTATTTTATTTTATTTTATTTTATTTTATTTTATTTTATTTTATTTTATTTTATTTTATTTTATTTTATTTTATTTTATTTTATTTTATTTTATTTTATTTTATTTTATTTTATTTTATTTTATTTTATTTATTATTGTATTATTATTTATTATTATTATATTACTTAATTTTAATTAAATTTTATTTCATATTTTAAATAAAAATAAAAAATAAATGGAAATCTGGCAACCCTTTGTCTTAAATTATACTTTACATAATATGCTTACATAAAACGATGAGTTCCTTCTAAACAGATTTTTGTGTAAATATGTAAATATGTATATTCATACATATATACATATATATGCATAAGTTTGTAAGTACAAATGATAGTGAAGAACTTAATGCTTGCTAGAACACTTCCGTGTCGGCTGGCTAAAAAAGAATGCATCTATGTTATGTTAATACATAAGTACATATACATATATATTCAATGTCATTTGTAGTATATAATTTACAGTATAGAGTTTACAATTATAGCATTGGCAACGAATAACGACAGTGGCACAATTACAAAATGCCTGTGAAGGTATGAAAGTGATTAAAAAATACTTTTTCAAATAATTACTTACAACGCTCGGCGGCACTCTCGGCACTACAGTCTTTCAGCTCGAAGCTACCAAGTTTTGAACGCATCTCCATGTTGTTGTTTAGATAGTTTGGCTATGATCCACTGTTATGTTTTAACTTTTGCGCTTGCTTTTGAACTTAAACTTTTTGTATATTTATTTTAAACGTAATTTGCATAGTAGTAAATCAATTGTAACTAAATTCACAATCTGAAGTTAACTTCTGTTATATTTTACATATGGCAGCTAGGGTCCAGTTACTAAAATAGTTAAAAATTATATTTTTACAGCTGTTCTGGGAAAATTATCACATTTAGTATTGTTCACAATTGTTCACATGTACTTTTGAGGCTCTGTGTTTATTTAGTTTTAAATTTGCACGTTTTTTCTTTTGTGTTTGCCACATGCATACATTCATATGTATATATGTACGTAGATTGCTTGCGTTGGCAGTGTTTTTTTTTTTCACGGCGGCCGACGGTCAACAAGTACGTATAATGAGCAATTTTTAAAATTGACTATTTTGCTAGCACCCACAATAATTCACCTGGAACAAAATAGCACACACCACCGCCTATATTCGTTACTTTCGTTGACTTTTTTTCCGAGATCTTATTTTCTTATAATTGCGCGTTTCATATAATATTTTAGTTGTATGATTTAAGTATGTAAAAACTGCTTATTTTTACTTTTATGTTGCTCGCCCTCTACTTGCTAATACTGGCAGTGAATAAGTTCTTTTATTTTCGTTGTGGCGATGTTTTTCTGTTTATTGTAGCGAAAGCGAGGACAGCGACGGCCATCATCTGGACAGTATTTTGTTGCTACTCACTTCGTTGTTATACGTTGGCCTCTACGAAAATGACTGAGCGATGCATCAACCGATTGGTCCTAATATACAACACTATATTGCGAAAAATCGTTCGTAACACACAAAAAAAACAAAAAGAGTATTCGAACTCGTAATTCGCAGTTGGCAACCGCGCAGCAGCAACAGCGCAGACACTGAGCATCCACTGGTGGTGGAGAAAATATTTGTTGTTGTTGTTGTAGTCGCGACGGCGTTATGTATTTTGTCACATATTTGTGACTCTTCCACCATAAAATTGACGGAATGAAACACTCAGAACATTTGCATTTCAGCGTTCTCAATATTCATGTGTGTGTTTTTTTTTTTCTGTTTACTTTCGGTTCAATTCGTTGCATTTCTGTCGGCTGCACATCGTCCAATGAATGGTGGTTGCAGTAGCTGTTTCGTTGTTCGGCTGCATTGTGAGCCATTTGTTGGTATTGCGGCTGCAAAACTCAGTTCTCTGCGCACTTATATTAAATACTGAGTTTCCTGTTTCTTGCGCTGCACGCGCTGCAGTCAAAGCTGTCGTTGACTTTGCTGCTGCTGCGACTGCTGCCGGCTTGCAAAGTGACTGAACTGAAGTTGTGCGTACGCGTGTTATTAATTGTTTTATTCACTCACCACATTTCTTATCGATAACGTTCATGCTTAGAATTAGTTGTGTGTATATGTGTATGCATATATTTGTGTATGCGCATGTATACTGACTCATGCGCAGTGTTTTGTTAAGCATTTCAGTAATGCCAAAATATAGAAGAAAAAATTAACCAAAAGTTTGCGTCTCGCAGAACAAAATGTTCGATATTTAAACGTATTATTACGATACGTTCATACGTTCATACATATGCATGTAAATATGCAACTAGGCCACTATATATAACAGGTGGCGCTAAAGTAATCCTTCTATCAGAAAATTCTATAAATTCTATAAATTTGACATTTGTGTAGTAAACACATGCGAAATACCCGTTAATAAGCAATGTTACGCTACACTACTCCAGAACGCGGAATATTGCTGACTATTTATTTGACCAATAATCGGTCGGTGACTTTGGCACAACGTGAATTTCGTTGCAGATTTCCTCGCCGTCCAACGCCTACTGGTGAAACACTGCGACGTTTAGCCGCTCGCCTCGAAGAGACTGGCACAACACGAGATGCTGCCAGGCGTGGCAGACCCCGGAGTAGCCGTTCTGCAGAGAATATTGCTGCTGTAGCCGAGGATGTCATGGAAGCGCCGTCGACATCGACCAGACGACGTGCCACGCAAATGGGTATCAGTCGACGGTCTTTACAGCGAATTTTGGTACAAGATTTGAAGATGTTTCCGTACAAAGTCCAGACGGTGCATCAGCTGTTAGCTGCTGACCGCCAATCGCGTCTAACATACGCTCAAGCCATCCTTAACACGTTCACGCCGGCGCGTACCACCGGTGGCTCGCACAAGTCTGCTTCATGAGGCGGCGTGTACCAGCGGTGGCCCGCACAAGATTGCTTCATGAGGCGGCGTGTACCACCAATGGTACTTTATTAAATGGTACCTATGAGATGAGATGCCATAAACGACTACCCTTATGAAAAAAATTCGTTTTATGACCTGCAATCGCTTCCGATAGAGCGAAAAGACTTAAACATTGCCGTCTGTGGGCGAAGACCATGAATAACAGCGCCGGTGGGAACGTGTTAATCACCACCAAGAGAAAGATGATTTTTCATCAAAAATAATCATGAGTGATGAGGCCCATTTCCATCTTAGCGGGTACATAAATAAGCAAAATTTACGCTTCTGGGGCACTGAAAATCCGCGTGTAACCCACGAAGAGCCATTACACCCGCTCAAAGTCATTGTACGGTGTGCTGTTTTCGCTGGAGGAGTCATTGGACCTTTTTTCTTCGAAGACGTCGCGGGCCAAACGGTTACTGTGAATGGTGAGCGCTACAGAGCAATGATCAACGAGTTCTTTTTGCCACAACTTGATGAATTGGGATTGGAAAACATGTGGTTCCAACAGGACGGTGCAACGGCACACACTGCACGTGCCACAACCGAAATGCTGAAGGATGCATTTCCCGGGCGCCTAATCTCCCGTTTTGGCGATTTGCACTGGCCAGCAAGATCGCCTGATTTGACCGCTCCAGACTTCTTTTTGTGGGACCTTTTGAAGTCGCGGGTTTATGTCAACAAGCCTCAGACTCTTGCAGCTCTTAAAGACAATATCCGTCAAGAATCTGAGGACCTATCGGAAGTTTTGGCCAAAGTGATGGAAAATGCCATAAAAAGGGCTCAAATGGCAATCAACTGTGGTGGCGGCCATTTACATGACATCATATTCTCGACTTGATGTAAAAAAAAATTAAAAGACCAAATAAAAATAATCCACAAGAAGAATCAAAGTTTTTCATTTTTTTTTAAATTACAGCCAAAAAACATCGCAAGGTTACTTCTGCGCCACCTTGTACATATGCAGATTGTTTGTAGGTCAATTTAGTGCACCTTAGCAAAAAAGAAATATTCAAAGCCATAATAGAAATAATAAAGAATTGTATTATTTTTATTTTTTTTAAATGTTTTTATATAAAATGTTTCAAAATTTCTGCTAATGCAGAAAGGGAGCCAATATGACGACCTATAATTTGAATGCATATGTATCGAAACTCCAACAATTCAATTATTGAATTTCTCGACATCGGCGAATACGAACCTATTTAAATTTAGAAGCAACACTACCGGCGTCAGAGCTGTCTGCATAAAGGTATAATATACAATGCATGTGTATGTAGCTCTTTGCTTGATTGTACATGTTTAAATGATTCTTACCCTTTATTTCTTACCTTCTATTTTTTTATGTTGTGCGCCCTCTACTTGCTAAAAGTGGCAGTGAATAAGATTTTTTTATTTTCGTTATGGCGATGTTTTTTACTGTTTATTGTAGCGATAGTGAAGACAGCGACGGCCACCATCTGGTCTGTATTTTGTTGTAACTCAATTCGGTGTTCTCCGTTGGTTTAAATATTTCTTACCCCTTATTTTTATTAGAAGCTGTTTCATTCACACGTTTCAAACATACATACAAGTACATATTCCTTCGTAGTATATGTATATATGTACACATACGAATTGATCTCGTCTGTACTACCACAAGCAAAATTGACAGCATTCCTTATAACTATGTATGTATGTATGTATGTATGTGCTTTTCCTCAGCTTGCTGCTTTGTTTATAATTTTTTTATTTATATCAAAGGGGCACGTCTGACATCATTATTTACTGACAGTATTTTTGGACCACAATATTTATTGAACGTGTAGTATGGAATATTGAGGGATCGCATCTAGAAATCCATCAATATGGATCGCAATATGCTGAAAAGATGTTTAATGGTGTAGCCAATATTAGATCGTTAGCTGACTCTCAGCGAATTTGCTGACGTAGTCCGGGTAATGAATCGGTTTTCTTACGAATATACTAAGAATGTCGGAACAACAACAGATTTGAGGAGTGTGTGAATATGTGTGAAATTATAGTGTAGATTTCAGCTGGCGATAAGACTGTGCTAGGAAAAAACATCAACACAATCTAGCTCTTATTGCTTCGTTGCTATCTAAACAACGACTGACATGACAAATGATCGTGCAGAATTCGGTTGGCGAATCGCCCCGTTACATAGCAGCCGAGGTTCTTCTCACAATTTTGTTTTTCCCGATACATCCATACTTGGTGAAATAAAAACAAAATATCAGAAATTACAAGGAAATAAAAAGGATTTAATTTTTTAATAGTTATTTTTAATAGTTATTTTTAATAGTTTTTTGAATGGCTCACTTTGATAGTGTGCTTATGCGTATTTCACACTCACGATCCATCAACCATCATTTTTTCTTTGATAAACCTTTCCCAGTTATTTTGTCTCAAATATTTGGAAAAGTTATTGCTTCCGTAGTTTTGTGTCAAAATTTCAAGCAAATCAGAGGAAAATTGAGGGAGTTATAGAACTTTGACTAAAAGAGTTTAGCAAAGGCAACTAGTGAAGCTTTAGGTTAATTTGACCGACTTTTTTTTACCGATTTTTGTGTTTCTTACATATTTTGAAAGGTCCACGGTTTTGTAGTTATGTTTCAAAACGCTAAGCCAATCAGAGAAAAACTAAGAGAGTTATAAAACTTTGACTGAAAGAATGGGCGCCTTATCGGCCGTTGTCATTGTTTATACAATTGGACGGGCAAAAGTGGTGGATTTTTAAAGCATATTTTTTGTGAGTCGAAAGAGAGCTTAACTCTTCTATTGTCTAATTAGGTGCTATTTGGCGTATGGTAAATTTCAGAGGTATCATAGATATACAAGGATGATAGATACCAAGTTTGCTCGTGAGGTATGGTGAAACCAAAAAATTTGAGGGGAACTTTGGATTCTACTCCATTCGCTTTGTGTTTCACAAAATTTAGCTTAGGCTTAGTGAATCACAAAGCGAATGACGTCGGCATATCTGTCAAATTCGCTCAGAGCCAAATAACGGTCTGCTAGGTAGTACACATCTCAAAATCTTTTCCCCATGGTAGATATATGTAAAATGTAATTACCGCCTGACTCAATCGATTGCTGAACTTTAGCGAAATTTGTTACATACAATACAAGCTGCTTTCTGAGAAGTGATGGCAACAACAAAATGTAAGCTAAGGCTGAGAATGCATGAATCAATAATAAAAGGTTGTGTAAAGTTTGACAACTGATTTCGGATGCTACATAGACCACTGATGCAATTTGGAAGTAAGGAAAAAGGGACATAAGTTTACTATTTAGAAAAGGTCGATGTGAACCATGGAATAATTTTATATTATTTTAAGAATCGTACTCCATTATTTTTACTTTTTTTATAATTTAACCATTCCCGTGGATTTGTCACATAGATATTGACAATGCATATGACTGGCATCTACTTTAACAATTCCTGCATCTTTTGATACGTTTCACAGAAGCTTTAGTAGCCCATATCTTAAAAACTATAAGTTTCCCGCAAAAAAGATATTTTTCCCATTCTCAGGCCTATGTGCCAATTTTGGATATTGCTTTTTTGCCCTATAGTCCCAAGCCCAATGATTTTTTTTTTTGGTTGGGTGCTCCAAGTTTTTAATCTACCTCTCAGAAAATACTTGACTGACGTGAGTTTTTATTTTATCCAGTTTCACAAGTCGTTCCTTAAGATGGGCCAATTCTTTTATCAGGTGAAATAGACGGCAATCAGTATGTGATCTAAATTAAAAACTCGTTTAAATAAAGATACACTTTTTATACAAAAAATGCGAAATTTCGATAGGTATCGGAAGGTCATCACTAGCAACTTCGTCCTCTTCCGATCTGACCCTATCTCGAACTTCATAGCCGGCAAGTGATGCACGCAAAATTTTTCGCGTGATACCAATGAAGTGCCGCACGATTTTACCCGACCTTTCCTTTTCGTTTTGTCTTTTGGGTTATGAACAAACTTATACCCTCGTTTACTCCCTTCTTGTGGCGCAATAAAAACTGTATTGCTTGCTAACTTTTTAGCAAAAGTTTTCATTTCTATGGTTTTGTAAATAAATGTTTAATGTTTCAATAAAAAACAAAAATAAAAATAAAAATAAAATGCTATGCCTTTGAGCACTTTTTCTTTAGAATTTGCTCTGAATTAAAAAGTAGGAGGACATTACGGATTTATTAAGTAGCAAAAAATGGCTGACACAGGGTGCAAATTAGTGAACTTAATCACCTTTAATTATTGCTTTATGCTGAAAATGTATTTATTTCAATAAATTAAATTCATGAGTCTGCCTGTAACCAAGAAAAGACAAAAAATGTTTTACCAGCATATATGAAGCGCTAAACCGGTAAATTTAATACATATTTCTACTGAAAATGAGATTTATGACAACAGTGTTTAATTATGTGAAACCTTATCAACAGCAAAATTCACTTTGAAACGCAATATCTATGATTCAATGGCACTGTCTATTAAATGAGCACAATTGGATGTCGAATAATATGAGCTGCTAAAATCAGCAATATGCGAATTCAGTGAAAGCAAATCGAAATGCTTGGAATAAAATATTTATATTTAAAATTTTTTTTTTTGTCTAAATAATTTCTCAAATTCGCGGAAAGATGAGAAAAAATAAAGCATCTTACTGTGCTTCCGATTCCCTAGACATTAAATAACATATATTTGACCTCAATTTCGCAAAACCAATTTTTTTTTAAATATTGCACAACCTACTATATATAAAAAATTAAATTGTCTCACTAAATATAATATTCGATTGCAGTGAGACTCCTTCCACTTGACACACTGAGCACACGAATGCATCACAGCGTTACGGCAAACAGCACGTCACGCGTATGCAAATAGCAATAAATTAAAAGTCACTCATACGCACCGTGCGTTCAGAAAACATACTCGTACATAGTAGATATTAAGCTTTACAAACACTTCAAGGCTCTTCTCTTACTACTGGCAATGCTTATAGTTATTATAATTATCAGGGGATTTAGCACTGCAACCTAAAATATTTATTGTACCCCCTTCATGGATGCAAAATATTTCTCTGAGCCCGATTTCCTCAACTAACATTTATGTGCGAGTATTTGCCCTATTTTATTGAGTCTGAGTGAACTGACAATTTTTATATTATAATAATAATTATTTACATTTCGCAAGGCATTGAAAAACAATTGAAGGCAATTAAGTGTTTTAAACGACACGTCTTCAAAAACGTGACACATATGTACATACATACATACGTATGTGTGTATGCATGTATGTATAAATGTAGTCACACCCTGTAGTACATCTGAATGTCTGCCAACTAACGGATATCCCATTTGCTTTCGCTTAAGCTTTTGGTAAGCGTGCGCGAACTGCGAAAAATACTAGAAAATTTTATGAATTTGTGAATAGGAGTATGAAGCAAATCTAAACTACTAATAGAGTTCTGACGAGGCACTGCGTCATTGAAAGGCATGAGAGGGGAGGCTAGGTATGCTTGGTTTAGCGCACTTAAACAATTTGCTATGCAACTTTACTTGATGCGGCGGAAGTTTGCAGCGGCAATGGAGACAGACACACATCATTACTCAGCCCTTAATGCCAATAAATAATTTTATATGTTTACGACCCATGTGGAGAGGTGCCATTGCACTCCGTCATTCGGTCATTAGCGACGTAGCTAAACACAGTTATCATTAAATAAATGCAATACAAATACAAAATTTCTTTTTACACCAGTTTTAAAATTACTTCACGTTACCCAAAGGTATGGATCCGCTACGTTTAACTGCCGCAAACACACAAAAATTCACATGCATATCCATAAATACGCATATGTACATATGTATGTATATTCTTTAATTGTTCTTTATTTCACGACAAACGCGCCAATTAAATTTACTACTTATACAACAATTCCTTCGCTTGCCAGGCGTCGCTGTTTAGATGGCTAGCTATCAGTTTTTAATTCATTATCGCGTCTCACCATAGCCGTCCCATCAGTCGCAGCAGTCTCGCAAATGAAATGCATGCATACGTAGATACATACATATGTATGTATGTAGAATAACCGATATGCATTGCGTTGACTTGCACATAATAAACATCGTACACTGCAGCTCATCGTCGTCCACCGACAACCGCTATATGGTACACCCCAACCGACTGTGCCCCAGCCAATTCGAAATTCTGTGTGCTTTAGTGAATTTCACATTGGTCTTTACCGGCTTTTACCGGTTTTACCCAGCGCAGCCATTGCCACACTTTACGCAATATTTTGTACAGTCTGGAATTTTTGACTCTGCTCGCACGGCAATCTTACGATTCACGCGAACAAATGCAGTGTGCAAATATAACTGCAATCTTTTTTTAGAAGGCATGAAATTACAGAATAAATATATATTCATTTTAGATGTACTGCTGGGGTCCCTGTTGAGCCTACACACTCTCAATTAAAAAACACTTGCATATTCAAGGTCTTAAAATCTCACCTTACCAATGCCGAGCGTATATTTCCACCTTTACAGAAACCTATTTGTGTTTGTGACTAATTCGCTCGTTTGTTCTTGCTTCGAATTATTTTAGGTGGTATTTGCATCATTCATATGTGTCGATTTTACCAAAATAATACGAATTGTTTAATAAGCGCTAACCAGTTTCGATTAACTCGTTTAAAACAACGCCATACTCAGTTTTGGATTTTGGTTACTAATAGAAGGTTGTACTAGTTGAGCGGTGGCAAAATACTTTTAGCCTCGAATTCTTTGCAAGAGCATTTATAACGACGCCTTTTCAATTACCAAGCAATTGTATTCTAATATTATATTTGGCAATGTTTACTTTATCTCGTGATTGGCTGAGGCAAAAGTCACTTCTGCATAAATAATCAGCGACACCCGGTTTGTATCCAAGGCACGTTTATTGTAGCACAGACACTTTGCTTTTAGCATAGACACAACCCTCCGATTAGCGCCTACGGGTGTATGCTAAGTGTAACAGATTTTAAGGCTATGTGCGCAATACAGGGTGCATTTTACGTTCCAGGTTAAACGTTTTTTAATAACTTTTAAATAAACTATAATTTTGTAATTCGCATTTTATTGATTCTTGCGCATCGCGTCGTTGAGCGGTACGCAGCCATTCAGCAACACTCCCTCACTCCATTAAAATTTTATTTGGGCTACGTTGCATTTTGGGTATTCGCCTTCAAAAGCTGGACAAAATTATTTATGTGTAGTTTTGTAACTGCATAGTGCCAATTATAAATAAAAAAATATAAAAGTGTCATGACATGATTTGTGCGCGTTTGGTAAACAAATTATGACTAACCAACTACCTTGTTACAAGTTTTTCGAAAAAATAATTTCAGCTGTTCGTGATATGCATACATACGTACAAAGATATTTCTTTATTTATAACATGAAAATTATTCAAAATAAAATTCGTCATCATCTTCAACTGGAAACAAACTTCAATGCTACGATAGAAAGTGATTATCGGTTATATTTAAAAATACATAACTCTAGGTAGGTAGGTAGGTAGGTAGGTAAGATGGCAAGAGTACCCCAGGTACACTACAAGTAGCACTTACGTGCCGTTTTGATACCATAAAGTGGGCCACTACCTGTGAAAGGATCAATGGAGGAGATAAAACCGACTACAGCCATGCAGTGCTGTTGATGTAGCGGAGGAGAAAAAAGGGATCTAGGCTAGAGAATTTCATCAAGTCTCAAGCGCCTAGCCGCCAAAGCCGGACATCTGCAGAGAAAGTGTTCCACAGTCTCTTTCTCTGCAGGATCCCCACAGCTTCTGCAATGGGGGTTGTACGGAATTCCAAGCTTCTCCGCATGAGTGCCGATCACCCAGTGGCCAGTGATCACCACAATGAGTTTGGAAATTGAATGGCGGGGGGTTCCCATCACCTTAAGCGTTCTGTTTATATCGTATTGAGGCCATAGTGCTTTTGAAATGGCACACGATGAGACAGACCTCCATCTGTCTTGCGCTTTTCTTAGAAAGAAGTTTTGTAGTTTCCCTCTAACGAAGGCCAAGGGGATGTCTGAGAAGAGGGCAGCTGGATCCGATTCTGCCGCCCCCTTCCTGGCAAGCTCATCGGCAATTTCATTTCCCTCTATATTCCTGTGCCCAGGAACCCAGATGAGGGAAATGTTTCCTGCACGTTCGAGGCGTTTAAGTTCCTCCTTACAGGAGTTCACGAGAAGAGAGCTGCAATACGGCGACGACAGTGCCTTTATTGCAGCTTGGCTATCGGAAAAAATATTAATGTCTCCCTCCCAACAGCGATCCCGAAGCATTTTGCATGCCTGCAGGATCGCGAAGACCTCTGCTTGAAAGACGCTGCTTGTCACCGGCAGTTTATAGGAGACCGAAATGCTGGCTCATTTAGAGTAGACCCCCGCTCCCACTCCAGACTCCATTTTGGATCCGTCAGTGAAAACAGAGGCATCTATAGCCGCACCAACTCTCCCCTCTTTCCAATCTTGCCTGCTCGGAAAGATAGCCCTAGCACAACCCTCAAAGCACAGTTTGCGGATGGAGAGGTCGGCGCGAATATCAGAAAAGGAAGGGGAGATCTGCTTCAAGATGCTGCTATGTCCTACAGGAAGTTGTCTCCAAAGGCCAAACTCCTTCAGTATAATAGCACTCTGAGCAGCAATGGATTTAACCTGCAGATCCACAGGAATTAAGTGGAGAATAACGTTGAGCGCAGCGGTGGGACATGTTCTACATGCACCAGTGATGCCCACACATGCAGTTCTCTGCACTCTCTCTAATTTAGTGAAGTTGTAGCCCTTCTGAAGAGTTACCCACTATACTAGGCAACCGTATGTCAAAATTGGCAGAACCACTAAGTTGTACATCCAAAGTACCACACGTGGCTTGAGACCCCGTTTTTTGCCGAACATAGATTTACAGGCGTAGAAGGCTATATTGGCCTTCTTAACTCGATTTTCTATGTGCAGCTTCCAGTGGAGCTTGGGGTCAAGTATTACACCAAGATACTTGACTTCCGATGAAAGTGTAAGACACTGGTTGTTAAGTCTAGGAAGCTTAAAAGGTGGAGGCTTGTATTTTCTGATGAATAGCATCAACCCCGTTTTGTCAGAGTTGACTCTGAGACCGCTACTGGCGGCCCATCTGCTGAGTGTAGCCAGTGCACCTTCCAAAGTTTTAGCCATTACATAACTCTACTTAAGCTTAAAAATATTTCTCCTTCCTCTGATAGCTGTCCGGTCGGTAGGAGTTCATTGTTTCCAAGTGTTGGTTAGTCGCACCTGCCTACGACTCACTTGAGGATTCCAGTCAAACGCAGCTATTGTAGTTCCTCCAGAGTTCTACGCAACCCCCGCACCGATGTAATTCCATTTGCGACGCAATACTTCGAGGTGGATGGGAAAGACTCTTCCATCGTACACGGTTATGCGCTGTTGTTTTTGCACCGCCCCATGAGATGTCGGCATTTGCTAGTTCGCACAGCATCCACCTTCTCCAAATGTTTTTTGGTCAGCCGCGACCTCTGCTCCCTTGCGAGTTCCAGTCCAGGCCATCCTCGTGATGCTATCTGGTGTTTTTCTCAATTTGTGACCTATCCATCGCCACTTTCTGCGTTTGATTTGTCTATGGATGCGCTCCTCGTTCGTTAATCTCCACAGTGCGTCGTTATTGATGGTGTTTGACCAGAATATTCTGCAGATGATGCGAAGGCATTTGTTGATGAAGCATTGTAGCCTCTGTGTGATGGTGTTAGACCCGCCATGTTTCGCCTCCGTACAACAATACTGCCTTTATACATGAGCCGAATATTTGTAGCTTAGTGCGCCTAGATTTTTGCGAATTCCCCCATACTGTATGCATTCGCCCGAGTGCCGCCCTTGCTTTGTTTAATGGCAGGCTAACCACCTACCCTGTCAGAAATCAAATACTAGATTAACGAAACCAAACGCAAGACAAGTCTAGGTCCTATGCTCCCGAGAGGAAAGAACAAAGGAAAAAAAAGGTGTTTGTTTAGTTGCAGTCCAATGGTCAGTGTTGCTTATGACATCGGGCTTGAATATCTGTTTGATCCTGTGAAACAATGATTGAAGAAGGATTGCAGCTCTTGCAGGAAATATGCAGCCAAGTTCCACGTTTCGCATTTTCATATATTACTGGTGGCTTCACGTTGGTGTCATAGGCGTCGATATGTGCGTCGATCTCGAAACTTTATCCAGCATGCCAAAGGCAGCTCGTGCTTTTCCTATGCGATTTTGTATGCCTATTGCTTGTATTTTTTGTAATGATGCTGCCAAGATAACTCGTCTACTTCATATGGTGTTGACGCACATTAGCTTTGTCTTGGCGGTATTGATTTTCTGCCCTGTCTGCGTGGCAAAATCACTAACCGATTGCAACTCGCTGATATATGCGAGCATCAAACAAATATCGGCCGCACCTACAGCCACAAGTAGGAGGAGGAGCTCGGCCAAGCACCCAATCAAGGGTGGACATACTATTTTCATCCAATGAGTTAAATTAAATTAGATTCTCTATGAGATTTGCACTTCGACCTCATCCAGATCCAGTTCCCTTATTAAACTCATGGCTTGGGTTCAGCGTATGTGCCTTTCTTCTGGCTGCAGTTGGCCAAGACGTCTCAGCCTTCTCTGCGTTATGACGCTACATTCAAGGAGAACGTGCATTGGAGCCTCCTAGGATTGGTCGCAGAAACAACAGGAGTCAATAGACCATACCCTGTGAGAACGTGAGTCAGTTTATCCTTGCTGAGGCTTATGAGTTTTTTAAACCTCTTTTAGATGTACCCTCCCAGTAAGGATTTCTCCTGGCGTAGCCCCATTGTTTGGTGCCGGCAAACTTCGCTTAGCCTTAGCTCTTCACTCCTAAGCTTCTCCTTGACGGTGTGTTGTCCCATAGCAAGGAAGGGCTCGGGTCCTAGTAAAAGTGAGACCGCAGACTCTGTCGCCAATGCATCCACTATTTCATTGCGCTATGGCAATTCGCTCATTCCGGAAATTTCTGTTTAAGTTTATCTCTCGCATAGACAGGTGACATACATATATCCCAACTTAGATGATGCTTGCAAAACTACCCATCGGCACAGAGCACTTGATTCTGTACCAGTACAAGTTTCACTACTGAAGTTTCCTTTCAAATACAGGTCTACTCCAGTTCATCTTATCGTCCAGTTCAATTCTGAACTGCTTTTCGAATTTGATGAGTTTAGTGACCTCATCTCTGGGTAGCTGGGTAAGTGGGAGATGCAGCCTCAGCAATTCCGTGCTTTTAGATGACATCACTTTGCCTCTTCCGAAGCCTTCCCTCGTAATATTCAGCAGGGTACGCTTGGCTGATTGCTAAACAACTATGTATATAAAGCGGTGCCAGCTCAAGCATCACTTCCATCACACCCGCACTGTCGAGATAGTGGTTCTCGATGCATAAGCGACCGCTGCGTAGTTTATCATTGGTCTTCATCATCCAATGAGTTACTGTTAATAGCTATCGCCACGAATTTTTACTCAGCATAAGGGAAGAACTGCATTGTGTTAAACTATGCTGCGCCTGACTGGTCGCCTGGAACCAGTGATTCGCAGTGGACGAAGCTACAGACTTGTCAAAACACTGCCATTAGGACTGCGGCATCTACACGACGAGGCCCATATGCTTCTGTAAAGGAGCATAATAAACTGCTCAGCAAACAGTTCCTGTTAGGGTGTTACCACAGGTCCCACCCATGCACACACCTGCTTGAGCCTGAGCCGCCTCCCAGGCACGTCAAGAGGCAACTCCTCGATTACGTTGACGAGATTCAGGACAAAACAGACCGACAATTGCAGCAAGTTTCCTGGACCTACCGTTAGATGAGCTAGGCGAAGACGGCCGGTGATTTACACTACACTGACAGGGCAAAGTTATTGCTACAACAACAACAACAACAACTGCATTCTACACTGGGATTTCTGCATATTTATTAAAAAAAAATTCAATTATGACATTCTTCCAGCAATTTGCGTCACTGTTTGTGATCTAAATATCAAGATTCCATATAGACCAATATCAACTCGATGTTTCTCATATTCTCATAAATAATTTCTATTATTAAAAACGTTTTTCAAAATTTATTCCAAAATACATTTCATAAAAGTATTGCTTTTAAAAAGCAATGTCTTAAAACTACTGAGTAGTACCTAAATAAAACGATATGTATAATTAATAAGTATGTAGTTGTAGCCCTAACATATACTATCAGGTATTCTGTCGTTTACAATCAGACTTATCAGACCACAATGTTTCACAAACGAAGCATTAAAACATGCACTAACTATCAAATAATAAATTCTAGCTGTTCGATGCACCACACGCCGGTAATGGCTTTAGACGATTTAGTTAATTAGTTCCCCGTCATTGAGACCAGACTAGTGCGACGCGACGGTACTTTTATCCCGCTCTTTTTACCCGGTTTTCTTATGAGAAACCCAAGAAAACCGCTCAAGATCAACGATACTCCCGAGACAATAAATGCAGTATCGCAGTGGTTACTTAGGAGAGCGCCAACAACATTTGCGCCCACAACACTACCCATGCGACCCATCATAAGCGATATGCAAACTGCCATAGCTCTGTGGGAAGTAAAGGGAAATATTTGCATTTAAATGTACTAGGTTTTCATAAATGGAAAGCAAAATGAATAGTTGTTTTAAGTACCTCAAACGCGTGGGATATAGCTCGACGGTGGCAGCACTTAACACATTAATACCTAATCCACAAAGCAGCAAGATGACATAGAGATAAATGGCAACCATAGGAACATCCACATAGGTAGCCGCTATACCACAAACGCCACAGCCAGCTAGGCACACAACTGCAGAGTGAAAAATAGAAATAAAAATCTTGCCTACCACACAGCGTAAAACTTAATCATTACTTACAAAGTATACAAGACTTGCCCACTTTGTTGATGACCGCACCAATGACGGCGAAGCCAACAGCATAGAGCACCTCCAATACTAAAGAGTGTTGATATGTTGAGATCTCTAACTTTTCATTGCATTGTTCTGGTGCCAAGCTAATGCCATCACTTACTGCAGCGCCATGTGCGCTCTCGAAGTTAAAAATACTCTTTTGCTTGCTGTAGACCACCTCACACATATAAGTACGATTGCCGGGATTCTCATTCATAAACTCAGCCAGGCTATTGAGAATGTGTGGAAACCACATGTACATGCCGTTGGATGTGACGAAAATCCAAAACTGGATCGAACAAATGAGAATGGTGGTGCGCATGTATTCGCGATTGAAGAGTGGCTGAGTTTGATCCCACATGGAGCGAAGGAGAGCAATAGCGGGGTTCGGATTGCGCTCTCGTTGAATTTTGGGACTCATAGCGCTGTCGATGTCTTCAACCACATGAGAAAACTGAAATGAAAAATGTGCATACATTCATATGTAATTAATAGTTCGCATGCAGGATTATTTTATAAATTATCACCTACCGGATATTCCTCACGTGGTCTGTGGGTGTTCACATGGAACATCATCTGTAGAATCTCAAGTGTTTTCTCATCATTGCCTTGGCTGAGCAAGAATTTTGGACTCTCTGGTATCTTGAATAAGGCCAAGCCACACAGGAATCCAGGAATGCCGCATACAACCATGAAGAAACGCCAAGGCTTGTAGGTAAGATTCAAGTAGGGAATCACAAATCGCCACTCCTGGTTGATGACCAACCAAGCGATGCAAGGCATTAGCATAGAGCCAACACCGAATATGAACGCTGAGCCCATAATAGCGCGTGAACGATTCTTGGCAGTGTGGAATTCACCCAAAAATGCATAAATAGTTGCTGAACCACCGGAAATGCTGGTTAAAGTAAGAAGAAAATTTATATTTCTGTATGTTAAACAATTTGTGTTAGCAATTATAAAAAAAATATTTATTTATAAATTATTTAAATAAAAAAAAAGATTTAATTTTAAATTTTATACAATTTTTTTTTAATATTTAAATTGTACTTTATTTTACTTTTTTAATATTAAATTTCTTTTTTTTTTTTAAATTACATTTTATATTATTTTTTTCAATATTTCTATAGAATGTAATTTTAAAATATTTATCTATAAATTATTTAAATAAAAAAAAAGATTTAATTTTAAATTTTATACAATTTTTTTTTAATATTTAAATTGTACTTTATTTTACTTTTTTAATATTAAATTTTTTTTTTTTCAAAAATTACATTTTATATTATTTTTTTCAATATTTCTAAAGAATGTAATTTTTTTCAATGTGTGCGTAGTTGATAAATGTAAAAAATTGTTACTCACCAAAATCCATTGATGTAACGCAATATCACCATTAACCAGAAATTTGTTGCAAAGCTTGAAAATACCGTTACAACGAAACCCAACAACAAAGTAGGACGAATAATATTCCTCCGGCCAGTTGTGTCTGCTAAGAAACCCCAGAGGTGGGAACTACTAATAATGCCAGCAAATCCGATCGCGCTCAGTATGCCACGCTCCTGTATGCTCAAGTTTAGATCGCATTGTGAGACAGGCAGTACGAAGCTGATACCCAGCGTTTCCAGCAGCACATTAGCCAATATTAATCCGGATACCAGTATAAGCAAATAATTGAATTTGCCAAATGCTGCAAAAAGTTGAAATAGCCATATTAAGTATTTTACAAGCATAGATATGCCGGTGTATAAGCTCTACAATTACTTGCTGTGCGATGCACAAATGCCATTAAGAAGAAATTCAGGGCGTTCACAGATTCGCGAGTATGCCCAACGATTCTTGTCGGTTTAGCGACTCGTCTTCAGAGGCACTATAACATTTGCTTCCCAAATGAGATGCCATTTCGCATGTTTGGTCTCGGTAGTCTAGCGTAAGTGCACTAGCCTGCCATCCCAGAGATTGTGGGTTCGAATTCCACGTAAATCACGGTCCTTGCACATTTCCAAATTTTCCTACTTCCCCTGTTTCTAAAAAAAAAAACAAAAAATTCTCATTCCTCAACCCCAAAAACTTATCCTTTCCATCCTTACTCCCGCACAATAGTCAGCCCATTCAGTGGCGCCAGCGAAGCAAATTTAGCGAAGTCCTCAACCATCTGTGCGATCCTTCTGGCAGAAAAATGTGGAACACAGATGGCGCTCCAAGCAGTAAGAAGGCGTTATTCCTAAGCAACCACAGGCGGGTAATTCCACTATTTACGACTGCTAGCGGTAGACTAATCACCTACCCTGTCAGAAATCAAAATAGATTAACGAAACCAACTCAAGACTGAGTCTTGTCGAGGCCCTATGCTCCAGAGAGCAGTGAACAAGGAACAACAAAAAAGATCGATAAGCAGACGTATGCATATAGGACTGGTATGGCCGGAAGAGAAGCCCAGCCTAGTACCATCTAGGATTGTTTAAGAAAACTAGACCTGTATGAAGTATTGTAAGGAGTAGAGAGCATAAGAGGCCTTAAGGTTGAATTGCCTGTCTTTGCATATCCTTCTCTTAGCAAACTGTCTCAGTTATATTTAATATAGATCTAGCACTGTGCTGTTAAAGTGTCCACTTCCATGAATTCTATTCTATTCTCCAAACTTGGGTCCCTCGGATATCTCAATCTACTATTTGTTCGCCAATTTGAGGAAATGGCTGGCCGGAAAAAATTGTATTCAAACCAGGAGGTGATTGCAGAAACGAATGGCTATTTGTCTGACTTGGACGAATCTTATTATTCGAAAGCAAGCAACAGACTACATATGCGCGGTACGAAGTGTAAAAGCCTAAAAGCCATAAACAAAGGCGTTCGACAGGGCTGCCTCTTATCGCCACTATTGTTTATAACAGTTCTTGATGGTGTCTTAAAACGCACAAATGCAGTAGTTCCAGAAGGGTACTTGCTTTATGGGATTGGCACAATTTATACTATCAGACAAATGTTTGTTTCACTTACTTGTAGCTTCCAATGCATGTTCAAAATACTCAGCACCTTTACTGGGTTCCGACACACTGGCAATAACATTGCCGCCTTCGATAGTAGCGACAGTTAACTTTTTGTGCTCAGCTAAAATAAATAAGAAAGAAAATAAATTGAAATTATGACCAAATTATTGTTCAAATAATAATCTCTATATCAACTTCATAAGCTTTCTTAAGTACCTTTCGTCTGATACACTTATACAAAGTTATAATATAATACAGCTTTCACTCAGTAGAATTAAGTCTATATGCGCCTACTCGTGTATGATACTTTGATATCGCACTGATTGTGGAAATATTGACTGATTGAAAATGTATTTCCAGAGAACATGAAAGGAAAATATTCTAGGCAAAGTAAGTATAACAAAATTGATACTAAGTGAAAAAGTTTAGCTCTGACATTTTTTTAATTTTCATTTTAAAGTGTATTTTATTTTTCTCTTTTCTTATTTTTTGTTTAATTAAACGCATTAAAATACTAAATATTTTTTTTTTTTAATTTTACTGATGTTTGGCGGACTGTAGATCCCCAAAGCGCCAGGGTTGTCCGCGTTTGATATTGAAAATACCTACTTCCAGTACATAAACGTAGTAGTTTTCTGGCGCAAATAAAGGTAAAAAATTATGACTTACATTCAAAAAGTAAAATTGACTTCATTTAAAAACAAAAGAGAATTGGTAAGTGCATTATTTTTAAAAATAAGAACAAGGTCCTAACAGTTCTGAAAAAGGTGCGTTTGTCTCTTATGTGCTCAAAATTAGGACAGTTAAAAGTCTGGTGATTGCACGAGTTAATTTTGCCAGAAGTACAGAGATCGGTATCGCTAGCATTTATTTTACAAAGATAGACAGCATAATTTGTCTTTCCAGTCAGAATCCTGTTATTAGGTGCGCAACTAAGTTCCCGCTGTTTGCCAAAGATGCCGCCAGTGTGTGCGCTAGTCGATTCTAACATAACCTAAAAATAAAAAAAACGGCGACTGAAGCGCATCGAGAGCTACAAAAAGTTTATGGAGATGCTGCTTTAAGTGAAACAACGTGCCGATATTGGTTCCGTCGCTTCAAAGACGGTGATTTTAATGTTGACGACCGTCCGCGTGAAGGAAGGCAAAAAACTTTCGAAGACGCTGAATTGGCAGCATTGCTCAATGAGGATCTGGGTCAAACGCCATTTCCTAGTGATTGCATGCTTTGGGAATGATTCAGAGACAGGGGACTTGGCTTCCTTATGAGTTAAAACCAAGGGATATTGAACGTCGTTTTGTCGCCTGTGAACAACTGCTCCAGCGGCAAAAAAGGAAGGATTTTCTTCATCGCATCATGAGGGGTGATGAAAAATGGATTCATTACAGCATTCCAAAGAAAAGAAAGTCATGGGGACTGCCCGGTCATGCTTCTACGTCATCGCCTCGGCCAAATATTTATGCTATGTATTTGGTGGGACCAAGTTGGTGTTATTTATTATATTATGAACTGTTAAAACCAAGCGAAATCATCACTGACGATCGGTATCGGCTTCAATTGATGTGATTGAGTCGAGCACTGCGGGAGCAGCGGCCGGAATACGCGGAGAGCCATGAAAAAGTCATTCTACAGCATGAAAACGCTCGGCCTCACGTTGCCAAACCCGTTAAAACCTGCCTACAAACACTGAAATGGGAAATCCTACCCCATCCGCCTTATTCCCCAGATATTGCGCCGTCCGATTACCATCTGTTCCGATCGATGGCACATGGTCTAGCTGACCAGCAGTTCCATTCATATGAAGACATCAAAAAATGGCTTTACCCGTGGATAGCCTCAAAATATGAACAGTTTTACCTCGACGGTATACGAGATCTACCAGAAAGATGGCGAAAAGTAGTAGCCAGCGATGGGCAATACTTTCAATGATTCACTTGTAACCATTTTTTCAGAATAAAGTTGCATTTTCATCAAACAAACAGGGAGAACTTAGTTGCACACCTAATAATTCTTTTGATATCTTTAACTTTAAATTTGCACTTGTAAATTCATGGGTTCGCTGGCAGAGCCTCGTGTAGTCTAGCAAACAGACGCTGCCTAGTCTGCCTACATTAGAGAATTTCATAAAGCCAGACTATCAATCTCTGAATATGGTATTGTGTATATTTTTCAGTGCCTCTTCAACAATCAAATTTACACTCACAATGGAGCCACAGTCGACTGCTTTTTTTGCGATTAAAGATAGTGACACAGCAATTGTTTGAGACTGCAAGTCGTTAAACTGTCCATAAAAATGCAAATCTTTTCATAACGGAATCATTAGCGATATCAAGAGTCTTAATTAGCACCCGCAGTTCACCATAAGTGGAGACGTGTACATCTCACGCTTAAAAAAGTGTTCTAAATTGTTTACCATATTAACAATGCCACAAACAACCTCATTGACAGTCTGAGGCACCTACAGCAAAAATTTTAAAACGGTCATGTAGATAAGCATTCAATTTTTTCAGATAAATAGCGTTTAGCTCCTCATCAGACAATTTTTGTTTGGACACTAATAGCGTATCAGTGGCATTGGTCGCGTTCTTACTTCTTACGAAAATGGCACCCACTTCAGTGTCATTAAAGATTTTCTTAAATTTCTGAAATATAAACCAGTAGCTGGACCGAATATTGGCTGAGTTGGCAATCTCATCATAAAGCTCAGTATTTGATTGCTTAATTTTGAAAATTTCTTTAGCAGAAAGTCAAAGAGATCTCTCAGCAGGTAGTAATTCATGAACCAAAGCATATACAGTAAGGGCACAGGTGTGGAGGAACTCCAAGACATCTTCTATGTTAATTGAAAATCTGTGATCCTCTTGATGTGAGCTGTGCTCACTAAGAGTTAATTATGAGTTTATCACCCTCACAGGAATTTAAACTTTTACACCTACGGTTTGGCGACATTGTTGAAAGTGTTGTTCAACATTTTAGAACTGCCTTGCGCATTATATGCCTGCATTTCGCAAGATTATTAAAAGAAAGGTTGCCCGACCCGGATTTATATGCGGCCAAGGGCTGTCACTCAGCAGCATTCTCCGTATGTAAGTATGGGGAATGTTTATGCTGCAACAACAACAACAACAGAGGTTGAGTAACGTAGCAAACTCCTCAAATTCATGTTGCTTGTAATGAATATTTGTTTCGCCATTTGCCAGATCTTTGTGACGCGAAGCTACTATGAAATCATTCGCGAATTTATAGACCGGAGTGCACGCGTCCTGACTCGCATGCAACTCTGTATAGGTAGGCTGTATAGTAGGGCGGGTCGATTTAAAAATCGCTCATTGCTCTGTGAAAATCATATTCTAGGGATCAATGGGATGTCCCCCAATTTGGGTCGAACTTTTGGTGGGGCAAATTTTGAAAAATCCCACTTTGACCCATTTAGAGTGCTCCAATCGAGTCCAAATGTATGACCAACCCCCACTAACTTTGGCACACCCCCTGGGGTTCCCCATACTGGGGGACATCAGAATTCGTTTTAGAGGTATGGTTCCTTCGGCAAAGTTTCTTATTTTGATCCCTAGAATATGATTTTCACAGAGTAATGGGCAATGGGGTTCCTCCTATCTGCAGTATAAAACTCAGCGCCCTGAATATGATTGCTTTGACGTCGTCAAAAACCAGACAGCCATATTTATGGATGTCTTGACCGTATAATTTTCACGAGCATGCTTTGGCACTCTTATTTGATTGATCATTTCGATTGGGTCCAACAATCTTTTTACGTGATCGTAAGCCTTCACTTTTGCGCACTTTTTGAACGCAATCTTTCGATATACTAGTATGAATATGATCTGCAGCATCTCGAAGTGAAAGGTCAGCCTTTTCCCAAATAATGACCACCACTCTTTGGCTTGTGACTTGTGACAAATCCTTTGCTCTTACACTTTCACGCCGACAAAGTTTCATCAAACTTTTTAGCTCTTAAGTAACCGTACTACGAGTATTCGGACTATGCTATGGCGTTGTGCGAGAAATGACCATTTTCTTGCTTATTTTCTCCCCAAGCTCACACTTAACCGAATGCACTTTGAAAAATATTTAGAAAGTAAATACGCCAAATTAATAACGACAATGAACACTATGAATAGTACTAATTTATTATTTACAGTTACTTTTACGCAAGTGATGAGTAAACACAATCTACTATTTCTTTTCGGATATTATTTTCGTAAAAAAATATTTTTCGTAGAAACTAATAAGAAAACCATTGAAAATATTCTTATATTTTTACAAATTTGTACCGACTTTCCATTTATAATTCGGATATATAATTTAGAAACAATTAATATATTGCAATTTTGCTCTAAATTCACATATCTACCTAGTTATTAATCTACAATATCGCCTTTCCACAAGATTCGCAGATGTTCGTTATGCATTTCAATTAAGCTCAGCCATTTCAACTCTTCCTTATTATTAGCAATTGTTAAGCATCTTAAAATGACTAATCGGCCTACAAACGATCAATTGAGCCCTTAAACATGTGTTTTGTTGATATATTTGTGCCCAGTAGGGAAAACTTGAAGTAATAAAACAAATTTCTGATTAAAGACCAGAATGTTTTTGCCGATGCCGTCCAAGTATTTTGGGCATTGTCATACTTTAAAAAAAAAAATTGTTTATTTATAGGCTTGAATATAATGAGAAGAGAACTGAGAATATTTTGGAAAAAAAATAATAAATTTGAAATTTATTCAATGTTTGAAATTTTTGATATAGACAAAGTAGGATCAGAGAGATTTGATTTTTTCCTCTTTATTTTTCTTTTATTTATTCATTTAATTAAATATATAAAGTCTACGAACAACAAATTTTTACAGACTACTAACGCAAGTTAAATAAGGGGTTAGGGGTAGTTAGAGGCCCGAAAAAATGATGATTTTCAATAATTTTTTTTTCGCTAGTCAGTTGCTTTATTTTACAAAAATAAAAACATAGCATTAATACATCATGTTTCGACTTGACTTTACACAAATTTCAGAAAAAAAAATTAATAATTGTAAAATTTTTCTGTCTGTGTGGAGTCATCACAAGTCCTTGCAGATTCATCTAAAATCAATCGGACAAGAGAAATGAGTTTTATTAATAAATAATCTTCTGCCTGATCGAAGCTTTTTTCTTTTGAATTAACAATATGGCGGCCTCAGGAAATATTTTTCCGATTTTTGAGGAAAAAACCGACAATTAATTGTTTAAAAAAATCGAAATTTTGAAAAAAAATCCTCCAATCAGGCACGAGTTTTTTATGTTTTTCAAAAGCAGTAAATATTTGATTGAAATCTACCAAGCGGTTTTTAAGTTACAGTGGTCACCAATTCAAAAAACGGGTTGGTGTCGAAATTCTGTATGTACAAAATTCTAAAAACAAAATTCAGCTTTTTAAAATTCTGCTTTTTAAAATTCTGCTTTTTTAAAATTCTGCTTTTTTAAAATTCTGCTTTCTAAAATTCTGTATTACAAAATTCTGTATTACAAAATTCTGTATTACAAAATTCTGTATTACAAAATTCTGTATTACAAAATTCTGTATTAAAATATAATGTTAACAATGTTAAAGAGGTAATGTAATTATTTTGAAAAAGTGCGCACTTTTCCAAAATAATTACATTACCTCTTTAACATTGTTAACATTATTATTTTAATACAGAATTTTGTAATACAGAACATTGTGGGATATTCATTGTCAAATTTAGGTATGGTTATTTGTTAGTAAAACTTTTTACACAATTTGAGTATATGCGCCCCATTGTTTTTAACATATTCGTACATACCTATGTACATACCTACGTTAATTATAGTTGACAACATTTATACATTGGTATGTACATAGGTATGTTTGCAATCAAATATTACCTGGAGATGAGAACTTCTATCACAAATGAGGAATTACAATTTCACCACACCTGTCTACAACGGTTCTTATATTGTTTGTTTACCTTCTGTTAAGTGCTGACTTTTTGTGAAAGAGCGTGGTTTAATATTATATTGATAAAAATGTCCGAAATAAGAATTTTGAAAACAAATAAAAATAAGGAAATGTTGGGTGTTGATGGGTATTTAATGTTTCTATTATTTAGAAAGAATAACAAAACAAAGGACATATAATTGGTCGTGTTCCAAGAGAATAGCGTGTCACTGTAAATCTCGATTGGTGACTGAATTAAAAGACGGTATCCATTGTGTGATTAAAAGGTCCGGTGTACATACCCATAGCCCTGAGGCAGTGGAAGGTTTTGTTCGCGATGCTAATATAAAGCTTAAAGAGTTATCTAAAAAAACATGCTTGCCGGCTAGCCAGATAATTCGAGAAACCATTGTGCTAACTCCGAGCGATAGCCGTGATGCTTTACCTTCTAAAATGGCCCAAAAAAGTAGAATAATGCGGACTAGAAAAAAGAAATGGAACATGAAAGAACCAAAAACTGTAGATGATATTGATATGCCACTTAATTTATATGTCCTTGAAGGCGAGCTTTTTGTCTTAGCAGAAAAGTGGGTCGATGATGAACTTTTTATAAAATTGGGGACAAAATCTTCATTGGAAATGCTGAGTAGCAGTGACTGCTGGGCTGTTGATGGAACTTTCCATGTTGTTCCTCGCGTTATGAGGCAACTTTTTTCCATACATGGCAGAGTACATGGCGAAATCGTGCCTCTCGTTTTTTGCTTGATGAGCAAAAAAACGTTGAAGTCATATGTCGCTGTTTTTAACGAGTTGCTGACGATTGCAGGTAACCATGAACTAAATTTATACCCTCAGCGTATAATTTGCGATTTCGAAATGGGTATCATATCCGCAATTAAGCAATGTTTCCCAAATACTGATTTACGCGGCTGTTTGTTCCATTTTGGACAAATAATATGGCAAAAGGTTCAGAAGGAGAGGTAATTAAAGCCTATTTTATGGTTGTGTATGTATACTAAGTAATAGTATGTTCTTTTTATGTATAGATTGGCTCAAAAATATGGGACTTCGGTGGAATTCGCACTGCAAGTCCGAATGATTAAAAGCTTAGCTTTCGTACCGCCAAGCGAAATACCGAATTACTTTCAAACATTACTTAATAACTGCGATGATGAAAGTGTAAAAAAATTACTAAGTGATGAGAACGGCCATAATATGCACCAGTCCGATATGTTTTGTCCGACATTGATATGAAATTTTTCGGAACATCTGTAGTGGGTACAGTCAGTTCAGATACACTCACAACTCACTAAAATTGCATCGCAATCGAATGAATAGCATATATGACTACAGCGGTGATCACGTCTGACTACTGTCATTTTAAATACACAATTTTTCCAGTATTTATTGATATTTCATCATGGAAATACTTACGCCTCAACAATGTCTACAAAATCAACGATCTGTGAAAAGTGTTCATCGCGCGCTCAGGCCAACTTTTGTTTGATAAAAATTATATTGATATAAATAATAATAATTCCAAATATTCTCCCGAGTTTTGGTCAGTGCATGACCTTAATGCATCGCAAACAGAAACGTTTCCTAGAACACAAAACAATATTGAAGCGTGGTATCGGCGGCTGAAAGTTATTGTTGGAAGAAGAAATTCGCAATTTTACCATCTTGTGCTAAGTTTGCAAAAGGAACTTATTTTAGCGAAAACTCAAATATCAAGAAAAGAAAATGGAGAAAGAGTTAAAAGAAAAAGGAAAATAATTAAAAAAACGAACAGCTGCGAAGAATTATTAAGAAAAGAAATGAATTAAGTCACACTACATATTTAAAAAGAATTGCAAAAAATATTGTAATTGGCTAAACTAAAATATTGTTATCGCTTAAACATATATGTATATTTATGGAATAAATGTTTATTTTGGTACTTCTTGTATGACGAAAATCACAAAACTTGAATAAAGCACAAAACTTGCATTAAACATGCAGAATTTTGAAAAAGCAGAATTTTAGAATGCAGAATTTTAAAAAGCAGAATTTTAAAAAAGCAGAATTTTAAAAAGCAGAATTTTTTTGCAATTTACAGAATTTTGTCACCCAGAATTTTGTAATACAGAATAATGACACGCTCCCCAAAAAACATATATTAGTTTCGAGAAAAACGCATTTAAAGTTTTGCTATCTGCTCCGGAACGCCGAGCGTCCTTTGTTAATTGTTGAATAGCTCAAAAAGTATTTGTCTGATATACTTCACATTTTCACACAATATTTTACTTCAAGAAAATACAAAAAAATCCAATTTTTCAAAATTTCTGACAACCCCTAACCCCATAAGATTATGTACAAGATTTTAGAAAATTAATGAAAACAACATTAGACAAAAAAGATTCAAGCTCGGTATGAGATGAGGAATTCATAAAGAGCGCGAAGAATTGGCGCGTTTCGGCCTAAATTTATTTTTTTATTATTCAGTCACTGAATTGTGAAATTTCGTTTCAATTACATTACTTCTTCAATCAAAAAAGCAACTGACTAGCTACTTACTTGCGAAATAACTGTTAAGAAGGTAAATATTTACTCCGATAGCCAAGTGGCAATTAAGGCCCTAGGCTCTATTATGGTGCACTCGAAACTGCTCAAGGAATGCCTGGTCCCACTTTTGATTGCGTCAGAATTCTTCGTCATAAAGATAATCTGGGTACCTGGTCATAGCGGCATTGCTGAAAACTGTGAAGCCGACGAGTAGTGTGCCCGCGGGATCCCTGGCAACCTGCGCTCTACTCCTGAAAGGATGGGCTTTGCGCCAACTCAGCGAGCGCTGGGCAAGTACACGAATTGGAAGGTCGCGAAATACTTCTGGTCACGTTTGAATCGGAGGCGTTCGAGGAACATTCTGAGGATGACAAAATCTCATCTCTAAAATTTTGTGGGCTTCCCCTTGGAGCACTATCCGCGGGATATACATGCCGTGAGACTCGGAATTACTTCGAGTCCTTTTTGCGTCAGCTATGTGGAGGATGAGGTGGAATCATCTCAGCACCTGCTCCTTAGCTGCTCTCGCGGGGCTAAGATTTAGACATCTTGGTTCTCACTTCTTTTCTGCGCCTGATAATATAGCGGGTCTTGATATAAAAAAATCTGATGTACTTCATTAGCAGCATAATGAGGCTAACACAACCGCAAAGTAGTCACCGTTCATAGTCCTCAAATACTCAACCCTCCCCACCCCTCTCCTTTTCGTCCTATCGTTTTTTCCTTCACCTCTTTTTCCCCTCTTGAAATGGTATCACAAAGGATGAAACAAGTAGGCCCTTTCTCTGGGCAACCATTACAAGCTTTCCTAACCTACTTTACTTCTTTGTTTATGGTTTTGGCTTTTTAAAGATCAAAAGCAAAAACAAAATAAATCCCTCTTGCTGATATTTTTCTGCTTTTACTCTGCTTAATGTGCCTTGGATATAGAGTTCTTTATAGTAAAATATTTTCGGTTTCTTTTAACATTTATATATACAATATATATACATTTTTTTTTTTTAAATTACAAATTTAAAATATACTTAATATAAAAAAATGTTATGAAAAAAATTAAATGTTTTTGTTAGAAACATTTTCAAAAAAACTTTTTGACACTTTGAGAAAAGAAAAACAAATTTGAATAAATTTATTTATTAAAATTTAATAATTTAAAAAGATAATTTAATAAGAACTGACGATATTTTAAAAAATTAAATATTTTTTTCGCAAATTTTTTGTCACTTTTGGGGAAAAAAATAAATAAAATAAAATTTCGAAAAAAAAAGTTTAATGTTAAAAAGAACCGAAGACATTGCACTTTGAAAAACTCTACAGCAAAATGTTTAACATTGCATAAGTCTTTGAATTCTAAACATTTTTTCAGTTTTCTCGTTAAATTCAATCCTACAAAGACACCAATTTTTCGAAAAATTTACGCTAATGCCCAAAATACTTGGATCACTTGACATGGAATCGCTCTCATGTCACGAGAAGCGCCATTAGGTGTCTATTGTGTGTGAGAGTAGAAAAGTATACGCCTTCAACAGCCTTTCTCGCGCATTTCAAATGTAAGTTTTATTGTAAATTCTATAAATTTTATTGTAAATTCTAGAGAAGCGAGCCAATGAATTTCCCTGCAGGGTAAGTATGCATAGGCATACTTGTATGCTAATGAAGCAGTCGCATGCCTAAGGAATTTAAAAAGCGCAAACATGCATACACATAAAAGTTTTTAAGCATTCACCAATTGTAGAAATACGGATGAGCGCTTTTTAATTATTTTGTATGATATCAAATCATATAAGAATATAAACAAATGTATGTTTGTATGCGCATCTGTGCACTTGCAAATTTATTTTGCTTCTTCTTGAGGCTTCGGATCTTTCAAGTAGCAATAACTTTCCAATTAATTGAGGAGGCATCAACTGTTCCATATTATTTAGCTGGAGACAAGCAAATTATAGACAGCAACGTGACTGCTTTTTTTTTTTTTTGTGTGAGTAGAGGAGTATGGGTAATATGGTAATATTCTCGCACATGAGCGACCAGCGGGTCTTTCTAGAATATTTACCTTCCGGTGTCATTTATGTTTGTATATAGATATGTTAAGTAGATTGGACACTAAAAACTTTTAATTATAAGTTTATTTAGTTATATTAATTTTTATTTATTATCTTAGTTTTACGAGTAAACAAAATTTTGTAAATATTTTTGGTTTATATTTTTATTTCTGTGCTTTTACCTCTGCAATAAATGAGGTAATTAAACCGATATTCGTTTAATTCTAGCCTAGTTTAAAGTCGAGCGCACGGTTGACTTGTATTTGCGTATGTATGTGCGTTTTCCGGAAGTAACTTTTTTAGTGGCGTCATAAAATGAAGGAAAATCGACTTGCGGGAACTTTATGTCACGCATCAGAGTGAGGGTTTTTATATGGCGCGAGGCCAATATGGAGCTCATGTAGATAGGTAGGTGTAATGGTTGATGTACCACTCTGGCACTCCCCAAGTAGCACTAAAGCGCCATTTTGATACCAATTTGAGACCTGCAACAGGCAGATATTTACAGCCAGCCAGAGCTATTGATGTAATGGAGAAGATTGATGGGACTTAGGTTGGCACACTGCCCCAGATTGTCGAAGAGAGCAGACCCAGTGATCCTAATCGCCTAGGTGTTAAACCTAGACATTTACAAAGAAAGCGCCCAACAGTCTCTTTCTCTGAAACGTCCCCACAGCTTCTGCAATGAGGGTTAAAAGGTAAACCTGGCTTTTCTGCGTGTGTGCCAATCGTCCAATGACCGGTAAACACAGCGACGAGTATGTAAATTAAATGATGTGGAGTACCCAGGACTTGATGATAAGAAAAGAAAATGGAGCTCCATCTATTCTGCGCTTTCCTGAGAAATAAGTTGCGCGATTCCCCTTTAACAACAGTCAGGGGGATGCCGATGTCTGAGTAGGAGGCCTCTAATACCAATTCAGCCTCCTTCCCTCTATGTTCCTATGTTCTAAAACGCAGATCAGAGAAATTTTACCTGCACACCCAAGAGATTTGATCTCCTCCTTACAGGAGTTAACAAGTTTGGATCTGCTGATACGAAGCTCAAACCCCAAAATTTGCGAGCTACTATAAAATACGGTGGTGGCAACGTAATGGCTTCGGCATGCATGTCATCTAATGCAGTTGCAAATTTAAGCATTGGAAATTTGAACTTAATCGAAGAAACAATGAGCAAATCTGTTTATTTAAAACATCTACCAGAAAACTTGGTTTCTTCTTCTTAGCATCACAGTCCTTGGTGAGCCATTGCTTCATTCACAACCTTTCGCCACCCGTCTCTATATAAGGCTACTTCCTTCCACGCGCAAGGTCATCTTCAACGCCTTCGAGCCATATCTTTCTAGGGGTTCTCTTCTTCGGCCTCCAACAGGGCGTAATTCAACTGCCTTTCGAGTTGTTCTCTCCTTGAGCATTCTAAACACGTGTCCAAGCCATCTTATCCTCTGTGATTTTATAAATCCAATCACTGTTTCGTGTTTTGCTAAAAGTTCCAGCTCATGGTTAAATCTTCTTTGATACGTACCGTCTTGCAGTCTCATTGGTCCATAAATTTTTCGTAAAATTTTTCTCTCTGAAATTTCTGATTAATGTAAGTGGTTTTTAGAGTCCAAAGTTCGCAACCATAGGTAAGCACAGGGTGGATCAAGGCTTTGTATTATATATCCTTAACTTTCGGTTGCGAGATAATAACTTTGATGTAAGCAATTTCAAATTAAAGTAATAAAATCCCTATTGGCTGAGATTTTGATACCGAAATAGGTAAATTCTTGCACATTTTCGAATGCATAGTCTCCGATCAGCAGATCATCATGTCTTAAACCGAAGCTGGACCGGATCAGAAACTTCGTTTTTCCTGTATTAATTATTAGCCCGATAGTTCGTAGAAAACTTGGTTCAACACGCTGGAAAATTACGAATTAAAGATGAATTTTGCTTTATAACACAAACAGGATATATATAAATGTCCGCACATTGTTGAAATTCCGAAAATATGACATCCATAACAAATCTGATTTTAAAAAGCTTGAAGAGTGGAGCCAAATTAGTCCAGAATACACAAACAAATTGTTTGACTCCATGCCACGTTCACTTTAAGCTGTAATTGATAATAAAAGATACCCAGATACCCAACAAAGTACCAAGTACCTTAAAATTTTAAAAATTATAAATAAATAGTTGCTCCTTTTTTACTGTATCATTTGAGCTGCGGCGCAAGTTCTCTGTATGCTTTTTTTTTTGTTTTTTGCATTACAATGAAATGAGTTTTGACTTTTTTATATTTTATGTTGAGAAGTGAAATAATACAAAATAAATAAAATATCTGCATACTCTGTTTATACTTGTATATATTATATCACATCATCATCAAAAACAGATTTTCATTTTCACAAAAAAATAGTTTGGGGAAGAAGAAATTTATTAATAAATTAATTAAATTAAAACAAATTTATTATGTTTGGGTAAAGTTTTTGCGCAAATAGTTTAAAACTGTTTTATGGTCGATCTTTAGCTCCTGGATGATGCTAACATGCCAGTCAACGTCGATTATTTCGACATTATGAACATTTTCTTTAACATCAAAAATACCTGAACGGAATCGACGAACCCAAAATTGCACTTAATCAGCTGTTACATATTCGGCAACATAAACATCATTCACAATTTCAGCGGTCTGGTTTGCATTTTCGCCTTTATGAAAGAAAAACTGTAAAATCCGCCGAATTTTCTTTTTGCTGACTTCCATTGGTAACACCCTGTGACTCACAACTGAATAGAACAAACAAAAAATAGCAAAATAATTTTTAGTGCAAACTTTCACCTTGACAATGAACATAATCTTTAAAATGTTTGATCGACGCTTCACGAGATATCTGCATCGATCTACCGAGGAAATAATATATTTCTTTTCCCCCAAATTAATTTGATCAAATATGGTACACTTTAAAAAAAATCCTATCTGTATCTAATAAGGTTGAGTGGCTGTAGCTTAAGTTTGGCAACCGCATCGCACATAGGGACAGCGATGCCACTTAGACCACGAAATGGGTTCATGGTGTGATTGAGTGACTGTAAACAAAATATGTTTTGAGCTGTAATTTGTATTGTTTTTAATCAACTTAATAATATTTGTTAAGTGTGCTTAACGCGGTGCTTATGAGCTAAGTTTAAGTTGTTTGCTATAAGCAAATATTTTTATGTATGCACTGGTTCAAATTATATGGAACAATGATCTACAAAACATATTTACCAAAGATTTTTATGAAAAAAATAACAATTTTGACGGTGAATAAAATTGTGTTTACTATAAAATTAACAGTCATTTCGTAGTTGCTTAAACAGACGTAAATATGGGGTAAAACAATAGTCTTGTTAAGAAAACAACAACCGGGGTTGTTAATAAATAACAGAAATCTTATTAGGTTAACTAACTAGAGAAAAGTTAATGTGACAATAAGCTGTTAACCTCTTTTCAAAAGAAGAGCATTTGTTAATTTAACAGATTTATCTTTTGGATGTGATTTAACTGTGTAATCTGTTGTTCCAACCGATTATTTTTACAGCATTTTTTCTATGGGTGTAGAAAAACGCGCTCAACAGAAGTCGCTTCCTGACACTAATTGATGAACATCTAGAAATAAAATTGCTGATTCGGCAATCTTTCGGTTATTGCTTTTAGCGATGCATCTTCATATACAATTAATACAGATTTATAAAATTTTGTTTATATTATCCTTAAAACTGAAAAGCTGTCGGTAGTGAATGCATAGTTTGATGCTATCTTTAAATTTTGTTTGTGTCAAATGTATGTCAAAATAACTACCCCTTTTTGTATAGAAGGAATGGTCCATCTTAAAAACATTTGCGACGATTTAGCTAAAAATTTGATAGTCCCTTCTAATAGAAGCGTGAGCGCTAAAGTCCAAACTTAGAGTTCCAGTATAAAAAAAATTAAATGCTGCTAAATAGGCGTTTGTTAGTTTTGTGAGAAATTTATAAAGTGTATGTTGTTTCTGCAAAATGACTTCCGCGGTTGAAAAACAAACGTATTCCTATGTACACTCCCTTAAGGGAACAGATACCTGTAAAATTTCGAAAAAAAAAATTTTTCTTTTTATAAAATGTTAACATAATCCTTTAAGAATATGTCAAAAATTTTAGAACGTAAATTTAAGTATTTCTTATATTATAGATCGTCAACCATGACGACTCTATTCGTTGCGTTCGAGCGCTGGGAAAGTTATACAGGGCCCGCCATATAACTTTACGGAATTAAAAATGCTATAAAAAAGAAGCTACTCAATATTTTTCCAAACTGTTTTTTTTTTATTTTAAAGTACAATACTTCCGGTTAATGATGAAACACAACTTCATTCATATGGCTGCCTCGGCTAGCCATGCACCATCCCATATCGGTCCAATTTTTCAACACATTTTCGATTGTATGCGGCTGTATTTCAGCTATGACATCCCGTATGTTGGCCTTCAGTGCATCAATTCTTGCTGGTTTGTTGACATAACACTGGTCTTTGACGGCACCCCAAACGATATCAGAATTTCGGCTGATAATGCGATCTTCGAAGACAGTGCGCAAAAGATTGATCGTAGCATTCGCTGTGTGGCAAGTAGCGTCATCTTGTTGGAACCAAATGCCACCAATATCCTCCTCTTCAATTTCCTGGAACAACCATTTTCGTTCAGCGGAAGAATAAAACTAATTTTCTGTCAAATCAGATGACAGCTAAGTGTTACCATTCTTCAAATAATAACTAGTTCAAATCCGTAACGATAGATGGCGGGCTCTATAGTTACGTTGCCGACTTTTTACCTGTCTCTTGAATCTCTTCACTTTTCTATCTGTCCATTATTGAAAATTTGTATGAGCAGATGTTTTAAAATATTTTTATTGTCAAATTTCAAGTAAATATACAGCATTACCGTTGCTAGAGAGTTTGTTTGTGCCGGCAAGATCCGGTGTTGCTTTTAGTTTTCTTCAGTTTAGTTTTGGAGCTCATTCAGTACACAACTACTTCAAAATATAAATATAAAAATGAGTTCTTATCCTCAAGGAGATAAAAATACATCAACTCGGGCATCACGCCCGCATAAACGTAAATTTTACGGAAGTCGGCGTTCTGAAAATGGTGAAGCTGAACAGTCGAGTGTAAGTGCGAGAAAATTATCCAGTTCTATTAGTGACGACATTCATTATAATATAATAATATGCATAAGCAGTGAAATTCGAGGAGACCAGCAATCGAGGATTGGGTTTCAAAATAGTTGTATTGTGTCGTTGCGGTCGTAGAGATATCAACTCAGGGCCATTTATTAAAATCAGAGTTTCAACTCTACCGTTTGGTGTCTCGCTCCAAAACACCTACATTCGGGGTCAAAAATTATTGAAATGGTTTCATACATTGCTGCTGGATTACTTAATGAAGAATATACATCGATTTTAGAAACAATGAACTCCTCAAATATAATAATTGGCCGACAATGTAAATCTTAAGCCGAAAAACTGGATGAAAAGAGAGTGATTCAAGGAAATCGTCTTAGCTCATTAGTCATAGAAGCTTGTAAAGCACGTCAACAGCAACTAATTGAACAGAATGAGTTCTATGAGGCTTCAGAAGGACAATAATATGGCGCTAGAATTGCTCATTAATCGCTAAGTCACAAAAATCATTGAATTTTCATGTATTCAAATTTTAGACGCGTTTTTCTCAAAACTATATTTTTCGAATTGGCGTACACGATAACTCGAAAATTTTTTGACCGATCTCCATGAAATTTTGCACACATCTTTTCTATGATATTACTTTCTATGTGAATGTACAAGTTTTCGAAAATTTTTCGAAAAAATAATTTTTCCGAAGCCAAAATAGTAGGAAAATTCGCCCCAAACTTCATTTTTTAAGCAATTTATTTTGCGAATTTTTTCCCCATTTAAATCATATAGAAATTATGACATTAATAAACAAAAACATTTTTTGGTTTTTGTATTCAGGTCACTGACGCCGATGCTACAATGCCCCCCGATTAAGAAGCCCACTGCGACCTTCTTGGAAGAATTGAGTGTACATCCGCTATTTTAAATGATTAAAAAAAAATGTTTATATTAGTTTAATGTATAAATTAACTGTATGCTAATTTTGAAAAAAAATATATTGACTTCTTCATTTTAAATAATTTTAATAAAAATCAGGGAAAATATGGCGTTTACTGGTATCTGTCCCCTTAAGAAATCAAAGATGTTCATAAATGGTTGCAATGGATGAAGCCAAAAAAACGAATGCCTCTTCAAAGCAGATCACAGGATTATTGATCTGTTTGATCTGTGATCCTTTGCATGGAGTTGAAGCCTTTTAAGGAAAAGTGGTGTTATTTATCAAAGCATAACGTTTACGTGCAGAAGATCTCAAAATACGGAGCACATTGAAAAAATCGCCACTCCCATTATGGCACACTGAGAAAAGACTTGCATGAACTAAGGAGAGTTCAGAACGGAATTCGGTAAGCGTAATATTCACGTACGAATCTTCATTTTGGGCGAATAGTTGCATAAGTCAGTCCTAGTGTACTGCTGATAATCGACAACTTTAACGAACTATTAAACATCCAGTTAAGGTTCATATTTGTCGCAGGTTCTCCTAAAAATGATTTGGCCGTTTATTGGTGTTAACCGCGTTTTACAAAAAGACAACGATCCCAAGCATCGAAATGGAATTGAAATGTTTTTGGGATTGATTGGCTCATACAGTCGCCTGGTGCTAACCTTATTGAAAATTTTTGGTGGTTAAGTAAAAACTTAATTGAGAGCAAATATGGATGATCAAACAGATGGTCAAGATAAGTTCAATTGATTTGGAGCCGATTTCCTCCACAACTTGCGCAGAAATCGTAACAAAGTGTGACTCGAAGAAGTGAAGCCATTATAACCAATGGTGATGGCTATACATTTTATACTGACTGAATTGTATTTTTTAAGTAGAAGTTCTCGGGATAAGAGAAGCTCACAGGATAATTAAAAATCATCCACAACAACTATCGGAAGTATGCTTTTTTGAAATAGTCAAGCAGCCATCTTAGCTTTAAAGCCACCAATTCAAAAATCATCAGGCAATGCCAATAAGAACTTAATGCCTTAGCGTGCACCACTGACATCGCTCTCATCTGAATACCTAGCCATAGGAACATAGAAGGAAATGAGAAAACTGCTGATGAACTGGCATTACAGGGAGCATCCTATAATCCGAAGCGGTAGAAATAGTCTGTCCCCAACTCGTGAGCAAAAAGGAGATCTTCTCTCTATTCCCGAAACAGGCCATTGACAGATGGACTAACACGGATACCTGCGAAATACCTACACAAACGTGGTCAAATTTCAACAAATCCAGAACTGACACAAACAGATATATCCAGAATAACGTCAATAATATTCGGCCACTGGCCATTTGGAGACTATGCCAGGAAGATGGGGTGGCCGTACAACAATAGATGTAGAAGCTGCAATCAAGAAAAATGTGTGAGTGCCCAAGTCGGGGAGCTCTACGACATAGAATGCTGGGAGATTTCTCAACATGAAAGAAATTGCAGAAAAGTTAAATCAAGAGGGTTCGACTAATAAAAAGTAGTAGCTTTACAAGTGCCATCTTTTGTGCTAATTGGATCTGTGCTGTGTCACTCAGACAACACCTCCATCACTCCCACCATACATTTTATTGAATATATTGCGTATAATAAATATTGCAAGCGCTTACAATGCAGTGTTTTTGAATCGAAATGGTCAAATAGTTGCTAAGCTGTGGCGCTCACGCTTCTATAGTTTCAGACAAACTGTATAAGCAAAATAGCCGAAGTCGATCATCCACGTTGAAAATTTTTACGGCCAAAAACATGGATTCATTGATTCATGTTCTGATTGATAGTTTTTTTCCATCCATAAGTGTTTTGTCTCTATTATATAATATATAGTTCTCTTTTTTATAGTTAGTATTACTTGTAGGAGTTTTTTCTATCCACTTACACCAATGCCCGCAAACTCTCTTCTTTTCGGGTATACATAGTAAATGAAATACACATGGGAGATTAACTCAAGTACCGTATAAGCTTGACTACTAATATATAAGATTGAAAATTTGTGAAAGCGCCGGTACTGCGCATTGCATTGTACTACGAATACTCACTGTGGAGGGTGGGGCGTATAAGTAATTTTTTGTTTATATGAGTTTTATGAGTGTTACGAGTGTGCGTTTATAAAGTTTTTCGATAGCTATACGAGTACATTTTTTCCTAATGCATTTTTCACTGACTCTTCAACAATTTGGCGCGTGTACTTTATTGACAGACATTACACAAAATATGTATCGTGACGGCACACGTGTGAGTATGCTTACGTACCTATAAAATATAGTTTGAATCGATTGTGCAAATATTATTGAAGTGACTGTGATTAACTTTGCACAATATAAGTATATAAACAATTAATTCTTATACGCTTTTACAGAATTTTGTCGAAAACAGACGTAAGTACTCCATTTTGCAATGACTGAATGGTGTTATTAATTACAGGGTGGGCCATATAGCGTTTGCTTTTTGAACCACATATTTTTTTGAGAATGGTAACACAAATGACATGTCAAATGTGTTCATAATTTACTTAAAGGTTTGACATTTAGGAAATGGGACGCTATACGCTTGAACAAAATTGGGAAATATTGAAAACCTATTTCCAAAGTGGTGAGTCTTCTTCTTCTTCCGCGGTTACAGTAAATGGCGAGCGTTACCGTGACATGCTCAACGAGTTTTTGTTTCCAAAAATTGAAGAGGATGACATGGACGACATTTGGTTTCAACAGGACGGTGCAACTTGTCACACAGCCAAAGTTACACTCGAACTTTTGGCTACCGTTTTTGAATTCCGATATCAATTGGCCGCCTCGGAGCTGTGATTTAAGCCCGTTGGCCTATTTTTTTGTGGGGAGCCGTTAAGGATAAATGCTATGCAAACCATCCAGAGACGATTGCTGCTTTAAAACACGAAATCGACGTTGCCATTCATGAAATTGGAGCCCAAACAATCGAAAATGTGCTTAAAAATTGGGTTGATCGAATGGCCTACTGTAAAGCCAGCCGTGGCAGTCATTTGAACGATATTATTTTTCATTCATAAATGACACTGTTCAATCTTCAAAATAAAAAAAAAGTTTGAAAAAATATTGATTAGTTTTTTTTATAGCCGATTCAAAAAGCAAATTTTACATGGCCCACCCTATAAAAAGCAACTACACTTTGCGTTGCAAACGAAAACGTTTTCAATAGCACAATTCAGAATTAGCAATCATTTGTAAATTATGAGTGTAAATATATGTATACATTTTGTTGTTGTGTTTATATATACATTTATTTATGAAATAGCCTACTATAAAGATTTTAATAATTTGTCTATTAAGTGGTGAAAGTAAAATCATAATACATACAATAAATATATTGAGAAAGCCTTAGAATTAGAATCTAGAATTTAGTCTTCAATATGACTACTGCTTTACTTTTGGCACAACAAATTAATTAATTAATAACCCTGATTCACACATTTTGAACTTGAAAAGGAAAACATTATTTAGACTTTTACGAAAAAGCTACAAACCAAACAAAAATTGCAGAAATAATGAGCTGGGGGTCCGATTCTCGTGCTGCCTAAACGTGAAAAACAAAAGTCTTTTCCCGTTTTCATTACACTTTCGATTCACGTTGTGTGAAAAAATGAAAAGAAACGTCAAAATATTTTTATATGAAAAATTTCTTTTCACTGATAGTTTTTGTTTAAAAAAATGGAGAAGGAGGCTATAAAACTCTATATGAGCCCTTGATTTTGACAGTGGTATAAGTCAAAAATTTTAAAAATCTAGTTTAACAGCTATTTTATAACAAATCCCTATAAAATAACATAATGCCATGAAAATAAACTCGATAAGATATGTTTATTTTTTGGTTGGTAAACAAAATACGGTTACTCTTCTTTTTTTTTGATAGTGGTATAAGTATAGTAAATAGTAGACATTATACGCCGAAGAAGTATAAGTAATGCTCCCAAGAAATGGATACGAATAAGACTAATATCGTCTTCAGATGAATCAGTTTATACTTTAAAAGTAATTATGCACAAAATATAAGAAAAATTAAGAGAAATAGTGGAGAGGAATATGAAACAAAAGAGTCTAAGCATGTGAGTGGTAAACTTTTCGAAAATAAAGATTGCCTTTGTTCCAAAAAATTTATAAATGGAATCGGATATGAAGACAGGAAAGCTAACTTTTATTCTTTTTGGAAATTGGCAAGTTTCCAAACACAGAATTTGTTTCTGTATGGTTTAGTTCGAAAACAATCAATAAAACAAAGACGATCCAGAAATTACGAAGTATATATGAGATATACGGCGGCCGCCGTAGCCGAATGGGTTGGTGTGTGACCACCATTCGAAATTCACAGAAAGAACGTAGGCTTGAGTCTCGGTGAAACACTAAATTAAGAAAAACATTTTTCTAATAGCGGTCGCCCCGCGGCAGGCAATGGCAAAGCTCCGAGTGTATTTCTAGCATGAAAAAGCTCCTCATAAAAATATCTGCCGTTCGGAGTCGGCTTGAAACTGTAGGTCCCTCCATTTGTGGAACGATATCAAGACGCACACTATAAAATGGAAGGAGGAGCTCGGCTAAACACCCAGAAAAGGGTGTATGCGCCAATTATATATATACATATATATGAGAAAATATATGTTTAAGTTTCATCTAAATGTACTGAATTCAGAAGTTTTTGTTTGCAAAACTTTTTTTTGGATACTTTCAAAATATCTAACGGAAGATTAAGCCGTGTCTTAAATGCCAAAACACCTGGAACGGATGGTCGTGGCAAAATGGCTGGTTCATCTAGAAAAACAAATGAAGAAAAAATTAAAGTAGTACGAGAAAATATTCTGAGCTTTCCAGCATGTGGAAGCCATTACACGAGATCACATCACACTTCAGGTCGAAAGTATCTAACTTAGATATGCGAAAAATGTATGCTGATGTGAAAAATGTGATGAAAGTAATACATTTCGTGTGAAGGAGTGGACTTACAGGAAAATATTCAATACGGAGTTCAACTTAGATTTTCATACTCCTCGTAATGACAAGTGCCAAAATTGTGATTCGCTAAAACTAAAAAAATTGAAGCATCCAGTAATGAAGACGAGAAGTTGCATCTTATCGAAATTCATGATTCTCATCTTAGCAGTGCCGAACAGGCTAGAAAAAGTTTAACAGATGACATACAAAAAGCAAAAGATAGCCCGAGTGAATATTGCGGATTCACATTTCATCTACAGAAAGCACTTTCTTCTCCAAAACTTTCTGTTTCGGTAGTTTATTATAAGCGCAACATGTATGTATACAATTTAGGGTTTTATAATTTCCATAATGGAAGTGCTAAAATCTATGCATGGGATGAAACAATCGCCTCAAGAGGATCACAGGAAGTTCTGCATCTGAAAGCACATTCGGGGCATTTCCACTCAAAAGCATGCCATAGCTTAAGGTGATGTCTGCTCAGGACGAAATCGTAACATTAACATAGCTATAATTTGGTTAAAAATTCTTCAGTCGTCTGATAATAATGTTGAAACAGTTGATCATAAATTTATGGTATCCGGCCATTCTTTTTTGCCAAATGTTCGCGATTTTGGTTTGATAGAAACTAAAATCAAACAATCAACTTATTTATACATACCTGAGCTATTTTATACATTAATAGAAGTATGTAAAAAGAAAACCCCTTTATTAGTAATATAATAGCACAGAAAGATTTCATTTCAACAAAACAACTAAAAGAATCAACGAATAATAGAAAGAAAAACACCAATGGAGAAGCTGTGTCTTCGCTAAAAATACAATGGATCAGATTTCTAATAAATCCTCCATATGAGATGTTTTATAAAACCTCCTTGGATGACAATTCCGAATTCAAAGTAGAATATACGAAAATATTGATTTGCTTCCATTATACATAACCATTACACCAATAACAGAAGAAAAACGTAAAGATATGATGGATTTACACTACCCTATATCCCACCAATTTTTCACAAACATTTTATTTCCCTAAATACTAATAAATATTTACTTAGTTACAATGAAATGAGTTTGAATAAAATGTTAATTACTAATAAAAATGTTTCCTTGATGGTACAAGTCATTTATAAAGTCATGCAGTTAATTTTGAAAGTGGCATAAGTGATTTCAAACCCACATTTCCTTTTAAAAATGGTTACAAATTTCACAATCATAATAAATACTTGTTTGTTGGCACTACTTTACTGTCGAAAATCATATTCCATAATACAAAAATATTTTTTAATCCTTTTAAACGCAAACTCTAAATATCTCGAAACAAGGAAAATATGACTTATACCGCTTTCAAAAACAAGGGCTAATATATTCTAAAAGTTTTTAAAAAATGTGTGTCAAAAATTGAAGAATTTAAAGAATATTTGAGATGTTTTTTTAACTTGCTCAAAGTTTTACACTAGGTATGGTTATTGTTGTAGAATGAACTCTACTTTTATAAAAGTCAATATCAAGTCGAATCCTTGATCTCCTTGTGTTTGCGATTTGATTTTTAAGTCGTTAGTTAAACTCTCTTTTTAGATTTTTTAATTCATATTTTATTCTAGCTTTTTGTTCATTACGTAAATTGAATTTAAATGTTTTTTCTGTAATTATTTGAAAAAGTGTCATAGATGTCTTTTATGACATTTTCAAAAACAGTTTTTCAGATTTTTATAGTTACAAAATCCCTATCAAAGCCTATCTTTTTCCGAACAGTTTTTCGGGATGTGTAGCAGCTTTAACGGGAGGAAAGTTGTTTGTGGGTGTGTCGGCATGTTGTTGGTAGTTTATTAAAGGGGTGTTAACTTATATTGTATATTAGCTTTTGAAAAAACGTTTTTGTTAAAAACGAATGGAAAAAAAAAATAAATGAATATGAATTAATTTTATAATTGAATGACATTGTTAAAACATCTTCCACTTCTCCCAAAAGTTGCTTTTTTGTCATATTCAAAATATCACGACTTGAAATATTTGTAGAGGAATGCATATAGGATTTTGTCTATCGCGAAGTGAGTCTCTCAGTACTATCAAAAAATTTCTATAAATATTAAATTATTTTCAAAATAGGACTTAATTTAATAAAACGCGTTATCTTACCTTTCCTCATCGCGAACTCTTTGCTCCAAATCAAGCAAAATAATTATTTGCGACATATTTTCTTTGAATTTATTCAAGCTTCAAAGCAAATGTCATTTGAAATTTGACCATCACACTTGCAAACGTTTCATAGCTACAGTGGAAACGGAACACTTTTATCATCGCACAAACGAGAAACGCAAAATAATCGTTTGGGAAAAGGCAGAGTGAATGAGTGCCTGTGAAAACGAAAATTAAAACTTTTTAATTGACCCCCTGATTTATATGCTAATGATATACAATGTCATAAAATTAGTACAGACAAAAGGTAGTTAAAAGGAAGAAATTTCGAAGGACGCGCAGGACAACAATTTATATATATCCTACTATCGTTAAGAAAAGTAAGCGTAACCCTTTTAAGTCTTCTCGAAATAAATGAGGAATATAGCCTGAATATATCGAGCAGACTTGTACAAAGACGCCTTAATCAAAATAAAATCAAATGGGCGTGCCAACAAAAACAAACCACTACTGTCGAAAAAAAATATCAAGGCGCGCTTGTCATTCGCAAATGCCCATAGAAGCAAAGACGTAAAAGTCTGCAAAAGAATACGTTTTATAGACGAAGTTAAAATTAACATGATTGATCCTGATGGAATGACTTTGAATCGCCGTGAAAAAAGCTTAGAGTTCAATCCTCGGTATACAATAAAAACCTTAAAGAACGATGCGGGTAACTTGAAAGTTTAAGGATATTTTTCTTGGAATAGAGTTGGACCAACAGTGAGTATAAAGGGCAATACAGGTAAGTTTGCTTATATTGATATTCTCAAAAATACAATGCAGACATATTCCTTCGCATCCATGCCACGAAAGGAGTTATTCATGCATAATACGATCCCAAGTATACAGCAAAAGTGGTGAGAATTTGGCTTTCAAAAGACAAAACAGCAGTTCTTAATTGTCCAGTACAATGCGCTGACCTGAACCCCATTGTGGGGAGCGGACTTTTGAAAAAAGGTATGTTTTTCGGGTAGAAATCAGACTGTAGTACGGAAAGTTTTCCCATTGTAGCACCTGCCAGAATGTCAAGCCTTCAAAATAATAATCAGTTTAACTTGTTTGTTTCATAATTTCTGAAGAGCCAAAATCGTGTTGACAAGCCACGAGTTTTTTTTTGTAAAACGCTTACTTTGGTGCCACACTACTACAAAAAATTATATCGAAAAAAATTGTTTTTGTATACTATTTGATGTCAATAATAATATACTATAAATAAGAACGATCGCATTTTATTTTCTTAAAAACAAAAATCCTAAAAAATATCTATAAAAATATGAGTATTTATTTGACCAGACTACCTTAATACAAAGTATGCCACGCCGGTGTGTAAAAAATAATGGATACTGCACAAAATACTCTACAGGTAAGAGATTAATAAACAAATTTAACCAATTTGAGATAACTAATTTCCGTTTTTCTTTCAGATCAATAAAAGTGCACAATTTCAGTGTCCAGTCCAAAATGTGATAAATTCCGATTTTTCGAACTTCTTCTAATTGCACATATCGAGTTGTTATTTATTTACTGTTTTTTTTTTTTGATTTTCCTAAAATAAAAGAATATATTTGTGCAAAACGAACTGTTTTACTAGGTCATTCAGTAAAAATAATCATCATAATACCTATGTTATTGTGGGGAAGTGCGCTATTTCTCTGTCCATAGATGTACTTATATATAAACATAATTGTATATCCATATCTACGAACCAATTGAACAATGTTAATATGAATTGTAACAAATTGAAGATAATGAAATTCCCCACAAACTCGTCACTACTCGTCACTTTTCGATAGTCCTAATAGAAAAATTGATTAATCATTTCACATTTTTTGTATTTTAAAATTTAATTCATCCATTATCGTTAGATGGAGAAAATGTATAAGACCGTCGAAAAAAAAATCAAAAATAAACAGTATTTTATAGTCACTTGAAACTAGCACTTTGTTATACTGAAATTCCCATTGTAGTTGTATACAGACACGAAATTTTTCTTAAAATTCTGGTTAAAAAGTGTGAAGTTTTGATGAAAATTTGTTGATTTTTTTTATTCGCACAAATTTTGAAACTTGGATTTATATTTTCATAAAAAATTATTAAAAACAAAACAAATTGTAAAAAAAATTTAATAAAAAAAAAATTAAAAAGTTATTAAAAATAAAACAAATTGTTAAAAAAAAATAAAATAAATAAAATTAGAATAAAAAAATAGAATAAATTTTTTTTTAATAAAACAAGTTGCTAAAAACAATATAATAAAAAAAATAAATTATTAAAAATAAAACAAATTGTTAAAAAAATATAATAAAAAAAATTATCAAAAATAAATTTAAAAAAGTTGTTAAAAATAAAACAAATTGAAAAAAAATATATATATTAATAAAAAAATTAAAAATCTATTAAAAATTAAACAAATTATTCAGAAACACATCTGTCAAAACTACTCAATAAGACCCTGAGCCGTAGTTATTTATCGCAGCGTAGTTGATTATATAATATAATAAATATGTATGTGTATATGTCTATTTTCCTACACATCCATTACATATAAGTAGATACTAAACAAATATTTAATCACATAAACGCTTAACAGCCATTTTACAAAAAATATTTCTTTAGTATTTGTCATTAAAAGAAAATTGAATATAAGCGTGTACTCACAATTTAAAGTTTAATGCGTCATACGGCTGACCATCAAATCGCATTATTTCATATTGTTTATCAAGTGTTAACGTGGAATTTCGAAGTGCTGGAATTTAATTTCTTTATGAGGAAATCACGCGTTCATAACACCAATAAATTGACTAGGTTTATCGAAGCCTGGCCGTAACTGGAGCCAAATTTACTTAAAAATGAGACAGCGTAACGAAAAGCTTCGAATTACAACTCATAACGCTAAACATAGAAGCATACATACATAGGTATGTACATACTTACTCATCATATGGATACTATTCATTAACCCGAATAGTAGGCAGGTATATCTAAGCAGAAGAATACGCACGTACATATGTATATCTGTATGTAGATTTGGCCTACAATCTCATTCAGATTTGATTGTAAACAGTGATGAATCACAACACGTATGTACGTACATATGATACATACATGTAGGTGGGTATATTCTCTCTCAATACATATTTATATGAAAATGACAAGCTGTGGTATCTGCATCCAAATATGCATGAGATTACAACTTCATTACTTTTGCATTCATTGCAGATGCTCTTACAAATGCTTGCACGAACATACAAGCATACCCACATACACTTGATTGAGTGATTCTGATTGTAGTGTAAATATGTTTGAAAGATATATGAGCCATTCTTGAAAAAATTCGCTGACACAGTACTCTTTGAACATATTTTCTTGCTATGCGTATATACATATGTATGTACATATGTCAGTATATTCGTAATGCACTTACGCTGAAGTTCTATAATTAAATGTGTTTTGCTTTAAGATGATTACCAATTATCTAAATTTGTATGACTCGATTGACAATGTGACACTTTTAAAACATTAATTATTTAATTCTGAGTTGCACATGACTATTTACTATTTCTGTGCTATATATTTCGAACAAGCACTTCTCACCTGCAAGACCAACAGCTATTTGTGGATACCACGCCAAAAAAATTGGCCGTCTTTGGCCGCAAACCAATCATCGAGCCATTTTTTGGCTTCTTCGTGAGATTTGAAGCGCTGCTCGGAAAGTGCGTGGCCCATCAAAGCAAACAAATGATAATCGGAAGGCGCCAAGTCTGGTGAGTAAGCCGGTTCCCAATCGTACATCTCTACCAATTCCCGGGTCACTCTTGTTCGATGTGGCGGTGCATTGTCACATTGTCAGTTCATGCGGCACCCATCTTCCGACTTTTAAAATCATGCCCATGTCTTTCAAACGTTTGGAAATGGTTTTTTGGGTCACTCCCAACTGCACTGCCATCATATCTTGCGTTTGACCATCATCTTCATCCAACAATGCTTGCAATTCGGCGACCTCAAACTTTTTCCGTGGCCGGCCACGGTCCTCGTTTTCCACGCTAAAATCACCACTTCGGAATTTTTCAAACCACCTGAAGCACTGTGCTCTACTTAGAGCATGTCCACCAGAAGCTTCTATAAGCATTTGATAAGCTTGAGAAGCGTTTTTCTCCAATTGATAACAGAAAATCAACGATGCCGGCAAATCGTAGTTTGAAGGCACGAAATTCGACATTTTTAATAGCGACAAAAATGCATTGTTGTAAGAAACAGATGACAGATGAAAAAAAACAAGACATTTGGGAAGGTTTAAAAATAATAGCTGAAATGTCATTTCATAGGTATAGGTATAGATGCTATATAAATGTTTCTTCCAGCAATAAAATCAATAGCTGCGATATTGATAATAATAAAGCACCTGTATAATGTTTGCCAACAGGATAATTCAAATGCAATTTAAGATTACATTTCAATTTCTGGTCTATGCGCGGTCTATAGGGTCAACCAAGTCCACCCTAAGATCACATTGTGGATAAATATTTTTGACAATTAGTTATTCAAAAATGAAGACAATAAGTTCACTGCTGCTTGCCAAATCCTATTGGAGTTAGAGTTAGTTGATTAGAGGCAATAATTTCTTTGGAAAAAATGGTTATTAAAGCAACCGTATTTGAACTAGTAACACAAAGGGTTCTGATAATTCCAGTGAAGACTACACTTTGCTCGAATCACTTTGCATGCATCAAAATATTATTCCATCTAACGGTATTTCGCAGCAGTGAAACTTCAGCAGTTGTAATACTGTGTGTTAGCCTACATTAGTTGCGCATTAAAAGAATAGTTCTTCAAGCTTTCCATGTGTTTGGTCGAAAGCATCTCAATTCTAATAGTAAAATGGAAAATCAGAAAGGTTGAACAGGTCGTGAAAAAGACAAATCGATATCTTGACCTCAGAGGGACTTTCCAACCACCAAACTGCCAAAGAGATTGGTCGAAGTCCAAATGTTGTGGATTTGTGGATCTTAACTTGAAACAAGGCGCCTTCTATGGTAAGATCGACAAAGGAAGAGTAAACTCCTTTATAGAACGAAGTTATGCCTCTCAGGGGTGGCTTTCCGTAATTCGATAGTCGACATTCGTCGACTCGATACTTCAATTCGATATCTGACTCCCGACGAGACCGTTATTTCGATATGAGCAATCTCGTTTTCATATTTTAAGCAGTGTTGCGAAAGCGCTATGTGGTTGCCAAAAGATGTGTGAAATAAATAAAAGTAATAAGTCGTTTAAAAGTGTGAAATTTTATTGTGTGATTTTGCACGATTTTAGTGCGGAAAACTGTTCAATTAATAGAAAAAGGCTAAGATATGCGTCAAATCATATGGAATTACCAGAGTTATGGTAAGTCAAGAGAATTCGAAGAACACACTTGAGCTTGACTTGTTTACAGTAGCACAGAAAACAAACTATGTGACATATCACACTGAAATTTGCCATGTAAGCTTATAACAGTCCTACCAAAAAATTTATTTTTGCCATATGTCATCCGCGGACCGTTTTATTGATACCGTCTCGTTCATATTTGAGTAGAAGGTATATACAGGGTTTGATTGAAAAGTAATGAGCCTAATTTTTTTTTAAGCAGTTTTATTAAACCTTTTGGCTCATACAACTAATATTCTTCAAAATAGGAGCGTCCTTCCACTGCAGGAAACATTTTTTAAACTCATCCGCGGGAATCGCGTTCAATTCAGCTGTCACAGTTTTTTGGATTGCCTCGATGGAGTCAAAACGCCTCCCCTCAGCTTTCTTTTCAGGCGCGGGAACAAGAAGAAGTCCGGAGGGGACAGCTCTGGGCTGTAGGGAGGGTGGGGAAGCACCGGAACCCCCATCTTGGCCAATGCAGAGGCGCAGAGGAAGGCGGTGTGCGCCGGCGCATTGTCGTGATGATTGTCTTCGACGTCCTCCCGGCCTTACTTGAACGACTTGTGCCACCGTTTTACTATGGTTTCGGTACTCGTTTTGTTTAGCTTTACGCAAAATTTGATCGAGTAAGGTTGCTCCAACGATCGCTACATTTTCGCCACTGCAAAATCCTAACACACTTTTAAAACAGCTTTTCCGCGCGGAACGATGTTGACTGCACCGCTGTTGCCAATCAATTGGGACCGGTTTCTAGTGAAAAGGGAAGGTCCAACGAACATTTTCCCCCACCAGCCGATTAGGTTGGTTGCTTGGCAAACGCTCCGCGCGGGAAGGCTCATTACTTTTCAATCAAACCCTGTATATATATAATTGGCGCGTACACACTTTTTTGGTGTTTGGCTGAGCTCCTTCTCCTATTTGTGGTGTGCGTCTTGATATTGTTCCACAAATGGTGGGAGCTACAGTTTCAAGCCGACTCCGAACGGCAGATATTTTTATGAGGAGCTTTTTCATGGCAGAAATACACTCGGAGATTTGCCATTGCCTGCCGAGAGGCGACCGCTATTAGAAAAATGTTTTTCTTTAGTTTTGGTGCTTCACCGAGATTTGAACCTACGTTCTCTCTGTGAATTCCAAATAGTAGTCACGCACCAACCCATTCGGCTGCAGCGGCCGCATTTGTTACCGAAAGCAAAAACGATACTTTGATACTCATATCGAATTGCGGAGAGCCAATCCAGTTGTTTGAAATGGGATAAAGTTTCTAAATCATGGTCTTATAATTCTTAATATTACGTTGTAAAAAGTGTTATAAATTTCTGATAAAAACATCAGTGTCAATGTACTAATATAGTAGAATTTCATGGCGATCATTTTAACCCCATAACTTATATTTTTAGGAGCCAATTGGGTCTAATTTTTAAGAAACGTAGAAACGTAGGCTATAAATGATTTTTCTCTTTCTTAATTGGCGCGATAACCGCTTACGCGATTTTGGCCGAGATTAACAAAGCGCGCCAGTCGTTTCTTTCTCGTGCTAACCGGAGCCAATTGGACACACCAAGTGAAGCCAAGTCCTTCTCCACCTGATCTTTCCAACGCAGAGGAGGCCTTCCTCTTCCTCTGCTACCACCAGCTGGTACCGCATCGAATACTTTCAAAGCCGGAGCGTTTGTATCCATTCGGACGACATGACCCAGCCAACGTAGCCGCTGGATCTTTATTCGCTGCGCTATGTCTATGTCGTCGTAAAGCTCATACAGCTCATCGTTCCATCGTCTGCGATATTCGCCGTTGCCAACGTGCAAAGGTCCAAAAATCTTACGCAGAATCTTTCTCTCGAACACTCCAAGCGTCGCTTCATCGGATGTTGTCATCGTCCAAGCTTCTGCGCCATACGTTAGGACGGGCATGATGAGAGTCTTGTAGAGTGTTAGTTTTGTTCGTCGAGAGAGGACTTTACTGCTCAATTGCCTACTTAGTCCAAAGTAGCACTTGTTGGCAAGAGAGATTCTACGTTGGATTTCAAGGCTGACATTATTATCGGTGTTAATGCTGGTTCCTAAATACACGAAGTCTTTTACAACCTCAAAATTATAACTGTCTACAGTGACGTGGGTGCCGATACGCGAGTGCGCCGACTGTTTGTTTGAAGACAGGAGGTACTTCGTTTTGTCCTCGTTCACCACCAAACCCATTCGCTTTGCCTCTTTATCCAGTTTGGAGAAGGCAGAACTAACAGCGCGGTTGTTAAGGCCGATGATGTCAATATCATCGGCATACGCCAACAATTGTACGCTCTTATAAAAAATTGTGCCTGAGCGATTAAGTTCTGCGGCTCGTACGATGCTCTCCAACATCAGGTTAAAGAAGTCACACGACAGCGAGTCACCCTGTCTGAAACCTCGTTTGGTATCAAACGGCTCGGAGAGGTCCTTCCCAATTCTGACGGCGCTGCTGGTGTTGAGCAACGTCATCTTACATAGCCGTATTAGTTTTGTGGGGATACCAAATTCAGACATAGCGGCATACAGGTAACTCCTTTCCGTACTGTCGAATGCAGCTTTGAAGTCGACGAAAAGATGGTGTGTGTCGATTCTTCTTTCATGGGTCTTTTCCAAGATTTGGCGTATTGTGAATATTTGGTCGATGGTAGACTTTCCAGGTCTGAAGCCACACTGATAAGGTCCAATCAGTTGGTTGACGGTGGGCTTCAGCCTTTCACACAATACGCTCGCTAGAACCTTATAGGCGATATTTAGAAGACTAATCCCGCGGTAATTGGCACAAATTGCAGGATCGCCCTTCTTATGGATTGGGCAGAGCACACTTAAATTCCAATCGGCAGGCATGCTTTCATCCGACCATATTCTGCATAGGAGCTGATGCATGCACCTTACCAGCTCCTCGCCGCCATGAGGCTATAAATGATTAATGGGTTAAATATTTGGAGAAAAGCAAGCAATTTAGTGTCGGTCAGAAAAAAAGTGCTAAGTCGCCTTAAGTTATTTTATCAAAAGTGCACAGACATCTACTTAATACTACATTTTCATAAAAAAAACTAGTATCTTCCAATATTTCAATAAATCATGTTTTCTTAGAAAAGTAAAGCGTAATTTTTCTCAGTAATTTATTCTCAGCATTTTAACAAAACTCTGTCTACTCCGTAAACTCTTTGAAGAAAGCAATTCATTTGAAAAGTTTTTAATTACATTTCGCACGCTCCCCAATGCAAATTAAACGTCCGTAACATAACGCAATTAAAAAAATTACAATGTTTCTCTTAAACAAATCCAAAACACCTGTTTGTTGCTTTTGCACGTGCTTGTACATACTATAGTAAAAGTCGAATAGGTGGGGCAAATGCTTCATTATATCTATAGTTCCGTTATATTTATAGAATATCAAAACCCGATACAACGAAACATGAGAAATTTTTGAAAAAAAATAATTAAAGTACACTTTTTATGCCTACACGTTTGGGCGCAAGAGTATTATCATTTATTTTTTTTTCTAGATCAAATAATAAAGAAAAACAACCACTGTATTTTGTGATCGAAATTTCTTCGTTATATCTATGGATAATTTTTGTATAAAATATTTTGCAACAACGGGGTGTTTCAACGGCCTTAGCAAACATTTTGTTATGTTGAGTTTTTCGTTTTATCAACGTTCGTTTATCGAGACTTCACTGTACTTAAAAAGAAATTTGTATACGCAGTAGACTCTCGTGACAGTTTATTGCATTGTTGCTTTAATTGAAAGTTGAAAAATTATGGATCGAACTGATATAAATGTAATTAAAAAATAATTTATTTCAATTAAAGAACTGGAAAAAATTTTTTTTGAATTATTAAATATTTTGCGAAAGTTCAGATTTTTTAATGATACATCATTTCCAGGTTCAGAAGCTGATTTCACCAGTTTTTTTCGGTTTACCTTTTTATGATATTTCGCTATTTTTTTCATTGATAACTTTTTGAACTTCTAAGTCTTATACGAATCATAGAAAAACAAAAAGCGCGTCAAAACAAATACTCGTACCAGCAAAAGATCTATTGAAAGTTGCGATTTTGATTATGATTACATAAGAAATGCTTTGACTTAGGCTCCAATATTAAATGTTGATGCGTTGCACGAAATCGCGTGAAAATCACGTGTATTGGTGCTTGCAAAAACTAAGGGATGCTGATTAAGATCAGCAGAAACATACATGTATGTATTTTGTGCAACGTGGGAGCAACTAATCTCTCAATTATTAGTGGGAATTTAGATAGCGATACAATTCCCGTACGTATTCTAATAACAATATCATAATTTGCGAATACTTCGAATAAAAAAAAAATGTTTATTTCACTCTTCATCTTCGTAAAACACGCAAGTATCTATTTCTTTGTTACTCGATTTACTCAACTCTATCAGCAGGAGATCGTCTGTATACATGATTCAATTATTAAAGGTTTGCTCACTTGTGACATTAGAATTCTGACACTCACTTACAAAAGGTTGTATTTAAGAAGGGCGAAGAAAGTGGAAAAATTAAATACCTTTTTGGTAAAAATTGTAGGAAAAAATGTTTTGTTTGTACGTAAATTATAAATGGTACAAACGGGAATGGCCAGGAATGATATAAAAAAATGTTATTAAGTTAAACACAGATTGATATTTTGTTAATTAATTAAAAATTATTTTTTAAATTGAAAACTGATCACGAATCTGGGAAATTTCGCCGATATGACGCTACTTATTACCTAAGCATTATGACCGTAATGAAAGCCTTTCAGAGGAGAAGCGAAGTCATCATAAATTTAGTTGACTAAAAAGAAGCTGTGAGCATACCCACCCCTTACTTAACTATGCTACACCCCCGTAAGATTGTAGTTTTGACCCCTAAGTCGCGATTATTCTTGCATTCCTAACTACTTGACAAACTACCCCGGACATGAAACAAGAAATGATAGGAAATGTTGTGTATTTCTGCCATAAAAAAATCCTTATAAAAAACCATCTGCCATCCGGAGGCTGTGATTAATTATTATCAATACGTCCAGCTTCCACGTTTATTGCCCCAAAACGATGATCTATGATATCCTGATTCAAACTGTTCAGGGTATTTTCCATTTAGTTTTGGTTATAGACAGAGCAAGTGCTTACACGCCCTTTTGAAAACGAAATATTTTTCCTACAAATTTTATTTTTCTTCCACTTTTGTTAAAAATTTCTAGAGTTAGCAACTCAGTGTCTGGCTAAGGGAGCTGATTTGTCAAGAGGGAATGAGAAAGCTGCTTACAGAGCAAACCTTTTATTATTGAATCATGGTCTGTATGTAAAATTTATTTTGTAATAAATCTTATTTTATTCTATCGAACTTTATTTCGGTTTATTTCATTTAATCTCGATTTTACTTGATTTGCATTTAATTTAAATAAATTTAGAAATTCTAGTTGAACTTAATAACAATCCTTTATTTATTTTAATATATACATAAGTATATAATTTTTATTTTTATACACCTCTTTATTTTTTTTTCTATTTCAATAAATTAAATTTTAAAATTCTAATTACACCCAATTCATTTAAGGTAAATTTATCTAGTTTATTGTAATTTTTTTTATTTAATTTTTTCTTTTATTTTTTATTATTTCTTTTCTTTTCATTTTATTAAATTGAATTTAAAAGTTCTAGTTAAACCTAATTAATTTAATTTTAATTTATTTCATTTGATTACTTGTTATTTAAATTTTTTCTTTTCTTTTTTATTACATAAATTTTAATAAACAGAATTTTTAAATTCTAGTCAACCCTAATTAACTTAATTTTAATTTATTTCATTTCTTTTTTTATTTACTTTTTTCTTTTCTTTTTTATTAAATTTTAAAGTTCTAGTTAAACTTAATTTATTTAATTTGAATTTAATTCATTAATTTTAGTTCATTTCATTTAATTAATATATTTTTTATTTAACTTTTTCATTTCTTTTTTATTATATAAATTTTAAAATTCAAGTTAAACCTAATTAATTTAATTTTAATTTATATTTTTTCTATTTCTTTTTTTTAGTTTTAATAATTTTTTTTCTTTTCTTTTTTTTTTTTTTATTATATAATTTTTTTTAAATATAAATTTAAAAATTCCAGTTAAAGCTAATTAATTTTATTTTATATCATTTAATTTATTTTTTTTTTTCTATTTCTTTTATGTTTTAATTAATTTAGTTTTCTTTCATTTTATTTAATTTTTTTCTTTTCTGTTTTATTATATAAATTTTATTCACTTCTAAAATTCTAGTTAAACTTAATTAATTTAATTTTAATTATTTTTTTCTATCTCTTTTTCTTCAGCTTTAATTAATTTAATTTTAGTTTATTTCTGTACGATTTACCTGGAAATAATATAAGTTAAATACGCAGGAACCAAAACTCTTAAAACCAAAAAGGCGCCAGGTTACGATCTAATAACTAGTAAGGTTTTAAAAGAACTGCCCAAATGTGGATACAAATTCCTCACCATTATATTTAACGCGATGATCAAACAAGAGTATTTCCCAACTCAGTGGAAAGTTGCTGAAATCATCCTTATACAAAAGCCAGGGAAGACCCCGAGCGTGGTATCCAATTACAGGCCAATAAGTCTATTGCCTGTTGCCTCCAAGCTCTTCGAAAAGCTGCTTTTAAAAAGGATAAATCCAATAATTGCGCAAAGAAATCTCATTCCAGCCCACCAATTTGGTTTTCGCAAGTATCACTCCACCATAGAGCAAGTTAATTGTGTGTATGATTTCGCTAGACAAGCACTTGAGAGGCGGCAATACTGTACAGCGGCATTTTTAGATATAACGCAAGCCTTCGATAAAGTCTGGCATGAAGGCCTGCTATACAAGCTTAAGCAGGGCTTACCGCACAACTGTTATATGCTCATAAAATCATACTTGCAAAATAGACATTTTCTTGTTACAGTAAAAAACGAGACCACTAACCTTCACGCAATCAGAGCAGGTGTACCACAAGGCCCCGTCTTGTACACTTTGTTCACGGCAGATCTTCTACTATCAAAGAACACATATACAGCCACGTATGTAGATGATACTGTCGTCATGGCCAGGAGTACCCTTCCCTCAATTGCTTCTGATTACCTACAAGAAAACCTTAACAGTGTTACCGGCTGGATGAAAAAATGGCGCTTAAAAGCTAACGAAAGCAAATCGGCGCAGATAACTTTCACTCTTCGAAATTGCTCATGTCCTGCCGTATCTCTTAACAGCGTTCCAATACCACAAACAGATAATGCCAAATATTTAGGTATTCTATTAGACCGGCGTCTTACTTGGCGATCGCATATATTTTTAAAACGAAAGCAACTTGGACTGAAATTGCGATCACTACACTGGTTAATCGGCTACAATTCAGCACTTACACTAGACAATAAGGTGCTTATCTACAAATCTATTCTGAAACCGATATGGACGTATGGAGTTGAATTATGGGGCTCAGCTGAAAAATCAAATCTAGAAATCATGCAAAGATTTCAGTCTAAGGTGCTCCGCATGTGTGCGAATGCGCCATGGTTTGTATGAAACGAGATATTGCACCGTGACCTAAAAGTTACGACAGTTTTTGAAGAAATAAACAACCTCAGCCAGAGATACAACAACCGACTTGCCACTCATCCGAATAACCGAGCAAATAACCTCTCCAAGATAAGCTACTCCTCAAGATTAAAAAAATGTCAGCTTAACGATTTAATGCAAAGATTTAAAACGTAATATATAGTACGTAAATGCAAAAGTTGTAAAATTGTATAATATATGTATATGTTATATGATGTTCATTATTATGTAACGCATTCCACTGGGAATTCTTACTCTAAGCTATTCTTCTTTAAATTGTAGGTAAAAATAGTACTTATTGTTATTGTTATGACAGATTGTATGAAATAAATGGAGTTCGAAAAAAAAAAAAAAGTTTATTTCATTTAATTACTTTTTATTTCATTTTTTTATTACATACATTTTGTTAAACTAAATTTTACAATTCTAATTAAACTTAATTAATTTAATTTTAATTTATTTCATTTACTTTTTTTAACTCATTTTTTAGAGTTTGATTAATTTAATTTTAATTTGTTTCAATTAATTATTTTTAACTAAATTTTTCTTTTCCTTTTTATTATATAAAATTTTATTAAACTCGATTTAAAAATTTCAATTAAACGTAATTAATTTAATTTCAATTTATTTCATTGAATCATTTTTATTTCATTTTTCTTCTTTTCTTTATAATATACATTTTATTAAACTAAATTTTAAAATTCTAGTTAAACTTAATTAATTTAATTTAAATTTCATTATTTATTTTTTTTTTTATGGAACTAGATTTAAAAATCTCAGTTAAACTAAATAAATTTAATTTTAATTTATTTCATTTCTTTTTTTGTAACTTTTTTATTTTTTATTATTATTTTTCATTTCAAATTATTTCATTTTTCTTTTCTTGTTAAAATAAATTTATAAACTCTAATTTGACCTAATAAAGGTAAATTTTATATAAATTATTTAATCTTTGTTTTATTTGTTTCTTTACTTTTTGCATTTTTTCTTATTTTGTTTCAGTTTCTATTTAATTTCATTTCATTCTTTTATATTTTTGTTTATTTCGTTTTAAATTATTTAATATTAATTTTTTTATTTAGTTCATTTCTTCACTCATTAAAATAAACACTTTTATGCTTAAAATAGTTGCACTTCAAAATAATTTATTTTTTAATTTGTAATAATTAATATAATAATTTATAATTAAATAAAAAATGTATTTACCACGTGTAGTGCCGCCTTTTTTGTCTTTGATTTCGCACATTTTTGCAGCGATTCACAATCAATTTCACACAAAAACTATATTTTATTAAATTCACAAAACTTTAATTAGTCACAAGAAAACCAAAGTGTTGCTTTCCCTTTACTCATAAAATTGTTACCAGATTAGAATTTCGCAAAAAATAAACTACAATTCGCTTGAACAGATAAATCACAACTGAAATCTAATTGATTGAGCTTCACGAAAGGAAGCTACTAATGACCAGCGCAATCAATATTAATTTCTTTTCACTCTTACACACATATACATACATACGAGCGTGTATGTAACTGCACACTGTATTTATGTACGCACTGAATAAAGGCGACAATGCAGATCAGTAATCAAAGCAAAAATCAATTTCGATTCGAAGCAGTGGAAAGCAGTCGAATCTAGCAGCCAAAATGTCTAACCTATTGCAAGATCTCATCTAAACTCACTGATGTTGAGCGTGGCGTGTAACACAGTTTTATACATTCGCGGCAGTGGGCCAAAACGATCATAGCAGCGACTTAAGCGGCTGACGATCGGCAAAGTTTGCTGATAACAGCAAACGAAAAGCGAGCATTGAGAGTTGAAGGCAGACGCACACATGTACATATCTATGTTCATTAGCGACAAACATGCCCACTGGGTATAAGTGTACATATGTGTGTGTACATATAAAGTTATTGTATTAATTTATGGGCTTTAGTGGTTCTCCACATACAAATACACAAACTTGTGTTGGTGTTGAGGATTTTGCAGCTGCTTGTGTTTGTATTGGAGTAGCTGTAAAATTGCTAAAAGGTACATACACACACATGTTCCCTCATGCATACATATATACATAGATAGGATGCAAGAGTATTTAGGTAAAACTAATTTTGTCTAATTTAGTTGTTAAGCTAGAAAATAAAAAAATAGACCGTTCTAGAAAAATATTTCTAATATACAATATCCTTTGGTGGTTTTTTGTTTTATTTAAAATTGCTTAATTTTACTTACTTGATTTATTTTATTTTATTTTAATACATTTATCCACATACTCGTACATAGATTTTTATAAATCAACAATTTTAATTTTATATTTTCAATTTACATATTGTACTGCCATTAATTTCTATTTCAAAATTCAATTTTTTTGAGTTTATAGCTGCTTAAGTTGCCTTGTAAGCTGCTTTCCAATTAAAAAAAGTGCAAAATATCTAAAATATTAAAAAAAATTCACACTCACTCATATCTAAAAGTAGTTTTTGATATTAATTCACTTTAAGTTTATTCATTCAGTCTTCTTATTATTTATTAGCTTTATATATTATAATTAATCAACTTATTTTGTTTTTGAATATATTTTTTACCGAAATAAAAAAAAGCTTTTGAGTGAAGAAAATCTTTATTTTGACCTTTGCGCCCTTCGCTGTTCTGTTTATATATATACTAGCTGAACCCGGTACGCGTTGCTACGCAAACAACTAAAATAAATTTAAGAAAAATAACTTTAAAGAAAAATCAGTACACAAATATTCAATTCATCCTAAACCATTTTATTTCGCAAAATTTGTGGCATTACAAACTTTAGTTTCAATTCGATGTTTATTGAAGTGCTGTGGGATACACAATATTTCTTGTTTTTCCATCTGGGGCATAGACGAATAAATCAGAAGGTTTTCCGACACGTGAGCAAGCCACATAGAGCTGTCCATGTGAGAAGCATGGATTCTCCAAATTTAATCCACACACTTGTAACGATTGCCCTTGTGCTTTGTTAATAGTCATTGCGAAAGCGAGTTGCACCGGGAACTGTAAACGTTTGAATTCGAATGGCATATCTGTCGGGATCATGGGGATACGTAGTCAAAAATTGTTGTATGAGTATTGATAACATTGTTAATCATTTTCTTGACTGAGAGTCTGGTTCCGTTGCAAAGTCGTGGTGGTTTTATGTTTCGATGAAGAACGTAAGAACGTGCGGCGGCATGCCTGGCAAATTAAGCGAATTCAAGAATTCAGTTGGATAATTGACAACCTCGTCTTGATTCTCCACAGTATCGATGGACTTATATGTTTTCGTTTCACTGGGTATTTCATACTGAATGGTGAAGTTGATGGTATTGACATCGATGCACGTGTACTGAGCCACTGATGGTTTTTGTAGTTGTGTGCAATGTTTAGGAAAACTTTTTGCACCAAATCGTCGATGCTTTGTTGTACTCGCATGTTAATTATGAACATGTCATATTCGTTTCCTCTGTGTAAAAATACACGGTCATACTAAATTGTATGACAATCGGTTGAACGGGGCAGAAGTTGCTACTCTGCAGCGCCACCTGGTGGCGAGTGACATCAATGAGCATATTCTACAAACCTTCTCCGTAGAAAAATACATATATATACCAATTTTTATAATAATCGGTCCAGTAGTTTCTGAGTTCATCGATGACATACAGACAAACATTCATTTTTATATATAAGAAGAATATAGGGTTTTCCAATAATAGGTTTTATTTTGATTTGAATATCAGAAGAAATATGGTATTTCTTAATATAAATAATCGGATGTTTATTTCATTATAAAGAGGAAGGTATGCCGTTAATAGTGGAAAATAACATCAGGCAAATGACCACCGCGATCACGCTTACAGGACAATATCCTTTTCATGAAATTTTCCATAACCGAATTGCAAAGTGGCTGCCCTATGTCGTCGATAGCCTTACGAATTCCCTCTTTGAGGTCTTTAATCGACCCTGGGCTGCTGGCGTAGACCTTCTCTTTCACGTCGACCCAAAGAAAAAAGTCACAAGGTGTTAAATCACAAGATCTCGGTGGCTAATTGTGATCACCTCTTCGAGAGATAAAACGGCCGCACACTTTTCCCGTAAAAGATCAATGGTTTCGTCGCTTGTGTGGCACGTAGCGCCGTCTTGTTGAAAATAAACGTTGTCCAGATGAATACCATACAATTCCGGCCACAAAAAATCGTCAATCATCTCTCGATAGCGATAGATAGGATGTTTCATTTTGCGTCACCTTGTAAAAGCTACGACATTTTAAAAATTCTATTAGAGTTTACAAAAAAAAAAACATTGTAATATTAGAACAAAAGGTAGATCATTTCTCATATGGGATAAATGGTTTTATAGTTACTGCCAAAGTGTTTATTATCTATTGGGGGCCATTTTCAAAATAACTAGGATCTATATTTTAGTGCAGGAGCACATTCCTATCTCCTTGAACATCAATACACTTGTTCCAACGAGATTTCAATTTATGAATTCCATCCCTGAAGTGAGAATCGGGAAAGACTGCAAAATACGCTTCCACAGCTTTTCTGACCTCATCATTTGTTGAAAAACGCTTTCCACGCATGCATTTGTTTAGGTCTGGGAACAGATAGAAATCGCTAGGGGCCAATTCTGGTAAATACGGTGGATACTCCAACAATTCTAACTTTAATTCATGGATTTTAGCCAATGTCAAAATGCACTTGTGACACGGCTCAGTGTTCTGATGAAAAATAATTTTTTTCTTTTACAAACTGAGCCTTTTTCACGAACTTTTTAATTATTCACAATTTCACAATAACATTCATAATTTATTGTTTTACCAGTTTGCAAGTAATCCACAAACAAAATTCGTTTCGCATCTCAAAAAACTGATGCTAACACCCTTTTGGCTGATTTCTAGAAAACAGACACAAACTCATTTCGGAGCCGCCGAACCAGGTTCACACCACTCTTTAACCTCTTGTTTTGTTCCAGGATCATTGTGGTAGACCAAAATTTTATCCATTGTGATGTATCGACGCACAAAATCCACTCCATCCTTTCGGAAATGCTCTAAATGTTGTTGCTCTAAAGTCGCTTTCGAATGTGTTTTAGCTCCATTGTTAGCGAATGCGGCACCCATGGTGCACACAGCTTTCTAAAACCAGTCAAAATATAGTTTACACTGCCCAATGAGATGTCTAGGGCTTCTACTAAATCTCTTTCAGTCACTAAATCTTCTACATTTTCCAATACGATTTACTGTATTTTTTCTACGATTTCTGGTGTTGTTGCTGTTTTTGGGCGTCCTTGACGTGGATCGTCTTCAAGGCTTGTACGGCCCCGTTTAAAATCAGCAACCCATCTTTCTACTGTACCAAGTGTTGGGGGAAAATCCTTACACACTTTCAAAATTCGTTCATAAATTTCCTTTGATTCCTAAATAAAAATTCAATCAGTGCAGGATACTTGATTTCTCCTTTGTAGAAAATACTGCGACACGTCGATGCTAAATGACTGATAAACAAAGAATGAATTGACAAATTGAAATTAAACTTAGATACATTCAATCAAGAGTGTACCATTATAACAAAAAAAAAATTAGACTAGAACCGCAATACTTATTAAACAACGTAGTTTTATAGCAAACTTCATAGAGCTATGTCGAAATTTTTGTAGATTCTGGTTAAAAAGTATGAAATTTGAAATAAATTTTAAATTTTAAATTTATACGATTCGCTTTTGCTGTTCTACAAATGAAGGTTTTATACCATCTTAGATTTCTAACACCTTTTCATGAAATATGGAAAGATATGAATTACAATTTTTGGCCAAAGTTTGTATTTTATTTTTCTACTTCTATGATCTTTTTCAGAATTGGAAAACCTAGGAAAATCTGCCGGGTTTTCAGGTTTGAAGCCAAAAAAATATCGACTTATCAACTGGCTGAGCAAGCGTGAGGTAAAACAGTTTTTGTGCTTTCATATGGACACACAAAAGTGAAATTGATTTAGATGAACTAATGATTTCCTTATGAGATGTGTAAAATTATTTTTGCAACGGTAAACAGCGAAGTATCAATAATTTTACGCGTACCCAATATATTCGCTGTTCATGACCGCGTGGTACTCGTTGGCGGGCGAGATGCTGAGAAGCAATTTGAAGGCGACTTTCTTTGTTTCGTTGAGCTCGTGAGGCACCCACGCTCCCAATTTTTCCGTAAATCCCATTGAATTAATGTTATTGAGAATCGTTTTTTGACCGCAGTTTATTTTTTCCGCGAATTCACGTCTGGTTTGGCGACCGTTTTCCTTCAAAAGTGATTAGAGGCGTTCTTTATAGAATTCAGCAGGCTGCCGGATGTGTCATCGACGTCAAAGTCACAATTTTTGAACTTTGCAAACCATTTCCGTGCTTTAGACTCGCTATTGACACCTTCTCCATACACGTCGCAAATGTCACGGGCTACTTCGGCAGCTTTTTGACCTCGATGAAAAACAAAGACGAGCAGGTGTTGAAAATGTTGATTTTTGTCTCCTGGGTATTTCATTTCTAAGCCTCAAAACTAGTAAAAAATTAAATAACTCAAGTATACAATTAACATAGTTTTGTAGAGCAGAAAGAGTTCTATCGAATGAATAGCACTAACCAAAGAGAAAAAAATCGTTGTAAAATAAAATAAAATATAAAAACGCTATGAACTTATTCCCCAACCCAATATTTTAGCTAAAGTGAAGTTAATGGGGGTGCAATGTTTGGAAATCATTCAAAATGACTACGGAAATTCTGCGTCGTTTAACGGTACTTTAAGAGCTCTCAATCCACTTACCATTATTGTTCCATCACTCTGGTTATGTGTGCTAATTTACTGGCAACATATTCACTATTGAATGCTTCTGTGTCAGTGAGACCACGCACCGGTCGAAGTATCAAAAAACTTTGTAACTGCTTCAGTACAAAATTAACTAAACCCCTCGATTCGATGTTCTTCACAGGCATTGGAAGTCCCTCAATCTCTCGAGGGCCTCCATTATTGCAAGATGAAATTATTTCAAGAAGTGAAGCCTCCTCCTTAAATAAGGTGGCGAATTTTCGCCAATTTGGCACTACAAAAGTTTGGTTATTTCGCTATATGTTAAGTAAAGAAACTAAGAAATGAATATAATCTTTATACTAATTATAGAGACTTCAGTTAAAGGCAATATTAAGGCACAAACCAAAAATTGGAAGGAATACTCGGTCAAACTACTGCGAACAAGGCATGCGTCACATATTATTATTAAGGCAACCCGCCAAGTGACTATCCCTATTTTATTTTATTTTTATTTTTATTTTTTTTTTTAACATAAATTTATTTGATTTTATATGAATTGGTGTATAATATACTTTTCTTTATTTTTATAATTTTTTGGAACCCACTCACAGAGAGAAGAAGAGCATCTAACAGGACACGGCAAAAATGGAAAAGAACTTTGGATTGCGAAACGGCTCAACTCGGGTTAAGCTGGAAGGCGTTATTCGGTAGACGGAAGAGATAGCGTGTAGACGCTGTTGGTGCCCTATGTCCCGATAGGGATTCAAGGAAACAATGATACTGATTATAGTTTTTTTTTATTGAGAAAAGAAAGTAACAGTTGGATTATGAATTGTTGTGATCCTACGTGGAAGATAAAGGTAAAGTATTAAAATGGAAGGAAAAAATTTCCTCCTCTCTCAAAACCCTTCAAACTAACTTGATTACCTCCATATTTATGTCAATAACTGCAAATGGAACCGTACCGTAACCGAACGTAATTTAAGGAAAATATCATATGTTGTTGTTTTTCTTTTAAATCGAGCTAACAATAACAACTAAAGCAGCAAATGTAATATTTCCGCCAAAGTTGACAGTTCTCTAAACTAAATTTTAGGATTGCGGATTTTATATTATTTATTTTATTTTACGTTTATTAACAGTAACAGTAACAATAAATTTAAGGAAAACAAAAAAATTAAGAACTTCATAATCAACTGACTGCAATGAACATACACACATACATATGTACTATACACACTTATTCACTTATCCCATTCCTAACTGAATTTAGTAGATCTAGTAAAGATGCTTCTTCATCCTCGAGTTGGCATCTACGTTGTTGCTTACTTAGCTACTTAACACTCAACTGGCCATAAACTCATAAAATTTGCGTTTTGTATTTACCCAAGTCGGTCGGTGCCTCGCTTACTGCACGCTCGCTCATTCATTTGGAATTTGAGGAGACAACTTGGCTTTATCATTTTTAGCAGAAAGTCGCGCGACTTAACGTTTTACGAGTATTTCCTATGTGGTTATAGTACAGATGGCGCTAACAAATAATATTGTATTGTAGGTATATACGACTCATTCCAGCACATGCTATACTATATTTCTCATTTTACCTATGGCATTTAGGTTAGAATTTACATTTTATGGAGCGCAGCTGGGGGTAGTGCGAATGTGCAAATTAGCGAATACAAAAATAGAAATAGAGTTGCACGAGACCGATATTTTCAAATTCACCTGACAACTACTATATAGTTCTCTGGGAATAGTAAATTAAACAATTCAGATCGAAATTTAATGGTTGATAGAAGGAGAGTGATTTATGCATCATTCACAAAGAAAAAAATTTACTTTGCTGTTGTCAAATATAAGATGCAGCAACACTATGGCTCTTAGCAAATAATATTTAACATTTAATATTTATATATTTTACGAATGAAATTCTTAAATATGAATAGCTTTAAATAAAACACGTAGCAAATTTAAGGATAAACATAAAAAGTTCGTATATTTTGAACCAAGCAAAAAGACATCAGATATACTTACCTTTTACACAACTCTTTCATGTGTTGCATTTTTTTATTACCTCAGTCAGCCTATTATATTTAAAGGTAAGTTGATAACTCATAAAAATCTTTTTTTTTTTTTGTTTGCAAATTTGAAATGTGAACTCATATGTAGTCAAATACTCGCAAAAAATTAACTGAAGGAATCGCTAAAACCCCCGTAAATAACTTGTCTCGATTGATTGTGGCAGCCTCCAATAGCCAGCTGATTTTACTTGTTTTCTTTTAATTTGTACTAAGAAATTACTTATCGAAGCGTCAAATTTTCCCTGAAGGTTTATTAAATTTTTTGTTCCACATATTGTATAGTTAAATATTCCATTTCAGACAGTAATCCTTTTAAAAAATCGCATTTAAGTTTTGACCATTCACAACCACTCTAAAAATTCCCTTTTCGTACATACAACTTGCCTTGTTTCCTACAATGAAATTTCGACTTTCAGACTTGTTAATGTAATTATCAGGTTTAGAACCTTCTGAGTGGAAAATAATGTCAAATAAAATATTAACGTAACACTCCACCGACTCGTACGTGCCATTGCATATTTGAATCATGCCCGTATATAGGTTGCGAAATTAAGCACTTTCTAGAAGTGCGCAATAAAGTTGTCAGGTTCATTTCCACTTGTAATGGTACGTCGGTGGCAATACCGTCGCACAAGTGAAACATCCAAACGAAACCTTGACTATAGCTTTAGATATTTTATATTATATATACATTTTTGCTCTCCTTTTTCCCCCATTAAATCATTTTATTTCGGGACACATTGTAAATGATATTGTTTTCCATCACATTAGATACAGCACCGCAGATACGCCGTACAGACATCTACTAGCTATCTCTCAGGTAAATTGAGGAGATTATCAACACAAAGACGAGATGCGAAGTATTGCACATTGCGACTAAGATCCCTTATGTACAACTAATTAAATACCTTCATACATTTGTATGTATGTATGCATGTATTTACTCGATTTACAAGTGGACTTGGAACGTACCAAAAGTAATTGTTTATATATCTCGGTGACAGTGGTAATCCTTATTTCAATTGGAGCGTTTATTTATCTTTATATTTTAATGCTAACGCATGCATGCATACATACATTAATACATATGTACATATATTCATACTGCTTATGATTGTTATGACTAACTACATTAGGTTTATTTCGTTCTAAATTCTAATTTACTGCACGAAATACTGGATCATAATCACAATCCTAATTTAAAATTATAATCCTAATTCAAAATGCGTTTACATATGCAGTGATTAGCAATAAATCCACAAAAATTAATTCACCCGTTCACATACATACATATAGCAGAGCAAATTGGCTGCATTGACAATTACCTGTCAAGAGGTCTTGAAAGGTTTTCTCCATAGACTCTGGTTTGTTGCAAAGTTTTATTATTATTTTTTTTTTTGGTTTCTTTTTAATTATTGTTAAGAATGTGAAGAAACAGCAAAGAGAAGTAGTAATTAATTTAATTGCAAAATTTTCTGCTAGTAATAGACAGTTGGGGGAAATCCTTAAACGACGTGGTTGCAAAAAATTATGCCAGCAAACGCATGTGAAATTCGATATTAAAAAAAATAATAATAATAATAATTGGCGCGTACACTTTGTTAGGTGTTTGGCCGAGCTCCTCCTCCTATTTGTGGTGTGCGTCTTGATGTTGTTCCAAAAATGGAGGGACCTATAGTTTCAAGCCGACTCCGAACGGCAGATATTTTTATGAGGAGCTTTTTCATGGCGGAAATACGCTCGGAGGTTTGCCATTGCCTGCCGAGGGGCGACCGCTATTAGAAAAATGTTTTTATTAATTTTGCTTTCACCGAGATTCGAACCAACGACCTCTCTGTGAATCACGCACCAACCCATTCGGCTACGGCGGCCGATATTACATTTTATAATAAGCAATAACAGGCCAAATCATCTAGAGACATACGTTTTTTTCTGTAATATATGTAAATGCATAAGATTTATAAAATCTCAGAGGATAAGGTGGCTCGGGCACGTGCTTAGAATGCCAAGGCGAAGAAGAGGACGCCCCAGAAAGAGATGGCTTGAAGACGTTGAAGTTGACCTTTAAAAGTGCGTTGTCTCACTGGCACAGAAGCATTCGATAGTGAAAATGTTCACAGTAATTTAGCACACATAGCCAGACTGATGGAACAATAATGGTAAGTGGATTAAGAGTTCTTAAAGCTCTGTCGAACGACGCAGAGTTTCCGTAGTCATTTTGAATGATTTCCAAACATTCCAACCCCATTAACTTCACTTTAGTAAAAATATTGAGTTGGGGAATAAGTTCAAAGCGTTTTTATATTTTATTTTATTTTACAACGATTTTTTGTAAATGGTAAATGCTCTTTGGTAAATGGTATTCATTCGATAGAACTCTTTCTGCTCTACAAAATTACACATATGTTAATTGTTTTTTTTTCAGTTATTTAATTTTTTATTAGTTTTGAGACTTAGAAATGGAATACCCAGGAGGCAAAAATCAACATCAATCAACGACACCTGCTCGTCTTTGCCTTTCATCGAGGTCAAACAGCTGCCGAAGTAGCTCGTGACATTTGCGACGTGTATGTATATAGAAGGTGTCATAGGCGAGTCTACAAAACGGAAGTGGTCGCTTAACCTTGAAAAGGTAAACCTGCGGCGATGGAAGGAGGTAGCCTTAAATAGAGACAAATGGCGCAAAGTTGTGAATGAAGCGAAGGGCTGCGATGCTAAGAAGAAGAAGAAGAAGATATAGTTTATTTTACAACCTCGGATTTCAGGAGAGAAATTTTGTATGGGTAATCTATTTTTATCTATTTAGGCAGCCGCCGTAGCCGAATGGGTTGGTGCGTGGCTACCATTCGGAATTCACAGAACGTTGGTTCGAATCTCGGTGAAACACCAAAATTAAGAAAAACATTTTCCTAATAGCAGTCGCCCCTCGGCAGGCAATGTCAAACCTCCGATTGTATTTCTGTTCGGAGTCGGCTTGAAACTGTAGGTCCCTCCATTTGTGGAACAACATCAGGACGCACACCACAAATAGGAGGAGGAGCTCGGCCAAACGCACAAAAAGGGTGTACACGCCAATTATATATATATAATCTATTTTTATAATTGCGGATTGCGAGATATGCTCGAAAAAATAGATAATCTCATTCTATGTATGTGAGCCTATTATTAAATAAGACATAAGCCCAATTTAGGATATTCCTTTTTTTGAGGAGTTTTAAATAAAAATTTGCATCTCATGTAATTTATAATATAAGGTGAACAAATATTTTTGGCTAAATGTTTATGGTGAGCTATATGTCACGATGTATACTATAAAGCAATTTGAAGGTTATATTACATTTCCAAAAAAGTTCTTAAACATTTTTCTCTTTGGTGAAGTGAGTTTTACAGCATTGTGTATTGAGAAGGTGGCGTAAAATGAGTAGTACACCCCTCTTATATGTGCATGTGTATATGTTAATTTGTTTTTCGTGGCGAACGGAAGAATGTCAAAGAAGATTTTCCTTCTTTCAGTACGAGAGAGAGAATAATTTTAATAAATAATAAGCAAATTGGTTTGTAAACATCACCACTATAAAATTGAAAATAAATAAATTAAAGCGCTGCAAGAGGTATAGTTAGTTGAATACAACAAACTTTAGACGCGTTTTTCTCAAAACTATATTTTTCGAATTGGAGTACACGATAACTCGAAAAGTTATTGACCGATCTCCATGAAATTTTGCACACTCTTATGATATTACTTTCTATGTGAATTTACAATTCGAAAATTTTTGGAAAAAATAATTATTTTCGAAGCAAAAATAGTAGGAAAATTTGCCCCAAAATTCATTTTTTTAAGCATTTTATTCCGCGAATTTTTTTCCATTTTTGTTTAATTTATATTGAAATAAACAACCAAAAATTTGGTTTTTTGTATTCATGTCACTGACGCCGATGCTACAATGCCCGCCGATTGAGAACCCCGCTGCGACCTTGCTGGAATAATTGAGTGTACATCCGCCATTTTAAATGATTAAAATAAAAAAATATATATTATTTTAATGTATAAATAAACTGTATGTCAATTTTGAAAAAAAAAATATTTTCTTCTTCATATTTAATTTAATAATTTTAATTTTAATTTAATCAGGGAAAATATAGCCGCTTACAGGTATCGGTCCCCTTAAGTTTTAAAGTTTATATTATATATGCAAATTAATGCGAATACCTTAAAAAAGGAAATAATTGTTGGACAGAGAAAGTCTAGTTCTTTTCCTGTAGTTAGAGGAGTAGCTCTCTGTTATTTGTGCGATATGTGCGGTGTGAATAGAAGCAGTTTAAAGAAATGTTAACTTTGGGATAGTTGCCAAAACAAATTGGATTATTATAAGTTAATTTCAAGATCGATATAAAGCGAAAAAAGTCCCAAAACTTGTAACTTTATATATAATTTATGTTAATAAGTACTGCGGCTTTGTTCTTTTCAATCTACTCGCCTATAGAACAAATATAATAATAATATTTACATGTTTCTTGAGCCTTTCTGCATCGTTTTTTGCATACAGGTTTACTAATTTCACATTATTTTAGTCCCTGTGCAAGTCTCCAATTCGAATATACCACAGTATGTTTACAATATTTCTAAACATTTTATTTTAAATCTTTGAATTACCATCAAGGTATTTTTCCTCGCACTTCACCATAATTGGATGTCATATGTCCATATATTGGTTTAGTTATTTGGTTGTAAATGAGCGGTTTATTTTTTATGAAGAATTCCATCAAACAAGCCACTTTAAATTATTATACTTGATCTTCAATTCCTTAACCTCAAGCCTTCTTTCCACTTCAGCTTGATATTGAGTGTAATACCCAAGTAATTGCCTGCATTTGCTCCAGTTACTTAACAGCCTTGTGGTGAATATTTCTATTTGTAAAGCCGGCATAAACTGGCTTATTTTTCATTCGGTTTAGTTATCCATTTTTCTGTTCATCTTAATATATTATTCACTACCATTTACAGTTTTCTTGTGAATTGAAAATATACAACTAAATTTATTTATACTATTATCATAGTTATTTTAAAAAGGACCCGCTTGAGAGCAAACCTGTTGCTTTTTACTTCCAACTGATTTAAAAGCATTTTTGTGTACGGTTAAGTTAATTCCACGGTAATTATCTAATTTACAGCCCGTGTGCGATAATTGGTTAAAATATTCGGTGTGGTTGCAATAGATGCACACTGGTCCCAATATTAATATAACAAAATCAGAGCGTAATTCTTTTAAACCGTTCAATATTTATTAACAAAAACAATTCCGTTGAAGTAGTATTTTGTATCACCAATTTCTCATTCAATAACACATCCACACGCCACATAACTTGAACACTAATTACACTGTATTTTTGATATTTTTAGCAAAATATTTTGTTTAATATTGTTAATTATTCATTATTTCAATAACTAAAATGTAAACACAAAATGTGGGACGGTATTACCACTTACTGCATTTTCCTTTAGCACATTTATAAAGTGCCTGATATTAAAACATTTTTTAATTCATGAAATTTAAAAGTGTAAAAATTTTCATTATGCATTAAAATATTGTTTTTATAAGAAAACCAGTACTATAAAATAAATTATGGTAATTGTACAGAATATGGGGCACATGGGTTATCTAGCTAACACTCCGGGTGCCAAAAATGGTGAAAAAAGTGGGTAGTGTTAACAATCGACGTGTTTTGGTCCCAAAATAAAATAACAAAAACGAAAGGAAGATGGAAGTCTATTAACAACTGAAGATGAGCAATTGCAAAGATGGAGAAAAACCTTTGGTGAAATTCTTAATCAACAAAATGACTCAAATGGCCCCCTGCTGGGATCCTTAAGCCATAATTCCTTCTCGTCGGCGAAAATATCTCCGACCCCACCATCCAAACAGGAGACACTCACTGCAATAAAAGCCCTCAAAAACAATAAAGCTGCCGGCTATAACCGTCTACCAGCTGAAATTTGCAAGGCTTGCCCAGAACAGTCCGCAAATCCTCTTCAGCCTTTTTTCAATGCAATATGGGACCAAGAAGAGCTCCCAATGACAAGGTATATTAGTCGTCCTGCCAAAGAAAGGTGACCTATCGCTCTACAAAAACTACAGAGGAATTATACTGTTGTCAGTAGTGTCTAAGGTACTGTCCAGCGTGCTGTTAAATCGCATCAAAACCACTATAGACAGCTCCCTGGGAAAACAGCAAGCAGGTTTCAGAAGTAAGCGTTCCTGTGTAGATCAAATCAACACCCTACGTCTCATTGTGAAACAAGTGCAAGAGTGGCAGACAACCCTCCAACTAATCTTTGTAGATTACAGTACAGCTTTTGATTGCGTTACACGCTCGAAGGATCCCGGTGAAATTAATTCATATCTCTCGTACGCGAGCACTATAACAACCTTAAAAGCAGAACTTTGCACAATGGTAATCTGTCGGAAAGCATTCCAACCAGTGCTGGCGTACGACAAGGCTGCCTGTTGTCTCTTTTACTATTTTTAATTGTTATTGATGATATACTAAAAAGCTGTATTGACGGGAAAAGAAGAGGTATTTACTGGAACTTCTATGAACATCTCGAAGGTCATGCCTACGCTGAGGATATATGCTGTCTCTCCGTCAAACACACCGACATGCAGAACAAAATTGACGATCTGTCCTCAACCTCATTGAATGCAGGGCTACAAATAAATCATGAGAAAACGAAAGAAGTAAAAATTCGATCACTAGCAGCCGCCCGTTCCTCTTAAATGATGAACGTTGACACCTTTACCCACTTGGGTAGTATCATTACCGCTAAAGACCGTGCGAAACTAGACGTTATCGCCAAAATAAATAAAGCGAACGGCGCCCATGCACAGCTTCGAGCTATCTGGTCTTCGAGCAACCTCAGCGTACATACTCGTACAAAATTACGGATCTTTAAGACAAATATACCATCAGTACTCTTGTACGGATCGGAGACCCGGCTCACAAATAGGTTAGGTTAGGTTATGGTGGTAGTCGGTCTGCACGACCAACTCACAAGAACGCAAATGAAATCTGTCGTCAAGCATTAGATTGGAATCCACAAGGTGCTCGCAAGGTTGGCCGTCCAAAAATATCTCGGAGGAGAACTGTCCAGAAGGGAGTTGAAACGTCAGGAAAAACTTGGAACGAAATAAAGCGTCTTCCAAAAAATGGAATCAGATGGAGGGGTTTTACTGAGGTCCGATGCTGCAGTGGGAGAAACAGGAGCCGATGATGATGAAATGTCATTCTCGATTTATGGCGTACTGAAATGAAATAATGCCTTCACAGACAAAAAAATCAATATGGTAGAGTGAAGATGCTGGGAGGCGTCAGGATATGACTTAATTCACAATTTCTCCTCAACAGACGCGTCAATCAAGTGATCGATTTCCCCACAACAGTACCCCCACAACATTATACTGCCTTCTGACTTTGCAATATTTATGATTCACCCTTGCCCTTTTAATCTGCGTGCATGCTTTATTCCATTCGAATCTTTCAAGTTTTACATGGATTCGACAGAGGTCAACACATTGTATAATAAGATTTTGTGACACTTCAGTAAGCGGTGTGCTTTGGCAAATTGAATAGTGGCTCTTTTTTTTTTTTTTTGATGAAATGAAATTTTTTTTTTTGCTGATCGACGACTGATAATCGGGCTTCTGCTCCTCCACTCCTGATGTTTTGTTAAATTCTAAATTTAAATCGTTTTTTACTTAGCTATAAAAGGTTGTAGAATTCGTTTAAATACATCCTATATAGAGTGAATTTTTCGTGGGTTTTCTTTAGAATACACATGAGCTTTGTGACCTGTCTACCCAATCAATCTAGAAATAGTTGATCTAGACCATTTATCCCAAAAACAAAAAACATTAGTTCCTTCTGTTTCAATATATATGGCTTTGCATGATTTCATGGACCGTTTTAAGACCTGCTTAGAAATTTTCTTTAGAATGGTGATCCCAATAGCTTTAATGTATGACTTTTTTCTTCGATGGGTCAACGAAATAATTGCCTTTTTGTCAAAAATTCACTCATAACTTATGATCGATGAGATTGATTTATAAGTCAGTGCCAATCCCATTTCCATTCTTTTCACAGACGATTTCTAATCGCTTGTAATAAAATCATGAACTTCGATATTTTCTGAAGATAACTCACTTTCCATTCACTGACCGGGTCATCCCCGGTCTTTTATTGAAACATTTCTCTACTCGACTGAAGTCGTTTGTAAATTTACGTGAGAGATAAATTACCGTGCATTTCAATGAACTATTTTAAGTTCAAGCCGATTCCAGATTTATGAAACTCAGATTTATGGAACTTTTTTTTTCAACCACATTAAAAACATACCATACCATACCAAACAGAGATGACGCCATAACTGCAGTTACTCACATACATCCAAATGTCTCACTTATTTCACAGTATGGCAATTTTTCCAAACGATGGCCTCATTGGTTATTTTTATTTGTGACCTGGTCTACGAAAAGGTACCTTATGTGCGAAAACAAGTTTTCGAGAAAACAGCAGTTAAAGTTTAAACTTCTAAAAACCCTTGTACATTTTTTAAATATTAATATTTTTCAATCCGGTTTGGCTTATTTTCTTCAGCATAGATCACAGTATCAATAAAATCACAGAAGCAGTGAAAAACATTTTTTTTATATATAAATAAATAAGAAAAAGTTAATGCAAATCGCAGAAATCGTTTAAAAAAAAAAGTTGGCTTTTGTACCGACATTAAAAATCACCATTTATAAAGTTATGAATACATTTTTTGTAACCAATTTTTTCAAAATAGACTTTAGTATCGTATTCATTACACCTCAGACTGTCCAGGAATGGTTCAGTTTTTAATTTGCACAAATTATTGCCTTCGTTATTCTAATTTGAATCATGACAAAAAAAAATCAGTCTTTTTCGTATTTGTACTTTTCTTTTTTTTTACTTTTAACAAACTTTTAAACAAATTATGACTTTCTGGTTTTCACCATTTTAAAGAGCCTTTCACACACTATTCGAATCAACAAAAAAGTGAAAAATGATTTTTTGACACGTAAGGTACCTTTTCATAGACCAGGTAACATTTATTAAAATGCTTCATTATTTTTTACGCCTCCACACTCGATTGGGTCCGACATTGTAACACAGCATGATTTCAGTTTCATCGCTGAATATCACACCATCCCAGTACCTACCTGTTTGAGCTCGGTGCGTTCTAGTGAAATATAACCGCTTTTCTATATGGTATGCAGAGAGCAAAGGCTTCTTACGAACAACTCGCGAAGTATTTATAATTGTGCTTTTGCAAAACTTGGTGAACTGTTTCATGAGAAACTTCGACCCCAAACCCAACTCTCACTCACTAGCAAGATTTATTGTCGAAATCTGCGGGTTTATAGCTACTTTTCTCAATAACATACAGGGACCGGCTATCGAAATGTAACCAACTTCAGACCACTCGCGCAGCTGATGCCCGTGCATGGCTAAATGACAGTCCAGAGTATTATTTACAAGCACGCGAAAGCATTTTGTCGAGAATAAACGCGAAAAAAGAAAGCCAATAACGGATTCCAAACTTAATAGTGTGATTGTATTATATTCGGCTAAAAAATCACAACCAGCGATTGTTCGTGAGCTCGAGCACTTTAAAGTAAATAAAATTTTTGTTTATCGCACCATTACTCGTTACAATGATACTGGTAGCATCAGAAAACGTCATGGCGGTGGTCATGAAAAGACTGCAACGTCACTTGAAATGGTTCAAAAAGTGAAGAAGCGACTTGAGCGAAATCTCCGATGAAGTGACAAACAAATATCGAAAGAACTGAAAATATCTCACCAGAGCATCCGCCACATACTGAAAAAATGATCTCAAAGTCAAACCTTACAAGATCCAAAAGGTGCATGATCTCACACCAAAGTAGCAACAAGTCAGACTTAAGAGAGCGAAGGAGTTGCTTCGCTTAGCCGAAATCGGGGAATTTTCGAGGCTTGTGTTTTCTGATGAGAAAATTTTTCAAATTGAACAATTCGTAAACTCCCAAAACGATAGGGTTTATGACCGGCCGTTCATACGAGAATTTGAGTCATCGATTAGCCACCAGGAGACAGCACCAACCACAGGTAATAGTTTAGCCCGCTGTAACCGCAGATGGGTGCTCTCCAATCGTTTTTATCGAGCCTGGAGTTAAGGTAAATGCTAAACATTATCGGGAAAGTATTCTGGAGGTTACTTTGAAGCCGTTGACAGACAAACATTTCGATGGCAGACCACGGACGTTTCAACAGGACTCGTCACAAAGCTCGAGTGAACCAAGAATGGCTAAAAAACAACATTCCAAACTTCATAACGCCCACACAATGGCTCTCAAGTTCACTAGACACGAATCCGATGGATTATTCTCTTTCGACCATTTTGGAGATGAAAGTCCGAACTAAAAGATTCACCAGTCTCGAGGCGCTTAAAAAAGCCATTTTCCGCGAGTGGGTCCAGGGTCCATATTCGGCGCGGTCAGACATTTTCCGCGGTCTTCCACATGCAGATTTTCGTTACAACCTATTTTAATTTTTTGCACAATTCATTATGTTATAAAGAGTTTGTCGAAGAAAATAAAACATTTCTGATAACAATTGCACACTTTTTCCTATTGTATAATTATAATAACCTAATAGAAACACCCCAAACGATGCCCTTTTTCCAGACGTTTGGACGTTCTTTATATTTCACGTTCGATATTTTGATCAACAAATCACTCTTGCGATCACAGATGACTGATCGATGACTAACGCATGTGTAGCAATTTAGTGAGATAACGGTATAACATATCAAATCATTTTATCAAACGATGCCGAAAATAAAAATGTAAAAACACCTTCTTAACAGCTGAGAGAAAAAAAATTTTTTTTTTTTTGCATACTTTGGTGGATTCAAAAAGTTTACCATTACGAAATGCTGGTAACTATGTGAATTAATGACATCATTTTAAAAGAAGCGAATTTAATAAGTGGCGATGATTTTAGTTACACAAGTGCAAATAACCTGAATATTTTAGTATGCCAAAACTTTTTCTTGGCAAACTGTATATGAATTCATATGTCTTTTGGTATAATTTCTGCCATGGGGTTCCCCACTTAAATGTGGGTCATGATACACATTACTATATCACATACATAAATAGTTAGTACATCTCTACCTACACTGCAGAGCACACAGTAAAAAGCGAAAGTACTCAGCAAACATTCTGGTACATGAACTGGTAATTGGCGGAAGAACTCATACCACTGCGAGAGTGACTATGACTGCACCAGTTGGGAAAATACCAAAATGCGTGCAAAAGAAATATGCTTATACGAGTATTAAATAAGAAAGATTCAAACATTAAGGATGCACACAATTTGGGTAATAGGGCAAACTGACAAATGGCGATTAAGAGACTAAGTAGTTAAATACTAGTCGGTACGGCAAGGCTTGGCATTTCGTAGGACTTCTCTATACCAGTTGCTAGCATTGAAAATAGAGAGAAGTCGTCTTTTAACTGCTTCAACTGCAAAGCAAACTGGCAAGAATATAGTTTAGGTATATTAGTTCAGAACTACATAGTAGGCTTGGCTGACGGGATACTTTACATGTACAAACATTTTGACTATTTTTGATACTATATATAAATATGTATATCCACATGTAGTTATATTTAGGTGTATATGCTACACACTAAATCATTTTTGTGCATTGCTTTTGAGGGGCTGTTTCATTTTAATCAATTAAAATATTTACGTTAAGCAGAATTTTCTGATCATAAGAAAGGTAAAGTTGGCGAACTCGTTTTGCCTAGTTGCAATTTCCATGAATCCAATTCACGTTTTTTAAATTTATCTACTGTATAGGTATGCATACATATTTTCATTCATCTTAAACAGATACCAGTATGTAGGTACAGTGAAACCTCGATAAAACAAAGTTGAAGGAATTTGATGAATGTGTTATTATATATACATTATCATAATATATACCTATAATTTCGTTATACGAGCATACAAACCTCGATATAATGAAAAATGGAAAAAATACAAAAAAAAGCAAAAATACAAAAAATACGTTTTAAGCTTAATTTGATTTTTTCTTCTAGTATTTATTTCGGATTTATGTTACGTTAGGTTGACCTGGCTGGCTGAAAGCCATTTTTTTTTTGTTCGTCGCTGCTACGTGTGTGGTGATTCCACTAAAAGTATCCCTCCTCTTCTCTTGGGTTTTTCCCTCCACCCCGGGACTTCTTCCGCATTGCTTCGAGGTAGAGTGCCAAGACGGCGTCCTAAGAAGGACACTTACTTACTCACCCTCAGGGTCGCCTGTTTTGAGAAACTCATGCTCAATGCTCTTCAACATAAGTTTCCATTTCAGGTTTATTTTTTCGGATAATATCCTCCACGAAATTTGCGACGGAATTCCATTTTTCTTCGCCTATCATCATTTTCTTGATTATTTCTTCAGGTGTAAATACACCAATAACTCGTTGCAGAGCTGTTCTCTCTGTATTCCACCTCTCGCATTTAAAAGAGGTGTCTCCGCATCATCATACTCAGTATCTCTATATATGCAGTTTGGTAGGCTCACTTTTCCCATTCGCCATAAATACTTGCGAAAGAACCCATGTCCGGTTAACCTCACCGTGCTTTCTTTCTAGCCACTTTTTTAGATCGGATATTAGTCGCGCTGTCCATCTACCGTACCCTTCAGAGTTCAATCTTGCCTGCCAAAGTGTGTGAATTTTAATATGGGAGAAGCGTGATAATTGGATTCCTGTGATGTTTGCCTCCCATCTCCGTTTGCGCTTTTGTGCTATCTATAGGGTGTATCTATAGGGATGGTTCCACTGATAACTAACATCACTGCTTCAGATACTGCTCTGTTTGAAGAAGCCACTCTGAGAGCGCAGGTGCGCTACACAGATTGCAGAGTTTTCCGCCGGCATTGCACTTTTATCGAATCTGCCCATATTTCGCATCCGCATAAGAGAATCGAGTTCGTCATGTCCATTAAAAGTTTTCGCTTATTTAAAATGCCGCTTACTTTGGCAGCTCTTGTGGCAGCATGATTTATGTGCGCCCAGTAAGTTAGCCTTGTGTCTAACTCCACTCTTTTTATCGATAAAGTGGCATCGAGTACTTGAATATCTACTTCTAATGAGATATGTCTGTTGGTTAGAAGGATTAGCTCTGTTTTCTCTATGGTCAGCTTTAATCGATGGTCCTTTAGCCATGTCTGGACTCGGATCATCACCTGATTTACCTTCCTTTTGGCTTCGTCAGTGTTTCGAGCGATCATCATCAGCTGCGATGTCATCTGCGTATCCCACAAAGTGCACATCCTCAGGCATCTCAATTCGAAGGATTTCATCATAGCTTATATTCCATAGTTTAGATCCGAGTATTGATCCTTGGACCGCACCTGCTATTTGGCTGAATGCCATCACATAGACCTATTGGCCCTTAGTGGTACCAGATGGAGCTTGACCCTTACGTTTCCTTGTAGTAAGCTTCTTGTAATAAGCCTGTGTCTTTTGCGAATCTAAGTAAGCTCTGAAGCTCTAGCCCTGAGAGACATTCTAACCTCTCATATTGTAGAGTTCCTAAACACGCCATTCGGGTTCTAGCTAATGCAAGGCAAGAATATAGAAGCTGTTCAAAAGTTTCCCTCCCTTCTAGCTCATTGCAAAATCTGCAGCTATCATTGTTTGCAATTCCCACCTGTTATGCGTGTGTCGCTAACAAATTGTGGCCTGCCAGTCAGTATACATACGATAGTTCTGCTTTCCTTTCTAGACAGGGCTAGTACGAATCTGGCGTATATTATCTGCATTCTGCTAGATTATTCTATCTCCTGTATACCCGTGTTTTCATATCTGCAGCGATGTCATTGTATACCGTATTTATAGGTTTCGGTATGCCATTTTCTTGTTCGAATTGTATATAAACAGCGCTTTTGGCAATCTCATCTACAATTTCGTTTCCTGCAATGCCCCTATGTCCGAGTACCCAATAGATGTGTAACCAACCGTCTGTCTGCGGCTAGTCTCTCTATCGCTTCCCTGGTACTAAGAAAGTTTTTAGATGAGCTATAGATTTTTTAATGCGTAGGCAAATTGACTTGCGCTGCATTGGATAACTCGTTTTAACAACAATTCAAACACAAGATAGACTATGTGCACTCCTGGCACAACCTCAACTTCATTGCATGGAGGGTTTTGCTAACAGGACTTTAACCGTCAATATATTCCGAAAGTCTGCTTGCTCAAAATTTCTTCGTTATATGTCTGTATGTAAGTATTTTTGTACGGAAAATTTCGAAGGTTTTTCAGAGGTCTTAGCAAAATTTTGTCGTATAAGTTTTTTGCTTTAACAAGGCTCGTTTTATGGAGGTTTCACTGTACGCAAATTGAATAATAAGATGGTATGAACTAAATTTCAAAATTTCTAAGAAAAGTCGGTAAGATTGAGAATTTACTTAAAAATTAATTACAAAACTACATTTGAAAAAAAAGAATATAATTTGAAAAAATACATTAATTACATTCACAATATTAAAAATAAAAATTGTGTGGCTCAAACTGGACTGGATTAGTTTGAACTTTTCTTACAATTTATGCGGTGCGTTTCCCATACATAACTAAGTATTAAATAAAATTTGCTCATATTTATAATAGTATTAGAGAAATACGTTTATTTTAAAACTTTCAAATTAAATTATTAATATCGCTCGCTAGTAAAGTGATGTAAGTCTTTCAAAATTCAAAATGGCGATCGAATTTTGAAGAAAATTCACTGATTTCAAATCTGATGTAACTTTTTAAGGTTCAAAATAACGATTCTAATGTAGCTAACCAATTCAGAAAAAAATCGAAAACTATATATGTATGTATGTATTAAAATTGTATCTAATATATTAGTCGTTTCTTTATACTAGGTTGTTCAATAAGTTTTGCGGTTCGATATGATAAATTTTTTTATTATGTTGCACACTCTTCGGATTAACGTATGTTAAGTCTCATTTCAATTCATTCTTCGTTTACCAGCCACTTAGTATCGACGTTCATATTGAATTCTCATTTTTGAAAGGTTTAAAATCAAAGGAAATTTATGAACGATTGTTGAAAGTGTATTAGGAATTTTCGCCATCAATTAGTTCAGTATAAAGATGGGTTACTAAATTTAAACGTGGGCGTACAAGCCTTGAAGACGATCAAAAACAGCAAAAACACCAGAAATCGTAGAAAAAATACAGGAAATCGTATTGGAAAATAGTGGGGTGAATGAAGGAGATTTAGATAAGTGCAAGCAATTTGACTGAAGTATTGAGTCTCAGAAGGCTGTGTGCACAATGGGTACCGCATTCGCTAGTAATGTAGCAAGAAGACATTCGGCTGCGACTTTCTCAGCAATATTTAGAGCATTTCCGAAAGGATAAAGTGGGTTTTGGGCGCCAATTCATCACTATGGATGAGACTTGGGTCCATCACAATGATCCTGGAGCAAAATAAGAGGCTAAAGAGTGGTGTGAACCTGGTTCTGCGGCTCTGAAATGAGTTCGTGACCTGAAATCGACCAAGAAGTAGATAGCATCAATAAATTTTGCTTGTGAATTATTTACAAACTGGCAAAACAATAAATTATGAATAATATTGTAATCTTTTAGACCAGCTGGAGGAAAAAATTCTTGCAAAAAGACTCAGTTTGCAAAAGACAAAAATTCTTTGTCATCAGGACAATGCAACGTGGCACAAGTGCATTTTGGCAATGGCAAAAAATTCATGGATTAAAGTTCGAATTGTTGGAGCATCCACCGTATTCAACAGATTTTGCCGCTAGCGACTTCCATCGGTTTCATCATTTTTTAATAAATGATGAGGCCAGAAAAGCTGTGGAAGCGTATTTTGCAGCCCTTCCAGATTCTCACTTCAGGGATAGGATTCATACAATGAAATCTCGTTGGAACAAATGTATAAGAGATGTTCAGGGAGACTATACTGAATAATAAAGTGTATTTCAAACCATAAAATTATGTTTTTCTTATCGAATCGAAAAACTTATTGAACAACCTAGTATGAAACAATAAGCGCACAGTTTTGAATGCGCTTATGAAATATATGCGGATTAAATCGGTGTTTCCAAGTTTAATTATGTAGTATTTATCGGCTTTTGGCAATCTGCTTTATCGACCGTAAATATTAAACGAAATATCATTCAGAATTCTAAAAGTAATTAAGACTAAGGTACGTACATATGCAGTGAACACTCTCTTAAGTGGACACCTAACGGACTGAAAAACTGTGTCCGCTTATGAGAAAAATATAAAAAAACAAGTTCATAAAACGGATTTTAATCAACTTTTTTTTAAAAACAAAATTTATTACACAAGATATTCAAATTGATTTACAAAACTCAGAAATTTTAGCTTTGGCGAGTTTTCCCCTTACTTTCAGTATCTTGAAGATATATTTGAAGGTCAGTAAGCAGTTCAATACCCTTAAAGTCACTCTGGCTTAGAGAAAAAGCTTTAAGTTTTCTTATAGATCTTGCAGATTTTTCAATAACAAACAGGCATTCTCTTGCTCCAGTCTTATTGACGCAGTATAAAATCGTGAGAGGAGCTCGCGGAGATCAGCTGTAGCTCCTTTCCACATAAATATTTTTACTAAGTCTTAAAATACAGTTAGAAGATAACAAAATATATGTATGTACAAATCTTATGTACATATTTCAGTTCAGTGTTGATAATGGGGATGGCGGTTATTATGCCTCCTTACTACAAACACGCATATGACGTTTTAATTTTTGATTGAATGGTTTTAACGTGGAAAGAGGTCTACGCAAAAATACTGTGGATGGCGTTGTTATTGTTGTTTTAACAGCATAGTTAGCCCTGTCAGTGTAAGTATATCATCGGTCGTCTTCGTCTAGCTCATCTAAGGGTAGGCCCAGGAAACATGCTGTTTCGACAGGTTGGATCCAGAGGGAGAGGGGGGTTAGATGAGTCGGTTTGAGGGGGCATGTGAAGAGGTGGTTAGTGTCGTGCGGGGTACCTTCACATGCCGGACATGTGTTTGGTATGTTGGGGTCAATTCTGGATAAGTAGGAGTTTAACCTGCTACAATATCCAGAACGTAATTGTGCCAATGTTACACGAGTCTCACGGGGAAGCTGGAGCTCTTCATCTGCGATAGGTGGTGGTTGGACTCCGATTACGGCATTCACAGGACGGGAGTTCATGAAGGTGGTAACGGTCTCCCGGTGAATGTCGTTTATTGACTGTCTAAATACTGTCCGGTCCAGTAAGTTTCGGTCAGTTTTGTCCTGGAGTTCGCACACTAGCCCTGTCTAGTGTATCGTATATCTGTGGATGGCGTAGCCGGAGTTGGATGGATGAGGGTTTTTTTTTAAGTCACGCCCACACGAGAAAAAGTTCTGTGCAAAAAAAAAACACGAGGACCCCTTTGTAAAGCTTGTCGAAGCAGTACAATACACTTATAAACGGTGATTTTGGATTTTTAATTACTTTATTATTTTTTGTGATATACAATCCAGACAATCAAGCGGTTTTTATTCCAAATTTCCTCCTGCGACGCTTTTTCCCATAAAAAACAATGTTTATATAATATTACTAAAAATGTTTCTTAAAATTGATTGTTGCCATTTTCAAAAGCAAAATAGTATGTTTAAATTAAAAATACAAAAGACTTCGCAAATACAAATATGCACATATTTTTGATGCGCAGTTGTGATTACTTCCAATGTCTTTATAAATTCGCCTTAATTTTTATATGCAACAGTAAAAAATTAATCTACACCTAATTTAAATAGAAATGAAAACCGAAACCATTTTTTTATTATAATATTTCCATTGCCTTTTTCCTACAAAGGATAATGCCATTCATTCGTAAAAATATATGTGTACACATATTGATCAAGCCATCAGTTAAGTTCCATAAATGCTATTGTTTATTTAACGCATAAGATCAATTTTTACAGCAGCAGTGTTAGCCAGCCAACAATTAAGCAAAATCCACCATACGGAGCGAAGCGTGCAAAACGTTTATCACCAGTAAATGCACGATAATATAGAGTACCACTAAACAAAAATGTTCCAGTAACTAAAAGAGTGCCGGCCTGTAATTGAGATAACATCATTAATGATTAACTCAGCCATAACAAAAGCTTTGCCATTTAGTTTGTTATCTTACCAGAAGTGGATATTTTGCCAATGGTACACCTAGAAGCGCTAGTGAGTGGAAGAAGTGGAAACGATTGGCCGTTTCAAAAATTGTTTTTGATTCATCTTTCTCATGCGATGGCGGCAATGTGTGGCTACCTATGGCACCAAGTATAACGGCTGAAGCACCGCTTAAGCCTGCTAGTCGCACAAAATTATGGTTACGTCCAGCAAGTTTCCATAAGGGAGGTAATGCACCCATTACTTTTGCGCCGACGACTTCTGTTGTTGCTTTGACGATTGGTGTGCTGTTGGTGGTGGCCTAAAATGTTATCGTTTATGTAAGCAATTAAAACAAAAACTACTTAAAAATTCATACCGTTCCTCGGGTAAATAATGACGTTGTGCCCGACACGACGGCCTTGCTTACTGGATTACCAATGGCAACATAATGCAATGCGTCAGTAAATGTCATTTTTGCAATTTCAACGTCTCTCCAATTTTATCACGTTTCCCTTTATCAGTTTAGGCTATATTTGCGATTTCGTCTGCTGCATACAATTAATTGTAATTTGTTAACAGATAACTTTTTTTGTTATGGTATATATATTCCACAATTTACACAAAATTTTTTAGTTCTTAGAAGAAAAGGCAAAAGAATTAACCGGCAAAAGAAAAACAACCGCTTTCTGTCAAACTTTGACTATGGTAACTATGGTGGTAGTCAAGAAAATATTTAGAGTGCCCGCACACTGCAAACTTTATCGGCCGATTATTTAGTCGGTCTCTCTTGAATGGCATGAAGGAATATGAAGATACACAAACGACTTTCATTTTCGCGATTTTGACAAATCTGGCGTGAGCTCCCTTTCCAATCCAAAAAAAAAAAACACGAACAAAACAAAAGGAAGAGAAAATACATGTTTGTGAAAATTCAGTGAATGGCTTGGTAATATTGTAATCTGTGAGATTTAAACTAAACAAATTAATGAAAACGAAATGTCGTGTGTTAAATTGTGAAAGCACAAATTAATATAAAGCCTCCAAATCCATTTTTTTGAGTCTTTTAAGAAACCGTGTCAAGAAAATGTGTGTGTATGTGCATATAAATTCTTGTTTTCGCCTACTCCTCTTCACAAATAAGTAATTCCAATTTCTTTTGTTTGTTTATGCATGGGCCTTCCGACACAGCGAATTCGGAAGGCGCAATATTTTATTCTAGCATTCTTGACAAAAAGCAGATTAACCAGTAAATGCAAGAAAAAAAGTTTCGCTTATGTGGATTCGCCTTGATGTAAGCTTATCAATTATTTTAATTTGGCAAATTGGAACAATTATGCTCAATGCTGTTTAGAAAGAGTTCTAATCTATTAATAATGGTTCAAGTATTTTATGATCCTTTTGATTCAAAATTGTATACATACTAATAATTGAGAGAGTGTATACTCTCATTGATAGTTGTCTGAGGGCCGTCAATCATGAGCGATAGCTGAGCCGGCATTCAATATACAAGAACCTACAAATTCAAATACAGCTGGTCTGCATCCATTTGAGATTGTGGGCAATTTGAGAACATTTGCTAGGCAATAAATACTTCTAAGCAAAACTCGTATCCGTTTATCACTTTGCAATAGTTTGAAATTAATTTGCGATATAACTTGAACATTTTAAATGTGTAGAGGCCAATTTTTTTACAGAATCGCTATACGTTAGCGAGTGGCGAATAGCTGAAACAACGGCATTAATAAACATACGTCCCAAAGCTGATATTTATTTGTAGGCACTTCATAAGTATTAGTAATGCAACTTCCCTATTATTAGAAAAGAGAGTTATCGCATTTGAGAATAGAGAGTATTACCAGTTTTAAGAGAGCAGAGAAGTAGCGAATCGAAGATAACTTATATTATGCTGATTTTTATTGAAAATATCGTTATATTCAAAATGTGTACTATTTACAAACAAGTCCATCGTTAATGCTATCACGTTCCAAATAGCAAATGTTGGGAAGAATACAAGGCGAATCTATTAAAGGTGGTGTTGGTGTTGTTTTTTTTTTTTTTTTTTTCTTTCGCTGTATCCATGTGGATGTCAGCACAGAATAAAGCAAGGCGAATTAATTTTGTGTTTTCTAATTTTCCAATACTTTGCCGTGACAAACAAATGTACAAAATATTGTTGTTAGTCTAGTACCACCACCTTTAATAAATGCGCCTTGGAAGAATACATAAGCACTCAAAAGCTGCTGTCAACAATCATATCTATGATCCGGAGCTGGATAACCCAAAGAGCATATTATTTGAGTGGTTTGTAAAACGACCGAAATACACCTTTGTGCTTTGCCCGAAAATCTAAACCGCTTTCGAAACACAACCTAATAGCATATCGCTGGTAACCAACGAGTTGTGGCGACTCGCCGCTTACAACCAAAATGGCTTCTCAAAAAGCGAGCGCTATCGACTCGTTCATTCGGTTTTTTCCCTTCACCGATATTACTTGATTTACTACAGGTAAGCGAAAAATTTTTTATAAAATATGTGATTTAGCAGATATTAAAAACAAATCAATTAATCTTTGTAAAATTCAGTGTTTTCTCGTTTTATTCCAAAAATTCTAATTTTCGAATTGTGGGTGTAAATGTTTTTTCAATTTGATTATTTTGACATCCACGTGTTCGATTTTGTTAAGCACACAGTTATTAGTTTTTTTTTAAATAAAACTGTATGATGATACTATTTATCTTCCTTTTGCGGTTTCCACCGTAAAGTTATTGGGCTTAGGCGTAATAACTTAATGATGGCTTAAAGGTGTCTGATTCAATTTATTAGTATTTATATACATAACCTCAAATGTTTCCATATTAATAAGTGTATTTAATTTCAGAATGGCGGACGCAGCTCCAGCCCGTGGTGGTTTCCGTGGAGGATTTGGTTCTCGTGGTGGCCGTGGAGGTCGTGGTCGTGGTCGCGGCCGTGGACGTGGACGTGGCCGTGGCGGCAAAGAAGATTCAAAGGAATGGGTTCCAGTAACTAAATTGGGTCGCTTGGTGCGTGATGGAAAAATTCATTCCTTGGAAGAAATCTACCTTTACTCTTTGCCCATTAAAGAGTTTGAAATCATCGATTTCTTTGTGGGCCCCGCACTCCGTGATGAGGTATTGAAAATTATGCCTGTCCAGAAGCAGACTCGTGCTGGTCAACGAACCCGTTTCAAGGCTTTTGTTGCGATTGGTGATAACAATGGTCATATTGGTCTTGGTGTCAAGTGCAGCAAGGAAGTAGCTACAGCTATTCGTGGTGCCATCATTCTGGCTAAATTGTCAGTCGTACCCGTGCGCCGAGGCTACTGGGGTAACAAAATTGGTAAACCTCATACTGTACCATGTAAAGTCACTGGCAAGTGTGGTTCCGTATCAGTGCGCTTGATTCCTGCTCCACGCGGTACTGGTATTGTATCGGCACCTGTCCCCAAAAAGTTGCTGACCATGGCTGGTATTGAGGATTGTTATACCTCCGCTCGTGGTTCAACTGGTACCTTGGGTAATTTCGCCAAAGCCACTTATGCTGCGATTGCTAAGACCTATGCCTATTTGACTCCTGATTTATGGAAGGAAATGCCTTTGGGTGCTACTCCATACCAAGAATTCGCAGACTTTTTGGCTGAGAAGCCAACCAGCGCTGCTGCACGTCACCAAGTCGAGGCTTAAATCTCGAAATAACAAATAAATGACGAGAACACTTTAAATCATGAGTTTTTTATTTAATTTAGATATGCTCGGCTGATATTGGGGTTGGTTATTGGTAAAATAATTTGAAGTTTCAATATTATGGTAAGGAAAATAATTATAGGTCCATCGACATTTTACTATTTCAATATCTTGCTAAATAGTATAGTATACATGCTCTTAGGAAAAAATTGTAAAGAAGTATGTAGCAATATAGGTACATGTAAAAACGATTAAGATGCTCTCTGTCTTTAAGTACGTAGTAGGAAAGTGCATTATTAGCCACTTCATTCCCCAATTTTTAGAAACAATTTATATTAGAGAGATTATTTCATTGACTGACATAGAAGATTTTAATGTGCATATAATAATTTCCAACAAAGCCGCACGAATTGAAGATTTCAGTTTTCCACCTAGCTTTATAACATTTGTTTGAAGTCCTCACAGATAACTTAGTCTCCATGTAGAAACAGATTGATACTTCTTGTAGCAGCATAAACATTCCGTATACATATATAGGAAATGCTGCTGAAGTGACAGTCCTTGGCCGGATATAAATCCGGTCGTTCCGGTTACGTTGAACCGACTGCCGCACAGATCAATAGTCGGAGTTTTGATAATAACTATTTGTTGTAAAAAAGAAATCACTTTAATTCGGAACGATCTTATCGTTTATCGTTGATTCCTGGTCGCAGATTCAAGCAAATACATTTTCTCAACTAGTATTTGTCCGGCAAACAAAAGGTTGAGTTAAGGGAAGCTGAGAAGATGTGTTTATGAACCGATACATCCATAAGATAAAATCCTTAGAAGTAACGTTGTAAGACTACGCAGTAAATTTTATTACTCACTTTTACACCTGCTTAAAGAAATATGATTTTCTTAAAATTCAAAGTATGACATTTTTCTTTAAACTACTATATTTGAAGAAGTCCAGAAACTTTCGGAATTATTTATTGCAAGTCTAGCTTGATGGTCAAAGTGATATGGTTAAAATTAGTAAATAATTGGTGCGTGCACTTCTATTCGCTGTTTGACCGATCTCCTCCCTTTATTTGTGGCGTGCGTCTTAATGTTGTTTTATAAATGAAGGGACCTACAGTTTTAAGCCGACTCCGAACAGCAAATGGTGTAAATGAGAGGCTCATTCATGGCTGGAGATTTGCCATTGTCTATCGAGAGGCGACCGCATTTTCTATAATCTTGCTGTTTCATACACCCAGATTCGAACCTACGCACTCCCTAATGGTAGGCACGCACAAAACTATTCGGCTACGTCAGTCGCTGTAATAATAAATGGCGTTTAAAATTAGATCATAAAATATACGAGCCAAGTATTTGGAACACCACATATCGAATTGCCTAAAGTTGAACAAAAATTCTGATAGGAAAATGAAACACCATAGTTTACGATTTTAATTTTTTTATTTAAACGAACTTCCTTGTATGCTCCAAGGACCTAAAATAAAAATAAGCAATTTTTTAATACATAATCAAAACGTGAATAGAAAAAAATTTTGTTGTATGAATCAGACATCCTAGCCATCATTAGCAAACTTCTGGTGGAAACCGCAAAAGGAAATGCCATGTTTTATCATCATACAAAAACCAGAATCAAATAACGGGAAATTTTACACACCTTCAATAGCAGGACGAGTACATTTTCCGAATACTGCACACATGAAGAATTTACCTGAAATATAAAAAAAAAAAATATTTAGCGATTGCCGGGTTTCAAATAAATGTAAAACATTTTATGTTAAGCATCAGACGTCCTAACCGTCATTAGAAACTTCCGGTGGAAACCGCAAAAGGAAATGCCATGTTTTATCATCATTTGCATTAAAATACTAAATAATTTGTATTAACTATAATTACCTTTCCTCGGCAGCTTCAATGTTCCATGCACGTAATTCTGCATTCGTCAAAAGAATTTCCTACAAAATAACCATCAATTAGATTTCGAAAATGCAAAAATATTAATTTATGGACATAAAGCATTCAGGCCTGTTGAGCTTGAGTTGTTATATAATCCACAAAAAGACTTCAGAAGCAGAATTTCATCATATGGAAATTGTAAATGAAATGTTTTAAAATGGAAACATACTAACCTTATTTTCTTTTCGAATTGGTGCGTCAATGGACTATCTTCCGAGTAAATCCGTGAAACAGCCTGTAGAAATGAGTAACATATTAGATATCGTTTTATTCCGCTACTATAATATTGTTGGAATGGTTAATAACTGTCAGCAGATCAACTGTCTTTCAAAAATTTATCAGAACAGGTCTGTGATACTTTAATCATCATATATTTCCAGGACTATATAAAATTTCAATCATCCATTTATTAAACGTACCATTTCAAAACGCCATCTTTATGGGCTCTTCAGAGAAATCTGTATCAATCCAATATTTCCCAGTTACTTTCATGAGACTTCCACAACACTTGTGACTGGATTAAACTTTTTAGCATTTTCCTAAAATGAATAAACAAAAAATTAAAGTAACAAACTCATTACACCACAATAAAGATATTCTACATTTTTATTCAGCGTTGCCGATTAATCTTGTGTCGTGTACTTTAATGTTACAAACTCCAATGAAAAATACAAAGGAGAATGCGATAAAGACTAGACTCAGTCTCGTCATCTGGTATCATCAATTAAAAATAATTTACGAAATTTTATGAATTATTACAAAATAATATAATTACCATTTCTTTCCGATTTTCTACAGCCTTCGGAATACAGAATTAACACGCGAACAAGTGAACACGATGAGGTCCAACCGCAGAAAGAAGGAAGTGGGAAATTTTTTCGTAGAAGACATCTCGGTCGAATACAAGGCAACGAGAACTTTTGCAACGAGTAGAAAGAAGCCTTGCCACTGCATAAGAATCATAAAACGACGAATTAATACAAGGTGGTTGCACTACAACAAAAACAAAGTTCAGAACTACCGCACACTATAGAATTTTTAGTTGGCCAACAATTTGATTGGGTTGAGCTATAGACTAAATCCAGAGGGAAACTCTTAACAGAATGGAATGAAATGTATGGTTCAAAATTTTAACCACTCTCCAGGAGTAAATACTTCATCCACTAATTTAATTTTTGAACAGTTCCTTTGAAAACAATGATGTGATGAGTTTTCATCTCCAATTTATTGCGAAGTTTAGTCTTAATATTTGTAAGATGCGAAAATTTTCGCTCTGCACCTATCCATGTAGGGTAGTTAGTTTTCGCAGATTCAATGGTAATTGTCATAAATTATTGCAGATATTAGATGCAAAATATGGAATGCTGCCAATACAGTTACGTTACAAAAATGTTACCAAAATGGAGAATGAAAATGTTCAATTTCATATTGTAGTCAAAAAATGTCTTCTGGGTATTTTTATGAAGTTTCAATAAAAAGAATCCATTTTAGAAAAACAGTAATCAAATAACTAAGAATAGAAAGTAAAAATACGTTCACAGATGCGATAATTAGCAATAAATCCACAAAATTACCCGTTCGCATATGGCAGATTATCTGCAAAATTGACAATCAGCTGTCAAGACTGTTTGAAAGGTTTTTCCTGAAAGGTGCCTCCCCAGAAGGAGAGGAGGGATCGTTTTAGTGGCCGCAGCACACGACGCAGTAGACGACGGTCGCTGTAAGTGCGAAGGGGCAATTTGAACTCTACCTCACCCACCAAAAAAAAAAAAAGGTTTTTCTCCATAGAAATTGCTTTGGTGGAAGATTTCGATTTGTTTAATTATTACTCACGGCAACTGGCTGCTAGTAATAAACAGTTGAAGCAAATCCGTAAATGACGTTTACTGAGCTTTCAAAAAATTATGGCAGCAATACGCATGCGAAATTCGATATTACTATTAATAATAAGAGAGAGCGTTTATGATCGCACGTTTTTTCTGTTATATTAATGCATACTTAATAAAATTTAGCCAACATTTTATTACAATTAAAACCTGTTTTCTGCGCCGGCGTCCATTTTAGTTAGTTTTCCATTGACGCTTCTCTTTACATTCGTAAAAAAATGGGGTAATAATCTAGGAGTATATTACAATCTCAGATTTCGGGAAAGAAATTTTCTATGGGTAATCTCGCTTTAAATAACGGATTATGAGTTAAGCACGAAAAAGTAGATAATCTACTTATATGTGAACGTATTAGAAGGAAAGTAAATAACCAACTTTGGTTAAAAACTACTAAGCTTAAGCATTGACCACAACCCTGTTAGTAAGGCGAATTCATATTATTATTTATTAAACAAAAGCTTAATTCATAAAGCGGGGTTAAATAAAGCAGCTGATTTGTTTGTTTTTTCTTGTGATTTGGTATTTTGAATGTCAAAGTGCCCTGCTTCTTTTCTAATGCTTTATTTGTTTGTTTACATTCCAATTGATAATTTGATATTTATAATACCAAACTGCAATAACAAAATACATACCGAAGCCACCAAGACGCATTCATTAAAGGTGGTGACATTAGGAGAACGCAAAGTTCTGTACGTTTGATTGTCAAAGCTAAGTATTGTAAGTATATTCATTCCGGGCTGACAGCCACATGGACATGGCGAATGAAAAAACAAAACAAATCAGCTGATTTACCAGCAGCACCTTAAATACATTCGCCTTGGGAGGCACTTTGTATGAATTCGCCTTCCCTCTTAAGTTTGTAATCAGCTGACCGCATAAACAAATGTAAGGTTTTACTGCATTTATGTATATTTTTGTTGCTTGAATTTATCAATTTACCGGCTGATTCCGTACAATTGTAAAGCAAGATGAAATCAGTGTAGTACCAGGATAATTTGTATTCTTGAGGTTCCGGAAATTGAGTGCGAAGCTGGAATAGGGAACGCAGGATGAGTCTCTCTTTGAGCAAACCAGAATCGCGCTTGGCCGCAGTTACATTCTTTGCGAGAACCCACCCTGGTGATGTATGTGGCAGCAATGGCTTACCACTAACACCAAATTCCATTGCGATTTTGGGACTAGCCCAACGGCTTAAGGAATTGAAAAATCCGCATCTGTGTCAATACTTGGACTTTGTGCGTGGTAAACATGGTATGTAGCATGGCAAATACGCCCCTTATCCCTTAAATTATATTAAAGAATATTTTCCATTTAGAGCGCACAATTGTGGTATCTGAGTACTTCGGCAATACCTTGCAAGACAAATCGCGAGTAGAATTACCGGATTCGCTGGTAGCAAGAATATTCTACCAAATTGTTTGTGCTCTGAATGAGCTTTCAGAACACAATTTAGTCATACACAATTTGGAACCAAAAAATATACTTATAGATGAGTGCGATAATGTAAAGTTGTTCAATTATGGACTTTACCATATGACTAAGGGTGGAGACTATGTACCCTTCCCTATTGGGTAAGTTGTATTCAAAGTGATTTATTTTATTATACACTGCACTAATTTCTCATTGGCAGCAATATACGTTATATGCCGCCAGAGCGCCTGCTCGGCGCGAAAAATAATATAAAAAGCGATATTTGGTCTTTGGGAATGATATTGGCTGAACTTTTGTTGCACACCACGTTTTGGTCTAACTTGAAAATATCGAATATAACGCGAAAAATACTTTCATTCTGTCAAACAAGTAATGTGTTTGAGAAAATTGCTCGCGAACATAATTGCCTGGAACTATATGAGAACATAAATGAAGACTTACGTTCCTTGGTGGAAAATTGCTTATGTGTGTTACCTTCACAACGCCCACTGCCGAGTACTCTTTTAACGCATGAGTTTTTTGCAAAAAATATCAAAGTCTACACATATACCGTACCTACACAATCAACTGTTCTGTTGTTGCGTTGTCCGCTGGAACAGATATATTATTGGTGGCAATTAGCTGGCGGTGATGTACAAGCTGAACTTAAAAAGGAAGGTCTCATTCGCAGCGAGGCGCCAATACTGGCGATACCGCAATTGGTTTGCCTGAATGGCACAATTATCGGACCGAAACGTAGTCAATCGTATCTTATGGATGATCGTGTAGTGCCACTCAAATTGAACAATCTCTTTGAAAAGCTTTGCAACCTACCGGCAATGGCTTATTTTCCATTAATACATTCGCCGAAATTCCCACACAACTTTGGTGCTGGTATGGAGCAATTACCTTTGGTAATACGCGAAAAAGATATCGAATATCAATTTTATCGCGTCCGGCTATTTTCACGGTTGTTAAAGGTGATAAGCTTATTGTTTACCTCAATTACCAAATTCTCATAACTAAATACGATTGTTTTAGGGCTATCCTTACACTAGGGAAATGATATGTAAAGAAGCTACGGCAGATATACCACCACATTTACGCGGCGCTATTTGGGCATGCCTGCTTGGGGTAATACCAAATGGTAGTTATGAGAAAATCGATAAGTTCACACCCACCTCCACAGATCGTCAAGTGAGTACGAAAATTTGCACATTTATACGAATTTATACACTAACAAATTCTTTTATTTTCAGATCGAAGTAGATATACCCCGCTGTCATCAATATGACGAACTATTATCTTCACCAGAGGGCCATTGCAAGTTAAAGCGACTTTTAAAAGCCTGGGTAACTGCTCATCCACAATATGTCTATTGGCAAGGATTAGATTCGCTGACAGCGCCGTTTTTATATCTTAACTTCAATAATGAGGGTGAATAGCAGACGAAATTTCAGTCTATAGATTTGAAGCACTAATTTACGATACTACTTTTTATAAAATATTTAGAGTTAGCATTTCTCAGCCTTTACAAATTCATACCAAAATACCTGCAATGGTTTTTCCTCAAAGATAATTCAGCGATTATTAAAGAGTATCTAAGCAAATTCTCACAACTCACCGCATTCCATGAACCTATTTTGGCCAAGCATTTATCAAGCATAAATTTTATACCAGAACTCTTTGCAATTCCTTGGTTTCTCACAATGTTTTCGCGTAAGTCTATACTTGCACTTATAACTTTATTATCTCTTTAAATATCTTGATTTGCTACAGACGTTTTCCCTCTACACAAGATAATGCATCTCTGGGACAAGCTTATGCTAGGTGATAGTTCCTATCCTCTGTTTATCGGCATCGCTATATTGAAGCAGTTAAAGACTACTCTTCTCAGCTCTGGATTCAACGAGTGCATTTTACTTTTTTCCGATTTGCCAGATATCGTAATGGAAACTTGCGTTTTAGAGTCGCAGAAAATGTATGAATGCACACCTAAAAGTGTTTCCCATCGTTTCCACGTGTTACGTGAAGCACCTCTTTCTGAATTTGTATGTCGTACATCTGAAATATTGTGATTTAATAAAAAATTATAATAATTTTCAGGATATTACACCCGAAGTAACTTTGCTGCATTTGCAAGCTGAGATGTGTCCTCGTATAAGCGCAAATGATTTTACACATCTTCTACATCATACGCCTACTGATATGCTTGCGTTGGATTTGCGTAGTGCTGTCGAGTTCGCGCATGTGCGCGTGCCTTACAGCATGAATATACCTTTTGCCACAGCACAAATATCGGAGCCGCGTCTAGAGGCTTTGGGTGTGCCGCAATTGGAGGAAATGTTATCGGGTCGTACGGTAATATGCATTAGTAACACACACGAACACGCCGTTCAGGTGAGTAACCTTTGATTTAGTGCAAAAATAAAGAAGCGCTGACTGAACTTTACATTTCAGTTCTCGAAGTTCTTGGTGGAGTGTGGAGTACTACATGTTTGCATTTTGCATAAAGGCTTCAATATTCTACACACCATTGAACCTAATATACTAATTTCGAATTAATATTTGAAGAAGTTGATTTTATTTCATTTATTTGTCCTGCAAACAGACATATGTATGTATATAGAAGCGAATAAATTTTTGTAATTTATAAATACTTAGTATTCAGGAAATATTTCTAGAAATTATAATTATATTGATGGCTCTTTTGGTAACTAAAATGAGCCACGTATATTTACGAAACGCCAGTATATTTGTACGACTCAGAAAAAAAAGTGTATGCATGGTGTGAAACTTGTGAGGTTTTTACAATTTCAAGGAACAAAGTATTAAATAGTAAGGCAAATATGTAAACATGTTAAATTTGTTATTATTCCTGCTTTTGGCCAACCAAAATTTAAAGATGGTTCAATTCATCCGATTGGAAAATATACAGTGACTGATATTTTTGCCTTTAAGCTTGCGCTTCATACCATCGTAGATGTAGAAAGCTCCTTTGCCGCGTTCAACCCTCCATTGTTGGTCCCAGGTCTGGCCAGATTGGCTATTTCAATTTTGGAGGTGAATTTAACATATTTATATTTAGCTAACGACCTGAGCTTCCAGGTATCTTCCTAAAATTTAATTTTCCTGCGATTTATGGATATAACCCTTTAAAAAGGATCCTCGAACAGAACGAAAAAGGTAAGACCCGGGTGTCCAACCGAAGATTGGCACTCGACAGAGAGAGGGCGTTTGATAATGCCACTTTTGACAGTATGAGCAGCTCTGCTAGTAGGCGTGGCGTATATCGGGTGCTAGTGAATTGAATTCGTTCGATGCTAGCCCAAAGAATCGTCACGATGTGATAGAGGAAGATCTGCTGGTGTCATCCGGGGTTGATAGAGGCTGCCCCCAAGGCACCTTAAATGATGATGGAGTCCACGCACAAGCATATGCGGACGACGTTGTCTGTTTGTTAAGAGGTTCAGAAAATTCTGGATATGATTGACACTTGGAGCTATGCTAATGAGCTATCGGCAAACCCTACCAAGACTGGTATTGCTCTCTTTACCAGACGGAGGCTTGATGAACTTGTTCTGTCTAGGCTGAAGGAGTCACAATCCAGCTATCCCAAGAAATCAAATATCTTGGAGTAATCCTCGGTGGTAAGCTCCTTTGGAAGTCACTCGTTGAAACAAACACATCCAAAGCACTGACAGCCTTCTAGCAGTGCAAAGGTGTCTTTGGGAAAACGTGGGGTCTTTCTCCTAGCAAATCCTATGGATCTACACAGCTATGATAAGACCTATAATTACCTATGCATCAACAGTCTGGATGTGTACACTCCCTCTCGTGGGAGTCAAGAGGACCTTATCGAGACTACAATGCACTGTGGCTATCTGTTGCACCGGAGCTCTTCCGACAACTTCAGGCCCGGCATTAGATGGTCTGGTGTTTTCATCCTCGGTGAGGCCCTGAAGGCCATCTGCATGCTGAAACACAATGTCCTGTCCGGCATTTGGACAACAGAGAAGGTATGTACTGGGATCGAACGATACTCTCCATGCTCTTTGACTCCATGCCATCAGGAGTCGTACTTGAAAACATATGCAGTGTGGTGCTGCCAGAGGCTCAATTGGGGTCAAACTCTGAAAATGAGCTCGGCAAACCCTGTTTTCGTATTTTCACGAATGACTCCTGGACTGAGCATGGTTCCGGCCCTGGTGTCTACGTGGAATCCAGTGGGAGAAAACTACACTCAGCTAATGGAATGTATGCATCTGTATTTCAAGCGGTGCAACTTTGTTGTGGAAAACAGGTGCACAGGCAGATCTTTATGTGTCTGCAGCGGCAGCAAAGCTGCTTTTATGGCTTTAGACAGTCCTCCAACCGCTTCAAGGGTTAGCCTTCAAAGCAACCATTCGCAAACGTGCAACCCACAACCGAGCTTGGCAGGCTGAGAGAGGCTATACAGATGGACAAAACTGATGTCACCTGTCATATCCGACCGACTGTCGCAGATCCTCCTGTCGTTAAGCAGAATGGACTGCAGGTAGCTGGTTGAACTGAGGGTTGGGCCACTTTCTATGGTGGGCATCTCAGACAGTGCACCTTGCCTAGCAGGTGGAGAGGAGGTGGAGGATGCGACGGCGGACCACTTTCTGTGCGTCTGCCCGGCTTACGCCCGAATCAGGTTGGAGGCCTTTGGCGCTCATGTGTTACCAAGCGACCACCTTGGCTTCTGGCATCACAAGATCTACTCAGATTTTTTCGGAGCCCGGGTAGATTTAAAGAAAATTAAGAAGTGAACCCGAGTGCGGTACAATCAACTTAATGTTGCCTGAGTGCTGTACTTGCTCAAAAATAAAATATTGTACATTAAAAAATAAGATAAGATGGCACAAAATTAATCATCCAGTTTTGCTTTTGAACAACTTGTTTTGCTATTAAAAAAATAAAAAAACATTTCGGGATTCGCTATTTGCAAAAATTATAAATCTTCCGATAGGTTAAAATCAAATAAAAATACTATACCAGATGAAGTCCAAAATAAACAAGATTGAGCTAAAATAGAAACGAAAGGAGCTTTGTTCTGATAACTTCGAGTTTATTTATTCAAAATAGTCCCGTCTGGCCTCGATACACTGTTTTACGCGATCTAAAAGCTTTTCGAAAGAGTGTTTCAGGTCATTGACCGGAATGTCCTTCAGGATGTCGGTACAAGCCTTTTGGATGGTCTCTACGGAAGCAAAACATTTTCCCTTAATGGTCAAATGCAATTTTCCATGGAGTGGTTGATGGTTAAAATGCGATTTCTAGTCAAAAAATCAGTCACAAGAGTGGATCGATGAGGTGGTGCATTACCATGCAATAAACGCCAGCTTCCCCCTTCGCGGTATTCAGGGCGAACTCGACGACTGCGATGCAAAAACGCAGGAGGAGGGTTCCATGAGTAGAAGTCCACGCAAGTGGGGAAAGTTACTGATCGCCATTCACTTGGGAGTGGTCAGGACGATTCTTCTGCATATGGTTCAAGCAGCTCACAACGTCCGGGATTAGCCCACGTATCCTCTGGGTAGCTTCCGAACACCCGTTCGTGAGTGAGCTAACGTGAGAAGGAGAAGCATTCCAGGATAGCTGGTTGTGCGCTGGGTTTGTTTTTGGCCCAGTTTAACAAAGCGCGTCAGTCGTTTCTTTCTAGTGCTAACCGGCGCCAATTGGACACACCAAGTGAAGTCAAGTCCTTCTCCTCCTGACCTTTCCAACGCAGAGGAGGCCTTCCTCTTCCTCTGCTACTACCAGCTGGTATCGCATCGAATACTTTGAGAGCCGGAGCGTTTGTATCCATTCGGAAGACATGACCCAGCCAGCATAGCAGCTGGAACTTCATTCGCTGCGCTATGTCTATGTCGTCGTAAAGCTCATACAGCTCGTCGTTCCAGCGCCTGCGATATTCGCCGTTGACAACAAGCAAAGGTCCAAAAATCTTGCGCAGAATCTTTTTCTCAAGTACTCCAAGCGTCGCTTCATCGGATGTTGCCATTGTCCACGCTTCTGCGCCATACGTTAGGACGGGCATGATGAGAGTCTTGTAGAGTGTTAGTTTTGTTCGTCGAGAGAGGAATTTACTACTCAATTGCCTACTTAGTCAAAAGTAGCACTTATTGGCAAGAGAGATTCTACGCTGCATTTCGAGGCTGACATTGTTATCGGCGTTAATGCTGGTTCCTAAATAAACGAAGACTTTTACAACCTCGCAATCATAACTGCCAACAGTGACGTGGGTGCCGATATGCGAGTGCGCCGACTGTTTGTTTGATGACAGGAAGTAAAGGGTGTTTTTTTTAGAGGTTAGGTTTTCAAGATGAAATAAAACGTATATAATTTAATGTTATGGCCAAGAATTTAGCTTTATTATAAAGATAAGGGCTTGCCATTATGTTTTAAAAATGATTTCGGGCAAGTGGCCGCCGCGGCTGGCTCGAATAAATTCCAGCCGAGAGGCCCAATTTTCGACCACTTTTTGCAGCAATTGGGGCCGTATGTCAGCAATAACGCGCCGAATATTCTCTTCCAAGACGTCAATCATCTCGGGCTTATCTGCGTAGACAAGCGACTTCACATAGCCCCACAAGAAATAGTCCAGCGGTGTTATATCGCACGATCTTGGAGGCCACACCACAGGTTCACGGCGCGAGATAATGCGCTCACCAAAAGTTTCCTTCAATAAATCGATTGTTGCGTTGGCTGTATGGCATGTAGCTCCGTCTTGTTGGAACCAAAGGTCGTCCACATCAACGTCGTCCAATTCAGGCACGAAAAAGTCATTAATCATGGCTCTATAGCGCTCTCCATTGACTGTAACATTATGGCCGGCTTCATTTTTAAAGAAATATGGACCAATGATTCCCTCTGCCCATAGAGCACACCAAACAGTGACTTTTTGAGGATGTAACGGCGTCTCAGCAATGGCTTGTGGATTATGTTCACTCCAAATGCGACAATTTTGCTTATTGACATACCCATTCAACCAAAAGTGAGCTTCATCGCTGAACAAAATTTTCTTCGATGCGTCGCGCGAACCGAACCATTATTTTCGTAATAAATTTGCACGATTTGCAAACGTTGTTCAGGTGTAAGTCTATTCATTATGAAATGGCAAACCAAACTGAGCATAAATCAAGTGACAGCTGTCAAAAAGACCATCTACGAAAAAAGTAGTGCCAACTTGAAAACCTAACCTCTAAAAAAAACACCCTTTATTTCGTTATGTTCTCGTTCACCACCAGCGCGGTTGTTATGGCCTTACTTAGGAGATGGAAATTAAATGCAGGTATCACAATGGGCCTTAGGGCCACTGAGTGTCTTGTCTTAGAGAAGTAACCTTGCTAACCTCACCTAACTATTAATAAACTAGAAACAAAATGTATGAAAAATAGTTTTTCCTTTTACTGTGATTATTATTTTTTATTCGTTTATAATACTGTTTAAATATCTTTTGCTAAAGTATACTAAATATATAAATAATTACATTTATTTTAACTAAACAAATAAACAAATCATCATTTGCATGCAATCATTGCAGCTTATTTCTTATACCATCCGAGTATATGTATGTATGTATGCATTTTATTTATGAATAATGAAAAAATGAAATGTTGATATTTGCTTAATACGTTTACATAGATTATTTGACTTACAAATTTTTATTTACAATTTTTGTTTTGGTGAAAAGGAAGCATTTCTTACAAAAAATTTATTTGAAAATCAGTACTTTTATGTAAAATACAATGCGAAGTTTACTTCAAAGTAGTAACTAACATTCTGCAGTAACCCAGTACTCAGGCATAATCTACATACATATCTTATAAGAAGGTTCGCAAAGGATTTTCGATCTAATATTGATGCACTTAAAGTGTTATATATGTTAATAGTTGTTGTATTACAGTTGCAGTCTAAATATTTTTGGGTGAGCGCACTGGCACGGAATTCTCTTGAGGGGAATACAGCACAGTAATAACCTGAAGAAGCCTTTGTTTATTTAACTTTTTAAGTTGGAAAAGAAACATTTATATTTGAGTATAATACAATTTAAAAAATATGATGTTTAAAAATTAGTCACCGCAGCCATTTTCGGCAGCTGTTATGTAGTCTAATATACCTACATATTTTCTTCATACAAAAAGTTAATGTAACCATTCAAAATGCCCCTACCATTTTTTGAATTTAATCTTTATTTACGGCATTTTTATGCTAGTACATCGTTTTTTTGTTTTTGTTTTTTACTTTATAGTGGTGTGTCTCCTTAACAGAGCTACATGAACATACCTACATATTTGGAGTCAGTCATTTTGGCATTTGTATTCGCTGAGTCGTATTTGGAGTTCACGTGGACTTATGATTCCTTTGAAAATGTCATCCTTTTTTTGTTATAATTTTAAGAGGTTTTTAAGTATATTTACAATTATAATAGCGTATTTCAATCGAGCTTTAACTGCGGCTTATGCTTAATTACAGTTAAACATCTAATCTACAAGCACTCGTATAGGTCCGAATGCCCATGCGAACTATACAAACCAAAGAGGCAACATTAATTAAGTTTTGCGTACCATAAAATGCTTTTGTCTTAATTTTTAGCAAAAATATGTATATATTTTCTTTAATAAACGATGTACGTAAATTTTCCCATTGCTCGGAAACAACAAATGCAAAGAAAGTATGATACTTGCTGATAACCTCTTAAATAAAAATATAAAACACAAACAGCCCTGACAGCCATTTGTTGTTAACAAAGCTTTTATATAAAAAAAAATAGCTGTTTAAGTTAATTACAATATAATGCAGTGGAAATGCTTGACTGCAGTTAAGTTCTTGGTGGAAATAGGCTATAACTTTTCATAAAAATTACAGCAACTATTTATGTTATTACACAGTGCCACAATACCAAAACCTGTAATCTCTGGTGTCTTATATAATAGTATTTTTTAATAATAAAAAAAAATAAATAATTGGCGCGTACACTTCTGTTAGGTGTTTGGCCGAGCTCCTCCTCCTATTTGTGGTGTGCGTCTTGATATTGTTCCACTAATGGAGGGACCTACAGTTTCAAGCCGACTCCGAACGGCAGATATTTTTATGAGGAGCTTTTTCATGGCAGAAATACACTCGGAGGTTTGCCATTGCCTGCCGAGGGGCGACCGCTATTAGAAAAATGTTTTTATTCATTTTGCTTTCACCGAGATTCGAACCAACGACCTCTCTGTGAATTCCGAATGGTAATCACGCACCAACCCATTCGACTACGGCGGCCGCCTGGGTTATGGAAAATAAGCAGACACGTATTTTACTAAATACAGCGGCCGGCACTCGAAGTGTAACCATTTAAAAAGGCCATAAATTTAGTTTGGAAAGTTATTATACTTTTATTCAGTACAAAGTAAAAAATGTGTTAAATAATACAAAATTAAGAATAAATTTACTTTTGCTCGATATGACCACCTTTTGCCTTCACTATGGCTTCAGACGGTCCAGAAACGAATTGCAAGCTGCTCGAATGTGGCTTGTAGGTATTTGGGCCCACTTGCGAAAAATTGATTTTTTTCAGCGCCTCGATACTTGTGAATCTTTTAGTTGCTCTCCAAAATGGCCCAAAGCGAATAATCCATCGGATTCGCGTCTGGTGAATTTGAGAGCCATTGTGTGGACGTTATGAAGTTCGGAACGTTGATTTTTACCCATTTTTGGTTCACTCGAGCTTTGTGAGACGGTGCCGAGTGCTGTTGAAACGTCCATGGTCTGCCACCGCAATGTTTGTATGTATGCCCACGACTTCAAAGCAACCTCCAGAATACTTTCCCGATAATATTTCGCATTTACTTGACGTCAGGCTCGATAAAAACGATTGGAGAGCGCCCATCTGCGGTTAGAGCGGCCCAAACCATTAGCTGTGACGGGTGCTGCCTCTTAGTGGCCAATCGATGACTCCAATTATCGTATGAATGGTCGGTCAAATAAACACTATCGTTTGGGAGTTTACGAATTGTTCAATTTGAAAAATTTTCTCATCAGAAAACACAAGGCTCGAAAATTGACCGCTTTCGGTCAAGTGAAGCAACTCCTTCGCTCTCTCAAGTCTGACTTGTTGCTGCTTTGGTGTGAGATCATGCGCCTTTTTGATCTTTTAAGGCTTGACTTTGAGATCATTTTTCAGTATGCGGCGGATGTTACGGTCAGATATTTTCAATTCTTTCACCATTTGATTGTCACTTCGTCGGGGATTTCGCTAAAATCGGTTCTTCACTTTTTTAACCATTTTACGTGACATTGCAGTCTTTTGATGACCACCTCCATGAAGTTTCGCGATGCTACCAGTATCATTGTGACGAGTAATGGGTCGATAAACAAAAACTGCCCGTGCATCAGCTGCGCGAGCGGTCTGAAGTTGGTTACATTTCGAATGCCGGACCCTGTATTTTAGTCAGTTAGATATTATGGCAAAAACCATTTCTCAAATCATCCAAAAATTAAATGTTGCTTATATTTTTACCTTTAAAGTTTTTTTTTAATAAAGTTCATTATATGCATAACAAAAAACTTTATAAATCAAAATTCCAGCTTTAATCAAATTTAGCTTTATCTGTAAAAAATGTGTGCACATTTATATACATATATATATGCACATTTATATATATACATATAATTGGCGCGTACACCTATTTGTGGTATGGGTTTTGATGTTGTTCCACAAATGGAGGGACCTACAGTTTTAAGCCGATTCCGAACGGCAGATATTTTTATGAGGAGCTTTTTCATGGAAGAAATACACTCGGAGGTTTGCCAATGCGTGCCGTTATTAGAAAAATGTTTTTCTTAATTTTGGTGTTTCACCGAGAATCGAACCTACGTTCTCTGTGTGAATTCCGAATGGTAATCACGCACCAACCTATTCGGCTACGGCGGCACATTTATAGCCCATTCAATTCTAGAAAAGTGAAGTGTAGGACTATCACTCCAGCAGCATTCACCGTATGTAAGTATGGGGAATGTTTATGCTGCTACAACAACAACAACGAGTATGAAGACGAAGCCGAAGACTAAAAACAGTGCAGCAGCAGCCATACGAAAATGATAACAGTGCAACCTAATAGCATCACCGGGTGCATGACGCTAATATCTAAAATTTTTGATTTTCATCATGCAAAAGCTGACAACAAGTATGTGTGACACGAAGTAAGTACGAGTGTCACCCGACACGCACACATATAAGCTGCAGGACATGCATGCTTGAGCGTCACCAGGAGCTATAAGATGCAGCGAAGATGAAGATGTTGCGCAAACGGTCCGTCTGAAACTGTGCGGCACTGTTTGCAAAGGCGAATGAATCGCTTGCTGTAGTGAATTGTTTACATTTAATTTATTTGTTTGCAACTGTGAAATAAAAGCGAGTTTTTACGAGACTTTTACAAATTTATTAATGACAATTTACCTAATTAATTAAAATAAACTATCTTGGACTAAAAAAAATATTGCGAATGGGTTTCTGTCTCATTTTCAAATTGATCTCCAGGCGCCGCATAGGAAAGGGTTGCTTTTCTTAAAATTCGGATGGTGTTTTGTGTGGTTTTTTATTGTGGCGTTGCATCTCTTCCCCCTCTGCCAACTACCCAAAAGCAGTGGCTAAATAAGCGAACATTTCCTATTCGAATATCTACCTTAAAGTCACAAAAAATCTTTCAGCGGCCATGATCGGTGTTTCATCGAAATTTTTCCATTGTTTTCCACAAATGTCTCAATTTTTGACAAAATGTATATTAATAAAACGTATTAATAGACCTTCTTTCGATTTGTTCGTCTTGCCGTAACTCTTCATACAAGTGGTAAAATTCTCCAAAAGTTTTCTTAAACAAATTTATTTCGTTCAATTCTTTTTTCTTTAAAAAAGGTTTTCATTTAGAAACAATTGCTTATCTGTAGACGAATCCATTTTAATTGTTATTACATTACATCTCGTTCCTCTTCCACTATGCGCACTCGCCACCTTGCTCGCAACGCAAGTAATTCGTCTTCAGCTTCGCTTCCACTTTGTATGCACCTTAAGTTTCAGGTCACACAAAAGGAGTTTTTGAGCACTCAAAAGATCGAGTTAATAAGTCATCCGCCTTACAGTCCAGATTGGGCCCTAATGATTTCTTTTTGTTTCCCAACAACAAAAATAAAATGCGAGGTTAACTTTTGTCACCTACTGAATAAGCTGTTAAAGCCTTTAATCAGCTCGTTTTGGAGGTATCCCCTTCTGAGTGGCAAAAGTGCTTTGAAAATTGGTTCAAGCGAATACAGAAGTGTATTGACTAAGGAAAAAAACAAAATATATTAAAAAATAAATAAATAAAGCAAGGTGGGGCAAAATTAATGATCTAATATTGTTTTTGAATATCTTTTTTGCTAAATAAAAAAAAAAAAGTGATTTTGAGCGATGGAAATCTTTATTTTGAACTTTACGTCCTCCATTGCGGGATTAAAGTATGACGCCATTGGCAAAAATTATTAATCTTTCGGTAGGGTAAAAAAATAAAAAAATATTTACATTGTGGTTCACATACATATCTCACACAAAATGAAACGATGTTAACAAATTAAGGTACTAGAAAGGGCTAGTTTACTGGGGCCGCAGTTCGCCAGGGAAAATCCGGCTCATTCCGGTAACGTAGAAGCGGCTGCCCTGGGAATGTCAGAGGAGGATAAAGCAAGGTGTTCTGCAAGGTGCCGTCCTTTCACCCTTGCTTTTCAGCTTCTATACATCCCCTTTTCAGCTTTTATGCTTCCCCAACCATGAGGGGGAGTTTCACTGGCGTCGGGCAATGACAATGGTGGCTCCAAAGTGAACGACTACACACAAATCGCGTTGCTTTTTTATCATTTTCATTTTTTAAATTGGTTGTTGACAATTTTCTTCCTCATATTCGAGGCCTATCTAATCATATTCGAACGCCTTTTACGCAGAAGAAAATTTCCGTATGCAAAAAACAAAAATTCAATAGTCAACGCGCTGTTTGAGGGACCTTACAAACTTACTTTTTATTGTAGCGGGTGCTTTTTCAGAGCTTGAGAATTAAAAATCATAATAGAAATGTTGCTGGAATGAATTCTTTCTTTGTTATAATTTGGTAGATAACACTGTGGTACAAAAAAAAAAGTTGCAAAAAAACTTTGGATCGGACATGGTGAGGGTTGTAGCTTATGAAAAACTGAAAATAATGGTATAGTTGAAATTTCCAATACACCCCCAAAATCTCATTTTATGGCCATAAAACCGTTTTTCAGTAGGTTGATATGAACAATCACTCCTAACTTCGCCAATTTCCATCCGATTTCGAATTTGCTTTTTTAGTTCGAAAGAACAAAAACAAGCCTTTTTGACAGTGTGTTAACATTTTTTCTGAAATGACAACTGACGAGACTGTAGACGGAAGTATTTGGAATTTTTTTATTTTTTCTCTATTTTTTCGACTTTGACATAATTTTTACGATATTATCCGATATTGAGGATTTTTTTTAGTACACTACTGTTATAGTAAATTTAATTTTGCGTCAAATGAGCTATATTTGGCTGTAATTGAATTAAAATTAGTAGAGTTGTGCGAGTTTTAAGATTTTTTGTTTTTTTTTTTACTAATTTGGAATGTTGGTATAGCTTACGCTAAATGGGAATAAGGACGTGTTTTGATGCGTTATTATAGATACGTAATATTTATTGGAGTATATATGAATACATAAGAGTACACTGTACTGCATACAACAGAACTGGTTAGAACTTACGAAAATATCTGACATATTATAGCACATTTTTTTCAATAGAAATATGGAAAAGCTCCCAAGTGTGCCAAAGTTCACACTGTACATTGATTAACAAAAGAAGTTTGTTATTATAATTTAACCTTATTAAAACGTCAAAGTTTTATTGTTTGTTTCATTGAAATTCAAAAGATATAAATCAAAACGGTGCCAGAAAAGTCAAATTTCTCAATATTCTCCGATGATATGGCATCATCAGCCTTATCATAAACCAGATGATTGTTATTTTTGTAAAACGGACGTAAACGGTCATCATTATAAAACTCGAAAGCACATAAAGTATGCTGATGTTGCAACTGTTAAGAACCCCGTAGTCTTGGACGATATGATTGACTCAACTGCAGGTCATGAACTGAAGGAAGTTCAACTCATTGCTGATGATGATCAAACTGATAACAATAAACCTGATGATGAAGAGTACTTTCCGTCTGGTTCTAAGTTTTCAGAACGAGACATTGTATCAAATTCAGATTTTCAGGATCTTTCTCGTGATTTACTTCTATCGGGAAGACAATCTGAAACGCTCGCTTCTCGATTTAAACAATGGAATTTAGTTGATGACGACTTCAGATGAATGATGATGATCGAATTCTTACAGAGAAGTATTCAAAACTGATGAAGAGAATGACACATGTACCGTACCATACTAAACTCCAAAGGGCCGTTTCCAATGCATTTTTAAGCTTGGAACCAGTGCCGTTGTGTACTGCACCGTACCATACCGTACAGTGCTGCACTGCACAATACTCCAATAAATATTATGCGTTTATAATGACACTTGTTATTATTTTCATGCTTCGAAACGCATACCAAATCTCGTAGTAAAAAAAGAAAAAATCTTAAAACCCACACAACTCTATTAATTTTAATTCAATTACAGTCAAATATAGCTCATTCGACGCAAAATTAAATTTGCTATAACAGTAGTGTACTAAAAAAAATCCTCATTATCGGATAATATCGTAAAAATTATGTCAAAGTCGAAAAAATAGAGAAAAAATAAAAAAATTCCAAATACTTCCGTCTACAGTCTCGTCAGTTGTCATTTCAGAAAAAATTTTAACACACTGTCAAAAAGGCTTGTTTTTGTTCTTTCGAACTAAAAAAGCAAATTCGAAATCGGATGGAAATTGGCGAAGTTAGGAGTGATTGTTCATATCAACCTACTGAAAAACGGTTTTATGGCCATAAAATGAGATTTTGGGGGTGTATTGGAAATTTCAACTATACCATTATTTTCAGTTTTTCATAAGCTAGAACCCTCATCATGTCCGATCCAAAGTTTTTTTGCAACTTTTTTTTTTGTACCACAGTGTAATTGCATGGCATTCAGTTTTTTAAAATGATATTCGGAATATGTTCGCCGCGGCTACGAGTTACATGGCCTATTCGATCAGTTCAATTTTTGACTACTTTTTTCAATAGATCTGGCCATATGACGTCAATGGTGGCTTGAATATTGCAATAAATCGATTGTTAAGTACGAAAGAAATAATAAGTCGGAAGAAATAAGGGCCGATGAAGTTGCCAGTTTTGTTTTTTCAAAGTAAGTTTCCAAAATTTGAAGAACAACGCTTTCAAACAACGTTAAAAAATTCATGACGACCCTCCAAACCTTACTGAATAGAAATGTCAGCACAGTTTGCCATTCCCAGCTGTCAAACCATAGTTTCGATATCGATAGTTCTCATGTAGCTAAAAAAACACCCGATAATAAGATTGAATAAGCCATACAATTGCATACTCGGAACTTTTTTGAAAATTCTGATTAAAAGGTTGAAAGTTTTGATGTAAGTGTTCTAAATTTTTATGAATTTCGAATTAATTCTGGAACTTTTATTTATAAGATTATAACAAAAAGAAATGAGCAATATTAGTATACAATTTTAACGAAAATTAATATACAATATTACAAAAAAAATGTAGCATAAAATATATTATGAATGTTGTAAAAAGAGTGGCTTAATCCTGTGCGACCCAGTGTATGGCAAATCTGCAGTGTGACCTGTTGTGCGCGTACTGCAAATCCTGAGGCATTTCCGAAGAAATTTTTATTGATTTATGCAAAAATTGCATTACAGTGCACTCGCGATAACGTGAACACTGCATTACATGAGCATTTTTATTTAGTTTTGACTACCAGATATGTGTATAGTGCGAACAGCAAGTTTAGCAAGCTCTGTAAAATGAAGTATATCTAGTAAATCTAGTATCTGAAGTAAATCATTTTTTATCTTGTTCAGCTCCTTCTTCGATGTCGCCTTTATCTTGTCAATCGTAGCATAGCGTCGACCTTTCATGGGCCTCTTCAGTTTCGGGAACGAGAAAAAGTCATAGGGGGCCAGATGTGGGATACGGTGGCTGTGGCATCATTAGTGTTTTTTTTGGCCTAAAAGTCGCACACAAGCAACGATGTGTGAGCAGGGGCGTTATTATTACGCAAGAGCCAATTTTGGTTATTCCATAAATCCGGGCGTTTCTGGCGGATTTCTTCGCGCAAATTGCACATAACTTGCAGGTAATATTCCTTATTGACCGTTTTACCCTGTGGCAACAACTCATTATGCACAAAGCCCCTGCAATCGAAGAAAATGGTAAGCAAAATTTTTACATTCGACCGAACTTGTCGCGCTTTTTTCGGTCTTGGTTCGTGCGGCAGCTCCATTGAGATTATTGAGCTTTAGTTTCCACGTCATAACCATAAACCCACCATTCGTCACCAGTTATGATCCTCTGGAGTAAATTTGGTTGGCCGCGGACAGAGTCCAACATCTCATTAGCAATGTTCATGCGATGCTGCTTTTTGTCGAAATTGAGCAGTTTTGGTACGAATTTTGCGGCGACCCGTCTCATGCTAAAATCATTGGAAAAAATCTAATGGCACGAGCCAATCGATATGTCTAGGTCCTCAGCAACTTCTCTAACGGTGATTCGACGATTGGCCGATACCATTTTCTTCACCTCATAAATTTTTTCGTCTGTTGTTGAAGTGCTCGGGTGTCCGGCACGGTTTTCATCGTTCACATCTTCTCGGCCTTCTGAGAACATTTTGTACCATCGATAAACGTTGCTTTGGTCCGAAGTAGCTTCTCCGTATGACACAGTTAACATTCTGAATGCATCCGCGCACTTAATTTCGTTTTTCACACACGTCAAAATTTGATACAGGTTCTTTGATCCACCTTTTTGAATAGGTAAAAATCGAAGACGAGCCGAAACACGTGCAAGCACAGCAGCTGTCAACAATTAACTGAACATTCAAAATGGCCGAACTCGTCGGCATGAGTGAAAGACAAGAGTACCAACATATCGCCACAAAAAATCGAAATTCGAATATACGTAAACTGCGAAAATTCAAAATTCGCGATACTTTTGGAACACACCTCGTATAGGTGCAGCAGAAAATATTTTAGACGAATAGCAAGTTGGCTTCCGGCCAGGGTGTTTAACAACAGACAAAGTTTTCTTGCTTAAACAAAACATTGAAAAATGTTATGATTGCAACACAGCCATGCATCTACTATTCATAGATTTAAAATAAGCATTCGACAGCGACCACCTCTGTAAAACCCCTGAAGTTTTAGCAAAACTGGGCATCGGCAGAAAACTGACCAATTTGGCTTTGGTTTTGGTAGTAGTTCAGCAGTCCGTCTCGCTTCCTTTTGACATTTCCTGTGGAGTCAAACAAGGCTCTCTCCTCTCTGATGATGATGTTAATTTTGGCCAACCAATTTGGCTAACCATTGCATATGCCGATGATATCACGGTAAGCGCGTGAAATAAAAAATACCTGGCCGAACTGTTTCTGAACATCGAGAAAGGTACTGAAACCGTGGGACTCAAAATAAATGAAGACCTAACTGACCATTATCTCAAGATTTCACGCAAGATGGAGAGAAGACAGCCAGAAGACATGGGCGTCACGATACAAAACGACAATAGCTCTCGCGATACAATACAAAGCAGGATTGCGGCAGGAAACATAGCATATTTCGCTCATTCCAAACTATTAAAATCTAAACTTCTTACGAGAGATTGCGAACTACGTCTATACCAGCCAATGATACGGTCAGTTCTTGCGTACGGCTGAGAATTCTGGACAATGACGTCTGCAGATGAATCGGTGTTTGGTGCGCTACGACTGCAAGATGGTACCTACCGGATACGCTACAATGAAGAATTGCAGCAGCTTTATAATGGCGAGGACGTCGTGAAATACGTCAAGTCCCAAAGATGGCCGCCCTAAGAATTCAATCCTGACGTATAGCTCTGTAGCGTCGAAGACGCCCAAGACTAACATGGTTTGGAGAAGTTCTAATGGACCTGAGGACACTGGGTGTTAGAAAGTAGAGAAGTGTTATCGAGGATCGATATGCAAGGAAACGAAACGTGAACGAGCTGTAAAGCTGCCCAATGATAATGATGATGATGATGATCTCGATAATGGCTTCATAAAACTCGCCCAAACTTAGTGCACGTATAGTTCTCCACTCTATCGCTCCACTTTCGATTTGACATATATAATTGAGATTGTTATGCAAGACTGTCTGATTTTATAAGCTATAACTTTCATTGCCTATGAGTTTGTTTGATTTCAAAATTTGACCGCCAGCTCAAGTTAAATTTTTTTTAAATGGGCCTGGGATATACCCGCTTCAGACCGAATTTAGCGGAGCTTAACTTATTTTCCACTAGTCTTGAAAATTTCCGTAAACGTAAATGCAATTGCGTTTCAATAAGCTCACGTTATCACGAGTGTACTGTATACATGTATGTAAGTAGTATGCATGAAATACAAAGAATTTATTACAGCATTTCGGGGAGTACAAACTCTTGTACAAAGTGTGTGTGTGCATAAGTGGCTCCCTATATTTTGTGGTATTAGTTTCTTGATGGATATGGAAGTTATTTTTGGTGTTACAAAAATGTATGCATCTCCAGCACTTTCCATCAATTATAATATACTCTGCTTTATTTATTGTTTTATGTGAGGTCTCACAAGTACCCTGTATATATGTACATATATTTTTATGTAAATTTTTTTTCGTGTCTATGCGATGTTTAAAGCGATTACGGTTCACTGAATTTTACTTTGGCACCAACGAGTTTGCTCTAATATTTGTGCTTAGTTTTTATAAAGATTCATAGTTGTTTGCGCTTTAAAAAATTGCATACTTATATACATACCTACATTTATTTGCATATGTTATACACATTACGATTCTTTTCCCCTACAAATGCCTGTAAATGCTATAAAAATTATTTGTCAGTTGTGATATTTAATAGTGGGCAGCAGTTTTTTTCAAGTGGGCTTTTGTTTCGTTCTTTGTTTGATTTTTGTTTTTATTTATTAAAATTGAATTAAAAAATTAGCAAAACGTAATTGGAGTATTATTTGTTTAAATAATCGATATAATCGAGCGATAAAATGAGCGATATTGAGCAACACTCATGTATGTATGTGTGTATGTACTTATAAATGTGTTTTGCATCATTGCCAAGTAAACAAAAACTTTCAACTTTCATGCAGTAACAATATACGAGTGCGCATATTTCAATCTGAATTATTTTGAAGTGGACCAAAGTTATTTACTAGATCGCTTCTTTTATAAATTATTACTTCAAGGGGATGCTTTCCATTTCAATTCAACCGGGCTATTCGGGTCATGTTCTTCGATTTCGATGTAACTGAAATATGTTGCTTTCTGGTCAAAATAATGAGACACGTATTTTTTTGTTCGCCCGAAAAAATTTTTTTTCAAGAGTTATCGGCAATTTTGTTTTTCGGCTCAAACTCATCAGGGGTTAAGGGTAGTCAGAACTTTCAAAAAATTTATTTTATTTATATTTTTTTAAAGTATAATGCCTTAAAAATATTGTGTGAAAATTTGAAGTGAATCCGATAAATACTTTTCCAGTTATTCAACAATTAACAAAGGGCGCACTGGCGCTCCGGGGCGTTCGTAAAACTTTAAATGCGTTTTTCTCGAAACTTTGTTTTTTGAATTGGTGATCACTGAACTTAAAAACCGCTTGGTAGGTTTCAATAAAATTTATACTGCTTTTGAAAAACATAAAAAACTCGTGCGTGATCGAAGGTTTTTTTTTTAAATTTCGATTTTTTTAAACAATCAATTTTCGGTTTTTTTCTCGAAAATCTGAAAAATATTTCCTGAGGCTGCCATATTGTTAATGTGGAACAAAAAAAAAGCTTCGATCAGGCACAAGATTATCTACTAATGAAACTAATTTCTCGTGTCCGATTGATTTTAGATGAATCTCCAAGGATTTGTGATGATCACCGCAAGGGACTTTCGAAGAAACTTTTACAATTTTTTTTTGAAATTTGAAATTTTGCAAAGTCAAGTCGAAACATGATGTATTTTTGTAAAATAAAGCAATTGACTAGCAAAAAAATTTTTTTAAATCATGAAATTTGAAATTTTGCAAAGTCAAGTCGAAACATGATGTATTAATGCTATGTTTTAATTTTTGTAAAATAAAGCAATTGACTAGCAAAAAAATTTTTTTAAATCATCATTTTTTCGGGCCTCTGACTACCCCTAACCCCTTAATAAATACTATATATTACTTGGACGTTATGAGACGTTTACGTGAACGATTCGCCAAAAAAAGAAAAGCTTTGTGGGAAAACTACTCGTGGATGATTGCACGTTGATAACGCACCGATGCGATAATATCACTTTTGTGGAATAAACTTGTATTTTGAGTTTTCTGAATACATACATATATTCGGGGAATGCTCCTGTGCAAGTGCTAGGTAAAAATGAGCTACATTAAACGTTCGTTTCTACACTGTTCACAGGGATTGAAAATCTCTCTGTCCACATTGGGGCGAATTTGTCGTAAAAATCTTGGTCTCTTACAAGGTGAAATTAACCAAAGAAGCGATGTTCGCTTGTTATATGCCTATTGGCACATCCTACACATATTTTTTTTGCAATGAAGCAAATCAGAAATATTTCGGTATTTCCTTCAACACAGTTTCAGTTGCCTTGATTTTATTTTAATTATTTATCTGGCATGATTAAGGTTAATAATGGTTTTGTTTTCGTACTTTCATTATACATATTTCTAATATTTTTAATAGTACTTATTTAACATAAAAAAATCAGTATTCATTTATTTATTTTTCTTAAGTATTTCTCCTTGTATATTTCTGTATTTACAAACGTTAATTTTATTATTTTATTCTGAAATATTTTTTATATTGTCGCGCACCATTTGTTTTCGTTGGGAAATGCAGTTATTAACGAAGTGTAAAAAAAAAATTAAAAATTAAAAAAGTATATATAAATAAAATTTATCAAATAAAAAATTAAAAAAAGTAAAGTCAAATTTGTCAAGCAGAATAATAAATTTTTCCAAACATTTTTAAAATATTTATGAATTAAAAGCCTTTTCTCAACTAACTTCTAACTTTATAGACCACTTCACCGTGACGATAAACGCATTTTCGTTCTCTCAAGCGCTCACTAAACTCTCGGATCGATATATTTAAAGTCCATCAATCAATGATAAAAGGTTTGCTCAGTAAGCAGCTTTCTCGTTCTCTCTTGACAAATCGGCTCCCTTAGCAAGACAGTGGGTTGCTCGCTCTAGAAATTTTGAGTAAAAGTGGAGGAAAAGTAAAATTTGTAGAAAAAACATTTCATTTGCAAAATGGTCTGCTTACGAGCAACAACTCGCTCAAGAGTTTTCATCGGTATGTTCAGGACTATCCTAGTATGACATAGAATACATACCTCTTAAGTTAGGACATGATAGAGTATTTGACGTACTCCAAAATCGATGAGTGGAGAATTTACATAGCTTTATTTCTTGTGATGTGTTGATTTAGAAGGAATTCATGTTTCGCGAGGCGGCAAAGAACAGTACCTCCTGAAAAACCTCCACATATAAAACCATCTACCAGAATCGGCTTAAAACTGTAGGTCCTTCCATTTGTGGAACAACATCAAGACATCATCAACTAACAGAATTGTACGTGCCAATTATTTATTTATTTTTAACAAAATAGTTTCATATTGGCGAAGCTTCGTGATCGGTTTTAAATTTAATAATTAATTCACAAAATAAAATCTGTGATTAAGTGAAATAATTTCATGTTTTAATATGTATTAGACTTGGCAATTTCCGCTAATAACTTCTATTTGTACCATTATTTACATACAAATATTATTTATTTATTTCTTTAACCGTTCGCAGTTTGTTTTCACTTAAGAAAGAAAATACTTTTTTGCTCCCATTTTTACTAAAAAGGATTTAATTTGTTCCACTTTATTCACCTTCTTAAATACAACCTTTTGTAAGGGAGTGTCAAAAACCGAATGTCACTAGTGAGCAAACCTTTAATAATTGAATTATGTTTAAAGATCAGTTGATATTTACTTTAAAATTTTGTAGCAAATTTGTTGTTATATTCAATTTTTTTTTTAATTTGCTTACAAAAAGCAGTTTGCTGTTAGTCAATTTCAGTTTGAATTGTATCGTCAGTTGTCGTAGTTTCGTAATTTAAAATTTTTGCGTGACCGATTGCTAAAAAAACGAAAAGAGGGCACTTTAAAATGAGAAACAATTTATCGTGTCGGATAGTGAAGTCTCAGGCACATTCAACAAGGTAGAAATGTCCAACCAGTTCAATTTTCTCACACCTGACTATTTATTATGCATTTCAAAAAGAGTAAGCCATTGAATTAACCCTCTGTTGGACACCTTTTTTAAGACTTGGGGTCGGGCACCCGGGTCTGGCTTTTTTTCTGCCTGTTCGAGAAACCTTTTTAAAAGGTTATAGGCGAAATTTAAATTTTAGGAAGTTACCTGGAGCCGTTAGCTATAATAGAAATATGTTCAATTTACGTCCAAAGTCGAAAAAGTCCGGCCAGATCCGGGTGCCCAACGGAGGATTAACTAGAGAACGACCGAACTTCGGCTTCCGTTTGACCATGTTCGGCTACAAAATTTCAGTTCCGCTTCGGTTCGGATTCACCCAAAAAAAGGAGCCGAACTTTGGCCGAACATTTCTTTAAACTTTTTTGTTACAATTTTTTTATCAATTCTTAGTTTTTGTAGCATTTTTGAATACTGGGTAGAAAGCCCACATTTTTTTAAATCGCTTTGAAATATCAATCTGCTCATCCATCAGTTGAGGTTCGAAAGCAGTTGCGTAATGCTGCAGGCCAGCCACTTCGATTCTCTATTCGTTATGTTTGAGCTCTGATCGCTTGACGAAACATTTTTATGTGAAGGCAACAGCAAAGTTGTAGAGCAATATTTTCCGCTATAGCGAGTCATAAAAGTGGTATAACTATTTTCAATGCTGAAAAATATCTCTTCTGATATTTCATTAGTTATTGTTTAGTCTACTGTTTGGTATACTGTTAACAACAATATTGTCCCGGTTTACTCACAGAGACATCTGGAAGGGAGACACTGCAAGCTTGAAATAGATGTTATGAGCTGAAATTAATGTGACTGAAACTTATCTCCCTCCCTCCTTTTGTTTTTTTATTAACAAATTAAAAATACTGAATTTAAAAAAAATCATTGCTTGTTCATTACCTGGACTTTTTAAAATTTTGGGCTCAGTTTCGCTTGGGCTTGAGCTGAAATTGGTCGAATTTCGGTTCATTTCTGCCTTAAAAGTTATTGCCATTAAAAATTTACCCTCTGAGGTGCATGCACCATTCATTTGACATTCATTTGAATTGAGAGTGCCTATAAATATGAAAATATTTAAAATTCTCTTAGGTTGGTCACGGGGGTCTCGGATACTTTCCGAGATACCTATATAGCATGGGCCAGGTAAGCGAGCCCAAGTGTATACATATACTGCGAAGCGCCGAGCGATGGCGCTGAACATACGTTTTTTAAATGTGACAGATGGCTCGCGGAAAGAGATGCTCTGAGGAAGCAGGTTGGCGATAGCGCACCTTACAATATTATCGGCAAAATTCTCGACGCGAGAACAGCTGGAACGCGGTAAAAAGATACAACGCGGACGTACTACGAAAAAAAAGATAGACCTCGACATAGTGCAACAAAGCGAAGCCGTACAGATAGAGACACAAGAAGACGAGCCTAAAGCATGAAAGCTGGCTACATATACAGTGGACCCAGACGTGGGTCCTCCGAAGTAATGCAGAGAGTAGTCCCGGGAAGGGTGTCTCCCAAGAAGAGAGAGGAGGAATTATTTTAGTGGCCACACCACTCGACGCAGTAGACGGCGGTCGCTGTAAGTGCGAAGGCATTTTGAACTCTACCTGACCCACAAAAAAACCGTATAGTATTTAGTTCTAAGTTTTTCTTGAGAATGAAATTATTTATACATATATTATCTAGAAATAAAAACGCCCTAAACGCATTAAAAGTGAAAACGAACTTTCAGTTATGAGTTTCAGAAAAAAATAAAGCAGAAAAAAATTTTTTTTATTAAAAGAAAACAGAAAATAAAGAGACAAAAAATATTTCTTTTTAAATAAAAAGAAAACAGACAAAAAATTTATTTTTTTAATTAAAACAAAAAATAAAAGAGCAAACATGTTTTTTAAGTAAAAGAAAACAGAAAATAAAGTAGTAAAAAATATTTTTTTTTATTATAATAACAGAAAATAAAGGACTAAACAGATATTTTTTTTTAATGGAAAGAAAGCAGAAAATAAAGAAAAAAGTTCTTTTTTTATTAAAAGAAAACAGAAAACAAAAAAATATATATTTTTTTAAATAAAAAGAAAACAGAAATTAAAAGAGCAAAAAATTATTATTTTTTTAAATAAAAGAAAGCAGAAAATAAAGGAGCAAACATTTTTTTAAGTAAAAGCAAACAGAAAATTAAGGAGAAAAAAATTTTTTTTTTGCTTAAAAGAAAGCAGAAAATAAAGAGGCAAAACAATATTGATTTTTAAATGAAAAGGAAACAGACAAAAAATTTATTTTTTATTAAAAGAAAACAGAAAATAAAAAAAGGAAACAATTTTTTTTAATTAAAACAGAAAACCAAAGAGCAAAAAATTATTTTTGTTTTAATTAAAAAATAAAGGAGCAAACATTTTTTTTTTATTAAAAGAAAACAGAAAATAAAAACAAAAAAATTTATATAGTTTTTTAAATGTAAAGAAAACAGAAGACAATTTTTTTTTAATTAAAAGAAAACAGAAAATAAAGAGGCAAACAAATATTTCTTTTTAAATGAAAATTAAAAAAAATTAATTTTATAATCAATTTATTTTTTTTTCTTTTAATTAAAAGAAAACTGAAAATAAAGGAGTAAACACTGTTTTTTTGTTTAATTAAAAGAAAACAAAAAATTATATATTTTTTTAAATGAAAAGAAAAACAGAAAAATAAAAGAAACAAAAAAATTTTATTTTAATTTAAAGAAAACAGAAAATAAAGGAGTAAAAAAATATATTTTTTTTAACTAAAAGAAAACAGAAAAACAAAAAATTATATATTTTTTTAAATGAAAACAGAAAATAAAGGCAAAAAATAATTTTGTTATAAAAAATTAAAGAAGTAAACAATTTTTCTTTTAATTTAAAGAAACAGAAAATAAAGGAGTAAAAAAATTTTTTTTTTAGTTGAAATAAAACAGAAAATAAAGAAAAAAATTGTTTTTTTATTAAGATAAAACAGAAAAAAAACAAAGAAATATAAATTTTTTTAAATGAAAAGAAAACAGAAAATAAAAGAAGGAAACAATTATTTTTTTTTAATGAAAGAAAGTAGAAAATAAAAGTGCAAAAATTTTGAAATGAAAGGACAAACAAAAAAATAACAGAAAATACAAACCATTGCCGTAATATTTAATATAGCCAATAAGAAAATCAATTAATAATTAAATATGTTTTTGGAAATGTTTCTATTTTATTTCGAATTGTTTAGGCTTAAAAAAAGAATCTTTCAACTATTTTACACTCTACACATTATTTAAAAATATTAAACATTTGCTTGATAAAAAAATAGTTACATAATTTTACAGTTAGTAGCAACATAAAATAATAAAAGTAACTTGTTCCTGGCTTTTTAAATTTATATAAACGTTCTCCTTCTCCTCCTTCTTAGCTTGATTCATTCTTTACAAATACAATTACAAACTTTCAATTGCACATTACAAAAACAATATTATATTTGTTTATATGTATAAAAAATATTACAACACTTTCATACAATACATACATACGTGATAAGATTTGCTACATAGACATTTGTATGTATGTATGTCATAGTCTATGTACTGTATATGTATGGATTTGTCATATATGTACATATGCATGTATATGTATGTGTAAAATCGGCTTTCTTAACATTAACTCAGCACTGCGGGAGTACAGTCATGGATAAATAATAAAATTACAAAAAAAACAAATACGCAATTATCACCATTCACTATTTTATGAATTCAGTTAAAGAGAACGAAATACTTTGGATTGCAAAAAATAGATTCCTATAGTGGGTTGTGGGGCATTCTATATAATGCATAAAAACGTAATACTTGCTGCAAAAAACAAAAAAAAACTGTGTGTTGCTGCTGCTGCTATTGCTATTGATCCACAATTACTTAAACGTAGTTTAGTTAGTTAATTACAGACTTAATTATTTATAAAATGTAGGTATAGCATTGTTTTTGTATTATCATCATTTGATGTAAAAAAGTTTACATTGGCTTAATTTGCACATTCACTAATTATTATTTTCGTTTTATTAAGTGTTTCTAAGTATAAATATTTTCTTTTGTTTTTAAATATTTGTTCGTTTGTTGGCGAGATTCCTTTCGTTTGCTGCCTTAACGCCGCCCTCGACATGCTGCAATCCACTATTTGCATATTTCCCATAGTAAGCAGTACTTTTCTGTTGTTCTTTTATTTGCTATGTATACGTATTTCTAATCCTTGTATTTTACTGTTTTTATTTAATAATTTTCATACACTTTGAGTTTAGCAGAGTCGCATGCATCTGCCCTGTTGCAAACAACATTCGCTTATTGATCAATTTAGTTCGCAAACGTCTGATCGCCTACTTATTTGCTTTTGTTCAGCTTTAAATATACATACATAGTATTTAATTTGACTGTAGTTAGTGCCTTTTACATTCCTGACTCCGCGATGCCTTCATCATCTGTAAAGTAGAGTAGAGTAAAAGGAAAAGAAAAATGTAAAAAAATATTATTTATAAATACGTGAAGCTATGAATAATTAATATACAGTTCAGGTAGTTACTCATGCGGGGAATTTTAATAGCCATGCAATTAGTATGGGAATTAGAAAATAAATAATTTTCAAAGTTAACAACTTTTACCAATTGAAGGATAAACTAAATACTACTACAACTATAACTATAACTATTTATGTATATTGTGCAGTACTACAACTAAGATATAAAAGCTGAAATAATGCTCAGACATGCATTTGTATCTGGTGTAAGTAAACTATTTGTATTGATCGACGAACATTTTTTTTTGCACCATTTTGCTTTACGATGCTTGTGCTGAATTCGAAGATTAAAAATCCTATGCAACAAAAAATTCTTACATCATCATCGTCAATCATTTCATAATTTTCTTCGTTTTAAGAGGAGAGATTGAAATAGAAACTTCCGGTTTTGTTACTCAAATAATTTGTTATTATTAAATATAATACTTATTTTGCATATTTATATGAATGTCTATAGTTATATATATATATATATATATATATATATATGTAGCGTTTGCTTTTTGAACCACCTATTTTTTTGAGAATGGTAACACAAATGACAGGTCAAATGTGTTCATAATTTACTTAAAGGTTTGACATTTACGAAATGGGACGCTATACGCTTGAACAAAATTAGGAAATATTGAAAACCTATTTCCAAAGTGGCGAGTCTTCTTCTTATTTTCTGATTTTCACATCGGTGGCTACGTCAATAAGCAAAATTGTCGGATTTGGGGCTCAGAAAATCCACATGTTTTTGTAGAGAAGCAAATGCATCCACAACGAGTCACTGTTTGGTGCGGTTTTTGGTCTGGCGGCATCATCGGGCCATTTTTTTTCGAAAATGAGCGAGGAGCCGCGTTTACAGTAAATGGCGAGCGTTACCGTGACATGCTCAACGAGTTGTTTCCAAAAATTTAAGAGGATGACATGGATGACATAATCATCCGAAATTCCGATATCAATTGGCCTCCCTCGGAGCTGTGATTTAAATCATAAATGACAATGTTCAATCTTCAAAATAAAAAAAAAAAAGTTTGAAAAAATGTTGATTAGTTTTTTTTTATAGCTGATTCAAAAAGCAAATTTTACATGGTGAGTTTGTTTAAGAAAGTTTATGACGAGCTAGACTTGTCAGTTCCATTCAAGGGCTTAAATTATGTGACACATTGAGTTCTACTAGCATTGCATGGGGCAGGCGGTATAGGGATAAAAAAATAAAAAATAAAATAAAAACTGAAAAAATTATGACTTAAAGAACTATGTTCCAGTATTCAATAATATAAGAGTCTCAATTTTTCTAATCTTACGTACCACAAATATGCATATACATATAAAAAATTAAAAGTTTATTCAGCTTTTGCTGAATTTGCTTAATGCTGTTGCCTCCTACATACATATGCACGTACAGCTGTGTTCATTATATTAGCAGCGCGACATATTGAAAAGTGTCGAATATTAATTTAATTTTTATTATATTTTTTCAAAAAATTTTTATTTTATTTATTTTTAAATAATTTTTAATCATTTGTTTTATAGAAATTTGGTTGAAACTACAACAAAAACTATGTAAATGTAATGCTAAATTTCAAACTTTTTACAAAACCTTAAAAAATTCAATGAATTTTCCTCAAAATTTCGAACGTTTTAATCATAAACTTACGAAAAATTTAGGTATGTCAATTGAATTTTGCATAAAATCCTCTCCATTTTATAAAAAAAGTCAATACTAAAACTAAAACAAAAACAAAAAATTATTTTCTAAATCTTCTAAAAATATCAATTTTTGTTAAATTAATTTTTTTTTAATTTTTAAATTTAAGATGCTTTCCATTTAAATTCAACCGGGCTATTCGGGTCATGTTCTTCGATTTCGATGTAACTTAAATATGTTGCTCTCTGGTCAAAATAATGAGACACGTATTTTTTTGTTCGCCCGAAAAAATTTTTTTTCAAGAGTTATCGGCAATTTTGTTTTTCGCCTCAAACTCGATTTTTTTTAATTATATAAGAAAAATTTTTTTTTAAATGCCCATAACTTAGTCAAAAATGAACCGATTTTAACAATTTTGGGTTCAAAATGATCGTAATTACATACACAAGCGACTTCATGTAGAAACAATTGCAAAAAAGTAGTTGAAATTTTTTTATTTAGCAAAAAAGAAAAAAAATTGAAATTTTTTCGAAATTCAATATTTCAAAAAGTGTATTTTTTTTTTTTTTATAACTTTTTCCAAATCAAAAGGACATATCAAACTTTAATTGAGCTGCATGCCTAATAGCTAAAATGAGTTGTTTTTGAGTAATGAATTTTTGAGTAAACACCCTGTTTCGCAGTTTTTGTTTTTTGCAAAAGAAAAAATTTTCAACTACTTTTTGCAACTATTTCTCCATGAAATTGCTTATGTAAGTAATTACGATTTTTGAGTAAACACCCTGTTTCGCACTTTTTGTTTTTCGCAAAATAAAAAATTTTCAACTACTTTTTTGCAACTATTTCTATATGAAATCGCTCGTGTATGTAATTACGATCATTTTGAACCCAAAATTATTAAAATCGGTTCATTTTTGACTAAGTTATGGGCATTTAAAAAAAAATTTTTCTTATATAATTAAAAAAAATCGAGTTTGAGGCGAAAAACAAAATTGCCGATAACTCTTGAAAAAAAATTTTTTCGGGCGAACAAAAAAATACGTGTCTCATTATTTTGACCAGAGAGCAACATATTTAAGTTACATCGAAATCGAAGAACATGACCCGAATAGCCCGGTTGAATTTAAATGGAAAGCATCTTAAGTAATTGGAAGTCAAGTAGTTTATCTTTATACTTTAAAGATATATATTTTAAGTTATTACTAATAAACACATCTAAAAATGATATATACAGTGATTTACGAAAATTAGGTTCAACGCTTGAACTTTCAGAAATCTTAAGCCTGTAACGCATTGCCATCGGTTGTATAAACACACGAAGGCAAACTGCCTAATTTTCATGTTCGGTACTATTTTATATTTCATATAGTAGTTGCGTGCATAGTTATATGGAAGGAAATGCATAACACCGTTAACAAAAGCAAAAAAAAAAAACATATGAAAAATCAATGCATTTAAATAAAAATTCTGAATGAAAAGTTTGGAATTTTGATTAAAATTTGTTGTTGTATTTTGTGCAAAGTTTGAAACTTTGAGGAAAAACTTGGTAAAAAATAAATAAATAGTTAAATGTGTGCAATATCTCGCGCTGCATTTATTGTGAACACAGGTGCAACCACCAAAACCACCAGATAGCATCACGAGAATGGCACTGGACTGGAACCCCCAAGGGAGCAGAGGTCGCGGTCGACCAAAAAACACTTGGATAAGGTCGATGCTGCGCGAACTAGCAGATGCCGACATCTCATGGTGCACGGTGCAAAAATAGCAGCACAGAACCGTGTACGACGGAAGAGTCTTGTCGAGGCCCTGTGCTCCCGAGAGGAGTGAACAAGGAGAAGAAAAAATATCAAGACCTTAAAAAAACACCCTGTACATAATTTAAACGGAATTGGAAAAAAAATTTAAAACTTATATTTTACAAATCTTAAAATCTAAACTACTTAACTACCATCTTATACGAGTAAGCGATACAATATAACAATAACAATAACAACATAACGCATCACACAAACTTTAGTAAACAAGCAGAATTTTAACGTATTGTATTGAAATATTCTACAAACCCATAAACGGATTGGCGTATATGATGCCACCGTTCTCACCAATACCACCATTACCAACACCATTTAAAGCGGCCTTGCCCTTAACAACTGTTTTACATAGTTTTGTGTAGTTATCGCCTTCACCAACCAGAGTCGCTATTTCGTCTTCGTCATTGCGCGTATTGCAACTGCTACCCAATAACTGATCGTAACAGCTAACATCTGTGCTGATCACATCCGCCTCAATGTCATCGTCGTCCTTTTCCAAACTATTGCGATTACTACCCGCCAGCGAGCTATGCATTGCATGCGAATCCTCATAGCTACCGCCGCCGCTATCATCATTGGGATTATGCGCCACATCAATATGTGTACCATAAACATCGTCGAAGAGGCCATCGTCCTCGGCCTCCTCCTCATCCTCATCGACATCGATTGAGCGCCGCCGAAATACATCATCATCGATGTCGCCGTCATTACCTGAACCGGAGCCACCGCTACCAGAGCCGGAAACTGAAATAGAACCACCACCACCAGCAGTGCCATTGGCCACAATCATTATATCTTCCTCGGCGAAACTGAGGCGTACATTGCCGCCACCGGCACTGCCACTACCGGCGCTGCCATTGCCAATGATAACGGCGCTACCGTTACTAATGCTGCCCACTATGCTGCCGCGTGGTCCGCTGACAACACTATTACCGCCACTGCTATTGCCGGCATTACTATTGCTATTGCTATTGCCATTGTTATTGACCAGAATAACCTCATGACTGAGACTATTTTTAATATCACAGGATGATGCGCTGAATGTGATCAGCTGTGACTTTCGTCGGTGCTGCAGCGTGTGGTGGCCATTCATCGAATTATTGCCGCCGTTTGAATTGTGATGGTTTCCTCCTGCTCCCACGCCGAAGGTATTGGTTGTGTGGACCACATTGCCGCCGATGCTGATTACATCGATGGCACCCTCCTTGCAGATCATCGAACTGGGTTTGTTATCCACCAGAACGATAACCACTGAGTTATTGTTATCGTTCTGGCTAATCGAATGTCATCTGTCCGCAGTAATGGTTTCGGGATACACATGTGCGGCTGTGCTGAACGATGAGGCCATCGAAGCACTATGCGCTGCGCCACCAAATCCAGTCAATGGCTGCTGATCATCGTAAATAACGGCTGCGTTTTCATTATCTATTTCTTCAGCCTCCTCCGGTTGCAGTTCGTGTGCTTCAATAGTAGCAATCACTTCACCATTCTCGTCCAGCTGCTGTTGTTGCTCTGTAGTGACGCCATTGCCAACGATGTGTGGGATTAATTGAAAACAATTGTGCGTGGCGATATGAGTGTGTAAGTTTGTATTTAGATGTGAATTTATGGGTGGGTGGAAAGGGTGATAAGCGTTTGGTTTGCGTTCCGCATTTCGTAGTTGTGGAAAAGAAGAAATTTTCGTATTTATTTGTTAGTTACAGGTTATAACCCGACACCTTCTTAGCTTCTTGAAAGTTATCCAAAATATAATATAAATATAAATATGTGAAGCAAGAAATAATTTAGTTAAACCATTTGTTAGTGAATAACAACAAAAAAAACAACACAACGGCATAAAATGTAAAAGCGTAATTTTTCATGTTGGGGCTACAAAAAAATTTCAGTCATCTTGAATTAATACTCGCTGAATATGTGAACGTTTTTTGCGCATTTTTCCTCGGTATAGGATACAATAAATTGGAGTTATCGAACATCGGAAAGCTCATTGATCTGAAGAATATTTATATTAGACACCACCAAGAACAAGACAATCGCAAAATATGCTTCAACGTTTCGAGGTTACCGTATCGCAAAACAAAAAAAAACAAATAAAAAAACACTAGACAAAAATTTGAAGTACCAAACTTTTTTTGGACACTGGACACTGAAAGCTAATGCTATAAACCAGCTATTTGAAAAATCCATAATGAGAAAAATCTACGGTCCTATTCGGCTTGAAAATGGCACGTATCGCATCCGTTATAACAATGAAATTGAAAACCTTATTGGTGGTGAAAATGTAATACGTTTTATTAAAGTGCAGCGGATTAGATGGATTGGCCACATCATAAGAATGCCCAACGAAGAATCCAAAAAAGGGTGTTTACTTTGCGTCCAATTGGAGGAAGAAAGAGAGGCCGCCTAGAAAGAGATGGCTTGATGAATTTTGAAGCAGACTTCAAAGCGATGAACGTTCGTAATTGGAGAAATGAGGAAAGAGAGAGACTGAATTGGAGGAGGATTGTTGATGAAGCTGTGGACCATAGACTGTGAAGCTAAGAGAGAGAGAGAGAATTTTTTTTGTGTCTTTTTTTTAAATACTCCACGAACTTCAGTGGCAATCTTAACTGAGTACATGATGATTTTTTTTAAATATTTGCTTCTTACTATTTCGAGATAGAATTTTTTCGTTAGTTTTTCCTTTAAATATTGTTAATTATTTAGCCAAAACCATATAAATCAAACTTTGAAACTTTATACAAATTAAAAAGAAATCAACCACTTTCATCTAAATTTTGAATTTTTTAATCTGAGTTAAAAAAAAAAATTACTGCATAAAAGATGGCACATAAAATTTTAATAAAATAAGTGCAAGTTTGAAACGGCTAAAAATCGCGTTGAGCTACCCACAGAAAAAAAAGGTTTTTTTATTTTGTTCTTTATTTTCACTCATTTAAAAAAAAAATGAAGAAAAAAAGGCGATTAAAATGAAACCCGAGGTGCCCAACTAAAACTGCAACTTTTCAAATCCTTTTTTTTCGTCTACTTCGAGGATCCTTTTTAAAAGGTTATTGCCATAAATAGATAGAAAATTCAATTTTAGGAAGCTCCCTGGTAGCCCAAGTCGTTAGCTGTAATAGAAATACGTTAAATTCACGTCCAAAGTCGAAAAAGGTCTGGCCAGACTTGGGTGCTTTGGGAGGGTTAAAAATATTTGTTTGGTGATGGCTCTTTGCTGGATTTGATGGATGTGGTCAAGCGCATTTGCGTCCACAAGAAATTAAATTTTATACAAAATAAAGTGCAAAAAGTTGTCAAAAAAAAAAACGTATTCAAATTATTAAACTTGCACTTTTTTTTATTTAACTCATACACTCAAACTCTGAAGTAATAATGAATGGCGAAATATCTGACGAATTCGAAATGAAATTCGGCATGAGGCAAGGTGACTCACTATCAACGCTTTTATTTAATTTAACCCTGCATTCAGCAATAAACGAAATAGCTCAAGATGGCACAATATTTTATAAATGGACACAAATATGCGCATACGCTGCCGACATTGTGATTCTTGCGAGAAAAAGGGAGGATCTTCAGAATGTTTTCATGCGCTTAGTGCAAGCTGCAAGACCAGCAGGCCTCAATATAAATGAAGAAAAAACGAAGTACATGACACGATCCTTTTATGATAGTCACATCAGTACCGGAAGATATGTTTTTGAGTTCATGCAAGAGTTTAAATACTTAGGTGTAGTACTCAGCATAAATAAGGATCCGTATTTATCAATACAAGACCGCATTCAGGCAGCTAACAGAGCATACTTTGGTCATATCAATCTTATGAAGTCGTCATTGATATCAAAGGAACAAAAACTCCAGCTGTACAAAACTATAATAAGACCGGTTCTCACCTACGGCTGTGAAACATGGGTCCTTAAAGTTAGTGACGTGGATTTACTGATGCGATTTGAAAGAAAAATTCTTAGAAGAATATTCGGCCCTATACGATTAGAAGACGGTACACACCGTATATGGTATAACCACGAGCTCAGTGTTTTAATCGCGTGAGGAAATGTAACGCGGTTTATAAAGTTATGAACACGTTTTAAGAATGAGCAGCGAAAGAACGAACGAAAAAGTATTTAAAGCAAACCCTGAAAGAGCAAGAAGGAGAGGCCGGTCAAGGGGACGATGGTTGCAAGACGTCGAAAACGTATGCGAAAAATGAAAATCTCACAACATAGAGCGAAAGTGGACTGTCGAGAAAAATGGAGGCGTATTGTAGAGGAGGCAGTGGTCCATCCCGGACTTTAATGCCAAGATGATGACTTATTTTATTAAAATTTCAAGAGCCATGTTACTACCTACCCCAAAAATTTTCTAAAAATTAAAATTAAAAACTTCAAAATTGAGGTGTAAATTTTCTTAGCTTTTCTAAATTTTGTGTGAAATTTGAAAGTTCGATGTAAAACTGTGAACATGAAAATAGCAGTACCTGTAAACAATTATTTTCAATTATTGTCATTTATGAAGTCATTTATAAATCATACAAAAGAAAGTTTCAATGCCAAATAAAGGGTTTTCCAAAAAGAGGTGTTATTCTCATAAAATATCATTGGTTGCGTTGTTTGTGTGGCACGTAGCGCCGTCTTGTTGAAAATAAACGTTCTCCAGATCAATACCATCCAATTCCGGTCATAAAAAATCGTTAATCATCTCTCGATAGCGCAATCCATTCACCGTAACTGTTGCTCTAGCTTCATTTTCGAGAAAGTAAGGTCCAATGACTCCGGCGAGCCATAAACCGCACCAAACAGTCACACATTGAGGATAGAGAGGCTTTTCAACAATAGCCCTTGGATTTTCTGAGCGCCAGATCCGACAATTTTGGTTGTTGACGAAGCCACCAAGGTGGAAATGGGTCTCATCACTCAAGATGATTTTTCGATGGAATTCCGAATAATTTTCATGCATTTCAACGACCTAATCAGCAAAGACACGACGTTGTTGATGATCAGCCGGCTTGAGTTCTTGTGTTAACTGGACTTTATACGCCTTAAGACTCAAATCTTTATGCAAAAAACGGTGTAATGACGTTTGTGGAATGCCTAATTCCAAAGAATGACGAGGAATGGACAAACCTGGGGTTTCTTCAACACTTTCGGCTACAACAGCAATATTTTCGAAAGTTCTTGAGCCACGTGCACAGATTTTATTCTTCACATCACTAACTAGTCCCAACAGCTCGAATTTTTACACCAATTTCTGTAATACGGTCAGACAAGGTGCTTCACGATGACCCAAAAATGTTGTCTCTGCCAAATTTTCACTATTTCTATAGTGAATTTTAATAATTTTAATGCGTTGTTTAAGCGTGTACCTATCGTTCCATTTTTATTAATGGCGTAGTTTCTACTTGTCAAATATCAAAAAATGACAGCTTCAAAAGTAACATCTAACGAAATAGCGGGCTATTCAAAATAACACCTGTTATTGGAGAACCCTTTATCTACGAAATTTTATGGGATTTCAGATGTGTAGGGTTTATCTGAATAAATCTGACACCGTACTTTAGCGGTGTCGCTATGTTTTAAAATGAAACATTGAAATAGTTTTTTAAGGTCACACAAGGAATATAAATAAACTTTGCACAGATTTAGACGAAAATACGCCATGCATATATTTCTTATGTTTCGACTATAGTGGGTCGAGCGGAACACTGCCCCACAGAACAGCGAAAGCCGATTCTGAAATTGAGCGCAGATAGAAGATCTTAAACAGAAACACAAAATATTCTTTCATGTTCAGCAAAAATGATTACAAATGAAATCAAATTTGTAGAAAAGCCGGAAAAAAGAGGAGGAAAATAAAAAGCTTCTCTGCAAGACTTTCGCAGAATTGTAAGAGAATCCCAAAAAGTCAGCTATACAAATTAAAAAAGAGATGAACTTAACACAGGCCCCACACACAAAATTGATGGCATGATGGACACCAATATTTATGTGGAAATAGTGCAGAATATTGTGTTTCCGAATTGCAGAAAAAATGTCTACCTGTAGCATAATTATCCTAAGCACACGAGTCGGAAGGCCAAGGATTGGTTTCGTGCAAATAAAATTGAGGCTATGGAATGGTCTCAGTCTCCCGACCTTAGTGCTATAAAGAGCGGAACACAATTGCCAAAGCGAATGACAGTCAACAACTCTCGGAAAATATTAAAGCTGCGTGGCTGAAACGCATCATAGATAAAATGTTTTTTTTTTTTTAATCTAATATTTTTTTGGTACTCACGCACTCAACATACACACAACAACATATTCTCATTTGACATACTATTTAATTATTGTTAGGCTTTAAGCTAGTGGGGCTTTTAATAAAGTTCTTTGACACAAGAAGACATTTTACTTCTTTTCTATATGGTTTTTGAACAAAAAGAATGAACAAAACTAAAAAAAAAGAATACGAACAATTTCTGTATACAAGGTGGCGAATATTAATTATACAATTTTTTTTAACAACTTTTTACTCAATAAAAAAAATGATTTTGAGTGATGAAATTCCTTATTTTGACCTTTACGCGCCCCATTGTTTGTCTGTTTGAATACTGCAGTTGTTTAGTTCAAATATTGATTGACGTACGACGGCATTTGCAAAAATTATAAATCTTCCGATAGGATGATTAATTTTGCGCCACCTTGTATTTATACATATTTCCATTTGCTTTTGCAGGAATTGCTTTCCATATTTTGAATTCCATACATCTGAGAATCTAAAAATATTTTTAAATAAATATAAGTAATTCCAAATATTATTTTTTAACTAAATAACAAAGTCTATGTCTTCCCTGGGAATATGAGATTTTTGTATGTAAGATATTTTCACTTTCTGTGAAATGTACTTAGATGCATGATGAGAATAAACAACGAATAACCTTAAACCAGCCCAACCAAACGGTCTAACTCTGTTAAAAAGTTATGCTTGGCTTAGAACGCTTTTACATTTTTTGTACCATCAAAATCAACACCAAAACCGAAAAATTAAATAAAAAAATATAAAATTAGTAAAACCTGTTAGTTCAAATTACAAAAAGCAACAACAAGAAAAAAACATGAAAAAGGACTCACCTTCGTAGCCTTCATTGTCATGAATTTCCCGCGCAGGTCCAACAATGTTCTCCTTACCTTCAAGCACAGCCAACAAACACTGATGAATGCAGATGTACTGCTGTTCCGTTTGCACCATCCAAACACGTTCTGCAAAAACAAAGAAATGCAATGTGGTTAGAGCGTAAAATATTTTGTTATTTTCAAAATTATTTGATTTACCTTTACGCATGGCATAGACTATGCCGAAAATGTCGACAAAATCTGACGTCTTTATCTGCTGTAGAATGCGATCGAGTGTGATAAATGTGCCCGAACGACCCACACCAGCACTACAATGCACCACAATTGGGCGTTGATCGGTGCCGATACGATCGCGGAAAGCACGCACGAAACGCACCAGAGTTTGTGGTGGATTTGGAACACCGAAGTCCGGCCATGTGGTAAAATGGAAGTGACGCATGATGCGCTGCTCACTGCCCTGTTTGAGAAAATTTCATAAAATTTGTTCGTATAGTAAAAATTTTGTGTACATCCAATATAGTTTTTAAAAACCTACCCTGCACAGCATAAATTCGGTCATTACCCAATCAGCATAGTGACTGTCATTCAATATTTGCACTTTGATATCACCATAAAAGACGGGCACCGTATCGTTTGGCCAATACTGATCGCACTTCTCACGTCCCTTCTCAAAACAGCGAGTCAACATCACAATGGCACGCGAATTACTCTCCCAACACATGCGCCAGAAATCGTCACGTGTCGAATGCAACGGACCTTGAGTGACAATAAATTCACGCGGCGAATTATGGCCTGGCACATAGTTTGCATTAATATAGTCGGAGCCCTCATCATCGTCGACTGGCTGCAGCTTGAAGCGCGAGTGATCGTAGGGTAAAATGTTGGTGAAACGATTTTTGGGACGATTGCATGGTAGATCAGCGAATGTGCATGGCTGATCGCGCCCGATATGCTTTAATTCTTCAAATTCCTCACTAAAACGGAAATCCGAATCGGCCGACATCAGACGATAGTGTTCCGCGAAATTCTTTATCAACACGGGACGGTTTTGTTCGATTACGCTGTCTGGCAGCGACATGTTGTCGTTGGCACGCGAGTCTTTGGTTGCTTTGCGGCAACTGTTGCGTCGACGTTTAAATACAAACAAAGTAATGAGTAACACAAAAATAATGGTTAGTGGTACGGTGATGGCGACGATCAGCGAAGTGTTGTCTTGATCTGTGAAGGTGAAAATAGTAAATTAGTAAGTTGAAGCTGTGCGTTAAGTTTAATAAGTATAAAATTAAAAAAAAATATAAAAATAAAAACTATTTGTGATGCGCCTGCCGTTTAGTATACTCACCAGGTGAGATCAATAGATCTTTACGTGCATACATTTTTTGTGCAAGACATGGCATAGAGTAAATTGAAAATTTGTAAGCAAATTTCAGTAGACAATTGCATGGTTTTCATTATTCATAATATTTATAAATACAAATGTGAAATATCACTTATAAATTGAATTTTATGTATAGTTTATCTATTCACCTGTTTGTATCGGGAAACTGTAGGCGGTGTCGGTAAATTTGTCGGGTGCTGTGAATGCCCTCACTTTCACCTTGTACGTGGTGCCAGATTTTAGCGGCCCATTACAGTAGCCTATTTTACGATTATCGCAATTTTCTGTGCCAATTGTAAAGTCCTCTACGGAGCGATTTTCAAATGGATAATATGGATCGATTGCTTGATACGGCAGCCATACACTATACGATTGCACATCATGCCAACTGGGCATCTCTAGGCCCGAAGCATTTTTGGTGTCATCCTCGGCGACAATGATTGTGTACCAACGGACCTTAAATACAAGGATATTTATGTATGCACTTACATGTAGATATGTATTATTAAATAAACCGTTAAATATTTCTTATATTCAGAATTCTAAAATACCATTATTTAATATTCCTAGCACACTGAAATTTTGGCAACAAATTCATTGCAAACACAGTATACTTAGTCCTGCCATAAGTTCTGTTACAAGCGAAGTCCGTTATACAGAGATATGAAATTATAATACTTTATAATACTCAGAACCCAGTCTGGCTAACGAGTTACCATAGAGGGACACGTGTTAGCATCAAGCTATTGTGTCTGCCTGGACTTACAGAACTGGACTACTCTTGATTGCCTGGCGCTGCCGACACATATAGATCTGCCTCTCCATCTGTTTTCCACAACAAAGTTCATCGCTTCTTGAACTGCATACACCTCCGCTTGAAACACAGATGAGCAAAGTGCAGTTTTGTCCCGCTGGATTCCACGTAGGTCCCAGAGCCGGAGCCATGCTCGGTCCTGGAGCCATCCGTAAAAATGCGAAAACAGTGTTTGACCACAACTGAGCCTCTGGGAGCAACACACTATATCCCTTGTGAAGCACGACTCTGGATGGCATGGAGCCAAGCGGCATGTCAAGGATCGTTGGATCGACGTCCATGCCTTATCTGTTGCCCAATGCTGTACAGGGTCCGTACCAATTCCTATTGTGTTTCAGCCTCCAGATGGCCTTCAAGGCCTCTCCTTGGATGAAACCATTAAGTGGTGGTAGACTTATCAAAGCATCTAATACCGGGCCTGAAGTAATCGGAAAAGCTCCGACGCAAAAGATGGCCACAGTGCGTTGTAGTCTCGATAAGGTCCTTCTGAGTCCCACGAGAGGGAGTCTATTCATCCAGACCTCTGATGCATAGGTTCTAAAGGTCTTATCATAGCCGTGTAGATCCATAGTACCTTGCTAGGAGAAAGACGCTACGTTTTTCTAAAAACACCCTTGCACTGCCAGAAGGTTGTCAGTGCTTTGGATGTCTTTGTTTCAACTTGTGAGCTTCAACCAGAGGAGCTTACTATCGAGGATTACTCCAAGATATTTAATTTCCTTAGATAGCTGGATTGTGACTCCTTTTAGTTTAGGCAGAACGAGCCCATCAAGCCATATTGTTAATTAAAAAAAAAAGTTTCGATCAGGCTAGAATTAATTTCTCTTGCCCGACTGATTTCAGATGAATCTCCAAGGATTTGTGATGATCACCGCAAGGGACTTCTGAAGAAACGGGCTCCACACAAACAGCGATAACTTTTACAATAATTTTTTTTTTTTGAAATTTTGGTAGAGTCAAGTCGAAACATGATGTATTATTGCTATGTTTTTATTTTTGCAACTGACTAGCAAAAAAAAAATACCAGTCTAACGGTTAGACGCGATAGAAGTGAAACCTTCCGTAAAACAAACTGAGAGAGAATGAGACGAAAGCAGCATTAGGAGCGGGTTCATTATAATAGGTTCATTATAATATTGCTATAAAGTTCATATTTTATTTTCTTCATTTTATTATTATTCATCCTCAATGTTTTCAATTTCAACAAATGATACGTGCGGCTTATGATAGCTAAAATATGATACAAATGCTTTGGTTTCGATGTTGTCAACATATCTTTGAAATACCGCGTCAATTGTTGTTTTTGATCGTGTTGTCGATTCAGTGCGATTGTTACACATTTTTAAATTAAATATTGTATTGGAAAAGTCAATTAAAGGAAGCGCTGTGTCCAATGCAAAATTTACGTTAAAATCGCCACTTAAAATCATTGGAACCTTATCGTAATCTTTTCTAAGTATCTGGTGTATACTTTATTAAATTTTCGTGAATGAATTCCGTGATGCTATTTATTGATTGATTCGGTGAAATATAAATTGCCACAATTAAAACTGTTTTGCATTGCTCAATCTGGTTTTTAGTTTTATTTTCTTTTTGTTTTTTTTTCTGTCGATATTCACGACACTTTTCTGCATTATTTTTCGGCATAATTTTGGTAAATATTTAAAAATGAAAATATTTACGAATATAAAAATACGGACGCAATACAGCACACGCGGTTGCTATTATGAGCGTCGTAACGCGTATATTGCACAGACGTACTAACATACAAACAAACAAACATTCGTAGGACGCTTGGTCTAAGCAAGTATTAGGTAGTGTAGTATAGGTATACATAATGCCTTCTCGCTCACCGTGACTCCGTAATACGCAGGCGCGCACACATACGTACTAGCATACATACAAACATACATACGTATGACGCTTGAACTAAACACCCAAGCAAGTAATAGGCAGTGTAGTATAGGTACATACTACAATGCTCACTATACTAGCGTGGCTCAGCAGTACGCAGCCACATTCATATACGTATACCAACATATAACGCTTCGTAGCCAAGAGTGTCGCTTTTTCGTTTCATCGAGTCTCAAATCACTCCCAACGATTCTAAAGAAGTTTTCACTTCAAAAAATTATTGAAAATCATAATTTTTTCGAGCCTCTGACTACCCCTAACCCCTTAATGAAGTTTTTTTGAAGTGAAACTTCTTTTGTCTCGAAGGATGAAACGCTGTGAGGAGTAAAACCATAGCGTTTCATCTACATGTGACGCTACGCCAGCGCCATCTGTTAAAAGCGTGGCGTGGATGAAACGCTGTGAGGAGTAAAACTACGCTAAACTACGTAAAACTCACGCTATGCCAGCGCCATCTGTTAAAAGACTGGCGTGGCGTGTCGTCGTGAATGTAATGCGGTCGTTTATTATTGCATTCTTATCGAATGTAATTTGTAAATATGACATTTGATTGACGGCCGCCGTAGCCGAGTGGGTTGGTGCGTGATCACCATTCGGAATTCACAGAGAGGTCGTTGGTTCGAATCTCGGTGAAAGCAAAATTAATGAAAACATTTTTCTAATAGCGGTCGCCCCTCGGCAGGCAATGGCAAACCTCCGAGTGTATTTCTGCCATGAAAAAAATCTGCTCATAAACATATCATAAAACAAAATGAAATAAATGTATAAAAAAAAAAAAAAAAAAAATTTTCTTGTGATTCAAACCAAGGATTTCGGATCGGAAGCCCACATTGCTAGCCGCTGGGCTATCGCGCTGTGCTGTCGCCGCAAAATAATGTATCATAAATCTGTTTACCATACCAAAGACCATACACTTTGCGAACGCATTTCGGTGGAAACAGTTGACAGTTATTAGTAACGCGAGACGCGTCATAGAGTGTGTGTGTAGTTTTGAGCAAATCTTACAAACATATTTTGTTTTGTTGATTGATTTCTGTTAAATATGGCATCAAATCAACAAAAACGGAAACCGAAAACAGGTGCTGAACGGCAACGTGAGTATTTGGAGCGTAAAAAATTAAGAGCTACTGTTGAACACCGTGACAGTGAATCCTCCGGTTGTACGATAAGTGATAATTTGTAGTACCAACAACAAGATGCGGAACTACCATTGATGCAGTATTTCATCGATACCTTGATAGATTAGAATGTAGATCATTTTTTACGTATTTCAGTTACCATAAAGCCCTTGTTTCATTTTTGGAAAACGAATCCAATAATGATAATGACAATGCCGAGAACCAAATGTAATTGAGTACAATAAATTCATTTCTTTTTATATTAAAATAAATAAATAATTCTGTTTAATAAAATTCCATTCCATGCTTTCCATGACTTCTGCATGCATTATATTCAAATAATAGTTAAATTATTGATTTGTTGATAAAAGAAGTTTCACTTCAATCGTGCGGGTTCCGTGAACTACCACACACTTTCTTTTTTTATTTAATCATGTAAATAAAAGAAAAAAACCAGTTTTAGATTTTCATTCGAAATGGTCTCCATTTGATTTTACACGAGTCTTCAAACGAATAGGCCATCCAGCTATTTCAGTACGCATGGTTCCCACGAATATTGACTTCGCTGCTGGATTCAAAGATTATTTGAGACTCCCCAAATTTCAGTAAGGTGTTCCACAGGCCATGTTCTCCAATTCTGACCACTAACTGCATTCTGATGGATTCAGATCTGGAGTTTCAGACGGCCAATCTTCTGCGGCTATGAACCCAGGAATATTGTTTTTTGGCCACTGTTGGGGGATTTTTGCCTTATAAGCTGCAGCAGAACCTTGCTAGAAGATTCATTGAAGAGAGTACTGCTCAACTGCTTTTTCACGCCTAGACTTAACCTTTTTTCGCAGAAATGAAGAGATGTAACGCTTTTCGGAGGCAATTTTTTAATATTTTTCAACGTCGTTGCAGCAAAAACCGATCCTTTTGCAAATATCGAACCGTTGACTAAATTTACGATAAGTCACGTATGCTATTTAAGCCGTAAAAATAAAATAGTCGGTAGTTCCAATTACAAACGCTAGATAGACTAGCGTTTACCCTTTTGCATCATTCGTCGGAATAATACGTGACCAAAAACTCTCTCTTATCACCAATAAATAGTGTTGGTAATCCAGTAACATTCTTTTTCATTAGAAGAAACAGTAACAGTCTTGCCGACGCGAGGTATGTTGAGTACATCGCGCATTTCGAGCGGTACAGAGAGAATATAAAACTGTTGCATGTTACTCACATTTGAGTCAAACAAAAATTATTTTCAAGACGGTTATTCAAAACGTGCATATCTATGCAAAGCATCGGTCCTTTTATTTCTAAACCACAACATGCGGAACACTTTTCGCAAATTAACTTGAGCAAACAGGAGATTTTCATTTAACGTGACTCAGAAATAAAGGAGCTGATGATTTGTATTGAAGCGTTTTTAAATCCCTTTACTTTTATTCAACCAAATCACAGTCCAATTTTCTTCTCTGCTGGTTGTATGTATGTCTATTAATTTAAACCTACATTTAGACACATGCAAATGTGCATATTTTATATATTTTGTGCCCAAATTCAACTTACCGGTCCATTTTGATCGGAGAAATAGTTCTTACGGAAGCGTATCTGTATTGTCTGTGAGCTGCGATACACCTCGGTGGGCACAACCTGTGTCGCTGGACGTGGTGGTGCCAAAATTGGCATTGTCTGTTTATACTCGCGCTCCGGTCCATAGCCAACAGATGTTTTCGCTTGTATTTTAAAAATATACGTTTCGCCCGGCTTCAAATTTCGTATAGCGCCTGCTGTCTCGGTTGATTCAAATTGATGCGTTCGCATTTCAGTGACATTGTTCACATTCATGTAGGTGATGGAGAACTGACGAATAACACCGTTAGCTTCACTCGACGGCAGCAACCATTCGAAAACAATTTCACTGGGTTGGACATCTATTGGATGGAAGCGTTCAACACGACCAGGCACTGCTTCATTTGTACTAAAGCTTGCCGAGAGTGGTGAACTGCTGCGCAACACTGACGATTCAGTGCCCGAACGCACGACAACTGTGAATGTGTAATTGCGATGTGGACGAAGATCCGTGATGGTAATTTCATTGCGGGCGGTGATATTTTGTGCGAGAATGTTGTCGGCGGTTAAGTATTGCACATCGAAATCGTTATATTCACCCTTTGGAATATCCCACTTAAGCGAGATTTCAGTATCAGTGATGTTGGTGGCATGCAACTGAGTAATGGGTTCAGGAAAGAGGCGATCCTGACGTTGTATGGGCTGACTAGACACACCACCACTCACTGTCCAGACAGTGATGTTATAAAGGCGTCCGGGTATCAAGCCAGTGAATGTGACTTTGCGATCTGTGTCGTTAGCGAGCTTTTCCTTATCTTTTATCTCGGGATCACCGAGTGAGAAACGGTAGATATCGAATTTCGAAGATGACTGTGGTGTGGGCGTGTAGGATAGAGTGATGGTATCGCGCTCATCCTCTTGCCTATCATTAACAACAACCACTTCGGACTGAATTAGCGGCATGGTGCGCGCGGAGAAATGTGTGGAGCGTGAGAAGATACCATAGGAAGTGGTTTGTATATCGAAATTGTACTTTATGCCAGGCATAATATCGCTTATCAAAACTCGCACGGAAGAAGACTCATCTGGTGAAGGATATGCAAAAATAAAAATTATAAAAAATTCACTAATTTAAAAGCTACTCAACTAACCTGACTTATTCTCGGGTACAGTTTTAGTTTGCGCTTTGTTGGGAATCTCTGAGGGCCACCATTTAACTATATACGACTCAACGCGTCCTTCGGGCTTGGGCCATTCCAAAGTGATGTTGCGTGCGTCCACCCAAGGTACGATATTCGATACCTCATTAGGTGGCACAGTGTAAACCACTTCTTGTGCATTAGGACTCTCTACGCCAAAGCTCACTGTGTTCACTTGTATGGTGTACTTCTCGCCCTTGATCATCTCGGTAATGTCTGCTTCTGTGGAACGTACGCTAGGCAAATTTACCCACTGTTCTTTGGCTTCAGTGCGATAACGTATCGAGTATTCTGTGAAGTCGCTATTTTCGGGTGGTGCCCAATGCACCAGTACAGAATTGCTGCGCACTGTCTCGATGGACATATTGCGTGGCGGATTGGGAACTGCGTAATTGGAATATGGAAGGTGTTTTTTTTTTATAGTTTTCATATTCAATTTCGCTATTTAAGTCGTTACTTACACACTGCTTGGAAATATGCATGCGGCTCACTTCTCAAACCATGACTGACGGCAAAAACTTTCACCTCATATCCAGCGCCGGCATGCAAGTTGGTTATGACTAGACGTGACTCCTTTGTATCTATGGTGCGCACTTCGGAGGTGCCGTTGCGTGAATAAAGTATTTCATATTTCTCCTGTTTGGAGTTCACATCACTCTTCCAGCTTATATTTAGACCCGTCCGTATGCTCTTTAGATCCTCAATTATGGGTGATGATGGACGAGTTACAACGAAAATTGTGGTTTCATTCGACTCCATTTTCTTTGAGACTGCCTCCACAGAAAGCGAATAGTTGCGACCTGGTAGCAGACTTTCCAAAAAAGTGCTTGTTCGGTCGGTGGTAAAAGTGCTGGTGTCGCCATTAAAAGTCTCCAGCTCGTGGTAGCTAAGAAAGGGCATTGAAATTATTATAAAATTACTTATTTATTTATTAAGTAAACATCACTTACGCTATGCGATACTCATCCTGTGTACTCGAGGGATCCGGTTCCCATGTGATGCGCATCGTATTCGTTTTATCATCATTGAATGAGCGCAAATTGTGCACTGGCAATGGACGTAGCGTTACATCGCCAGCCGCAGGCCATGATGTCACTTTCCCCGAAACGGTTTTCACAATCACATTGAATGTTTTACCTGGTTCGGTGATGTCACGAAAATCGAAGTAGGCAATCGGATCATTGGTTCGCGACACGGTTGATTGCCTACGCGATGCTGCCAATGAGACTTGGTACTTGTCGAACTCTGATATGCCTTTTGGCGCTTCCCATAGTACTCGAAATGAATTCGATGTAATGTAATCCTTATCGAATGTGACGTTCAGCGGTCGCAATGGGACAGTACGATATTGTGCGGTAGTCGGTGGGGATATTTCATCTTCTGACATTGTTTGCACGGATATGTTGTAAGCGCGGCCGGGTACTAGCCCTTTAAAGGCCGCCTGTGCGGGACCGGGTGGTTCGCCTTCCTTCTCCACATACAACACACTTTCTAATGCATCCGGCGGTTCGATGGATACTTTGTAGTGGGTATAAATGCCAGCTGGATATGGTGGTTGCCAAAGCACGAGCAGTGTGGTCTCATTGCGGAACCATACAATGAATTTGCCGGGTGTATTGGGCTCTATTCGGATTAGTCGGTTAACGAGAGTGTAAGTGTTGGATGAAGTAAAACATGAACGAGATAAGAATGTGTTGATGAGTAATGGCTTCGAATTATAAATATGTATATGTAGGCATATATGAGGCTAGCGTAAAATATATGTATCTAACATTTATACGATGCTTGAATGCAGAAGCAAATTGCAAGCTCTTTACATTTCCAAATTTTTTGTGTTGCATGCTGAATTAGTGCCGAAGAAATTATTCTAATATATGTATATAATATAATAAATATTATGAAGTACTTAACTACTTGCAACTACTTTTTATACTTTTACTTACGTTATTTTGATAAACAGCTACTTTTCAACTAAAAATATTTGTAAGTATGAAAAATTATTTTATGTTGTAAGTTATCATTGACCAATCAAAATTCTTAAAACTATTACCAAATATTATTGAATTATGGTAAAAAAATTCAGTAGGTGTGGCCAACATAATACTGTTAACCGACTCTCAGCGAATTTGAAGGAATCAGCTGATTGGCTGACGTAACCGAGGCCATGACAGTGGTTTGTTTACGAAAAAAACTGATATTGCACAAAACGTTAACACAGTCTCGGTTCGGTTACTTCGTTGCCGTCTGAACAATGACTAATTGGACGAACGTAAAAAGCCGTGTGAAATAAGTCGGCAGAATTTTTCCGTATGACGTGGTAGCCGAAGTTATTCCCACAATTTCGCTTCGGATGGCCAAACCATGCAGTCTAACATCTTCGTATAGCGACCACCGCAGTCGAGTGGATTTGTGCGTAACTACAATTCGGTATGTTTGAGTTCGAATTTCTAAGCTCATTGCGGATATGTCAAATATATCAAAAAGTATTTTCTAATGGCAGTCGATCTTCGACAGAGCATGACATCCCTTCGAGTGCATTTCTGCCATGAAAAAGCTTCGTATGTTAAATCGGCTTTATTTATTTAAATGAAACATCTGGCCTGGCTCATCTGGCGTTTGGAATTTGAACCGATTTCTTGGACCTTGCCAGCTAATAGAATATCCGTTATGTACCCGAAATTTAATTTATGGTTGGAAATCCACAAAATGGATTATTTTCCCACTTGAAATACTTATTAAAATCGGATATCGAAAATCGAATGGTTAGCCGAAAAGGCAATGTGAATTGATGCCTAGAAGCTGGGAGTTGACTCTACTACATTAATTTTTGTGGAGCGCCGTTAAGAGTATAAATTGCGCCAATTAACTGGAGACGATTCAGGAGTTGAACGAAGACGAATCTTGCAAAAAATGACTGACTGCAGTAGTCCTGATTGTCAACCTAATTTTCTACCTAAAAAAAGTTGTATTTCATGGTTGGCTGAGCCCGTATTCGTCTTAAGAGTTTGGACCCCGTGCGTGATTTTGATCTTTAAAAATAACCCAAACAAGTCTTAGCTGATCATACAATTTAATCGCTGCTCCGAATAATTGAGAATTTATTATAACATTCCTACGCTCTCCGGTTTACAAAAGACAACAATAATCAGACAAAGAGACAAAACTTTGACTCAGCTGCGGTTTTGAATGAACGCAAAAAGCTGGAGTCCTTTACTCATCAGTTCTTTTATCTCAGTTCTCTTTCTTAAGTTGAAGGAGTTTTATACGCTAATTCTTTTTCGTTTCTTGGAAAGAGGGTTAGTTTTTGTTTTTTTATTTTTTAAATCAAAGGATATAAATTTCATTTAGGTTTATAGTGAAGAACTTCTTTTAATAAAGCAGTGATTCCATATAGAGTGATCCAAGTATTTTGGGCATTGTCATCAATTCTTCTAAAACTCGGTGATTTATAGGATTGAGTATAAAAGAAAATTGATTTATAGCATTGAAGAAAATAGAAAAAATTTAGAAAAATTGCTATTAAAACAATTTTATAATTTTGAAAAAAATTTATAATTGTGAAAATTTTTTTATAAAATGCGAAACAATTTTTTTAATTTGGAAAAAAATGTATAATTGTGAAAAAAATTTATAATTTTGAAAACAATTTTATAATTTGGAAAAAAAAATTTATAATTGTAAAAAAAATTTTATATTATAGTTTTGAAAAAAAAATTAAAAATGCAAACAAATTTTACAGTTTTATAAATGCGAAAATATTTTTATAATTAAAAAAAAAACAAAATATAATTGTGAAAAAAATTTTATAATTTTGAAAAAAAAAAATATAGTTCTGAAAATAATTTTATAGTTTTGAAAATAAAAAATTTATAAATGCAAACAAACTTTTACAGTTAAAAAAAAATTTATAAATGCGAAAATATTTTTATAATTTTGAAAAAAAAAATTATAATTATGAAAAAAATTGCATAATTTAAAAAAAAAAAATTTATAAATGCGAAAAAATTTTATAATTTTGAAAAAAATTTATAATTTTGAAAGAAATTTTATAATTTTGAAAAAAAAACTTATAATTTTAAGAAATTTTTATAATTGTGAGATTTATGCAATGCTGAAAACTTTGGCTTAGAGTTTTTCCAAGTGCAATATTCTCGGTTCTTTTCAAAGTAAACATGTTTTTTTAATTTTTTTGAATAACATCCTCCCTCAGATTTATTTTATTATATTTTATTTATTTTTTTTTTTTTTAATTTTTAACGAAAACATTTAATTTAAATTTTTTTCGCAATATTTTTCTAAGAAGTATATTTTATCTTAAAAAAATTTATATATATGTATATATTTGAAAACGTTAAAAGGAACTCTGTATTCATTGAACAGATAGTAGCAGTAGACCAAGAACAAAAAAAAAAAAGAAAACTGAAAAAATGTTCCAAAATTTTGGGATTTATGCAGGGTTGAAAATTTTGATGTAGTGTTTTTCAAAGTGAAATATTTTCGGTTTTTTAACTTTCACACATTTTTTTTTATTTTTTGAAAAAAACAACCTCTCTCATATTTATTTTTCTTTTCAAAAATCACATGAAAAAAAGTTGGTTCTTTGCCAAATTTTCAAACACAAACATTTAATTTTTTTCCCAAAATTTCTTTTTAGAAAGTGTATTTATATGTATATATAAATATATTAAAAGGAATCGAAAAAATTTCACTTTAAAAACTCTATATCCAAGGCACATTGAACAGGTAGTGCAGTAGAGCGAAACCAACAAGATTACCTAATAAGTTTTGTTTTTACTTTTGATTGCAAAAAAGTCAAAATCGTTAACAAAGAATGACAGTTTAGAGTAATTTAAATCAAATTTTCATAATGTAGACACCAAATAAATAAAAAAATCAAATCAGCTGATCTTCTGTTGAATGTACCTTGCCCAAGGCGAATCTATTAAAAGTGGTATTGGTAAATCAGCTGATTTGTTTTTTTCTTTCGCCGTGTCTATGTGGTCGTCAGCGCAGAATGAAACAAGGCGAATTCATTCTTTGTTTTCCATTTACTTTGCCAACACTTTGCTGTGACAATTAAACGTACAAAACATTGTTGTTGGCCTAGTGCCACAAACTTTAATGAATGCGCCTTGACCTTATCTATATCAAAAATTTTAAACATATAAAAAATCTTAAAATTATAAAATTTTCTTCAAAATTCAGTTCAGTTTACTTCTTTTTATACACAATAAATAAAAATAAAAATAAAAATAAAAATAAATAAGAAGAAAACGAATTTCGACAAGAATTGACGACAATGCCCAAAATACTTGGTTCACTAGAGATGGCATCGCTTAAAACTAATAGAAATTTGCTAGGCATGCATGCTAAAAAAATTAAATAGACTCTTGAGTAAAGCGAATAAATTACAAATAATTACACAGAAAGGATAGTCGTGCGAATTACCTTTATAAAGTGCCAAACATTTAAAGAAGTTTTATCTTATTACGAATAGTTCTAAATATATACATATGCACCTATGTATATGTGAACTTTTGGCAAAACAACTTCTTTGACTTTAACAACTTTTGCTTTTAAATCAATATAACCTTTTCTTTTATCGAAGAATTTAATATTTTAGTTCCAATTTTATTTCCTTCAGCTGACTATATACATATGTATGTAAATGACCCCGTAATTTATTGCTTCACAGATAAAAAGTGCTAAGCCGATTCAAGTTGTTTTGGCAAAAGCCCACAGAACATCTGTACATACAACAGTTATTCTTGTAAATTAATAAAATACTGTTTTACGGTAATTCGAAATTATTTTATTACTCTATGAACACAGATATACTCGAATTTCGAACATTATTGCAACCACATACAATTCTTTTTGCGTTTACATTAGTGCTATACATACAGATATTGTTGTAATAATAAATAAATGAATGTGTCACAACAACAAACGACCAAGAATTGATTATTTAGTATCGTAAAGTACAGTTATTAGGCCATTCAATCCAGTATATTAATAAATGAGTGCAAATGTTTGAAGTTTGGTTACCTCGCAGAATTTTTATATCCAGCAATTCTTTATGCCGCGTCCTTCTACCTTTTAGTGGCGTAATGAATAGGCAAGTATTAGCAAAGATTTGATAAAGTTTAATAATTAATATGTAGATTTGTTTGCTCGTGTATCAGTCACAAATGTGTTTTTATTACTAATTTCATATTAATAGTAGGAAAGGAATAACCTTTTTAGTGACAAATCTGAAACTAACACCAAAGCATTGTATAATTTTTTGTTTATTTGTATGTTTTGCTAAAGCCTTTGCGTAAAGCGTTGTTTTTTTTCGTCCTAATTTCTTAAATTAAACATCCATTACTCCCTAATTCCGCTTAGTAGTAACATTTATTAGGCCTTAGTTCGCCTTTGTTTCGAGACTTACTTGTTGTGAAATTTCGACTGGTATACGCCACCGATTCCTTGCCATCGTAAACGGTGTAGGCTTGCACCTGATATGTGGCGCCGGGCGTCAACTCTTTGACGCTATGTTGGAATGTATTATTCACTACGAATGTGCGATTATATGAGCTGGAAGCCCCCGAAAGGCCGAGCACTTTGATGCGGAAGGATGTGTAGTTGCCTTGTGTGGGTGGTGACCATGAAATTATTGCATTTTTGCCGCTGCGCACTTGTACGGACAGATTCGAGGGAGGATCGGGCGCTGAAAAAGAGTGAGAGAAGATTGTTATTTTAGCATTTATTATTATTATAATTTATGGGAGATTTAAAAAAATAAGTTGCTAAAAACGCTTGACAATATTTAGGTACGCTAGTATCATCTGGTCAACTTGTATTACATAGTTATTTTTAGAGAACCTACATGTTTTTTGTTTATAGTTTTTGTAACTTTATTTTGAATACTAGATCTATTAAAGGTGATGGCACTAGACCAACCACGATTTGTATATTAAAATGTCACGATAAAAGAAAGTAGAGTAGTGCTAAATAGAACGGCTATGCATCCTTCCTTTTTTGAAAGAAAAAAAAATCGGCTTTAATCGAAGCTAATGAATTCTGTTGAATAAAATTGCTTTGAAATGTCTTTTGCTCCTCTATCGACTGGGCCTAGTGATCAATCGCTCAATGTCATATTGATAGAAAATGCCAATTATTACCTTAATTGCCTTAATATTGGCAAATTGGCCTTAAATTGAAGGCAAAACAAAATATGTGAAGATCTCGCGCAAAGAAGAGAAACGAAATCCTGACAGCATCGAAATCGATAAATTCACTTTTGAGGGGTCCAGCACATTCAATATATGGGAGTTCTATTAAAATATTACAACAGCAGTCACGAGGCCTTACAAGACAGAATAATGGTAGCAAACAAAGCAAACGTATTACATCCATACGAAATTGCTGAAGTTTAAACTGCTTACACGCAAATTTAAAATCCCCCTCTACCAGTCAATACAGGGTCCGGCACTCGAAGGTGTAACCAACTTCAGACCGCTCGCGCAGCGAAGGTATCACTTGTTCATTAGTTAGCTAAATGACAGTCCAGATTATTATTTACAAGCGCGCCGAGACTAAACGCGAAAAAAGAAACTCCGTAATGGATTTCAAACGTAATAGTGTGATTGCATTATATTTGGCTGGATAATCACAACCAGTGATTGTTCGTGAGCTCGAGCACCTTAAAGTCAATAAAGTTTTTGTTTATCGTACCATCACTTGTTACTATGATACTGCTAGCATCGCGAAACGTCATGGCGGTGGTCATCAAAAGACTGCAACGTCCCGTCAAATGGTTCAAAAATTGAAGAAGCGACTTGAGCGAAATCCCCGCCGAAGTACCAATCAAAATCAAAGAACAGAAAATATCTCACCAGAGCATCCGCCACATACTGAAAAATGATCTCAAAGTCAAGCCTTACAAGATCCAAAAGGCGCATGATCTCACACCAAAGTAGCAACAAGTCAGACTTGAGAGAGCGAAGGAGTTGCTTCGCTTGGCCGAAAGCGGTAAATTTCCGAACATTGTGTTTTCTGACGAGAAAATTTTTCACATTGAGCAATTCGTAAACTCCCGAAATGACAGGACTTTTTTGATCGACCATTCATACGAGAATTTGAATCATCCATTGGCCATCAGGAGGCAGCACCCGCCACAGGTAATGGTTTGGGCCGCTGTAACCGCAGATGGGCGCTCTCCAAACGTTTTCATCAAGCCTGGCGTCAAGGTAAATGCAAAATATTACCGGGAAAGTATTCTGGAGGTTGCTTTGAAGTCGTGGGCAGACAAAAATTTTGGTTGCAGACCATGGACGTTTCAACAGGACTCGGCACCGTCTCACAAAGCTCGAGTGAACCAAGAATGGCTAAAAAACAACGTTCTGAACTTCATACCGTCCATACAATGGCTCTCAAATTCATCAGACGCGAATCCGATGGATTATTATCTTTGGGTCATTTTGGAGGGTAAGGTCCGAACTAAAAGACTCACCAGTATCGAGGCGCTGAAAAAAGCCATTGTTCGCAAGTGGGCCACAATACCTACAAGTCACATTCGAGCAGCTTGCAATTCATTTCTGGACCGTCTCAAGGCTATAGCCAAAGCAAAAGGTGGTCATATCGAGCAAAAGTAGATTGATTCTTAATTTTCTATTATTTTCCTTTTATGCCCTTTTTAATTGGTTAAACTTCGAGTGCCGTGCCCTGTAATACTGTCATTGCTCTCTTACGGCTGCGAGTGCTGGACAGTGACAAGCAAACATGGAATGAGTTTAAGAGTTTTCGACAGAAAAGTACTTCGAAGGCCGTTATTTAGCCCCATACGCTGCAACGATAAATTGCTGAACTTACCTCGAGGAGAAGACATCGTTAAACACATAAAATCCTAAAGGCTTCAATGGTTAGGGAAGACGCATGGAGAACAGCCGGCCTCAAAAATCTATTTAGCAACAAATTACCTAACGGCATGGGTCCAAAGACGTCCAAGATTAACCCGACTTGACCAAGCCATAGCCGGCGTGAAAAAGCTACGAGTTAGGAGCTGGAGGTCTATGGCTCTGGAAGATGATTGTGGACGAAGCTATAGCTCACCTTGGGATGTCATCGCTATTTGATGATGTCGATGACATGTACAGATGTTATTTTTATAAATATTAGTACATATAAGGAAATTATATAAGCAGAAATAAATTTGATTGAAACTTATGTACCTTTTTTTCTATGTCAATAAAAAAAAGAGCACGAGGTTTGTAAAACGACGTCTCTTCTTGGTTACTTGGATTGCTTAAAATGGATTCGGATTGGCTTCAGCCCGATTCGGGTTTAAAAACCAAAGTTCGGACGTACTCTAGATATTTTCATAAATAATTTTCGCACGACTTTTTTTTGGAAACTCTTGGTATATATATATAATTGGCGCGTACACCCTTGTTGGGTGTTTGATCCAGCTCCTCCTCCTATTTGTAGCGTGCGTCTTGATGTTGTTCCACAAATGGAGGGACCTACAGTTTCAAGCCGACTCCGAACGGCAGATATTTTTTATGAGGAGCTTTTTCATGGCAGAAATACACTCGGAGGTTTGCCATTGCCTGCCGAGGGGCGATCGCTATTACAAAAAAAAAACTTTTTCTTGTTTTGCGAAGAGAAATTAAAGAAGAAGATTAAATAATATGTGTCTGTAAACATTTTATATTGGAAATTTGGGAAGTTTCAAATAAAAGTAAAAAAATTTTCTTTAGGAATTGTGTATACATATATTAGAGCCTATTTAGGATTACGATTTGTATTACGAAAACAAAATTTTTTCGGCCATCCTACTATGCAGTGGCCATTTTCTGTACATAAGTGAAAAAAATAACCGTACAATAAAGGGCATTTTTCAGAGTTCAATTTGCTTCATTATCACGAGAATGCAGTGTTTTAGTATGTGACACGAGTAAAAATTAAAAATTACAGTAAATAAAAAATAGATCTAATTTTGTTGGCCATAGAACAAATTTAGGAGATAGCATGAATACAATCTTTTTTTGGGTCATTCTACTATGCAGTTGCCAGTTTCTTTTATTTTATTAAAAAAAAAATAATAATAATTGGCACGTGAAATAAAGGACCTTTTTCAGAATACTGAGTTGTTTCATTATTACACCGATTTTTTTTAATACGATAATTTTTTTGCCAAAGTGGCCTAACACTTTAAATGTATAATTCTATATATTTCTTAGGCAATTGGTTTGGAGCTTTTTATTTGGCGCTTTTTTTATGGCAGAAATACACTCGGAAATTTGCCATTGTCTGCCGAAGGGCGACAGCCCTAAATTGTCTATAATTTTGGTGTTTAATGAACGGAGATTCGAAGCAATGTAATTCCGAATGTTTTTTTCCCCTTGTTCACTCCACTCGGGAGCATAGGCCCTCCTCGATAAGACTCAGTGTTGTGTTGGTTTCGTTAATCTATTTTGCTTTCTTGCAGGTTAGGGGATTAGCTTGCCGCTACCAGATTCCAGCATAAATACATACATTTTGGCATACATCGAAACAGTCTTAAATGATACATCGACCTTTTCTGTGAGATGTGTCTGTGAGTTGGCCGGCTAGATTGCTGCTGATCGTCTTTATTTAACTCTCTACCTCTTCTTTTAACTATCTATTCTCCTTTTAGGGGCGTTTTCTCGACTGCCTGTTAATGTGAGGATCATGAAATAGGCAGCTAAATCATTCGACATAATTTCGATTTCGTTTTCTTAAGTAAATATTTGTTTAACACTGGAAAATAGATGGCAGCACTAAATCAGGATATAAATGAAACTGTCAAAATCAGCTGATCAGTGGTTTGAAGAGAGAAAAAAAGTTTTAATTTTTTTTTATGGTGAAATGATTTTAAAGGTCTTAACAGAGGATCTTTAACAGACCGTTATTCGGCTCTGAGCAAATTTGACAGAATCAGCTGATGGGGATGTGCTTACAAAAAAGCTGAGATTGTGTTGGTAATATACGAAAAAAAATCAACCAATGACACTTCACTATCATCTGAACAACGACTGATTGGACGAGTATGTGAATACATGTGAAATGATCGTACAGAATTCGGCTGCCGAATTTTCCAAGTGACATAGCAACAAAAGTTCTCCTCACAATTTTCTTTTTCACCATAACTAAATAGCAAACCTGGTAAAATCTAACATCCTTGGTGCATTATTAAGATCCGAAATGGATATCTAAGTAACAAAAGTAAAGAAGAGGTGATCCTTCTATATAGATTTGGTGAAGGGATACAAAGAGTGATTAGGAATAAGAAGCCAGATGCACATATTCCTCATTATTTATTAACCCTATTTTGGCACTACATATTTTTGTAAGCTAAGACCCATCTTTGCCAGTTCGACGACGCTTATTTTCATTTGTTGTGCAGTGCTTCCGATGTAAAATAACATCGGCTTTTTTGGATCGGATTAAATTCTTTATTTTTTATGTGTAATTGTTGAATTTTTCAGTTTTTGTACATGTTTTTTTAATCTATAGGTTAAATAAACAAGTAAAGTATTTCTCGTTTCCAAAAAATCCTCTTAGCTATATTGCGCTCTGAGGTTCCTTCAGCGGTGTTTTTCCTTACTTAGTGAGGACCTTCATAACAGCGCAAATCTTATTCTCATCCATAGTTAATTTTTTTTTCGATTCTTCTCTATTTGATACCGATCTTTATACATTCCGTACCATTTATATTTGCCTGCATTACTGCATTAACTGAGCTGCAGTTATTGGTGGGTAATCGGTTTTAGTTTGTTCAAGGTTGTTGACCAGTTTTACGTTCCATTTGAATTTTTCGGGGCTAAAGCTATAAATTTCTATCACGAAAATCAACAAAAACAAAATTAGAAAATATTTCACGCAAATTTACAAATTTATATTTTTTAGTTATCAAATAAGTTTTAAAGTCTTCAATTTAAGTATTTTAACAGTAGAAACATGTCCTGGCTAATATTTACAAATGTTTTTTTATTTCTGCTTGTCATCTGAAATGTTCTTCTCTGCCATGCGAATACAAAAACCTTGTGCCCTAGATCTTTGGAAATGCATTTCACAGCATACGCACATACATACATTCATTCACATACAGATGCACTATATGGCATATTGGCAAACATATAAACTAAAAATATTTGCATAGACTATATTTGATTGTAATTAGCAAATTGTTCAAAAGCCAGCCTCAAGTTATGAAAGTTTACTCAAATGTCATTCATTAATTGAAAAGTTTTAAGGGCATTTTAAGAGTTTTTGACAATGAAAGGAAATCAAATGAAATATAATAACTACGATCTCCTAAGTTTAAAAAAAAAATAACAAGCTCATCAATTAAAAAATAACCTCAGCAAAGTCAACAAACAGCGCAACGGTGAAATATTGTATTTACATTAGGGTGGCCCAGCACTTTTGAAATCAACAATGCCATCTAATGGAGGAAAACACAGATTTATTTTTTTATGACCCAAAGCAATTTTTATTTTATTAAATAAATAAAATATTTAATTTTTAATTTCCAGAATTAAAAAAAATCATTTTTACACAAAAAAAAATTATATTAATTTCATTCTAACAAATCGTGTTTTTGTGTAACAAGAAATACTAAATCATGTATATTAAAAAATTTTGCACATTTTTCGGTCCTGAAATTTCAAAAGTCCTAGTTTGGATTTTTGGACTTATTTCTTATATATATTTATTCCTTCGGCTCCATAGTGAAGCATAGGGCCACAACAAACCTTTTAAATCTAACCAATGTCATTCTTTTTATTTCGTCCCAGTTCAATTCACCTAATATTATTTCTTTTTCTAGTTGCCTTCCCCAAGTGTGCGCTGGACGTCCCATTCTGCGTGATAACTTTGGGTTCCATTCGATGGCTGGACTCGTAATATCTTGTTAGGTTTTCTAAGCGTATTGCCAATCCAATTCCTTTTTTAAGAATATTTGTTTTCATGGGCGTATGGTTCGTCTGTTTTTGGGTATAGTTTCTGGTCACCTTATCTTTAGTATACGCCTTAGGAAACGATTTATATAAGATTGCTTACGTTGTACTAGCCGTGGTGCAGCATTCCATGCCTCGCATCTGTTTAGTGAAATGGATATGACGTTGGGACTAAATATTCTTAATTAAGTGCTACGCGACAGGAATGACGAGCTTCAGATGTTTAGCTAGAGCCTAAGATGAAGTTTAGGAGAATGTTAAAGAGAGTTGAAGAGCGGGCAGCCTTGTTTAACTCCAGATTTTACGCTTATTGGATCGCTTAATTGTCTTTCATGCAGAATTCGGCAGCGTGCGTAAGTTTATTATGGGGCTAATTATCTTTTCGGGAATGCCTTTATATCGGGAATGCCTATATAAAAATATACTTGTTTTTAATTTGTAGGCTGTGAGACGAATGATTAGTGACAGAGTAACATTGATTTAAGTTTAGTGATCTAGAGTTAATAACATCTTGTCGTCAGACTGGCGGCACCGACTTTTACGACGACTTGCGAATATTAAACTATGAAATTAGCGTAAGATATCGCGATGGAACAGACAAATTTAATTCGCCAAAGGGGAAAAATGTAAGAGTTTTTTTCGATTTTCCAATGTACGGGGTGATCTATGCGGCCAGTGTATATAGAACTACCGATTTTTTGGATTTCGACAGCTACTATAACATTCATGATGTGTTAGATATTTAGAAATTTGCAAAGTGTATCTCTTTTTGCTGCAACAAAATTGGGAAATATTGAAATCGAATATCAAAGTTTGAATAACCAGCCGAAATGAAGATGTCAATTGGTCGCTTGCTGAGATTTGATTTTATTAGACTAGTATCGGCGACCGCCGTAGCCGAATAGTTGGTGCGTGACTACCATTCGGAATTCGGAGTACGTAGGTTCGAATCTCCGTGAAATGCCAAAATGAAGAAAAAGTTTTTTCTAATAGCGGTCGTCCCTTGGCGGGCAATGGCAAAAAATATCTGCCGTTTGAAAACTATCAAGACGCTCACCATAAATTGGAGGAGAAGCTCGGTCAAACACCCAAAAATAGTGTATATATATATACATATATCTGTGGCCGATAAGGATAAATGTTACGCCAAGCAACAACCAGCGAGGACTCAATAGTTCAAACATGAAATCACGGTTGCCACAGGAAGTACCGAAACTCGCGAAAAGGCACTGAAAGTTGGGTTGACAGAGTGAGTTACTGTAAAGCCAGTCGTGGAAATCATTTGCCTCCATGCTTTTTGGCGAAGTAAAATAAAAAATATTAAGAATTGAATTTAAAAACCTAGATGAATCAGTTTTATGCAAACTTTATGGCTATTGAAAGAATTGCAGCGTATTTATGTTAGCGCTGTAAGCGACATGATTTGCCGGCATCCAAGTTATTTGTGTTTCTGACCATCCTATTATGCACCCCTTGGAACATAAGTAGCTTATGGTGGGCAATTGTAGAAAAGTAATGATAGTGAAAATGTTTGTAGCAGTTTGCTCCAATTTCGTAGTTGAATAACTAGGACTTCAATAATACCACTGCAGTGAGACTCGAAAATCTATACAAAGAAAAAGGTAGGACAAATGAAATAATTTCATTAAAGGGCGGAATATTTCATACATATACTTGTGTATGTAGGCATGTATGTGCGGATATATACAAATAAATTATGCCCATGGGTAATTTATTCGATGCAGTTGGCATACAAACAATGTTGAAATGCCAGACGGTCAGTGGGGAATGTTTGCATTTGTTGTACTTCTATTAAACCTTGAAGTTTATCGACAAAGTTGAAGCTGAATTTGGAGTTTATGTAAGCCTATGTAGGTATGTATGTATGTGTGCAGTATGCACGAATGAATGCTTCATGAACGCACCTAGTAAAGTTTCACAGTGCTAAGTGGTCTGCTGTCGAGGGTTGGGCGAATGTAGTTTATTAGGAGTCGTTTGACAGTGCCCTCAGGTGTTATGGTGGCAGATAAGTTTTTCGTAAGATTACTTCAACATTTGTTGACGAATACTAATTTGTAGACACAAAGTATTTGCAAGGGTTGGTACAGAGACCAAGTTAGAAGTGCGGAATAGAATATTTGTTGACCAATTGGGTACAAAAAGTGTTAACAAAGTAACAGCTCAGCTCATCTTCCTTCCAGGCGGAAGTATATGGCATCTGTCTATGTTTAGAGAACAACTTAGGAAGAAAACTCTCGAAATGATGGAATTGCCAGACTGAGCAACAGTCAGGCGGCACTGAAGGACACCCGAGCCCTTCCTGGCTATGGGACAATACACCATCAAGGAGTAGCTTTGAAGTCAAGAGCGAAGGCTAAAGGACTTGAGCTAACACCAAATTAACACCTTACTGTGATGGTATAATCGAATGAGGTTCAGGTTACTCATAACCCTGCCTAAGGACAAACTGGGGCTGCTTACGGGGATTCTCGCAGGCGACTGCAAATTGCTTAGCCATTTACGTTAGGCCCAACTCAGCTTTATCTTAAATTTATTAAAGGAAATGGGTTTGGATGAGGTACTGTGATGAGTAGAGGGCACAAAAGATAATGAGGTCGAAGTGCAAATATCATTTTCATTCATTCAACAACGCAGAAATGGCGATAAGATCCTTGACCGGAACTGTAACGCCAAGAACTGTCATTGCAGCAGCAGTCCCCGAAAATTGTTGGTGGTAAAGCCGACCGCCGTAGCCGAATGGGTTGGTGCGTGACTACCATTCGGGAGTGCGTATGTTCGAGTCTCCGTGCATGAAACAGCAAAATGATAGAAACAGTTTTTTCTAATAGCGGTCGTCCCTCCGTAGGCAATGACAAACTTCCGAGTGTATTTCTGCCATGAAAAAGCTCCTCACAAAAAACCATTTGCCGTTCGGAGTCGGCTTAAAACTGTAGGTCCCTCCATTTGTGGAAGAATCCAAGATGGACGCCACAAAAAGGAGGAGTCGGAGTCGGAAAAATACCGAACAGAGGTGTACGTGCCAATTTTTTTTTTTAAACATTGGTCAAATAAAGATTTCTGAGCATTTCTTTGCTATATTTCTAAAATAAAATTAACATAGTTGGAGTTATATAATTAGTCTCAATCACATATGCACCATATTTTTCGTTAACTTTTGACTACTTTGAAGACAATTGCATAATTCCACTATTCAAGAAGTTTTGGTAAAAAACTTGAAAAGCAAACCAATTTTGTAACATCAAGAAAATTTTGTAAATGCTTGAAAAGGGAATAATCGCTTGGGTAAGATCTGGACTATATGGCGGATGTATTAGTGCCAACCATTCATTTAAGCGCTCGGAGTGACCTGGCATGGTCTTGATGGAACATAATGCTGTTTCTGTTCGCAAATTCTGGCCGCTTCTCATCGATCGATTGCTTTAATCATGCCAGTTTGTACCAACTTTTAGAAGGCCAAATGTTTCACTTTCAATTCCACCAAACATACAGTAACGGCGGTAAATGTTAAGGCTCCTTTCTGGTCTAGAATTTCGAAAAAATCGATTTTTTTCATGTTATGAATTTCGTTCTAGTTTAGACGTTACAGTCCCAGGTATAAGCGCGTTAACCGTGTTTTTCTCCAAACAAATCTTTCCGAGTTAGCGTTGGTAATTTCTCAAAAAGTACTGAACCGATTGATTTGAATTTTTAATATGTTATTGAGTAGACTTGTGGCTCTCGCGGGTAGCAGAAATATAATTTTATAATGTATTTTTCTTTTTTTTAATACATTCTCGTATATATATGTACGTATAGACATCGAGTATATAGAAACGCCGACAAACCAAAATACATTACAAAAGTTTTTATTCAAAAGCTACCTAAAGTGCGTGCGTTGCAAATTTCAAAGTTGCTACTGGCAAAAAAAAAAAATGATAATAAATTTGCGCACTTTTGGCGGAAGCGTAGAAGAGAAAGTTTTGTGTTCGCAAATCTTAGTTACGGTCATTGCCCTCAATTATCACTTTATTAGAGCAACCAAAAAATTGGAAATTTATTAGAGTGAGGCGCAAATATAGGCACTTAAATTTGGAGTGTTCTTAAATAAAAGTTGAGTTCGGCAAGAAACTTCTAAAATTACTACCAGACATGTACATATTTGTAAAATCGCATTTATGCATACCAGCAAGTTCATACGCATTCGAAGGTGTCGGCATATGCTGATGAAAACGCTGCTACTAAGCTGTTGAAATCAAACATTTTTTCTACATTGTGAAATCATATTAGGCCAAGCCATTTGTTGCATGTTTCACTCCAGGAAACCAATTAATTCACACTAAGAGCTGCAGATTTTTACTTCAGGCATTTAATAATATGCTTATAATGTACTCATACATTTGTATTGAAATATGATATTTACACCTACTGCAACATTTTTGTAATTATTACGCAATTTGGGGGCTATTTGAATTTGTGCACAACAAAACCAAAACAAAAATTACGTAAGCCGCCAAGCATGAAGCGAAAAATGTTTGGCTTAAGGAAACTTAACTTTTTTATTCCACTTTGAGCACTTTGTAAATTACAAAAGTGTTGTTACAAGACAAATTCCGTAATTACACTTGTGTGTGGGTATCTCAAGTCAACTCAGCATACCAAGAAAATATGAAAATAACGAAGTGCCAAATGGCTACACCTTCGCAACATCTCAGCAGATAAATACTAATGCATTTCGCTGATTCGACTTAAGGGCTTGTTAAGTACTCATTTAGATTGTCGATAAGTGCTTTGACATGTCTTTGACACCTATCACCTTTATGAGTGACTGATAGTGGTTTTTAGGCCGATTTGGAATTATTAAATCGCGGAGACGTGATTAGAGGCGATAATTTGTATGGAAGAAAATGGTTATTAAAGCAACCGTATTTGATATAGTAAGACAAGGTTTTCTGGTAATTAAAGTGAAGACTGTACTTTTCTTGAAAATAAATATGCATAAAAAAATTATTCCACCTAAGGGTATTTCGTAGCAGCTGTCATAAGTACTGTGCCTGATTTATACACTTGATTTATATGATATTTAAACATTTTAAACAGGATTCATAAAAATTCGACAAATTTGCATCAACATTTCAAACCTTTCAATCAGAATTTGAGGTAAAAATTTAGGTGCACTACAGTTTTTCTGCCCATTAAATTCTAATATCTAAAAATGCCAGTTTTCATTGACTAAAAATCTCGTTGATTTTTGATCATTTTTTGCTTTGACGTTGTAGCGCACGAATGCCAGATAACGAATGCACGATATATTCACTTACCTGTGGTAATTGTCACTGTCCACGACAGAATATCGGGATGCGTGAAATTTGTGTAGTACAACCAGAAATTGTACTTAGTGCCAGGTAGCGCGTGGGAGAATTGAATCTCCTCGCCAATCTCACGCGACGGTATTGTGGTGTTTGGCGCTGGATCGCCATATGGCGGACTGTAGTCGATGCGATAATATACATTGTCCAGCCCTTGATTATTGGGTATGCTTATGGCTAAGTCGGCACAAATTACACTCTGCAAAGGAAAGAGAAAAGACAGAAGGAAGAAGATAATTAGTTGGATGTGTGAATGTTATCAAATGCGGTATTTGCTACACAATATTTGAAAATAGAAATCACGCGAAAATCGAGTAACTGCATGGAAATTACAAATTTCACAATTTACAAATTTCAGACAAATTAATAGATTTAAGAAGCAATGATATAAAATAAAATATAAGAAAGAAAATCAAGATATAGTAAAAAATATAATAAAATTAATAAAAAATTATAACTTTTTACATAGATAAAATGAAAAAAAAAAAATAAAAAATATCGTTAAAAAAACAAAAAAAAAATTATAAAATATAAATATATTCAATAAGAAATAATAAAACAGTATAAATAAAAAAGTTAAAAAAAATAAATAAATAAAAAATGAAAGAAAAAATTGAGAATAAAGAAAACTCACATTAAATTAAATATTTTAATATAAAATAAAATTAAAAGAATCAATGAGAGGATTTAACTAAATACAGGGTAGGCCATTTAAAGCGGGCCCATATCGGGCAACCCTATAACTTTTGACAGGAACGTCAGATCGACTAATGACATAGCGCGTTGGAAGCGTCAGTCCAAGACAATTTTTACCATGGAGCAGTACACTCCAAAAGAAGGCGCTGAAATAATTCAGCTTTACATCCAAAATAACTTCTCAATTGTGAAAACTCAACGTGCGTTTAAAAAAAAAAATAAAGTTAAAAGTGCGCCATCCAAAAGCACTTTACAGCGTTTATACGCAAAATTTATTAACCACGGTAGTCTCAGCAATACCAGCCACGCATCCAGACAACGTACACGACGTTCTGCTGAAAATATCGAGGCTGTACGAGCCAGTGTTGAGGAGGCTCCGCGAACATCGAGTTATCGTCGTTCTCAGGAATTAGGCATCGCCAGGACAACACTCAGGCGCATAATTCGCATCGATTTGAAAATGTTTCCGTACAAAATTCAAATGGCACAAAAATTAAACCCGGCAATCGATTTTTTGAAGCCATTGTTCCCTGGAAGGTTGATTTCGAAAAATGGTGATTTTCCGTGGCCACCGAGATCACCAGATTTGACGCCACCGGACTTTTATTTGTGGGGTTATCTGAAATCCAAGGTATACATCAACAAGCCAAGGACTCTAACTCAACTTAAAAACATTATCCGACGCGAAATCGCCGCCATACCGGCCGAAATATTGGCCAAAACGATGGAAAACGCCGAAAAAAGGACACATTTGGCCATCAAGGCCAGAGGCAAACATTTGAAGGATATCATTTTCAAAAACTAGCTGGAACAAATCTCCTTGAATCAAAATAAATGATTTTTCATATCAACACAAAAAAAAATGTTTTTTTCAATGTTTTTTTTCAGAAACAAATGGGCCCGCTTTAAATGGCCTACCCTGTATAAAAAATGCAATAATAATAATAATAGCCGCATCGCACATAGAGACAACGATGCCACTTAGACCACGGAATGGGTCCGTTGTGAGCCGCGGGGGCTGGGCTACATTTCCCTTTCCATATTGAACCATCCTGAGCTTTTGACAAAGCATAAAAGGTTGTTGATACCTAAAGTGTATAGATTATCTATATTCGTTAAGAAGTAGGATTTTAAAAATCGGTTTCTGCTTCTGGCTAGAGCCGGGCATGTGCAAAAAAGGTGTTGAATTGTTTCCAATTCCTCCTCATTTCTGCAGCTACGACAGAAATCATGCGTGTATACGCCTAATCTCCTTGCATGATTTCCTATGAGACAATGTCCTGTGAGGGCCCCTATTAAGGTCCTGATTTGAAGTCTACTCAGTTTTATAATACTCTTGGACAGACGTAAATTTAGCCTTGGCCATGTTTGCTTAGCAATTTCGCAGGTGCTAGCGCTAATCCATCTCTGATTTGCAGAATTGATTAGTGCGTCCTTAATGAGAAGCTTACAAGTTGCGAGAGGTATCTCCATAAAATTACTTATGTCTGGCATACAGGTACCTTCCCTTGCAAGTTGGTCTGCCATACAATTCCCTGGTATATCTCTGTGGGCTGGGACCCAGCATAATATTATACGATATTGTTTGGCCATCTCATTTAGAGATTGGCGACAACGTAAGACACTCCTTGATGTTGTTTGGAATGCATCCAGGGCTCGTAGGGCAGCTTGGCTGTCTGATAGAATGCAGATATCCGTTGAAGATATTCTGTTTATCTTTAACCATTTTAAGGCTTCATGAATAGCGTTTATTTCCGCTTGAAAAACGCTACAGTGATCCGGTAATTTAAAGGATTCACTAATAGAAAGCTCTTCGCAAAATAACCCTGATCCTACACCGGTGTCCATTTTGGATCCGTCCGTGTAGATCTTAACGGGTGTGTTGGGTGTTGGATCTTCTTCAAGCCATTCCAGTCTAGAAGGGATTTTCATTAGGAAATTCCTTTCGAAGCAAAGAATGGGAGGGTGATAATCACAGTCACTGGGTATATCCGTGTAGGAGTCTAAAATGGTTGAATGTCCATGTGTGACAGTTCTCCATTGTGAGCTCGCTTTGAGCCTTAAAGCGGCGCAGGCCGCTGAGTATTTGCAGAAGAGATCTAGTGGTGGCAGATGTAGCATGATGTCCAAAGCCATGGATGGCGTGGTTTTCATGGCGCCGCATATTGCTAGTTCCGCTGATAATAATAATAATAAATAAATAAAAATATAAAAAATTATATAAAATAAAACGAAATAAAATGATATAAATAGTACAAAAACAGTAATATATTCAATAAAAAATTATAGAAAATATAAATACAAAAATTAAAGAAACGAAATGAAAGAAAAAAATTGAGAATAAATAAAATAAATAAAATAATATAAAATATTTTAATATAAAATAAAATTAAGAAAAACAATAAGATGATTAAATTAAATAACATAAATATATTGTAATAAATATAAAAAAAATTAAATAAAAAATAGTGAATAAAGTAAAGTGAAATGAAATTAAATTAAGTATGCAATAATAAAATAAAATAAATGTAAAAAATTAAATAAAAAAATGCTATAGTAAATTTAAATAAAATGTATATATTAATAAAAAACCAAAAGGCATAAAAAATGTAACAAAATAAATACATATTCAATAAAAAAAGTACAATAATAAAAAATATAAATTAAAATAAATTAAAAATTTTAATGAAAAAAACAGGGAGCAAAAAAAATTTAGTAAAATAAAACTAAATATTATAATATAAAATTAATATGAGAATTAAATTAGAGATAAAAATATGCAATAATAGAATGAAATAAGTAAAAACCATTAATCAAAAGGAAATAAATATACAAAATTAAATTAAAAAATTAGATACAGGAAATTAATAATAATACAAAAAGAAATAAATAAATTAAATAAAGATATATTCACTAAAAATAATAATAAACTAATTAAGAAGTAATTAAATACAAAAATTAAAAGAAAATAAAAACAAATATCAAAAAATAGAGAATAAAAAAAAAGTAAAATGAAACTAAATATTATAATAATATTATAATATAAAATAAAACTAAAAAATGAATATGAGAATTAAATTTCATATAATGAAATGAAATGCAAAAAAACAAAAAAATAAAATAAGCATAAACAATAAAATAAAAGGAAATAAATATAAAAAAATTAGATGAAATAAAATAAAATGAAATTCTATATAACAAAATATTACAGAAAAAGTCAATAAATAAATAAAATTGAAACTAAAAAGCTTGACAAAAAATGTTAATAAAAATAAATAAGAAATTAGAGAATAAAGTAAAGTAAAATAAAATTTATGGAATGAACAAGAGAATTAAATTAAATATTATAAAATCCTATATATAAAACAAAATAAAATAAATGTGAAAAATCAGATAAAATAAAACAAAATGAAATAAAACAAAAAAATATAAAAAAGTAAATATATGTTCAATAAAAAATAATAAAAAATGTGAATAAAAAAATTAAAAGAAATAAAAAAATAATATTTATTAACTATTATTAAATTAATATAATATTAATATATAATAGAACAATATATTCAAAGCAAAAAAAGCGCAAAAATATTAAAAAGTTACTAAAATAAATATATTTCGATAAAAAATAATAGAAAATATTAATTCAAAACTTAAAAAAAATAAAAAGATTAAGCCGAAAATATTAATGAAAAAATTAGCGAATAAAGTCTAGTAAAATGAAATGAAATTAAATATTTAATACAAGATGATTAAATTAAATTTTATTGTATAAAATCCAAAGTAAAATGCTGTAATAAAAAATAAAATAAGAAAAATAGAAAAAGATATTCAACAAAAAAAATAACAAAAAAATTATAAAAAATTTCAATAAAAAATTAAAAACTACAAAAAAATTTTAATAAAAAACTGGAGATTATAGTAAAGTATAATACAATAAATAAAATGCAATAAATATAAAAGAGAAAATAAATAAAAAAATTATATTAGATAAAATAAGCAAAAGAGAAAAAAACAAAAATAATAAAATAATAATAAAACAAAAATATATTGCATAAAAAAGTAATGAAAAGATTAAAGCAAAACTTCAAAAACATAAAAAAACTTAACAACATATGTTGATAAAAAATAGAGAACAATGTAAAGTAAAATAAAATGCGTAGGAGATTTAAATTTTAAAATGCAATAAAACATATTAAAATAAAGAAACTTAAATTAGATAAAATAAAACAAAAGAAAAATATATAAATAAAAAATTAATAAAATGAATTCACAGGAATGAATTAATAAATGATAAAATACAATTAAAAGCAATAAAATAAAAAAACATCAAATAAAGTAAAATGTAATCACGCCGAGTAACAAATGTGAAGAATTTACTGAAAACTTTCATAAACTACTATCCGCCTTCATTGAAGTCATTTTAACCGGGTTAATAAGGAAATGAAAATTATAAAGGTTCAATTAACTTATAGTCATTTAAAGGGTTTTCCAATAAGAGGTGTTATTCCCGTAAAATATCAATGGTTTCGTTGCTTGTGTGACACCTAGCGCCGTCTTGTTCAAAATAAAGGTTGTCCAGATCAATACCATTCGATTCCGGGTATAAAAAATCGTGAATCATCTCTCGATATCGCAATTCATTCACATCTATTGCTCCAGATTCATTTTCGAAAAAGTAAGGTCCAATGACTCCGCCGGACCATAAATCGCTCCAAACAGTCACACGTTGAGGATAGAGAGGCTTCTCAACAATAACTCTTGGATTTTCTGAGCCCCAGATCCGACAATTTTGCTTGTTGACGAAGGCACCGATGTGGATATGGGCCTCATCACTCAAGATGAGTTTTCGATGGAATTCCGGATCATTTTTATGCATTTCAACGACCCAATCAGCAAAGACACGACGTTGTTTATGATCGGCCGGCTTTAGTTGTGTTAACTGGATTTTATAAGCCTTAAGACCCAAATCTATATGCAAAATATGGTGTAATGACGTTTGTGGAATGCTTAATTCCAAAGAATGACGAGGAATGGACAAACCTGGGTTTTCTTTAACACTTTCGCCAACAACAGCAATATTTTCGAATGTTCTTGAGCGACGTGCACGGATTTTATTCTTCACATCACTAACTAGTCCCAACAGCTCGAACTTCACCAATTTCTGTAATACGGTCAGACAAGGTGCTTCACGATGGCCCAAAAATGTTGTCTCTGTCAATTTTTCACCATTTTTATAGTGAATTTTAATAATTTCAGTGCGTTGATTAAGCGTGTATCGTTCCATTTTTATTAATGGCGTAGTTTCTAGTTGTCAAATATCAAAAAATTACAGCTTCATAAGTGACATCTACCGAAATAGCGGACTATTCAAAATAACACCTGTTATTGGAAAACCCAAGGTGGCGCTTAATTAATCATTCAACTTTGTTTTTCAATAACGTTTTTACCAGCAAAAACAAATAATTTTGAGTGATGGATTTTTTTCTTTTGAACTTTTCGCGCTCCATTGCTTGTCTGTAGTATACTGCAGCTATTCAGTTCTTTTGCAAAAATTATAAATCTTCCGAGTGATTAATTTTGCGCCACCGTGTATTCGATTAAAATTGCACATTTGTTATTTCTTGTTTTATTTAAATTTATTCATTTATATTTTCTTTAAAATATTTCTAAAAAAATTCAATTGCGCCTATTGCCAACTAACTATCGCCACTGTCTTTATATGACTTTGGTGAAAGAAATTAACTACGGACCATGAATGTAAGAAAAAAGTCCTCAAAAAACGTTTGCATTTCAACTAGGAATAATTTTACATACACAGCAAAAGGCTTCTAACTTCGAGTAGCAAGAACTTTTTCAATATTTAACAATTTTTCTTTTTTTGGCACAAAACTCTGTAGCGATAAGAGTCGTACCACAGCAGCTCTTCGCACATTAAAATGCGCAAACAATGCCAGCACAACTAGGAAACTGATAATAATAATAGGTTTTATCTTTTTTTAAAAATTAAAAGAAAAATGTCTGTGCCAACGAAACGGTTTTCGAAAAATCATGCAAAAGAGAGGATTGCTTATTGGAGTCGACGAAGTGTGACCGAGAGGATGGTCGGCGTTGGCTTTTCGTTTCACCTGTTTGCTCTAATTTCCGTTTTTCTTTGCATCGAAGTTGCACGCATTTACGGGGGAGCAATTATTGCCTTCCGTAATATAATAATTTTTTTTTTCTTTCAACATCGAAATAACGAAATATTCTCTTAGCAGCTGAATTGAAGTCACAGCAGCCATATAAGTTTACCTATTTAGGTATTCACATTGCGTTTCATTCCGTTGGATTTTATTATCTTCGTCACTAAGCTAACTAGTCGAATACATACCTACCTACGAACATATAAAATATACATATGTATACCTCATTTATTTCGGTAGTTCTGTTGTATCTCGAGAAAGTGTATGTTTACTACTGCAGGAAATTAAAATTTTAATTATATTAGAACATTATTTAGAACACTGGAGTTTGTGTGAGTATTGTTCCAGGAAAGGTAAATTAGTTCGTATTTCGATTACAAAATGTGGATGTGTTGACATTTTCATATACTCTTCTTCAAAGCTTCGCTCACAATGCTCCTCCAAAGCAATCGATCTATAGCTTTTGCTTCATAGTTACGTATTCCCAAATCCTTGAGATCGTGTTTCACCGCGTCGATCCATCGGTTCTTCCGTCGGCTTTTGGTCCTTATGGTCCTTATTTATGTAGATTAAATATTTAAAAGCTTGGTTCCAAAACGGTTTTCGAAAGTCCGAATATTTACGGAGATATAGCCATTTTAGTGACGTAAATTGTTCGTAAATTTATCAAAAATGAATCGAAAAAATCATTGAAATTCATGGAATCGGAGTTTAATATATCTAAAACATCGATTTATCGCATTTTTACTGATCATTTGGGCTTACGAAAGATCTGTGCACGTTTCATTCCGCTCAAGTTAACTGAGGACCGAAAATTGCTCAGAATTCAACATTCCAAAGACCTCATTAAAAAGGCGAGAAAAGACGAGAAATTCCTTTACAACATTGTAACTGGTGATGAAACGTGGTGTTTCCACCAAGAATCTGAAACTAAGCGTCAAAGTGCCAAATGGAAAGCACCAGACGAGGCACCACCCAAAAAATCGCGTTTGGAGAAGTCATAAATCAAGTCGATGCTTATTTGTTTTTACGATTCCAAGGGAATTGTCCACAAGGAGTTCATGCCAACCGGCCAAACCGTCAATGCAATTTTCTATCTTGGCATTTTTAAGCGTTTGTTGCATCGCATTCTTCGAGTTCGCCCCGAATACCGCGAAGGAGGAAGTCGGCGCTTGTTGGATGATACTGTACCATCTCATCAATCCACTCTTGTGACTGATTTTTTGACTAGAAATCGCATTTTAAGCATCAATCACTCACCGTATTCGTCGAATATGGCTCCCTGTGACTTCTACCTATTCAAAGAATTGTATTTGGGCATGAAAGGAAAACGTTTTGTGTCCGTAGAGGCCATCCGAGAGGTTTGTACTGACATCTTGAAGGACATTCCGGATTCCGGTCAATGATTTGACACACTCTTTCGAAAAGCTTTTATATCGCGCAAATCAGTGTATCGAGGCCAGACTATTTGAATAAATAAAGTCGTTGTCATCAGAAAAAATAATCGTCTGTCCTTCCTATTTTAGGTCAGTCGTGTTTATTTTGCACTTCACCTTGTACTTCTTTTAATAAAGTTTCCAAAAATTCACAAGTGAAGATTTTCAATTTTACTCTAATTTGTTATTGAACTTTTTTGATTGCTCAGTAATCCACTATTACTTAACGCTCAAAGTTTTCTATATTAAGTTAAAAGGACGAAAAAGAAACGATGCCACTTAAATAAGTTAAGGAAATGTGCGCAAATATCAATGAATAATTTATAAGTCGGTAGAGTTCAGGCAATATTGACGATGAGTGTTTCAATCAATATTTATTTTCCTCTCTAATTTTATAGCATAAGTAGAATATTTACTCACAGCGTAGGTAAAAAATTTATGAAGATTGGCAAAACTCATTTAGAATTAAATTCACACACGCAGGTACAAATTATGTACAAGTACATGTTTCGCTTTAGGAATGAGACATATAATTTTTGACTTTACATATAATATGTATCGGGTGTGTTTTTAAGAACTTGAGAACTAAAAATGATAATACAAAACAGAAATATTGTTGGAATGATGTTCTTTTTATTATAATTTCGTAGATTGCATTTTTTATGGATTTTTATTTTTTGAATATGATGTCCGGCATATGCCAGCCGCAGATACAGTCCACTTGATCAGTCAAATTTTTGACTAATTTTTTCTATAAATCTGGCCGTATGGTATGGCGTCAATGATGGCTTGAATATTGCAATAAATCGATTCGGCAAGTTGCGCCGTCTTGAGGGAATCAAATGTCGTCAATGTTTAGCTGTTTAATTTTTGGGAACAAAAAATCAGTCAGCAGGGCTCGATAGAGCACGCCCATCACTGTAACGGCAACTCCTTTCTCTTTTCGAAAGAAATAAGAACTGATGAAGTCGCCAGTACTCTGAACTTCTCATGCAGCTAAAACAACATCCGATACATTCGTATATGTTGGGTTGGGGAATAAGTTCATAGCGTTTGTACATTTTCTTTTATTTTACAACGATTTTCCTGCTCTTTGGTGAATGGTATTCATTCGATAGAACTCTTTCTGCTCTTCAAAACTGTCTTTATTGTAGTTTGATTCCATTTTTTATTAGTTTTGAGGCTTAGAAATGGAATACATAGGAGGCAAAAATTAACATTTTCGACTCCTGCTCTTCTTTGATTTTCATCGAGGTCAACAAGCTGCCGAAGCAGTCAGGGACATTTGCGACGTGTATGGAAAAGGTGTCATTAGCGAGTCTAAAGCAACTCAGTGATACGTCCCGCAACAGAAAGCCTTCTGAATTTGATGAAGAACTTCTCAAATCACTTTTGAAGGAGAACGGTCGCCAAACCAGTCGGAAATTGGCAGAAAAAATGAACTGCGATCGTAAAACGATTTGCAATCACATTCATTCAATGGAATTTATCGAAAAATCGGGAGCCTGAGTGTCTCACGAGCTCAACGAAAAAAAGAAAAGAAAGTCGTCTTCAAATTGTTTCTCAGCCTCTCGCCCGCCATCGAGCAACATCAATATGAAAAAAAGAAAAGAGTTGATGACTCCAGGAGATACGCCAAAGCCGAGAGTCAAGCCGGACCTTCATCCAAAGAAGATCATGATATGTGTTTGGTGGGACTGGTAGGGAGGGCATGGTGCACTGGGAAATGGTCGAAAAGAATGCCACAGCTATACATTGCCCAGCTACACCGTGTGAAAGAGGCTATTCGACTGAAAACGCCTGTTCGACATGGTCAAATCATACTCATTCACGACAACGCCAGGCCCCATGCTGCACAAGTCGTCAAAGCTACACTCCAAGAGCTCGAATGGGAGGACTACGGACCTTGTACCGATCCCCGTCAAACCATATGAAGAGCGTTACCTTTGATAAAAAAGTGGTCCTTAAAACTACTTCTTTGACACCAGATCAGCGATTTGTGGCGAAGCCACATTAACGAATTGGTCGAGAAGTGAGAAGAGGTTATAAACATCAATGGCGAGTATATATTTGATTAACCTTTCGATATCATTATTGTTTTTTTGCTTAGAATAAAATCAACGGTAAAAACGGTACGCACTTATTCCCTAACTTTATCATTTAAGTGTCCCCCATGACTTCGTCCACAGGTAAAATCCGCCAAACAGTCGATTCAAATGATGAGTGCCTAATTGTTGAGAATGTCGAGATATCTAATTGAAGGTTGTTCAGCAACAATTTGCAGCAATATTCTCAACAGAACACCCAGTTTTTGGTCTGCCAGTCCTTTTTCTATCCTCCACAGAACTAGTTTCTTGTACCTACTTATATTATATATTTACACATGGAGTCTACACACATACATTTGTTCACTTGCTTATTTGCCAGGATGTGGCAAACGACGTTAAAAAACTTAAAACTCCATTTGGCAGCGTATCACTTCATTCAATACTCGTAGTTATTTGTTTTGACAGTGGATGTTATGCGCAGCTTGTGCCCTCTCTGACTGCCTGGCAGACAATAACTGTGCTTTTGCAATTTTCTCACTGTGAATTGATAAAGACAACATCGAAAGTGATGAAAATGCACACAAATGCATATAAGTAAGTAAGTGTATGAGTATAGATGTATAAGAAAACACGACAAAGCGAAAACCAGAAATCCAATTCTTTAGAAAACATAGACCCTAAAAATATATGATTCTAGAGCTTTTTCTAGTTAGCTAGCGGAATGGAGTAAAACAGATCAATTAGCAGCTTAAAAAAAAAACAATTGCTGAAATTTTTTTAACATCAAAAATGCCTGAACGGAATCGATGATAAATAACACCAACTTGGTCCCACCAAATACATAGCACAACCTTCGCATCGTGAATATTCGGTCGAGGCGACGACGTAGAAGCATGACCGGGCAGACCCCATGACTTTCTTTTCTTTGGAATGCTGTAATGAATCCATTTTTCATCACCCGTCACGATGCGATGAAGAAAACCCTTCTTTTTTTTGCCGCTGGAGCAGTTGTTCACCGGCGAAAAAACAACTTTAACATCCCTTAATTTTAACTCATAAGGAACCCAAGTCCCCTGTTTCTGAATCATTCCCAAAGCATGCAATCGCTTGGAAATGGATTGGCAGGTAACTCCTAATACTGAAGCAAGCTCTTCTTGCGTTTGACACGGACCCTCATTGAGCAATGCTTCCAATTCAGCGTCTTCGAAGGTTTTTGGCCTTCCTTTACAAGAACATTAAAATCACCTCACCGTCTTTGAAGCGGAGGAACCAATCTCGGCACGTTGTTTCACTTAAAGCAGCATCTCCATAAACCTTTTGTAGCTCTCGATGTGCTTCAGCCGCCGCTTTTTTCGAATGAAAGAGGAAAATCAACACTTCTCGCAAAGGAGGATTGCTCGGCACAAAATAAGACATTTTCACAAAACCAAAAGTGTATGATAACAAAACAAAATCACTAATGTGTCGAAGGAGTTTGTTTACCATATGTCTAAGCTTGGTTTATGACGTTTAGGTTATGTTAGAATCCACTAGCACACACTGCTGGCGGCATCTATTGACAAACAGCGGGAACTTAGTTGGTTAGGTCTTTTATCGATAATTATTATTACAAATGTAAGGAGAAACAGCACTGTAGAAACTAAATAAAATAAACGCCGGCAAAGAATACAGGTTTGTAGACATAATTCTAATGAAGTGTTTGTTAAATATTATTAATTATGCGTTCATATTACAGAGAGAAGGGTGTCTCCATAGACGCTGCCTTATCTTTTTTTCAACCTCAGTAGACGTAGTTTACGGATTTCCTCCAGCTGTCTATTACCAGCAGCAAACTGCGCAATTAAATTAACCAGAGTTGCTCTTTGCCTTTTTTCAAATAGCTAGTGATAATTAAAGAAACGAAAAACGCCAAAATATTCCACCAAATCAATTTTTATGAAGAAAAACCTTCAAAACAGTCTTGGCAGCTGATGATCAATTTTTCAGGTAATCTGCCATATTCGAACGCGTCATCACTGCATATGTGGAGGTATTTTTAGATCTTCGTGAATACCACATATTTTACATTATTCAGCTGTTTTAACTGTCAACTAGCGTAAATAAAGCAATATTTCTGGCAACCTTAAATCGGTCTGGTCCCCAACTAGTCTGTTATCTGTTCGCTAACTTGAGGAAGTATTTTCAGCAAGGCTTTTCTCCACACAGCGTAATTAATTGAAATTACGTTATTTACGTTATTTATGTGTAAATGTTGCTTACTTATTTTCTGATCCAATGCTGCCAATGGGATTAAAGTTTAATACAAGCTTAAGGTGAGCTTTATTTTTCAGCCCCAAAACAGGTGCTTGCATTGAAATCTACTGCTAGACATCGTGCAACATTTTCATACCTTCTGACCCTCTGTCAAGGGGTAGATCATCCTTCTCCTGCATACCCACCTAAATATTGTGTATGCCAGAAAAAGGCGGTTCCGAAATTTTTGGTTTGTTCGTGTGGCGCCACCGGCGGTGAATTGAGGAAGTGGTTTTGCTAAACATTGATTCCAGGCTTTGATAACATCATACAAATGAAGACACACACTCACACATATGCAATTGATTTAACATGCATATGCATACAATAACATATTTATACGGGCAAACGAACACATGCATGCATCTATCTATGTAGGTGTATATATGCATTCGCACCGGACTAACGCCTACAAAATAGTCGGCAGTCGGTTGAATGGCTAAATGGCATATCAAAGTGCAAAAGAGCAAACAATTCTCAAATGTTGAAAATTGAGCTGAAACCAAAAGGACTTGCAAGTAACACATCCACACACATGTAAGCATGTATGTACACGCCTCTCTACGTCCATACATGTCGGAAATTCAGATATAAAAAAACGACTCAAAGGTGGCGAAAAAATTGCAACAGTGTGTAATCTGAACAAGTCGAGTAGGTAATGGCATTGAGAGTCATCAAAGAATTCAAGCTGGCGAATTTGACTAGGAGGATCGGTGGATTTGATAGTTTTTTGGCTGAAAGGTTCATTGAGTGCCGCAACAGGACAGCAAATGCAAACAAATTCTACTTGTTGACATGATTGATGAAGTTAAAGGACTTTGGACTTTTTTACAGTAAAATTTTGTGCTTTTATTTATATGAACAAAAATATTTATTTTACACATACACACATATGCACATATAAGTGTTATTTTTTCGCCAGTTTTGCGTTACATAGACACCCAGACCGTTGCTGCTCTTCACATTTGTTTCATTTTCTCACTCAATTTGATAAATTATTCAATATCTTTAACACTTTGTACATTATTTTGCTTGAAGTTTTACAAACGGTGTGCTAATGATGTTACTTTTTTTTATACAAGGTGGCGCAAAATTAATCATCCAATTTTATTTTTGTATAACTTTTTTACTGAATAAACAAACTGATTTTGGGTGATGGAAATCTTTATTTTGACTTTTAAGCGCTCCATTTTTTGGTCTGTTCAGTGTCTGCAGCTGCTTAGTTCACAAGGGCCGAGTTAAATATGATTTACGTACGCGATGATATTTGCACCCGATGGGGTGGTTAGTTTGCGCCACCTTGTACATATTCCGGTTTGGCACAATTAAAAAAAAAAAATAAAAATGGCTATAGTAACGCTTCACGAATCGTCTTACTCGGCTTACAAATTATTTTTTTCCTCTTTTTATTCCTCCATATATTGAAATTGTTTTTCAACTGAAATTCCAATGCGCAGTCATTTATTCGATGCAAAAGAGTATTTATTAAAATATTACCTGCGGTCAAACAACAAGAAAAAAATTAATTACAAACGAAAGATTAAAAAATTAAAAACAACATTCCAAATCAATATAAGTAAATACAGTAAGCTGCTAAAAATTGGAAGCACTGGAAAACTTTAAATTTAATTTTTTTTTAACAGATTTGGATATGCAAATGTTGTAAATTACAAATTAGGTGTTAGTTTTGAGAATTCAAGTGTGCGAGAAAAAGTTAACTTTTGTAAACAAAAATTAGAATCAAGGCTAGGTTAAGTGCGCGGGGGTAGGGTATATACATGTTTTTTACTAATGACTGTTAGAGGGATTTTGCCTGCAGACGTTCTCAAGGTGGACATTTGAATGATGTAACTTTTTACATATAATTGTTAAAAGCCGTATTTTGAATAAGAAAAGTGAAATCTCAAAGAATATAAATTTTTACATGTTCTATTTCAAATTAAAATTTATGCAATTTTATGCGTTTTCGAAAGACCCCTTACTTATTTATTTTTTAATTTAAATTTTTTTATAAAAATATAGTTCATTCTATAACAAATATCATAATAATCCAAACTTGAAACTTTGTACAGGATTTATAAAACTACGACAAATCGTATGCAAAATTTCAAACCAGAAAAAAATTTCAAGTGAAAAAAAAAATGGCTACGCAGTTTTATAGCCTATTAAATTTTAGTTCGACAAAGCCCAAATTTGAAGTCGCTCGAAATTTTCTTTGATTTTATATACATTTTTTTCCCCACTTGTTTAAAATGTTCTTCGAATAAATGCAATAATATTTATAACAAACTTGGAAAGTTTGCAAATTTTGTAATTTTTTCTGGGCTTGAGGAAATGCTCAAATTCATGAATCCTTCAATTACAGAGGTCAAGGACCAATTTCCCACATAAGAGGTCGCAGTCATCTACAGAATGCGGTTGCGAGAGAGTTTTATCTCCAAGTATTCCAGGCCTGTTGGGGATTTTAACTCAAAGGCCGATAAAGCCTTGAGCGGTTAAGAAGGGAATGCGTTTTATAGGTTTCCGAGAATATTTTATTATGAAAATTTCTTATGCACGAATTCTTGAAATTTTATAAATCAAAGTGATCAAAGTTTTTAAGTAATGCCAGAAGATAAGACAACGTCAAGCGCCTTGTTGGAGTTAAGATAGTTTACCGCGCACCTTTTGAGTAGAGGCAGAGTAAAGACATTCTGAAGAGATGTAATAAAGCAGCTCGAAGACATCGATTTATCACTGCTTTTGGGTGGGAACTTCAAAGTGTCATAACTTTTGTATTCTCAGATAATTTATTAAATAAAGGTGTTCACCTAAGCTAATTCATTTTCTAAAAAAGTTTCCTCAGACCACCAAGACTCATAAAGAGCTATTAAATAAAAAAAAACTTAGCTTAAACTGAAATTCAATTATCAGAGTAAAGTCATGTTGAAGGAATTTAGCCGCAGGTTTCAAAGCACGCCTATGACATCGTAAAAGGTGACAAAATTTGGATCCATGCAAATGACCCAGAAACAAAACAGCAATCGAACGTATGGGTGTTCCAAGGCCAGCTTAATCCATTCAAAATTGCTCGTAGAAGAAGCATCTTAACAGAAAAGGGTAGCCCGTTTTTCGAAAATCTGGTCATATCGCAACATCACCACAGAGAAACTTAAAATAGTCAGCAGCTTTCGGAAAATTAAGGAAAATCAACCGCTGAAGACAAATCATTCTTTGCCAAGACAATTCGAGCTATCACGCATCGGTTCTTACAAAAGAGTTTTTCAGCACTCAGAAAATCGAATTAATGGATGCATTCGCTTTACAGTCCTGATTTAGCATCTAATGATTTCTTTTTGTTCCCGAACAACAAAAATAAAATGCGAAGTCAATGTTTTTCAATGCCTAAAAAAGCGCTTGAAGTTTTTGAACAACTCGTTTTGGAGGCATCCATTTCTGGATGGCAAAAGTGCTTTGCAAATTGGTTCAAATGAAAGTAGAAGTGTATTAACTGCCAAGCGGAATATTTTGAAAAAACAATAAAGCCATTTTTTTTATTATTTCATTGTGTTTCCATTATCGAGCGTAAAGTATACACTCGTCCGCTCTATCGAAATTTACTCTGGCAACCAGGCTGCTATCAAATCCCTGTGTTGCACTAGCACCTACTGGAAGGAATGTAGCAATAGAGTGCAGGAGTTCCATGTACTTGCTCTAATCTCTATTAATTCGTACCCCTACTATTTCTTCTCATATAAACCTTGCCGCAAATTTATAAACACGCCAAGTTTCAAACTTTGTACAACATTTTTCAAAATTTCATTTAAACATTTAATTTTTTAATCAGAATATTTGAAAAGGGGTCAGAGAAAGAGGAAAGCGGTAGAAAAAGCCTAGCATCGTTAACGAAAAAAATTGTCAAAAATCTAGTCTCTTGAATATTACACTTTGTTATATTAAAATTTAGTGGGCTATAAAACTGCATACCCAGAAAAAAATCTCTTTAAAAAGTTAAAAAAATGGTCAGGCTGATACTCGCTTTAGGAGATCGGATTGTTTCTGATTATTCATCTAATAACGACACTTAATTACAAAAATTCAACTATAAGGTAATCCTCACTAAATATAAAATATAAAATATAAAATGCAACCTTCGCACTAAGTATGGAGAGCACAACTTTCTACCTGTAATCAAATACTGCAAATTGCAGGATGACTTCTTTGCGGGCACTAGTCAGCAACTCGTTCTACCGCAGCATGAAATACAGGTATAGAACTGGAGTTGTATTTTGTTACCAAATGTTTCTAATTTTTTGGCTGCGTACAGTAGCTATCAATTACAGGTTAATTACAAAATTGACGTTGTTTTTGTTATAAATGTTGTTTTGCTTTAATTTATTCTTTTGCATGCAAAAATCAAATTTTTTTTAGCTCTTACTTATAAATATACAAATATTTAAATTATGCGGTCGTAAATATTTATGGAAACAATATATCCGAGATAATATGCAAAAAATTAAAAGAACAGGCACATGAATGTGTATATTGTATGTAATGAAATGTATTTATGTATGGAGATAGTGTGTAATCATTTTGTATATTAATCATTGCGATTATTCAAATTATTTTTTATGTAACTAAAAGTTAATAAATTGTAATTTAACGTAAAAGTGGTCAAATACTGAGCCCACGTGTATATAATTCTATGGGTCACAAATTACATATCGCCAGAATCGCGAATGTGGAAATTTTCCAAATTTGAGTTAATGAGTTGTTTTGATTAACCTTTGGCTATTCTACAAGTATGTTTTATCAAAACCCAGAATACCAAGGAAACAACAAATAATTGTTTATATCAGAAACCAAATCTTATAGTCTTAATAGAGCAATAAACTTTCAAATCCACAATTGACACACAGATCTATGAAAGGTGAATCGACACACAAAATCCTTTCGTCAATTTTAAAGCTGCATTTGACAGCACGAAAAGGAGTTGGCTATACAACGGGATATCTAGATTTTATATCCCGCAAAACTAATACGGCTGTGCAAGATGACGTTGAGCAATACCAGCGGCTATCTTAGAATTGGGAAAGACCCTCTCAGACAATTCATACAAAACGGAGTTTCGACAGGATGACTGGCTGCCGCGTGACTAATCTAATGTTGGAGAAGATCGTATGAGCCGCAGAACTTAATCGCCCAGACACAATTTATTATAAGAACGTACAATTGCTGGTATATTACGATGATGTAATCATCGACCTTAATAACCGCGCAGTTAGTTCTGCCTTTACTAAGCTGTATAAAGAAGCAAAGAGAATGGTACTGGTGATGAACGAGACAAGACGTAACACCTCGTGCTATCAAACAAACAGTCAACAAGTACTTGCGCATTGGCATCCACGTCACTGTTGAGATTTATAATTTTGAAGTAGTAAGAAATTTCGTTTATTTGGAAACCAGCATTAACACCGACCATAATGTCAGCCTTGAAATCCAACGGGCTATCTATCTTGCCAACAAGTGCTACTTCAGTCTAAGTAGACAATTGAGCAGTAAAGTCATCTCTCGGCGAACAAAACTAACACCTGTCTGTTCTATTATATGGCGCAGAAGCTTGAACGATGACAATATCCGATAAGGCTTCCTTCAGAGCGTTTGAGACAAAGATTCTGTGGAAGATTTTTTTACCTTTGCGCTTTGGCGACGGCGAGTATCGCAGGTGATCGTATAATATAAAGATCCAGGCCATGTTGTCCGAATGAAAGCAAACGCTCCGGCTCTGAAGTATTCGATGCGGAACAAGCTGGTAGTAGCAGAGGAAGAGGAAGGCATCCTCTTATATGAGTTTGCGTTTATACCCAATGTGTAAATATTAGATTGGCGCACTCTCCTTTACTGTACGAGTTTTCTGTCTGCGGCAACCTCAAGTAAAAATGTCTGCTTAACATTTTTGTGGAACAATTCAACTCTCTAAATGCTTTTTTTTAATGAATTTTCATTATACCTCTCTTGAGAAAGGGTTAAATATGCGCATTTAAACAAAAAGTAGAGGGTATAAATCCAGTAAAAATTTGTTTTATTAAATTCTACTATAAAAATCTGAGTGCAAAAATTATATTTGAAGTCATTTTATACATAATATTTTCGATACATTATTCACATTTTCGGCTAAAATTTAAAACTTGAATTATGCATAAAAACACTCAGACGCTCTCGGCTCTTACTGCCCTTGGCAAAGTTGGTCATGGCGGCGGCAATTGCTTTCGATTTGATTAACAGTTTTGTAAATTTTTCGGAATTTAAAATTCATAGATTCATAGATAGAATTTTTATAATAAAAGTTTAATTATATACCGATTCAACTATAAATTTGTTTCACCTAATACAATTTAGCTTTATTTTTATAAATCTCCATGCAAATACAGGTGTAACAGAACTATAAGGGCATCCCTTTATAGCAGCTACTTGGCGTCAATCCGTTCGCCAGTCTATTATAGGCCCGTTAGTTTTTATTCTATACATAAATGTATATATATACTTACTTCTATATATAAAGTGCTTAATAGCCGATTGATTCATTTACTACCTGCCTTTACAAGGATTATAACAGAATTTCACACATACGCTTTTTCATGCACGCACTCATGCATGCACTACATTTGTGATACTGAGCCATAAACTCGATTAACTTTTTTCATTACTGCCCCTATTTTTTGTGCCATGAATTCAATATGATGTAAAACATTATTCACATACCGTAAAACCAGATTGTTTGTAAATTTATAGTACTGACGAAAAAGTTAAAAAAAATATCGGTAATCCACAGAGTAAGGCTGATGAGTGCGCAGCAGCATATAGAATTGCATTTCCGTGGGCGCTCTTCAATTTTTAGAAAATATCAAAACTTGTATATATGTATTTATATCATATAAATAGAAAAAGTATGATTTGCTTAATGTTTTTTATTGCATGTCAATTGGCAATTTTGTCTTATAACCGTTACCCGTATTACAAGCAAGTACATATATTTATCGACAAAGTGTTTGTCCAAAATTTATGGGTGGGGTGGTAAAATACCTAGTTGAGGTATATCGTCTAGTAATCGAAATGAATATGATGAATAAAGTATTTTTCACAGCGGCTGTCATTGGTAGTTTAACACGTTTCCTGTCCCAATACAAAAATGCCAAATTGGCCGACAAGTCCAATATTTCACAACGTAAACATGTCATATAATCGGTTCTCGTCAATATTACGTTGCTGGCACTTTGTTGATAATGAAGCTCCGAGGGATCAAAACGAACGTCTATACAAAATAAAACCACTTTTGGACCTTGTTATCAATAACTGGAAGAGCTTACTAACACCTGGTGAATTTATCGTCATTGACGAGTCGATGATGCCGTTTAGAGGCAGGATATCATTCCGTCAATACAACCCATCAAAAGTTCATAAATACGGCTTGAAAATCTATAAACTGTGCACAGAAGAGGGTTTTGTCTGGAATTATGATATTTACATAGGGCGTGACCCCGAGATTGCTGATTTGGATAAGCCTGGGAGTGTCGTAATAAGAAATAATTAAAAATAATTTGTGATTTCTGCGTAAAATAAAAATATTTTTTCGTATGTCCCGGCGTTTTTCTTTACTTATCGTACTAGCACATCCAGTGCAGAAACTGTACAGTTCCGTTACGTCCAGTCGAATAATTTGCTTTAGAAGTTTCATATACCCCCCGACGCACATATGGCTCAGGAACGTATCAGTGCTTATCAGGCGCACGTTTCCTGAACCATATGTGGCTTAGCGGACAGGGAACGTGTTAAAGGTACAGATTTTGATAATTAGTCGAGAAAAAATGTGATGTAGTGAGAAGCTTTTAATGTAGAGAAATTAATGTGATTATGCAGACGTCAAGAATGTGCAAACTGCGTGAGGCAGTTGATTCAATTTGATATTTTGCAAAATTGTAGTGCTGTCTATGTGTAAATTCGGGTTTCATAGGTGCATATCTAGGATAATCACTCCTATTATCACCTCTAAGCAGATGAAGATAAACAAACACTAAATAACAGAGAAAGCAATCCGACCTTATTAGAGAATTAATCTCTACCTTAGACACTTTCATATTGCGAAAACCTGCAGTCAATCAGTCATATCCAACCGGTTTCATAGACTTACTTTGAGCTGAGATTAGAGCATTTTGGGAAGGAGTTTAATTGAAAATAATCACACGAATATATTGACTTTTTTAAATGAAACACATTTTAATCAGATTACAGAACCAAGGTAAACTAGCAGCAAAAGCCAACGGCCTAAATTGCAAGTATTAAAGCAACAACTTTAAGATTTTAATTTAATAGTTACTGCAAAACAACAGAAACCATAATCCTTTCGGGATTATAGAGTACGGCTACTATTTTTTATTGAAATGTTGTAAATTCTTAAATACATTTCATTTAATTACATCTGGTTACAATTACATGGTGGGCCATACAGCGTTTGCTTTTTGAACCACCAATTTTTTTTGTCAGTCATTTGAACGATATTATTTTTCATTCATAAATGACAATGTTCAATCTTCAAAATAAAAAAAAAAATTTGAAAAAATATTGATTAGTTTTTTTTTTACAGCCGATTCAAAAAGCAAATTTTACATGGCCCACCTTTTATCAAGTAACATTTTTGTATTAATTAAAATACGTTAGTATCCACAGGAAATACATAAATGTACTGGAAAACAGGTGACTGAAATTTATATCTGTTGGCCAGCCACTCAAAATTCTAGAAAAATATCCTGCCGTTTTTTCTCGCCATTACTGTGGTACCTAGTCTTAAATGACTTGCTTATTACCATGAGCAAAAACGGATCAAGATAGTTGCTTTTGTAGACGATGTAGTCATCTTGATGACAGGGAAGTTTCTCTCGACTATCAGCGGGCGCATGCAATCAGCGTTAAGGGAACTCTCTAAGTGGGCGACCTCAAACGGTTTAATGATTAACTCAGTCAAGATGGAAATAGTTATGTTTCCCAGAAGATATAAGATACTGAGTTTTCAGTCACCGTCCATAGTTGGAATAACACTAACCCTATCGAACGAAGCCAAGTAACTTGCCATAATTCTGGACTCGAAGCTTTCTTGGAAAAGGAACACCGAGGAAAGGATGAAGAAAGCTTTTACTGCCCCCTTTATCTGTAAGAATGCATTTGGCAAAAAATGGGGCCAGAAACCATATATAAACTACTGGGCGTACAATAAGAGCAACAGATCCAGTTTGACCTATGGAGCTTTGGTGTGTTAGGAGGCGATGCAGACACAATACTACCTAAATAGTCTCAGTTATCTAATCAGCTTGTATAGGAAAAGCGGGTGCTCTCTGATCGATGTCTCAAGCAGCACTGGAAGTCACCCTACATATTCCACTCAATGATTAATGTGTTAAAGGGATAGCGGGCAAATCTGCTTCTAGGATTAAAGTAGTAGGCATGCTAAACGCAAATACGCACGCCGCCCATGCACCACTTCTACTATCTGTGGAACACTTGCAACTCGCATAGAAAATAGATCTGGTTCCCAAGATAGATCTGAAAGACTATAACATACGAATACCCAATAGAAAGGATTGGCAGTCTAGAGTCAAATCAGGTGATTTAGATCCCCATATTTATACTGACGGCTTAAAGATGAACAATGTCGTTGGGTGGGGAGTATACTCGGAACAATCATTTCTATATTGCTCTTTTAGACTCTCAGACCGGTGTAGCATCTTCCAAGTGGAGATCTACGCCATAGACAAAGCAGCAAAAAGGATAAGATTAATGGACTTATCTCCAGAAACCTTACTATTTTTGTTGAAAGTCAAGCGGCGATCAAAACACTGGTCTAACGCACATAAATTCAAGATGTGTTGAAGAATGCAGGAGGTCGCTCGTGCTTACCCACTAACTTACTTTGTTGCGCCCCCGGCCACTTTGGAGTGGAGGGAAATGAAAGAGCAGATGAGTGTGCAAGGAAAGGATCTAAGCTTGACCTTCAGCGAGTGGTAGAGGGCTTTTTGTTTTTTAAGGAGGTTAAAATCGAAATGTCAGAAACATCATCAAAGGTACCGTCGCATCAGTGGTACGTGGAGCATGCTCCCACTAACTCTATAAAAATCCTCCTTATCGGCTGGGACCGTGGTAAAATTTCGTCAAAGAGGAGCTGCGTTTATGTCTATTGACACAACAGGTACCTACGTCCAGGTAGAGGACATAAACATTTCTCTAAATTAACTATACACTTCGATTGGTTTGAGCGTAATCGCGGAAACTAATAGAGGTCTGTCACTGACTACTAACTGCAGGGTCTCCAAAGCGCCAAAGCGCCAAAACTGAATCTTAAAAGGACAAAATGTCTGCTTGGATTCAACAGATCAAATACCAGCGACCTCAAAGGTGTTATAATGGGTTACTGCATTATTGACACCCTAGTCAGTAGAATGGGTGTACCTCACAATGACTTCTGCAGGAGTTGTGGAGATGAAGAAGATATTGAGTCGGTAAAACCCCTCCTCTATGAATATCCTGCAGTTCAAAGAAGCCGTGCCAAATATCTTGGCGATTATTTCTTTGAAGGCCTGGGAAACTTGCAAAATGCCTCACTGGAGGGACTGGTTACCTTCTTAAAAAGGTCTAAGTGTTTTAAGCAACTTAGTTAATGAATGGACATCAAATGCAGGAATCACAGAGGACCTTAGGGTCACCGCGTCTTAGACAAGTAACCTAACTTAATGAACACCATTAGTTGTCAGCTTACGCCTCAATTCAAACTTAAATGTATTTTTATGAAATGCTTATGCACGTAAAAGGTAAAATATGGCATAGAATAAAACCACAAAAGTGCGCAAGAGAAATGTAGAGAAAAAAAGCGAAACCGCAAAAATTATGCATTTTACGTAAAATCATTGAAATAAAAATTATTACATTCATTTGAATGTTTGTATATATGTATGCATGAAATGGGCTCAAATAAATCGGTTCCATTTATGATTTACCCTATGATCAAAAAGTACCGGGTTGACTGTTTCCTTCGATTGCCAAGGCGTAATGCACCATGAGTAAGTCAATAAAAGCGTTTTGAAGCGTTTGAGATATGCTCTACGTCGCAAACGGCCGGAAATGTGTGCAAAAATTCTTGGATTTTGCATGATGATAACGCGCCATCGCACCAAGCCCAAATTGTGCTGGATTATTTGACCAAACACCATCGTGTAAGCACCGTATCCACCTGATATGGCCCCGTGCGACTTCTTTTTGTTTCCCAAGCTGAAGTTATTACTTCCTGGAAGGAGATTTCAGTTGATAGAGGAGATCAAAGAAAATGCAACGAAGGAGCTAGGGTGCCTACCAGGGGTGCATGGAGGACTGGGTTAAGCGTTGGCACATGTGTGTTGCTTCAGACGGGTCATATTTTGAAGGATTTGCCTGAAATTTAAATTTCAAGAAACTGGTTCAGTCGGCGTCCAGTTTTTGTAGAAAATATTGCTGCTGTAGTGCAAAGTGTTGCTGAACAACCAACACCCAACAACCTCGTTATCTCAACTTTCTCAACAATTAGGCATTCAGGAATCGACTGTTTGGAGGAAGTTACTTGCATACCTGCGCATGGTAGGCACTTAAATGATATCAATCTAAAAATCTAAGTGTTTTTGGTTTTTGTTTAACAATATTTAGGCGCGTCTTTTGGAATACCCTTTATAATATCACAAAGTGTTGCGGTGCAAAAGATTTACCCAATTTAAATCAAAAATCGATAAAAATCAGTTTAAAAGATAAAATGGTGAAATACTAAAGCAGTAGGTGAAAATCAACCGGCTGGTCAATTGTCTAGTAGGTAGTCAAGTAGTCAGATAGACAAATAGACAGGTAGACTAGACATTATTTATTGTTCGTGGTAAAGCAGCGAATCGCGCTTCAACAAAATCAGTCAACTGGGAAGGTGCGCCTGCGCACGATGCGTCTGCAAAATGAAGTAGTCGAGCAAGTCGGGATGGCAGTAAAATGAAAGGCAAACCACAGGCTAAAATTACCAAAACGAAGATAATCAGCATTTTGCTAGCAACAATAAACATGTGGCAACAATGTACATATGTATGTGCTGCCATAATGGGTATTACCACAAATTCATTCAATGCATTGCATTATTTTTACTTTTATTCGACTTTTATTGCGGCGCCTAGGAGAGAGTAGATTGAAATCGAAAACTTGCTTTGCTCATAGCAGGCGATTTTAATTGCAAAACGAGCTGTTAATGGGTTTGATTTGTGGTAGATTGTTGAGACTTATTTGTATCAAAGGTGGGTTTACTTATGAGCACACAAATGCATACAAATATATGAAAACATACATACATATAAGTCGGTATTTACATTGAAAACTGAGTGAATGGTCAAGCGCCAGTGAGCTTTTTCTAAGTCTGGGCCAAATCTAAACAACAAATTAATGTAATTTATTACATTTAAAGTCTACGCATGCATATACATATGTACATATGTATGTAAAAGGGTACTATGTGCTTACTGGAAAAGTATGTATCAATCGCTTTTTATAGTGCAGTAATTTGCTGTTAATGTTATTTCAATTTATTAATTATATTTTCCATAATAAAAACGATCCAATTGTAATGATAAAGCATAGCGGAATTAGCTATTTTTTTCGCAAAAAATTGATTATTTTTTTCACTACCTGCATTTCCGTGAACATCATTAATTTTCAATTTTTTCCATCTCTTTTGAAATTTTCCTGCTCCACTTCAACTTTTTAAGCGTAGTATTATTTTTAATGTTAATAATCGCTACACATGCAGCTTTAAATTTGTTATTACGAAATTTTTTTGTAATATTTTAAATTCAATTAAATGTTTATTATATCATACCTACAAACATACAATTTAAATTGCTCTAATTTGCTCTAATTTTTTAACACTTAATATACTAAAAATGTGAAAATGAGGTCAGATGTAATATACATAATGTTGCTGCCCTTTGTACAATTAATTTGTGTGATTCGGCAGTTTTCAATGTATAGCAAACACATTTTTTTTATATAAAAGGCTTTTATGTCAAAAAATTTGATTGAAAAAGCGCAAAAAACCCCAAACATTTTGTCCTTTATTTTCAATACATCTACGAGTATAAAAAAGGAAAACAAAATTTTTTTTTTTCACAAAAAAATGATAGTGGTCCATCTAGCACGTGAAATTAAATTTAGTTCATTTTCAGTTTCAGGGTTTGTTTTTTAATAATTTCTTGAATTATTTCGGCTTTAGTTACTTTGCTTTATTTTTAATTTGCATAATGAATTGTCGCTTGCATTAAGCTATAGAAAATCCTCTTAAGCTTTCAAAAAATTGTAATCTTTCGTTTTTTAACGTTCATGGTGCCACATACTCTTCAATTCATTAAAAAATTAAATTGTGTAATATTTCTTCTACTTAAATATGAACTCCATTGGGTGACAGAAGACAGATTTGCAATTTTATTTGCAGTTGAAAAATCTGTCATTTGGCGAATGAATATATCTCGTACAGCGCAATTTTTAAATTCCAAAAGTCTAAGTCTTGAAGTCCAAAAAACAGGACTGGCGTCATATAAATGTTTTTGATGGCGCCAGCTTTTAATGAGTTAAAGCGTTCGAAGTTACATCCCTAGCTGACTTCCAGCGAAAGCTTGGTGACATTTGGTTCAGTGCAAGCGAAGTTATTGCGTCTAAAGTGTCAGTATGTTTGTGTCATCGGTACAAAAAGAGTTTCGAACAAAGAGCTAATATCAAATTTTTAAAAACCGGTAAAATTTTTACCGAAACATTTGAATTGATGAATGGTTTGTAAATTTATCAAAAACGAACCGAAATCATTGTTGAAATTCATGGAATCGTAATTGAATATCTCCAAAACATCGATTTATCGAAATTTCTACTGATCATTTGGGCTTAGGAAAGGTCTGTGCACGTTTCATTCCGCACAAGTTAACTGAGGACCAAAAATTGCTCAGAATTCCACATTCCAAAGACCTCATTAACAAGGCGAGAAAAGACGAGAATTTCCTTTACAACATTGTAACTGGTTATGAACCGTGGTGTTTTCAACAAGAATCTGAAACTAAGCGTTAAAGTGCCAAATGGACCTTCCATTCAGACGAGCCACCACCCAAAAAATCGCGTTTGGGGAAATCATAAATCAAGTCGATGCTCATTGGTTTTACGATTCGAAGGGGATTGTCCACAAGGAGTTCGTATTAATGGGCCAAACCGTTTTGCTTCCGTAGATACCATCCAAAAAGCTTGTACCGATATCCTGAAGGACATTCCGGATTCCGGTCAATGACCTGGAACACTCTTTCGAAAAACTTTTAGATCGCCCAAAACAGTGTATCGAGGCCAGAGGGGATTATTTTGAATAAATATACTCGAAGTTGTCAAAACAAAGCTCCAGTCGTTTCTAATTTAACTCAGTCTTGTTTATTTAGGACTTCACCTTGTATAGTCTTATTCATAGCTGAAAGCGCAATTCAATATCATCTAAATTTTGAGACTCTTTTCATGATACATTTTTGCAATTGCCTTCTTGAAAAGCTCTCTCAAGAAAGAAAGTCTTCAACTTCACCTCAGCGGAGTGAGAAGTTCTTTGTGCTTTTTCTTCGTGTGAGAATCAACAAATAAAATCACAGAAGTATTATCGGTCTACAAAAATTGGTACGGAACCGACGAAACAAAGAATAAATGGTGTAGCAGGCTATTGGGTGCTCAAATTATTTAATTAGCTCCTCATTTTGAGGAAACGAAAACACTTTCTGAGTCTCAAGGCACATCCTTCTTTCGTTTACCTGGAACATGCTTCTTGCCTATAACATTTTACCAAGGATGATAGATTACCAGGTTTAGCATTCAATTATGGTGAAAAACGAAATTGAGCGAGCAACTTCGGCTACTACGTCAAAAGAGTACTTGGCAGCTGAATTTTGCCTGCTTATTTCACAAGTATTCACATGGTGCTCACACTCACCAACGTAAACGTACGCCCGTATCAGCAGACACGATGAAACTAATGAGAGCCCCATGTAAATTAATTCTCACCACCATTTCGTTTCGTAGTATCGCAGATCTTTGACGTGGAATTTTGGATTATTCCCATAGAATCGTGCCAGCTGATTTCTCTCTCACAACACAGTGTTGCCAAACAGCACATTTCGAAATCATAAATATAAAATAAACTTAGAAAAATTTGTTTGGTATATCACCAACACGATCTCAGGTTTTTCGTAAACAAACCGCTGTCTCCGTTATGCCAGCCAATCAGCTGATTCTTTCAAACTCGCTAAGAGCAAGATAACGGTCAGATATTGGCCACGCCTACTGAATTTTTTTCACCATTGCAAGCATGAAAGACACACGATTGCTCCCATCAGAGAGTACGTAACGCCACATTAGTGTAGTTGAATTAGAGAGATGTGAAAATGCAAACAGGAATGCAAGAAGAAGAAGATATTACACAAACAATTATTATACACAATTGAGAATATTAAACCAAAAAAATGATCATCTTTTTATTTCTTGCTCTGTTTTTTTAAGAACTTCTGAGCTTGCGATCTGTCTGCATGGTGCCTCGAATTTTTTATAATTTAGATCGATCGCGCTTTTGGGTTTTCATACCAAAACGTGTCAATTGTGATTAGAATCTCAAGTGAAATGGCGACCAAATTTGTGATTGTTAGGCTCTTTTGGTGTGTTGTAATACTGAGTTCCCTTGCATCAGTAAAAGAATGCTTAAGAGAGTTTACAATAGGTTTTGTATTTCGCCGGTTGAGTTGATGGCTGAATTGGGTTCTGATTAGAATGGATCAATTCCTGTTATTGGGTCTTGTTTAAGACAATGGATAAATTTTTTACGAATGCCGATTATAGCATTAATAAATTTTCTTCATTGACAAAATGCGCAAACTTCACATATGAAAGAGTTGCCTAACAGTAATGCGGGTGCGAATTTATCTCTGTTTTTATTAAAAGTGTTACTTAAAATGAAAATAGACCATACAATTTTAACCAAGCCTTGACAATTAAAGATGGCTGATTGATAAAGTTTTGAATTTACATAGTTTCACTAATTGCTTCATAATTCACATCATTAAAAATAGTTTTCTTCGTATTCATCTAAAATCAATCGCACAAGAGAAATACGTTTTATTAATAGATAATCTTGTGCCTGATTGGAGCTTTTTTTTTCAAAATTAAGGAAATATTTTTCAGATTTTCGAGAAAAAAACCGGCAGTTAATTGTTAAAAAAAAAATCGAAATTAAAAAAAAAAAAAAATCCTTGGATCAATCACTAATTTTTTATGTTTTTCAAAAACAGTATACATTTTATTGAAATCTACCAAGCGGTTTTTAAGTTACAGTGATCACCAGTTCAAAAAACACATATATATATATGTTATATAATATATATAATGGGCGCGTACACCCTTTTTGGGTGTTTGGCCGAGCTCCTCCTCCTATTTGTGGTGTGCGTCTTGATGTTGTTCCACAAATGGAGGGATCTACAGCTTCAAGCCGACTCCGAACGGCAGATTTTTTTATGAGGAGCTTTTTCATGGCAGAAATACACTCGGAGGTTTACAATTGCCTGCCGAGGGGCGACCGCTATTAGAAATTTTTTTTTTCTTAATTTTGGGGTTTCACCGAGATTCGAACTTACGTTCTCTCTGTGAACTCCGAATGGTAGTCACGCACCAACCCATTCGGCTACGGCGGCCGCCTAGTTTTGAGAAAAACGCATTTAAAGTTTTGCGAACGCTCCGGAGCGCCCGAGCGCCCTTTGTTAATTGTTGAATAACTCGAAAAGTATTTGTCGGATTCACTTCAAATTTTCACACAATATTTTTAAGATATTATACTTTAAGAAAATGAAAAAAAATTTCCAATTTTTTTAAAGTTCTGACTACACCTAACCCCTTCAAATTTTTTCGATTTCTTAAGTTATGGTATTATTTGGTGTTGATGTTTCGATATGTTAGACTGCCTGCTTAGTGTATTCAATAAAATATTCTTAGAATCATATATATTTTCGGATAGGTAAAAAATCATCTCTAAGAAGACTTTATCGCTAACCCTGTTTAGCCAGCACAGATGTGGCAACGAAAAAAACGCTTAAAAATTCATATTTATGACCTGGCATTGGCAAATGCGTGCAATGTCATTTTGGCATTATTTAGTAAGATTGGCGTCTCTTCTTTATCAAATATTATCTAGTTCAATGCCCAAAAGTCCCTTCACTTACGAGTCACTTATGTAAGGTCCAACTCTGCTTTTGAAATGCACTCGTATTTACATAACTAAGAAATCTGTGTTATCTTACTTCGCTCCATCTTTATGTTTGTGTGCATTCATACAAACTTTTCCCTCTTATTTGGTCATTAACATTTCGAATGTATGTATGCATGTATGTATGTATGCGCGTATGTATGTATGTATGTATGCATGTAACTACGTAGCACGCCGACGGCGACTTTTTGCCATTTGTTTTGTATAATTCCTATTTGCTCATCTTCATCTGCATATGAGGTGTTTTCTTCCTGTCTAAATCTTCTTCTTCTTAATTGGCGCGACAACCGCTTACGCGATTTTGGCCGAGTTTAACAAAGCGCGCCAGTCGTTTCTTTCTCGTGCTAACCGGCGCCAGTTGGACACACCAAGTGAAGCCAAGTCCTTCTCCACCTGATCTTTCCAACGCAGAGGAGGCCTTCCTCTTCCTCTGCTACCACCAGCTGGTACCGCATCGAATACTTTCAAAGCCGGAGCGTTTGTATCCATTCGGACGACATGACCCAGCCAACGAAGCCGCTGGATCTTTATTCGCTGCGCTATGTCTATGTCGCCGTAAAGCTCATACAGCTCATCGTTCCATCGCCTGCGATATTCGCCATTGCCAACGTGCAAAGGTCCAAAAATCTTACGCAGAATCTTTCTCTCGAACACTCCAAGCGTCGCTTCATCGGATGTTGTCATCGTCCAAGCTTCTGCGCCATACGTTAGGACGGGCATGATGAGAGTCTTGTAGAGTGTTAGTTTTGTTCGTCGAGAGAGGACTTTACTGCTCAGTTGCCTACTTAGTCCAAAGTAGCACTTGTTGGCAAGAGAGATTCTACGTTGGATTTCCAGGCTGACATTGTTATCGGTGTTAATGCTGGTTCCTAAATAAACGAAGTCTTTTACAACCTCGAAATTATAACTATCTACAGTGACGTGGGTGCCGATACGCGAGTGCGCCGACTGTTTGTTTGAAGACAGGAGGTACTTCGTTTTGTCCTCGTTCACCACCAAACCCATTCGCTTTGCCTCTTTATCCAGTTTGGAGAAGGCAGAACTAACAGCGCGGTTGTTAAGGCCGATGATATCAATATCATCGGCATACGCCAACAATTGTACGCTCTTATAAAATATTGTGCCAACATCAGGTTAAAGAAGTCACACGACAGTGAGTCACCCTGTCTGAAACCTCGTTTGGTATCAAACGGCTCAGAGAGGTCCTTCCCAATTCTGACGGCGCTGCTGGTGTTGAGCAACGTCATCTTACATAGCCGTATTAGTTTTGCGGGGATACCAAATTCAGACATAGCGGCATACAGGTAACTCCTTTCCGTGCTGTCGAATGCAGCTTTGAAGTCGACGAAAAGATGGTGTGTGTCGATTCTCCTTTCATGGGTCTTTTCCAAGATTTGGCGTATTGTGAATATTTGGTCGATGGTAGACTTTCCAGGTCTGAGGCCACACTGATAAGGTCCAATCAGTTGGTTGACGGTGGGCTTCAGCCTTTCACACAATACGCTCGCTAGAACCTTATAGGCGATATTTAGAAGACTAATCCCGCGGTAATTGGCACAAATTGCAGGATCGCCCTTCTTATGGATTGGGCAGAGCACACTTAAATTCCAATCGGCAGGCATGCTTTCATCCGACCATATTCTGCATAGGAGCTGATGCATGCACCTTACCAGCTCCTCGCCGCCATGTTTGAATAGCTCAGCCGGCAGTCCGTCGGCGCCCGCGGCTTTGTTCCTGTCTAAATACTTGACTTATTTTTAGTCATTTTGCCTCTTGCTGCTTACCAACAACAACCCAACTAATACGAGTAGTCAGCCAAGCAGTTAGTCTTACAGTAAGTCAGTTATTCAAGTATGTAAATAAAAAAAGCTAGGCGCATTTGTCACTCAACTGTTCATTCAAGTTGGCATTCTCCCTTTTGCTTTCTCTGTCCCCTCAAAAGCTCAACTAAGCTAATCGGTCGACTATCTGAGTGTGGCTGACTCGTCTGCCATTCATTCATTCATCGCAAGAGTTCAACGGCGCCTTGAGAAGGTTGTTTCGCTGTCCACGCTCCTCTTTCGGGTGCATATATGCATGTAAAAAATTAAAAAAAACTTCAAAAAAAGGGTGACTTTTAAAATTTCGCGGGTTAACTACATTCGATTTTCCAATTTTTTTAACAGATTTTCGATTTTTCGATAAATTTTTACCAAAACAACCATCGGAAGAGCAGTGCTCAGGGGTTTCTGAATAAAGTCAACGTCGATTCAAGTTTGCTCAAAGTAGTCATCAAGGATGATACATTACCCAAGGATGACAGATCACCAGGTTTGGCTATCCGAAGCAAGATTGTGCGAGCAACTTCGGCTTCTACGTCACCGAGGGCTCGCCAGCATAATTCTGCCCGCTCGATTCACACATGTTCACAAACTCCTCCAATCAGTCGTTGTTTAGACGGCAACGAAGCAGCACCTAGGGGAGGGCTGTGCTGTTTTTTTTTTGTATTTCACCACTCCAATTTCACTTTTTTCGTAAACAAACGGTTGTCCTGACTACAGTTACGTCAGCTCATCAACTGATTCTTTCAAATTCGCTGAGAGCCAGTTAATGGTCTGATCTTGGCCACACCTCTCGAAATATGTTGACGAAATAAGTGTTATATGATTATGACGACAAAAAGAAAGTCAAATCATCCTACTGAAAGCGGCCAGAGAAATCAAGAACGAAAAGAATCAGGCCAAGTTTGGCTAAATGTGAAGGTTTTGGACACTTTGCTGTGAGATCTTGTTAGAGCGTCATGATGTTGGAGTTATGCGATATACCAAAAACAAAAAAAAGAAGTGCGGATTTGTGGAAAAATCAGTTATAGGTAGGTACTAAAAAGTGGTCCAAGGAGTGATTTCTTTTCGAAGATCGAAAAATATTAACAAATATTAATTTTGTTTGGTTTTACTCGAAAGAGCAATAATTCCCACGATACGGGGACACGATTTCATTCATGTGGCTGTCTCGGTGGCGGTTTTGAGCTGTAACTCATGAATTTCTCTTTTGATATTCGCTTTAAGCGCCTGAATTGCTAAGTGATTGCTCGCATAACATCGAGGAGGTGAAGGGCCTCGCACCAAAAAAGTTTAACGACGTCAAACCGCAGCCCCGCGCCTGTGAATTGCCTTCATCGGGACTGCTGATGAGACGGTTAACTAGGCGCGCGAAAAATCGATTGTGGCGTGTCTCGTGTAGCATGGCCCGCCGTCCTTCTGAAATCAGCGCCCAAGTTCATGTCTTCAATTTCTGGCCACAACAAATCATTTACCATGCCTGTGTAGCGCTCACCGTTGACCGAAATGGTGTTGCTAGCAGCATTTTTTAGCTAAAACCAGCATCGAAATCTTGCCTCAGGCACAGTATTTAAGGACTTGGACGCTGCCAAGTTTTTCTGTTTCGAAAGTTAAAGGATTCACGGTTAAGAAAATACAGAAGGTTGCGTATATCGGGGTACCGCTACTCAGATCTTGGGGCATTTGACATAATCAGCTGTTGAGCTGATGAAAAATGAGAGGTTTTTTGGTTTACTAAATTTTTTTCTTCTATTATTTTTTTTTATGTATCCCCACTTTTCGTCTTTGTGTACAAATACTGATTATTTTCACACTCTGTTTCGTGGTTCTCTCTCACTCCTCATTTACACTCAGGTTTGGTTAGGTTAAAATGGTTGCCCAAAGAGTAGGCACACTTGGGCGTAGAAATCAAATTCAGCCTTTGTGATACCATTGCAAAGGAATTAAGGTGGAGAAAACGATAGGACGAAAGGAAAAAGAGGAGGAAGGTTGGGGCAAGGGGTGGACTGAGTATTTGTGGATTACGAACGATGATCGAGTTACGATTGTGTTAACCCCTTTATGTTGCTGATGAAGTTCATCAGATTTTGAATGTCACGGTCTGCTACATCAGCATTGCTACGCCAGCGAGGTGAGAACCAATATGTCAAAATCTTAGCCCCCAGAGAGCAGGGAAGCCATGTAGAAGGTGGTGATATGATTCCACCTTATCCTCCTCGAAATAATTCATCTACACTTACGTCACGGCAAAGTTTCGTTACTTTTTCACTTTAATCTGCTCAATTTTATATTCTATCATTCTTGAAAAGCTGCCATGAAATGATGGAAATGTGCTGGAATAGAGGAGCTAATGATCGCATCGCTGGAAGCAAGCTAAGCCATACTAAAGAGCCATACCAGAAGTGCTTCCAGAACTGGTAAAAACGTTGGCACAAAGGATTAATTTAAAGTGGGAAAAATGGATATTTATGGTTTATTAAATATTTTTCAAGGAAAATAAGAAGTCACCTTTTCTTTGAACGAACTTCATATACACATACATATATAACATACTTATACATTCGCACACAACTACAGCAATGCGCACTGAGCAATCAACAAGCCGCTGAAATCATTAATGCAACAGGTTACCTGTTAGTTTATTTTTCGTCGTCCACTTTTGCACTTGGATTTTTCTTTTCGTCCCAAACACTTAGCGATCACCTTCTTCGCTTTTCCAATTGTATGTGTGTGAGTGCGTGTTTTCATTTAACATTTTCTCTTAATGTTTTTGTGTGGGCTTTTTGTTCATTTTATTTAGTTTATGTGTTTTCTCACTTTTTCATTGTCATTATAATTCTTGTCGCAGCCTATTTTAATGTCAGCGATATTCATAAACAATACAACACATTGCACGCGTTGCTGCATATTAACATGGCTCACGCGGCTGGGCGGCCATGTTTTCGCTAGTTTGTTCTTAGCATGTTGCATGCATGATTTTCATGTCCACGCCACAGCGCATTTGACAATGCGCGCATTTGCAATGGTAATGGCTGCGGCGGCGGAGGCCTTCGTTCGTTGTTTGCCTTCAACTTGACTTTTAAATTTATCTTTGTTGTCTTGGTTTTTGTTTTTCATTTTGCAAGACTTTTTTTGTGTTTTTATTTCAACTTAAGTGGATTTTCTTTAAAGAAGGCAAGGGCTAAGTGAATGGATGAAGTGCTGTTTTGTTCGTTAGTTATTATGGGTTGTATGCATATTTTGCAGGCTGAAGACTTCCCATAAATGAGTTTTTTTACAGCTTTAATCCCTTTCAATGTCTCTTTGATTTTTAAGTTTTGCTTGAACTTTGTAGCGAAAAAAAATTATTGCATTGAAATGGTTATTCAAATGTATCAAACTGAGGCTGAGTGGAGCTCCCCATAGAAATATCAGGTTTATTAGATTTCAGTGATAAATTGAATTGATTTTTTATACGAATCTGATCTTCGTAAAAATGGTGATTTGATGTTATAAGGCCAGTCATATATTACGCCTGTGATATGAATCTATAACCAAGCATCTCTAAATCTCCACACATTTCGAAAGCTGTAAGCAATAATAGAGGCACCTCTCAATACTTAGGTTGCCTTTTAACAGGGTCGTCTTTGCAAAACTATCTGCGATGAGCTGTATTTCGATATTTTTATTGCAAAGATTTGGTATTTTTAGCATAAACTTACATATAACGTTTTCACTTACCCACTTTATTTGCTCTTTTTTCAGTGAGTTGAAAAATTCATCTCGCCTGGAATTAACTCGTGAAAATTGTCGTGCTATTACAACTATTAGAAGTGGTACTTTGCACTAAGTAGGCTATTGATCAGTAAAGCCTTCTCTCGACGAACAAAACTTAGACTCTCTAAGGCTCTCATTATGTCCGTCCTAACGTATGGGGCAGGAGTTTGGACGACGACAATATCTGATGAGGCGTCAATTGGAGTGTTCGAGAGAAAGATTCTGCGGAAGATTTTCGGACCTTTGCACGTTGGTGACGGCGACTATCGTAGGTGATAAAACAATGAGCTGTATGAGCTTTACGGCGACATAGACATAGTGCAGCGATTAAAGATCCAGCGTTGACAGGGTCAAGCCGTTCGAATGATCATATCGTCTGCTGGTGGTAGCAGAGGAAAAGAAAGGCTTGTTCAGCGTTGGAAGGATTACGTGGAGAAGCACTTGGCTTCACTTGGTGTGCCTAATTGATGCCTGTTAGCACGAGAAGGGAACACCCAAAAAAGTGTACGCGGTTATTGCGCCAATCAAGAATACGAAGAAGATTTATTACGATTTTCGACGTGGATTATCGGATGGGTACGCATTGGTCAACTTACTTCGACACTTAGCGATTGCGAAACGCTGGTACCACGAGCAGCAACAGGGCCAACGATCCATGTAAGAGGAATTTCGTGAAGTCCCTCCAAAAAGGTTGTTGTGCCAGAAACAGTCGAGGTTGTGCGTCAGTTAGACATTGTGACATAACGCGAGATAAAGCATCCTTAGGCAATATTGAATGTCCTGGCCCCACTAGGACATTCAATATTGCATGAAAATTTGATCGCCAAGAAAATGTGTTCTCGTTGGATGTCGCATAAAAAAAAAAATCTGGAAAATCTGGTCGTATAGCTATACCATTTGAGAAACTTAAAACAGTCAATTAATTCTGAGTGGCACAAAACCATTTGTTTACCAGAAGTTTTCGGGAATTAAGGAAATCTGAATCATCATTCTCTAAGACACGTCCTCGGAGAAGATTCATTTCATCGTTCCAACGTTAACATTCATAGGAATTTTCCCACTCTCTTTAATCTCAGGTGGAATGGAGGAAGAGATTCTCACTCTAAAACTTCGACACTAGAGTCTATGCAGATGACTCTAAAATGGAATGTTTGCTGGTTGGAGCAGGTATATATTCTCATAGACTTAGAATTAAAAAATCTGTGGGTTTTCTCAATACTTGCAGTGTCTTAAGGTCTTTAAGGGCAAAATCGCTATTCTTTCGGATAGCCAAGCTGCAATTCAGGCACTTTATTCGGCGACAACAACCTCTAAATTGGTGGAACAAAGTAGGAATAGCTTAACCACCTTGAGTGAAACCATAACGTTACCTTAATCTGGGTCCCGGGATATCATAAGGTAACGAAGAAGCGGAGTCGGTATTCCCACGACTGGGTGTAATCAAGAATACAATTTCCTCAAAGAATCTCCGAATCGCGGATTTTAGATGGAAAGACCAAACGAGATTCAAAATCAGCAAAACGTTATGGCCCACCTACAACCTCAAGCAATCGTCAACATTGATAAACATGAAACGACGGGACGCCTGGGGACTAACGACAGTCATAACGAGCTTTTGGTCTGTTGGGGAACAAGTAACCAAATTGGGCATCCCTCACAACACACACTGTCACAGTTGCAGACAATCGGAGAAAAAGGAAACAATCCTCCATTTCCTCTGTGAATGCACTGTCCTATGGAAGGAAGAATGTTAACCCTGGACCAACCGCTGTTCGAGAGTCTCGAACAACTATCGGGCTTAGATGTCAACAACCTAATACGGTTCTTAAACTGCACAGACTAAATATAGTCATGCTGTAAACAACCTCGTTTGGTACCGAGGATGTAGCAACAAAATAGTGCAGAAGAGCTAGCTCGATTTGGTTGAATCACCACTTTAACCAACTAACCAACCAAGACAATGCGAGCTCTCACATACCGGCTCACACAAGAGAGTTTTTCAGCACTCAAAACATCGAATTAATGAGCCATTCACCTTACAACCCCGATTTGCAACCTAATGATTTCTTTTTTTGGTGCCGAACATCAAAAATAAAATGCGAGGTCAATATTTTGCAATGCATAAAAAAGCTCTTGAAACCTTTTTTACACAACTCGTTTTGGAGGTACCCAATTTTGAGTGGCATAATTGCTGGGGAAATTGTTTACTGACTTCCACGGAGAATATTTTGAAAAACAATAAAGCCATTTTTATTATTATTTTATTGTGTTTCCATTATTGAGCGCAAAGTATGAGAGACAGCCCTTCCACTCTCGATCGTAATTTTCTCTGGCAAACAGGTTGCTATCAAAACCCTGATTGTATTAACACCTACTGGAAGGTATGTAGCAATGGAGTACAGGCGCTTTATGTACTCGCTCCAACCACTATTAATTAGCGCTCCTACGATTTCTCCTCATATACATCTTGTCGCAAACTTATAAACACATCACTATTTCTTTTATAAAAAATATTCCATGCTACACTAAAAAATCATGTAATGCAAAGTCTCAAACTTTGTAATACTTAAATTTAGTGGGCTATAAAACTAGATACGCAAAAAAAAAATCTGGTTGAAAAGTTGAAAAAATGGTCAGGCGCACACCCGCTTTAAGAGACCGGATTCTTGATTGTTCATCTAATATCGACCCTTAGACACAAAAATTCCCACAAGATGATCATCGGAAGAGAGTCTAAAAGCATCTCATCATTCTCCTTTTTTTCAATAAATGTACAGTTTGGGCAATACAGTACTCTCACAGTGGAAGTAAGTTTTTACTATCTTCAAAGGTTATTCCGATGTAAGGCGATCTATATCAGATATGAGCGCAAAATAGTCAGCGCCCAAAATAACCTGTGACTTAAAAAGAAACCAGCGGAGGGATCATTCATTATGAGAAAAACAATGTAATAACGGAGAAAGCGAGATATGAATTTTTTTGAATGCTGCAAACAACTTCTATTAAAAATATTTTTCATAATTTTGGCATCGCCTACACCATAAATAATAAATAAAAATGCTGTACGGCGACCATAGAAGTGGTTTGAGCTCTATGGTGGTTCTGAAAAGAGACAGATATAGTATGAGCTGGAATATTTTTTTATTAAATTTTGTGTCAATAAGTTTGATTGAATCTTTTCCAGCCTTTTAAAAATAATATTTTAAATGAACCCCCATATTCACTTAGAATACTCAACATGTAAAATTATAAAATAATTTTAATAAAAGCTTTTAGTGTCAGTTTTTTAGTGCATTTTGATCAGTAATGAATTTTTAAATGCAGCTTAACTTTTCAAAATTCTATTTTCTAAACTTAGTTTTGATTAAATTTGCATTGGAAACTGACGCTCAATATTCGATTTAAGTATGCTTTTATTTTCTAAGCCCATTCGATGAGTAATTGCGTGTGCTACAATATTTCCTCGTACATTTATGAGCGCTTCAACAACACCAAGAAACACGGAAAATTTAAATTGTTTGTCTTGTTGTTCGCTGACATGTTTGTGTCGGGCGCCTGGTGCGATAATTTTATACTGAAGGAAATTTCTGTAACTGCTAAAGGCATTACGTGAGAACGGAAACCTGTCAATTGCATGACATGAACATGCGCCTTTGGGTATGCTTAGACAATTGTGAGCTCTAAAACGCAAACCAAAAGGACTAGTAGGAAATTTATTTAAGTAGATCTCTAGATACATTTTGCACCCCTATGGGGAGGTTGAACTATAGAGCTAGCATCAGAAAATCGAGATTTATTTTTTATATATAAACAATTAAATAAAAAAAAAATTAATACGTTTAAGAAATTTTATTAACGGTATAAACGGAACACTGGTGCTTCGATATTTGCGAAAAAAATTTGGGACATGAATTGTTTAATTTTTCAAGAAATGAAAAGGGTGATTAAACATTTAGAAGTAGACAAAATCTATCAGGATTTTACTGAGTTATTCAAGTTTTCCTCAAATCTATTTTCCAAAACAAGTAAAAATATCAAAAAAAAAATCTCATTACTTTCATTCTGTTAATATAATTTTTAAATGTCTAAAGTAATTTTTTGGAAATTTTTTTAGGAACAAATTGTTTTTATATGCAATGGAATTTTGGTTATGGGCGGTATAAGAGAGTGCTTAAGCTAAAGTGTAAAATATCGTTGAAAACTGATAACCTTCACTTAAATTTGTTTACATTACGATAAAATATATTATGTGTTATACAAGGTGGCGCTGGTGTGCTTATACATCTACCCTTCCTATAGGTAGATTCCTACAGGGAGCGCATGGTATTTGAGGACATACTTATATGTCCTTTATTTTTCTATTTTACTCTTTTTCAGATAAGACATGGAGGAGGATTACAGTCTCTAATTTTCTTAAGTGCACTCGTTCATTCGTTCATAAGATTTGCCGTTAATTGGAAGCATCAGGCCGCGATGCAGAATCAAAACGCATAAAACACGAGGAACGTTTGACCCCGTCCGACCTGCAGAATTCAATAAGTGCAAGCGACAGTTGACGAGTACAATTCAAAATCAATGAGGGCTCTTGTGAGGGAGCTTATTATTTCTAAGGGTTTTATCTGTCGCGTTGTTCATGACAATCTTTAGTATAAATCCTACGTTATGCCCAGCAAGAAGTTTTCATCAGAGCAAACACGAGAACAGGAAGTTGCCCGATCAAAACGACTTCCAAACAAAATTAAACATTCTGAAGTGCTTGGGAACACCGAGATATGGAGGCCTATTCTTAATCCCCTGGATTACGAAGTATGGAGCGTAGTTCAGCGTAAGCCAAAGAGCATCCTCATAACACCATTTCTTCTTTGAAGGCTGCAATTAATACCGTTATGGTCAATATGAAAAAGAATAATTCGATGCCTGGAGATAAGCCGACGAATCACGCTTGCCAATAGGTGTTACTATGGACTCAGTAAATAAATGCGTAGCAGAGACCTCTCTCGCCTATCAAAACTAACAATTTGCAAGACGCTCATCTTACCGACGCTACTCTATAGCGCTGAAGCATGGGTTGTGTTGCAGACTGATGCAGCTTTTGAGGTATTCGAGAGAAAGTTACTTCAGAAAATCTTCGGTTCTCTTCGTGTTGGCGATAACTACTACCGCCGAATGAACCACGAGCCATATAGTGAAGCGCATCAATATCCAACTCTTGCTTGGTGTAATAAATTAGAGAAGGCGCGTCCAAATCACAGTCTCCTGGCGAGACCTGTTATAGGCGGTCTTAAACCGCAATATAAGTAAGTAAGTTTTACTCTCTGTTATTTTTGCAAATAGTTTCATACGTCAATCATATTTGACACTGCACAAACAGAGCAAAAGGTCAAGGATAAATGTCAAAATAAAGATTTCCGTCACTCAAAATCATTTTTGCTTTATTTAATAAAAAAGTTATTCACAATATAATATTGGATGATTAATTTTGTGCTATTGAACTACATATACAAATAGAATACAAAATTACCCTAAATTAACCACTTAATCGGTGAAGTAATAGAAAAGCTGAACATAATAGAGTACGCCTGTTGGCTCTTTAGAAATTACTGGTCCAGTTCATGATTCCTGTAGAACTGATTCTGATTATTGGCTCTGGTCCCTTTGGGGTAACTGCTGATGCACAGTTGACCAATTCATTGGCAATTTCATTCCCTTGAACAACGCGAATCCATATAAGCACAAGCTTATTCTGTCTTGCATCAGAATTAAGCTTTTTCTTACATTCCTGAACATTCTTTGAGGTTCACTTCATGTTCTCCAGGGCCTTAAGTGCACCTGGACTGTCACTAAATACTCCAATCTGTTTCCCGCTCCATCTCCTCTCAATTATCCATTTTGTTACTTTCAGAATGGCAAACATTTGAATTGCCAAAAATAAAATCAAAATGCAAATAAAAATTAAATATATTTTAAATGAAATAAAAAACTAAATTTTATGAATTAAAGAATGTTGCATGTGTGTAACAAAAACTTATTTGAGTTCTGGAGCATAGAGATATTGACTGAAATTGTAGAGTCGATAGGTCATGGAGGGATGAAGACACAATCGTAACAGTTACGTTATTATGGTCGCAAATAAATAAGAAAACAAAGGAACTGCTTAGCCTTTCAAGAGAGGATATCTCGAAGGCCGTGGCTTGTATAACCGCTTATTGGCTATTTGGCAGGCATTGCTTGAGACTAGGAGTTTTCTTCCATGAATATTGTAGAATTTGTAGAGATAAGGAAAAGGAAGAAACAGTTGAGCACTTCCTTTGCAATTGTTCAGCCTTAGCTAAAATCAGAGGAATCTATCTGGCATGGGGAACTATCTGGCATGGGAATGGGACTAATCCTGCGCTTCATAAGACCCACAAAATGTTTCTTCGAAGAAAAATAGAACCTCATTTATATCGCACAGTGGCAGTACAGTACAGTATTGTAAGGTACAGACTTGTAAGGTCTAAATGAGTTGGTCGTACAGATCGACTACCACCACAACCTCCTGACCTAACCGATGTACATATGTGTCCATTCATTTATACGTATATACATACATCTAACATACGACTAAACAAGTCTTTCTGCTTTCTTAAATTTCTATCTCACCTTCACCGGCAATTCTTTCGAATTACACCAGTTAACGATGCTCTACTGGGAACTTTCGTGACAGAGTGACAATGTTTATCCATTCCTATGGACTTTTTTACATCATTTGTATGTTTGCTTACTATAGGTATGCTTGTATAGGTATGCACATGAGTTTAATGTCACCATTGCCAGAGTGTTTGTTGTATTTACATGTTTGCGTTACAATTTGTGTTGCACTTTAAAATATTGTTTTCTACATTGAACGAGCAAACACAAGCAAGCCGCTTTAGAAGGATATCGACATAGTGGGTGTGTAGGTCTCAATATGAGTACCCATATAAGTGTATGTGTATGTGCGCAGCAGATAGGGATTCAGTTGAAAGGAAATAAGCATTCGAATGACAACCTGCGAACATGAAATGCAAACTGAGATTATCGTATGTGCAAGTCTAGTGATGGCAGGGCATTAAAGGAGTTATCCGATTATTTTTATTCTCCAAGAATTCAGCAATCATCACTTGAATGCACACGTAAACAAGGATACCCAAGCTATGTAAGGAAATTCTTGTACTTTATACCATTGAAATTTGATGCTTGCTGCACTACAAAAGTGAATTATCTAGCCTTTCGCTGGCATTAACACATACGTAAGTAATTACATAGTTATGTTAATGCCTCGAATACGTTTTCTAGCTCATTTACATTTCATTTGCAGCATACACTTTGGCTTCCTGTTCGGGTGATTAAGTAGATATTAATTTGCTTACTTAAGCGGAATCAATTACTTAAGTCTCGAGAATGCAATTATTGTTTCTATTTACATTAGGGACGGAAAAAAATGTTTTTATGTTGCCCTAAATTTGTTCTATGACCAAAACAAAGGAACCTATTCTATTTTTGTGCTACTGTAGTCGAATGTTGCATGACTACTATTCGGCAATGACTGGTTGGAAATATTGATAATGAAATATGAAATGATGAAAAGGCACTATTCGGCAAACCATCCACAAAATTAAGAATAATTTTACATTAGTGGATAACACTCGACCGATTAGACCACGTACAGCCCGAAGTGAAGAGAATATTGCGGCTGTAAATTTGAGTTTTGTTTGAATACCAGGAAGAAACGATTCGGCGCCGATCTCAGCAACTTCACATGTCGTATGACACTATTGGGCGATTTTACGCAAAGTTCTTGGTTTCAAAGCATATAAAATACAACTAGTCCAAGTTTTCAAGCCGGCCGATCTCCCAAGGCATCATAATTTAAGTCGATGGGCTCTCACGTAAGATCTGCATTTTCGGACTCGGATTTTGTTCAGCGATGAGGGCTATTTTTGGTTTAATGGCTACGTCAATAAGCAAAATTTGCCGTATTTGGGTTCGTGAGCTCCACAATATTTGGGTCCAACAAGACGGCGCTACTTACCATACAGTCCGTGAAACAATGGATTTACTGCGTCGTCGTTTTGGTGAGGAATTTATCTCTCGCCTCGGACCAGTGGATTGGGTACCAAGATCGTGTGATAGTAGATCTTTGGACTTTTATTTGTGGGTGTAAGTAAAATATAAATGTTGAGTGGATAAACCAGCTTCGATTGAGGTATTTGAAGCCAACATTGCTAAAGTTATTCACGAGAAACCCACCGAAGCCCTCCAGGGAATAATTTAAACTATTTTTTATGGAGACCCTGAAAAACCAGCAAATTAAAAAAAAAATTGAAAAATTAAAAACAAAAAAAATATTTATCTCATTTTTGACCTAAGAAACTTTTCATAACAATTCACGTATTTTTATGTTGTTTTGGAATGTTTTTTAATTTGTTGATATTTAACAATTTTTTTTACCTTTACTTACATAGAAAGTTGTAGTTTTCAAGGTCCATGTAAAACATAGTTTAAATATTTTTTTCTTTAATAAAACATAGGTGATAGCAAAAATACTTTTCGGGTCTTCCTAATGCATCTCTATACATATCAACATACTTATTTATGACAAACTATTAAGCAAAAGCCACGAACCAAATTGAGTTTGAAATTATTATTGAGCTTAGCATACTTAAGAACACTTATGGTCTTGAAATATTTACTAATATATTCATATTTACGAGCAAGCATGTGCACAGGACTCATCGCATTTGTACCTATGCATGCCAATTCTCATACCTCTAATTGCGAGCTCTCTTTGACAGCTATTAAATTTCAGGCCATCCAGTGCTCATAAAATATGTAAAACTTAGTGCCGACAAGTGGGCAACAATTAAAATAACGGCAGTTTGTAAAGTTGCAAATAGTTTTGCTTTGTTTATTTGCAAAAGAGGCTTTTAGGCGTAGACACCTCACTTGAGTCGGGTGGGTAAACACCGTAATTACTCCAGGTGGACGGTTGGATGCATTACAGTTAGTTGGAATATATTAAGTCATTTAGGGGAAGCTAAAGTTGGCAAAACAACGATAATAGGGGAAATGTTTATTTAATGAACGAAATTGCATACTTTTAAGCTTTCAAAAGTGAATGCCCGCCTATTAGGGGCAGTTCTTTATAGGAATGTAAATTAAGTTTTAACTTTGTTTTAAAGGAATTTAAATTAAGGGGTCAGTCTACTTTGGAGACTCGAAAAAAAGGCTATATTCGTGATTTTTTTTTTGAGAAAACTATAAATGACAGTAATATAAAATTTGTTTGATTTATTAAATAAAGTCTTAAAATTCAGAAATAAATTTTTTTTTATTCAATTTTATAGTATTTTTAGTAAAAAAATAGCAGTGAAGCGTAACGTCTCAAACGTGGGTTGGTGAGGCAGCTCCATCAGAACTCAAGAACGGCTTGTCTGAAACAAAAAAATCAAAATGTTTCAGATTCAGTAAGATACTGGCTACAAAATGACCCTCGGATATTAGGTTTTAATGAAGACAAAAAAAATGGCTGATAAAAATGGAAAATCTTTGATAGAACGGTTTTTTTTTTCGCATATTTAAAAAAAATATATAGTAAAAATTTAAAATTTCAAAACCCCCGAGCGTCAATTTGGTGCAAATTATGTCTAGAATAGGTGATCCAAATTTTATGAAAATCGGTTGATTAGTTTTTGAGATACAGTGGAGCTAGATTTTGAAAACGTTGTTTTGAGAAAAACGCGTTTAAAGTTTTTAATGCACGCTATACGCGCAGGTAGACGAAATGATGTTCAGGTAAAAAAAAAATAGTTAGAGTGCTCGGATTTTCTTAAAATTTTTACACAATATTTCTGGATATATATACTTTCAAATTATGCAAAAAAAAAAAAAATGAAAAATTTTAAAGTGACAAAGTAGACTAACCCCTTAAATGCCACACTGTTTCAATGAATTTCGAATGTATTTTATTAGAGCGTTAAACGTTTCAACTCGCACGATCCACTGCCAGTTGCCAGCATAAAATTCACAATCCCTGAAAACTGTAAAAGTTGCTCAAAATATTTATCTCGTTCATTTTAATTTTGGCCAGGGAAACTCTTTATTTTTTGGAAATCGAACTGATTTTTTTTATTCGTGTCGGAACTGCAGATGTTTTTTGTGAGAATTTTTTCATTCGAAGGTTTACCATTGCTTACTTGCCTTTGTCAGTCAAACTAAAAATACGATCAAAATCAGACGGATTAAGCGAGCATTTATGTAGATATCGGAAACAAAATTAAAATTTAGGAAATCGCAACAGTCAACACGAGACCGGTTCTATAAGTATCCGTGTTTGATGACAAGGGGCGTTCGTGAGGGAGGTTGGTGTTAGCATCGTGTGCTGTCATCAAACGACGACAAAACAAATTTCAGACTCATTGACAGGTTACTTTGGATTTGGCAGCTATTCGAGTAAGACGTGTTTCGTGATTTTCAGTAAGATGGAAAAAGAGCAGCAACGTTCGGTAATCTGGTTTTTGTTTTTGGAAGGGAGGAGATAAAAGCAAAATTAGAACTATTAGCCATCTATGACCACAGTTAAAAATTGGTTCAACGAATTTAAACGTCGGCGAACATGCGTTTTTGATGAGGCGCGACCAGGACGCCCGGCAGACGTAGTTACCAAGGAAATCATTCAAAAAGTCCACGACATGTGTCTCGCTGATCGACGAACGAAAGTGCGCGAAGTAACTGAGGCCATAGGTGTGTCGATCGGAACAGCTATTAATATTTTACGGGATAAGTTGGCGATGAAAAAATTGTCGCCCCGATGGGTGCCGCGATTGCTCACGGTGGACAACAAGCGGATGAGTCTGTTAATTCCGAAGCAGTGTTTGGAGCAATTTAAGCGAGATCAGAGTTGTCACCGTTGATGAAACTTGGATTCATCATTGCACAGCAGAAACTAAGCAACAATCAGAACAATGCATTTATTCCAGTGAATCTGTTCCAAAGAAGGCGAAAACAGTCCTATTGGTCGGAAAGGTCATGGCGATGGTTTTTTGGGACGCGAACGGCGTCGTCCGCATGGATTTTTTAGTAAAAGGTTTAGAACGATCACTGGACAATACTATAGTGAGTTATTGAACCGCTTTCAAAAAAAAAATCTATGAAGACACGGAAACAAGAGCTGTTTCACCACGACAACGCACCAGCAATTTCATCCGGTGTTATTGCCGCCAAACTGCATGAATTGCGTTATGAATTTCTGCCGCACCCCCGTATTCACTCGATCTGGCTCCCTGCGACTTGTTCTTATTCCCTAACATGAGGACTGGCTCGCGGGAAAAAATTTAGTTCAAACGAGGAGGACATCGCCGAGACAGAAGCGTATTTTGGACAGTTCGATAAATTCTAGTTTTTAGAGGGGTTAAAAAGGTGAACGGATCGTTGGAGGAAGTGTTACTTTCTAGAAGGGGGCTGTGTTGAAAAATAAAAAAAAATTTTGGAAAAATTGTGCCTTTATTTCTAACGGGTATTTAATGAACCCCCTTCCCATACTTCAAGGGTGGTAAGATTTTGAAAATTTAAATTTTACAAGAATAGCAGAAATTGTATTACTATTAATGAAAATTGAGAACTTTTTACAGCCATAAAAGTAGCCTTTCAATGTGTTAGAAATTGAAAAGTACGGCTGTGCGATCACAATATTCTTCAAATTTTAACAATGCAAATTTTGTAGAGCTTTTTCATGTCATTTTTCTTTCAATATATTGGATTTCCTGTCACTAAAACTACCTCTTTCACTCACTAACTTTGGTCCAGTTCAATGAAAACGTACAAAATAGATTATTCTGCTTGCAAGCAAGAAATCTCGTTACCATTGTTAGGCTATCGCGCCAAAAATTATGCACAAGTTGAGCCTATTGTGATATGAACAGTGATAACTGACAAGTACGCATGTTTAGTATGTCTGTAAAGGAGGAATGTATGGAATCAAACAAAAAACTTATAATTTTCCCTGCAGGCAAAAGCCAAATTGTATGGAAATATTCCAGTTCAAATACTGGTATTTTATAGAAGAAATCACACTTATTCGGCATTGAATGGAATAATGGCAGTAGTAAAATTATCAATTTGATTTTTTTTATATTAATTATTATATTTTGATTATATTGGGGAATAAGTTCATAGCGTTTTATTATGTTTTTTTTTTTACAACGACTTGGTTGCTTCTTGGCAAAGGGTAAGTATTTGTTCGATAGAACTCTTTCTGTTCTACAAAACTATGTTAATTATTTTTTTGAGTTATTTAATTTTTTATTAGTTTTGAGGCTTAGAAATGGAATACCTGGGAGGCAAAAATCAACAGAAGGTGTCATAGAGGAGTCTACAATACGGAAATGGTTTGTAAAGTTTGAAAAATGGCGACTTTGACGTTGATCATACGTCCCGCAACGGAAGGCCTTCTGAATTCGATGAAGAAAGTCTCAAATCACTTTTGAGGGAGAGCGGACGCCAAACCAGCCTTGAATTGACAGAAAAAATTTATTGCGATCATAAAGCGATTCCCTATTACCTTTATTCAATGGGATTTACCAAAATATTGGGAGCCTGGGTGCCTCACGAGCTCAACGAAAAAAAGAAAAGAACTTCCCTTTCAAATTGCTTCTCAGTATCTCACCCGCCATCGAGCGACACTCGGTTATAAACAGTGCTTTTTGCACCGAGTCTTTACGGGAGATGGGAAATGGTGCCTATACATCAATATTAAGCAACGAAAAGAGTGGGTGGCTTTAGGCGATACACCAAAGCCGAGAGTCAAGCCGGATCTTCATCCAAAGAAGATCATGATATGTGTTTGGTGGGACTGGGAGGGCATGGTTCACTGGGAAAATGCTCGAAAAGAATGCCACGGTCAACCAGAAGCTCTACATTGCCCAGCTCCACCGCGTGAAAGAGGCTATTCGACTGAAAAGACCTGATCGACATGCTCACACCATACTCTTTCAAGACAACGCCAGGCCCCATGTTGCACAAGTCGTCAAAGCCACACTCCAAGAGCTCGAATGGGAGGTCTCCGCCCCGTCAAACCACATGAGGGGCGTTACCTTCGATAACAAAGTGGTTCTTAAAATCTGACTCAACTACTTTTTTGACACCAGACCAGGCGGCGATTTTTGGCGGAACTGCATTAACAAATTGGTTGAGAGTTGAGAAGAGGTTGAAAACAGCTACGGCGAATATATAATTGATTAATTTACTGATATAATTATTGTTTTTTGTTTAAATAAAAGTCTTCGCAAAAAACGCTTCGAACTTATTGCTCAACGTAATAAATACAGGGTCTTTCAAAAGTGACGCCTAGATGTCGGTAGACAGTACGTTTTTTATGGCATCTTTGACATTTGTCAAGAAGACAGTTGTATAATTTTGCACGATAGAACAATCAAAAGTCGAAAAAGGTCTGGCCAGGCCGGGGTGCCCAACGGAGGGATAATTTTATTTATGTATCTTAAATTCTATTCCTAGACAGTACGTTTTTTATGGCATCTTTAACATTTGTCAAGAAGACAGTTGTATAATTTTGCACGATAGAACAATCCAAAGTCGAAAAAGGTCTGGCCAGGCCGGGGTGCCCAACGGAGGGATAATTTTATTTATGTATCTTAAATTCTATTTCTTTTTTAGTGTTTTTTGAATAACTTGTTTTAATGTTTTTAGGATTTCTGAAATGTTTTTTGTTTTATTTTAACTGGTATAAAACTGGTTATTTCAGAAACAATTGAACTAGAGTTTTTTTTGCTAATATGAACTGGTATTTTCCTGATGCATATCGAGACAATGGGTATTTCGTAGGAAAAATACCACTTGCGGACCTGGCGAAAAAGATAGAACGCGAACTGAAAGAGCGGAAAAGTGAATTGACAGTTTTTCCTGCCGGGTTATTCCTATGAATTCGAAGGATGAAAATGGATATGATAATTTTTGCTCCTTTACTTATACTATATTTATGGAGTCTCTATTCAAATATACATATGTATGTAAATAATTTTTTTGTTTATAATTTGTGTGTACGTCTTTTGTAAGTTGTTTGGCCGAGCTTCTTCTAATTTGTGACAAGCGTCTGCTTTGATGTTGTTCCACAAATGGAGGCACCTCCGAATGGCTGATGGCTTTTATAAGAAGCTTACGAGTACTTCATTCAGTACGAGTATTTTACACCAGGATTTGAAATTTTTTAATTTAAAAATTGTTTTTTTTCGATATTTCGAAAGTATAGTACCTTAAGAATACACTGAAATTTTCGTGCGGAAATTCCTAATACTATAGCTTCTATAGCCCATTAACTAGGTAGAGAGCGGTCTGCGCGGTCCTGTACCACAAACATTAAACTCGTTTTTCACGATACTACGTTTTCCGGCACGGTCTGCATGTTAACTCATACAATTTTTAATATTTTTTGATGCGGGTTTTTTCTAAATATACGAAAGTGTTTTCTCTATAGATTTGATTTTTGATATTTTTATTAAAAAATTTTATAAACATAATTCAAGTGTGACATTTATGACATAAAACGCATACTTTTTTTTTAAATGTCGAAAAATGCAAAATCCGGCTCGACAGACTATAACTGCAACCTTATTTTACGAATGTTTTTACTTTTTACAGGTCCATCAATATTTCAAGAAGAAATTGTGCAGACCGTGGAGCAATTTTTTTTCATTGTACTTTGGGTCACGTGTTTTTTTATATACTAATTTTTGTAAAGAAAAATTTTAATATTTTTTTCAAGCCTTTGGTGGGTATCGAGCTTGAGACCAACTGAGTAGTAGACACATATTAAATCAAACATAAACAGCGGCAACCAGCTAAATACTCCTATCTAAACGATTTTGTATAGTTTGCTGCTTTTGTTGTAATTCATTTACTGCCGCTCAATTTGTCATTAGGGGCGACATTTTTGTGTTTGTCTGGCTGCTGTCATTTACCATTGAAACCGAATGTACCCACTTCCTCAACACAGCGCCGCCATCACAACCGTTATTTACAACCTTTATCGTAATTTGTATGAGAAAATATAGATATGCAGATGTATGTGTGTGTATATGTATGTATGGATGTAAGTAAGTATGCAGAATGTGCCATGATTTGATTTGCCATTGTTATAATTGCTCATGTTGGTTTTGTTGTTGCGCTCACTAGGAATTCGCACAAATTTACTGCTGCTGTCGCATATTAAAATTAATGGCTAAGTGTCCTCCCTATTGAATTGTTCGTCGCGCGTTTCAAAAAGACAATCGCGTTATGATGTCTGATTGAAAAAATGAATGAATAAATGAAGAGACATGACATAAAAGCCTGTTTTGTCTGGAATTTGTGTAACGATGTCTCGGATTGAATGCCGAGGCCATTTTCGATAGAAATATAGTCTATTATGTATATCTTAGCCTAATGAGATGCAGAGAGAAAATTTCATTTAAATGCTGGGAAAAAGTTACAAATTTAAGCTGATTAGTACTTCAACGTGCTGAAGAGTTGTTGGTTACCTCCTGATAAAGTATTTGTATAAAAAATCCATAATTTACCTGAAAAAAATAGAAAAACAAAAATTAATAAAATTCGTCATGTAAAATGTTATATAGAAAGGAATATAAATCTTAGATAATAATGGTATAAAGTGTAGTAGTAATAAGTAAAATAATTAGTAATAGTTTACTTATTTAAGTAAAATTACTTCTATTGCTGATTAAAATTAACAATGAAAATAATCTGGCGCTTTGTTAATCGCAATGAGTGATAAGCACAGCCAATTAAAATATGCTCTTAAAAACTTATTTTAAGCGCTGAAAATAAGCCATTCAATTTTAAATATACACCCCAAAAATCCTTAAGAGCCTTAAGATATGCTTCTAAATTTTATATACAGTGCGTTTAATAGCTATGACACAGGGATTTATTGAGAAGTATTGACAATTTATTTGTTTCTTATTTAATTTTAATCATTTTTTATGAAAATAAAGTTGATTCTCCTACAAAAACCATAAAAAATCAATTTTGAAAAATTCGTGCAAATAAAAAAAATTTTCATAAAAATTTCAAATTTTTTAATGGGAATTGCTACTTTTTCTGAAAACAAAAACAAAATGATTTCTATTCTATCGAACAAGTGATACTGGGGTGGAAAATTAACACCTCCAGGTAAAATGTATCAGTTGCTTATATGGAAAGGAGAAGGACCACGAACTTTTAATGATTTCAAATGCATTAGGAGCACAGCGATTGAAATTCGGTACTCAGTAATTTTGATTTAAAATAGTGCATTGTTTAAAATGCGCAAAAAAGGTCAATAATTATGCTTTGGTTCCATATAATGGGCATTTTTGACATAACTGTTATCTGGTGAGAATTGCGGGACAATTAAACGCGATGTTAAACTAAACGGATTTGCATAAAATTATGCACACAGATGGCGTTTCTGTTCTAAAATTTTACATTTTTAAGAGAGTTGCCACCTGATAATAAAGTTAAATGAAATTAAATTAATAAGTTCAGGCAAATATTACAACACAAGGTTTAAAAGAGCATACTTTCGAAAATTTCCGAACAGGGTTGCTGTTTAAATAATTAAGTTCAAGCAAAAATATTAAAATAAACGAAGTATGACAATACGGGTGTCAAATGGAAGAGGTTTGAAAAGTTTTAATTTCGAGTAGATGCATTTTTGAACAGGGTTGCCAGCTGTTTCAAAAATTAAGTTCAAGCAAAAATAATAAAATAAATAACGTACATGGGAGTAAGTTTGAAAAATCTTAATTTCGAATATATTTTTGAATAAGGTTGCCACCTGTTTGTAAAATTCAGTTCAAGCAAAAATAATATAAAATGTGGATATCAAACAAAAGAGGTTTGGAAAATCTTAATTTCGAATGCACTTTTGAATGGAGTTGCCACATTTTTAAAAATGTTGTTAATTCAATTTAATATATTAAATAAGCTAATTGAAATACTACTATATGCGTGGCAAACGAAAGAGGTATGAAAAGTCTTTACTTTGAAAGTTAAAAAACTAAGTTGGGTAAAATAAACATACTAATGAATACTACAGTTGTTTGTAGGAGCACACAATTGTTGGCGTATGCTGAAGATATTAATAGCCATAGAAGATATTAATAGCCAGAAATAAAATTCGATTATTTAGTTCTCTATTAATTGTTCAGAATGTATTTACTTCAAGCTCAATGATAAACATTCATCATCTCCTTTGATCAGGATAATTTGTTCGAGTTAAATTCACTTCAACTTGCCTTTGCAACTCTAACAGCGACTGTTTATTCATATCAGTGCATTGATCTCGGCACGATTACCCACAGTCAGGAGCTGAAAGCGATTTCTCCTACCTAAAGTATCAACGAACGCATTACATGCACTAAAACAGGGCGTTCCATAGATAAATAATTTTCAATTAAGGCAGTGCTGCCAACTCTAACCAAAGGACCAAGTAGACTACACTCAGCGGGTGAAGCAAAGAATTGACTAATGCCATTATCGCAATGAAGCGTCAGGTTATAGTGCCATTCAACGTATTTAACCAACAGGCGACACTATGTCACATTTTCAACACAAACAACAAAACAAGTGCAACAATGCTCGTATGTGCGTCTATTCTCTACTTATGTTGTTGTATTACTATATTTTAAGCTATTGAGACCTGCAGCAGTACGACATAAATGGATGGTGGTTACTCGTACAACAACACTGTGAAATTGTTTGCTTATTTCTACTGACTTTTTGCCATATTGTGTCTTAGATCACTTTGGCATGGCCGATAAGTATAACAGTAGCTGTCTGCACCGCCAGAGGTGGCAGCACAACAATTGCTTCAATATGTCTTGCATTTAAGTTGAATGTTGCCGATGGCAGAAACCTTGTTTTCATTATGCAAATGAAGCTTTGCTGCATCGTTAAATTGATGATTAAGATTAGCCGGGTTCAGTGCGATGCTATCAGGAGGTAAAATTAAATGTGGCTGGAGGAAAGGTGATGTGAAGTGAGTAGTCCATAAATAGGCGAGTGGGGCTGATGTTAGTGCAGTGTTAGGGAATGGTTAAGTCGGGACAAGTAGTAAATGGTTGTCCATGAAAGAACTAGGATGAGAAGGAGTGAACGGATAATTAGCAGGGATGTGAGAATGAGTTGGAAATGTGGGTGGAGGAGAATATTAAGTGGAATTAATAAAGGGTGTCTAATACTGCTTGTTGGAAATAGGCAATATTTTTGAAATAAAAGAGCTACATGAAAAGTTATTGATTTCACTGCAAAAAGTAAATACAAACGTTTAGGTGAAAAACAGCAAAGTTTATGAGCAAATAAGAATGGGGTGGATGTAGGGATGGGCATTTTGCACTACCACCAATGTTTTCTTCTTTATTAGCTATTCGTAAAAGATAGTAAAGTAATACAATCTTGTTTTACAATTTTTTTTAATTTTAATTTAAGTTTTCCACTATATTTGAAAATAATTTGCGGTATCTAGCTGCTTCCAAGAGGGGATCCACACGTTGTATACCCGTCCACTGCCTTATGTTCCTCAACTATATTAAGAAAACTGCTTACGCCTGATACCTCTTCTTCCTTCAATCTTGCCCTGCAATATGAGATGCAGCAGTTCATATTTCAGGTTTCGTAGAATATGCCCCAAATATGAAGTTTTTCGTCGTTTGATTCACTTGATCACCTAGTTGTCTGCCCCCATGAACTCTTCATTAGAAACGTGTCGGTCCATGGTATCTTGAGCAATCTCTGAAGAAGCTACATTTCAAATGCTTCCAGTCTATTCACGCCGGAGAGTTTTATGGTCCATATTTCCATGTTGATTTTGAGGCCATATAGTTGACTGTGTATTGCAACTGTCACACAGTAGAGTTCTATCGTCAGCGTACCTGATGTTATTTATAATGACGCCATTTACTTGTATACCATCCTCAATGGTTTCTAATGCTTCCTGAAATATTCTTTCGGGCAGTGGAGAAAGTATGCAGCCTTGTCGAACACCTTTCGAAATCGGTATGTCTTCAGTACGGTCACCATCAACTACAGCGCATATTGGTGGTAATATAAACTAATTTGTGGCAGTTAAAATAAAGGTTTCATTACCATTAAATTTTCAGTTTTCCAGTGTTTTAACTATCCGCTTATTGCATTAAAAACTATATTACAGGATGAATGGAAGAAAATTTTAACGGAGGTTACTGTAAAATGACTATATTCAATGCCGAGAGGACTAGAAGCAGTTCTAAAGGCGAAAGGAAAGCAAACAAAGTATTTATAGATATATAGATTTTTTAAGTTTTTCGTTAACTCTTCACTTTATTTTGACGCTACGAGTAAGCATTATTTCTTGTTTTTCTTGTGTCGCTTTCGTTGTTGTGAACTAAATCAAACTGTTTTTCGTTAGTGTACTTTGCCTAACACTGGGTTCAAACACTGCTTTGCCTCGGATTGCGTTTTTAGTTCTGTATAAGATTCAGATCTGCCAAGTTTCAGCTGTTAAATATTTTTTCTTGAAGGGGTAAGAACTTATTAGGACTATGAATAAGTTCGTGCGGTTTTACAACAGATGGCGTAACTTGATTATTATTCCATCGATCCACATTTCCAAACATTCATTGGAGAGCTACTGTCGTAAGGCACAAACGTCAGTATAAGTTTTTTATTTGAAGCGTAAACAACAATATTTTTACCACACTTGAAAATGTCGAATTTCGTGCCAAATAATGTGTTTTTGCGGGGAATTTTTTAATATGAAGAAAAAAGCAGCCGAAAGTCATCGTATCTTGGTGGAAGTTTATGGTGAGCATGCTCTAGCTGAGCGAACGTGCCAGAAGTGGTTTGCACGCTTTAAAAGTGGTGATTTTGGCCGCGCCGCCAAAGTTCATGGATACCGAATTGGAGGAATTGCTCGATCAAGATCCGGCTCAAACGCAAGAAGAGGTTGCAAAAACTTTGGGAGTTGATCAATCAACCATTTCCATATTTTTGAAAATCCGAAAAAAAATCTAATCTTTCAAATAGATTTGGCCGATTTGGTTGAAAGAAAAGAAAAGGTTTTCTGCATCGCATCGTCACTGGCGATATTTGTTATAATACCATAACCGTCGAAAATGTTGTAGCCTGCCAGATGAGCCAGGTCCATCGACAGCGAAAAAAAATATTCATGCTTCAAAGGTTATGTTGTGCATTGGTGGGATCAGAAGGGTGTCATCTACTATGAACACCTTAAATCATCTGAAACCATCACTGGCGATCGCTACCGACTGCAGCTAATAAAAATCGGCCGGAATGTGATGGTAGGCATGACAAACTGATTTTGCAGCATGGCAAGGTCAGGCAACACGTTGCTAAATCGGTCCAGAAATATTTAGAGCGACTGAATTGGGAAATCTTGCTCCACCCGCCATATTCCACGGACATTGCACCATCGGATTACCATCTGTTCCGATCATGAAGCCAGCCCTTATGGAAGAGCGGTTCACTTCTTACAAGAGCATCGCAAACTGGCTAAATGAATGGATCAAGTCAAAAGAACTCGAATTTTTCGTCAAAAGAATTCGTATGCTGCCTGAAAGACGGAGTAAAGTTGTAGCTTGCAATGACACATACTTCACATAATATAATCTATTATTTAATTATTTAAATAGTTCGTAACATTGGCTAAGAAGTTACTCATACCCAATACAAAGAGACAAGCAATGGAGCGCGTTAAGGCCAAAATAAAAATTTGCATCGCTCAAAATCTTTTCTTTATTTAATAAAAAAGTTCTTCAAAAATAAAATTGGATGATTATTTTGCGCCACCTAGTAGAATGCAATAATTGCTGAAGCTATTGCTGGTAGGGTGGCCGCCATAGCCGAATGGGTTGGTGCGTGACTACCATTCGGAATTCAGAGAGAACTTAGGTTCGAGTCTCGGTGAAAGATCAAAATAAAAAAAAGCTTTTTCTCTTCCTCGGCCTTTCTGCCGTTCGGAGTCGGCTTGAAACTCTAAGGTCCCTCCATTTGTAGAACAACATTAGGACGCATATCACAAATAGAAGGAGGAGCTCGGACAAATATCCAGAAAGGGTGTACGAGCCAATTATATATATATATATACCTATATATATTGCTGGTTGGGGCATTGCATTTTTTGTACTACTCGAAGGTCTTCTATATTTCTGAAAAATTTAATTTTAGTAGTCAAACGATTTTTTCTTGTCAAAACTGTTTTCAATGGTTAATGGAAGGTTTGCAAATATAGTAAATGATCTCAGGCTTTTTCTTGTGTTTTGTGCAATACTGCATATCCTTCTTCAATTTCTCTAGCATTTAAGTGAATACAGTCTCATTTGAAACCATTTCCATGTTTTTCAATAAAACAAAAAACCTTTGCAATTTACTACTATTAACAATTCCACCACTGAGGCATCAGCAGCAGATTCTTTGTTTGTTTTATTGCGCAATCAGCTTGCAGCTTGTCGGCATTTGCTTAATTTTACAATGTTGTAATGAATGTAATGCTGTAATTGGTTTTTCATTTTTTTTTTTTCTATATTCATATTTATGCGCCCGGCAATCAGCAGCAATCAGTTCGAGTAGCCAACCAGCGAACAACAAAATGGCCCGTCTTTGCCATTGTTGCTCATCAATTGCAAAGTTTATACTGTTGTTGATTGTTGCCGGCTATCGTAGGTGTTAGTGGTTGCAATTGTTGTTATTTGCTTTGCACTCGCATGCAAAATGCATTTAGAATAAACAACAGTTGTACAGCAATTGGCTTGAGTGTCTGATTTGAAATGCTAATTAATTACAGATTTCTTTGTTGCCTTTGGGTGGTTGCCTTCAAAATTTCGCAATCGCTGTGGGTTTGAGTTTAACAATCTCATTTCATATTGCTTAATTTTTTGTATTTAAAAGGCAGTTATTGCATTCTATTTTCATTTGTTGTAGTTAATTGTATGCTTACGAAATTGCTAGTTTTGGGGCAACCGCTTGTTGTACTTTAGAGGAAAGTTACTTTTGTAAACACCGTACAACTATTTCAAAATTGTGCTTCGAGAACGATATTCTCGGACTAACCGAGGAGGAAGATGTTATCAGTAGATATTGAAATTCTATGAAATCGCATATTTTTATTTAGCATCCAAGTGGGCCCGGAGCAAGACAGAAACAGTTTTTGCATTTCCAACTTTTTTTGCATTTTAAAATTTCATAGAATTCGTCTGTATAGGTCCACAGCATTCTTCAAATTCCAAAGGTTATAAATATGTCCTCATGTAAGTTAAGAACATATTTCACGCACAACAGTCGCCATAGCTCGAGTGGCTTTTACAGTTGATCTCGTGAATATAAATGATGCTTACAGTGCACATAAAACATCAAATTATAGACTCTGATTTTCCTAATTTTGCGTGTTTTTAAAGCGATAGCCATTGGACATTCAATGGTAAGCCTCCGAGCGCGCTTTTGCCAAGAAAAAGTTTCTCATAATAGACACAAACGCAAATAATATAGAAAACTTCTAATGCAACTACCAGATACTGTTGCCAGACAAGTTTATAAAAGTTTGGTAGATTTTTGATGGACGATTGTCATAATTTTTTTTAAATACGTTTTAGAACTTTTATTTAAATGGGTCATATACCATACTGAAGGGTAACTTTCGAAGAATACATTTTGGTGTTTTTATTTTAAAAAATGTTATTATTTATTGTTGATATCGCCCCTCCCCCGAAACGCCGTTTTTTAGAAGAGGCTTGCGGTGATCACGGTAGCGCATGAGCAGCTCAACTGAAATCAAAAAAATTAAATGATTATTGTAGAAAAATGTTTTTTAGTGAATCTGAACGGTTTATTTACCCAAAACAAATTTTTCTCGACATGAAAACTGCTTTGCACCAAAAAAACGATTTTTGAGGGGTTGAAAAATTAAAAAAAAAATTTATTGCAGCGAACTATGCAAATATTTATAAAAAGTGAACCGTTCAGATTCACGAGGTTGTAACTTCGAATAATTACAAAAAAAAGTTTATGCAAATCGGTCAAATAGTTTCTGATAAATAATGATCACCGCGACGGTAATTTTCAAAAAACACGACTTCGAGATAATCGTGCCTAAAGGTTTGCGTGCACTTCTCGTTCCAAGAAAGTTCGGCCGCTTCCACGGTCGGTAACTTTCGTTCTAGTGCTCCGATCTTTATGATTGTTTGAATTTATATTTTTAAGATGATGTACTTTTAGAATATGCTTTAAAAAAAAATTTGATTTTCTTCGTTTGAATAAAAGTTCTAAAACATATTTAAAAAAAATTATGACAATCGTCCATTTTTTCACGCTCACAAGGTTATAAACCCTTAAATAAATTTAAAAATTATTAGATTTTTTCAAAATCTTTTCAGTTTACTTCACGCCTACAAATAAACAAATTTTCAAAAAAATTTACGACGAGTATGTAGTAAAATATTCCTTATATTCACAGAGTTAATGGACTCAAAAAAGCAAACACGCTTTAGTGCTACTTGGGGAGTGCCAGAGTGGTACTTTAACCATTTCACCTATCTACGACTTACAAATGTAAATATAAGCAGCTGATTATTCAAACTAAGATATAAATCCAAAAATTAAAGCACAACATTTATATTTATTGCACTTAAAAAATATTTGGCAACAGCACAAAATTTTAATAACCTAAAACTGTCATGGGAATTTTTTTCAAGTTTGCTTCGGAGTGTCACCGCTACTCTTACTTGCATGACTATGAAACGACACACCTTTGTGTGCTTTCTTTTCAGGAGCTTTGTTTGGCGACCACGAGCAGTTTTCTGCTTTAGCCACAGCCACTTGGCTTCCGTTTCTTGCTTTTAGCATTTAAACGGAGCAAAAGAGAAGCCGCATCTTTCTTACAAGACTATCTAAATAAATATCAAGCTGCTCGTCTGGCAACATGCCTCTTACTCTTTCTGCTTACGCCATGCTTTTGCTTATCTTTACTGCAGCGGTATTGGATAGTTGGCTTCATTCCGCGTAAGTTTAATATGTTTTCAATTTTTCGCCATTATTTTCTAATACTGCGATTTGCTGCTTATGGCATTTAACTATGAGCTGAGCGAGTTTATTATTTTTTCTATGGCACATAAATGACATTTCATTATAGGTACCTTTGTGCACGTACTTGTATTCTTAAGCAAGCAAGGAAGTAACTGGAAAGGATACACAAGAAAATTGCACGGCAAACGTGCTGCATGTGGCAAGTGACAGCTTTGGCGGAGAAATTTGTTTGCACTGGATTGGTGTGTGGCAAGCAGTCACTGCTACAAAAAGGTTGAACAAAAAGTGTAGCAGAAAAAAAAGTTGGAACAAGAATGCGATCAAAAGCTCAGTGGCGCCAATATCACAGAATGGCGTCTTTAAGACTGGCTGCTGAATGCGGAATGTAGAATGTCATGAAAGTTAACTGCCACTAACTGACCTAATGGGAGTTGGTTACTTGCAGCGGAAGACTTTGAAGAGTGAGTCAAAAACCATATAGAACTCATCGTTTTTGACAGACAAAAAGCCCAGTTGGGAAAAGCACTTCAATGAGTGCTAAGATTACACTTTTGAATGCGCATAAAAACACATATCAATAATGCATGTGTATGTATTTATAACCGTATGTATGTATGCATGCTTGCATAGTTTTTATGATACATATTGCACATTTCCGTTTTTTCCAACACATTGACAACCGCATTTCAAATACCCAACGCATCTCCGGCAGCTGAATTAAGCTCAAATGGGCTGAGTATTTAGATGTGTGGGTATGGATGCGCTACAAGATACATATACCGGTATGTAAGCAAAGGGTGTCTTTTTTTAGGGAAAGGGAAAAATTTTCCTAAGGAATAAATTGAAAAAATGCAATGGAATAATAACAACTCTTGCGTCATTAGCTGGTAAAATTTATCGATTTCGGTTTTTCTGGCATAATATAACCACCTCGACTGTGTCTTATGAAGGTCAATCGGTCAGTCTTATTTTATACGACTTTGTAGAATATAACTGACTTTATTTCGCAAAAAGCAAAAATAGTTTCAAAAGTATACATCAGAATGGACGATGGGGATTTTTGGTTTTGTTTTTGGAGCTACACCCTAAATTTGTTCTATGGTAAAAAAAAATTACTCACTTATATTTTTATTTACTTTTAAAGTGAAACTAATTAGACGTCCATGAACGAGCGAGAATGGAGAGTAAAATTTCTAGGCCAGGCAACGTTTTGGCCAATTTCGTTCCGCGAAAGAGAAAAAAGATATAACGTAGAGGAAAAGGAGAGAGAGAGCTATACCTTATATATATCTTAGATACACTTTAGGCTAGTTTTTCTGAGTTTTTCGTTGTGGATGCTAATTTCTAGTGAGAAATAACACTGACTACCTTTTGGCGCTTGTTTGTTGGTGCAAAATTTGTAGGAAATATATTTTTGGTGCCCATTTTTTGGTGTTACATTTCCTTGGTGCCTACTGTTTGAGGCGTTTTTTGGTCTCAATTTTTTTGGTCCCAATTTTTTTGGTTTGTTTTTTGGTTCCTACTTTTTGGCGCCTATTTCCGTTTCCTGGTTAGTGCTTGTGCGTACTATAAAGCGCTATCCATTCCGGCGGCGGATTTTTTGGTATTGCCTTGCAGTAATTTGTACCGTTGCTGCGGTCCTGGAATCGCTGCGTTTGTGCGGGAGTAGTGCGCGTTGTTGCCACGGTTCTTGTCCGGCGTTTACCTACAGCGGTCGACCCTTCTCCGTTTTTAGTAAATTTTGTCTATTTGTATTCTCTGCAAATGTTGTGAATTTAGGTAGATATATATATCTTTTCTCTCTCTCTCTCTCATTCTCTTTCGGGTCTCTCCCTCTTTCTTTGCTGCCTTGAAAGTTTCATTTGTGTTATGTGTACTAAGCTACACGCACTTTTTTTTTAAATATTTTTCCGTGTCGACAACGCTTCGAAAATTACCATTGAATAAGCATAGAAAAAAGTGACTTTTTTTATAAATGTCCCAATCTCGAAAACAACTACAAAATTACTGAATTACTGTTGAGTTGAAGCTGCAGTATGTAAATTTCGTAAGAGAAATAGCAAATTTCTCTCTAATTTTTGACATCGACACAAGGCGACAGGAACTCATAGATTTTAAATAAAACCTTTGTAGCCATTAGTCATAAGACAATAAATAATATTTATCAACTTCAGTTATAGGGTTGAGTTCTGGATATGGTGCTTCCAAGACAAGCGATGAAAATTCACGGACGATTCTTCACGTGTTTTTGCACTGCGAAAAAGTCATTGAACGGTACGTCGTCAGCCCTTATCTCTTCGAAGATGCGCAAGGAGCTTCGGTCTGAGACGACGATAATAAACTTTTGGTAGCCTAGGATGAATGGGCCTAACCGCGCAAACATTTGGTGTTAACAGGATCCTGTCACTGTCTACAAGTGTACCCAAAACACTGAACTTGTAGGAAGCGAGATTCGAGAGCTTCGCCATAAAGAGTGGCGGTGATATTCACTGGTAACCAAGATAATGTGAGTTAACGCCGCTGAAATATTTTTGAGTGGCTATTTCAAATCTCTAGCCCTTGTCGACAATTGAAACATGATTTTCGCCCTGAAGGTTAACATAACTTGCGTTCTTCACTAAACTGAGCCCCACTTATGTGGAGATGTCATGCAAAAGTAATCCACTGGGATTTGCCATCTATACTGAAGTCGCGGCAGCTATTTGCCAACTATATTCCGCACGAGATATTATCGATTATCTATGTTTTATATATAATGTGGCGGATACATTCTTTTTATTGGGTGCTTGGACGAGCTTTTTGTCATATTTTTGATGTAAGGCAATTTTTATATATTTGCTGTGAAAATTTATTCAAAAGTTGCATAGCAAAAACTTCTTCCTTCTGAAGAATTTTCTGTATCTGCCACTGTAGTATTCATATATTTGTAGGTCTGTGATTTGTACATTTCAATGCTGCGGATATGATTGCAGATGCGAAAATTCCGATAAAAATGTCTGTAAAGTTACACAGTTAAAAAGTTATCGCACTCAGCAAAGCAAACTATTGTTGATTTTGTCGCCATGGCTAGTTTTCTATTTTTGCATTTTGCTTTCTGCTTTTTTCTGCTACTCTGGCGTAACCGCAGTTCTTTTTGTTATTGCAATTTGCGCTGATACTGCAAATGCGTTTGCGAGATAAAAATTTCAATGTCGTCTGTGAGAGTTTTTATCCAAAGCGAAAACGTATGCTAAAACTCATACTCACACACACATACACACGCGCCCATATGCCAATGTGTTTAGAAATATCGTAAGGCGAGTACTTGAATGTGCAGTTGATATTCATGCAATGCTCATTTTATTATCCACAGTAATTTTCAATATATATAGTAAAACCTACGTGCGTTGAGATTCGCGCTTTCAAAGTACAATCAAATATATTTTTGTGAAATGCGTATTGTAAAGGATTAACGCTTGAATATCAAAGAAGCAAAGAGAATACAGTAGAATTTCGATGTGATGCAATATTTTCGTAAAATTTAAACTTAGCGAAGCATATTTTTTAGGCCGGTCGAACGTAAAGTCATCGGAGTTTGTGTCGAACTTTAAACCCATCCTCCTAACCATCTCACCACCATCAGCTTTCTCCTTCACCTTACCTCCTTCACAATGGTATCACAAAGGACAAATCCGTTTATCTTCGTCCAAGTGTGTCCATTCCAACCTAACCTAATCTGTGTAGGAATTCAAATCATTATCTCTATTGGTTTTCAAGTGACGCTTGTGTTTTGTGAATAATTACAAGTGAATTAGGCGATTTTTACAACTTCTAACTCAATTGAAATTGCATTAAATTTTCTTGGAGAAATAAATTTTGTTCAGTTCAAGATGTTGCAGAAGGCCTTCTAGCGGTCTGGCTTTATCGAAAGAAAAATATTTAAAAGTGGTAGAAATAATTCGTAGAAGACAGAAAAAGTGTTGAAAATGTATGTAGGTACTAACAAGGCTTCTGCTACAAGGTATTTAAATATGTAGGTGCTTGTAGCGTAGTACACATATCAGAAGTGAAACTTTTAAGTCAGACAAAGAAAGAGGGAGAGACCCGAGAGAGAATGAGAGAGAGAGAGAGAGAGAGAAATAATATGTTTGTTCGAATCTCGTTGAAAATAGCGGTCGCCCCTCGGCAGGCGAATGTATTTCTGCCATGAAAAAGCGCCTCATAAAAATATCTGCCGTTCGAAGTCGGCTTGAAACTGTAGGTCCCTCCATTTGTGGAACGACATCAAGACGCACACCACATATACGAGGAGGAGCTTGGCCAAACAGGGTCGACCGCTGTAGGTAAACGCCGGACACAAACCGTGGTAACAACGCGCACTACTCCGAGCATTTATCACCCGCACAAACGCAGCGATTCCAGGACTGCAGCAACGGCACAAATTACCGCAAGGCAAAACCAATAAATTCGACGCCGGAATGAAAAGCACTTTATAGTACGCACAAGCACTAGCAGGGAAAGGGAAATAAGCGCCAAAAAGTAGGCACAAAAAAAAAGAGCAAAAAAAATTGAGACCAAAAAACGCCCCAAATAGTAGGCACCAACAAAGAAGCGCCAAAAAGTAGGCAGTGTTATTTCTCACTAGAAATTAGCAGCCACAAGGAAAAACTCAGGAAAAATAGCCTAAAGTGTATGTAAGATATATATAAGGTATAGCTCCCTCTCTCCTTTTCCTCTATGTTATATCTTTTTTCTCTCTCGCGGAACGAAATTGGCCAAAGCGTTGCATGGCCTTGAAATTTTACTCTTCATTCTCGCTCGTCCATCGACGCCTAAAAAGTTTCACTTCAAAAAGAAGCAATTTTAAGGATAAGACTAAAAAATTGCACTCAAAAATCAAAGAGAACGAAAGCGGATTTAATGCCAGTGTTGGATGGCTACAGCGCTTAAAAAAAGTTACGTTGGTCGTCTTCTTACAATAACTTGAGAAACACTATCTTCGCAGTCTCAGTTGGTGGATTCATTTAAGTTAAAACTTAAAGAAAAAACTGACGAATTGGGATTGTGTAATGATCAGATTTATAATGCTGACGAGTCTAGTTTGTTCTGGAAATTTTTGTCAGGTTTTTCGTTTGAAAAAACTGCGTAAAAACAGAAGAGCAAATAATCACTTTCTTATGTTGCGCAAATGCATCGGGAACACATAAGCTGAGGCTGCTGGTAATTGTAAAGGCTAAAAAAACACGTTGCTTTAGTAATTTTAATTGTTCGTCCGACTGATTATAAAAGCTCCAAAACAGCCTGGATAACGTCAAAAATTTTGCAGGACCAAATGTCACTCTCCTCATGTAGCCAATGGATCAAAACGCAGTCAGAATTACAAAAATACATTACAGAAACAATACTTTAGCTTCAATAGCGGCACAAAACGCCGATTGCTTGTGGTCATGAAAAATTTAACTCTGAACAACGCCATTACTATGTTTGATGCTGCCCGGAAAAGGGTAAGCACAGAGATTCTTGCTAAATGTTGAAAAAACTGTTGGTTATTGTTGGATATCAAGAAGATTCTGAAAATAATATTTCACTCAATAACCTAAAAGAAAAGTGGAGTGAGGAAATTCTTTGATGGAACGCTCAGTCGATCTTCTTCGAATCTTGGATCCTCAGGTTTGTGTTTTCAATCATACATAGCTAAGACATTTTTGGTAAATATCGAAAGTAAACATTATATTTTTATTTGTAGATTGAGTGCATACTATAAACTGTTCAAGATTAGAATGAAGAACCAGAGTCAACTACCGATAGCGATGGCTCTAACACTGAAGCTGCTGCAATTGAATGGAACGGAAATGAAGATGACCTAAATGTGCTTAAGGGAGAAAGTAAAAAATTATAAAAAATAAAAATATGCAACACTATTTTCATTAAATATCGAAACCTATTCGAAAACATGAACAATTCACAAGCATGAAGACTCTTGGTTTTAATTAGTTCACCTTTTCGCGAGTGTCAAAAAATATGTGTTGCCTTTATAATAATTTCGGGGGTGTAGCAACGAAATATTTTAAAAATGTCACTCAGTAGAAAATATATTCTGCAGCAACGAAAACATTTAATGCCACGAAAAATAATTTAATATTGCGAATAATAATTTAATATTCAATAATTTTCTTTCAGAGAAACATAAACTTATTTTCTTTTTTTTAGTCGTAAGCCCTGGCAGCTAGTGCTCCTTTTTTATTGTAAAATAATAATTTATTGTTATTTTCCATATATTTAATAAATAAATAAATATTTTATTTTAAATATTGCTTTTTATTTAGTTTGGATAACCGAGAAAGCCCCAATATCGCGAAAATTTTCAATCGAATCTAGTGCTAGTGCACTTTAGTGCTGACCATCACAGGCGCTTATCTCCGATTGGTGTATATCGGCAGGTACTTTACGATTTTACTGCATTTTTTCATAGCTTTGGTGGTGGGTAATCGACCAGCCATCAGTAATGAACTTAAATGTTGGTGTGGTTTCTTCCATGCTGCAGAGGTTCTTCTTTTTTATTTCTTATTGAATGTTTGTATGTATGTTGATATGCACATAGATGCATGCCCGTATGACTCTGTGCTGCGCTGGGCACGTTGCCGCGGTCTGGTCACTCATTTAAGCGGCTTACAAGCGCATTTAGCTTTGCGCTCAGCCGTAAAAGGAATCAAGTGGAATTAATTAAGTGCACAAATGGCGAGTGCAATGCAGAAACTTGCACAAACACAATCAAGCACATAGGTGCATGTGTTTGCTATTACCAGCACGTGTGGAAAAGTTACAATGTAGACAAACGATATTTGCACTTTGTGGACAAAGCCTGAGTGGACACAATGTGCTTGAAAAGCAGTGGTGTGAAGTGTTGCTGTTAGTGTTTCTTTGCTGCAGACAAAAAATGTTTCACCTAAGCAGCTGAGCTTAAATGTTAAATGGGCAAATGCAAAGCACACAGTGCGAAAAATGAAAGCGAGGGAAAGGGAGAAGCGCAAAAAAGTATACTGAGGAAGTAAAACTTACACTAAAATCGGGATTGGGTGGAGAGATGGTAGATAGACGGATATAGCAAATAAGGTGATGCATGCAATGATGTACGTTCGAGACGTGGCGGTATTGCCGTTGGAGCACATGCATGCAGCAAAGAGAAGAGAGATTATCATGTGTCTTGTAGTTCTTTCGTTGTTTTTTTTTTGAAGGGGAAATTATATAAATGCCTGGGGGAATTATTAAACGTATGATAATATAGTTGTGTTAGCACTTTATGAGCTATTCATGTGAATGGTACAAAGTTACTGTCACTTCAGTCGCAAAATAAAGTTAAAAAAACTCTATTATAAGTGAAAATATTTGCATCACTTGAAAATCCCTTGTAAAAACTTCTCAATGAAGCAATTTATTATTCAATAGTTGTGATGATGGGTACTGTTTGCCCAACGCCAATATTTAAATTTGATTCCTAAATCTGAATGAGAGAGTAGCTAAGGGAGAAAGAAGGCGACAGCTGTGGTTGCACAACTGGAGCGGCAGAGGGCCACTTGCTGCATTGTGAACAACTTTTGCATACGAAATTAGTGGGTTATTTGTACTACTAATTTGCGCAAAAAAAAAGTAGAAAAAAATTGAGTTATGCACATTAGGGTGCATCCCTATTTAAAAAAATCGATACCGTATTTCCATGGAAATTATTAAATTTATCTTATTTTCAGACTTCCGCCAAAAAATTTCGCAAGAGTTAAGATTTACGGGAGCTGGATCAATATGAAAGTAGTTCGAAAAACTAATTATTTTGATTTGTTAATAACTTTTTTTTTAATTTTTATGATGGCTTTTAAGTTCAAATTATTTTAGTATATGAAGAAATTTTTCGGAAAAAAATATTTTTAAAAATTTATACTATTTTTAAAAACTAGATTTTTGGAGGTATTTTCAAATCAGAAAAGAAAATTATACAAAATTTATTTTATTTATAAAAACTAGGTTTTTGGAGGTTTTCCCAAATCAGTAAAAAAAATTAAATCAGGTAAAATTATTTTTAAAAATTAATTTTATTTATAAAAAACTAGATTTTCCGAGGTATTTCCATACCGGGTAAAAATATTTTGGAAAATTTATAAAAAAATTGATTTTTGGAGGTTTTCTCAAATTAGTAAAAAAATATTAAATCTGGTAAAAACATTTAGAAAAATTGATTATATTTATAAAAAACTAGATTTTCCGAAGTATTTTGACATAAAAAATTATGTTTACATAAAAAATTTGATTTTTGCGAAATATTCCCAAATCAAGCAAAAATATTTGAAATAAGTTTTTTTATTTATAAAAAACTAGTTTTTGTAGAGTATTTCATCAGGCCAAAATATATTTAAAAATTTTATTTATTTACAGATTTCTCAAGGTATTTCCAAACCGGGTAAAAATATTTTAGAAAAACTATTTTATTTATTAAAAAATAGATTTTTGGATTTTTTTTCTCAAATGAGTAAGAAAATATTAAATCAGGCCAAAGTATTTTCAAAAATTTTATTTATTTATATAAAACTAGATTTTGCGAGGTATTTCCAATTCAGCCAAAAATATTTTTAAAAATTAATTTTATTTACAAAAAACTGGATTTTTGGATTTTTGAATTGATTTGATTTTTGAACTTATTATGTTAAAAAAACCAGAATTTGGAGGTATTTCTAAATCAGGAAAAAATATTAAAAAAAAATTATTTTATTAAAAAAACTAGGTTTTTAGAGGTATTTACAAATCGGTCCAGCTCTCATAAATCTAAAACTTTTTCGGACATATTATGGCGAAAGTCTTAGAATATAACATATTTTATTATATCCGCAGAAAAGCCGGAACTTTTTTAGTGAGTGATCCTAATGTTATGCACCCGAATGCACATAAGTATATTTCCCATGTAGTTTGATAGGAAATATACAACTACCAGCCTTTTTAGAGCCTCTTCTGAAGCTTTCATATTCTTGGCACACAATTTTTAAGCAATTTACTCTAAGTTTTTTTGCATTTTCTAATCTTCTGTGATAACTCCGACTTGCCGTCAGCATAAATCCTTTTGCTAATTTTTCTTCTACGGCATTCAGTTAAATCCACCTTTGCTGGCTACAGATGAAAAAAATGGCATGCCAGCCTGAGTTAATCCTCTACGAACTGTGAAGAACAATAGAAATCATAGCTTTATTATGTACAGCCTCATTACACTGGTAATCTGCCGCAAGTTCTTTGCGCCACCAAGGTTATGTTGGGCAATTAACTGCTTACATATTTCACATACATAGTAAGTGGGTTATATACATCTGAGCTAATTTTTGTCGGAATCTTTTCTTTCCTCTTCCTTTCATACATTTGTATGCGAATCGCCTCACATTTCTATGATCATCTTCACTCAACCGCTCATTCAGTTAAACTACATAGAAGCAGTGCGACATAGTTTATTACAAAAATCATTTAGGTAAGTTTGTTGGATTCACTGCCGCGAAAAAAGCAAACATACAACAAGTGGCGCAAGTCAATAGCACGAAATGTGATCTGTTGGAATTGAGTAAGATAAAAGTGCCATAAAATCCTAACAGCCATCGCTACATCTACGAAAGATTGGATTTTCATGTCAAGGATAAATCACTGTAGTAATAGCTGTGACATGTGTTAGGTCAACATATGATATTTGCATGCTCACACACACAGGTGTGCTTTGTTGCATGTAGAGCGAGTAAATATTGAATGAGCGGCTCAGTGTACACTTCAGGTAGCACTTTTTTGGAACGTTTAATACATTGAAGAGTGGATTTAAAGTAGGATGCAAATATGGTTCAATTAATAAAACAAATTAAAACTAAAAATAAGAGTTTGTCAAGTAAAGTATGAATAAAAATAAATTAAATAAACAACTAAAAAAGCAAATAAAACAAAAAACAAAATTTATTATTACTGAAAACAAGCAAACGTCAAGTAAAATAAGGTAAAAAATAAATTAAATAAAAAAACGAAAAAACAAAACTAATGGAATTAAGTAAATTAAAATAAAATAAAAATTTTGAATATTTAACTAAATCAAAATAAAAATGAGGAAACAAATAAAATTAAAATAATTGTAAGCAAAATAAGGAATCTTCGAGTAAAAAAAGATGAAAACATAAGTTCAATACAAAAACAAAAAAACAAGAAATGAAGTAAAAAAACCAAATTAAAATAAATAAAAACATATTTTTCTAAATATTTGAATAAATAAATAAAAATAAAATCATATGAAACAAAACCATTTTTACTGAAAATAATACATCGTCAATCAAAGTGAGGTAAAAAAATAAGTAAAATAAAAAGTAAAAAACACAAATAAAACAAAAGTAACTAAATAAAAAAAAAAGAAAATAAAGAAAAGAAAATAAATAAAAAAAAATTTTTTCAACTTTTAAATAAATCAAAATCAAACAATACAATTATTACTGAAAATGCGAAATCGTCAGGTAAAGTAAGATATAGAAAAAAAATAATTGAAGTGCATAAATTTAAAAACAAACAAAAAACCAATCAACTTAAGTAAATTTAAATAAAATAAAAATAACAAAAGAAATTTTATTTCAATACAATATTTTAATAAATAAAAAAATAAAGAAAACAAAAAATGAAAAATTAAATAAATAAAAATAACGTCAAATTAACAAAAATATTTTTTTATGTATTTAAATAAAATCAAAAATATATAAAAATAAAACAAAATAAAAATAATAATAAAAAAATACTACTGAAAATATGATCGGAAAGCAAATTATATAAAAAATAGAATTAAGTATTGTAAATTAAAATAAAATAAAAGAAAAAAAATTATTACTGAAATATTAGGACCCGTCTGCAAATTAAGATTAACAATAAATTACTGAAAAGAAGGAATCGTCAAGTAATTTACCTTAAATAAAAAAAAAATGAATAAAAGAAAAATAAAAAATTAAAATAATATAAAATAAATATACATAAATTAAGGAAAAAACGTTTTTTTTTTAATATAAATCAAAACAAAATTAAAAAAAAATAAGATTAAAAAAAAAAATAAATAAAAATAAAATTTATATAAAACAAAAAATTATTACTGAAAAGCAGAAGTCGTCAAGCGTACTACGATTAAAAATAAATTAAACACAAAAATAAAGAAAACAACTAAAATTTAATGAAATAAATTAACAACATTTTTTTAAATAAAATACTATAAAAACAAAAAAATAAAAGTAAAATAAAACAAAAAATTATAACTGAAAATATGAAATCGTGAAGTAAAGCAATCTAAAAAAAATTAATAAAATAAAAAAATTAATAAAAGGAATAAGAAATCTAGAGCTAAAATCCCATCAGCTGGCGCTTACTGGCAACGAATTATTGATCTTGGAACGTTTCTTTCTTCATTTGTTTCGCCAACAAAATTTTTGAAGAGACGAATCTCTATTATCTCTATTCACTATAGAAATATTTAACCAACAACCGTCAATGGCTGCGAGTCGGATATCTTACTTCACTGATTCAGCTTTCATTTTTAACTTTATCTGCACGACCTAATGTTGTGGCCGAGTATAATCGAAATACCGACATTCTTGGCATCTACAAGATATTTCTACTATTTCTACTTGGACCCAACTAAGCTAACATAAGGTTGCTTTATAGGAGGTTTTTTTATGCGGATGAGTTGGTTTAAAATGTCTAATGCATCATCGAAGCTGCCGTCGCAGCAATGGTATGTCCGAAGACTAAAAAGCTTCTCCTCATTTGGAGCCTTTATAAGAGGGTTTGCAAATACGAAAAACCTCCGCATAAGAGCTCCATTACACATCACCGTTTTTTGTACGGAAATCTGGGAAAGTTTATGCAATCTGAGACAAAAACAGGCTTGACAACACGTCAATCTATAGAAGGCGAGATCCTAGTGAGAAACATAAGGACCTGCTCAACGTGTGCTTCCACAAGCAGTTTGCTAATATCAAGTCGCCGACTGGCCTTAATAGGAGGGAAAAAATCGGTTGTAAGCTTCCAAAGTGTGCTGGTTTCACTTACAAGGTATGAGGGAAGAGCAACGTAGTTTTATACTGTACTAAAAACAAAAAAAAAAATGATTCAATAGCTTTCACCTGTCGTGGAAGTGTCTTTCATAATTTTGTTAATTTTCTTTTCCCTGTTAACTACTGTTGTCTGTAAGCTACACTCCTTGGTAATAATATAAAGTCTAAAAAAATAATTTCAAAAGTTAAAAAAATACGAATTATCTGATTCGCTACAAAATATTTCTCTTCATGATTTCGAGGTTTACAGGGTTAAAAAAATGAACTAAATTAAATAAAAGTCTATAAAGTTAAGCCAAAAACAAAAATTATAATAACTAAAAAAAGTAAAAAATACAAATAAGAAGTAAGAAAATAAAAATATAATAAAATTAGTCCAATTGAGTCAAGTAGCAACTTAAAGGTGGCAAATCGACATCAGCATAGGACGATTATTCGATTATAATCAATAATTATTCAAGCGAGAAGCCAAAAATTTCGTAATTGTCTAACCATAAAGCAAATTTTAGACAAGTTACGATTATTATTTTGTTTATTTAGTTCAAATGCCTACGGCTGCCGCCGTAGCCGAATGGGTTGGTGCGTGATTACCATTCTACATTCACAGAGAGAACTTAGGTTCGAATCTCGGTGAAACACCAAAATTAAGAAAAAGTTCTTTCTAATAGCGGTCGCCTCTCAGCAGGCAATGTCAAACCTCCGAGTGTATTTGTGCCATGAAAAAGCTCCTCATAAAAAATATCTGCCGTTCGAAATCGGCTTAAAACTGTAGGTCCCTCCATTTGTGGAACAACATCAAGACGCACACCACAAACAGGACGACGAGCTCGGCCAAACGCCCATAAAGGGTGTACGCGCTAATTATATACATATATACCTTCTTATTTAGCAGGCAAAGTCAAAAAATTCACATTCGAAATTGCAAAAGCAAGAAAGAAGGGTCTTTAAAAGGTCTTTTGACCCATAAAGAGAGAAGCTAAAATGTTCCACAAATATGAACCTCATGAAATTTGGCCCCCGCTAGTTTGAAGAAGATTATCATAACAGAATTTGTTTTACAACTCAGTATAATATGCACTTCAAATTTAATTCACAAATGAATACTGTAAGTAGGCATTCAGGTGGAAAAAAATATGTTTTTAGTTTCAATATTTTGTTATATATTTTTCCTAATAATTTATTAAACCTCCTAAATTTATTTAAATGCTTGCCTTATTAAAAGGTGGAAATGCTTCAGTAAATCATGCAAGGCTACAGAGGTCGCACTGCGTATGAGCAACATTCTACTCGACTGGTCTACATACAAATACATTTCAAAATCATACCCGTGTGAGTGTATCCACATAAGCACAAACACAAAAAACTATTGTTAAAAATGCTCTATATCATAAATTGAATAGCCGTCATTTACAGTTGCCAGACAGCACTTCAGTCGGCGCGCAACGCATTTAAGTGGCATGGCCTGGCAAGCATGTAACGTGTGCAACAGGGCGTATGAGTGACATTTGAAAAATGGCATTTCACCGCCAACAATAGTACCAGCAGACAATCAACCATAAATGCATGCTGCCGTAACCTGTTGGCGCAATGACTGAGTTTCTTACTTCCTGTTGGTTTTTGTTCGCCGCACAAAGCACTTTTCGCCAGTGACAATCCACGAGTAAAAAGCCTTTAGCAACTCGTAGCACTTTCTTTGCGGCCTGTTATGCCTTTTTACGCATTTGTTATGTGACGCACTTGTTTTACTGTTTTACTGTGACAAATTTGTTCGTGTGCACTTACGTACATATATAAAATATAAAATGTGGCAGCAACATTTTGTTGCAAACATGAAAATTTATGTCAACGTTAATAATAGTGGGGTTGAAAGGAAAACATCAGTGTTTATAAAACTTTAGAAAACAATGGAAAATATTAAAAAAAGAGAAACGAAAAATGAAAAATGAGAAGCAAGAAGTAGTTAACATTGTTCCGCGCATTGTAAAATGCTGTTGGTGCTTTTTTGTTGCTTATACTATTCGCAAAACATTTTTTATAAATAACCAACAAAGCGCGCGAAACGTCTACCCACTACCCTGCTGTCGACACACACTCGTACATCTACGTACTTAAAGCCCGCAGGGGTGCAATGTGCAACAAACAAGCGAAGCAGAGATGCAACGGTAGCAGTAACCGCCAACGCGTTTGCCACTGCAGTTGCAGCCTGACCCAAATTGCATTTTTCGCTTTCATCTGCGCACCACCAATACAAAAATGAAAAATAAAAAATATATAAAAACCTAAAAAATATGAAAAGTATGAAACAGAAATGCGCACATAAAATACTACTTTTGTATCAATTTCTGGCGCTGAAGTGCCGTGTAGTTGGTCAATGTTTGTTTGCTATGGCCACAATATTTCTCCCCCATAACTGCATACTTTTTATGCTTTTATGTGCAGAGATTGCAATTTTTTCGCTCTTCGATACCGATGCTGTTGCTTCAAATGAGACATTCAAGCTGCATTTAAATTCAAATCTATCAACAAGAGCCATAAACTGGCCTAATTTAGCGCGTTTACTTGCCCCAGCTGTGCCACACAGCAACTCCACTCCGCCCCCCTTTGATTACTGCTCTTTACAATGCTGCTGGCCTGGGCAAAAAACACCGTTTATTGCCGTTATTACTCGTATACAATGTGTGCACAAGATTTGCTTTCGAACATGACCTGCCCGCCTCCCTCTCCTCTTTCTGTGAGACATTTGCTTTCTTTCATTTTTTTTTGGGGTCATGCAGGTACAGACTCTAATACATACATTGGTATTTTTTATGCTTGTTTACGTAGAAATACTTAAAGTTCTTTTCGGTTTTTATGCTCGTGCCGCTTTTCTTGTCGTATAGCCTTTTATGCCTTTCGATTTCAATTAGGGTTGTTTGCTGATGTTTTAGTAGTTTCTTTTCACTGGGTGACTTATTTTATTTTCCTTTTAAGCCAATGTTTGCTTACTTATGTAGAGAAGTATATTAGATGTAAGTAGTTTGTGAAAATTTAAAAGTGCACTTTCAAAGTATTTCTACTTCGTTGGTAAAAAGATGTCATTGTGTGATTTTCTATTGACCTGGAAATATGCTTTGGAAATTTTTATAAGATTGAAGCTGTTGAGCTAATTGCCTGTTTGGCTTCAGTAAATGGTAAATCGTTGAGAAGGCTTATTGTTAAGCATGGAATTGTATTTATTATTTATCGAATAGTTAAAATTCGAATCCAATGCTTACTTGAACTGCAGAGCGGTCCATAACTAACGAGGCATAGAGTTCGAGCGCTAAATACATATCTTGCAACCAACTGTAGGTTAGGTTAAGCTATGTTAAATGGCTGCCTACGTAAGAGTGGACTTGGACAAATAATCAAATTCGTCCTCCCGTACAGAGAGGGAATATCACATAAGAGGGCGCTTTGGAACTACTCGGAACTACAACAAAACGGGGGCTAATTATAATTGAGTTAACCGCTTCAAGCTGCTGATGAAATTCGCCAGGTGTGTGATATCTAAATCTGCAATATCTGAAGGCATAACATAAAAGTGAGAGCTAAGATGTCTGAATCTTAGCCCGGCGAGAGCAGGATAACTGAGCAGAAGCTGCTGAGATTATTCCACTTCATTCTGCAGACAGCTGGCACAGGAAGGGCTCGCGACAAAACTAGGTCTTACGGCCTGGATAGCGAATGGAAAATACCCGGCAAGGATGCGAACTAAATGCAAACGGTGTGGTTTTATTAGTCTTAAACTTTCGCTCGAATAATCTGTCCTCGGCCAAAAGAATCTCTTTGCAAGTTTACGCACTAACCCAGCGATCAATCAGTTGACGCAAAGCCCATATTTTCACGAGTAGACTACGGGTTTTCAAGGGAATGCCAATCACTTCATTTTACACGCAAACCGTCTCAGGGGTCCCTGTCTAGTTAGCTCATAAGACCGGCGTTTTCCGCATCGGCATATATATATATATAATGTATATATATATATAATTGGCACGTATACCCTTTTTCGGTGTTTGACCGAGCTCCTCCTCCTATTTGTGGTGTGCGTCTTGATGTTGTTCCACAAATGGAGGGACCTACAGTTTCAAGCCGACTCCAAACAGCAGATATTTTTATGAGGAGATTTTTGATTGCAGAAATACACTCGGAGGTTTGACATTGCCTGCCGAGGGGCGATCGCTATTACAAAAATTTTTTTCTTAATTTTGGTGTTTCACCGAGATTCGAACCAACGTTCTCTCTGTGAATTCCGAATGGTAGTCAAGCACCAACCCATTCGCACCCGGCTTCGGCATAGTGAACCAAAATTACTTACCAGGAACCAAAATTACTTAAGGGGGGACCCTCATTTAGACGGTCGAAAAATGCATCATTTTTGGGAATTTTTTTCTCAGGTAAAATAACTTCAAACGTTTTGTAATTCATAAAGTACTTTAATAAATGTCTTGACTGTCTACAAAAATTTTCGGAGAAGAAAAAAAACATTTTAAGTATGGAAATATACACCTCGTCCATGGCACCTCATTCTATCTGTGTACATTCTAGCGCTCTGAATTTTTTTCTGAAATAAAAAAACCAAATTTTTTTTTAAACTTTAGGATAATACCTTCGATGTGACATTTTGATTTAAAAAAAAAATGTCGAAATTGATATTTTTTACCCAGTTTTATGTTAAAAGTGATTTTTCATGCATAAAAATTGACTTTAAAATTACAAAAAAATATGAAAATCTTTTTTTTTAAAAAAACACTTAATGTCACATTGAAAACAATTTAATTATCTTTAAAATGAGCTATTGTAAAGCCTGATTGGTTCAATACAGCGTTCTCAATTGTGTACACAAAATCGAAAAATGATGTTTCGAGAAAAACGCGTTTAAAGTTTTGGATACAGGCGATCAGGCCACCCGTCGCGTCCTGTTAAAAATTTTGTCACTCCTTCAAAAATACAGATATCGACTTGAAATTTTGAAAGTATATTCTTAAATAGTTGTAGAATAGATTAAAATTATTTCCAAAAAATCGATTTTTTTGACCCGATAAATGAGGGTCCCCCCTTAATATCGAAGTACTCGAATGCAGTCGGGAGAGAATTTAGGCATTCCCCGACTAATTTCGAGTGCACCAATAACGAGCTCGGTGCCCAATTGTCGCTTCGCTCTCGGAGTAGTTACAGAATGAATGATCTCAAAATCTCTAAGAATACTAGAGTGCCCATTGTCTAAGTCTAGCTATTATTTATATCTAAGCAATGCTCTTTTGTGTGCAAATCGGTATGAAGTAAAAGCAAATAGTCATGGGAGAAAAAAAATGCTATTATCTACTATGTTGTGTTGCTTGCTGTGATTAATGTTTTTAAATGAGTGTGTGTGTGTGTTAGATTCCCATGAATCCTTCAAATCTTTTTCTAAAAATCGGCTATAATTTTGGCGCGAACAATGCGCCTCCTTTCCGTCTATCCTTTGTTCTGTGACCTATAAGCAAGAAATACACTTGAAATTAAATCTGAATATATGCGTCATTATTACGAGAAGAAAAATAAACATCATTCGATTGTTTCTGAATTGTTGACATAAATCTACGACACTTTACGTAACCTCAAGATTGCCGGGTTTCGCCTGCAATAGGACTATTGTTTGACTAGCCAATTTCGCTTAATTTCCTTCCTGCAAGTTGCAGTTTTGCTTATAATTTATTTTGCAGCGAGTTAGCAACTCTCAAATAGCTTATCAAATAGTAAATGCCTTTGCCATGTATTTCAGCAAGCGCTTTGCATCAATTTCGACTCTTTGCGAAAGTCATCTAAGGTATAGACTCAAAAAATCGCAAAAATACATACTTTTGTTGGCTGAAAGTAATCGTTAATTGATTCTATTCCACAGAGCTGCATTTCTTAAAGAATGTATTCCGGAAATTCAAGCAGAGTTGCATGCGCTAACCCATACTTATCGCTTGCTTTGGCTGCAAAATCGACGTTTAAACTAGATAAATAATTTCCCATAGAAAATCGTTGATTTATTTAACGGCTGATAAACACATCAAGCTTACCAAGTTTATCAAGCATTTGTCCTCAACGAAGGCCCTTAATGCAATAACTCATAAGGAACTCTGAAAAGTCATGAGCCAGCCAGCCTCGTCTAGCTCTTAACTATTTCGTGGCTCGTTTGTTTAGATTTTATTTACATATTAATAAAGTACTATAAGCTTTAAAATTCTGTACGACTTTTAAGAACTCCTTTATTTAAAAATGATACAGAGGCGCTATTTCATTCGCATGCAAATACAGCAAAGAATTGGTTCACATTTCTTCAACGAATGATGTTAAAGAATAAAATACGATTATATAGCACCAGTAAATGTAGACAGATGGTAATAGGAAACCATGTTTATTCAAGTTAAAATATTTCTGGAAGCGAACTTTCACAAAAAGCACGTACGATACATTACACTCGCTGGAGAACTGTTTACTCTTACGTCTATTCCAAGCTATCACAAATACAAATATTAGTAAAAAGAAAAACCGAATTTACATGAAAAAAACTGAACAATGAGTGTGAGTAGCGCCAGATACCATCTATAATCTCAATTTACATAAATATTACAACATTTACAAAATGTCAAAGTTAAAAAGGCACTGAATATTTTAACTCTCAACGAGCTGTAAATCATTTTTCAACACTTTTCTAAACTAGGAGTGAAATCCAGTATTTGTATGCATAAAGAAATCACTTTAGGTCAAAATGAAGTTTTTTTTTTGTGTGAGGGATTCACAAAATCTCTGTTCAGCTCATAGTCTTGTCTAACTTTAATAGCTGCCAGCGCTCACAGATTTACTCACATATAACTAGATTTTCTACTCTACTCTACTCTACTCTTAGAAGCGAACAAATGCGAAAAAGCTGGTACAAAATTGCAATTCTTACAATTTTCCCACCATGTTTTTGTGCATGTGTAGATAAATTTATATGTTTGACAGTGTGCACTTATATATGTGTGTATGTATGTATGTGACCAATGCCAGCCGCAGGCAAAAGATGAATGACTTTCAATGCATATGAAGAAAATCGGTAAAGCGCAGAGGCGAAGATGTGGTGATTTTTCCGCGGCAGCTAGCAACAGCGACAATGAGAAAAAACGGCATGAAAAGAAGCAGGAAGCATGCATGTTGGTGATAGTATACATTTACTTAAAGTTGTGCACTAAAGGGAAATTTCCTTTGGGTTTAGGGTGCAATTCACTTTTCACGCTTTTGCTTTACTATTGTAGGCGATACGTCTTTTATATATAGTACTTTCATTGAATAGAAAGATTTCAGTATTTAATAATATTTGTGTCCGATTTTTTTGGTTTGTTAGGGTGTATTAAGCTGTTTGAGTTTGTCATCAGATACTTATAAATATCAAAAAGAGAGGTATTTTTTAGCTCTAAAAATAAAAAAAAGAACATATATATTTTTGAGTGATGATTTTAATTTTTGTTTATTTAAACTATATCTTCGACCATGTTTGAGTTATTAAACTAAGATGTGGCTTATGAAACTCACGAATGTCGTATCTTGCGACGGGTGAAAAAATGTTTAAAATAAATTTTACAGATTTAGGGATTACCCACACACGAAAAAAAAAATTAATAACAAAAAAAAAAAAAGAAAATAAAAAAAAATAACAAAAAAAAAAAAAATCTATCCGCGTCAAAGTAAATTACAAATTTTGATTATTTATGTATTTTTGTTTTTTAATTTTTTCTTTTATTTATTTTTATAAAAACATAATTAATACTACAAAAAACCATATAACGCAAAGTCTCAAGATTTGTATGATACAACATTCACAATTTTTGTTTGGCAAATTCTGATAATTTTTTAAAAAATTTTGGAAACATTCTGGGTATGCATTTTTATCTTATTCAATTTGAATAGACATCCAGTGTCAAAAGAATGTGTACACCATGTATCGACAAGATTTCATTATTTTTTTTATTATTTAAAGTTTTTTATAAAAACATATTTTAAAAATACAACAACCACATTGAGCACAGTTTAGAACTTTGTTCAAAATTTATTGTTCAAGATTTATTTATTAAATTTATTTTTATAAAAACATAGTTCACACTACAACAAAAAACATATAACGCAAAGTCACAAACCTTGTACAAAATTTATAAAAAGTCCTCAAATTTTCATCAACACTTAAAAAATTTTGGAAAAATTCCGGGTATGCAAGTTTTTAGTCCATTCATAATTTTTTAGTCCATCATATACTGGTAAGTTTTGAAAAATATTATTTTATTTTAGTTTTGTATAAAAATATGGTTCAAATTACAACAAAAATCACATAATACTTTGTACAAAATTAATAAAAAATCGGTAAAGTTTCATCAATATTTCAATATTTTAGAGAAGTTCTGGGTATGTAGTTTTAAGGCTCATTTAATTTTGGCATAATAAAGAACAAGTTTTAAGTGCTCTGAGGCACTTGATTTTTTAGAATTTTTTTCGCTGAGGTGTTGCGCATTTTCTCTATATAACAAATGAACTGTATATATACTCTTTTTTATGAAAAAATAGGCACACTGCATACCCAGAATTTTTCTAAAAAAATTAAACATTTCGACTAAGCATGAGACATTGCGTTAAATAGTTTTTGTTGTAGTACGAACGATATTTGTTATAAAAAAAAAATAAACATTCAAAATTTATCAGTAATCTGGTACGTTGTTGTTGTTGTAGCAGTAATACAAGCCCCGTCAGTGTAGGACAGGCTGCTCTTAGTCGGGAAAAAACCCGAGTCATTCCGGTAACGTAGAACCGGCTGCCATGGGAATGAACTGGTACCCTCGTTTTTAGCGCTGGCAGTATAAATTTTCTCTTTGTGCAATAGTGTAGATTAACCCATTTGTAGACCCAATTTATATCAATCAAATTGCGTTCAAAACCCCATTACTACGTTAACCCTTAAAACAGCCCTAACACCTCTTTGGCTTGTTCACACTGTTGTTGTTTATTGTCCTTGTCAACTCTAATTTATGTACATAAAGTCACAACGACTTCCGTACATTAAGAACGTAAGTGCATATGTATATGTGTGTGTGTGCTGGGGTCTATGCGTGTGGCTTGTGAAAGGCAGTGACATCTACCCGGAAGTTCAAGAGCAAAGCGTAATAAAAAAGGAACAAACAATGCATGCAAGAAAAGCTGCTAGGAAATGAGTTAGAATGTCATATTATTAATTCACAAATGGATTTATGTGCAAATGTGTTCCACTTATTTACTTCCTTGAGTTATGTTGTGAAAATGCGATGCTTACAACTTTTCCCAAATTTGGTGAAAGTTGGTTTCGAAAATGTTCTAAACAAAATTACTTTACAAAAAAGTCTATATTTTAGTACCCTAAGAAAGCTTTGAGCGCAGCTCACATGCAGCCGAGAGGTGAGAGTTTTAGAAACTGGATAGTAATGAGTTGTACTCTGAAAAGTAATGATTTGAAAAAAAAAAACTAAACAAAATAAATAAAAAAATACCATTAGAGTAGCATCAGTAGTGATGAGAAAGTGCTTTTTTAACTGAAGTTGCTGTCAAGAATTTTTAATTCCCTGTGTGGACATTCGAAAATTAGTATAAGAAGGTTACTTTCAGCTTTGCTACTTTACGCAAATCATTTATGAAAAGGAAACTTGAAGAATCTCATGTGATTGCGAATAGAATCTTTATAAAATTTAGACTAGAATAACGAAAAATATTAGTTTGGGGAAAAAGAAATCCATTATTTTCTTGGTAGAAGGCTGTAGTGATCGATATCTCGTAAAGTATCCATGAAACCATTTAAAGTTTATGCTCGTTGCCATTTCACACTAAAAGATCTTATGTTGTTTTTAGTTTGTTCCATTCAGTTGTGAACTACAGGGTATTAATAATAGAGGGTGGTTAAATTTTAAGGGCCGATAAATGTGAACTACATTTAAACGACAAGTTTTTTTCTGCATTTTATTTGACATTTTTCAATTTCAGACTAACTCAATTTGAACTATGGAAAGATACACAATCGAGCAAAGCTTTAAAGTTATCAGGCTTATTATGAAAACGGGCGTTCAAATCAAAATGCATATCGCGCACTTCGAAGAAAATCATCTTCAGTGATGAGACACATTTTCACCTCAGTGGATTCGTCAATAAGCAGAATTCCGCATTTGGGCGAATGATAATCCAAGAGTGATTGCCGAAAAACCAATGCACCCACAAAGAGTGACTGTTTGGTGCGGTTTTTGGTCCAAAATGAGGCCGTTCAGGCAGTTACTGTGAATAGTGTTCGCTATCGTGAGTTGATAAAGAACTTTGTATGGTCCGAATTGGAAGATATGGATGTGGACGATATGTGATTTCAACAGGACGGTGCCACTTGTCACACAGCTAACGAAACAATGGCCGATATTTTGTTCCATACGTAATTGCGCCATACCAATATTATCATAATAAAGAGAAGTGACAATAATTTCCTAAAAAAATTGTATTTTATTCAAAATCAACAGCGGCCCTTGAAACTTAACCACCCTTTAGAAGTCAATAAAGAAAAAATTCGGTACATTTTACAGTATTTGTGTGATAGAAGCGAAAATACTAACCAGGCCCCTGAAATTGTGAACGGCGATTTAAGTGAAATTTTGGTTTCGTTAATTCCGTTTAGGCATTTTTGATGCTAAAGAAAATGTTGATAATGTCGATAGAATCACTCGAAGTTGACTGCCATATTAGTAGTCGTAGCATCACCCAGGAGCTAGAGATCGACCATGAAAAAGTTTTAAAGCATTTGCGCAAAAAATTTACGCAAAAATAATGAATTTCTTTTTCCCCAAACAATATTATTAAGCTTAATATTATTTTGCAAACAAATACCTAAGGTAATTCCGGGCTCCAATAGACGTCGATGGATGCCTCAAGGACGTGGAGATGATAAGACACATGACCTACATATTTAAGGATAGTTCTAAAATAGAGAAATGGGTAAGAGATCGAACTCTCAAGATAAGTGTAATACCTTTAAAGCAGAAATCCTACCTCAAATCGACAGATAGACGGTAATAAAGGGTCTGCTTACACTGAACTGATTGAAAAAAAAATACAAAAATTAGATATGACTAATTCTAGACCCTTATTTGGGTTCCGTGGCTCAGTGGCATAGAATTCATTTATTTATTTGCATATTTATTAAAAATTGTTTTAGATCAAGAAAAATAAAGATCGATAGATGATGAGGTTAGGTTAAATTCGAAAATATTCCTTCCAATAAGGGCATTAATTCTAGCAGTATCTGCATAGAAGATACTTCCGTGGAACATTAAAATTTATTCTTTCTAAAAGTGTCTGACAGTCATAAAATCCTTGCATAAGCAAAAACTGAAAGTTAAAGATAATATTGACCTTCTCTTGGGGCGCAATTTCAAATTGAGCAGCGATAAATGAGCAATATCAGAAGGCAAAAGATCCGAGAAACCCTATGGACGTAAGTCAAATTATAGAAACACCTTATGCAGGCGTTCTAGCCTATCAATGTGAAACTGGTGGAAAGGGCGCCAGATCATTGCAGATACTCCAGATGCGAGCGAACAATACAAGGGCGGATGTCGAGTACGTTGTTTATTATGGTCGTAACAGTGACATTTTGTGTCCATGTGAGACCTTAGAGCAATAACCCCTTGCTCGCCATGACCTAGCCAACGGAACTGCTGGATCTTAGGTTCGTTGGACTTTGTTTAAGCCACCTTAAAACTCATAAAATCTTTTGTCACCTCGCCTGCGATACTCTCCGTCGCCAAAAGGGTATTTAGCACTGCGACCTGAAAGAGCTATTGTGCCCCTTCATGAATTCAGAGTATTTCCAGAGTTGAGCCCAACTTTCTCAATAAATTTTAACATTTCTCCTATTTCATAGTTTTATTTCCTTCTCTGTTTCGTCGCTTATGCATCAGTGCTGGACACAATGCCAGCAGATGTTTGGCGGTTCCATCTCCAACCCTACAGAACATAGAACTTCCATTGGAGTATATGCTCCAGTTTGTAAGATGATAATTTTGCTCTGTTAGATTCTGTGATGATTTTGAGAATCATTCATTATACTTATTTAATTCCATACAATCTTTAAATCGGTCTAAGCTAAACTCTCTTTGACTTGAGCTTTCGATAAAGCCGGCAGATTTTCTCAGTATGATTTTCTTTGCCCTTCTTCTACTTTCTGAATAAGAGAGTTGAAGTTACCCATTCCTAAGCCAACAAATGGCTCAGGGCTACTAAAAGACTCTGGGCAATGGCTAATTTATCTGCCATTTCGTTCCTAGTAATCCCTATGTGCCTTAAGGGAAGGAACAATATTTTTTATAAAAAAGAAAGTACGAAAAATATTTAATATAAAAATCTTGTGATTAATATAAAAAATTGTAATAAGGAGTTCATATTTCTAAGCACGAATAACTGCAGCATAAATATGTGCATGACACCGCGAACTGATTATTATTTTTATCTTCTTTTTGTTTTCGTCAAAATGCCAGAGTGAAATTTGGCCACCAATCACAAGTACATTCAACTCACTTTGCAACTCATCCAACCACTTCGAAGAGACGAAATATACCCGAGCATAAAAAATTAATTACACACACATGCAATAAGATGCCGCTCCCAAAACTATGCAATGGCGAGAATTCAATTTTTTGCGCATTCTTCGCCTGCTGCGCACTACGGGCATTTTAAGCTTGTCAAGCACCCACAATTTAGTCCACAAAATGGCGCGCAATAACTAAAAAACGAAGTAGACGCAGTTGCTTAAATAGAAAATTGGTTAAGTACATAAAAAGCAACAGCAGACGTAGGCAAACACAGCAACCAACCGGCATTTGGTAGTGGCAACATGCAGACAACAGCGGAAATTTAATGGCATAACCAGCAATGGTGGCTGATGCGGTGCGGCGCGGAGGTGCATGTAAACAAAAAATACAAATGCTTCTGGAAAGTAGAAGGCAACCGCATAATTGCATTGTTATTGCTTGAGCTGTGGTTCTGCGTTGTTTGACTATGCCGCCGGCGTCGAAAATGTGTTGTTGCAGCAATTGTTGCCAAACAAAATGTGGTTAGCAGGCATGCAACCAACCGACCGCCGGCCAACCGACCGACCGACAATTCATGCAACCAACCATGAGAAAAAATGAGCATTGAGCGCTGGAGTATGAAAAACTTTCAAGAATTTCAATTGTGTGTGAAGCAGAAGCATTCATACGAGTTGCTCGCTTGTTTGGCGGCTTTTTTTTGTACTTTTTTTTTTTGAAATTTCAACTGCTGTTTGTGAGCGCTGATGTGACTGCTTTTGAGATGCTGTTTAGCTGTTGTAGCTGCAGTTTTGCTGGTGGTTAGACAACGAAAAGTACAATTGCCTCCTTCGCTGCCCATGAAGCGCATTTAGTGGTGAATTTCCAAACAGCAAATTCTCGTACGAATTTTGAGCACTTCGAGCCAGATGAAGGATTGCAAAACATTAATCAAAACTCAAAGAAAAACTTATGTAAACTAAATGATAAAAAAAGTGATTTGTAAAAGTGTTTTCCAAAGCAAAACAGAAACTTTTAAAACCAACAGAATATGAAAATCAAACAGTTGTTTGCCAAACCGATTTACTTCATACAAAGAAATCGACTTGCGACTCAGTGCAGAGATTTGCGTACATTTTCACAAATGCACACTAAGTAGTTATATCCTTTGGATGCATTACCTGCCCTCTCTGCGGCCACGAGCCACAAATACGGCAAATAGCAGTTGCCTTTAACGTATTTAGACACCGACACATTCGAATAGATGATTTTTTGAGCAGAATTGGAGTCGAAGTGTGCACAAAAAAGAACGGAAAGTAATGTGTCTTCAATTTTTGAGGTAAAGGAGTTTCATAAGTGTATAACGTTTCTCGGCCAAAATCACGTAAGCGGTTATCGCGGCAATTAAGAAGAAAAAGATAAGAATTCTCATCAGGCTAGTGTGGCTAATGTTGAGTTGTTGAGGTCCGTTGCGAATTGATGTTTTCGTAGTTCAAGCAATATACACTCATATAGCCCGCGACAAATCGTGCCACATCAATATGTTGACCAGTTTTGACACGCATTTCGACCAAATTTAATTTAATTAATATGGAGAAAATGCGCAACACCATCAAGAGAAAAAGTAATAAAAATTCAAAGGGATTTTTTAGCTATTTCAAATTGGTGCTTTATTATACTAAAATTCAATAAGCACTTTTATAGCTTATGCAAAATAATGCCAGTGATTCTAATTAAGTAAGCAGGTGAAATGGTTGAAGTACCACTCTGGCGCTCCCCGAGTAGCACTAAGGTGCCGTTCTGATACCATTATGAGACCTCCAAAAGGCAGATATCTAAAACCAGCCAGAGCTGTTCATGTAATGCTCGGAGAATGTTGATGAGATGCGAGTTGGAGCATTGCTCTAGACTGTTGAAAAAAGGAGCACCCAGTGACATTAATCGTCTAGCTGCCAAATTGGGATATTTACAGAGAAAGTGCTCAACAGTCTCCCTCTGTGAAATGTCCCCATCTTCTTCTGCAATGGGGGTTAAATGGAATACCTACTACTTTCGTGTGTGTTCCGTCCGTCCAATAACCGGTAAATACAGCGACGAGTTTGGAAGTTGAATGGCGTGGAGTGCCCAGGACTTTTTGAGTCCTACCGCTATTGTACTGGGGCCGACGGGTATTCGAAATAGCATATGAGGAAATTAAGCTCCATCTTTTCTGCCTTTTCCTAAGAAATAAGTTGTGCAGTTCCCTTTTTACAACTGTCAGAGGGATGCCGATGACCGAGGAGGAGGCCTTTGAGACCGATTCGGTACCTTCCTGACAAGCTCATCAGCAATTTTATTTCCCTCTATGTTGCTATGTAATGGGACCCAGATCAGAGAAATTTTACCTGCACACCCCAGAGATTTAATCTCCTCCTTACAGAAGTTGACCAGTTTGGATCTGCACCATGGCGTCGTCAGAGCCTTAATTGCAGCTGGCTATCGGAAAGAATGTAAATATATCCATTGCTCCCGCGTTCTCTAAGCATTTGCATGCCTGCAGCATCGCAAAGACGTGTGCCTGAAAAACACTAGCAGTATTCGGCAATTTGAAGGAAATAGATGAATTGGCTGATTTAGAGAAAGTCCCTTCTTTGAATCTCTGATTCCATCGTGGAGCTGTCAGTGCAGATTTCCGCCTTGTACCAATTCTGCTTACTTGGAAAGATTGTACTGGCACGAATTTCAGAACTCACCCCTTTAACTTGATTGCACTTTGAGCAGCGATGGAAAAAACGCAAAAGCCGATGGTAAGTAAGTGGAAAACGACATTCAGGATGCTATTGCAAGCAGTCCTTGAACCCTCTTCAGTTTAGTGACATTATAGCCCTTCCGAAGAGCTTCCAACCAAACCAGATATCCGTACGTTAAAACTGGCAGAACCACTATTTTGTACATCCAAAGAACGACTCCTGGCTTGAGAGACTATTTTTTGCCGTACATAGTCAGGTCTTCTTTACCCAATTTTCAATGTGTTGCTTCCAATGGAGTTTGGAGTCAAGTATCACACTAAGATACCCAACTTTCGATAAAAGCGGGAGAACCTGGTTGTTTAATTTGGGGAAGTTCAAAGTGTTGAGGTTTATAGTTTCTGGTAAAAAGCACCAGCTTCGTTTTATCAGAGATAACTCTGAGGCCGCAGCGACTAAGTACAGCTTTTCCAAAATCTCAGCCAAGATTGAGGATAACGGTCCCGACAGAATAGGGTATCTATTTGAAAATGTAATTTTTTTGCATATTTTAAATTGGAGTTATATGCTGTTTTAGACAATGAATTTCACTTTTACACAAAAATAATGAAAATTGGTTTGCCAAATTTATGCTGCGGTGTGTATCAACTATTCTTGGTAACTTAGGCTGTTAATTTGCATGCCAATTTTTGGAGCTTTTTACGTATAGCTGAGCAATTTTTTTTTTCATTGGCACTATTTTGGCAATACACCATCCATTTTGGAAGGAGGTTTCCAATATTTGCTAATTTGAAAACAATATGTGATTGAAACCCACCCTAGGAGCCACCTTTTACATATTAATTTACACTTTTATGTATCGACAGATTGAAGCTTATGTGCAATAATTGTATACCGGAATATTCGAGAGAAAATACATACACAAATTTTGCAATTTTCATTGCTGTGGCAAAATTTTATTTCCCCAATTATTTTGCAATTTTTCTGAAAAAGGGTCATCAATTGGGTAACTGACAAAAGCAGGGATAAATAAATGTTTGGAAATACATGCGTACTATATATACATTTACAGACAAATGCACATACACATACGCACATAACAACAACAGCGGCACATATAAAACCCAACGCACAGCGAAAGCAATGAAAATAATAAATACAGAATTACAAGGAACAAAGGCCAAGGATCTTGTAGACACAAAAAAAGGTTGAAAATAGAAAGAACGACGAAATAAATGTGCTCTTAAGTCTCATAGCCTGACAGTTAAAGGAAGCTGATGGCAAAAGTTATCCTTTATGGCTATTTTGTGAAAGGGAATTGGTTGGGTTGACTAATGTTTCTCGTTTGGCCTTTCGTGTTTGTTGTTGTTTCAAATGTTTGCACAATAGATACTTTCGTGCAACATGGTACAATACAACTACAATTATTAACATAAACAGGGCTGAAAAATTTATAGAATTTTATGGGAAACTGTTGCGTTTATGAGACCGAAGTAAATAAGCAGAGGCTTACATACATTTTTTTCCAAAATGCGTTTAAGTATCAGGTCAGACCATAAGTTCGTACGTTTTTTAAAGGTGGTTTTAAAATTAATAAAAAAAATATTTAAGTATTTATTAATCAATAATATTTTTCTTCATTATTTACAATGTCTTCCCAACGTTTAGGCAAATTTTTAATTCCCTGCTCAAAAAATGTTTTGCCTTTGGAGCCAAAATACGCTTCGATATCCATTTTTATAGCTTTTTTTGAGGAGTAGTTCTTGTAGCTCATATGGGATTGAAGTCCACAGAAAAGGTGATAATCACAAGGAGCAATATCCGGAGAGTAGGATGGATGGGTTAGCTCGTTCAGCTTGCCTAATGTTTGCTTGCGGTGGTGAAACAAAACTTTGCGTCTATTTACTAAAGACGGTCGATTTTTTTAAGTGCCTCATTCAGGCTTGATAGCTGATGGGAATAATAATCAGCAGTTATCGTCTGGTTTGGTTCCAGAAGTTCATAATAAACCATACCGGCCATATGCCACCAAATAGATAGGGGAATCTTCTTGGGGTGAAGGCCATATCTAGGGGTCGATTCTGGTGTTTCATCTTTATCTAAACATTGGCGTTTGAACAGGATTATTGCATAGGACCCATTTTTCCTCACCAGTAACGATACGGTTCAAAAAATTTTAATTTTCAAGCCGTTGCAGCAGCTGAGAACACACATTCACTCTCTGCTGCAGGTTGGCGACGGAAAGTCTATGCGGAACCCATTTTCCCAGCTTTGAAACCTTTCCCAACTGAACCAGGTGCCTGTGAAATGTGCCATACGATGAATTTAACCTCTGAGCTATCATATCGACTGTCAAATTTGGCTCAGCTTCCACGAGTTCGAGCAAGGCCTCAGAGTTAAAGACTTCAGGACGACCAGCGCGCGGGCCATCCTCCACGTCGCAGTTACCACTTCGGAATTTTGAAAACCACTTTTGCGCAGTCTTTAGACTCACGGTACCCTCTTCGTGAACAGTGTTTATTTCTGCAGCAGCAGTTGTTGCATTTTTACCACTTTTATATAATAAAAAAAATACAAAATACAATATGCCTCTTATACGCGTTCGACGAATCCATTTTATTTTTTAACAACACGTGCTTCTATCCGCGATTAAAATCACTTGTTGAATGCCCAATATATCAAACAAAATACAAGTAGTTCCGTTATATTCCGCGAATAATTTTTTGTATGCAAAAATCGTATATAAGTGAAATTATGGGTAAAATACGCACGAACTTATGGACTGACCTGATACAAGATGGCGCATAATTAATCATGCAATTTTATTTTTGGATCATTTTCTTACCGAATAAAGAAACATGATGGTGAGTGATGTAAATCTTTATTTTGACTTTTATTTATTTATTACATTGGTTTATTGTTTGTCTGTTTCTATAGGTAATTCACTTCACAGACGATATTTGCAAAATTATGAATCTTCCAATACTATAATAATAGTCTTAGCTAGAGCAAATGCTTGCAAAAAAGTTAGTATATACTTTTCTATAGTAGGATGGCCCAAAAAAATTAATTTTTTTTTCTATTGCCAAAGGAGTTGGATTAACACTTAAGGGGCTCCGGTGGTCTAGAGCTCGAAAATTTAGGATATTTTCAGGAATTTTTTTTACAACAATATTCAAATTTCAGACAATTCGATTGAATAGACTTTTTTTTGACAACACCAGGCCGAAAAAAGTAATTTCGAGATACTTGAGTTTAAAATTTTGAGAGTGGCAGCGTGACGAATCTGACTCTACCTGCTAAAACGGCTGTAGAATCGAAAATACTGGGAATATCCTTCCACAAATTTGACTGTATATTCTTAAAAGCCTATACTTTCGAAATATCGAATGTCGATTTATTTGAAAATTCTAGGTGTTATTGTAGATAGTAAACTGTCATGGAAGAAAGAGTAAAGATACATTGGATATACATGTCGGCCATTAGATCAATAGCACTCTATGGTTCGCTAGTATGGAAGGAGTGTGGAAGGAGCGGGGTGGCTGTCTTCTACCCGAAGTTTGTTGTCCAAAAGTCTTTCAGCATTTCTAATCACTGAAGCATATGTCAAGCTGGGATCTATGCTGTTACCAAAGCAGCTGGATTAGCGTTGGAATTTACTCCCCTCGATTATTGCTATTAAAGCAATAATGGCGGTGATGATTAACTCGGAATGTGTACACCACTGTGGATTCAAAATAGACGAGCCCTGCGAGAATAGATAGGTCCCAATTTAGAGAGTAATATCGCACAAGGGAATAGATGGAAATGAGAGAGTTGATGAGCTTGCTAAGGCAGGCATCCGCTTGCCTAGGATGGGAACGTCGAGCAAGCAAGCAAAAATCTTGAAAATCGGTTGTAAAACAACAAATCTATCAACTGTAAATGTCTTGGCTATACATGACCTTGACTACACCCTTTTAGTAAAATCCCTATAACTCTCTTAATTTTGGCCCAATTGGCTTGAAATTTTGCCAAGCTATTGCAAAAGCATTTAGAAGACGGAACTAGACGAGAAACTAACCCTGGAAGCACAGTCTATATGGGAAGCCTCGACCACCCACTGGATTGTCAAAATAATGCTACGAACTGGCAACATAAAAACAACTAACTTTATTTTATCACTCCCAAGCAAGGAAGGTAAAATATTGGTTGGAGTACTGACGGGACATTGAGTCATTCCATATCATGCAGCTAAAATTGGATTGGTTCAGAAGCACGCGAGTAACTTATGCGAAGAAGAAGGTTTACATTAGAACACTTTGTTTACCACTGTTCTGCTCTAAGTAGAGCTCGTTACAACTGCCTGGGATCTTTATACTGTTTATCTCTGAAGGATATTGCTAAAAAAAAGTTTAAACTGCTTATTAAAACTCGCCAAGACATGTATCACGAACTATGTTTAACAAAACTCCAACAACACTGGTAAAACAACGGATCCTTGTGGCCTATGTGAGATCTATTCAGATCAGGCAGATATACCTAACCTAACATGGGACCAGAAAAATTAGATACCTATTTTGAATACATTTTTTATTTAATATTTACCCGTACCGCTAAAGCTTTGAAAATTGTCTGTAAATTCCTGTGGGAAAAATGCATATCTCCGTAAATTTGGTATAAAATGTTTACAGATCCCTTTTAATTTCGTCTTACAAATGTCGTAAAACTTATACCAAAAACGAAAAAAATATTTGTTTCAATTTTGAACATTTGCTTAAGTTTTGGAAGGATTTCAGGGTTACTATGAAAAGTAGTTAAAAAAATTTTAAGACAATTTTTGGACGTTTGTGAAGAGGGTTTAAGAGAAGAAATTAAATAATACCGATTTGTAAAAATTGTATGCCAAATTTATGGAAAAGTGAACTTTTTCCTTTGCAATTTCAATGATAATTTTCACTAAAAAATAAAATAAAAAAAAAATAAATAAAAATATGGGTTACTAAGTTTTTTGGCCATAGAACAAATTTAGGGAGTAGCATAAAAAAAATTTGATTTTGGGCCACCCTAATGTGCTGTATATGTAACTATACCCAATTACAAAAACACTCATAACACCATTGAAAATATTAAAACGCTTTCAGTTGTTGACTTATTCGAAATATATTAACTTCACTCAACAGGCAATAAAATACAATTTGAGTTAAGTGAAAATGTGCGAATTATGCCGGAAAGTATTGAATAGTTTATGCAGTGTTTCTTGTTATTCTTTGTATAATAGCGCTGACGATGTAATTATTTATCTGATAGTAAAAATTTATTATCCCTGAATATATGAGCTTGAATTACTGGGTACTATTGTAATGTAATGGGCCATAAATTATGATAAGAAACTTTTCGAATTTAACGAAGTTTGGTGACAATTTTTTTTTCTGTGAGTTTGGCAAAACTAAAACGGAAATCTAAAACTAATAAATGCATTTTTTTTAATGTTTAATGGCCAGCAAAAGGCTTGTGTTATATGCTCTGCAGCTTAAACAATAAGGAAAACACATACGAAATACTAATTTTGCGCGATATAAAGGGTAGTCCAACAGCTGTTTTTTTTAAATCATATGCTAGATAACCTATTTCGTGCTCAACAAAGAGGCAGCGACTCAGTATTAAATCTGCACTCTACGAAAAGGACTGAATAAAGTTTCGAGAGAGTGCGACTCTGTCCGCCTTAACCTTTCACGCACCAAACTGAAGCGAATTTTTCATAAAGCCCTTGTGCAGGCTTACAAAGTTCAATCGACTCAGGAATTTAAGATACACGACCAGCCGTTTTGTTATCGAATCTCAGCTTCAGCCTTTGAGCAGCGCGAAATGGACACCGATTTTGCTCTATTCTGACGAAGCGCGTTTTTATCTGCCGGCACTGCCGTAATTGGGGATAGGATAGTCACGCTCGCAGGGAGTGGCAATTTGGGGCGGATTTTGAAGCGGTGGCATCATTGGACCATTTTTATTTGAAAATACTGTTGGAAACACCATTTTGGTTAATGGAAATGAAAGACATAGTCCTGGATGATTTTGGATTTCAGCAGGATGGCGCACCGTGACACACAGCGCATGCCTGTATTTCTTTTGCGCGACAATTTCGGTAATCGTCTTAGCAGCCGTGTTGGCGATGTCAATTGACCACCTCGGAATTGTGCTTCGACTCTGTTGGACCTTTTTTTTGAGGATTGTAGTGAAAGAACGATGTTGTGCGAAAAATCCATTAACGATTGAGGTTCTTAAGACGAAGCAAGCCATTGGTGAGATACGGCCATAAGTCGCCACTTAGGTCTTTGAACGTCGCCGTCACAACAATAGATGATGTCAGCCTGGAGATAAACCGACAAATCACGCGTTACTATGGTCTCAGTAAGCAAATGTGTAGTAGTAGTAGTAGAAACCGCTCTCGCCCGACAAAACTAGCTTGTAGAGTGTAGACACTCAGTTTACCCGCGCTGCTCTATGACGCTGAAGCATGGGTTGTGTCGCAGAGTGATGCAGCCGCTCTTGGGATATTCGAGGGGAAGATACTTTGGAAAATTTTCGGTCCTCTTCACTTTGGCGATAACAACTACCGCCGAATGAACCTAAAGATGTATGCGCTCTACGACGATGTGGAGTTAGGCGCTTCAATATTCATCGCTTGCGCTGCCTGGGCCACGTCGATCGTATGGATGCAGAAGCTCCAGCAAATAAGGTGTTCAGATGACAAGTTAGAGGACAACAACGTAGTGGAAGACCATGCGTCCGAAGGAAGGACCAAGTGGAGGAAAGTCTATCATCACTTGGTGTAATAAATTGGAGAAGGCGCGCACAAAGCAGAAACGGCTGACGAGATTTGTTGCAGTCGGTCTTAGACCGGTAACAAAGTTGGGATCCTTGAGCAGGCTATATAAGCAAGAAATGCACAAACAAGCTTAGATCTTTGAAGGCAGAGATATAAATGAAATTGTGTTTCATAAATAATGGAATATTTACTTTTTCGAATAAACCAACGACATACCGAAAAAATTAATTTTTGTTGAATTTTTAAAAATATGCTACTATGTATATGGCTCACCCTTGTTGTCCCATATTTCGCATTACTACTGTGCAGAAGACTTATGTGCCTTAACGAAATTTTTTAATTCAAAATGGCACTAGTCGGAAACTAGTTGACATCCTTACTATTGCAATCAAAACCCACTTACATATGTTCTACACATACAAATGAACTTGTATGTATGTATGTATGTGAATATATGTGTATGTGAATGTATGTATGTCATTATGTGGCTGCATTCAAAGGCAGCGAAAGCATTGAAATGTTACCGTTGCCGCATTTGCGGCATTCGCTGTGCGTATAATTGCTGTTCCTGTTGTTTTTGTTCATGGCTGCAACTGTCGATGTTTTCACTGCTGATGATGCTGCTGTTGCAGTTGCTGTGTTGCTGATGTTTTCGTTATGCTGTTAGTGGTAGAGGCAGCCGTGGCGGTAGAGGCTAAAGTTGTTGGCGTTGCAAAAGTGCAAGGACCCAACTTCTAGCTTGTAGGGCATACAAATACACGCATACACGCACATGAATAAAAAATATTTCAAACTTCCAACCTTGTGTCTACATGTGTATGTATGTAATGGTGTGGAGCAAGTATGTGCCGACAACAGTTCTTATTGAGCGTACGTTGCTTTGCTACAAGTTGCGGCCGTGCCGAAACAACAACAATAACAAATTTTCAAAAGGGGAAATACGCCTTTTAAACAGCACAATTTAATGCAGGTCCTGGATGTTGCTGGCCATTTTTGTTGCTGCTTCGGATTTTCTGCCTGTGCAATGGTAGGAGGCAGAGAGGTTTCGCTTAAGTGTCTTTTGCCTACTTTCCTGCACTTTTCTCGAAATGCACAAACAAGCTTACGTACACATATTAAAGGGGATAAAAGCGCAAGTGTGTATTGGGGAGTGTTTAAAAAAATGCAACAGGCCCTCAACCAACACTCTCAGCACAACAACAAACAGACGGCTTAAGAAAAGTGAAATAAAACAAAAAGTAAATCCAATTAAATGTTGCAAGTACGATAGTACAGATAGAATTCATGTATTGCTTATGAATATGTGTGAGTGGTGCATATATAAGTACAGTCTGTCTAATGGGAGCGTGACCGGCAAAATTACAAAAAAAAAAAAAAAATCAAAAATGCTGCCAAATCGGGGTTGTGCAATTTGTTAGTTTTGTGAGAAATTTAGAAAGTGTACGTTGGTTTTACAAAATGAGTCCTACATATGAAAACCGATTTCAAGCAGTAATTCTATGTTCACGCCCTAAGAGTCCAGAAATGTCGTGTGCATCTGCAGCAAGAGATTTGAAGAATTCTAAGATTTTCATAAATAAATGGGTGCAACAGTATACTGAAGTTAAGAACGTTGACGATTTCAAAAAAATATCTCTTCAAAGCAAGATCAGTAGATCTCAAAGGACGAATGCATTATTCTTCGTCCAAGTGTGTTCATCCTTGGGCAACCATATCAACCTAAGATCAGTAGACCATTGATTTTTTGTGACAAAATCGAACTTATCGTTTCTTGAAGCTGTAGCAGTTTTAAGCAAAAGTGCTCTTATTGTATCCAAACACACGATTGGAGGACTTTTACGTGGAAGACCTTCAAGTCCGGAGCACATTAAAAAAATTGCTGCTCTCATTACATTACCACACATTGAAAAAAGAGTTGAATGGACCAAAGCAAAACCGGAACGGAAATAGGCAAACTTAATCTTCACGGATGAATCTACCTTTTGGGTGAATAGTTGCTTACATCGGTCCTGCTGTACTGCACATAATCGACACCTTCAAGGAGCTGTCAAGCATCCACTCAAGGTTCATGTTTGAGGCTACTACTCCGAAGAAATATTTGACGCTGTTTACCGGCAATTTGAAAGCAGTTTTGAAGAACAAACTTTACCAAAAAGCTTTATTACCACCAGCTGCGAAGTTGTTTGGAAGAACTAGCCAACATTAGATTTTACAAGAAGGCAACGAATCTAAGCATCGAAACTGAAGGTGTGTAAAGTGGAAACAGAACATAACAATGAGATTAAACTTTTGGATTTTCCTTCACAGTCAACTGATGCCAACTCTATTGCAAATATTTGGGCAATAGTTGAGCAAAAACTCAAAGGAAAACAAATATGAATGGTCAAACAGTTATCAAGGGGAATTGGGTTGATCTGTCGCCGATTTCCAAAACTTCTGCAGGAATTATAACAAAGTGTGACTTGAAGTTGTGAAGTCGTTTCAGCTAATGGTGGCGATTATACATTTTTATTGAATATATTACGTATAAAAAATATTATAAGCTCATATTATGCAGTTTGCTAAAATCGATTTTGTCAAATAGTTTCTAAGTTATGGTTCCTTTAGACAGATTGTAGTGGGTTACTTAATAGGGATGCTGCAATTTCGGATTGCTTTGTGAGATTTTTAATACTGGCTTTAACCGTTATTAATTCGTATCGCATCGATTTCTTCTCATCTATAGTACACTCCATTGTAATATTATACACACATGCATATTTTTTATAAAAATATAAAAATAATTTCTAACAAAAACCATATGAGGTAGGTTCAATAAGTACCCGTGTTAGAAATGAAGACACCATTTTTGCAAAAAAAAAATTTTTTTAGTTTTCACCATGGTCCCCTTTTAAAAAGATACTCCCAATGCTCTAACCATCTTTTTAACCTCTCCTTTTGCGAACTCTCAAAATACGTCTCTGTTCCGGCGATTACTTCCTCGTTTAAACTAAATTTTTTCCCGCGAGCCATTTCTTCATGTTAGGGAACAAGAAAAAGTCGTTGGGAGCCAGATCGGGTGAATACGGCAGCAATTCATAACGCAGTCCATGCAGTTTGGTGGCGAAAACTCCGGATGAAAGTGCTGGTGCGTTATCGTGGAGAAACAGCACCTTTTATTCTCCAAATGCGGTCGTGTCTCCATAATTTTTTGTGAAAGCGGTGCAATAACTACTTATCGAACCGACTTCGTACAGTATGGATGGTAAGGCTGAAAATTTGATTTGAGATCACTCTTTCGCGAATCTTTTGGATTAATTGATGAATCTTAAGAGGTCCGGAAGAGGAAGAGCATGGACTTTATGCATACTCAGTACATCGTACCCCAACATCCTAAGTCTGATTATAGAGAACGCCGGACAGCTACAGAGAAAGTGCTCTGCAGTGCGTTAATTTCCTGTTTGGTTCTTTCACAAAGCACTCGGGTACTCTGCAAGAGCCTAACTCAGACCAACGTCTTCCATGGGTAGACCTCATGAAGTCATCAATCCATAGTTGAAGCGATGCGAAGAAACGAAGAAAGGGGTAAGGGCCTTGTGGTATGCTTGCAGAGTCTTCATTAGCCAGTTTATTGGCCAACTCTTTCCTTGTAATACCGCAGTGTCCAGGCACCCAAATAAGACAAACTTTGTTGTGTTTTGCAACGCTGTTCAGTTTTGACTTACATTCACCGATTAATTTCAAAGAGTAGCGTGGGTTAGCAACGGCTCTCAGTGCAGCTCGACTGTCTTTACAAATTCCAATACTACAACCCCGCCACTTTTTATCAACTAGCCAGTATGTTACATTCAAGATGGCATAGACTTTTGTTAAGAATACCGTAGCCATATGCGCTGTAGCGTAGGAGTACTTAGTGTCTTCGTCTAAGTACCATCCAGATTCGCTACCGTCATGGGTTTTGGATCCGTCGGTGTAGAAAGTGTGCTGATATCCTGTTAATAGGTTCTCTGGGCTTACCCATTGATCTCTATCTGGGACTAAAATATCATACTTCCTACCGAAGCTAACGTAAGACGCCAGATTGTCCGTTGGCATCGAGAACAGTGTGCACCGACAACTGACAGCGGCCAGTGCTTTCTTCGTATCTCCAGACTCTGTTTAGTTTGAGACTGTACGCTGCCTTCATCGCTTCCTCGAATTTGAAGATCTAGTGTTTAGAATGGCATCACCAGATATCGCACTCAGCACCTGTGATATCAAAGCACACACTTCTCTGTAGTCTGGTTAGGGGTTTTACTTTGGACGTAACTATAGTAGCCTTCCACCAGACTACAAAGGCGTATGTAATAATGGGTCTAATCAGGGTGATGTACAACCAGTGTCATATCGCCGGTCTTAGACCTCATGTCTTGTCAAAGTTTTTCTTCCACTGCCAGAAGGCTTTTAGTATTCGGGAGACCTTTTGCTTGACATGCGTCTTCCAGTTCATCTTTCTATGTAGGATTACCTAAGTATTTGTCCTCAGAAAACAGTTGCAGTGTTACTCCTTTCAAAGTGGGTAGTAACAGTTCTTCCATATTGTGTTTCCTAGCGAAAAGTGCCAAGGTGCTTTTTATAGGAATCACCGACAGACCACGCAATTTGCACCAATGCTCCATCTTGTTTAGAGCTACCTGCATTTCATTGCATATAGGTACTAGTGACGGTCCTGAGATTAGTACGCATACATCATCCGCATAAGCTTGGACGTATTCAATGTACTGCAGGTTGTTAAGAATAGAGCCCACAACAAAGCACCAAAGTAGGGGAGAGAGCACACTGCCTTGTGGCCAGTCCTTCTTAATCTTAACCTTGCCTCCTTCATCGTTTTCTCAACCTGTGATAAGCAGTCTCTTGGAGACTCATTCTATGCAGTCTCTATCCATCTGACAATGTTTTCTTATAGGCTTATGGCTTCTTATAGAAGAGCGCATAGAGGCAAAGGTAGGATTGCCAACGCTCCTTCAATGTCCACAAACACCAAAAGTGTACTCTCTTGTTAAATGAGCTACAAGACTGCAAACTAAAAAATTTAAAATTCTTGGTAAAAAGTTTGAATTTTTTTGAAATTTTTACGAATTTTTAAACTTTAAAAGATATCGCCTTTCTAGACGTATGAACTATATTTTTATACGAAATTAAGGAAAAAAATTATTGATGTGAAAAACATTGGGAGTATTGTTTTTGTTTTTCCTTGGCTTTATTAGGAGCACACTTTTTTATCTCACTGTATGTAGTTGTGCAATTTACACTACATTCTACTTTTGGGGGATTGTGAATGCATGACAATTCAATTCAATTTCTTTACATTCGGCAATCATGAAAAAAATACCTAAATTTCCTTGTGCGCTTTCAATGCAATTTGCCAACTGTGCAACGGTGACACTCATATCGTCGGCTCTTTATGCCAGTTGAGTGCACCAACAACACACAAGCCCTCAAATTGTCACTTCCTCTATGAAAAAACCAAGGAAAGTAAAATTCAATTGAAAGTGGATGGGGAGGAGGGGAGCGCGCAGATGCAGCAGGAGGAGTAACAAGTCAACGCTAAGTATAATTTTCCCTTAATTTACTCAGTTTTCTTGCGATTCGCGCAATTTACGCTATTCGCACTTGCATAACCAATTTGCAGGGCAACAGCAGTTGCAATTTCAGTTTTTTAGTTGTTGAATGGGATTGCTCGTAAAAATACAAATAAACATACACACACACACATACATGCATACATGAATATTAAATGTCGCATACAGACGCATACAAATTGCAAAGCTATGTGCGCCCGAGTGGTACTAACACTTTTTAATAAAGCCATTTTTTTTGTGTGTGAGGCAAGCACAGTAGTTTATCTTGCAACGGCAAATAGTAAGTGCAGCAAACTTGCAACACTTGAGTATGAGCACTTCCTTCTTGACACATTCACACCCACACACACCTACTAACTCATTCGCAAATAAAAGCAATCTGTCCGTTACACAGTTATACGCTATGTCGGCGGGCGTCTGCTTGACTGCTTGCTTGGCGCGCAGTGTCTGGAAATGTAAGTGTAGAGCCACTTGCCACTTGGCACTTCGCAAAGGGTCTGCTGCAAAAGAGTTCCCCAACGCTTACTTTGGTGCACTAAACAAATAGTGCAATTGTGGTTGGTGGCAGCTTGGTTGGGCGTACTGTGCCACCTACTCCGCATACTTCTCATCGTCATCATCACCAGTTTCATGACTTTTTGCTCGCTTTGCTTTCGCGTAACAAAAGTTCAAATTAATCAAGGTTTATCGTGTTTTTGTTATTACTGTCTTTGTTTTTGTTTCACGTCGCATTGTCGTGGTAGTTTTTGTTATTTTAATGACTACCGCTTGCCTATTTGACTTTTCTGCCATTATATTGGCAACATTGCTGCGGTAAAAAGTTGTATGCAGTTTTGCGGTAGTGCAATGCAATACAGGAACTAAATTTACATACAAACATACGAGTTCGCCAACGATAGGCAAACTAAGCTATTCATCTCGTCAGTTTTCATACAAAGAGTCACCCAACTGATGTTTAAAATAGGTTTGCACTGATATGGAAATGCCTGCTTCCACTTGCATGTAATGCATTTATAGGTATGTATGTGTGCCTGTGTGTGTTATACGGGTTCACTTTGGTGTGCAGAGATTTTCATATAGACGACACGCATAGTGCATTTCAATTGTTCGAATTGTGGGTTCCAGCAAAATTCTCTGTGGGCTATTGAAGCGCACATTTTTTTGCCATCGTGGCCTAGATTTGTAATAAAAAAATTGATAGTTGACTCGCTGTTGACATTTTAGTGCTTTAAAATGCTTTAAACATTTGATTATTGATCTTGAAAAAGGCATTTCTATGTACTCTGGCAAGCACCACGCTATTAATTTGATTTTTTTTCATATAGGCCTGGTTGCAAAATTATAAACACACCACTAAAAATATTATAATAAAAATATAGTTCGCGCTACAATATTTCGTTTATTTCAAGTCTAAAACACTAGAGCTGATTGAGCTAAAATTACCACAGATAGTTAAATAAATAAATTTAAAAATAGAGTTTAGCTTTAATTAAGAGGATAGAAATTCATAAAATTTACTCTTTGATACCGAAAAGTCAAGTGGAATAATAATTCGCGTTAAGCATTTCATTTAAGATCCGGCATCACGGAAGTATTTTCTGTGGAAGCCAAGCTGCAGGCTACCGGACGGGTCACAGGTGGCGGATGATGAAGGACCTATAGATATAGAGGCTGGCTGCGAATAAGTTAGAAATAACAATCCGGGGCTGCTATAAGCAATGCCTGCTGTATCAGACTGTACTGATGATGTGGACTCTACACTACTCCAATTAAAAGAACTGCAGAAAACTGCGAGAAGATGCCGCCTTCAAATAAGCATCAGGTAAGTAGGTTGAAATGCCGGTCTGGCACTCCTCAAGTATCACTAAAGCGCCATGATACCATTATGAGACCTCCAATAGGCAGCTATTTACAGCCAGAGCTGGTGATATAATGGAGACTGATTAGATTTAGGTTGACGCACTGCCCCCGGCTGACGAAGAAAGGTCTTTCCGCAGCGTCTGTCTCATAGTGAACGGCTGCAAACATCGTCTGACTTGTAGCAAGCGGCTGACTCGGAAATACCGCTCCCTTCAATTAAATCTAAGATGGCAGCCCCATCGGGTGGATTGGGACTCTGAGCTAACAACCTATTGCACCTGAACCAGAAGAAAATGGAGCCGATCATTGGCGCCAAATTTTGGCATGAAACACATTGGCACTTTGCGCACCCAACCGGCGCACACTGGGGATTTTGCGGAAAAAAGTCAAATTTGCAACATACCACCTACGCAATGTTTAATGGTATTTCTAAATTCCAGAATAGAACCAACAATTAAATCAAAAAGAATTACTAAACTCCGACTTACAGTTTTTTTTTTTATAGATATGTCAAAAGTATAATTTTTTTATAGTATTGAACTGACTAAGAAAAAACTTCAAAGCCCAAGGTGGTTTTTTTTCTTTTTGCTTGAGCCGACTTCCAATTTTTTATTTTTCATTTAGGGTACGATATGTTTATATATTTTAGCCGGAAGAACAAAGGCTGTAAAGCATTTGATTATCTATTTATAATTAATTTTACGAAAAAAAAAAAAAAAATCATATTCCTTCATATTCTTGGATCTGCAAGTTGAGCTACATTTACCTACGGTCAGAAACTAGTATCAACGTCTTTCAGTTTTAATCAATTGCAGGTGCCACCAGGCGCCACTGATTATTTTTTGGCAATGATAATAACTAAACGCTTTCTAGTGTGTGCATAATGATAACGAAACACTTTTAATTTTGTTTTGACATTTTGAGGGTAATTCAGAATTATGAACTTACATGTATCCTGTGAGTAAATATTTGCTGGCTTATATTAATAAAAAAAAAAAAAAAAATTATGAATTTAAAAAAAAAAAAAAATTTTAATTTTTTTAAAAAATAGTTTTTAGACATGTTCTTTTCATACACAAATATATACAACTTCGTTAGTAGTAAAAATGTAAATATTTTTGTGCGGCGCTCTAGCAAAAATTTAAAATAATTACGTTTAAAATGGAAGGCTTGGAAGATTTAAAAGTAGATCTCCTGGATGAAAAATCAGTTTTTTGTTTTAGATTTTATTACACTCAAAAAATGCTCTGGTTCAAGGTGCATGAGAAATATAATTGGTCGCTAGCAGACGAAGATCTTTGAATAGTCACTGAACAGATTTTGCTCTGTTGGTATTAAAGTTAGGGAACTTTTTGGAGTAATTAAGGCCATTTGTGCCGTTCCAGTATTCCGTAGTTTTTATTTGGATTCATTTTTTGGTTTCCTGTTGCTTTTGCTAAGGCCAATTAGTGGCGTCGGTCCAACAAATGACCCTTCCGCCCCTTTTTTGGCAGAGAAGTCTGCCTTCTCGTTTCCTTCGTGGCGCTCATGTCTTGGTACGCAAACCAGGAAGACTTGATTAAAAGCCGTCAGCTTGTTGCACTCTATAAGGATTTTTGAACTAAGCGTTAAGGCTTTGGGGACTGATTGGCTGTCCGAAAGTAATTTAATTTCTACTTTCTCGAACGCTCTTTTGGATATGATTTCAACTGTTTACATCATCGCGAAAAGCTCCGCATGGAAAATTTTGGTATCTGTACTCAGTGTTAAAGATTTGCGTGCTCTAGGCCTCTCTATTCCTACTCCTACCTCCTGAAGCGTTTTGGATCCATTTGTATACCATTTTTCATGGTAGCTATGTTGGGTTAGTGCCTAGAGGGAAGATAACCTTGTATCTCTTAGTAAAATTAAGTACGGGTTCGGTGTGGTTATTTGCCTCGCTCATGCATGCTGCATGTTCAACCCTGTTTAGCATATTGAGATGCCTAGTAAGATCTCCTGGTTTAAATTTTTCTTTCGTATGAAAGAAGAGAGCTTGCATAGCAGCTTCCTAAGTGTAGCGGTGGCAGATTTAAAAGCGCTTCAGGCAGTTGGGGTAGTTTTCATAGCCGCTGTTATGCTTAGACATGCCAGCCTTTGTAGTCTGGATTATTTTTCAATAGGCACTTGACGTATAAGATGGAACCGGCGCTTTACATTTTATCGTTTGGAGTGCAGAGGAAATGAACTGCAACCTTTCTATTCTTGTAGCTTTACGATTTCAGATAAGATTCCATATAATAGACACATATCCGAGTTTTGAACGGACAAGAAATTTGTAGGGAAGTTTTCTGGTATACGGACCTTTCAAATTTTTAGGTAGTGATGAAAAAATTCCAGATTCCTGTCATTCTTAGAATGGAAATAACATATGAATATGATTTTTGATCGTTAAACGTTTATTGCAGACTAAAATAGGTTGGTAATCAAAAGATACTGTGTTGTGCACCTGGCCACTGCGGAATGAGAGGAATGAGTTCGCTTAAGAACTGCAAAAGGAGCTTCATCCCCTTTTGCACTGATATTGGAAGTATTAAGTGGTATGGGTCTACTTCTAGGAACCTAATAAATGAGCGGGTAGCCTTACGCTGGAGGAAATACTTGGATGCCTTTGGCAGTCTGAGGCAAACAAAACTTAGCTTGAATGAGCGACTCACGATTGCTAGTAGGATTCAAATTATGATGTGACTGGGACTACGCGAATTTGAAGCTGTGACTGTTAGAATCGTTGCTGCTAAATACCGATTTGTCTTCATTGGTGAGTCCGAAAGCACTTTGGGTCTTGAGGGTTTTGGACATGATATCGGTAAACGATATTCTGAGTCACAGTATGTGGCTCTCCGTATCGTATCTTTCGTCTCCCGTATAACACCATGCTAGTTTCGTAATCCGGTAAGCGGGATACCCAGCGGCAGAACCTAATTAGAGTATGGTGAGTTCAATTGTACTAACCACTTTTCAGGGCTTGCTCACGTTTTCGCTGGATGCCCGGCGTGATAGAAAAACAATTTGTAATTAGAGCTCTCAAAATATCATAAAATAAAGATACGAACCAATTACACTATTCATTCTGAAGATAAGGCGATTAAATCTTGAAAGTTTGAAGAAAATGATTTACCTGCAAGAAAGAAAGAAGTAAATTATTAATACAATTATTTAAAACAAAAATACTTTTTGAGCTAATTTTTATACGTATGTATATCTAGAGCATATCTAGTTCACACGGAAGTATATATACACTATATGTCCATAAATACAGTATGTGTAAGGAAAAAGGAACCGCGATTATTCATGAAGTATAAAAGATATATATTTAAAAATTTACCTAAATTTACCTAAAAATATGTAGAAAACTACTCAATAAACCGGGTAGTCGTCATCGTTGTCGGGCATAACCTGGCATCTTTTCGGTATGCTTTGATATTTCCCCACACATTTTCAATAGGGTTGGCGTCTGGGGACTGGGAAGGCCAGTCCAATATTCTGACGCCATTTTCTTGTTTTGTAGTTTTTCAATGTCTTTTTCTGAGAGCAGTGGTTTTGGTGATGTGGGACGGTAGGATATGTTCGCCTCCTTCAGTCGAAAAGAAGCGTCCCGCTTAAAAAGTTAGACGATCACTTTATCCTGCTTTTTTGTCGTCACTCGTTTCAAGCCGCGCTCGGAAAAGTCATCAACATTTGTGTACACTTATTACCGCTGATTCCACATCACAACAAACTTTTTTAATCACTTTTACAGCCGCGGCGTAAGATAATTTCAGCCCTTTCGAATTCGTGCATAAAAAGACCGCCTAAAAACGCTTCGCGTACTTCTCACTCATTTTTGTTTGATTGCGTTAACGGGAAAGTTTCGAACGACACTAACCTGAGTTAGCACCGGCTTTATAGCCCTTGTGTGGGACAATTACGCAGCAAAAAGCAGTACGAAATATATCTTGAAGTTACAAGAAAAAAACCGGTTCTTTTTTTCTCACGCAGAGTGTATAATAGGCCGGGTCGATTTGTGGGGAGGCAAAAAAATCGCCCATTACTCTGTGAAAATCATATTCTAGGGATCAAAATAAGAAACTTTGCCGAAGGACCAATACCTCTAAAACGAATTCTGATGTCCCCTAATTTGGGTCGAACTTTTAGTGTCTCTTGTGGGGAGGCAAAAAAATCGCCCATTGCTCTGTGAAAATCATATTCTAGGGATCAAAATAAGAAACTTTGCCGAAGGAACCATACCTCTAAAACGAATTCTGATGTCCCCCAATTTGGGTCGAACTTTTAGTGTCTCTTGTGGGGAGGCAAAAAAATCGCCCATTGCTCTGTGAAAATCATATTCTAGGGTTCAAAATAAGAAACTTTGCCGAAGGAACCATACCTCTAAAACGAATTCTGATGTCCCCCAATTTGGGTCTTGTCTTTGCTGCAACAATTAATATACGATAAACCGGTGAAGACGACCTCCACCCGGGTTGCTCAGAAAAATCAATACTGTCCGATCGGAGAATTAAATTTTTACAGATACCAAAATACCATTCGATTACCAAATGTCATAATAATTTAGAAATTTTATGTGAACTTTTGTACATGAAAAAAAAAAAAATTAATGTGCCTTGGGTACCTCAAACCGGGCAAGCCTAGCTCGACACGTAGCGGTGATTGACGAATTGCAAAGATTGTTTTGAGCTGTGTTGGAAGGAATTGAAGATATTATATTTGTGACCGTATTGTGACTGTTAATGAAATATGCCTTCGTCAGTAGTCCAAGAAAAAGAGATTGCCAACCTGATTGCACTTTGAGCAGCAATGAAATTAACGTGAAAGTAGATGGGAAGTAAGTGCCCAAAGGCATAAATGGCAGCTTCGGTGATGCCAATACAAGCAGTCCTTTGTACCCTCCACAGTTTAGTGATATTATAGCCCCTCTGAAGAGCTTCACACCAAACCCGGTGGGAAATTTGCAGAACCACTACGTTGTACATCCAAAGAACGATTTTTTCGCCGAACATATATTTGCAGGAGTCGAAAGCTATGACATGGAAGTAATTAGAATGAAATTGTATTCCATATTTATTTATGGCTGAACCCAAGACAATTCGAAATGCTAGTTGAACCACGATGAGTATATGCGATCAGGCGTTCTTTGGAGAGTTTAAGAGAAAGATTCTGCGGAAGATTTTTGGACCTTTGGACGTTGGGGACGCCCAGTATCAGTAAATTTGGCCAAAATCGCTTAAGCGGTTATCGCGCCAATCAAGCAGAAGAAGAAGTTGGACCACCCTGTAATTGCATGTTTTTAAGAAATGGTATCTTGAGTCATGTGGGTGCTAGGAGTTCATGAGCCCGGGCGAATTAACCAAGACATTTCTTATAATTCTTATAAAATTTATAAAATAAGAATATTTTTAAAATGTATTCATCCATGTTTAAAAATTACACAAAAAAAAAAATACTAAGATTACTAAAAAGGTAATTTTTTCAATTTCACAAAATTAGTATCCGAACTACCTACAAGTACAAATATTCATTGTGGAAATTAAATACAGCTTCAACTATATGCAAGAGTTGGGTCTAGAATCATGCATACAAATGCGCAGACAATAGGCAGAAACAAGACAAATCAAAATGGAAGCAAAAAATGCCTCCCCAATATATTTCACCCAATTCATTACACATTTCCACAAACCTATGGCTATTTCATTTACTCCCCCATATGTTGACGTGCTGCTCAGGTGAATGGCGAGAAAAATAGGTCAGTCGAGATGATGAAAAGTTTTCATTTTTGGTGGGTTAGCCAGCGGCAATTAGGACAGATGAGCTGTGCATGAAAAGTCATCCTCGATATGTTTGGTTGAGTAGGGGAAGCGAGTAACACGGGACGGTGTGTTTGATGACTGACTGCGATGTGTTTTAAATTTAGCAAATGTATCTTTAAAGCGCCTAACTTTTATTTGAGCTGAATTTTTGTTGTTTCTTTTTCTTTCTTCCCCTATAAGGATAGCAAATTTTGCGGCTCGTGCTACTGATTAAGCTCCTATTTCTTCAATTCATGTGAAAGTATTTTTGTATTGTATTGTAAAGGTATTGTATTTGTATTACACTCCACAAGTACATACATATGTATATGTGTACTTGTACGCATGCATGTGTCTACGTAAATTTTGCAAGTATACACATCGGCATTTATGCGGCAAATCCCCCAACAGCCGCTGCTAATGAAAACAATAACAATGGCAACAATGAAAATTCCACCCACTTTTTGTATGTGAAACCTTCGTTTTGCCACACTTGCGTATGCGGCACTTGACGCGCGTATACCTACCAAAAATTATCGATTTTCTTCTGCAACCAAACACCTACACAAGCGCAACTTCGTCCCTTCCTTTTATACACAAATATGAATAGGTATGTGCTGCAAAGATATGTATGAATGTGGTGCTATGCACAAAAACAACGCCGGCTCGAGTGCCATTGCTGCTGCCGCTTACAGTACACAGTTGCGAAGTCTGTTGTCCTGGCACAGATGAACAGTAGGTAACTAACCTCATCTCAGAAATACATTCAAATAAATTATAAAAAAAGGTTATGACAAATAAAATTATAAAAAAATACTAAATTCTATCTAATTTTTTTACTGAGTCATATAAAGTTTTCGATCCCACTAAAAGATGAAAATTTTAATTTGCAAAGTTAAAGAACCACTTTGAAATAAGTGATTTTGTGAGAAACTCAAATCGTTTTGAATGTAAATTTTTTATATTTTGGTATACCACAGTAATACTTGTACGAGTATACAAGGTGGCGCACAATTAATCACCCCACCAGAAGATTTAGAAGAAGCGTCGCGTGCGCAATTAAATTTGCCACTTGTGGACTAGACCAGTTAAATATACAAACCGACAAGCAATGGAGCGCGTAAAGGTTAAAATTGAGATTTTCGTCACTCAAAATAATTTCTTTATAAATAAAAAGAAATTAAAAAAAAAAAAAAAAAAATGGATGATTAATTTTATGCATGCAAAACGAAAACGGGATGTTACTTTTTTCCCCTTATTCACTCCTCTCGGAAGCATAGGGCCTCGACAAGACTCTTCCATCGTACACGGTTCTGTGCTGTTGTTTTTGCACCGTCCCATGATATGTCGGCATCTGCTAGTTCACGTGTTTTTTGGTCAACCGCGATCTCTGCTTGCTTGCGGATTCCAGTCCACTTCCATTCTCGTGATGCTATCTGCTGGTTTTCTCAATGCGTGACCTATCGATCGCCACTTTCTGCGTTTGATTTGACTAATGATGAGTTCCATAAAATCCTTCTACCACCGGGCTGCCACAGAAATGCGTAGTTGCAACTCAAGCGGGATAGCCTGCCATGAGAGCAGCAAACAAACGTCTCCCAGGAACTACACTGGGGATTCATGGAGAAAAAAATGAAGAGAAAAAAAGAGAAGCAGTGGACAAAATCCAACCGGTTAGAAAGGTTCATGCACCAGCCTCTTCTCACCCAGTCTAGTCGAAGCCAACAAATGAGTGGATACTGGTAAAAAAACCCGGGAAAAAAGCCAAGCCAAGCCAAGAAAGCTGTTAATAAAAGTAGTACAGGAAGAGTAAGACCCGATGCAATAATAATTGAAAAAAAACGTAATAGTTCTTACGCTGACACTTTCAAGAGAGTGAAATAGCGACGAAAAATTCAAGAGTTTTGCTGAATTAGAATCGCAAATAGGAGAACTCATAAAGGCGATCTCCTAATTGAATTGTCAAAATCGTGCCAAAAATTTACTGATTTTGAAACTAACGTGGACGCCACCTTAGGTAGCGAAGCAACAGTGAGGGCGCCTACGCATCGTACCAAAATATAATGCAAGGACTTCGAGCCTCGACAAGTGACCTCTAGGAAAGAAGTGCACAAAGTGACATCGCAACAGTGTTTTACCAGTTTTGACTATTTTTCTTTTCGCCTTTGATCACTCATTATTTTTTACCAGAAATAATATAAATCTAATTTTAAATTTTTTTACAAATATTCGAAAAATTTCCCTTCAGCTTTTAATCAGAACTTTTGGCAAAGTTTTAGGTATGCCGTTTTACATTAATAATTTAATAAATTTTAGTCTAATGAAGTGCAAGTTTGAAATTGCTAAAAACAAATGCAAATGCACGAAATGGTTTTTTTGGACATCCAATTCTTGATGAAATTTTTCATTCAATTCATATAAAAATTCGAAACGAAACGAAGGAAAATTTTTCCAAATTCGGCCATGTCGACACCGTACAAAGATAACCTAGTTTTGAAAATTCAGAGAGATTTACTGACTCTCAATGAACACACGCATACGAGATTTCACTAATACAAAAAAACAAAAACAAACATATTTGAGAGAAATTTGAAAACGATTTGAGCGTGGCTAGAAGACCTTAGAATAAAATATTTTAAAATAGTTTAAGAAATATTTCGGATTTATAGGTACCCTATGATCAACAAGTACCGCGAAGGTGATGTTGACTGTTTTCTTCGATTGCCAAGGCGTGGTGCACTATGAGTACCTTCCAACGGACCAGACAGTCAATAAAGAATATTATTTATCCATTTTGAAGCGTTTGAGAGATGCTGTACGTCGCAAACGGCCGAAAATGTGGGCAAACAATTCTTGGATTTTGCATGTTGATAACGCGCCATTGCACCGAGCCTATTGTGTTGGATTATTTGACCAAACACCAAGTAAATGCCATCGTGCAAGCACCGTATTCACCTGATATGGCCCCGTGCGACTTCTTTTTGTTTCCCAAGTTGAAGTTACCACTTCGTGGAAGGAGATTTCAGTTGATAGAGGAGATCAAGATAATGCGACGAAGGAGTTCATTCCATCCCAGCCCTTCGTCGGCCTACCAGGGGTGCATGGAGGACTGGGTCATATTTTGAAGGAGATAAAATAAATTTGCCTGAAATTTAATTCTATTTTGTTTTATTTAAACATTCCCGGTACTTTCTGATTATAGTAAGTAAAAATAGATTTCAGTGAATTGGGGCTATACTAGTTTTGTGGTATCTCAATGGATCGGCAACGGTCTTAGTGAGTTGGTTTAAAGACCACTTCTACCTACCTAGGGTATATACGGTATATACTAAAGTTCTTCCTGAAAGTGCGATTAAAAGATTCTCCCTAAACCACTGAAGGAGACACGATAGATCTTAAGGTCACACTGGTTCAGCGGCAACTACAGCAAAATAGTAAATAAATAATAAATAATAATAATAATAATTAGCGAATGACCGACCTTCGGCTTCGCCCACAAAAGTTCAGTTCGGTTTCGGTTCGGCTTTAGCAAAAAAAGCCGCACGTTGACCAAAAATTGAACACACTTTTAACATTTCGTACCACTGTCAAAACCACTTTCAGCAGCGCGTCTAAAGTTTTCCCGCTCCCAAGTTTACTTTTTCGTGCTTCCATCAGTTTCGGGGTTTTGTTACTTTCCCTGCGCATCCACTCCACTTCACACTGTTGTTGGCATTGTTGCATTTGCTTTTAATTTTGCTTTTACTTAAATCGTCATTTACCTTTCTCTGATGCTTCAGTTATTGTTATCGTTGTTTCCGGTAGCAGCTTTTTCTTTGCTGTATGTGTGGGCGTGTTGTTGCCGTGGTTATTGTTGTGAACTCCAGCGCTACACACTTTCAATGCTCTTCTGCTCTATTCGCGTTGTACATAAATAATTTACGCACCGTTGCCATTTTTGGCGCAATATCGGGCTCCAAGCAAACTACGTCCGCAATATGCGGCTTCGTTTCTATACCTCCACGCTTTGCCTCTCTTGTCAATCGCTTAGTTGAATCTGTTATTTCTCATGTATGCTTATTCGCCGCTAAATATGCAACACATGCTACAATCGTTGAATGCCACGAAGTGCTGCCGGTTTCCGAGTACAACATCGATGCTGAAGTATTTTCAGCTGCTGATTTCCCTGGCTTTGCATTTTCCTTTCTTTTACTTTACTTTGTTTTGTGTATGTATGTATGTACATGAGTGGGTTTCATGGCATAAGTCACATACATATGAACATACAAGTACATAGAAAAAATATATATTCCGAAGTAATATGCCCTCACTTGTAGCAGAATGAAAGAGGCTATAGAGATTTCTTTTTGCCATTTAATTTTCCTGCGTTCTAAGTTCTCGTTTTGGTAGCCCAGAACCTGCTATGTAACAGCCATCAACGCGCCATCATCATTGCCGAGCGCGTCGGGTTGCATGTCCAAATGAAGGCAGAGAGAACTTTGCGTGCGTATATAATGAAATTCGACTCCCATGTGTTTTGACTGCCCCCCGCTTTTGCAATACCACGACTATTTATCTGCCTACAGCAGCAGTGGTTTTTCTTTCCATTGTAAACGCTCCCTAAGGACCTGAAGCGCAAATCTTTTGTTTTTGCGGAACAAATTTAGACATTCCTCGCTTTCTTGCGGCAGGTGCTTAAAAAATTTAACTTTATGGGTCGCCTTAATGCAAAAATATTTACCATCATTTTAGCTTTTAGCTGCCTCCATGATTTTTCGCGTTTCGAGGATGAAAGAAAATTCTTAAAGGAAGTCGATAAAAATGGCATGCAAGTACGACATGGAATTTAACTGAGACGAAGTTATAGTTGTAAATCACATTCAACGTTTTATTTGTTATTTATGTGTGGGGATGTGTGTATAAGTATAATGTTTTTTTAGATTATTTTCTATTTCATTGTGGCAAGTATATACAAGTAAGGAAATACTGTTTCCGAGAGAGGAAGTATTGTGGTACAAAATTGGATATTTAATTTCGTATTGCAATATCGAGCCATCAGGTAAGTAGTAGAATAAAATAAATAAAAATTTGAGAGAATAAAATAAATAAAAATTTGAGAGAATAAAATAAATATAAAGAAAAATAATTTAAAAAATTTTAGATAAATCAAAGAACAACAAAGTAAAGAAAATTGAATAAAAAATAATTATAAAAAAGTTATAAAAAAATTAAATAATATAATAAAAATTAATATAAAATTAAATTAAATTAAAAATTAAAAAAATACAAAAAAAAGTTAAAATAAAAAAATAAATAATTGGCGCGTACACTTCTGTTAGGTGTTTGGCCGAGCTCCTCCTCCTATTTGTGGTGTGCGTCTTGGTGTTGTTCCACAAATGGAGGGACCTACAGTTTCAAGCCGACTCCGAACGGCAGATATTTTTATGAGGAGCTTTTTCATGGCAGAAATACACTCGGAGGTTTGCCATTGCCTGCCGAGGGGCGACCGCTATTAGAAAAATGTTTTTATTAATTTTGCTTTCACCGAGATTCGAACCAACGACCTCTCAGTGAATTCCGAATGGTGATCACGCACCAACCCATTCGGCTACGGCGGCCGAAAGTTACCAAGTAAAATAAAATAAAATACAACAATCTAATGTAAAATGAAAAATCAATAAAAAAATAATATAAAAAAAGCCTCAGTATAAAAACATGAAATAAAATAAAATGAAGTGAATCAAATTAATAAAAAATAAAAATAAAACAATAGAATAAAAAAATAAAAAAATAAAACAAAATGCAACAAAATAAAATCAAAAATTCAATAAAAATAAAGTATAATAGAGTAAATAAAACGCTGTAATGAAAAACACAAAATGCGCAATAAAAAATGAGCTCAAGTAATAATATATAAAATAAAATAAAAGAAAAACGAGGTAAAGTAAAACCAAAAATTAAATAAAATATAATAAAAAATAAAAATTAGTAAAACAAAATAAATAAAAATAAATATTAAGCAATATAAAAAAAACTGATATAAAATAAACAAAAATTAAATTAAATTTAATTAAAATAAATCGAATAAAATAAAATAAAATAAAATATATTAGAATAAAATAAAACAAAATAAATAAAATCAATAATTTAATAAAAAAATAAAGCTTAATATAAAATATAGCAGACTAAATAAATACAAAATTTATAATAAAAAATAAAAATAAAATCAAAATTTTAATAGAAACAATAAAACTTAATGTAAAATATAGCAGACTAAATAAATAAAAAATGTATAATAAAAAATAGAAATAAAACAATATAAATAAAATCAAAAATTTAATAAAAACATAAAGCTTAATGTAAAATATAATAACTTAATATAAATAAAAATAAAAATATTTAATAAAAAAGAAAATAAAACAAAGTACAATAAAATTAATAAAATAAAATAAAGTAAAACGAAGTCAAGTAAAACCAAAAGTTCAATAAATATAAACAAAATATAATAAAAAACTTATATAAAATAAAATTAAATTAAATTAAAATATACAACAAAGTAAAAAATAAAATAAAATCAAAAATTTAATAACAAAACAAAACAAACAAAAAATCCAGAAATGTATGAAAAAAATATTAATATTAATAAAAAATAATAATACAACAAAGTACCATAAAATAAAGAAAATATAACAAAATTAAGTAAAATAAAAATTGAATAAAAGTAAAATATAATAATTCCCATTTTGTGCTTCTTTTGGAATCAGTGAAGCCCGCAGCATAAATCCTTCCGATAGGTAGCGCTGGAGTAAAAACTTTTCTAAAATTTGTTTTCACAATCCAACTCGGTTCGTATTGAGGATACATAAAAGTTATGCGAAAGTACAATTTTGGAGCAAAATTTACCTGGTAGGTGGTGCTGAAGACGAGATATTTCTATAACTGTTTTTTAGAGTCCGATTCGGTTCATATTTAAAATACGAAAATGACTAGTCGGTGGCGGCGTTTGTGGCAAAATATCGAGTCGCACAACGGAAGGAGGAAGAGGAGCTCAGACAAACAAATGGTAGAGGGTTAGATTAGTGGGCCCACTTGGACGAAAGAAGTTTGGTTCATCCTTTGTGATACCATTGCAAGAGGGGAAAACGAGGTAAAGGAAAAAACGATAGGGCGGAAAAGGGAGGGGTGGGGAGGGTTGAGTATTTGTGGACTATGAACGGTGACTCCTTTGCGGTTGTGTTAGCCTCTTTATGCTGCTAATGAAGTACATCAGATTTTTGATATCAAAACCCGCTATATTAGCAGGGGCAGAAAAGAAGTGACAACCAAGATGCTTGAATCTTAGTCCCGCGAGAGCTGGGCAGCTAAGAAGCAGGTGCTCTAGATGATTGCACCTCATCCTCCATACAGCTGACGCAAAAAGGAGCTCTCATTGTTTGGGTGTTAGCGTCATATATAATATATGGACGATTTTTTCCTCTTATTTGTGGCGTCCGTCTTGTTGTTGTTCCACAAATGGAGGGACCTACAGTTTTAAGTCGACTCCGAATGGCAGATACTTTTCATGAGGAGTTTTTTCATGGCAGAAATACATTCGGAGGTTTTCTATTAGTTTAGTGACGGGGATTCGAATCTACCCACTTCCGAATGGTAGCCATGCACCTTGTAATATAACACTTACTCGAAATTTTTGTTTTTGTCAACGCCAAGACCACTAGAGTAGTTGATTTTAATGTTGCTCAAGGCGTGTGAAACTATTCAAAATCTAATTTTCCCTTATTTTTTTCATCTAATTTAAATACAACTTTAATTAATTTCACAGTTTTTTGCTTTTCTTCCACGCCGCCTTCAAATAAGTCCTTTTCGTTTCATTCACCGCAAAAGCAACAGCAGCAGCAGGTGCAGCGTCAGCAGTTCACCACAACTAACCTTGGCTTTCATCTGGTGCCACCTCCTAGCACCACCATTTGTTTTATCGCCCAGCCTTCCACGAAGGCAAAGCTCTCACTAAGTATGTATGTATATTATTCAATGCCACAAAATACTGTTACTTTTGTTTATGTTGCTTGACTTTATTTTATTGCATTGGTTTGCATTTTTCGTTGGGCCCTCGTAGACGCCTTTGGGAATATGCCACTGAGGCAGAAGTGCAGGCGTAGGTAGGTAGTAAGTACGTGTACTTCATTTAGCATTCGCGCAACAGAAAATAAAAAAGGAAGAATAACGCAGTATCTCAACAACAAAGAAGAAGAAGCCTGTGAATGCAACTTGCTGATGCATTCTTTTGTTTCAAGGACAACACTTTGATTTACGTCTCAAAGTCGTTGGCAGTTTTTTTACGATAAGAAATGTGAGTTGTGTGTATTTGTGGGCTTTAATGTACAAATATATATAGAGCTGTAACGAAATACAAACATACATTTACTCCTGCTAGATGCCGTATGGCAACTGCCATATACTTGATTACTACCTTCTTTCACGTATATCTGCGCGCCCTTTCCTTTTCATATTCCCATTACACATTTTTTCACCCTTGACTGGCTTTTGCTTACCTGTTTTTTTATTTTAAATATTTTTTTGCTCCCATTTCTCATTCCTTCTTTTTGCTTTGCTACCCTGAGCATTTCTCTTTTTGTGTTTGATTTTTTTTTTACTTATGGATACTTTTTGCTGACTAAAGAAACTTAAAAAGAGAAATCTTTTCTATTTGTATTTCGAATTTCTTTGGAACTTTTCTGCGGTTTTGGCTAAAAAGGCGTCTTGAGATTTTGCTTGTTCTCCCTTGGCGTAAATTTTTACTAAAATTTCCCATGGGTTTAGATCGCGTTGCTTAAAATATAAGACTTGTAAGCTACCGAAATATTAAAAGAGGTTCAATTTGAAAGAAAGCAACACTTACGGGTTATTTAAATAAAAAAACTTCAGTCACAATTTTCAAATAGTTACACGGTGTAGAGAATTCGGAAGCTGTGGCCAACATTAGCCCGTTAACCGGCTCCCAGTCATTTTGAAGGACACAACTGATTCGCTGATGTAACATGCAATGTGACAGCGGTCGGCAAAAACTGAGACTGCATTGATGTTGTAAGAAAAAACACACCAGTCTAACGGTTAGACGCGATAGAAGTGAAACCTTCCGTAAAACAAGCTGAGAGAGAATAAGACGAAAGCAGCATTAGGAGCAAGATAATTATAGGTTCATTATAATATTGGTATAAACTTCATATTTTATTTTCTTCATTTTATTATTATTCATCCTCAATGTTTTCAATTTCAACAAATGATACGAGTGGCTTTTGATAGCTAAAATATGATACAAATGCTTTGGTTTCGATGTTGTCAACATGTCTTTGAAATACCGCGTCAATGGTTGTTTTTGATCGTGTTGTCGATTCAGTGCGATTGTTACACATTTTTAAATTGAATGTTGTATTGAGAACGTCAATTAAAGGAACCGCTGCGTCCAATGCAAAATTTACGTTAAAATCGCCACTTAAAATCATTGGAACTTTATTGTAATCTTTTCTAAGTATCTGCGATACTTCTGGTGTATACTTTATTAAATTTTCGTGAATGAATTCCGTGATGCTATTTATTGATTTTTTTTCTGTCGATATTCACGACACTTTTCTGCATTATTTTTCGGCATAATTGCGGTAAATATTTAAAAATGAAAATATTTACGAATATAAAAATACACACGCGGTTGCTATTATGAGCGTCCCCAGCAAAACCTGCGTGACCGAAACTCTAACACAATTACATTTTTTTGAATGTTACAAACACATATGCACGCAGGTTTTGCTGGGGGTGACCGAAACTCTAACACAATTACACATATGCACTCGTTTTTGTTTGAAAATCCACTTTTTTTTTTGGTTCTCCGTCACCTTTGGAAAATGTGTAAACAGTAAGCAAACTTTATTCATATATTTTTCCTCATTTTTGCATCAGTAAAATTAAACAAACGCCGTAGCCGAATGGGTTGGTGCGTGACTACTATTCAGAATTCACAGAGAGAACGTCAGTTCGGATCTCGGTGAAAACACCAAAATTAAGGAAAACTATTTTTCTAATAGCGCTCACCCCTCAGCAGGCAATGGCAAAACACCGAGTGTATTTCTGCCATGAAAAAAAGCTCCTCATAAACATATCATAAAATAAAATAAAATAACTGTATAAAAAAAATTTTTTCTTGTGATTCGAACCAAGAATTTTGGATCGGAAGCTCACATTGCTAGCCGCTCGGCTATCGCGCCATACTGTCAGCGCTGGCCTAAAAGTTATTTAGTTCGTCGCTACGTGTATATGTAATATTCGTAGCCAAGAGTGTCGCTTTTTTCGTTTCACTTTTTCTCAAATCACTCCCAACGATTCTAAAGAAATTTTCACTTCAAAAACTCAACGTAGCCATTCCTCATCCTACTTTGCTGCCACCTGAGCAATGACTGATTGGAAGAGCGTAAGAATACGTTTGAAAGCGGACACAATTCTGCTAACGAATTCCGTATGACGTGGCAGTTGAAGTTACTCTCACAACTTTGCTTCGAATAGTCAAATTTTGTAATCTATCATCATTGAGTAAAAAAAAAGTAACAATACTAATTGACACGTATACTTCTGATACATGTTTGGCAGAGCTCCTCCTCTAACTAGTGCCACCTGTGTGTTAGGCCTCAGAAAATACGTTTTTAAATTTATCAATTCGAAACTTATGCATGCTTTTTACTTCGGTCAACTGAGACTCATTGAATATCCCACGATGTGCGCAGTTTTTCTCAAACTTATAAATTTAATTTCGCCAGCAAAACATATTGCAATAAGCTATCCGACGCGTCGCTATCTTTTGAATAAATAAGTAGCAAACACACAAAGTAAATAAGAAATAAAGGTAGCTAGGAAAACTTAGAAAACAATGTGGAATATTTTAAGAAAAGCAAAAAGTGCAGACATGACCGTAAGTCAATGCCAAAAAAAAGCCAAATGCACACAAAATCAAAAGTGTCTGACGATGTTCCAAGCATTTCAAATGAATGCAGACTGAAAATAAATGAACGAAGTAACGAAAGAAAAATGTTGCAACAATTGTAGAAGGTGGGAAACTAGTCATGTGAAAGGAGGAAAACCAAATATTAAAATAGATTGCATGCTGATATTTTTATTTAATTTAATTTTTGATTTAAATGGAAATTCCAATTCAAAGTTCTGTATTCCCTTCAAATTTTTCTACTGATTTGTTTTGTTAAGTTTGCTTGGCTATTAAAAGGATGGACTTTAAACTTCGACGTCTTATGAGCAATAATTAAATTGAGTATTTCTTTCAGATATCACCGTGCGACAGTTAAAGTTATCCATGAAAAATTCTATATGCACGTTGAATCCAAACAGACATTTTGTCCTTTTAAGATCCTCAAAGCTAATGGTGGCCTGTTTTTCGGAAAATCTAGTCATGTCGCAACTGTATTTCTAGAGAAACTTAAAACAATCAATTCCGAATGGTACCCAACTTTTTGTTCGTCAATTTTTGTTTTCGGAGAATCAAGGGAAAACTAACCACCGAAGACGAATCGTATCGGCTCTCTCAAGAGAGTTTCTGACCGCTCAAAAGATCAAATTAATGGATCATCTGCCTTACAGATCTGATTTGGCTCCCAATGATTTCTTTTTGTTCACGAACAGCAGGGCAATCTATCTTGTCAGAAACCAGATCAAAAAGGAACGCAAGAATTCAACGCTTTGCTAAAGTGGCAGCCTGCTACGACCTCAAAATCAATATTAATAGGACCAAAACATTACGAATTAACGCAAAGAATAACAATTGTTTGGCAATAAATAACCAGCCGACCGAAAATGTTAACTTCTTCTGCTACCTGGGGAGCATCATTACTACTGATGACGGATCTGGAGCTGATGATAATCACAAAACAAGCCTTTGGGCGGCTACAACCAGCTTCGTCGTCCTCCGCTTTGTCAACGCGCATCAAAATAAAATTTGTTAACTCCAATGTAAAGTAAGTACCCTGTTCACAGCCCTACAGGAACATAGCTGCCAGCAACATGAAAAAGTGCTGGTTTTTATCAAGAAGTGTTTGCGACGTCTCTTGCGCATTTTCTTGCCTGAAGTCATTACAAATAACACACTATGGAAAATAACGCAACAATTTGCTATTAACGTTGAAGTTAGGAGAAGGAAATAGCGGTGGATTGGCCACGTCCTGCGTAAATGGCCATCGAATGGTTGAATGGGCTGAATGGGCAGTCCAGCACATAGCTGGGGAAGGCAGACAGAGCTCGAAATTGCAGCCCAAAACAAGAGCTGGAGAGAGATAAAATCCCTAGCTTTAGATAGAGAAAATTGGAATATTTTTATAACGGCACTATGTTCTTTGTAGGAATATTGGGAAATATATATATATATCTAAACACGGGGTATAAGGATCGTCAACTTCACTGGCCACATCAAGACTTATAGATGGATACAAATGAGAGTACACTAGCGATGGCAGAGGATGAGGAAGAACCGCGCTACTTTGTGAAGGTAAAGTAGTAAAGACTTCATTAAAGTTTCTAATTCGCCCCAGTTAGTACGAGGGAAAAGAAACGACTGGCGCACTATGCTGAACTGGACCAAACTCTCTTAGGCGGTTAGTGCGCCATTAAAGAAGAAGAAAATACTCACACTTTCGTATTCTCTATGCCATGAGGTTAGTTATTTTTTTCCAAATTACTCTTCAGGTGGCACAAAATAAGCTTCTTTGATGATCACACAAAAGTAAAAACTTTAATTTGCCATGCAAACTAGCTTAACGAAGCGACAAAGTTTGTGGCGGGCAAAAATAAACAACAGGAAGTGGCACTACACAAATGCACAACAACTACGTAGCTCGTCCAGAAAATCTGTATGTATGTATGACTGTATGAATTTTCATATAATATAATATTTTTAATATAATATTACAAAATTGTTGTAAAAAGTTAGTGAAGTTCCGGTAGACTAATGTAATCAGGAAGCAAGCAGCACACAGGCTCCAACTGCCACAGGAGTTGCATGGCAACAATTTGTGTAAGTGAAAATACGAGTAGAAGGGAACATCTTAACAAACAGCATACAACATGAAGCATGCAACATAGTGTATAGTAAGTAATACTTTTATTTTCCTTTCCACTCTTCTGCTTTAAATACGGTAAGTTGCGGAATATTGGATTTCATGCATACAAATATACTTGGGCTCTGAGCAGAAGTAGAGAACATAGCTCAGGCTACTGAGTTCTAGTTTTAGCTTCCACTTCGTCTCAGTTTCGTACGCATGGTGTTGAGAGAATTATATTGTAGTGACCTTAGGTTCAAAGAATTGAAGCTTACAGATTATTTTGACTTTGCTGCTTCGTTAGAAACTTTTATTTAATTTTTCTCTCTTTTTCAAAAATTTTCATTGGTAAACCGATTAAAAATTTTACACACATTACCAAATTTTCCCAACAAAGTTTGTGTTATATATGAAGCTACTAAGCTTCCGCGCTTTGCAAGCGTGTGCATCACGGCGCCGATGCAGTCCGGTCCTACAGCTGCGATGGAGGGGATATTTGAGTTGACACCCCTTCACATGTTCAGCAATCAGCTAAGCGTACTCTGTTGCTTGTGCCTGTTGTACCAGGGAAGGCTCCGGGAGAGGAAAAGAGATGTCATCTAAAAACATGGAATTGTTGAGGCTGCAGTTCCCACTTACCCAGCTACCCAGAGATGATATCACTAAAGTCATCAAATTCGAAAAGAAGTTCAGAATTGAACTGGACGATAAATTAAACTGGAGTAGACATGAATTTGAAAGGAAACTCCACGAGGGCACCCTGCACTGGTACACAGATGGCTCGAAGACCCCAAAAGGCATATTCGCTAGAATATACGGCCCCAGAACCAAGCGTTCGGTGCCGATGGATGCCAAGCATTTTCCAAGTGGGATGTATGCTATCTGTCTATGTGCATAGATTAGACAAAAATTGCCAGAATGAGCGAATTGGCATTCTGAGCGCCAGTCAGGCAGCACTCATGGCTCTATCATACTGTGAGATTAAGTCCTCACTGGTCCTTGAGTAGATCGAGAAACTGACTCTACTAGGAACACACAGTCACATCCGACTAATTTGGGTTCCAGGACACAGGGGTATAACTGGGAACGCATTGGCGTCCAATCCCTTCCTACTATGGGACAACACACCATCAAGGGGAAGGGGAGGTTAACCTACACTAAACTACAGAGCTGCGCCAGGCAAAATCCTTACTGGGAGCGTACAACTAGAATCGGATTAAAAGACGCATAACCCTCCCCAAGGATATACTGAGAATACTCACGAGCATTCTCACAGGCCACTGCAGACTGCGTAGTCATCTGCACATGATAGAGATATAGTCTACTGACTCTTGTCGTTTCTGCGAACAACCACAGGAGACTCCAATGCACTTTCTCCTTGAATGTACCGCTATAGCACGGCGAAGGTTGAGACATCTCGGCTAACTGCAGCCAGAAGAAAGGCACATTGGCTCAATTCAGCCCAGCTCTATTCTGTGATCAGTAGAGGACTTAAAGGAGCACGGGATCGAAGAGCAAACCTCGTAGGAATTGTAATCTAATCTAATGTAAAATTTACGCTCAGTTTAGAAATATACTGTGATTTGAACTTGAACTTCTTGGGAGTTGAAGGAAACGTCCTCAAAAAACATAGAGGCTTTGGTCCAAAATGTTAAATAAATCGGCAGAAGAAAAAGCAGCGCAGAAAAATACCCGACATCAAACCAAAATCACCTAAACCGGCCAGCGAATTTCTTATGTATTGAAGGGTTGGAGGTACTTTTCCCCCAACAGATTTTTTTTGACAGATAGCGCGTGACCACTATTAAACTAAATATATAATTTTTTCAGAATTCATTGACATTTCATCGTAGAGAGACTTACACCTCAACAACGTTTACAATTTGGACTATTATATAACGAAAGTCGACGCTCTGTGGAAAGTGTTCATCACGTACTCAGGCCAACTTTTGGTGTATGGCGATCAGGCCCATTCGAGTTTGATGCCAATTTAACAGTGAACGGCGAACGTTATCGTGCCTTGATAAACGACTTTGTGATGTCGGATTCCCCGATTGAAGCCCGTGATCTCCACAACATTTGGTTCCCACAAGACGGCGCTACTTGCTACTCAGCCCGTGAAACAATGGATTTACTGCGTCTTCGTTTCGTGGAGCAATTCATCTCCTGTCTCAGACTAGCAGATTGATCACAAAGATCTTGTGATATCACACATTTGGACTTTTATTTGTGGGGATATGTAAAGTCTAAATGCTTTGTGGATAAACCAGTTTTGATTGAGGCACTGAAAGCGAACATTACAAAAGTTATTCACGAGATACTGGCCGAAGTTCTCCAGCGAGTCGTTCAAAATTGGTGTTTACGGATGGCCGAATGACGGAGGAGTTGCGACCAACATCTGAAAGGGATTATCTTTAAAAATAAACACCATGAATGGTTCATTACAAAAATAATAGAGATTGACCAATCAATTTGAACTTTGTTTTATTTCAATTTAAAATCCGATACCTTTAAATTGAACACTTTTTATCTGTTTCCTTGTGATTCAGTCTGCAAAGCGGACAGTCATTTGTTTAAGGGGTTATATACCTTGTGTTTTTCAAAAAAATCAAAATCAATTTTATTTCTTTATCGTAAAGTATATTACAATCCCTTGAGAACATTTTCCAAAAATTTCATAGAGATCTGAGCAATAGATCGAAAGTTACAGCGTTTTAAATTGTGCGTCGTCACGTCCTGAGCGTACGGCCTCATGCGGCGCTTGAAACTTTAAACGCGATTATCTCAAAAACGTGTTTTTCCAAAAATGCTTTTGCGGTGGATTTTGCAGATATGAATTTTTTAATGCCAATTTTAGGACTGTAGAAGTGGAGTTTTTTAAAAACATGTTCCTATTTTCACAAAAATCAAAATATTTAATATATTGATCGTTCACTAAGAAGATATAACCCTATACTAATGAAATCTTTTCGATTTTTTGATTTCAGTTGACTTGGTGGACTTGAATCGCGTCCACCGCAAGCCTCTTCCAAAAAAAGGGTCTTGGGGGAAAACGCCATAACTCCGCCATTTTTAAATATTTTTACACAAACAAAGCCTTTTTTTTCTTTAAACATTGTAATATCCAATAATAAAAACTTTTATACAATAAAATTATTGCTACATATCTTTAAAAAAACCCAACTTTCGCTATTTTCACCGGACCACAAGGTATATAACCCCTTAAATAAATACAAGGTGAAATTCAAAGATTCAAAAACTTTCAAATCGGCTAAATTTAACCAGATTTAATAAATAAATTACACACAATGTAAATCAAAACGCAAGTGCAACACTCTTCGAGGTCGATATCCAATGTGGGTATCAAACATCAAATGGTCGGAGAAGTTGATTCACTTATGACAAGCAAAGTACGAACAGGTGAGTGGCGCAGGCATGCTTTGCTCATAAAAAGCATTTCCCGGAGGTGGCATGAAACTATAGATCCATTTGTAAAACAACATCAAGACGCACCATACAAGTAAATTGGAGCCTAGACGCGCCCAAAATCCGGCAAAGGATATGTGCGCCAAATAAACAAACAAGCAAGTGAAAATCCATTAATCATAGAGTATTTATTATTTATTTATTTACCAAAGGACAAATTCAAATCACTGAACAAACACTGTTGGGCACTCAAAACTTTCCTTAAGCACTCACTGCCATTCCGCATTTCGCATCTCGCATTGGTGTCATCCTATTTTACAGCTAACCATTTTCCGCTCATATCCTTTTCACCTGCGCGAGCTATTGTGTAGTCACGACAGGCTGTCAGCCGACTTTAAGCTGTGGCATTCTCTCTACCAGCTGATGCTCAGCTCAGTCGTGTGGTGTTGTGCTGTCCTCCTTTCGACATACTCGCTATTTTCATTGTCCCTTATTCGCAATTATTCCGCTTGTCGCCCATTTTGTCAGGTACAAACACATGCATAATCATACACTTCTATACATACATACACACCCAAGTGAGAATAATATCTGCAAACAACATGAAATGTGCAACAGAATTCTGAGTGCAATTTTTTACTTTGTTGTTGTCACCAACCATTGTTTTGCTAATTTGCCTACAATAATAAATAGCAGATTCGACAGACCGGCTGACAATTGTCACATAGCCTTTTGTTTGCCAGAGTGCCGTCTAATTTATTCATATTTCAGACGCCTGTTGGATTATGAAGTGGCTTTTCATTGGTGAGTTGTTGGCGGCCAGGTAATCTATTTGGCGGTTGTTGAGCTGCTTTTCTAAGGGTTCATTAACCAGCGTAAAAGGATGACAATGAAAGAGGCAGCAGGACAATATTTAAAAAACCAAAATCAGTAGTCATAAACACTCAGTTGGGGGTTTAAAATGCCTTAAAGAAGGAATACCTCCGCAGGATTTGAAATGCAAGCCAAGTTTAGTGACTTGACATCATTGGTCTCTAATGGGTATTAGTGAACATAGAAAGATAGATAATCATCTAGTTTAGAGTTTAAAAGTAATTAATTCAAATTCAGATTTTGCAGTCAATACATCTCTATTGGGCAGACTTGGTGTTGTACGTACGTTAGAACATATTTTCACTGCGATATCTTTGCTAGGTTAGGTTTTAGTGACAGCGAGAGCATCTGTTGCATCTGAGTGCTGTTCCGATACCATAGATCTTAGATGACTCTATGACTCTGTTGGACCAAAGTAACGTAGTTGAGAAAATTTACTATCAGCGACGGCTGTGGCTGGCTAGATCAGGTGCGAAGCTTCAAGGGGTCTGCTACTCGAAATGTAACCAACTTCAGACCGCATGCGCAGATGATGCACGGGCATCAGATGTCTGTTAGGTGGCTAAATGATAGCCCAGAGTATTGTTTACAAGCGCGCGGAAGCATTTTGCCGAGAGTAAAAGCGAAAAAAGAAAACCAGTAATGGATTTCAAACGTAATAGTGAGACTGCATTATATTTGGCTGGAATATCACAATTGTTCGTGAGCTCGAGCGCCTTAAAGTAAATAAAATTCGTGTTTATCGCACCATAACTCGTTACAGTGATACTGGTAATATCGGGAAACGTCACGTAGGTGGTCATCAAAAGACTGCACCGTCACGTGAAATGGTTAAAAAAGTGAAGAAACAACTTAAGCGAAATCCCCGACGAAGTGCCAATCAAATGCCGAAAGAACTGAAAATATCTGACCTTATCTGACCTGCACAAGAATCAAGTGAACCAAGAATGGCTACAAATTCACACAATGGCTCTCAAATTCACCAGACGCGAATCCGATGGATTATTCTCTTTGGGTCATTTTGGAGGGTAAGGTCCGAACTAAAAGACTCACCAGTATCGAGGCGCTGAAAAAAAACCATTGTTCGCAAATGGGCCATAATACCTACAAGTCACATTCGAGCAGCTTGCAATACGTTTCTGGACCGTCTCAAGGCCATAGTGAAGGCAAAAGGTGGTCATATCGAGCAAAAGTAAATTGATTCTTAATTTTGCACTATTTTCCCACATTTTGTACTTTGAATTGAATAAAAGTAATTTTCCGAACTAAATTTATGGCCTTTTTAATTGCTTACACTTCAAGTGCCCGACCCTGTATAGGTATAAACGTTTCGAAGCTGGGGTTCCAATTTCTATTAAAGTTGATCATTTTGTTGTTGTAAAAGAATAATACATTCTCCATAAATTGTGGTGAAAATGCTGCTGAAGTGACAGCCTTAGGCCGAATTTAAATCCGTGTCGTTTCGGTTACTTAAAACCAGATGAGCATCTGTTTAGCCCGCGGGCATCTATTTATTCCTAAAAATGATTTCGTACGAGCCAATTGAGCGATTGTCAATGAAACCCAACTTGCAATGCCCGGATACGGCTTTATAAAATAAAATAAATAATTGGCGCGTACACTTCTGTTAGGTGTTTGGCCGAGCTCCTCCTCCTATTTGTGGTGTGCGTCTTGGTGTTGTTCCACAAATGGAGGGACCTACAGTTTTAAGCCGACTCCGAACGGCAGATATTTTTATGAGGAGCTTTTTCATGGCAGAAAAACACTCGGAGGTTTGCCATTGCCTGCCGAGAGGCGACCGCTATTAGAAAAATGTTTTTATTAATTTTGCTTTCACCGAGATTCGAACCATTCTCAGTGAATTCCGAATGGTGATCACGCACCAACCCATCCGGCTACGGCGGCCGCCGGATACGGCTTTACTTACGGAATAATTAGATGTGCGTTTTAAGCCAAATTAGGATCAAATAAGATGCCTTTAAGAATTTTAGCACATTCTGGAATTTATTGTTCCACTGCACGGCAATACTACCAAGGTGGTGTAGCCTTTTTGCCAAGTGCAGAACATGCACGAAGGATGCGTTCTGAATTCGACCTATAGAATTTCGCCAGTAGTCACGAATTTCTTCTCTTCCCATTTTCTAGGAAATTCGTTAATATGGCCTTCTGCAAGTCCACAGAAAGGCTTAGTACCAATTAGAGTCATGTTTGGCCCCGTTTTAAGCTAAATGATCAGCTATTTGTCTAGGAACCCAGACTAATAATATTGTGTTGAAGTTCCCTCATTTTTTCCCTAATGTTGAGGCAGTCATTTACCATTTTTGAGGTGATTACAGTTGTTAGAAGGGCTTTCAAAGCCGCCTGACTATCTGAAAGTATGCAAATGTGGGTTTCTCTCATTTTCCTACGGAGGCATTCCCTCACACATATCTCGATGGTACGTATTTCTGCCTGGAAGATTGTTGTGTAAAATTGCGTTGAAATTGACTTTTGAATTCGGGTCCATTGATTCCCTTCCCTGTACTATCATCTCCCGATTTCTACAAATCACTAAACCGTAGCCGAGAGCCAAGTTTGAAGTTGATGGAATTATTTCTCCAGGTCATACGTTCGTTAATAAGAACATGAAAGAGAATGGGTTTGAGTGATAACGTATCAACCCTATGAACCCTATGAAAAGGAATATGTCGGAAGTCTTCTAAGACCTTTAAATGCCCGTTCATATTCCCTCTTGTTGGATCGAAGTTGCCTTTTAATCTTAAAGCGCTCAAACGAGCTTTTTCACTTAAAATGGGGAGTGGTGGCATGCAAAAGAGCATACCTATTGATTCTAATCCATAATATGTTCTTCGCTTCAGACTATCAAAGAGTCTCGATAAAGTCTTTCCGCTTGACAACCCATACCGAGTCTAAAGAGAGGTTAATTTTAAACTTTATTCATTGGAGCTCCGCATTGCTTAAACTGTCTCGATTTGGTTGCAGAGTAGGAGCTATTGGCCTGCCTACTTATTTGAGCAACGCTCTTGCCTTAAAAATTATTTCATTTATTATAAGAGTACTTCATACGTTTAAGGGCTACTTGGGCAGTGCCAGTCTGGTACGTCAACCATTCACCTATACTTCATACACGGGTCGTTTGAAAAGTCCGCGCAAACTTAGAGAGATGACACTATTGGCGCGAATCGAAGTCATATTTAGTTAGTAGCATTTCTTGACACCAAGTTTCAGCCAGATCGGTATATTTTCTGTGTTTGGCACTCGTTTGAATCGAAGAAGTCGAAATATTCTCCTTTTTCATCACGGCTGGGCAGTTGTGGTGGCAAAACTAATGAAAATAGTGTTCCAACTCGTTTCACATCTTCACTAATTTCAGATTTGGCTCCCTCGGATCTCTCGAACTACTATTTGAAGAAACGGTTGGCGGGAAAAAGATTTTATTTAAAGGAGGAGGTGATTGTGGAAACGAATGGCTATTTTTGGGACTTGGATAAATTCTATTATTAAAGGGATTAAACAGCCGATAACAGCGTTGGACGAAGTGTACAAGCCTAAAAAGAGTCTATGTTGAAAAATAAAAAAGGTTTACCTTAACAATTATGCAGTTTTTACTTTTGCACGGACTTTTCAAACGACCTCGCACGACCTTCACAAATATTTGAAAACTGCTAGGAATTTCAGGACGATGAAAATAACTTTACACGCCCCGTTGCTAAATTTAGATCCATATATTAAACTGCTCTAATCTTAAGTTGAGTGAAGAAAGATGTAAGGGACTGTGCAATTTTATCAGTATTCCTTTCAATGAATCCAGATCTCTGAGGTTTATGGCAGATATTGTTGCGACATGATTTATATGTGGATCAAAAGAAAGGCATATGGATATCGGAGTAATGGATTGAAGGAGGACTTATTTATTATGCACGAATTCAAAGAAAAAATTTTAAAATCAAAAATTTCCAAAGCTTTCATCTCTAAAATAGGCAATGCTGTGTGCACCGCATATAAAATTATGGTACCAGGTTGTGAAACAGGTAAATAGTTTTACTCTCCGCCCAGCTGAGCTTCTAGAAACCTCAACTGTAGACTAGGGTAGTCCAAAAACACATTTTTCCGGCCACCCCCAGAATTATTGAAAATCAAAAAAAGAGAGCTGTATTTTTGTTAACTAATTAATATTTAATGGTGTCACCAGAGCTATGTATTTTATATGAAAAAAATACCTATAATTTGCAATATGATAGTCAAAAATAAACATTTTTGTTGGGTAATAGCGGTAGAGCAGCTGAGTTGAGTCTTTCTATTTATTTGGTCTCTAAACTGACAATCTTTGTTTATTAGTTTTGACATTCTAAGAACCGAAAAAAAGGAATATATATATATATATATATATATATATATATATATATATATAAATCTAGTTGTTGCTTTACTGTTACTACCTGTTCAATGCAAGGATGATAGATTTCAAAGTTTGCTCTTTAACTATGGTGAAAAAGAAAATTGTGAGGGGAACTTTGGCTGCCACCACACTTGGAGATTCGGCAACCGAATTCTACCCGATCATTTCACATGTATTCACATACTTGACCAATCAGTTTTTGTGCAAATGGTAACGAAGCAACACGAACGAAGACTGTCTTGATATTATTTCGTATATCACTAACACAATCTTATCGCTAGCCGAAATTCGCTCAATCATTTCACATACTCGGTCAATTAGTCGTTTTTCAGACGCCAACGAAGTGTCATTGGTTAATTTTTTTCGTATATCACCAACGCAATCTCAGTTTGTTTGTAACCACACCCCAAGTGACGGCAGCCTATCAGTTGATTCTGTCAAATTCGCTCAGAGCCAAATAACGGTACGTTAAAGTGGCCACCTTCAAAATCGTTTCTCCATGTGTTCAATGTGCCTTATACATATCTTATTTTTTCGAGATGGGATTATTTATTGTTTATGGAAAAAAAATATTTGATATAATTTTAATAATAAATACCATCGCAATTTAACTTCTTGAAGATTTTTCAAGGGAAATATTCTTATTCTATTAAGAAGTAACATTTTTTAATGATTTTATAGTCATTTTATGTAAAAAAAAATGTGAATCTCTGGCGGCACCATTAAATATTAACCATTGTCAAAATAAAAATTACGGGTATCTTTTTTCTAATTTTTATAGTTCTGAGGGTGGGAGCATGCAAAATTTCAAAAAGCTTACTTATTCTGCGTATGTTTGGACCACCCTAATATACACTTGAGACTTCTTAAAAAGTATACATGAATAAAAGCTTAAACCACATAGTAAATCGTTAATCAAACTCATTGAGTAGAGCGGAAGAAAAATTATACAAGCGTGTCGCCAAATGACAGCTGTCAAAGCAAAACGATGAAATTGCAACAAAAAAAAAGTATATAACCAAGCATAACGGGGCATACTCGTATGTGAGGGTAAGTGAGCTTGAGGAAACAATAACAGGCGACTTGAATGAGTTCTTTTCATTAACTTACATATACACATATATTTACACTTGCACACATACATGAACATACATGCCCACATACATACCCTCTTATGTGTGTCAGTGAAAGTTTGCCGGTAAACGATTTTTGACAGTCAGACTCCGTACTTCATTAACACTCATGACCGCTGTGTGGCATGCAAAACAAATGTGTGAAATCACACACGCTTAACTTGAAGGGCAGAGGTGTAGGCTGCTTACAAAGTAAACAAACTACCCTAAATTGCAGCAATAACCGCTGGGGTTCTGTGCCAAAGTTTTCGCTTGCTTGTTGACTCCACGTTTTGCTTTTCAAAACTTAAATAAGAGTTCATTAGCGCTGGATGTACATACAGGTAAATTTAGCTTATGTACATATGTATATGTATATATGTATGCACATATATGAGTAATATATTACAGTGTATTCGTTAAACTCCTCTGATTGAAGCCGCCACATAACAATAAACAGTACTAAGTCACAGACCAAAATAACTGCCGCGCTTGGCTGTCCAAATTCACTGTTAACTTAGCAAAGCCAAATTAAGTAGCGTGCAGCGAGTCCCCTTTGCAACAAGCAGGCTTATTTATGTGTCTTTAAGACTTACCCCTCGTATTATTTTTGACACCATTTGGTATCCATTTCAATACCTGATTCTCACCCATCAGCTATCTTTGTTTGTTTAGGCAAAGCTCAAGCCTATCAGTCAGTCGAGGTGATACAAGCGAAATTTTCGCTGTAAAACGAATTGAAACATCTTCACACAACACAGCGAATGTTCGCTCAACCCTCCTGGTATGCGGATTTCGAAGTGCGTTCGCGTATACGTCGATGCTTTAGCGCTTTAACGACAAGCAGTTTGCGGCATCGCCTTGGTATCAGGCGGTGCGTGTCGACCAGACATCAAACGCAGCCAAACAATTTAATTTATCATCTTAAACGCATTTACAGCGAAGACAGCGAAAAACCGCCCAACCATTTCGCACACGAATAGTGCTATAGCGTCCTTCTCCCCACCATCTTGCTTCATCAACTTAAGGCTTTCCCCGACTGGCGCATCCACCCTTAAAATTGGGAAAATAAATACCACAATCTCTGCGAATTTTCATGGCGCGTCGCTGCGTTTGGCTTACAAAAACTCGCAGAAAAGTTGAACGGGGAAAGGAAATATAAATTTCTTGCTGCGTTTCCTGCCCAGCCGTCTGCATTTTTTTATAGTGGCGAAATAGGCTCTTTACTTAGTGCTGATGATGATGGCGGCGCTGATGCTGGCCTATGAAAATGCAATTAATCATTTTAGTTCAATGAACGCCGAGACATTTCATCGGATCACCTTAAAGTGAGACCAGGTTAATGTCTGCGATTGCGAAATTTCTTTGTTGATTATGTTTATGTCTGCCTGTGGGTAGCTTTCAACTTCAATAAGAGTATAAACTTTGGGAAATAATTTTTCCCGGCAATGGTGAAGCAGCAGCAAAACTTTTCCCATTCTCCACTTTGGCATAAAATTTAATGTCGATTACGCGCTCGTCTTATTGTTACTCTTCCACTCCCGTTTGCTTGCTGAGTAAAATTGCAGAAGTATCTGCAATCTATCCAGTCTGTTTTCCACATTGATTTCGTTTGGAAAGAAGCGATATAGAGCCTCCCCTTGTCTCCTTCTTTTTCTGGAGCTTTTGAAATTTTGAATAAGATTGAATTCTTCATTTCATCCCAACGTTTCAGATACAGTTTTGAAAAAGAGAATAAGAAAAAAATATTGGAATCGTACTAATCCTTCATCCTTCATTTCGATTCCTTTAATTTATTTGTCTGCTTGCACATTAAAGAAATTATATTCCCTTATAGTTGAGCTCTTCTACATTCGTACCCAATAAGAGGTTAGGTTGTGGCGATTGTCCACTCTCGGACACACCCAGGCTCATCTCCCATTGTGATGCCGCGTGGAGAGCGTGTCTTTATCTCTCCTAAAACTAGTGTGTTTTTTTTTAGTTGAGAAGGTACTACTGTGGGCAAAAAGTAAGGTGAATTTATTTGTCAAACTGTCAGGGGATTAAAATTTCGCTCTAGTTATTTTTTCATGAGTTGGCAGCACTGTTAATAACATCTGGGCCAACTTTCATGTGAATGTCATTATCAGTAATATATTTACGCTTGTGTTTACCAAACGACCAAGAGTGCATTTTTCGATTTTTACAATGTCTGATTTGATTTAGCAGAGAAGTGCCATCAAATTTTGTTTGCGGAATGAAATTTCGGCTGCGGAAACGTTTAGCATGCAGAAGGCATTTGGTGATTCGACCATGTCGCAGAAAAATGTTTATAAGTGATACAAAGACTTCAAAGAGGGTCGAGATGACTTGGAGCGCTCCGGACGACCATCGACGTCAACAGATGACCAACACGTTAATAAAGTGAAGGAGTGAGTGCTCAAAAATCGTTGTTAAAGACCTTACTGATATGATCGGAATATCAGAAGGATCTGTGAAAACCATTTTGAAAGACCATTTGGGCCTACGAAAAGTCAAATCTCGTTTGGTACCGAAAACTCTCAATTTCTTGGAAAAAAGTCGTCGCGTTGATGTGTGTGAAACAATGCTCTCAGACTATCAAGACAAGCTCAAATGCATCATTACGGGAGATGAGACTTGGATTTATGCTTACGACTCTGAAACAACCGACCAATCAAGCGAATATCGTGCTAAAGGCGAGGCCAGACCGAAAAGAGCACGTCAAAGTCGTTCAAAAATAAAGGTTATGATGACAGTTTTTTTCGATTTTCGTGGTGAGGTGCACTATGAACTCCTTCCACCTGGCCAAACTGTTAATAAGGAATATTATTTGAGCGTTATGCTTCGTTTACGTGAAGCAAATCGTCTAAAAATACCAGAATTATGGGCCAACAACTCTTGGTTTTTGCATCACGATAATGCACCGTCTCACACTGCACTCGTTCTTCGTGACCATTTCGCCAAAAATTCCACGCATATCGTTCCGGAACCACCGTATTCGCCTGATTTGGCTCCTTGTGACTTCTGGCTATTCCCAAAACTCAAGAGACCACTCCGGGGAACGCGTTTCGAGTCGATTGAGGAGATAAAAGCTGAATCGACGAAGGTGCTGATGGCTATACCGGAAATGAACTATTTGGCATGTTTCGGGGATTGGAAAAATCGTTGGCATAAGTGTATTTCATCTAGAGGGGATTGGGGATGAAATTGATTTATAAGAATAAATAAAGATTTTTCATTTTACAACCAAATTCACCTTACTTTTTGCCCACAGTAATACAATACTTATTTTCCACAGTACCGGGATCTTCCAACTTTTTAAAGAATTGTCTACCTAAAATGGTGAATTTATGTTACATCTGGATAGAGCAGGAAAATGACACAGAAGGGACAAGATTGTCTCTTGCTCTCCCCATTTAGACAGCTTCTGCAGAAGGCATGTGTCTGCATACCTTTCCCCTGGGCATGTCTGCCTATTAGGCAGTACCCCGCTAATCGGAAATCAGTGTGCTTAAACTTATTTGGCTTGCGTCTCGCATTGAGGGTCGGCCAGAATGGTCGGACGATTCTGCTGGTGGTTTCATTGCAGTATCTTTCATGCATTGCTTTTACAATTTTCGCAAAAATAAGTAGCTTATATAGTCTGTAATGGCATGCCTACGTCATTGTCTGTGTGCTTATCAGTCAACTTGGTGCAGAGTCTCGCTAATTCATGGGCCCTGCAGTTATTCTCAATATCGCAATAGCTAGGAACCCATGTTAGCTTTGGGTGAAATGACTCAGCCATCTCGTTAAGAGATGTGCGGAAATTAATGGCTACCTTAGAGGTTGTCGACCACTTTGTAAGGGATTTCATCGCCGCATGGCTATCAATGAAAATGTAAATGTCATCTCCACGTGTCGTATCACATTGTACCAGTGCCACGGCTTTCAGTTCAGCCTGAGTCGGCAAGCCGAAAACTAAAAGGGATCCCCAGATGTTCGGCTTTAAGCCATATGTGCCCCGTTTCCGTTCCTACTCTTTCCATGAGGGTAGGAGGGTCGTGAACGTTGTAGTAGCAATTGTAGACGGGAATGCATAGTCCACGAGTCTAGGAGGCTCCTAAATACGAGTTAGGATCTTAACGAGGCCGTAATCCCTATTTGACCACTTATTTAGGGTGTTCAACCTTATTACCGTACTACTAGCGATATATTTCGTCTGCAGGTGAACTGAAAAGAAGTTTTAGTGCCGCATATAATGATTTCAATGGAGTGGTTAACATTGCACCGGTTATGAGAACAGATGCGGGTCTTTGAACTTTATCAATTCTTTTCATTTTCACACCTTTCTCGAGAGCACTAACTACCGCTTAGTAGAGCCAATGTATTATTCTGGGACCCATCCCCAATATTTCCCCCAATAATTCTGGTGCTTTGCAAATTCTTAAAAATCTCGGTTCCCGTGCTTTTTTCGATATTTCACTTTTTAAGGCCGATTACTGTTGAATTCTCAGACACTTCTTAGATGTTAAATGTTACTGGCGAAGTACGAGGTTGACCTGCATAATATGGCAAAATCCGTAACTTCGACATTGTTGTCAGGGGATATCCGAGCGACTTACACTTTCACGCCGCCTTCGAACGGCAGATGGTTTCTTATGCCAAATTTCTCTATGGCAGAAAAAAACTCGAAGGTTTTTCATTACTTTTAGACTCACAGACTGGTGTAGCGTCCGCCAAGCTGAGATCTACACCATAGACAAAGCCGTTAAAATCGGCAAGACTAATGGCGTTACCTCCGGCAAACCTTACCATTTTTGTTGGTAGTCCAGCAGTAAGCAAGGTACTGACCTGAGCGCTCATCAATTCACGATGTATTGAAGAATGCAGGAGGTCCCTCTCGCTTATCCAACAACACCACACTTCGTTGGGTCCCTGGCCACTCTGAAGTGGAGGGGAAAAAATCTTTGCTATAATTTTGAAGTTTCAAGCCCACAGCGGGTTTCGAACCGAACCGAATGGTTGCCATGCACCAACCCGCGTACTCGAGCTAAATATTATTTTGAATTGCAAAATGTGAAATTCGCGCTCTGGGCTATTCAAATATTCAATTTCAGTAATAAATTATTCATAGAAATGAAAATGAAAAATCAATAAATATGAATTTTACAAAAGGTACAAATAGTATCGTACAATAGTAGTCTGATGATTGTCATCCATTGAGGCGACACGAAGGAAGAGTGGGAAAAGCCGCCGTTTGACTTTGTTGCATGCAAATTTTCAATGACGACGAAACGATGAAACAATGACGGCATAACTCAATTAAGTGTTGAACAGCACTGTCATACCACTGCCCATAAATACATACATACAAACAGCCTGCATTAATGCACACATATACACATGCATGGACCAAAAAAATGTATTTACATGTGGGCAGACATGGCGATAAGCCAGGTTTAAACCTTCATTGCGTATTCATGAAAAATTTCACTGAGTGCTCTTTGTGCCCAAAAATTAAATTTGCCCTGCAGCTTTCAAACGGTGTACATTTATTTTGTTGACGGATATAGTATATATGTACGTATGTATGTTTGGATCAAAATATGTACGAAAGCTCGTATATGTAATGTACAACAAAACGTAGTGGCAGCAGGCGGAGTTAGCTCGCTTTGAGCGGCATTCGTGCCCGTCTGGACGGCCGGCCAAAAAGGAAGTGGTTGCATGGAATAAGTGATTGGGCTTACACATATAAATATAATACATATATACAGTCAACTGTGTTTACTTGCAGCAAAAATCAGCAACGTGAATGGAGTGTGTGTGTGTGTGTGTGGGTGCGTTGTATGCTGGCTGTTAACATCGGCGGCGAGTGGTGGCTGGCAGCCTTCGCTTTTGATGGGCTTTAGACTGACCGCAGCATGCGAGAAATTTAATTATTGCAATTTAAATATATGTATGTATGCATGTATGTCTACATTTTATGCACACCAGTTGGTGTATATAATCTGTATGTAGATATGTAAATAGAGAACACCAATTCAGCTTCATTTCCACTTCTTAATTCATCGCTTTGCGGCATTGTAAAATGGGTGATCACAGCCGCCCGCTCTGCGGAAATGTGTATGTGTGTGTGGTGGTCATGATTGTTGCATGCAACACAACTTCTCACAAAAATGTATGATTTGCTTTGCAATTGATTAAAATCACTTGACATTTCAACACCTTTTTGTATTTGCATATTTATACTTTATTGACATGAGCTGGAATGCGGGAAGGCCGATTAAATGTTTATGCAAATATTTATTTAACGCACCAACTACGACACACCAGATAAAAAATTAAACTGCGAATATTTAAACATTGCAACACACCTTGGATAAATGAAGGGTTATTATTGCAACGCTGCACAGTGCACTTATTGGTCGGGCAATTACAATGTTGTTTGTGTGATTTATGTGCACTAAAGTAAATTTGCATACATACAAAGATAGTCGGCCGAGGGTTAGGTTGTGTGCACTAATGACTTCGCATTGACTGTAATTAACCCTTTTTGCAATTAACCCTTATTGACTAGTGTGAATGCAATTCGAGTAGGGCCATAAATTCTGGGCGCTTTCATATATTTCTATGTTTGTATTTATGTAACTGGATATGAGTGCGTGTGTGTTAATGCAAACAAGCGATCTAATTACACTGTTTATATGCATTGATTTTGCTTGCATTTTTCTGATTTTAATGGAAATGTGTGCAAAATGTAGTTTTTACAATGAATATGATATGAATCTACATACAGGGTGCGCCATCTTTTATGTCGGTATGTAAACGCTGCATAATTTTGTTATTTACCAACCGATCGACTTCAAAATACATGTTTGCGATACGTCAATCCAGTACAATTTCAACCATGGATCGCTTTACACCGAAACAATGCGCTGAAATAGTGACGCTATATATCGAAAATAGTCGTTCTATTGTTTTAACTCAACGGGCATATCGCAAAAAGTATCGCGGCAAACAGGCACCGTCTGACCATACTTTTCGTCGTATGGTGTCGATTATTTTTGAGCACGGGACAGTAGGAGATCGTCAACATGCCATTCATCAACGACCAAAACGTTCCATTGAACTTGTTGAAGCAGTGAGGGACAGCGTTGCCCAGGAGCCAACAGTGTCGTATTGTCGTCGCGCTCAGCCTTTTGGCGTCAGTGAAACCACAATGCGGTGCATTTAAAGGATGATTTAAGTTTTTTTCCGTATAAAGTGCAATTGATACAAAGAATTGCGCCGAGAGACCATTCACGTCGCTTGGAATATGGACAAACAGTCGCTCGAATGGTTGACACAGAACCCAATTTTTGGAAGCAGCGTGAATAAACAAAATTCCAGCATTTGGGGAACTGAGAATACACACGAGATCCATGAAACACCATTGTATGACCGGAAGGTAACTGTTTGGGCCGGCATTTGCGCCAAAACCATTATTGGGCCATATTTTTACCGAGAAAACGAAACGGTCGATAGAAACCGATATCGATGGATGTTGGCTGATTATAGCTGCCCGCAAATGCGTGAGAACAAGACGGTGCACCATGCCACATTGCGAATGCAACAATTGAATTTCTGCAACGAAAATGCCCGGGACATCTAGTTTCAAAAAGAGGCGACATCGACTGGCCCCCAGATCACCCGGCTTAACCCCCCCGGACTTTTTTTTTTGGGGTTATATGAAAAGTAAGGTTTACGCCAAAAAGGCGCAGATTATTGACCAGCTTAAGACAAGCATTCGTACCGAAATCGACGCTATAAAACCCGAAATGCTTGACAAAGTGACGACAAACGCAGAAAAAAGGTGGCCACTTGATTAATATTGTATTCAAAATTGTAAATAACCAAATAAAAATACCTCACTTCTACAAATCAGTTGTTTTTTCAAAGTTCTTCAATGTTTACATACCTACATAAGAGATGGCGCACCCTGTATACATATAAATATTTATTTATTTAAATACCGAGTCTTTCAAACGTGACGCCCATAGTAAGTAGTGAATAATTCCAGCCGGTACCTTTTTAGTCAACTTTTTGTACATTTGCCAAGTAGCCAGATAAACAAAAAAGGACGGGGCAACCAAAAACTGGACGTTCGCTTGAAAATATTGCTGCTGTAGGGCAAAGTGTTGCTGACAAACTTCAACTCGATATCTCGACGTTCTAAAAAACTAAGTATTAATGAATCGACTTTTTGGCGGATTTTGCCTGTAGATGCTCGACACTTAAATGATGTCAATTTTCACATAAATACTACCTCGAGCAAAAAGTTCCCGGAACGACCGCCAGATGACGCTATTTTTGTTTTTTTGGTTGGGTGGTTGTGAAACTGGTCAGAGAATGCCTGTCCTAACTTTCCACTGCGTGCGAATTCTTTGACATAAGCTTCATCTGGTATCCTGGTCACAGCGACATATCGGAAAACTGTGAGGCGGATGAGCTGCCCAGACAAGGGATATGTGAGGTGCTTTCGCCGCGAATCGAGAGAATTGGGATCTCCCTGACTACCCGCGGTCTGCTCCTGGAAAGACGGGCTTCGCGCCAACTCAGCGAGCGTTGGGCAAGTACACAAACTTGTAAGGTCGCGAAATCCTTCTGGCCACGTGTGGATCTTGGGCGCTCGGGCGAGCTTCTGAGGTTGACAAAATATTAGCTCCCGAATCTAGTGGGTTTTCTCACAGGACACTATGCGCGAGGTATACATGCTGTGAGACTTGGAATTAGCACCCTCTCCTTAGCTGATCTAGGCATCTTGGCTCTTACTTCTTTGCTACGCCTGCTGATATAGCTAGCGTTGACATTAAACATCTGATAAATTTCATCAACAGTACGAAGCAATTGACGGAAACGCAGCACAGTCATCGTTCATAATCCACACACTTTAAACCCCTCCTCCTAACCACCACCTCTCCTCGCCCCCTCCTTTCATTCCATCGGTTTTCTATTTCACGTCTTTCACAATGGTATCTCAAAGGACGCATCCATTTATCTTCGTCCAAGCGTGCTTATTCCTTGAGCAACCATTCCAACCTAACCTAACCCAGGTGGTTGTGAGGTAGCTATCTGGTTAATCAAAAATGTGACTACTTTTAGAGGAGTGGCGATTGAATCTCTTGGTGGGGTTGTCACTGATTCTGTCATTGCTCGCAAATGAAATGAACTGCTACAAAAAGAATTCGGCCAAAATGGTGCGCTACGCATTACTTAATCGGTCAAGGAAAAAATCACTGTGTTAGTTGCTCCGATCACAGGCCACTGTCTCATTGGTGGACATGCTGAAAGATTGAACGTACCTTATTTCGACTATTGCAGACGCTGCAAGAATGACGAGGAGGAAGAGTCGGTCATGTATCTTCGTGGTTACTGTCCCGTGTGGCATGCCACTAGGTTTGGATACTTTGGCTCATCGTTCTGAGGGATACAAATATCAACCACATCAATGGGTTTGCACTTCAAGCAAAATAGTTTAACAAGGAGTAGCACATAAGCTGCTGGTGTGGTATTGCATTGTAGCGGCAAGGGCCTAAGTGAGTTTGTTTAGAGATCGACTGCCACTTCTATATACCTAGCTTCCTTGGTTGCCAGATTTGTGATTAATATTCCTACCAAAATTGTATCGCCCTTGTTTAAAATTTGTAAAAGTTAAGTCTCTGCTCGTGTTTTTGATTCTTTATAGTTTTAAAAATGGATATGAAGTTTTGGAACTCAACAATGAATTTGTATTAAATTTGGCGTAAAAATGGATTCAATGGTGCAAAGGCCTCAGAAATGTTGGGAAACTGTTACGGTAATGATGCTCTAAAGAAAACAACCGTTACCACGACTCCACGAAGGAAGACGAACGGCCTTTGTAGTGGCAGACCTGTGACATTAAAAACTGATGAAAACATTAAATAAGAATGGAAGAAAAGTTGATCAACAACAGCAAATTAACCCTCAGAGAGTTGGCAGAGAACTTGAAATCTGCTTATGGACCGATCAGGACATTGCAGTTAATGGTTTAAGTTTACGTCTGCCCCAAAGGACCTGAATGTCATGCAAAAAAGGGACCGTGTTGATATCGCCAAAAACATGATTTCCAAGACTGAGTCCGACCCAACATTCATCAAACGCAGCATTACTGGAGACGGAACATGGGTTTATTAGTACAACACGCAATCCAGACATCAGGCATGTGAGCTCTGAATGAACGAAGACCAAAAAAACAACGTAATTTTCAGTTAAAAAAGAAAGCAATCCTGAACCAGAAGATGAAACAGTTGATAAGGACTATTATTTGGGCGTTACGTGAAACTATTCATGAAAAAAGAGAGAATTTGTGGGAAGCAACTTGTAGATTTTGCATGATTTTAACGCACAGATGCACAGTTCCATCATTATACGTGAATTGTTGACCAAGAACGAATACCATATAACAGCCAGCAAATTCATTTCACATGGCTCCCTGCGCTTTTTTTCTCTTCAATCGTGTCAAAAAACCACTGCGGGGAACGCATTTTAACAGCCAAAAAGGAATTAATGGAAAAATCTAAGACGGCTCTTACATTGAAAATAGAGTAACAGAAAAGTTTCGAGAGCTGGATCAAACGCTGGTATAAATGCGCTGCAGGTGAGGGGGAGTACCTTGAAGATGATATTAGCACTTTAAGAGAATCAATTTGTATTTCGAATTTAATGAATATATTTTGGGAAGTTTATAAATAAGCTTGATGCTCCGCTTTCTGCGTCCTGATGTTTTTCCCCCAAGTGGACAGTCTTATGCCGTCTCCGTGTGCTACATAGTTTTTTATGAGGAATTTTTTCATAACAGAAATACACTCGGAGGGTACCCATTACCTGCCGAAGGACGACCGATGTTGGAAAAAAACCCTTTTTCTATAATTTGGTGTTTCATGGCCAGAGTTTCTAACCAGAACAATACCGAATGGTAGTCACGCACTAATCGATTCGGCTACGGCGGCCTCAATAGTAATTACCGCAACGCGAAACTAAAGTGAATATCTTTCAATACATAAATACTTTTAAACTTTTCGAATTTGGTATATGAAACAAGATTTAAGAGCTCGAATTTTACTGTCTGTAGTTCTGCAAATTATTTTTCTTTAAATATTTACTTGCCTTTCGAACTTTTCTATTTGCAGCTTTTAAATCTTAGAAATTATTAATCCCTTACAGCTTTTTCAAGTAGATGACAAACTCTTCCAAAGCCTTCCAGTTCCTGGTGGCGGCAGCATGCACAACAATGCCAATTAGCAAAAACTCCCATAAATAAAAAAATGTGGCTAGTGGCTATGGAGTGAGTGCAAAGTGTTTGACAGTCGAGGTGCAAGTGTTGACAGACGAATGTGCAACATTAAGAATTCATAACTTCTAGACTGTGAACTTCACCTTTAACTCTGTGCAACAGAAGCAAACAAACCAGAATAACCAATAAAGCCTGTATGCTTTTGGGTGCGGGATTTTGTGAAAACAGAAGAGTTTCTGAAAATTATGTACACATACATACTCACATCCATGCGTACCAATGCACTTTGGTACAGACAAATATGAAAATGATAAGTAAACTAAAAACTGCTTGAAAGTCCATTCACAGCACCAAAACAATCAGAGTAAAATAGCATTCGAGCAGAGTTTGCTGGCATTATACTAATAACAACAACAGCAGCAATGTCATTTGCAACGGCACAATAAAAGCAGGAAACAACAAATAGCATTTGCTTTTGTCTACGAAAATATGTTGTAATGAAAGAGGGGAAACACACCCACCCCCTTTCAAAATGGAGAGTGGCGAGTGCAGCGCAGGGAGTGCGAAGTTTATTGTGGCGGCTCGAAGCGGGAAACAAACAAGCAAACAGAAATGGCAACAGAAATGCCAGCAAATGAGTGGCAAAGAATGGCGACAGCAAACATTAGTCACTTGGCAAACGAGCGACAAGGCTGGGCAAATGCAACAACAAACAAATAAACAAACAAGCAAGGCAGAAAACGGAGTAATAACAACAACGAAAAAAAGGCACGGCGGCGTTGCAGCAATGGTAGAATACCAATGCATTTAGGTATGTATGTATGTGTGCGTGAATATACATATGTAAAAATTCTGAAGCGGGTGTGTCGGGTGGGCATGTGTTGCTTGCTTGCTTGCTGGCTTAATTGCCACATCGTTGGTGTGACGCATGTTGAATGTTGAAAATTTCGAGTGCAGGTACGCACAAATACACGTGTATGTATGTATGAACATACATTTTAGAAATAAAATATACATTTCCATGGCGACAAGTTCATGGAGAATTCCAAAGTAGGCAGATGAGGTTCTACGCTGAATCAAAAGCTTGAAACTGAAAACTTTTCGTTATCTCACGTTAGACCCTTGGTCATTGTTAGGGCAACCAAAACAATTGCTCTTAAACTTAATGAATTGACATTAAAAATTAGTTTTAAAGAATATTTTTTTGCAAAAAACAATTTTAAAAAATATTTTCAGTAAAATTTTTTTATTCTTTTTTTTTTTTATAATAATATAAAAAAAATTGTTTTGCAGAAAAGTATTCAAAAAAATAAATTTTTTGCTGTAAAAATACTTTACTAAAAAATATTCTTTAAAACTAATGCCAATTCATTAAGTTTAAGAGCATTTTTGTTTTATAATAAAAAAAAGTATATGATTTTTCTTATAGTTTTATTAAAAAAAATTTTACTGTTTTACAAAAAAAATTTTCTTTTTTATTTTTTCCCCCCTTATTTTAAAATAAATATTGAAATTATTTAAACAAACTGTTCAATAAAAATAAAATTGATATCAAATTGTAATTTTTTTATAGCTTTTTATAATTTTATATTAATTTTTTTCGTTTGCAAATTTTTTGTAAATACTCTTTTTCAAAAAAAAGTATTTTTATTTCTTTTTTTACCCGTATTTAAAAAAATTATTCAAATTATTTAAAAAAAAACTGTTCAATAAAAAAAAAATGAAAACTATTTTATATAGCTTTTTATAATTTTATAAAATTTTATATTAATTTTTTTGTTTAAAAATTTTTTGTAAATACTTTTTTCCTAAAAAAAGTGTTTGTTTTATTTTATTTTACGCTTATTTAAAAAAACTATTCAAATTATTAAATTATTTAAAAAAATAATTTAATAAAAAAAATTGATATGAAATTGTATTTATTTTTTTTTTAGTGTTTTATAATTTTATATTAATTTTTTGTAAATACTTTTTGGCAAAAAAATGTAACCCTTATTTAAAAAAACTATTCAAATTATTAAAAAAATGTTATAAAAAAAATTGATATGAAATAGTAGTTTTTTATATATTAATATAATTTTATAAAATTTTGTTTTAATTTTTTTTGTTTAAAAATTTTTTATAAGTACTTTTTTCAAAAAAAAAAGGTTTTTAATTTTTATTTTATTTCAGTATGCATGTGTATTAAGTATTACAACAAAATTGACGAAAGGTAAATACATGAATTCTTTGGTTAGAGCTTCGAAACGGAATTTCTGTTAAATTTTCGAAAAGAAACTCGTGGCTATTGTCGGAAGTGTTCTTTACACGTTCACCGAAGTAATAACCGCATATTCAACACTTCGGGAATTGCAGCGGAGAATTGTGAAGAGTAGACGAGAACCACACGGGTTGGGAGTGCAATAAAGTTGTGTTGAAATTAAAAGTGCACTTCTTTAACAACCCAGTGATCGAACCGGTAGAAAAGCTGGGAAGTGATCGATAACTCAACAAAGCTGTGACAATAGTAGGGAATATTTTTTCTAAATTTGTATTCCTCAATTAGCACTGAAAAGGGCATAAATTGAAATTTATTATATATTAAATTTTATAATTTCTGCAATTCATAATATTTAAGTACTAAAGTACTGAAGTATTTCCCTGGCACCTTCCAATGAGCACAAATGCGCCGTTTTGATATTACTATGGTACTAGCAATATTCGTTAGTTTAAAGGAGATAGATAACTTGACTGATTTAGAGAAAACCCCGGTTCTGACTTCCGATTCCATCTTATAACCGCCAGAGAAGACAGAAGTGCAAGCTTCGGTGCAAATTTTCTCCTCGATCCAATCCTGACTATTTGGAAAGATTGCTCTAGCACGACCCTCAAACTTCAGTTTGCGGATAAAGATATCTACTCGAAGTTCGGGGAAATTCGGTGTTAACTGTTCAAAAATGCTGCCATGCCCCTTTGAGAGTTTGCCTTCACTTGCACTTTGAGCAGCGATGGAAATAACTTAAAAGTCGATGGGAAGTAAGTGTAACGATGCTATTGCAAGCAGTCTTTGAACCCTCCCCAGTTTAGTGACGTTATAGCCCTTCCGAAGAGCTTCCCACCAAACCATCATCCAAAGTACGACTCGTGGCTTGAGGAACCATTTTTTGCAGGAGTAGAAAGCTATACTGACCCTCTTTACCCAATTTTCAATGTGTAGCTTCCAATGGCGTTTGGAGTCAAGTATCAAACCAAGATACCTAACTTTCGATGAAAGCGGGAGAACGTGTTTGTTTGATTTGGGAACTCTAAGGTTTTTAGGTTTATATTCTCTGGTAAATAGCACCAGCTCCGTTTTTGTCCCATATTATGAAAAACTTTGTAAGTTTTATTTTTTTGTTATATATTATATATATAAGTGGCGCGGAAGGAATTTAAGAACTTTTTCATGGCAGAAATACATCGGAGGCTTTCTATTGCCTGGGGGGTATTGGGGCTGACTAATTGGAAAAACTCCACGCAAATTACAAAAATAAAAAAATTTAAAAAAATCCATAAAAAACTTTAAACTTTAGAATCGGAATTTTTTTTAAAACTTTAAGTGAGTGAGTAATAAAGTTGAAGTGTGAAGTGGCTCAAAAATCGCAATGAGTTTTGAAAATTTTTTTGTTTTTGCTGCCGATCTTGTGCATTTTCTTCACGACGAATGCTCGATATATTTTTTACATGGAAGAAAAGGAGGTTTCTTTTCGACGCTCCAGAGTGGTTTAACACTTTAAATGGCAATTTCGTTTGAAACAGAAAACGCAGAAAATTTGTCTTAAATTTTTCCAAATTAATTATAAAAATACACAGTCTCGAATACTAGAATTTTCCAAACACCTCCTTGCCAGGTTATTAACAAAAATTTATTCATCTGGTTTTCGATGAAATGCTCTCTAAGGTCTGCCCATATGGAAGTTGCAAGCTTACTTGAGCTCAAATCGGTTGTGTGCACGACCAAAAATTGCAAAACTTGCAATATGCAGCATGTAAGTATGTCCCACACATACACATACATATGAGACTAATGCAGTTGCATGCGAGTGCACTTGCAACGACCATGGTAAAGTGCATACAACAGCATTTTTGCAACCTTAACCCTAACATTGTTGGATCCTTTGCATGCTTGATTGTATGCACACCCACACAACCCACACACAGACAATGCATTTCCGTGTGCCCAGCAATCGGAGTTGCATGCATATGTATGGTAAACATATTAGTATCGTTGTTGTGGCAGTTAACGGTATGCACACACACACGTAAATGTAAAAGGAAGCAATGCATTCGATTTTGTGATGGATTTTGTTCCTACATTTCGACTTCGCCAGTCAGTTGCAGTTGGCTGCCGTTTGTTGCTAGGCGCGTCTTTTCATATTCAGCGCTATTTTTGTTGTAATTGTTGTTACGGCAGTTGAGCGTCTGCTTAGTTTCCGGTTTTGCATCATTTTTTCGGCTATGAAACAAACAAAAAAAACACAGCAGCCTACTCTGCACCACTACAATCAAGCACTTGTCAATTCGTCCAAGTGTTGTCGGCATTTTAGTCATCACAACTCCGCTTCGTCCCGCCCATTTAAGTTTTGTTGTCAATTATGCTTATTTTCGCATTATTATTGCCGTTGCTGCTGTCATTGTTGTTGTTGCTGTCATTGTCACTTGCATTGCAACGGCGTTGAATAATTTTAGTGGCAACCATTTCACAATGATTGCGGTGAGTGGCACTCAGGCATACCCATACTTATATACATACATACATATGTGTGTGTGTGTGTGTGAAGAAATACAAGTGCAGCTATCGATAAATACTGCATGCTGCCAGGTGTAGGTGGCTCCAAGGGCGTTTCAGACTATGATGCCTTCGCCCACTCAGTGTCATAATACATTTCGCGTGGATACTCGTATGTTGAAGGCGTTGTAAGTCCCACGCAATCCTGGAATAATGCGGATGAACGTAATAGCTGTTATTTTCGTGGAAATTACCCCTATGTGGGCGTGCGTGTGAGTGTGAAGTTTGTGAAAGGATTATTGAGAATTTCAACATTGCTGAGTATTGCAAAGCTCACAGATGCATTAGTTATAAAAGATAGGCATTGAACATTTTAGGAAAACTCAACATTTCATTTGCGGTAGTCTTATTTACTATTGAACACACGCAAACACACTTTTGTGCTCAACTACTTAAGCCATCAACGTTTTGGCTTTTTTTCAATCGCCTATTTATTTTTTTTTTTTTATAAAAATCTGGCTCTTTATGTATGAAATATCATATATGTAACTCCACCTTTCTAGCTTGGTACAAAAATTATGAAAATCCAAAAAATTTTCTTCAAAACCTCTTTATTCAGAATTTTTGGGAACATTTTTTGTAGCAAATTTTGTGGTACGCAGTTTTATGGCCCAATAAATGTAATTATAAAAAAGTGCACCTCTTAAATGGCTCAAACATCGCATTTATTTTTGACTTTTTTTTCGTGCGGTCTTGCGCATTTTCTCCACATGATGCCATGTTGCTAAGTCACTCGCGACTTATGGTGCTCACACTCACCAATGTAAACGTACGCCCGTATGCCCGTATCAGCTGACACGATGAAACAACGATCTACGATACTACGGAACGGAACGGTGGTGAGAGTTCATTTACATGCGGCTCTCATTAGTTTCATCGTTCTCTCTTTCCTTTGGCATCTCTCGCTCTTGTTCTTGTTCTTTGCTATTATTATTTGTTGAGAATATCAGCGATAGAGAAAAAAGAAATTTAAGCTCCGTTAACTAATTGCTTAGGTGCCAGCAAATGGCAGCAGGCCACCGAAAAGTTCCTATTAGAAATATTAAGCGAGAAGATACATACATGATTTGAGTAGCTGCCGGAAAAACAGCCACATACTATATTAGAAATAGTAGAAGAGTTGAGTTGATTATTAGAAATAATAGAGGAGCTGAAGAAACTAGAATACAATTAAAATTTTACCTTTTTTGGTTTTTACTTAATGTTTGTTACTTTTGCTTTTGTTCACTCTTTAATTGTGGTTTAACAGCTTATTTTGAGAAATTTCCGAAAAAATTAGAGGATACCGCGCAGGGTAGGTGAGGTTAGGTTTTTGTGGCAATCGGTTTAGAATAGCCAACTCACTTAGGCCATGTAGCTCCGTTGTGGTATCACAGGAACCTCAGTGTATCTTCAGCATGGATCCATTTGGACGCTCTTATGAAGCGTAGGATAGGCTTTATCCCAATACCTGATAGTTACGTAAAAGAGTCAAAAGAGTATTTTCCTAACAATTTTGCTCTACTCCTCTCATAGTTAAGGCTGGGTAATTACAGAGAAAGTGTTCCACTGTTTCTTCCTCTTCCTCGCCTCTTCAACTTCTGCAGTATTCATGAGAAAATACTCCTGGCCTAGACGAGCGCCTACCCAAGAACGAAAGAATACAAGATTGTGTCTTCCGAATTCGATGTGTAGGAGTCCATGAATAAACAAACGAAAGGAGGAGGAATTACTTGTCCCAAATCAAAATATTACCAAGCGATTCAATGAATTTTTACAAACATGTAATTTCTCCTTCTTCTGTTCGTTTTGTATTGGAAAGGGAGCTAACGTCAGACTTGTCACGTGACGTGTAACTGTTTTGGCAAGGCGCCACCTATGGTATTCAATTCGCCTCGATGCCTACCTTTGGCTGTCAGGTAACCGGTAACACAAGCCATGACCTATAAGGTGTTCTCTCTTGAGAAGTTGGGCAATTCTTCTGACCTTTCTTAACTATTTGAGGCCAAATTAGCTTGGCTGTAACAGACGTATTTTCTTCTATGACCTATTCCATGACTTATTGACCTCCTGGTCAATATTATTTTTTATCATTAATTTGCAATTTGTTATAGGAATTCCAATATTGCCTCTGTTTTCAAGCAGCGGGAGATTAGTACTTTTTCTGGCTAGTTCATCGATCTTGCAATTTCCTTCAATATTTCTCTATGTCCCGGAACACATATAAGACGGACCTTGAAGGTTAATCGGCCTGAATTTCTTAGAAATGAGGTAATTCGCTCCAAAAATTTAGTTTGGCGAATTCCGTTCGGGTAAAGGTAATTGGGAAGTGAATTACGAATGGGAGAACGAATTACGCATGGGCAAATGAATTAAATGACATCGTAACATAACGCGAAAATGTCCTTCATTCGTTATATGAAAGAAATCAAGACAAAAAAATTAATGTACGAAGAATTCGTAGCCACTTCAAACTTTTACTTTATTATACTAGAATTAAATAGACTATGAAACTAAGTAAATTTTTAAAAAATTCTGAATAAAAAGTGTGAAATTTTGATACAATAATTTGGATGACTTTTTTTTTATGGTAATTTTGCACAAATTTTGAAACTTGGATTTATATGGTTTTTCTTATACATAGAATGAACTAGAATTTTAGAAAAAATAATAAATCGTAAATAAAAAAAGAAGAATAGCCAAAACTGATCAAAGTATTGCTGGCTTAATTAGTGGAGCACAAGCGTATGAAGGCTCATGGGTCGCTGTGAAGCCGATTGTGGAATACATTCATGTACATACATAGGAATGGCCCAATACCTCTTACAAGTAGTTTAAAATGAGGAAACTGATTATAAAACTCTGATTTTCATGGATTTCAAAAGTTTAAAATTATTGAAAAAGTTTCTTAGTGAAGAGGCGAACTTTGTTGCAAAACTAAGATTGTTTCTGTTGGATTTACAGCCATTTTACTTTTACTCCCCAGATAGGGTGTCTTAGTTCGTAATGGCATCATGATCCAAAAATTTGCTGCTTATATGGGGTTGGGTTATCAGTAGAGGTATATTAGGCGAGTAGGGCGCGTGAGGTGGTCAGTTGTGAATGGTGTGTCTTTTTCAGGAATTGGTCAATTTTTTGTTAGGCTGAAGTATTTCCTGAATAAGTAGCAGTTTACCGGAACGTAATTGCGTCAATATTACGCTGGACTTACGAGGCAATTATAGCCTTCACCTGCGATGTGGGGTTGGTCTCTTTCTATGACATTCATAGAACGATAATTCGTTAAAGGTATTGTCTGTCGATGAATGTTGTTGATGTCGATCATATACATAAGTACATCGAGTCCAGTAGTTGGCGTACATGTTTCTAATATCTTCCTTTAGCTCACAGGTCATTTCTAGCAGATATCTGCAGGGATGCTCCATACGATAAAAATCCAACAAATACTGCGAGCAGAGGATTATATTATGCTTCATCGAAAGATACCTCCTCACTGCAACAAACTTGATAACGCATACTTCCGATCTTCCTTTTGCTTTCAAAAAGTGGAGGAATTGAGACTTTGGATGACATAAAACCACCACATGTCAATATGAAAAGGACGCAGGAATCAATTGTGGTCAATAGACACCAACACGGCATAGATAGGGACATAAGAAGGCGAGCCTATAGTATGAAGCTGGGTAC